>NW_028270140.1:80628527-81906027 GCF_037043375.1 Chiloscyllium plagiosum
CTACCTCTTTTAGGGTCCTAGGATGCAAGCCATCAGGGCAAGTAGGCCCATTAGTTTGTACAATACTACTTTGTTAATGATGGTGATGGCACTTAATTCCTCCCGTATTCTACAGTATTAATGGAATTAAGTATCTTCAAACATAAAAACTAATGCAAAATATCTGATTAATTCTTTTGCTATTTCCTTGTTCCCCAACTTCCCAGTTTTAGACCTTGTCTCTTTTGTTGTTTTCTTTTATTGCTCAGAAAACCTCCAGGACATCAACGACTCTAGGAAATCAGCTGTCATAGATAACAAGCTCAAGAGACTCAATGTGTACATAGCTACCCTTCAGGATACAAGGCTGGTAGAGGCAGGCTCACTAAAAGAGAAGGACTGAACATTTATTGGCTGGGGAAGGGCTCTGATGAGCCCAGAGAGCACACGGTCGGCTTTGGAATAAAGGACAGCCTGATGAACACAGTAGAACTGGGCAGCAGTGGCTCAGAGCAACTCATGACTCTTCACCTCAACACCACCATAAGCCCAATTACCCTTGTCAGCGTGTATGACCATGCACTGTCCTCTGTGCCAGACATGTAGGACAAGCTCTACGACAACCTTGCACACCTAATTAGCAGCATCCCTAGGAAGGAGGAACTTGTTCTTCCGGGTGACTTCAATGCCAAAGTGGTTGCAGACCACGACTCATGGCCCTCCTGCCTTGGGCATTTTGGTGTCGGCAAAATGAATGAGAACAAACAGCGACTTCTCGAGCTGTGCACTTACCATGATTTGTGCATCACCAACTCCTACTTCCAGACAAAGCCTCAGCACAAGGTTTCCTTGAGACACCTGCACTCAAAGCATTGGCACCAACTCAATCTGACCTTGGTTAGGCACGCCACCATCAAACACGTTCTCCACGCAAACTCTTACTACAGTGCAGACTGTGACACAGACCACTCCTTAGTGTGTTGCAAGATCAGACTGTAACCTAAGAGATTGCATCACACTAAGCAACAGGGGAACCCTCGCATCAAGGTCAGCGAGATGTTCCAGCCAGACTTCATGCAACAGTTCTCAAAGGCTTTCGAGAGGGAACTCAGTGCATCGCCACAGAGAAGTGGGAAACCATGCTGGATACCATACACTGCACGTCCTTGGCTATCTTTGGGAAGAAGACCTGCAAGACACATGACTGGTTTGAGGCTAAGGCAACCGAGATGACCCCTGTTGTTGAAGCCAAGCATGTTGTCCTAGCTGAGTACAAGCGGTCAGCTAGCGGGAAGAACCTGCAGATTCTCATGGCTGCCAGGAACAAGGTTCAGCAGACTGCCAGGCATTGCACTAACAGGTACTGGACACAGCTAAGTGAGGAAAGTTAGATGGTCGTTATAACGGGGGAGTATTAGGGGACTGTACAAAGGCATCAAGAAGGCACTAGGACCAGCTCAGAGCAAGACAGCCCCCCCTCACATCCTCTCCTGGGGAAGTAATCACAGACTAAGGCCAGCAGGTGGGCAGGTGGGTTGAACACCACTCTGATCTCTACTCCAGAGAGGAGACCGTGTCTGCTTCAGCATTTGATGCATCACATGCTTGCCGACCATGGACGAGGTAGACGCAGGGCCATCAGGAGAAGGGCTCAGAAAGGCCATTGACGGCCTGGCCTCAGGTAAGGCCCCGGGTAGCAACAGGATTCCGCCTGATCAGAACAAGTGCTGCAAGACTAGCTTCCTGCTCCCATTGTATGAAGTCCTCTGTCAGTGCTGGCAAGAAGGAGCCATACCACAGGCCATGAGGGATGTCAAGATCATTGCCCGCTACAAGAACAAGGGTGTGAGAAGCAATTGCAACAACTACAGAGGCATCTCTCTCTTCAACACTGTTGGCAAAGCCTTTGCTCGGGTCATCTTGACTCGCCTGCAGAAAGTGGCAGAACGTGTATACCCAGAGTCACAGTGCAGATTCTGAGTTAAAAGGTCAACAGTAGACATGATCATTTCCCTTCACCAACTGCAGGAGAAGTGCAGAGAACAGAAAACGCCCCTGTATATCGCTTACATCGATCTCACCAAGGCGTTCGATCTGATGAGCAGAAACATCCTTTTCAAGGTTCTCCTGATGATTGCTGCCCACCGAAACTGCTGAGCATGATCAAATCCTTCCACAGTAACACGAAAGGGACAGTGCAGTTCAATGGCAGCTCTTCTGAGCCCTTCAACATCCACAGCAGTGTCAAACCAGGCTGCATCCTCGCTCCCACACACTTTGGGATTTTTTTTGCTGTGGTCCTGAAACATTCCTTTGGCACTGCAATGGAGGAGATTTACCTTCGCAGTAGATCAGACAGCAGGCAGTTCAACCTGGCCTGCCTTAGAGCCAAGACAAAAATATGCGCTGCAGTCATCAGGGACATGCTGTTTGCCGATGATGCTGAAGTTGCAACTCATACCCAGCAGGAACTCCAGTCACTGATAGACTGCCTCTCTCACACTTGCGAAGCTTTTGGGCTGACTATCAGGCTGAAGCCAATGAGCATCCTGAGACAGGACACAGAGGCACCGCCGATCATCACCATTGATGACTACGAACTCAATGTCGTCCATCAGTTTACGTACCTTGGTTCTACCATCACTGACAACCTCTCCTTGGACACAGAGATCGGAAAAGTAGCCTCAACTCTTGCTTGCCTCACGACTTGAGTATGGATAAATCCCAAGCTGACATGAAGACAAAAATGTCAGTCTACAGAGCCTGCGTCATAAGCACTCCGCTGTACGGCAGTGAAATGTGGACTACATACACCAGACAGGAGAGAAGACTGAACACCCTCCACTTGAGGACTATCCGCCATATCTGGGCATATCATGGCAAGACAGAGTGTCCAACTCAGCGGTCCTATCTCGTGCTGGTCTTCCCAGCATGTACACTCTGCTTCGGCAGTGGAGACTGTGCTGGCTAGGCCACATCCACCGCATGGAGGACGGCCGTATCCCAAAAGATATCCTCTATGGAGAGTTTGCACCCAGGAAGGGACCCAGTGGGCGTCCCCAGGTGCACTGCAAGGATGACTGCATGAGGGACATGAAGGTGCTTGATATCGTTACAGAGTCCTGGGAATGGCTTGCAGCTGACCGCATGAGATGGAGAAGCACCTGGAACCAACACCTCGAAACAGGGGAAAAGACGCTGATGAGCAGCAGACAAGGGGCACGAAGGAAGGAGTGCAGCAGCTCTGGCAGGTCAACAACCACATACAGATGTGACCTCTGCAATTGGGACTGTCACTCCAGTATTGGTCTGTTCAGTCACAAGTGAAGTTGCTTCTGGGAAGCAGAAAGCCAGAACAACGAGGATGCAACCCATGGTCAGCTATGACTGAAAGGGGCCTCAGAAAAATGTTCCCCAAAACTGTCTCACCAGACTCATTTTCTAAGGGGCCGATGTTCACTTTGACCTCTTACTACTTTTTTATATATTTAAAGAAGGTCTTTGTGTCAGTTTTTATGTTCTCGCTGGTTTGCCCTCTTAGTTTATTTACTCTATTATCTTTTTGGTGATCTTTTGAAAGATATCCTCCAGAACTCAGGACTGACAAGGAAGGCCATGGTACCAGATCAACCACCTGAAGGAATGCCCAGCAGTGCTGAAAGAAGTTCAATGACCTTTTCCTCTCTGTCAGGATAAATGCCACCGTCATCTCTCTCTCTTTGCTACCTCACATTTATTGTGTGCCAGGATCCCCTGCCTGAAGGCTGTATTCCTAGACTTGGCTGAGGGCTAGGCCTCTTCGACATTGAGATACATGCAGTGTCTTTGGCACGTATGTAGCTGTCACATAGTGCATAGTGTAACACTGGTGTAGCATGGTGCTGTGTTGGAATGGAAAATTTCAAATATACTCAACTACTTTAGATGAGCAGGAGAGAGAAATCACACATTACAGATTTGTCAGTTGTGAAGAAATTGCTGGAACCTACCCCAGAGATAGAGTGACTGAGGGATTGGATGAAATATAGGCTGTTCATAGAGAGTCAGAAGGATTCGTGAAGAGGAAATCCTGTCTGTCTAATCTAATTGAATTGTTCAAGGAGGTCAGTGGATAAGCGAGTATTGACGTTGCCTATATAGAATTCCTGAGGTTGTTGATAAGATTTTACAGAAGAAACTATCAGCTCTGCAGACATACAGGGATTTAAGTTTCCACGTATGAAATTCACTAAAGAAAACTACTGGACAGCTACAAGAAGTAATCAGAAAGACTGATGGAATATTGACCTTTATCTCGAGAGGGTTGGAATTCAAAATTGAGTTGGTGATGTTTAATTTGTACAGAGCATTGGTGGGACTTCGTCTGAAGTACTTCATTCAGTTTTGAGCATGACACCTCAGAGACCTTGAAAGACCATGAGCACAGATTTACCAGACTGTTACCAACACTGAAAGTGTGACGTCAGGTTGCATAAACTTGCTTTGTATTCTCTTGAGTTCACAAAGTTGAGTGTTGATTGAATTGAGGGATTTTAAAATGATAAGGAGGTTTGATGGAGACTATGGAATAGAATGGAAAAGAAATTTGTTGTCACATGTTTTACACAAAAAAAAACAACAATATGTTTTATAAGTTGCCTTACCATGCAGCTATATTAATGAAAGAAGTCATACATAATAGCAAAAAAAAGGTAAAATTAAGACAAAGTTCATCACAGTACAGTTAATGGCTTCTTAACTTGGGGAAAGCTGATTAAGAAACAATGGAATACCCAGAAGGTGTAGCTGGGAGGTTATCACCATTCCCAGATGGGACCACCATTCTGGTTCGAGACTGCCTGCAGGATCGCTGGAATACCTGGAAGCCAATGTTGAAGAAGACCTCCACATGGGGACGAGAGTACGTAGAGCAGGTAGAATCTTTAAAACCTCCAGGAAATGGGAAATAAGCCAGTTAGGTGGACTTAATTGTGTGGAATGACAACGGTCAACTTTCCAATCAATGACTTGGGTAAAATTATGCTGCTAAGTTGTTGGCAGATTGACAGCAGATGGTGCTTCCTGTTGGCAAGTGGTGAAAACCTCTTTTTAAATACATTTACACATTATATATGCATTTCCAGTTGGAGATTGTCATTAAATACTGCAAGTGTCCTCTTTCTCAGTTCTCCTTCTCATCAAATCTTTCATCATATACTCCAATTCCACAAATAAATTGCTATGATCATTCATATAATTGAGAAAAATCCTCACTGCAACCCCATTGTCACAATTAGGTACATCTTCCATTTAAGCAATTAGCAAACATGAGACATGCCTTCAGGTTTGTGACTACTTAATCATGTCTTTCTAATGGACAAAGTAGTTTTTATAGTGGATTCGAAGTGAGCAGGAGCTTTTCCTTTCTTGGGCAACTTAGATCAAATCTGAGGGAACAGACATTGATCATTGAAATTGTTTAGGTGGCTGACAAAGGGGAATGGGGCACATTCTGCCAGAGGAATGAAGGAGGGAGAGAGGGAGAGGAAGAGGTCATAGTCTTACAATGTCTCTTGGGGAATACAGGAATGAACCCAACTGTAGAAGGAAGATCAACATTGAAAGAAAGTGTAGGTCATAAATTCAGGGATTATGGTGAAGTTCTGAGAGTCAAAGGTAACAAAGGGATGGCCAAAGATGGTAAGTGGAGGATCACATTGACAGATAGGGGAAGTGGAGTTAGTTCCATTGTCCAAGCATGACATTGTAATTGGTCAAGGGTGATATGAGATATTGGTTGAGGATATTGGAGGGAAGGGAAAGGTATTCAGATGTGGGGATGTGGTTGTGAAATGATGACTTCCAATTCCAGGGATCCAGGTAGCTGCAATTGCAGTTCCTTAAAGGCTCCTCCAACATTGAGAATTATACTCCTGACTTGAACACCTTTTAAATATGTGCTTGGATCTTTGGCCCCATAAAGTAAGAGCAGTGGTGTTGACTTTGTGTCTGTCCCCACTGCTTGATTTACAGCACTCCTAGAACATGAAGATAGAACCGGGTATCCACTCCGTGACTGCCTTATGAGCAGATGCACTGCACATGTGTTCCTTCTAACCACACAGCTTCCAGAACAGTCCACCCAGGAAAACACTATTCCCACTGGTAGAGAAATCCAGAATGAAAGCAGATAATTTTCAAAATAGAGCTGGGCCATCAAGGAGAGAAACCAGGAAGCATTTTCATTTACATAATTGGTAGTGGAACACAAAATCAAAGGAAATCGGAGGAAGAGAGGACTATATGGGCTGTTAAGCCAGCAATTCAACATGATCATGTCTGATCTAGCCTCAACTCTGTTTGGGGATATCTTTTTGTAAACATAGAACATAGAACATAGAAGAATACAGCGCAGTACAGGCCCTTTGGCCCTCGATGTTGCGCCGATCCAAGCCCACCTAACCTACACTAGCCCACTATCCTCCATATGCCTATCCAACGCCTGCTTAAATGCCCATAAAGAGGGAGAGTCCACCACTGCTACTGGCAGGGCATTCCATGAACTCATGACTCGCTGAGTAAAGAACCTACCCCTAACATCTGTCCTATACCTACCACCCCTTAATTTAAAGCTATGCCCCCTCGTAATAGCTGACTCCATACGTGGAAAAAGGTTCTCACGGTCAACCCGATCTGAACCCCTAATCATCTTGTACACCTCTATCAAGTCACCCCTAAACCTTCTTTTCTCCAATGAAAACAACCCCAAGTGCCTCAGCTTTTCCTCATACGATCTTCCTACCATACCAGGCAACATCCTGGTAAACCTCCTCTGCACCCGTTCCAGTGTCTCCACATCCTCCCTATAGTATGGCGACCAAAACTGCACACAATACTCCAGATGCGGCCGCACCAGAGTCTTATACAACTGCAACATGATCTCAGGACTCCGGAACTCAATTCCTCTACCAATAAAAGCCAGTACGCCATATGCCTTCTTCACCACACTATTTACCTGGGTGGCAACTTTCAGAGATCTGTGTACATGGACACCAAGATCCCTCTGCTCATCCACACTACCCAAGTATCCGACCATTAACCCAGTACCCCATCTTTTTGTTATTCTTACCAAAGTGAATCACCTCACACTTAGCTACATTGAACTCCATTTGCCACCTGTCTGCCCAGTTCTGCAGCTTATCTATATCCCGCTGTAACCTGCCACATCCTTCGTCACTGTCAACAACTCCTCCGACTTTCGTATCATCTGCAAACTTGCTCACCCAACCTTCTAGCCCCTCCTCCAGGTCATTTATAAAAATGACAAACAGTAATGGTCCCAAAACAGATCCTTGCGGAACACCGCTAATAACTGCACTCCAAGATGAACCTTTACCATCAACTACTACCCTCTGTCTTCTTCCACCCAGCCAATTCCTAATCCAAACCTCCAACTCACCCTCAATGTCATACCTCCGTATTTTTTGAAGTAGCCTACCATGGGAAACCTTATCAAACGCCTTACTAAAATCCATATACACCACATCTACCGCTTTCCCCTCGTCTACCTCCTTAGTCACCTTCTCAAAGAATTCAATAAGGTTTGTGAGGCACGACATGCCCTTCACAGAACCATGCTGACTATCCTTAATCACATTATTCCTATCCAGATGTTCATAAATCCTATCCCTTACAATTCTCTCTAAGACTTTGCCCACAACAGAAGTGAGACTCACCGGCCTATAGTTACTAGGGTTATCCCTACTCCCCTTCTTGAACAAGGGAACCACATTTGCTAGCCTCCAGTCTTCTGGCACTACTCCTGTAGACAACGAGGACATAAAAATCAAGGCCAATGGCTCTGCAATCTCCTCCTTTGCTTCCCAGAGAATCCTAGGATAAATGCCATCAGGCCCAGGGGACTTATCTATTTTCACCCTTTCCAGAATTTCCAACACCTCTTCCCTACATACCTCAAAGCCATTCATTCTAATTAATTGTGACTCAGTACTCACATTGGCAACAATGTCCTGTTCCTGAGTGAATACTGATGAAAAGTATTCATTCAGTGTCTCCCCAATCTCTTCAGCCTCCACACGCAACTTCCCACTACTATCCTTGACTGGACCTATTCCTACCCTAGTCATTCTTTTATTCCTGACATACCTATAGAAAACCTTAGGGTTTTCCCTAATCCTACCAATTAAGGACCTTTCATGTCCCCTCCTTGCTGCTCTTAGCTCTCTCTTCAGGTCCTTCCTGGCTACCTTATAACTCTCAATCGCCCCAATTGAACCTTCACGTCTTATCTTTACATAGGCTGCCCTCTTCCATTTAACAAGGGATTCCAATTCCTTATTAAACCACGGATCCCTCACACGACCCTTTCCTCCCTGCCTGACAGGTACATACTTATCAAGGACACTCAATAGTTGCTCCTTGAACAAGCTCCACATATCAATTACGCTCTTGCCTTGAAGCCTACTTTTCCAAGCCACGCATCCTAAGTCATGCCTCACCGCATCATAATTTCCCTGCCCCCAGCTATAACTCTTGCCCTGCAGTGCACACTTATCCCTCTCCATCACTAGAGTAAAAGTCACCGAATTGTGGTCACTGTCCCCAAAGTGCTCACCTACCTCTAATTCTAACACCTGGCCTGGTTCGTTACCCAGAACCAAATCCAGTATGGCCTCACCTCTTGTTGGCCTATCTACATATTGTGTCAGGAAACCTTCCTGCACACATTGGACAAACACCGACCCATCTAACGAACTAGAGCTATAGCTTTCCCAATCAATATCAGAAAAGTTAAAGTCCCCCATAACAACCACCCTATTACTTTCACTCTTCTCCTGAATCATCCTCGCAATCCTTTCTTCTACGTTTCCAGGACTATTAGTAGGCCTGTAAAAAAACTCCTAACAGGGTGACCTCACCTTTCCTATTCCTAACCTCAGCCCAAACTACCTCAGATGGCGAGTCTTCATCCATCGTCCTTTCCACTGCTGTAATACGATCTTTGACAAGCAATGCCACACCTCCCCCTCTTTTACCCCCACCTCTGACCCTACTAAAACATTTAAACCCTGGAACCTGCAACAGCCAATCCTGTCCCTGTTCTACCCATGTCTCCGTAATAGCCACAACATCGAAGTCCCAGGTACCAACCCACGCTGCAAGTTCACCTACCTTATTTCGTATACTTCTTGCATTGAAGTATACACACTTCAAGCCACTTTCCTGTTTACAGGCACCCTCCTTTGAGATTGATGCCATGTTCCTAACCTCCCTACACTCCAGGTCCTGCATCCTAAAGCTACAGTCTAGGTTCCCATGCCCCTGCAGAGTTAGTTTAAACCCCCCCCAAGAGCACTAGCAAACCGCCAAGGATACTGGTGCCCCTCAGGTTCAGGTGTAGACCATCCTGCTTATAGAGGTCCCACCTTCCCCAGAAAGAACCCCAGTTATCCAAATACCAGAATCCCTCCCTCCTGCACCATCCCTGTAGCCACGCATTTACCTGTTATCTCTCCCTATTCCTCGACTCTCCATCACGTGGCACAGATAACAAACTGGAGACAACAACTCTGTTTGTTCTAACTCTGAGCTTCCAACCTAGCTCCCTGAAAGCCTGCCTAACATCCTCAGCCCTCCTCCTACCTATGTCATTGGTGCCAATGTGGACCACGACTTCGGGCTGCTCCCCCTCCCCCTTAAGGACCCGGAAAACACGATCAGAGACGTCACGTACCCTTGCACCTGGGAGGCAACATACCAAACATGAGTCTCTCTCGCCCCCACAAAACCGCCTATCTGTGCCCCGAACTATCAAGTCCCCAATTACTATTGCTCTGCTCTTCTCCACCCTTCCTGTATTTTGCAACAACATCCGTTTTATGTTCTTTCAGTTTTAGAAAAAGAAGTGATTAAAATTTATAGGTTAGGATGGTGTCAGGAATTAGAAGCTGAAATGAGAGCTGTGAGTGGGCCCACTGCTGTAAGAAACAACAGTGAATGATTAGAGTCTGTACCTCTGTCCTACTGGGCAAGTCAAGATGATTCTGAATATTCTAGTTCGTGTTCTTGTGAAGAGGAATGGCAATATGGTACAGTGTTGGAATGTTTACCAGCCTCAATGGCAAAATCAGAAGTGAGCCATAACACTGAACAATAACCCTGATCAAAGCAGACTAGTAACTCTGTTACTAGTACAGTGGGCACAGTGCTATATGATGTATTGCTCAGTGCAACAGATAAGCCAGTATGGAAAAATATTGAAGGTCTTGATCCTGACCCTAATGTTACGTATTAATGATAAATGTTTACCATTGGAGTTCAAGAAGAGGAAGAATTTTGATCAGAGTGTGACTGCACGGAGATATAGCTGAATTTTGTACATTTTGACCTATCCTATAAGGTGAACTGCAGAAATTCACCAAAGATCCTCAGACAACACCTTCTAAGCTCACCACCATTTCCACCTAGAAGCACAAGGGCAGCAGATATACGGGAACACCATCACCTTTGAGTTCCCCTCCAAGCCACTCACCATCCTGACTTGAAAATATACAGCCGTTGCTTCACTGTCATTGGGTCAAAACCCTGGAATTCCCTCCCTAATGGCACTGTGGGTCAAACCGCAGCAGGTGGACTGCAGCAATTCAAGAAGGCAGCTCACCACCATCTTCTGAAGGGCAAATAGGGATGGGCAGTGATGTCCACATCCCCAAAAGAATAAGTAAAAAAAACCTCGGGCAAATGACAGATGATTTAATCTGAGGTAGAATCATTTTTGTATCAAGCAATCACACATGAGACCAAATCTTCTAAGTGAAAAGGAGCTTGGACTCAAGAAAGCAGTGATCATGTGCAGAAGCTCTGTAGCTGTCAATCATCAAATAATGAGATAATGGACAAGTGTCTACACTTAGACACACTTTTAGGCCTAACAAGAACAACATAATGGAAAATAAGAAGTAATATTTCCAGAAGGGACAGCAGAAAGATCAACAGCAAAGAACAAGATGTAAATATTGTGGAGGATGCCACACAAAAGTAAGGCGAGCAAGGAGCACAGTCAGTGTGAAGGAGCTTTGTCTGATTGAGATGGAGGTTGAATGAGTACATCTGGGAACATGGTTCAAAGTGGGAATTATTTAATTCTTTTTCAAGTTCAATTTTAGAGTAAATTCATTCAGACCCAAAACAAGGGACTAAAAACACAAAATCATTAAGGCGTAAAAGGGGCAAGGGGGAGTGCAAATGTTGGCGGTAGAAGAAATAAATACAATAACTGTCACTAGAGAAAAAAATAGGAATGAAACTAATGGGGCTAAAAACAAATAAGTCCCAAGATGGTGAGTGCACTGGGAGTAAAACCTTTAGATTCTCAAAGTCCCAGAGGGATAGAAATCTATCAATGCAGCACCCTAATTCAGAAAAGGAAGGCGAGAAACAGTAGGCAATTCTAGGCCAGTTCGCCTTACAATTATCTTTGGGAATATGTTGGACTCCATTACTAAAGATATTATAGAAGAACATTTAGAAATACATAATATAATCAAATAGAGACAACATGGTCTCTATTCCTTGGACCATTCCTTGGTCAGGTGTCAAGCAGGATAGATAAAGAGGAAGGAGTAAATGCAATATGTCAGGATTTCCAAAAATTGTTTGATAAGTTGTTTGACACGTAAAGCTTTATATTAAGGTAAGAGCCCTTCATGTTGGGGATAGTATATCAGCATGGATTGAGCATTGACTAACAAATTAAGAGTTGGGATAAGAAGAACAGATTTATTTACAGTTATATTAATGACTTGGATAAGGGTAGTAAATGTATTAAAGCCAAGTTTGTAGGTGGCTCAAAAATAGGTGGGAAGGAAAGTTGTGAGGCCACACAGAATCTGCAGAGAGAATTAGACAGGTTGAGTTAGTGGGCAAAAACATGGCACATAGAATATAATGTGGGAAAATATGAGGTTATGCACATTGGCAGGAAGAATAGAGGAGATGAATATTGTTGAAATGGAGAGAGCCTGCAGAAAGCTACAGCATGATTTGGGAGTCCTTGTGCGTGAAATCACAAAAGAAATACAAGTTCAGCAAGTAATATGTAAAGCAAATGGAATGTTGGCATTTATTTCAAAGAGAATAGAGTGGAAAAATAGGGAAGTCTTGCAAAAACTATACAAGGTACTAATTAGACCACAGCTGGTGTACTATGCATGATTTTGGTCCTGTTATCTAATGAAAGACATATTGGCATTGGAAGCAGTCCAGAGAAGGTTCACAAAATGGAAAGGCATGAAAGAATTTTCATATGAAGAAATGCTTGGTAAGTTGGGCTTGCACTCATTGGAGTTTAAAAGAATGAGAGGGGGCCTTACTGAAAAAGATAAGATTCTTAAGGGACTTGACAAGGTTGATGTGGAAAATTTGTTTCACCTTTCAGAAAGTCTAGGGCAAAAAGGCATAATCAAAGAGGGAAGGGTCATCATTTTAAGAAGTAGATAGGGAGGAATTCTTTTCCTCAGAGGGTAGTAAATCTGTGAAATTCTTCACCACAAAGGATTGTAGATGCTGTACCATTAGGTATATTTAAGTCTACGATAGACTTCTACTCAGTAAAAGGAGTGAGGCCACTTTTAGAATACTGCGTACAATTCTAGTTTCCCTGCTATAAGAAGGATGTCGTCAAACTTGAGAGGGGACAGAAAAGATTTGTAAGGATGTTGCCGGGATTGGAGGGTTTAAGCTAGAGGGGAAGGCTGAACACGTCGGGGTTTGTTTCCCTGGAGCGTCAGAGGCTGAGGGTTGACCTTACAGAGGTTTATAAAATGATGAGGGGTGTGGATATGGTGAATAGCCAAGGTCTTTTACCTAGGTGAGGGAGTCCAAAACTGGAGGCATAGGTTTAAGGTGA
The DNA here is from genome assembly GCF_037043375.1 of Chiloscyllium plagiosum. NCBI lineage: Eukaryota > Metazoa > Chordata > Chondrichthyes > Orectolobiformes > Hemiscylliidae > Chiloscyllium > Chiloscyllium plagiosum. The sequence continues at coordinate 80,641,414 of NW_028270140.1, forward strand.
GAGGGGAAAGATTGAAAAGGGACCTGAGAGGCAATATTTTCACAGAGGGTGGTGCGTGTATGGAATGAGCTTCCAGAGGAACTGGTGTAGGCAGGCACAATTACAACATTTGTAGCCAGGTACACTACAACACTTCACCTGACGAAGGAGCAGTGCTCCGAACGCTTGTGATTTCTAATAAACCTGTTGGACCGTAACCTGGTGTCATGTGACTTCAAACATTTAAAAGGCATCTGGATGGGTATACAAATCGGAAGGGTTTGGAGAGAGATGAGCCAAATGCTAGCAAATGGGATGAGGCCAGGTTGTGAGGCCTGGTTGGCATGGACAAGTTGGACTAAGAAGGGCTTATGCCCGAAACGTCGATTCTCCTGTTCCCTGGATGCTGCCTGACCTGCTGCGCTGTTCCAGCAACACATTTTCAGCTAAATGGTCTGTTTCCATGTTGTATGACTCTATGACCCTATGAATTAAGGATAATGATGAAAACGAAGGAAGTGAGGTTAAGGATTATTGGGTCATCCGTGATCTCAATGAAATCGTAAATCAGATCTGTTGGGCTGAATGGCCTACTTCAGTGCCAATGTCTGATATTCTTATGGGGAAAGTTATACTTTAACTGCAAGAACTGAATCAAATGGCACACATAGTTCCTCAGCTGGAAAGGAAAGAAAAATGATAAAAATAGCTGCTGGCGAGCTGTTGGATGATTCTGGAGAATCACTGTATCATAGCGCAGGTTAGTGCTGTTCAGTCCAAAGGTGATAAATGTTTTATGACTGTTTGAATAATGTCTACAGAAGGAGAGTATTATGTGAATGTGAGATAGGCATTGATGGAATGTACAAAGTCATGAGCTTTGCAGACAAATGCTAAGTGACTCAAGATGTTGACACAAAACTGATGCTGTTGAAGGTAAAAATGAGCCGATATGATGGAATGATACTTCTCCAAGAGGAAACTCTGAGCCTGGTGTAAAGAGAAGAAATGAAGACATGCAGTTTCAGATATTAGCCATGAAGTAAAATCCCCTCATCTCAGCCGAAACAAGTCTAAAACTTATCCTACATGTGTCAGAAGAGATTTGCACCATTTCACAGAGCAGCAGACCATTGACTGCTAAACAGATTCTGACAAGTTACAAATATGTTTTCACAATTCTTGGAGATCTTCCTGGAAAATTCCATCTCAAAAGTGGATGATAGTGTAACACCAACTTGGCATATGCTGAAGAGAATTGCAGCTGCCCTCAATTCCAACCTGAAAGACCCGATAAAGACAGGGGTAATCAAGAAAGTTATTTGGATATACAGATCTTGAGTATTGCTGAGGAAGGAGACATTTTGTAAAAACCTTTCGTGCCTTGCGCTCCCCAGAACAATTTGCAAGGTTAAAAAGTTGCCATTGTCTTACCAGATCATAAGACTGCTTTCCCTTCACAGGTAGACGATTGCTGGCGGTTTAACGTGAGGGTCACCACGCCTCAGGCAAGGGGAGAGGTTGAGAAGACAATAGCTTCATGGTGACCTCAGCTGGTGTGGGAATTGAAACTTGGTTGTTGGTGGGCATTCTATATCACAAGACAGCCATCCAGCCTATTGAGTGAACCAACCCCTCAAAAATACCAAAGTAAATTAAAAAGGCTTAATTATCCTGTATGAGAGGAGAGTGTTGAATGGCTGGCAAGTGGACTGTGATTGGCAGAGACATGACCAAGGAGAATGCACTAGTTAATGATGACTGTCAGTTAACAAAAACTCACTGATATAGTTTTTGTTGTAGACTGATGTAGACCCAGGGCTAAATTTTAACAAAAATGTGAGGTGTCCATTATGTGAATCTGACTGGATGGTTTCACTCTGTAAGTTCTAATGGGTTTTCTTGTGCAATTCTCTGCACCATGACTTTATACCATGATTCTTATGCTCAGTGGTCATGTACTCATGTACTCACCACTGCTGGGATCTTCTTGGATTTGCACCTTTAAGACATTGAAAGGAATGTTGTGAGCACTTTTGGGCTCTATACTTAAGGAAGGATGTGCTGGCCTTAGATGCACTGCAGAGGAGGTTCACAAGAATGAGCCTGGGGATGAAGGCCTTGTCATACAAGGAGTAGCTGAAGACGCTTGGTCTGTACTTTGATGGAGTTTAGAAGCATGAGGGGGGCCTGATTGAAACTTATAGAATACTGAGAGGCCTGGATAGAGTTGATGTGGAGAAGGTGTTTACACCTGTAGGAGAGACTAGGACCCGGGGACACAGTCTCAGAGTGAAGGGACAACTCGTTAGAACTGAGATGAAGAGGAATTGCTTTGGTCAAAATCTGTGGAACTCATTGCCACAGGAGGCAGTGAAGGCCAAGTCGTTCAATGTATTTTAGACAGAGATAAATGGGTTCTTGATTGGTAAGACAATCAAAGATTACAGGGAGAAGGCAGGAAAATAGGGTTTAGAAACATATCAGCCATGATTGAATAGTACAGCAGACTTGATGGGCAGAATGGCCTATTTGTGTCCATTTATCTTATGGTCTAAACCCAAGTTATACATCAGATCCATTGTTGCAAGCCAGGAACTGCCATTCACAGTTGCAGTCTGGAAGAGATTTACCCCAGAAATGGCTAAAGGACGCAAGTTGGCGCCCTGATTTACTTATAGAGAATAGAGGGTCTGGTGAACAAGGTGATGGGGCGGTGGGCCACCCTCCTTCCTCAGGGCCACCAGAGAAGATCATGGCACCAGAATCTGCCAACCTGGTCTGAAATCATAACCAGAGTCAGTATGGTGGTCGCAGTCCAGAGGAATGCCCAGCAGTGCAGGCAGACTCATAATGACCAGCTGCAGTCTGCCAGGGTAAAAGCCACAATCCCTCTGCCTCCTCTCACTCACTCTATCTCTGCCACTGCACCCATCTCCCTCCGAAGCTCACAATCCACTGCATGCAGCACCTTCCCTCAATTGCTGTCACTCACCCAATCCCTTACACGCTTCCAATTTACTCACTAAGAAAACCTCACCACATCTCTCCAGCATTAACAGTTGTGCAGCCACTTTCACCTCACTCAATCCCTATTATCATCTCATTCTATGAGAAAACACACCACAATAGGGCAGCCAGAGCCAAGACGGGTTGGTGTGGTGCCTGATGTTTGTCTTCTCGTTCCTTTACAAGTATACAAACATTGCCTTAGCAGGGGAGGATTATGACCATTCATGTGATGATACCGAGGTCGCCATGTCTCTGCAATCAAGTCAGATTTATTATCATGTGCTGCACTGCCCTCCCATTACCTCCACTATGAATATATTCTCAAGATGTCCATATTTCTACCCCTATTTTGTAACTCATTCTCTATATCTCCTGCAGAGGCCAGCAACTATTAGGCCATGAAAAGTCCCATACCTAGGGGCACCATCTCCTCCTCCACCTTTGAGGAAGAAGCTACAACTCCTTCATAGGATGCTGGTTCCTGTCCTCTGCACCAGCTCCAATACTTACACCTTTGGTGGATATTTAATTGGATATGCATTCTGATGGGCACATCAGTGTACATCTCCACAGCGGACTGAGCAAATATCCTCCCTGATCGCTATCATGCAGAGGACTGTCAAAGACCATGCATCTGCTAAGGTCCAAGCAGGAGATGACTGAATCCTGTTGGCCATTAATAGCTTCACTAAAATACACAACCCAACACAGGAGTAGTGGGCTGGTTTGATGGAGACTTTCCGGAAAGTGAATTGAACTGAAATAGTCCTCTAATATTTTCTGCACTGTGCTTCCTCCAGTATGCATGTGTCTGGACAAATTGGCTGCTGCCATGGAAACCAATGCCCAGAAAACTTGATGCCTGTTGTATATACGTGCCAACCTGTATTCCATTGGTACCATCTGCTATCAGTGCTTTGCACTGATGGCAACACAATAGGGGGACAAGGGCCCTTGACCTCACTTTAGATGGCTCTGCTTCACAAGGAGATAGGGTAATGTTATTAGACACTCGTACATACGTGCTTGTCTTCCATCCAGAGAAGGAAGCACATATATGCCCCTGCCACCCCTCCCTATGCAAAGGTGCCTACTCCCTCCACCTTAACCCTGCCTGCAATCTCCAACCTTTTCCAAGCTGAGGAAGGTGAACCTGCATCTAGACAGGACACACTCAGCATGTCTGGGTTCTCTAATCACGCATGCCTCTGGGTGTATTTACCTCCAAAGCCAACAGCGTCCGCTTTCGGGCAGGCTCCCTCCACTCTAGCTACAGTTGGTGGCACTGCACCAAGACGTAATGTGAGTGAATGGGAAAATAAAACCTCCTGAAGGCACATAGGTGGCCCGGGTGAAACCTGACTGGGGATACATCATCACATTTTCAAATACGCATTCACCTTTCATCATTAGCTCTGTGACTGACTATCATTGTGACTGCACCTACAAAAGAATGTGTTCTTAATCCACCTCTCTGACGTTGTTAGTGTAGGGGCCACAGAACTAACAGCCACTGCTGTGCTCGGATCCATTGGGGAAGGTTCCTTTGAGCCTCCGTGTACCATATGAGACACGAAGCAGCTCCTCTCTAACTCAGCAGCTGCAGCACATTCAAATGATATTTGAGCTGTGTCCTCAAAACATTGGCACATGGAGGTCTCTGACTAGGATGACAATGGGATATTTCTACATTAATCTTCAATATTGTTAACCTGATTCCGATGTGTGTTGTTTAAACCTCCTGGCACACAGTCAGCATGCAATTGTAAATGTGGCAGCAATAATGAGAACTCCTTCTCCCACCCCAATCCCCATAAACCCCAAAAAAGACAGCATTGCAGATCGCATAGTAGTGTGCACAGTTGAAAGTCCAAGGTGTGAAGTGAACATCTTGTATAGGCTTTGAAACTTCAGAAGGTGATTATAACTTTTGCAACTAAAGGGAATCTTTAGAGTTTACCTGACATTACTTTGTGCTTCACAGCCATTAGCGGGCTTAATTTGTAACGCTGAATGGTAAGATTGTTTGTGGCCAAGCATTTTGATCGATAAGGTTGGTCAATGCATGTGTTCCACATGCAGAATGATATTTTACTCTGCACTGTGTGAGTGGCTGTTTAATGCTATTGCCACTTGAAGGGCCTCACATTGCATACACATTGAGCCCAGTTCCTCAGAGGAAATAATAAAAACACTTTCTCTGGTGTGGTGGTAGCCATTTTTCATTTCAGTGGCAACTTGTGGATTGGAGGGAACACAGTTCTTCATCAAGTGGAATGCAAACATAGTGTCAATATCCCCCAAGTTTTAATGTTTCTTTCTGATAACCTGTCAATCTCATCAACTTTGGTCTTCCCATATTGCCGTCTACACATTTTTTAAATTGTCCATTCGATGCCCAAGTATACAGCTTACTTATGTCAAAAATAATTTTGCAATGTCCACTATTGTGCTGACTGTTGACCACTTCTCCCTCAGTACCCAATGTTTAATTATCTCCCACCCATATAGATATTCTTAATAAACCTGTTCAAGCATAATGACACATCTCTGGAGCAGGTGAGACTTGGATCCAGGCCTCAGTTTCTCTTTTATCGACATCGTCCGGAGTCACCTGAAAGATACAGATTTCCTTCCTCAGAGGGCATTAATGGACCAGATGGATTTTTATAACAATCAACTGGTTACGCAGTCACCATTTAATTCCAGATTTCTGACAAATTCAAATGTTACTTACTGGGATTTGAACTGATGTCCCCAGAACATTAGCATAAGCCCTAGATTACTAGTCCAGTGAAATAACCAGTGTGCCATCACTTCCTCAAAGATTTTAAGTAACCTGCTTGGACATGTTACAAAACATCACCCGAGCAGGTAGGAATTGAGTCCAGACCTTCTGGCTCAGAGGTGGGAACACTGCCACTATACCACAGGAGCCATGATCTCTTATCCTTAAATGTTTAGTTTGCCCTCATCACAATTATTGACCTCTCTGCATCCCAGCATGCAGTCTCCAATCCGCACAATTGACTTCCGAAACTTTCCCATCTGATAGCCCCTGACAACCCTTGATTTTCAGTGAATATACCCCCAGACTGACCGTGGCTCACCATAACCTTCCCTTGGAAAGACCGCCCTAAACTGATGAGTGATCAGGCTTCTGATTGACCTGTTGTGGTTGTGTTCGCCGAGCTGGGAATTTGTGTTGCAGATGTTTCGTCCCCTGTCTAGGTGACATCCTCAGTGCTTGGGAGCCTCCTGTGAAGTGCTTCTGTGTTATTTCCTCCAGCATTTATAGTGGTTTGTCTCTGCCACTTCCGGTTGTCCGTTCCAGCTGTCCGCTGCAGTGGCCGGTATATTGGGTCCAGGTCGATATGTTTGTTGATAGAATCTGCGGAGGAGTGCCATGCCTCTAGGAATTCCCTGGCTGTTCTCTGTTTGGCTTGTCCTATAATAGTAGTGTTGAAATCTTTGAAGAGAAAATGAGGTCTGCAGATGCTGGAGATCAGAGATGGAAATGTGTTGCTGGAGAAGCGCAGCAGGTCAGGCAGCATCTAGGGAACAGGAGAATCGACGTTTCGGGCATTAGCCCTTCTTCAGGAAAGTAGTAGTGTTGTCCCAGTCGAACTCATGTTGTTTGTCATCTGCGTGTGTGGCTGCTAAGGATAGCTGGTCATGTCATTTCGTGGCTAGAAAAGACAAGGAAGAAACAATGGTTTCATTCGATGTAATGGCACTGTTCACCTCTATTGACAAAACCCTAGCCAGAGAAACAATAGCCAACCTGCTGGACATACAGAACAGACAACAAGACGGGGAACCTATCAACAAAGACTGTATACTCAAACTACTGGACCTGTGCCTCACAACATACTTCACACTCAACAACCAAATATATGAACAAATCAACGGCACACCCATGGGCTCACCCATCTCTGGACTCATAGCAGAAGTGGTAATGCAAAGACTAGAACAAACAGTCTTACCGCAAATTCAACCCAAACTCTGGGTCAGATATGTGGATGACACCTTTGTAATAATTAAAAACACAGAAATAGAAAACACACACCGGATCATCAACGTCACACTCACAGGAATCCGATTCACTAGAGAGGGAGAAAAGGACAACCAACTCCCATCCCTAAATGTGATGGTACAGAGAACACCAAACGGAGAATTCACCACAAAGGTATACAGGAAAGCCACACACACAGACCAAGTCCTGAACTAAGAAAGCAACCACCCCAACACACACAAAAGAAGTTGCATCAAGACACTATTCAAAAGGGCCACAACACACTGCAGCACACCAGAACTGCAAAAAGAGGAAGAAAAACACCTCTACAAAGTATTCGCCAAAAATTGTACTGTTGTGTTCAGGGCACATCATTGTGTTCAGGGATGTGGTGTGGATAGGATGTTCTGTTTCTGGGAGTGTTGGTGAAGACTCGATGGGCCACTGTAGGGATTCAATGCGATGTGCGTGATAATTTGGTGAGGCTAATGTGCATGCATAATGCCAACTTCTGTGGACGTTGCTACACAGAAATATGCCCTGAGGTATTGGGAATGCTGGCCAAGATGCAGGATGGGAGGAGCAACTGGGTTCTGGAGAATTGGTGCCATTTTTCCCTGTTGCTTGGGAGAATGGGAAAATGCTAAAAATGAGGTGAAAACAGATAACAATGAGATGTTAATATATGCAAATAGGTCTCTCATTGCTCACAAGCAAGATTTTTGTCTAGCCGTTCAATGCTTAGATGGAATCAAACCTTTTTCTTGATGTCAAGACTATAATTTTCCAATCTTGTCATATTTTCCTAACACGGTTGCTATTGCTCTTGTTATTCAAGGATTGGGAGAATTCTGCCCCAAGTTTAAAATATAGGCTCAATTTACTTAACCTGCTGTCATAGCATTCTCATCCAAACATCAATGGAATGAACTGCCGTCAATGTAAGTACATCTCTTTTATTGACACAGAGACCAAAATTATACATATGATCTCCACAAAACCTTGTTTAATTGAAGCAAAATTTCTTGGTTCTTGTGCTGCAACCTCCTTTCAGTAAAGATTTTTTTTTGCCATTTGTTTTCATCGTCATTTGCTAAACCTGTATGCTAATCTTTTTCCTTCTTGTTACAGGTACTTAGAGTCACAGAATCATAGAGATGTACAGCATGGAAACAGACCCTTCAGTCCAACCTGTCCATGCCGACCAAATATCCCAACCCAATCTAGTCCCACCTGCTAGCACCTGGCCCATATCCCTTCAAACCCTTCCTATTCGTATACCCATCCAAATGCCTCTTAAATGTTGCAATTGTACCAGCCTTACACCCAGATATCTCTAAAGATCACCATTTATGAATTCCAAGTCTTTTAAAAGGTGTTCTGAATTTCTACTTTTGTGAACAAAATAAATCACCTCACAACATCTGTCACCTTATTGCTACCTTTTTGTGTCTTCCTCATAATTACATCTCACTTAGCTTTGTATTGTCAAGCCCTTGTCTGTATCAGTGGTGCTGAGGTGGAGATGGTCAACAACATCAAGTTCCTTGCAGTGATGATCACCAACAATGTGTCCTCATCCACCCAGGTCAATATGATGCTCAAGACAGCACAACATGGTCTTTACTTCCTCAGGAAGCAAAGGAAATTCAGCATATCCACAAGGACTCTTAGCAATGTTTATAGATGCACTATAGAAAGGGTCCAATCTTTTTGCATCACAGCTTGGTATGGCAATTGATCTTCCCAAAATAGCAAGAAACTGCTGAGAGTTGTGAGCACAGCCTAGTCCATCAGCCTTCCATCCATTGACTCCATTTATACTTCTCACTGCCTCGGGAGTGTACCCAACATAATCAAAGACTCCTCCAACTCCAGTTATACTCTATTCCACCCCTTTCCATCGGGCAGAAGATGTAAAAGTTTGTGTACATGTATGAACAGATTCAAGGACAATATCTTTCCCGCTGTTATCAGACTTTTGAATGGACCTCTCAAATGGTGGTGTTGATCTGTCTCTGCACCTTCTCTGTGGCTGTAACACTGTATTCTGCACTCTGTTCTGCTACCCTGATGCACTTTGTGTTTTACGATCGGTCTGTATAACAGCACTTTTAATTTATCTCGATACATGTGACAACAATGAATCAAACTCAGCAAGCCAAAATACATGACTCTCTATTATGTTAATCATTAACAGTGCTGAATTTCCTTCACTTGCTGAGGAAGTAAAGATACTGTTGTGCTGTCTTGACCATCACATTGACGTGGATGGACCAGGACAGATTGTTGGTGATCATCACTTCCAGGAACTCGATGCTGTTGACCATCTCCACCTCAGCACCACTGATATAGTTAATGATTAAAATTATTAAATTTGGGGTGCATGGTGTCTCAGTCTCACAGCGCCAGGGACCCGAGTTCAATTCCAGTCTCAGGTGACTGTCTGTATGGAATTTGCACATTTCCCCTGTGTCTGCGTGGATTTCCTCCAGGTGCTCCGGTTTCCTCCCATAATCCAAAAATGTACAGGTTAGGTGAATTGGCCATTCAAAATTGCCCATAGTGTTCAGGGGTGTGTCGGTTAGGTGCATTAGTAAGAGGTAAATGTAGACTAATAGGGTAGGGGAATGGGTCTGGGTGGGTTACTTTTCGGAGAGTCAGTGTGGATTTGTGGGGCCAAACGGCCTGTTTCTACACTATATGGATTCTATGCTTCTATGAACATGAATTAGAAATCTGGAATATCCTGTTCTAAAAGGTGGTGACTGCGAAGACAATTAGATCATTCAAGACTGGATGGATAGTTTTTTTGTCGATTAAAGTCATGACGGCATATGCACAAAGATGTGCGGCACGGTGGCACAGTGGTTAGCACTGCAGCCTCACAGCGCCAGAGACCCGGGTTCAATTCCCGCCTAAGCGACTGACTGTGTGGAGTTTGCACGTTCTCCCCGTGTCTGCGTGGGTTTCCTCCGGGTGCTCCGGTTTCCTCCCACAGTCACAAAGATGTGCAGGTCAGGTGAATTGGCCATGCTAAGTAGCCCGTAGTGTTAGGTAAGGGGTAAATGTAGGGGTATGGGTGGGTTGCACTTCGGCGGGGCGGTGTGGACTTGTTGGGCCGAAGGGCCTGTTTCCACACTGTAAGTAATCTGAATCGGATGTAGGTCAGCCATGATTCAATTGAGTGGTGGAACAGGTTTGAGGGGCAGAATGGTATCCTTAGGTTGTGTATCCATTTTTACAATGCTACACTAGGCTAGGAAATGTTAAGAAGTTGGAGGCCTGGTTTGGGGACTTGTTGTAGGTATTCTGAATTGTGAGAAGATGAAACCAGAGACGGCCTCTGTTCTACCAGCATTGATCCAGTGAGGAGTTTGTGACAATGTTCTTTTGTCTGAGACTTAAACCAAGAACAATTGAACCCAGAAGAAGAGAGAGTAAAGCCTATTTGTTTATTTCACATTGATACCAGATTGCATTCGGATTCAGAATTTGATTGGGTGGTTAGAAATTAAATACAATTTATTATTTTCATAAAATGTTACACGCTGAAACATAATATTGATACTGAACCATTGGCTGTACAGTAATTGTCACACGAATCAATACAATTCCAACACTGTTGTGTTTTGTAGTTCTACTTGATACATTCACAAATGAGGTAACACAGCATTGACTGGTCTGCTCCCTGTCTGCTTTTCAAAGGATTCTGACTCTCGCTGTCTCTGCCTTGCACCCATTACCTCCAAGGCTTCTCCTTCTGACAGATGAAAAGGGAGAAATAACGTTTTCCCTTGTCATGAAATAAAGTCCTTAATGTCATAATGCCTGCAGTCACATATCACCACTGATTCTCCTGTCAGTACTGTGAATGTAGCCTGTCCTTACTCCTACACAGCTGTTTCCCTTTGTCCTGCCCATCCCCCATTCGGAGCAGTAATAAGCCGTCTTGTTTTTCATCATCTTGGCTTTCAGTTCATCCTAGTTCTGGCAAAACAGGTTTCCATAAATTTCATCACCCACAATAAGAGTAATGAGCAAGCAATGAATTATGAAGTAGATGCAGAATAATGATAACATTTTAATGAGTTAGGCCTGACAAAAGTGGAAGCTTTGCTTGTTTGACTGGCTTGGCACCATTCCCAAGAATTTCCTCAAATGCAGTTCTTTCACATGGGAATTGTCAAGTATAAGAAATTAAAAAGGCAATGATACTACAATGAATCTTGTAAGTAAGTAAATTTATATGGATGTGAATGATAATGTCATTTCCTTGTAGGCTTGCTATTTCAAAATATATACTTAAAATGATTCATTTTTATTGTATATCAGTATTTTGATGATGTAGGCTAGTTTCTCACTTGCCTCACCTCCTCCCTCAATTTATTTTTTCTTGTTCCCTGTTGACCACATGACAATTTGCTTGAAAAAGAATGGAACCTCCCCGAGCCAGGTAGTTATGCAAGGTATTTATTTATCTGGCTCTTTCAGGCTTGGTTCTTTCTGGTCGATGTTTTCACAGCAAATAGTTGTGAAAACTGGAGCTGTCAAGCGTGAAAGATTATGTCCTGTGACTACAATAAGGCTGCTTTAGCCTTTGCAGCTAATAAAAGGTTTCTAATTGCCCTCCAAACAGCCTGAAACAAAGCTAATTTTACACCACACAAGATAACACTCTGTAGGCACTAATTAAAGGCTTGAAAAGCTTTTATTTTCAAGATAATAAAACTGGCAAGGAGATATCTAATGCTGCAGGGAGCAGGGGACAGGAGAAATTTGCCAGTTCCTTTGAGGTGAGATTCTTGATGGACACAAAAGCAAATTTCTATCTTAAACCCATGAGACTGAAAGAGACCTTGAAGTCAGCATGGCAGGGACCAGCACTCAAGATTGACAAAACAAACCTGATGACTGTTACTCTTCCAGTGTTCATCACAACACTCCGCATAAACATATTCTCACCACAAATCAAGGGTTTTGAAGCTGGGGGGTGGTGATGGGAGCAGGTTTGCATCTGTTTAATTGCACCGTTCTGCCTTCAAAGCTTTCCTCTGCTATACAATCTTTTTAAAACAAAAGGTAGTATAATATTGCACATCATCGAGTGAAATAACAAAACTAGTATCATTTTGTGAAAAAGATGCCTGTGCTTCACACTTTGCAAAGGTTTGAAATGCTAAAGTATATCAAAAAGACTGGGCATGTATTCACCTGCTTCAAATAAATCATGTAATAGAACAAGCCATTGTCAGATTCAGTTTTTATGATTCCTTCAATTTTTCTCTGCTTGACGGCTATTGTCTGTGGTGGAGATGTTGTCACAGCATTTTCTGTTAAGGCTATTTGTATCTGCGATTTAGTACTCTGGTAGTAGCACTGCTTTTTATCTGTATCCTCAGGGACTTAATTTGCATGTCTGACACCATCAGTGATGCTGGTTTTTTTCTTCCTATCATAATTGAATTTGAAAATTTAAACAATTCAAAAATTCATTGGTAATATGGCCAAACGACTTGACCTGAATCTTAATTTGTGGCACTTCCACAATGCTCAACTCCTTGGGCCTGTTTTTATAGGCTGAAAGCCCCTCAGCAGACAGATTGTTTGTTCATCAGGATGTGGCACTAATCCAGAGGGATTTTGGTAGCTTTGTCATGTGAAAATGACAGCTCACATTTTCTATTGGTTGTTTCCATTCCTACTAACATCCATCCTTGTCATGAGGGCACCTGCTTGTGTATTTTAATACTTCAAATATACTTAAATTGACTCTATCACTACTGAAATAGAGAGTACTGAGCAATGACTTATAGGCCAATCGACCTCTCTGGAACATATTTTTTCTTCAGAAAGGTTTAGCAGGGAATATGTATGTGTGTGTGTAAAATGTCTTTTGCTGCATGAAGCAAGTAAGGCATTCACACACTTTTGCACACATATCATTTGGCTTTAATTCAAGAAGTGTTGCATTCTAAACATCAAACAAGGTTGAGTAACCATGTTATTTAAACATGGTGAGGTTTTCTGATAATGAATGGGCCAGGGAGAGAACAGAAGAAAGGCTCTGTAGTCAAAGAATAGAATTGCTATGAGCAAGAGACTGCACGAGGAAAGCAATAAGCAGGCACGTTAAGCTGAGGTCATACAGAACTCAGTGGTGGTATGCTTATTCTTATACAAAGAAAGTATTTTCTCTAGTGAACTGAGCAACAAAATATAGGCTGCATTTCATTTTTTTAGGGAACAAAAATGGTACAACTACAATTCTATTGAAATGTCAATGCAGTTATTTTAGATACTGCAATTCAATTTATCCAAACAAATCACAAAAAGTGTACAAAACACAACACTTGAAATATAGACTTAGAACTAATATTTCCTGAAAAGCATAAAATAATCTTTTTGATACATTTTAAAACATTTTTTCCTATAATTAAAGGGTGATTTAAAATAATGTTTTATTTTAAAGCCAGCAGTCTACGATTATATATTTGAAAATGTAATTTTTGGTGATTTCCTTTTGATTCGTTTGTTATTCATCTGACTATTAGCGGTTACTTACAGCATTTAATAGCAAAAATGAGAAAGGTTACAAAAGATATTTTTTTTGTGCTGTAAGTATTCTTTTGAAGAAATTTTATGTGTAATCATTTCAGGTCTGTGCTCTGATTAGAATCTAGCCTTGAAGACATGGAAGCCGACAAGGGACATACAGTCAAGGCAAAGTGAGAAATATTAACTATTGATTATATTGATCTGGGACTTTAAATGGCAGACTATTTTGGTTCAAGTTACCACCATCTTTCAAAAGATGAATACCAGCTTTTAAATCCGAAAAATTTCTGAACTGATATCCGAAACCACATGGTTTGACTGTGTGGTAAACATTAAAATGCACCAATTGGAACAAAGGCTGGATTCAAAGGCTGGACAGCTACGCTATGGAAGAAAGCTTTTCATAGCCAGTTATGTATTGTGGGAAGAAAAAACCTGGCTGACTGCCAAATTTTTGAAGTCAACAATTTACAAAGCACCACAAAGAATAAGGCGCTTACTGTAACAGACCTACCCTGATTGGATATCAGGACACGAGAACAATACATACAATATTACATTGGTGATGATGTGTTGCTGACAACCAGTGTGTTAGTTGCAATTAAAATCATTTCAGTTCATACATAATGCTTTTAATATGTTAAAAACAAATTATAAATATTAAGTGACAAATATATTATCCAGCAGATTATCTGTGATAAAATGGGCTATTTCTTCTAGCTGCTAATGTGAGAATGTTAACCAATATAGTTCAGGCAATCCTTTTAAAAAATGCTTCTTTGTTCCCTGCACTTAAAATGCAATAGGGATCCATTTTCTTAACTTTGTTGTTTCACCAGATTTGCTTTCTTTCAGTATTCAATGTCAGAAAGTGCATTACATATGATTGTTACATGAGGAGAGAATTGTGCTCAGCAGTGATGGCCTTCATGATTAAACAGTTGACAAAGTCCACTGCATGTTGCACCACCAACTTCAAGAAGGGGAAAGAAGAAAAATGGCTGAGAAAGAAACTTTCTTTTATCCACAACATGAAACTGACAATACATTTTCATTGGGGTAAAAACAATGACTGCAGATGCTGGAAACCAGATTCTGGATTAGTGGTGCTGGAAGAGCACAGCAATTCAGGCAGCATCCGAGGACAGGCAAAATCGACGTTTCGGGCAAAAGCCCTTCATCAGGAATAAAGGCAGAGAGCCTGAAGCATGGAGAGATAAGCAAGAGGAGGGTGGGGGTGGGGAGAAAGTAGCATAGAGTACAATAGGTCAGTGGGGAAGGAGATGAAGGTGATAGGTCAGGGAAGAGAGGGTGGAGTGGATAGGTGGAAAAGGAGCTGGGCAGGTCGGACAAGTCCGGACAAGTCGAGTTGCTGGAGGTTAGAAACTAGGATGAGGTGGGGGAAGGGGAAATGAGGAAACTGTTGAAATCCACATTGATGCCCTGGGGTTGAAGTGTTCCGAGGTGGAAGATGAGGCGTTCTTCCTCCAGGCGTCTGGTGGTGAGGGAGCGGCGGTGGAGGAGGCCCAGCACCTCCATATCCTCGGCAGAGTGGGAAGGGGAGTTGAAATGTTGAGCCACTGGGCGATTTGGTTGATTGATGCAGGTGTCCCTGAGATGTTCCCTAAAGCGCTCTGCTAGGACGCGCCCAGTCTCCCCAATGTAGAGGAGACCGCATCGGGAGCAACGGATACAATAGATGATATTAGTGGATGTGCAGGTAAAACTTTGATGGATGTGGAAGGCTCCTTTAGGGCCTTGGATGGAGGTGAGGGAGGAGGTGTGGGCATAGGTTTTACAGTTCCTGCGGTGGTAGGGGAAAGTGCCAGGATGGGAGGGTGGGTCGTAGGGGGGCGTGGACCTGACCAGGTAGTCACGGAGGGAACGGTCTTTGCGGAAGGCGGAGAGGGGTGGGGAGGGAAATATATCCCTGGTGGTGGGGTCTGTTTGGAGGTGGCGGAAATGTCGGCGGATGATTTGGTTTATGCGAAGGTTGGTAGGGTGGAAGGTGAGCACCAGGGGCGTTCTGTCCTTGTTGCGGTTGGAGGGGTTGGGTCTGAGGGCGGAGGTGCGGGATGTGGATGAGATGCGCTGGAGGGCATCTTTAACCACGTGGGAAGGGAAATTGCGGTCTCTAAAGAAGGAGGCCATCTGGTGTGTTCTATGGTGGAACCGCTCCTCCTGGGAGCAGATACGGCGGAGGCGGAGGAATTGGGAATACGGGATGGCATTTTTGCAAAGATGCCCTCCAACGCATCTCATCCACATCCCGCACCTCCGCCCTCAGACCCAACCCCTCCAACCGCAACAAGGACAGAACGCCCCTGGTGCTCACCTTCCACCCTACCAACCTTCGCATAAACCAAATCATCCGCCGACATTTCCGCCACCTCCAAACAGACCCCACCACCAGGGATATATTTCCCTCCCCACCCCTCTCCGCCTTCCGCAAAGACCGTTCCCTCCGTGACTACCTGGTCAGGTCCACGCCTCCCTACGACCCACCCTCCCATCCTGGCACTTTCCCCTGCCACCGCAGGAACTGTAAAACCTGTGCCCACACCTCCTCCCTCACCTCCATCCAAGGCCCTAAAGGAGCCTTCCACATCCATCAAAGTTTTACCTGCACATCCACTAATATCATCTATTGTATCCGTTGCTCCCGATGCGGTCTCCTCTACATTGGGGAGACTGGGCGCCTCCTAGAAGAGCGCTTTAGGGAACATCTCAGGGACACCCGCATCAATCAACCAAATCGCCCAGTGGCTCAACATTTCAACTCCCCTTCCCACTCTGCCGAGGATATGGAGGTGCTGGGCCTCCTCCACCGCCGCTCCCTCACCACCAGACGCCTGGAGGAAGAACGCCTCATCTTCCACCTCGGAACACTTCAACCCCAGGGCATCAATGTGGATTTCAACAGTTTCCTCATTTCCCCTTCCCCCACCTCAACCTAGTTTCTAACCTCCAGCAACTCGACTTGTCCGGACTTGTCCGACCTGCCCAGCTCCTTTTCCACCTATCCACTCCACCCTCTCTTCCCTGACCTATCACCTTCATCTCCTTCCCCACTGACCTATTGTACTCTATGCTACTCTCTCCCCACCCCCACCCTCCTCTAGCTTATCTCTCCATGCTTCAGGCTCTCTGCCTTTATTCCTGATGAAGGGCTTTTGCCCGAAACGTCGATTTTGCCTGTCCTCGGATGCTGCCTGAATTGCTGTGCTCTTCCAGCACCACTAATCCAGAATACATTTTCATTCTCCATTTCGAATAAGGGTGTTATATTTTCCTGCATTTTTAAATCCCAATTTTAACATTGAAATAAAACATTGTTCTTTATACACAAGACAACATGTAGAGCATTTATTTTTAATAAAACCAAGCAAATAGAAATAAGCTAATGGTGAAGATTTGTGCCACTGTAAAACTTCACCTTCAGCAATAACCTATGTGGCTTCACAATGAACTTCGAGATATTTTTGTGTGCATTTCTATTGACAGTTTGGCAATCATTCCTTATTTCACAACTGGCTGTTAAGTATTGTAGCTTTTTCTTACAGATATTTATAGTCAGACTGTTGCACAGCATGGACAAAGTTAAAAATCACACAACACCAGGTTATAGTCCAACGGGTTTATTTGGAAGTTATCTCAAGAATTTGACTGGAAAGTTATTCTGGGATTTACATATTTGCGAATCAAAACCTGCAACCCATTCCAAAAGATGAAAGATTTAACAGCAATCTAGGTTTGTTCAATATATCATTTCAATTGCATGACACTAAAATCGTTTGCTATAAATTCTGTGTCTCATGATCCTGCTCCACAGCTACCTGATGAAGGAGCAGCACTCCAAAAGCTAGTACTTCCAAATAAACCTGTTGGACTATAACCTGGTGCTGAAAAGTGTGGTGCTGGAAAAGCGCAGCAGGCCAGGTAGCATCTGAGGAGCAGGAGAATCGACGTTTCGGCCTGAAGAAGCTTATGCCTGAAACGTCGATTCTCCTGCTCCTCGGATGCTGCCTGGCCTGCTGCGCTTTTCCAGCACCACACTTTTCAACTCTGGTCTCCAGCATCTGCAGTCCTCACTTTCTCCTATAATCTGGTGCTGTTTGATTTTTAACTTTGCCCACTCAAGTCCAACACCAGCAATTCCAGATCAGTGCAGCATGGAAACAGACACTTCATTCCAACTTGTCCATGCCAACTAGATAAACTAAATTAATCTAGACACATTTGCTAGCATTTGGTCCACATCCCTTGATATGTTTCCTATTCATATACTCATCCAGGTGCCTTTTAAATATTGTAATTGTACCAGTTTCCAATACTTCCTCTGGCAGTTCATTCCATACATGCACCACCCTATGTGTGAAGCAGTTGCCCCTTAGGTCCCTTTTATATCTTTCCCCTTTCACCCTAAACCTAATGTTTGGACTTCCCTACACTGGGGAAAAGACCTTGGCTATTCACCCTATCCATGCCCCTCATGATTTTATAAATCTGTATTGAATCACACCTGACAACCCTCTGTAAAGTTACCTATGTGGTCAATATTTATTAATTTCTAGTCTGTAGTTGCAATTTTATTCATTGTACTTGCATATTTTGTAATTATGAATATACAAAAAAATGACAGGCAGGAAAAGACCCCTTGGTCTAGCCAGTCTGTCCCACATAATAAAGTCATGTACCTCACAAAATAGAATTCAAAAGAATTAATCAACACAACAAAGAAGAAACAGCTGCTTGGATAATGAATAGTTGCTTGGTTGTTTTTTTTAAAAACACAGGTTTTACGTTCTAAAGAGTCAAGCTGAAAACAAGATGAATGCGATTAAATTACAGGAACGAATTAATGAGCATTTGTTAATACAGTATATAGTTGCCATGCTATAGTCACTATACCAATCATTTGTTGCTTTCTTTTCCTTAGTACTCGGTTTCTGAATCCAGAGTAAATATATTAATCTAGTACATGCAAATAGAAGGAAAAACGGCAAAGTGGGATTTTAACAGCCTCCTGCTTAGTTAATCTATTTTACTTCTGCAATTGTAAATTAATCATTCACAGTAACATCAATTTACTTGTAGTTAATCATACAGGGAGGAGCTAAATACTTCGAGCAATGTGCAGTTCATTATCAAAACATTATTTACAGTACTAGGCTTATACAATGACTATGTGCAGTTCCTGTCAGTTGCTAGGTGCATTGAGATGTGTCTACGGTTTGTGAAAGAATAAAACTCAGAAAGAAAATTGGTATTGATTTACAGCAAAGATAAACTGTTACAATGCTGTGGTTTCTATTTTCATAATGTATTACAAAGGAAAATCATAATTTTGTATCAGTGGTATGAAGAGTAAGTTAAAATTAACCTAACATATATTGCCTGCTCAGTTTTACACTTAAAAATATACATTGAATATTGTTAGCTTTCCTGTTTTGTAATGTAGCACGTTTGGCCAAAGAATTCTATTAGTAAAGACCTGCTTTATGAATTACCATCCACAATTCTCTCTATAGTGCTATCATGCTGAACTACATAGCTAATGGAGATAATAGAGAATTCCATGCAAACTTGAAAGAAAGCAATACACTGGGGATTGGGGGTAGGGGTGGGGGTGGGGGAGGCAGAATTTAAATAGCCCCACATCCAACAGTGCTAGAAAAGAAATTGAAACTAGGTTCTTTTTAAAAATTTCTAATATTTCAAGAAGAAATATTTCAAAGAAAGAAAGCAAGTACTTTCAAAAATAAGGTTTAGCCTGGAGTGGCTGTAATACAATCTCAGGGTTCCAATGACTACATCAACAACTCTTGCCATTTATGACAGAATCAGAATTCATTGATTGTATTACAGTCTATTAACACAGCATAACCTAATCTTTTGTACTTGATATAGCATCGGAATTTAGTTTCGCACAGATAAGGGTGTTGCATAAGAAAGGAATTTCAGTCGCAGTGATATTTATTTCAGTTTAACATTATGAAATAAAGCACAACTTGCTTTTCCCTATTTAATGCTTTTGTTTTTTTCTTCCTGCTTTTATGTTTTCTCATTCCTATAGTGGTATAGTCTGAGTTTACTGAGAATTGCCAGCATTTGTAACCACAACACTGAAAAATCAATTCTTGCAACTCAAACCTGAAATATGCACAAAAGAATTACATTGTCAGCACCAGGTTGAACTGCACATCGACTTAATCTAACGTGGAATTACTTCTGTTTGTATGCATAGCTCATTACTTTTCAAGTATCCATCAGGGCCCAAAGTACAGCACAAGTAACTCTTGGGCATATTAAAAACCCTGGGCACTAGCAGAACAAGCTTAGATGGCAAGATGTTAATTGTCTCAATCCAAATTTGTTCTTATCCCTTGACAACAGGTCTTGAAGTTTAGAGCAAAATGTAGAGTCAACATCTGTTTCTCAGGGCATGGAAAATGGGTTGAGGCTAATTCCTCAGCCATAAGTTAATGCAAGCAAACATGCTACTTCTCACTCGAGATTATTTGACAGTTTATGGAGTTGCAATTGAACACATATTCTTCTGTCAGCTATCAAAGACTTTTTAGCACAGGGAAGTTTTAAGCTTTCAGATATATGCTAAAGCTAGTTTTGCTTTAAAACAAACACGATTGCATTGAATTGATTTATGATTAGACCTTTCTGAGATGGTCCATTATGACCCATTTTTTTCCTTCACGTCACTGTGATCCTTACAGAAATTGGAATCAGTATTGTTGAGCTTTGATACAGAGTACAAGCTTCTGCTTTAATGTCTTGTTTATACTGAGAATCAACATTGTAATTGAAGCTGAGTGTTGTAATCTGTCAGTGTGGTTTGAATAGAACTGTCCTGTTCATACTGATGGCAATCAACAAAGCAGCTCCACATGGAACATTTTTTTGTGCAACTGTGTTCAGGGTGCATATGTACATGTTTTCCCAAACATATTGCTGTTTGTTTCCTTCAGTTGAAAGGCCAATCAGAGCGATTGCATAAAGTAGAATAGGAGGACTTCAGAGTTTGCTGGTTTATATTTGTATTTGTCTGATGATTCTTATCCAATGCAAATTAGTTTGGTATATAAGAAAAGTGATTTTGCACCCATTTTGCTAAAGTTTGACTTGCACAGGAAGATATCCAAATTTAACTCAATAGCACACATGGCATAATAATAACTGTAGAAGATGGGTTTGTAACTGTAAAAAGTCAAGTCATTTTACTAGAATTTCCCCATTATATGGATCTGTTCCATAAGACAATGTTTTGAAATTCCCCAATTAACCCAAGTCAAATATTGATTCAGACTACAGATGTGTGCAATGGCACAGACATGAAGAAATTGTTCGGCCACTAACTGCTCTTTCAGCCTTTCTTAATCATATCTCCGACCCCAGAGATCTCTCTTGGTTTTTCCAATTTTAGTTTTGTGTCTGTGCCTTGACCTTAATTCCTTTCTGTGATTCCATATGGATTTTATTGAACTGGAATCCAGATGTTGTAATGCCTCAGTGTAGATTTTCTTAAATTCGTGCCTCATGTGTCTTCCCTATCAATATAATGTTTGCCGATCACTTTTGTAAATCATGGGAAGGCTAAACTGGATAACCTTGAAATAGGCAAGGGGATGGTAATGTACAATTGACCTACACCCATCCAATGTGGTGCAGACAGCTCACCAAATTTGTGGTAAATACCCATTTGGATGATTGCTGTGTGTGTGCTAGCCATTGGCTTCACAGATCTTCAGGGAGCTCAGACTGTAACTTGTTAAGGTTAGTTAAAGCTAGTACTTTTAAAGGTAAAGTGTGCTTTAGAGCTGGTGTAGGTGTTGGCTGTCATGCAACAAGAAAATCTGATATGGAAAACAGTGAAGAATGATTCAACATGGGAGACATTGAGTGGGCTCCAAGGTTTTGGGATGTTGCACTTTGGATGAGCTGAAAAGTAAGAGAGATGCCTGCATTCATAGTGGGTTAGGATGCCCTGCAGACCTGACATCAAAGGACTATAGAAATAGACATCCATGGAGGTAAATACTGAAAGACAAGCTGCAAAGACCCAGGTGCAACAGATTCAGTGATATTATTCAAGTTGTGAAATTTATTGCATCCAACCTCAAATTGCACACCCTCCCAAAACTATACCACTAAGCTCATAATGATTCATCATGCTCCTCCATCACTTACCTATCAACAATCTCTATTATTCAGGACTCACACCTAACATTCATGCACTTCACACTTAGCTGCAAGTCTCAGACTCACATATTACAGCTTGAATGTTCATCAACCACAGTGGCTCTGTTACCAAATCAGATTGCAGCACACTCAATGACATACTTAGCTCTCTCTTGCAGGAGAAGAATGTTACCTATTCAGAGGCAACAGGCACTCGATAATTCAAGATAGGAATGATTGCATGTTGTAATGCCCATGGGTAATTTAGCATGGCCAATTCACCTGACCTGCACATCTTTGGACTGTGGGAGGAAACCGGAGCACCCGGAGGAAACCCACACAGACATGGGGATAATGTGCAAACTCCACGCAGACAGTCACCCGAGGCTGGAATTGAACCTAGGTCCCTGGTGCTGCGAGATAGCAGTGCTAACCACTGAACTATCGTGCCACTCAGGATTGTACACAGACCTCAGAGCCCAACTTTTTTGCATGGAAATGGTGACGTATACCTACTCTGGAAACAACCACGATGCAGCATTTGAAATCTAATGTTACAGATTTTATTGAAGCATTGAAACCATCCAATGTCAAAATGCTGTGGTACAATTTCACAGTATTGCCAGGCAAGGTTAGACTGCTGCCATCATGGCTGCAGGTAGTCATGTTCAAAGGAATTCAGAAGATGCCACAACAGTGAAGCAATTTTTCGTCATCAGGTTATTAGATTATTAAGTCTGCTTCCTGACAGAGTAGCAGGGAGTCCATGGAGCAAGAACCTGTTATCTTCTTTCAGTAATACTGTTTAGCCCCAAATGGATAGACAATGGCACATGGAAGACAGATGACAAGGGAGGGCACAAGGGTGATTATTTGACTTTTGTATGCAACACAGAAGGATTTCCTTTATACATTTGGTTTGAAATGTTCACTTTGTCTTGTCCTTTAATGTTGCCTTGTGACCAAGTGGAGACTGTGATGCTTTGTGACAGAGGGAAGGTGGTGGGACTGGTGGTGAATGGGGGATGTTGGAGTTACGGCTATCACAGCTGTTTATGGAGAGCACAGTCAAAACATTATCATCTAGGTTGCATCTTCCTCCTGTTTTCTGTGAATCTGGTGGGAAGAGCTATCCCCACGCTGACGTAATGCAGCATGCACCAGACCACCACAAATCATTAGACCTGCTCAGCTAAGTACTGTAGGGTTCCTCGAGAGTAGTACAGACATCTGTTAGTATTTTTCAGTATGATAATAGTCAGCTTTATAAGCCTGACTTTTATTGACTGCATCTTACCCAAGTGGCTGTGGGCTGCACACAGGAGTCATCAACCACATAGCTCCTGTCCCCCACTAGTGGTTTGTGGGGTTGGTTCACATGTAACTGGCATTGATGGACTGCTGAAGAATGAAGATATTACAACTGCTACAAGGATACCAGAGAATGTGCAATCTCTGGTCAAACACCATCTGAACAGTGAGAGAGTGGAGATACTGTGCAGAGTTGATAGTGCACACAGAGCAATAGGTGCATGGTCAATGGAAACTTGTACCATAGGAAAGCCTACGATTCTATCAAAGCAACATACTCACTTTACCTGCTGTCTCTGCCAAGACAGAATAAACCGTAGCTAGTCATTTCTGAATAGAGAGCTTCAGTGAGCTCTCTTAAGCAACAGTGGAACTGTGAAATGGTAGGAGTTTGAAAGTGGTAATGTTCAAGGGGGTCTGGATGTCTTTCCTCATGAGCCTCTGAAAGTTAGCAAGCAGGTACAGCAAGTAATGAGGAAGGCAAATGATACACTGGTCTCTTTTCACAAGAGAATTTGAATACAGGAGTAAAGATGTCTTGCTTAAATCGTATAGAATCTTGGTGAGACCATAGTGTGTGTAATTAGTCTCCTTATCTGAAGAAGGAGATAGTTGCCACAGAGAGAGTACAGTGGAGGTTAACCCAGACTAATTCCTGGGTTGGTTGGACAGTGCTATCAGCAGAGATTGAGAAGGCTGAGCTTGAATTCTCTGAGATTAGAAGAATGAGAGGCAATCTCAATGAAACCTACAAAATTCTTGAAAGGATAGACGGGATAAATGCAGAAAGCATGTTGCTCTGGCTGTGGTAACTAGAAACAAAGGACACAGTCTCAAACTAAAATGCAAACCATTTAGCACTGAGATGAGAAGGATGTTCTTCACTCAGAAGGTAGTGCATCTTTGGAATTCCCTGTCCCAGAGGATTGTTTAGCTCAGCCATTGAATATGTCTATTGAGATTGATAGATTTAGACACCAGCAACCTCAAGAGGTATGGTTATAGTGTAGGAAAACAGCATTGAGATAAATTATCAGTAATTATTTGGCCTGGTGGAGTGCACTTGGGGAGCTGAATAGCCCATCTCCTGCTCCTATGTTTCTACATTGGATATGGTTCCAGTTGTAGCATGGAAGGTGCTAGCCACTTTACTGAAGGCACCTTCACAGCTCCTGATAGTAGTCCTTTCCCAGCTCTGAAGTTGCTTTAACCTCTATAGCAGGTACCAGACTCAGTGAGGGCCTTCTCACTTAAGTTTCACATAGTGTTGCTCACTGTGTTTCAAGTAGGAGAATCACTCCTGGGGAGCATTGGACAGATATAGCCACTTACTAATAAGCATTCCCACCGCATCTCCTCCCACACTCCACTCCTCCAGCAGTTTGACCAGTTCTGCATGATCTCTGCTTATTTTCCACGCCATGCTCAATTGCAAGGGTTTAAAAAAAAGATGTTGTATCTGGGAGCAATTGGTTTATATAGAAAGTGTTGAAATCAATAAAAATCCTTCAGCACCTGCCACTCCATGTCCTGTAGAGTGTTGAAACTTGGAAAAAGAAAGCCACAAACAGTTGTAAAATTGCACAAACAGCAGAGGAAATGAGCTATGAACCAGGTATTTGCTTACCCCTTTATTAGTTGTAATTGAGGGGCTTTGCTAATTTAAGAGAGGGAAGTCGGTGGAAGTTGAATCCACATTAGCACCACAGGCATCGTAGCACAAAGAAAATAGTTTTTGAGTATGTTTAAGGCAGAGGTGGATTCCTGACAAGCAAGGTCTGAAAGACTATGGGGACTAGGTGGGAATGTGGGGTAAGCAGATCAGTCATGGTCTTGTAGAATAGTGGAGCAGACTTGAGGGACCACATATCTTGGCTGTTTTCATTGGTGTCGGTCTGGGTCTCCCTACGGTGGCTTCAGTCCATGTGGTGCTTTCTTTGGCATCGTGAAGGGTCCAGCCAAGGATTCCCATGGGGAGGGTCAGGTCCTTGAGCCAGAACCGTCAAATAGAATAAGTGGACTTTGTCTTAAATTCTCTTATTTTTAATTTCTTTCTTTTTTTATTTATTATATTATCATGGAAGGATGGTAAATCTGCACTCTTTATTCCTTTATTTTTCTAGTTTTTTTCCCTAAGAACTGTACTCAAAAATCTGTCCAAGGTACCTTTGTACCTAAGATGTTATAAATGGCGATTTGTAACATTTTCACTATACTCATATGAGGACAGTAAAACTAATTCAATTCAATTATGCCAGCTCCTAACTTCTAACTCCCTGTGTTATTTGTGATGCTGACAGATATTATGAAAGAGTTTAGATTAGAGTGGTGCTGGAAAAGCACAGCAGTTCAGGCAGCATCCGAGGAGCAGTAAAATCGACGTCTCGGGCAAAAGCACCTCATATTATGAAATGCCTTCTTGCAATGGACCTTCCCTGTATGCATGTAAACTCGCACACCACTGTGACATTGTTCACATTGTACCCCAGAATATGTGTGCGTGTGTGTGAGACAAATGCTATTTTAGAATTTTAAGAACTTTAAGAACATTCATATTGTCCACAAAATGGATGCCAACAAGCTCAATCCCTCACTCTCCATTTTTAGATCTCTTGACAATTTTAACTACTCATTAATTCATTATCTTTTGGATTCATTGGTCTTTTTTAGTTGTTAGTATGACATTTACCCAAAGCAGGTATGAAATTCATTGAATAATAAAACAAAGTAATGTGGATGCTTAAGATTGAATTAGAAACAGAATGCATTGGAGAAATTCAGCAGGTCTGGTAGCATCTGTGGAGAGAGAGAGAGTTCATATGTTTCAACTCTTGTATGATTCTACTCTGCAGTTCTGAAGTAGCGTCATATTGCACATAAAACATTAACCCTATTTCTCTTTCCACAGATGTTGCCAGTCCTGCGGAGCTTCTCTAGTTCTTTCTGTTTTTATAAGAAATTAATAGTACTGTACACTAAAAGAGTCATAAAACTTGGTATCCCAAGGGTTTACTGTCATAAATTTTGAAAGGTGAAAGGGCCATATTATTTTTTATTTTCTTTACGTGCCAAATTTTGTGCAGTGTCTCTGATTTAATTTAATTTTTTTATAAAAGCGCAGTATAATGTGAAAGATTAAACATCAATAAATTAACTTTGTTCTCTAGCTACTGTTTGAGCAAGATATGAAAAAATTGTGTCACACAATATAGCAAAATGAAAGTGGGCATTTCCTCCTGAGATTTGTCAAGTAGTTGCAATAAAGAATATTTTGGTTAAAGCACGGAACTAAGGCTATTTGAAATCCTTGATCCTTAGGCAGGGATCTGAGAGTGACAGGTTCTTATAGAAATGACAGTAAAGTGTTGTTTTAATCTTGTACAAAGCTGAAAGTGACAGAATAGACAATTGTACTGGTTGATATTTTTTCTGGCTGTTGTTATGAAGATACATTTTGAAATAAGTATATCAAGAATTCAGACATCATTTGGTCTTCCCTTTTCTTTGGTTGTCACCCTTACTAGTACAATTGAAAATTTGTATTATGTTGCCCATTTCCATGTTTGCAACAAAACATTGGACAGTAAATAGAACTTTCCCTAAATGTAATATTCATTTATTTATCCCTTACATCATTGTCATGACACACAGAGGCCTCTGATTTTCAATCTTAGGTATCACCAACAATAACTACCTGAATTGATCTGTTTCCTTTTTCAGTCTTCAGAATCAAAGTGACACTGATGCAAATGGGTTACGGTGAAAGCTTCCCCTGGGTCAGAGAAAATATAGTGAATGGAAAAGGCTCTACTCGAATTGCCAGGCAGCAGGAGTTTTGATTGTGCTGCTACTGGGGCATCATGGACTCCTGATAGTTTGCCTTTACAGAACAATGCGATTTACTTATCTATATTTCAAGCAGCAACTTGTCAATCATTTCCTTCCACCCCCTGACACCGAATGCCTGAAACATTGAGTGTGTAAACACATTGACATTTTACTGAAAACAAAATAAGGTGTATGCTGGGAAAGACAAGCAAATAGCACAACACTCCACTTCAATGGCAAGTTGTTCATTGTCTTGCAGGGACAAATAAGGAGAAAAAGCAAGGTTTTGGTTGTGGTTGTGACTCAGCTGTTGTAGTATTGAGCTTTACAGGCAAAACTTGTCTACAATAAGACAAGTGTAGCGACACTTACATGACTCTCTGTGACACTGGATTAGAATTACAGAATGATACTACACAGAGGAAAGCCATACAACCTAGCATTCCTCCCTCAGTTCTTCGCAAGAGCTACCACTTCATTCTTGCCTTCCACTAACTGCTCTTATAGAGTTGCAGGGGGTTGCAATCCTTTCAAGTGGAGACCAGCAGATTCTGTAAGTAATGCACAACTGCATCAGATCAGAAGAATCTACAAGCCAGCACCTCAGCTCAACCATTGCTTGGATGATTCAAGCCTTCATTTTTGCTATAGGATTTGGAACAGTTGTAAATTTAAGTGTTCTCCCCTATCCCTACTAAGCATTCCCATTCCAGAAAGGGTTGGAACAGCAGGTTTAGATTAAATTAAAAACAGACATATCTTCTGCCACTTGAATCTAATTAATGCGGTGATATTTACCGAAACAAGGTGCTGCCTCTCCCTCCCAGCAAGATACATTCATTTAGTATGAAGAAATATGGCTTGGCTGCGGTGGAGTGGAAATATGCTTCCTCACTCCCACAAATTCACTCCCACTTAAAGCATTGATGAAAATAAAGTCTATTTTACCACCAAGTGGTTACAGCACATTCCTGGCAGTGACTCATGGATTATGTAAATACATCTTGTCTACTTCAGGCAGGATGACATCCTGCTGTAGTGTGGGTTTGTGGTACTTCATCATTAGGCTCCAAGATTAACAGTAGCAAACCTGAATTAGAGTTGTTTTAAGAAAATCCATGCCAAGGGAGTTCATGTAACATTCTAAATGGCAAGGAGATTTAATTATTCTTAAATTAAATTTTCTAATGGATAATCTGAGACTTCAGAAAAAGTAAGTTTACATTTTTATAGTGCTTTCTGCAACCTCAGGATGCACCAAAGCACTTTAAAACGAATGTGCAATGTGGAAAGTGCAGCAACTAATTTGCATATTGCAAAGTTTCACAGATATCAATGCAATAATAGCCGGATAATCTATTTTAACAGTGCTCTTTTAAAGATAAATATTGTGCAGGACACTGACAATAATATCTGGGACCTTTCTCAAAATAGTGCCAAGGTATCTTTTACATGATACAACCTCCTGAAGAAGGGCTTATGCCCGAAACATCGATTCTCCTGTTCCCTGGATGCTGCCTGACCTGCTGCGCTTTTCCAGCAACACATTTTCAGCCACAACCTCACATTAATGACTCAGACGAAATTTTGATTTCTGCAGTATGGCATTGGAGTGTCAACCTGGATTTTGTTTCCAAGTCTCTTTAATAGGACTTGAATTCACCATCTTTAAGCTCAGAGTAATGAAACTATCAATGAATGAAACACCCTAATCCTTTCCATTATTAATAACCAGTTAGTGCCATCTAATATTCCCTGCCTTTGTTTTTATTTGAGATCCTTTCCTATTACAGAAAATTTTTATCATACTTTTGTAATTTCCAAATATAATTATTCCAAAGCTCTCCTTGCTATTGATCACTCTTCAGAAAACGATATTTCCACATTGCCCAAAACACAATTTGTCTTCACTTTCAAATCTCTTTGTTACCTCAGCACTATTCCCCAGTTAAAAATTGGTTCCCATATTCTCAGACCCTTCAACTCTGACCCCTTCTGCATTCTCACAATCATCTTTCATTCTACTGTTTTCTATATCATAATAATTGTTACAACCAGCCCCAGTTGGGTTCCAGATAGGATACTACAAATCGTTAAGTGCCCAGGTGAGGAGGGATGGACTGGCTTCCCTTCTTTGTTCACCTGTCCCTATTGAGTGGTTTGCAAGGAGGCTAATCTCAAAAGGAAACTTCCCTTCTGGAAACCTTTCTCTTCGACTGAATCAATTTATGTTTTAAAAGAGGCTAATTTAACCTGGCTTTCTTGCGTTAACAAAAAAGTGAATGATTAATTACTAACTACAAGAAGAAATAACACACGCTAAGTAGACCCCAGATTAGGAATACAAAGTGAGCCCAAAAAGACCATAAAAGTTAAAAAAAATTATGGATCAGCCTCTGAGTCATTAATGAAGAATGGGCAGTAGAACATGGCAGCCATTTTAGTGGATTTTACTGGTAGCATTGCTGTTGGTTGTTGAACATTCAATTCCGAGATTCTTAGCTTTGCAGATTCATTAAAATTCTTCTGTCTTGGTTCTTTTCAAGTTGTATGGCAGCATTCAGAGTGAGTTCCTTTCTTCATCTGCAATTTTTCATTGGGATGTTCCCCATGTTCCCCTGCACATTAACAGCACAGAGGTGGAACGAGTGGAGAGTGTCAAGCTCCTGGGAGTGGTCATCCACAACAAGCTTTCTTGGACTCTTCATGTGGACACACTGGTTACAAAGGCCCAACAGCATCTCTTCTTCCTCAGGCAGCTGAGGAAATTTGACATGACGGCGAACACCCTTGCCACCTTTTATAGGTGCGCCATTGAGAGCATTCTGTCTGGATGTCTCACTACCTGGTATGGCAACTGTACCATTCAAGATCAGAGACAGTTATAGAGAGTGGTGAACTCGGGTCTGGACAATCTCAAAGGCCAACATCCCATCGATAGAATCAATCTACCAGGCCTACTGTCAAGGCAAGATCACCAGCATTCTCAAAGATCCATCCCACCCTGGCAATGTTTTTCGACAACATCTACCATCGGGGAGAAGGTGCATGAACACATGCACCAGCCGGTTTCGAAACAGTTTCTACCGTACTGTTGTTAGAATACTGAATGGACTCACAAACTCTTAACATTCACCTGTATCTGTGTTTTTGTTTTTGCTGCTGTTTAGCTATTATTTACTTATCTATACTATTTGACTCTGTGACCTGCCTGTATTGCTCGCAAGACAAAGCTTTTCACTGTGCTTTGGTACATGTGACAATAAATTCAATTCAATTCAATTCAATGCAGGGCTATCTAAGTGTTCCTTCACAGCACATTAGTCCACACACTAGGATTTCAGGACACTAACACACCCAGACAAGACTTGAAGCTTATTTTTAATACTCCTTTTTTGGAGGGTTAAGGGTAAAATGCAACCTTGCCTATAGGAGATATCCCCCTGTTGCGCGGGGTTTGGGTCATCAGCCTCTCAATATGATTTCTTTCTTCATCTTTCCATTTGAAATCTCCCTAACTCTGTGTAAAGATGGCTTTCCATGTGTCCACACAGGACTCTTCCAGTCACTGACTTTATATCTGCATTCATTTTCTTGGTTGTAGCCATCTTCCATTAAAACTAACACTTGATGGAATTAAAAGTTCAAAATGCCCATAGTTGGTCTGAGGTTATTCACATTTAAAATTTTGTTAAAATCCAATTCCTTTTGTGTTTTTTCAGTCATGGCTAATGGCTTTTCAACAGTTTGGTACTCAACTCCTTATTATTTATTTTCAACGATTCACCTAAAATGGGTGGTTAGTTGGATATAATCTTAGTCACTAAGTCATATTTCACCATCATAAAGTGCTGGTAATGGAAAAACTCAAGAATCTTGTAATATGTTGTGCACTTATCATGTTTTGTATCATTTCATTATGGTCTATATTACACAGAAGTTGGTTAATACCTCAGTTAAAATAGCAGTGGGATTGCAAATTCATGCATCAAGTACTCATGCGCAAATATTTGAACTGTAATTTCAAAGCAGAGTGACCTAGTGAGTAAATCTACCCTGAAATGCGTTACCAAACTGTACAGACCATCAAGGTTCCAAGTTTGATCCTTGTATTTTTTTTAAAAATGTACCACTAAACCATCCACTCTACCAGTTAAACAAAGTTCAAATTCCAAGTACTGTACTGGTTGTCAGAATGCAAACATTAAACAGTTATGTTCCACTTTGTTCTCCTGTTCAATACCAGGAATGCAAACATGCCTATATTGGCTTTAATGTTTCCACCATGGTAAATACAAAAAGTCCTGGCGTGAAATTCTGAGATGTAGCATCTCTCTCGAATTGGCACTAAGGAAAGTGAAAGTGGTGGTGTGTGATGAAGCTGCTACTAGTGAGCTGCTGTGCATTTGTATAGAAATGGGTATATATTGGGGTACAGTAAATAGGTTTGGGAAGTTACGAATGGCGATTGCTATGTGGAGCTGTGAAGTTGTGGTAATAACAGAAAGTCGGCTCAAGGAAAGGCAAGTCTGAGTGTTAAACATTCCTAGGTACAAGATTTTCAGAAAATATACAGAAGGACAGAAAGGAGATGGGGCAGTGGTATTGGTAAAGTAGTACATTGCATTGCTGTAGAAAGAGGATGTTTTGGACAGTACAATTTAGCTTGAGTTAAGGGACAAATTACATTGCTAGCAGCATTCCCTGTAGCCATGTAGTCTCCAAGGTCCATGTGCAGCAGTGACTTCTGCAACTATGAATCAATGCAACGATTGGTGTGCCAGCAATGATTGCCATGTGTGGAACCTTGGAGCAGCTGTGTGTGTGCAGCTGCACAATTTAGATGAGATTAGATTAGATGTTATTGACACGTGTACCCAAGTATAGAGTCATAGAGATGTACAGCATGGAGACAGACCCTTCAGTCCAACCCGTCCATGCTAACCAGATATCCCAAACCAATCCCGTCCTACCAGCCAGCACCCAGCCCATATCCCTCTAAACCCTTCCTATTCATTTATCCATCCAGATGCTTTTTAAATGTTGCAATTGTACTCACCTCCACCACTTCCTCTGGCAGCTCATGTACCAACCTCTGCGTGAAATGTTGCCCTTAGCTCTCTTTTATATCTTTCCCCTCTCACCCTAAACCTCTAGTTCTGGACTCCTCCACCCCAGGGAAGACACTTTGTCTATTTATCCTATCCACACCCCTCATGATTTTATAAACCTCTTTCATCCCTCAGCCTCTGACCCTCCGGTGACAGAGTAGCTATTCTCCGGCACTATCTTAGAATACAATAGTTGGAATTAAATACAAGAGCCGCTAATTGTTGTCTTGAGACCTCTAACTAGCGGAGAGGAAATAGAGGGACAAAACTGCACGGAAATTACAGAGAGATGGCAACATTGTAGAGTAGCTTTAATGGAGGACTTCAATTAACCAAATACAGACAGGGAGTACAAGGGACAGTGAGGGACATATGCTCCTGGATTGTCTACAGGAGAGTTCCACACAGTATGAGTCCAGTCGAATAAATAGCAAAAGAATGGTAAAAGGAGGAGTTAGAATGTGTGTGTGTGTGTCTGTGTGTATACATCTCCCCAGCATCCTGTGAGGGTATGAGGCTGACTCTCCATTACAACTATCAACCTGCTGATGGAGGCAGCCAGACAGAAGCAGGACTAGTTGCATCACTCCAGCTTTTCACCAATGAAGGCCAATACATTGGATAGGTCTGTCTGCCGCTGCTGCTCCTTCCTTTGCATTTTAATGAACTCACTGATTACTGATACTACAGAGTCCTCTCCTGTGGGGTGCGCTGAGAGATACTGATCTCTGCAGTCCTCTGAGTGCCAGTGGTCTAAGGTATTTCTCTCTCACCCATCTGTGAAACAAATTGTGTCAGGAGTTCTGCAGTTCTGAACTCATTTCGCCCATGTCCAAGCTAGTGGGAGCTTCAGGAGGCAGCCTTGTCGATGTTTACTCTGGATCCTGGAACTGTTGCCTCCAGAGGTTGAGGATGTATCCTCCAGGCGGCTCTTTGTTGATGTAGTTAACACATTGGCTACAGCTGTGAGACACAAGAGCCAGAAAACATCATGGCCACTGGTTGAAAGTGGTGCCCTATGTATGAGTCGAGAGTTGTATGCTGATGAAGGGCTTATGCCCGAATCATCGATTCTCCTGCTCCTCGGATGCTGCCTGACCTACTATGCTTTTCCAGCACCACACTCTTGACTTTGATCTCCAACATTTGCAGTTCTCACTTTCTCCTAGTGCCCTATGTATGACCCTGACCACACGGTTAATGCTAGTATTTCAGAGCAATGACAAGTGGTACTTATTTGATCATTGGAGCATGTATGTCTCTGTGACCCTCTACTTTGAGGCCAGGAACCACTCCTCATAAGAGTGAGAACACAGATATTGTGCATATACCCCGGTATCTGATTGCTCTGTGAATTTTAAATGTCTTCTCATTAACCCCACAAATTGCATCAGAGTTACATGAGCAATTGGGGAATGGATGTTAGGGGATCAAATGAAGACCATATTTTCCTCACAAACCTCTTCCAAGTGCCATTTACTGCTATTTGTGGATCCTTTCACATCACAACTCCACATAAAGTTCAAGGTTGGTTGGGTGGCTGGTTTGCAATGCAGAGTGACTCCGAACAGCTTGAGTTCAATTCCCACATAGACAGAGGTTACCATGAAGGACTCTCCTTCTCACCCTCTCCCCTCACCTAAGTGTAGTGGCCTTTAGATTAAACCAGCATCAGTTGCTGTTTCTAATGAGACAGCAACTCTGTGACCCAGGAGGACTACAGCGACTTGTACTCAACATCACACCACCTACGAGCTCCAAACCAAGAGAAAGAAGAAAGTAATAAAAAATCAGAAGAGAAAGTAGGACAAGACTTCAAGATGAGAAACAGGAAGACACAATAATGAGAGATATGCACTGAAATACCGTTTATCAATCCCACAGGAGATTAAGTAGCAAAACTTTCATTAAAAGTCTTATATCTACAAGCACTTCCTGTAAACTTTTTCAATTATAATTTCCTATGTTCACTTTTGTAATGAGATAATTGTCACACTGTCACCAGAGTAACTAATGCATTGGAAAGTTATAATTAAAGCATGAAAAGTTTACATGGACACTTTCTATTCTGAATTTATCATGGGAGTGGTGAGATAAGAACTAAATCCATGAATTCAAAGTGAGCTGAGTTTTTTTTGCATGCCCTGATCCAATTATCAACCAGCTTCTAACCTTACCCATTGTACCTGCAGGTTACACTTGGTCTTGATTCCCTGCATGCAACACCACAGGAGATTGAACTAGTTAGCTATAAATTGTCTCGATAGCTATTGAAATATAATCTTATTTTATGCGATCCCTTTCAATAGGCTTAGCACAGAGAGAGCATTCCTTTCAACATAAACATGAAATGAATTGCAAAAACCTTTGAGGAATAAGGGACTGAATGGTCAGTCACCATCTGAAAATGCATTCACGCACATAGCTTTTAGAAACTAAAACTGGAAACACTATTGTGGTTATTACCATAAGCATTTCATTCATGTGCCTCCTAACACTATAATTCAACTCTTCTAATCCATGAATAGGGCTCTTATCTCTTTTGCATTTGAGCTCGAAAGTGGATATATTAGATGTACATTATCACATGGCAGGAACAATCCCATATTACTGAAAATAACTGAAGATGTAACTGTGTATGGAAAGATAGATAATTAATTTTTTTATGAGTTATTTTTTCTGATTGTGCAATTAAAAAAAATGAAAAACGTTCTGTCAACAATTTAATTGAATCAATTTCTACTTCACAGAGAGGCGTTTTAAAATGGCTGCTTTCTAGCAAAAAAAAACCCAGCCTTTTCCTGCATTGTGTTGATCTCATCCTTCAAATGAAAATACAATACTGAGATTGGCTAGCTCTAAAAGGCAGGAGAGCGTTGCATGTATTGTGAACATTGGTAGCAACAGCCGACTGTTCACATCAGGAGTTCACTGAATCACAAAAATACAAGTTTAAGGATTTAATTGCTGCCAACATACTTTAGAATATTTCCGTGGAAAGAAAACAGAAAAAAATTCCCATGTTATATTTAGGTACAAAATGAGTGTGTGAAATAAAACATAAACCAGGTGTGAAAGTAAACCAGGGTTATTATGTTAAAAATCGCACAACACCAGGTTATAGTCCAACAGGTTTATTTGGTGCTTCCAAATAAACCTGTTGGACTATAACCTGATGTTGTGTGATTTTTAAATTTGTACACACCAGTCCAACACCAACGTCTCCAAATCAGAATTATTACCTATTTCGTGGGTCAGGCTAGTTCTAAGTGGATGCAAATATTCTGACAGAATCCTTGACTTAACATATTGATGATGAATTAAAGCATGATGAGTCACCGACTTTACCCAGACAGTGGACCTTTTTCCCTGATGTGCCTGGTTAGCTGATCTAACTTGAGGCCGTGGTGTGATATTACACTTCACCTTGGTGTTCTTTGGTTAAGAAGGAACAAGTTCTTGCCTGTACTTGCTATTCCACAAACCCTGCTGTGAATACATGTGAAGAAGTCTGTTCAGAATAAAAATCAAGTCCAATTATGGTGTATCCTATGCGTAAATAGTCTGCATTCTGCTTAAATTTCACATATGAATGTTTAATGGTCATTTGTATAAGGCACCAGGGAATGACACATGAAATAGTACAACAAAGCTTCTGGAGGAGATATGATGAAAGTGGAGATAACTGGCAAGAGAAAAATAATCTACTGTTATACTGTAAAACTAAACACGAAATGAATAATAACACAGAACAGTTCTCATAATTATTTTAGTTTGCAAGTCCAACTGATTGGCCCTCCCATCACAATATTTCCCACCACAGTCAGCCTCAGAAACATATGAGTGGTGCAGCTGTAGAGCTATATAATTTTTTTTCTGCTGAATCTATTATAAAGTCTGAGAATGGTAAAGCAATCATTGCCTGCTGGCAGTGACATGCCTCCTGTCAATTTTGGTAACAAGTTGTTTTACTTCTTTCAATATCAAAGCACTGTTGTCCACAAAAATATAACCTTTGAAATGTATTGTGAGTTGTCACTGTGGACATTTTTAGACTACAGTGTCATCAAAAAATTGTCAGCAGTGACTAATGGGCGTTGTCTTCAATGTGAGGTGCTTTGTCTGGTGGGTATTTGGGTTTCTTTCTCATATGACCCACTTGATCTTTGTAGTTACAGAGGACTGAGCACAGCTGAGATTCCTCCCTGTGGTTTAAATTGTATTTACCTGAAAATTTACAAAAGACTTGAAGAGGTAAAGACTCAGGTTTCATCCTGTGAACTATTCAGAGTAGAAATTAATTGACAGGAATGGATTTCTACAGCAATTTAAAATGTAGGTGGCAAA
Source organism: Chiloscyllium plagiosum (assembly GCF_037043375.1). NCBI lineage: Eukaryota > Metazoa > Chordata > Chondrichthyes > Orectolobiformes > Hemiscylliidae > Chiloscyllium > Chiloscyllium plagiosum. The sequence goes on from NW_028270140.1 coordinate 80,677,771, forward strand.
ATTAGCTCCCTGTTCCAGTGCTGGCAATTTTTTTGTGCCATGTTGATAGCTTTCATTTTAGCTTTTGATCCCTTTGATTCCGCTAATTATACATTTTGTTCAATAGACAAATTGTTGCTTATGTAGAGGTTTATAAAATCATGAAGGGCATAGATAAAGTGAATAGCAAAGGCCTTTTTTCTAAGACGAGGGAGTTCAAAACTACGGGGCATTTTTTAAGGTGGGATGAGAAAGATTTAAAAAGAACAAGAGGGGCAACTTTTTTATAAAGAGAGTGGTTAGTTTGTGGAATGAACTGTCAGAGGAAGTGGTGGACGCAGGTACAATCACAACATTTAAAAGGTGTTTGGATAAACACATGAATAGGAAAGGTTTGGAGGGATATGGGCCAAATGCAAGCAGGTGGGACTAGTTTAGTTTGGAAACATCGTCTAGTTGGACCAAAGGGTCTGTTTCCATGCTGTATGACTCTATGACTCTTTGACTATGGCTTGAAATGTTCATTGATGAATAACTCACTGATTATTTCATTAGTAATGATGCACTTTTTAATATTTTTTCTTACTGAGAAAGCCAGCTGAAAGGCCAATATTCCATAGTATATCACCAGCTTTGATCAGGAGAGATGACAGGACAAAGAAACGCAGCAGTCAGCGATACAACAAACTAAAAATACAGCCATGCAGAGCCCATTTTTGAGGGCCTAAATGTTCTCCTAAGCAGTCAATTTGGTGAGCATGAAGCAAACCCTTATCACAAACTGAAAGTTTGCCTTCTCTTACCTTGGTAAGGGCTAATGAATCTGTGTGCAGTGCCTAAAACAGACATTAAACCCCTTACATATGTTCAATAGGGAACATAACATCTGGGCTTTTGTGTCTTTACTTTACCCTTAGTGTGTCGTCAGAAAAAATAAGTCCACATGAATGCTAAGATTTCAGTATATTTTTACCTGAATGAGGAGTGCTCTTGGCCTTCCCAAACCCAAATTCAAAGGAAGTGAGTCACTGTCACTGCTCCTGATCAGCACAATATGCTTTTGACCCTCATGATTCAGGGACAGGGATTGATATACAGTTTGTAGGAAGAATTATGGACAGCTTTGAGTTCTTGAGAAATAATAAATTACTTTGTTTTTGTAGGACGCTCTGGTTATAGTGTGGGGCAGGTTTGATGGAATCAGTTGATCTTCTCCTGACTGTTAATTTTGAATGTTCAAACATTTAAATATTGATCCTCAGTTACCATGTCCCATAAGTTTACAAGCTAGATGAAACATTAAACTGCCTGATTTTTTTTTACCAGAATTCAGAACAAATTGTGTTTCTGGATTTTAACACCAAACTGGGCCTGTTAACCGGACTTCAACACCAACTGCACAATCTGGGGATGTCCCCTCAATTCTATCACCACATGATGAATTAAGATTAGAGTGGTGCTGGAAAAGCACAGCAGATCAGGCAGCATCCAAGGAGCAGCAAAACTGATGTTTTGGGCAAAAGCTCATCAGCAGGCTTTTGCCCGAACCGTTGATTTTCCTGCTCTCGGATTCTGCCTGACCTACTGTGCTTTTCCAGCACCACTCTAATCTTGACTCTAATTTCCAGCATCTGCAGTGTCCACTTCTACTTATATGATGAATTAAGTCTGTCTTGTGCACTTTCAATGTTGTTACTTTATGATCTGATGCTACTATAATTCTTCATATACATAGTGCCCAATTTGTCACAGGAAGATACGTGACCAAAACAGACCAGACTCAAACACACAAGACATAGAAATTAATTCACACCATGCCCAATTTTTTAGATATGAACTAGGTACTTAAGTGTTAAGTGGAGAGGATTAACTGTTATTCTGCCCCCAGTATAATTAAATCCTTTTGTGAAATTGACCCACAGGATAAGGCTGTCATAATGCAAACATGATGTGGAGATGCCAGTGTTGGACTGGGACAGATAATGTTAAAAAAAACTACCCAGCCTTCAAGACAACATCAACCACAACACCATACAACCCTGTCTTGGCAACCACTACAAAACATGTCAGAGTGTCGACATGGATACTACCATTACACATAGGGGCAACACCCACCATGTATATGGCAGGTATTCATGTGACTTGGCCAACGTTGTCTATCTCATACACTGTAGACAAGAATGCTTCAAGGCATGGTACATTAGCAAGACCAAGCAGACATTATGACAACAGATGAATGGACACTGCACAACAATTGCTTGATACGGATGTTCCCTCCCAGTCAGCGAACACTTCATGCGGTCAAGAACATTCAGCCTCGGATCTTTGGGTGTCTATTCTCCAAGGCTGATTTCAGGATATGCAGCAACGCAGAGTTGTCAAGCAGAGGCTGTTAGCCATGTTCAGTACTCATGGGGATGACCTCAACCAGGATCTTGGTTCATGTCACACTACAGGTGACCCAACTACACTGTACACTCTCTCTCTCACACACACACACGTACTCTTGCACATGATCACACACACTCACTCAGGCCCTCTCTCATATACACGCTTTCTGTCAGACACACACACATACACACAAATATATACACACTCTCTCACTCCCTCACACGCACGCACACAAATAAGTCTATGGGGTGAATTTGCATTTTCAGATACATTCTAGGCAGTCAGTCCATGTGACCTTTTACAGATTCTTACTTTGGAAATAGAACCAGTCTGACTCAAGGCTGGAATTCAGACAGACTGTAACCTCACACTTTTAATGCATTGTCTGACCTGAGCTGTCATCTTTTTTTATGAAACTTAGTTATTTCAGGATTGTGACTTGAAAGAGGTTTTGGGGTTTACATAGTAATGAATCTAAACCTGCAACCCATTCTAAGTGATTAAACACTTAAAAGCAATCCAAGTTTGTTCAATACATTGCATAAGTTGTATGGCACTTTGATCTTTTACTATAAATTCTGTGTCCTATGATCCTGCCCCACTAGCTACCTGATAAAGGAGCAGCGCTCCAAAAGCTTGTACCTTCAAATAAACCTGTTGGACTATAACCTGATGTTGTGTGATTTCTAATATACTGCTAACAGTCAACGATGCCATATCATAGTGGCAAATCAAGGGATTTATTTCCTCAATGCAATTTAATTGCAGGTCTGATCTTTTGGCTGCTGGTTGAGTACTGGACCATGTTTGCCAAACTGACTATTTCACTTCAGACTTGTGAATTCTGGGCATCGGATTTGCTGGGGCTAGACTCCTTGCCAGCCTTGAAAATATTTGACTTCACGAGCTTTGATTAGGCCACAGCTGGATCTGATCACCACATTATTGTTGCACTGGGACGAGATTCATTGGGATATTGCCTGGGATGGATCATTTTAACTATAAAGAGAGGGTGGATCAACTGGGATTGTTTTGCCTAGAGCATTGAAGGCTAAGAGGGGACTTGATTGAGGGGTACAAGATTAAGAAGGCATGGATAGGATAGGTAGAAAGCAGCTGTTGAAAAGTCAGTGGTAAGGGGGAGAATTTTAAAGTGGAAGGCATGAGGTTAGAGGGGATTTAATTAAGTAAAATTCACCCAGAGGGTGGTGGCAAACTGGAATGCACTTCCTGGGAGATTAGTTGATGTGGAAAAATTCACCAGCTGAAACATCTTAGCATTTATGGCTATGGATTAAATACTTGTAATTGGGGCTAGTGTAGATATACAGTTATTTTTATTGGTTCAGAATCAATAGGCCAAAAAGACCTATCTGCACTGTATAATTCTATATGATTTACAAGTCTCTGGTATTGAGGGGGAGAGGGGACAACAAAGGAAACAGAAGCAAGTAGGAATGCAGGGGAAAAAAGTAGAGGGGTCTGCTGAGCAAGGTCTTCAGGGAACACTTCAGTTAGAGCAAGGACCAATGAGTGAGTGCATGTGCTTGAATATGAAGCCTATAATGGAGCTCTGTCACTGAGATCAGCAACAACGGGAATGTGGATATCACTCCTTGCAGCTGTGAAAGCGTTAGGGTTACAGTGAGGATGAAGGCTAGGTAGGTTCGGGTTAGGATTAGGCCAGCACAGAGCATAAACACTTGCCTCTGGTCCATTCCAGGCAAGGAAAAGCTGCAGCATTTCCAATTCTATATGCAGCACTACATGAGAAAGGCTGTTCAGTCCACTCCAGGATGAGAATCTGCACCTCCTTCATAAATGTGTGCAGATTGAGACAGGGCACCAAGCATTAGAATGGCTTCCCAGGGTTCAGTGTGCTATCGACTGTATGTTTATTGCTCAATGAACTCCCATCACCAGCCTGCCATCTTCCTCAAAAGAAAAATGATTCAAATTCCTCAATTTTTCATTTATGGGCATAAGCACCAGCACCAAACCTTCAATCTTTGCCAAGTTTTATAAGAGAACATCTTGAATGCAATTACGGTTCAGGCTTGTGTCTGTTGCCCAAGTACAAATGCATCAAATAGAGACAAAATTACAGTATTTATTATTCTTGTGTGTTACCCTGAATCTATGTCTCATGATGTCCAAAAGTATAGAATTCCTACAATATGGAAAGAGACCATTTGGACCATCAAGTCTGCACTGACCCTCCAAAGAGCATGCTACCCCCCACCCTATCCCTGTAGCCCCACAATTAGTATGGCCAATCCACCTAAACTGCACATCTCTGGAACTTTGGGATGAAACCCAAGCTCCTGGAGGAAACCTATGCAGACACAGTAAGAATGTGCAAACTCCACACAGACAGTCACCCAAGGCTGAATCAAACCCAGGTGTCTGGTGTTATGAAGCATTAAAATGAGGTTGGTCATCAGCTTAACCTAATCAGTTTAACCCAATGACTTCTGTCTGTCAACATAGAGGGGCAGTATTTGACCAGAAAGATAATGTGATGACTGACTGTCTGGAAGGAAACTCCATTGTTCCAGGTTAACTCTAATGTTAAACCGAATCCTTTTCTAATAATCACATTGAGATGTTTATAGCCTTGATGGGACATAATGCAAATTAAGAATACTCTGTCCCACCTCTATTCTGATCAGATCATCAGGCTGACTACCAGACACAGCTTCCGACATCCTGCATGGATGTCCCGTTGTCAATGAACAAACTTTTGGCAAGCAACTGTGACACTTCGTCACAAAGGATCTGTGTATACATCAGAAATGAAACTCAACATGCAATCACACAGAAAGATTGCCATTAGAAAATGATATGTATGTATAGACAGTGTAATTTCTTAATGTAGGCTTTAAATGAAAATAAGACCAACAGAATGCTGTGGAGGCCAAGTCATTGTGTATATTTAAGACAGGGATACATAGGTCCGTGGTTGGTAAGGAGATCAATGGTTATGGGGAGAAGGCAGGAGAATGAGATTGAGAAATGTATTAGCCATGACCTAATGGCAGAGCAGAATCGATGGTCCTAATGGCTTATTCTACATCCTACGGTCTAATCGACTACTTTAGGGCAGTAAGGATGAAGAATATTCCATGGTAAACTGCAGTAAAAATAAATTAGTTAGATATTTCCTCAGCTATTTATACAACAGTACTCAATTAATTTAAATTGTAGCAGAAGGGACTTAGGCCATATACGCTACAATAATAAACATGTTAAAGGAATCACTATGCAGGAATGTAAAAGGAAATAAGCAAATCAATGCAAAACTTAAGCTCTGATATAAACATACATGTGGCAGCGAGAACTGTGTTTTGTGTGTCTTGTATCCTGTCCATCAGACTTGGTCAGTAACTGTTACTGGAGCTGTGTTTCCTGTTGGTATAATCTGTAATTAGCTTCAGTTATAGACCATGTCTTATTTTCTTCATTCATTACCATTTCACTCTCTCCTGCAGCTTTCCAGATGGTACCGATTCTTTGCTGGAATGTGCTTCTGAGGGCAACATTTTGGACTTGGACCTGTGAAGGCAGATGAGTGTAGGAGTAGAGGTGCACAGATCTCCAAGTTACTGGGAGGCTGCCAACCCTGTCCCATTTTCAAAAAGCCTAGTTCAGAGCCAAATGCCAACTACCAGCAAGTAGTGGGCAGCCATTTGAGGCAATTAAGGGGCATCGTACACTGACTGGAATTTTCCAGTCTGTGGGTGGGACCCACATTACAGCCAAAACGTGGGCAGTGAGAGGCAGCAACTTCCAAGTGCGATTCAGGAGGTGACACGTGAACTGCCCACAGACACACACACACAGACAGACACACACACACACACACACACGGACACACGCACAGACACACACACACACACTCAGACACACACACACGGACACACACACACACTCAGACACACACACACAGACACATACACACAGACACCACACACACATACAGACACCACACACACGTGCTCACACATTGCACAGTCAGGACAAAAATCACATACAGTACACACAGAGTGCATAGTCAGGACACACACACACACTGCACACAGAGTGCATAGTCAGGGTACACACACACCGACTGCACAGTCAGGACACATACACACACGCGCATACATGTGCGCACGCACACACACACATAATCACACATTGACTGCACAGTCAGGACACATACACACAAACACAGACGGCACATTCAGGACACACAGACTGCACAGTCAGGATACAAACACATACATACACACACAAATCACACTGTCAGTATACACACACATACACACAGTACACACAGACTACACAGTCAGGACGCACGCACACACTCAGTACACACATACATGCACACATACACTCACACACACACCTGCACAGTCAGGACACACACACACACAAACTCACAGACTGTACAGTCAAGAGAACAAACACACAAATGACACAGTCAGGGCACACACACTCACAGATTGCACATTCAGGACACACAAATGCACGTGTGTGCATGCGTGTGCTCACACACACACATGCACTCACACACGCAAGCGCACACACTCACAGATTGCACAGTCAGGACAAAAAGCACATACAGTACAAACAGAGTGCATAGTCAGGATACACACACACACTGCACACAGAGTGCAGAGTCAGGAGATACACAATCAGGCCACACACACACCACACACCACACACACACACACACACGCACCACACACACACCATACACACCACACATACCATACACACACATACCACACACACACACCACACACCACACACACCATACACACCACACACACACACCATACACATCATACACACCACACACACCACACACACACGCACCACACACACCCACCCAACCCCCACACACACATGCTCACAGCTTGCACAGGCTGCACAGTCAGGACACACACACACACACACACACACGTGCTCACAGATTGCACAGCCTGCACAGTCAGGACACACACACACACACACACACACAAACTCACAGAGTCAGGACACACACACATGCTCAATGGATTGCACAGTCAGGACACAAACGCATACACACAACACAGATTGCATAGTCAGGACACACACACACTACATACAGAGTGCATGTCAGGAGATGTACATACACACACACACACTCTGAACAGCCAGGCCACACATACAGACTGCATAGTCAGGACACACATTCACAGACTGCACAGTCAGCACACACACACGCACACACACAGAGTGCACATTCATTCAGGACGGACACACACATAGCGCAGTCAGGCGACACACACTATACACACACACACACACACAAACATAGCACAGTCAGGTGACACACACAGACACACACACAGCGCAGTCAGGTCACACACACACACACTCCACACTGGAGAAAGTGAGGACTGCAGATGCTAGAGATCGGAGTCAAGAGTGTGGTGCTGGAAAAGCACAGCTGGTCAGGCAGCATCCGAAGAGCAGGAGAATCAACGTTTCGGACATAAGCCATTCATCAGGAAACCTTCCTGATATATTGTTTATGCCCAGAAATGTCAGATGCTGCCTGACTGGCTGTGCTTTTCCAGCACCACATTCTCAACACCACACACACACATAAACACACACACACACAGAATGCACAGTCATGACATACACACATACACCCTCTCACAGACTGCACAGTCAACATACAAACATATATACGCACACAATTACACAGTCAGGGCACACACACATGTACACACACTACACACAGACTGCACATTCATTCAGGACATACACACACACACTATACACAGAGTGCATAGTCAGGAGATATACACACTACACACCGACTGCACAGTCAGGACACATACACACAGACGCGCGTACACATGCGCACGCACAAACACATAATCACACATTGACTGCACAGCCAGGACACATACACACAAACACAGACAGACGGCACATTCAGGACACACACTCACAGACTGCACAGTCAGCATACAAACACATACATACACACACAAATCACACTGTCAGTACACACAAACATACACACAGTACACACAGACTGCACAGTCAGGATACAAACACATACATACACACACAAATCACATTGTCAGTACACACAAACATACACACAGTACACACAGACTGCACAGTCAGGATACAAACACATACATACACACACAAATCACACTGTCAGGATGGACACACACACACACAGTACACACAGACTGCACAGTCAGTACACACATACATGCACATATACACTCAAACTCACAGACTTCTCAGTCAGGACACACACACACAAACTCACAGACTGTACAGTCAAGACAACAAACACACAAATCACACAGTCAGGGCACACACGCATTCACAGATTGCACATTCAGGACACACAAATGCACGTGTGTGCATGCGTGTGCTCACACACACATGCATTCACACATGCACGCGCACACCCTCACAGATTCCACAGTCAGGACAAAAAGCACATACAGTACAAACAGAGTGCATAGTCAGGATACACACACACTGCACACAGAGTGCAGAGTCAGGAGATACACAATCAGGCCACACACACACACACATACCACACACACACCACACACACATACCACACACACACCATACACACCACACGCACACACCACACACACAAACTCACAGAGTTAGGACACACACATGCTCAATGGATTGCACAGTCAGGACACAAACACATACACACAACACACAGATTGCATAGTCAGGACACACGCACACACTACACACAGAATGCATGTCAGGAAATGTACATACATACACACACACTCTGCACAGCCAGGCAACACATATACACATACAGACTGCATAGTCAGGACACACATTCACAGACTGCACAGTCAGCACACATGCACACTCTTAGACTGCACAGTCAAGACACACCCATACATACACACACACACAGATACACACACACACAGAGTGCACATTCATTCAGGACGGACACACACATAGCGCAGTCAGGCGACACACACTACACACACACACACACACACACACTCACACAGAATGCACAGTCATGACATACACACATACACTCTCTCACAGACTGCACAGTCAACATACAAACATATATACACACACAATCACACAGTCAGGACACACACATGTACACACACGCTACACACAGACTGCACATTCATTCAGGACATACACACTATACACAGAGTGCATAGTCAGGAGATATACACACTACACACAGACTGCACAGTTAGGACACACACACAGAGACACAAACTCCATTGTCAGGACAGACATACACACGCACACAGAAACACAGACTGCATGGTCCGGGCACAAACACACACTACACACAGAGTGCATAGTCAGAATATACACACTACACACACTGCACAGTCAGGCCACAATTACCACACACACACAAACACCGATTGCACAGTCAGGACACACACATACATACACACACGCACACACATTACACACACACACACAAACACAGATTGCACAATCAGGACACACACATACATACACACACGCACACACATTACACACACACACACAAAGACTGCACATTCATTCAGGACACACATACACACAAAGACATAGCACAGTCAGGCCACACACACTACATACTGCACACATGCACACACACATAGCACAGTTAGGCCACACACACTACACACACAGGAGAAAGTGAGGATTGCAGATGCAGGAGATCGGAGTCGAGAATGTGCTGCTGGAAATGCACAGCAGGTCAGGCAACATCCGAGGAGCAGGAGAATCAACGTTTTGGACAAAAGCCCTGAAATTTCGATTTCCCCGCTCCTCAGATGCTGCCGGACTGACTGTGCTTTTCCAGCACCACACCCTCGACACTACACACACACACAGCGCAGTCAGGCGACACACACTACACACACACACACACACACACAGCACAGTCAGGCGACACACACACAGTGCAGTCAGGCGACACACACACACACACACACAACGCAGTCAGGCGACGCACATTATATACATACACACACACTACACACAGGAGAAAGTGAGGACTGCAGATGCTAGAGATTGGAATCGAGAGTGTGGTGCTGGAAAAGCACAGCTGGTCAGGCAGCATCCGAAGAGCAGGAGAATCAATGTTTCGGACATAAGCCATTCATCAGGAAACCTTCCTGATATATCGCAATGCCCTGAAACGTCAGATAAAGCCTGACTGGCTGTGCTTTTCCAGCACCACATTCTCGACACCACACATACACACACACACAGACTGCACAGTCAGGACATACACACACACACTCTCTCACAGACTGCACAGTCAGGATACAAACATATACACACACACACGTACACACGGACACAGTCAGGACACACACTCATGTACACACACTACACACAGACTGCGCATTCATTCAGGACATGCACACACACTATACACAAGGTGCATAGTCAGGAGATATACATACTACACACAGACTGACAGTCAGGACACACACACGTACACACGCACACAGACTGCCTAGTCAGGACACACACACACAGACACAAACTCCATTGTCAGGACGGACACACACATGCACACAGACACAGACTGCATAGTCAGGACACACACACACAGACACAGACTGCACTGTCAGGACACACACACACATACAAATCATACAGTCAGGACACACACAATACACAGACTGCATGGTCAGGACACAAACACACACTACACACAGAGTGCATAGTCAGGATATACACACTACACACACTGCACAGTCAGGCCACAATTACCACACACACACAAACACAGATTGCACAGTCAGGCCACACACACTACACACACACACACACATACACGCAAACACCGACTGCACAGTCAGGACACACATACACACACACATAGCACAGTCATGCAACACACACTACACACATTACACACACACATAGCACAGTCAGGCCACACACACTACATACACTACACACATACACATACACATAGCACAGTCAGGCCACACACACTGCACACACAGGAGAAAGTGAGGACTGCAGATGCTGGAAATTGGAGTCGAGAGTGTGGTGCTGGAAACGCACAGCAGGTCAGGCAACATCCAAAGACCAGGAGAATCAACGTTTTGGACAAAAGCCCTGAAACTTCGATTCCCCTGCTCCTCAGATGCTGCTGGACTGACTGTGCTTTTCCAGCACCACACCCTCAACACTACACACACACACACACACAAACACAGACTGCACAGTCAGGACATGTACACACACACACACATACACACAAACACAGGCTGCACAGTCAGAACACACACACACAGACTGCACAGTCAGGACATGTACACACACACACATACACACAAACACAGGCTGCACAGTCAGAACACACACACACACAGACTGCACAGTCAGGCCACACACACTATACACAGATGGCACAGTCAGGACACACACACACACACACACACACAGACTGCACAGTCAGGACACACACTCACAGATTGCACAGTCAAGACATACACACAGACACACACAGACTGCAATTCATCCAAGACACACACACACATGCTCACAGTATGCACAGTCAGGACACATACACACACAAACAAATCACACAGTCAGGACACACACACATGTAGACACACAACGCACAGACTGCACATTCATTCAGGACATACACACACACTACACACAGAGTGCATAGTCAGGACATACACACTACACACACGCACTGCACCGTCAGGACATACACACTGCACACACACACACAGTCAGGACACACAATCACACACACACAGCATAGTCAGATGACACACACTACACACAGACACACACACAGACACACACACATATACACACACACACAAAGAGTCAGGGCACACAGACACACAGACTGCAATTCATTCAAGACACAGACACATAGCGCAGTCAGGTGACACACACTACACACACACACACACACACACACCTACACACAGTCAGGACACACACAGACTGCACATTCATTCAGGACACGCACACACACATACACACACAGCATAGTCAGGCCACACACGCTACATACACACACACACACACACACACACAGACTGCACATTCAGGACACACACACATGTGCACACATTACACACAGACTGCATAGTCAGGACGCACATGCACACAGACAGAGTGCACAGTCAGGACACAAAGGCAGACACACACACTCACAGGATGCACAGTCAGGATACATATACACACAGACACATATAAATCACACTCACAGGACACACACACACATACAATACACACAGAAATCACAGTCTGGACATACACACTACACACACAATGCACAGTCTGGACACACACACACACGCATGCGCACCTTGTAAATCTGTAGTCCTTACCTGGTGGGGGTCTACATTTGACTCCAGACCCAGAGTAATGTGGTTATCTCTCCATTGCTCATTGAAATGGCCTAACTAGCCATTCAGTTCAAGTACAATCAGAGAAGAATATCAGAAACTGGCCGTGCTAATGGTGTCCACAGATTATGAAAGAATAAACGCTTTTAAAAATGCAACTTCAGTTTCTTAAGCTGTAAGATCTGAAAAGCCATCCTCACAAATTTCCACCACTCGACTTCACTTTCTCTCTTTGACTAAGCTTTTGGTAATCTGACCTATAATATCTCCTTATGTGGTTTGTGTTATACATGTTTGATGTTGCACCTATGAAGTGCTTTGGGGCATTAAAAGTGCTCCATAAGTTGTTGTTATTGAAAGACTGCAGTCAATATGGCCAAATTGAAAACTATTTAATATCTTTGGGAATACCACCACCTGCAACTTTCTTTCTAAGTCACTCACCATCCTGACTTGGAAACATATCATGGTTCTTTCACTGTTGCTGGGTCAAATTCTGGAATTCCCTCCTTAATGGCATTCTGAGTCTATCTACAGTACATGGATTGCAATGGTTCATGAAGGGAGTTTATCTTCTTGGGTGAGAGACAGGCAATAAATGCCAACCCAGGCAATGACCAGCCCCCGGAAGAAAAATCTGATGCTGAGGAAGATCATCATCACAGCCCTAGGATATCACTACTGGGGTTCGTCAGGAAGGTAGCCACAACACAAGGAAAAAAGTTGTCTACTCAAAAGCTGCTTGAAAACATGAAATAAATACATGTGGCTATGCAAGAAGTCTTCCTTCAGGCATATGTTTAAGCACACAAGAGCAGACATCGCTCATTCTCTTCAACCCACCAGATCACCGCCACCAGTCCTGCCACAGACAGTAAAGCCTCTCAATCAATAAACTGAGACACAGCTCTGTACAAGAATAGAGAATTAACAGAAAGGTAGATTGGAGATGTGTACATTTTGGCACATGAATATAAAAACTAAAGTTGAAAGTGTTTTTCGCATGTTATAAGCAAATTGTTTCTCTCTTCTTGTTTCTCCTCCTTGATGTCCTTGATGTCGCTGCTTGATGTCAGCCAGAGGCTCTGCAGCAGGCTGTGGAGTCTTGGCTACGGGATGCCGCTGCTGCCACAATCACAAGGAACATGCCCGAGCAGGAGCCATAGGGATTGGGATTGCACGGATTCCATGTCTCCAAAGCGTGCTGCCAATCAGGGTCCTCCACTGTTCCTTATGCTGACACTACCAGCTCTTTGAGTTCCTGGGCCTAAACATGGGCCTGGAGCCTCAGCTTAGCCTGAGAGTCTGAACCAGATGAGTCAGCCCCTGAACCTGCTCCTCGCAAGACTCCGGGCTTGGGTGGAGCTGTGTCCGGCTTGGCCTAGTATTGCTGCAGCCAGAGGCCCTTTCCTCCAATTATAGCTCTTATCTGTCATATGAAATTAGATTAGATTCCCTACAGTATGGAAACAGGCTCTGCGACCCAACAAGTCCATACCGACCCTCCGAACAGTAACCCACCCAGACTCATTCCCCTACACTTACCCCTGCCTAATGTACCTATCACAATGGACAATTTAGCATGACCAATTCACCTAACCTGCACATCTTTGGACTGTGGGAGGAAACTGGAGCACCCGGAAGAGACCCACGCAGACACGGGGAGAATGTGCAAACTCCATACAGACAGTTGCCTGAGGCTGGAATCAAACCTGGGTTCCTGACACTGTGAGGCAGCAGTGCTAACCACTGAGCCACCGTTCCACCTCACACTTTACTGATTCACTGCACTATTTTAGTACTGTTTTATTTGGAGTATTATATAGAAAAATGTCATTTTTTCATATGATTTTGGTGGGTTTTTTTTGTTGCCACAACTATCCTTCGAATTTGAGAACCTGAAAATCCAGCCTTTCTGCTTTTTTTGTAGATGGTGGCCAATTTGTTTTTGTTTTTATTTATTCACGGGATGGGGGTGTCGCTGGCTAGGCAACATTTATGGAGAAAGTGAGGTCTGCAGATGCTGGAGATCAGAGATGGAAATGTGTTGCTGGAAAAGCGCAGCAGGTCAGGCAGCATCTAGGGAACAGGAGAATCGACGTTTCGGGCATTAGCCCTTCTTCCTGAAGAAGGGCTAATGCCCGAAACGTCGATTCTCCTGTTCCCTAGATGTTGCCTGACCTGCTGCGCTTTTCCAGCAACATATTTCCATCTCTCGGCAACATTTATGGCCCATCTCTAATTGCACAGAGGGCGGTTAAGTGCCAACCACATTGCTGTGGGTCTGGAGTCACATGTTGGCCAGAGCAGGTAAGGATGGCAATTTCCTTCCCTAATGGACATTAGTGAACCAGATGGGTTTTTCCAACGATTGACAATGCATTCATGGTTATCATTAGACTATTAATTCCACATTCCACAGCAGTTTCTAAATGGTTTAAGAATAGATACATGTAGAAACCATTTCTTCCAGTCCTTAGTTTGTTGGTCAATAGCTAGTAAACAAATGTATTGAGGGGCCTGAATATTTACAGGCAGGGGGATCTGCAGCATTCTCTACACATTGTACTGTTCAATAATATTGAATAGCAATGATTCTGAAAATGTAACTATTTCACAGCAATATAATCCACCTTATGACAAATTGGCTGATTGATTCAACAAACATTTTCCGATTTTGATCATTTTCTGTCAATTCTGCAATAACAGTGTTTTTTTAGGACTTTGTACTTTCCCATGACAATAACCTTTGGTGTCATTAGAGGCTTACATGCCAACAGTTGATAGACTGTGAGCATCCAAAGTTCCAAATAATATTAAGAATGTGAGGTTGTAAACATAGTGCTTTAAACTACCTATTTAGTTTCAAAAATAAAGAAAGTTGTCTCTGAAGGATAACTAATCAGAATCGTTACCTGCATACAGACCTACATGATTCAGATTGCCGTGCAGATTGGCTTTAAAATTGGAAGGGTACAGAGGATAGCAGTTGGATATTGAGTTGATATTCACTTGCAGGCTTTCCCAAAGCATCACTACAGCACATGAACTGCAGCGTTTCAAGAAGCCAGCTCAGCACTACATCCTCAAGGGCAACTGGGGATGGGCAATGAATGCTGGCTTAGCCAGTGGTATCCATGTCCCACAAGTCATAGAATCATAGAGATGTACAGCACAGAAACAGACCCCTCATGCTAACTCATCCATGCTGACCAGATAGCCTAACCTAATCTAGTCCCATTTGCCAGCACTTGGCCCATATCCCTCCAAACCCTTCTTATTCATATACCCATCCAAATGCCTCTTAAATGTTGCAATTGTACCAGCCTCCACGACTTCCTCTGGCAGCTCATTCCATACACGCACCACCCTCTGTGTGTAAACATTGCCCCTTAGGTCCCTTTTAACTTTTTCCCATCTGACCTTAAACCTATGCCTCTAGTTCTGGACTCCCCCACCCCAGGGAAAAGACCTTGTCTATTTATCCTATCCATGCCCCTCATGATTTTGTAAACCTCTATGAAGTCACCACTCAGCATCCGACGCTGCAGGGAAAACAGCCCCAGCCTGTTCAAACTCTCCCTATAGCTCAAATTCTCCAACCCTGGCAATATCCTTGTAAATCTTTTCTGAACCCTTTCAAGTTTTATAACATCCTTCCTATAGGAGAGAGATGAAAATTGCAGACAATATTCCAACAGTGGCCTAATCAATGTTCTGTACAGCTGCAACATGACCTCCCAACTCCTGTACTCAAGCACTGACCAATAAAGGCACCAATATACAGGTATATAAAGGTATCAATAAACATACCATACGCCTTCTTCACTATCCTATCTACATGCAACTCCACTGTCAGGGAACAATAAACCTGCACTCTAAGGTCTCACTGGTCAGCAATACTCCCCAGGACCTTACCATAAAGTATATAAGTCCTGCTCTGATTTGACCTTCCAAATTGACGCACCACACGTTTAGCTAAATTAAATCCATCTGCCACTCCTAAGCCCATCGGCCCATCTTATGAAGGCAATTAAATCTTACCATTGTCTCCCTCAAACACTTTATGATTCATTGTGACATAATGTGGGTGGAAGCTTGTGTTTGAATTACAAAGACCAAATTCATGAGGAATGAATTCAGGTGGAGGATTTACAGAGCTTGTGCTAGAGAAGATATTTCCAGCAACAGTTCCATCATGTAGGACTGTTCTAGGGTTAGACATTACGAGGCTGAGAAAGGAAAAGAACAGATGTAGAGCTAAGAATTATTCTGAGCTTATTTTGAGAGAAGTAAGTATCTAATTAAAGTGTGACATACACAGGTTAACAGTGTGTTCTTGGTTGGACTCCCCGGAGAATCAGAGACTGAGGGGTGACCTTATAGACGTTTACAAAATCATGAAGGGCATGGATAGGAAAAAGAGACAAAGTCTTTTCCCTGGGGTGGGGGAGTCCAGAACTAGGGAGCATAGGTTTAGAGTGAGAGGGGAAAGATATGAAAGGGTTCAGAAAAGATTTACAAGGATAGAGTCATAGAGTCATAGAGATGTATAGCATGGAAACAGACACTTCGGTCCAACCGTCCATGCCGACCAGATGTCCCAACCCAACCTAGTCCCACCTGCCAGCACCCGGCCCATATCCCTCCAAACCCTTCCTATTCATATACCCATCCAAATGCCTCTTAAATGTTGAAATTGTACCAGCCTCCACCACATCCTCTGGCAGCTCATTCCATACACGTACCACCCTTTGCATGAAAACGTTGCCCCTTAGATCTCTTTTATATCTTTCCCCCTTACCTTAAAACTATACCCTCTAGTTCTGGAGTCCCCGACCCCAGGCAAAAGACTTTGTCTATTTATCCTATCTATGCTCCTCATAATTTTGTAAACCTCTATAAGGTCACCCCTCAGCCTCCGACGCTCCAGGGAAAACAGCCCCAGCCTGTTCAGCCTCTCCCTATAGCTCAGATCCTCCAACCCTGGCAACATCCTTGTAAATCTTTTCTGAACCATTTCAGGTTTCACAACATCTTTCCGATAGAAAGGAGACCAGAATTGCATGCAATATTCCAACAGTGGCTTAACCAATGTCCTATACAGCCGCAACATGACCTCCCAACTCCTGTACTCAATACTCTGACCAATAAAGGAAAGCATACCAAACGCCTTCTTCACTATCCTATCTACCTGCGACTCCACTTTCAAGGAGCTATGAACCTGCACTCCAAGGTCTCTTTGTTCAGCAACATTCCCTAGGACCTTACCATTAAGTGTGTAAGTCCTGCTAAGATTTGCTTTCCCAAAATGCAGCACCTCGCATTTATATGAATTAAATTCCATCTGCCACTTCTCAGCCCATTGGCCCATCTGGTCCAGATCCTGTTGTAATCTGAGGTAACCCTCTTCGTTGTCCACTACACCTCCAATTTTGGTGTCATCTGCAAACTTACTAACTGTACCTCTTATGCTCGCATCCAAATCATTTATGTAAATGACAAAAAGTAGAGGACCCAGCACCGATCCTTGTGGCACTCCACTGGTCACAGGCCTCCAGTCTGAAAAACAACCCTAAACCACCACCCTCTGTCTTCTACCTTTGAGCCAGTTCTGTATCCAAATGGCTAGTTCTCCTTGTATTCCATGAGATCTAACCTTGCTAATCAGTCTCCCATAGGGAACCTTGTCGAACGCCTTACAGAAGCCCATACTGATCACATCTACTGCTCTGCCCTCATCAATCTTCTTTGTTACTTTTTCAAAAAACTCAATCAAGTTTGTGAGATGTGATTTCCCACGCACAAAGCCATGTTGACTAACCCTAATCAGTCCTTGCCTTTCCCAATACATGTACATCCTGTCCCTCAGGATTCCCTCCAACAACTTGCCCAACACCTAGGTCAGGCTCATCGGTCTATAGTTCCCTGGCTTGTCTTTACTGCCCTTCTTAAACAGTGGCACCACATTTGCCAACCTCCAGTCTTCCGGCCCTCACCTGTGACTATCGATGACACAAATATCTCAGCAAGAGACCCAGCAATCACTTCCCGAGCTTCCCACAGAATTCTTGGGTACACCTGATCAGGTCCTGGGGATTTATCCACTTTTAACCGTTTCAAGACACCTAGCACTTCCTCCTCTGTAATCTGGACATTTTGCAAGATGTCACCATCTATTTCCCTACAGTCAAAATCTTCCATTTCCTTTTCCACAGTAAATACTGATGCAAAATATTCATTTAGTATCTGCCCCATTTTCTGTGGCTCCACACAAAGGCCGCCTTGCTGCTCCTTGAGCTGCTCCTTGGATGCTGCCTGAACTGCTGTGCTCTTCCAGCACCACTAATCCAGAAAATGATCTTTGAGGGGCCCTATTCTCTCCCTAGTTATTCTTTTGTCCTTAATATATTTGTAAAACCCCTTTGGATTCTCCTTAATTCTATTTGCCAAAGCTATCTCATGTCCCCGTTTTGCCCTCCTGATTTCCCTCTTATGTATACTCCTCCTTTCTTTATACTCTTCTAATAATTCAGTCGATCTATCCTGTCTATACCTTACATATGCTTATTTCTTTTTCTTAACCAAACCCTCAATTTCTTTAGTCATCCAGCATTCCCTCTACCTACCAGCCTTCCCTTTCACCCCAACAGAAATATACTTTCTCTAGATTCTTGTTATCTCATTTCTGAAGGCTTCCCATTTTCCAGCCATCCCTTTACTTGCGAACATCTGCCTCCAATCTGCTTTCGAAAGTTCTTGCCTAATACCATCAAAATTGGCCTTTCTCCAATTTAGAACTTTAACTTTTAGATCTGGTCTACCTTTTCCATCACTATTTTAAAACGAAAGAATGTTGCCAGGGTTGGAGGATTTGAGCTACAGGGAGAGGCTGAACAGGCTGGGGCTGTTTTCCCTGGAGCATCGAAGACTGAGGGGTGACCTTATAGAGGTTTACACAATTATGAGGGGCATGGACAGGATAAATAGACAAAGTCTTTTCCCTGGGGTCGGGGAGTCCAGAACTAGAGGGCATAGGTTTAGAGTGAGAGGGGAAACATATAAAAGAGCCCTAAGGGGCAACCTTTTCACGCAGAAGGTGGTATGTGTATGGAATGAGCTGCCAGAGGATGTGGTGGAGGCTGGTACAATTGCAACATTTAAGAGGCATTTGGATGGGTATATGAATAGGAAGGATTTGGAGGGATATGGGCCAGGTGCTGGCAGGTGGTACTAGATTTGGTTGGGATATCTGGTCGGCGTGGACAAGTTGGAATGAGAGGTCTATTTCTGTGCTGTACATCTCTTTGGCTCTCAGAAATTATTTTCTGCTCTTTCTTAAAGGACAAGTTACACTCTCTTATGAGAAAGTAACGATGGACTATTTGTTTTTATAAATCCATCCTCTGTTTGTAACATATAAGACTATACATGGACTTAAATGGTTATAAAGAAGTAAAAACGCTGATTTCTAGTCGTGATCTGATGACATTATGCTCGGATTGTGAAACCATCAATGAACAAGAACCAGTCTGACCTGAAATTAACATATCAATGTGACCAAAACCAGAAACTCCTATTTAATTTATACCTTTCTCCAACCTTTGCATGTTGGAATGAAGTATCTGGCAGATTGTCTAGCTTGGTATAAATAATGAAACCAAACACGGGAACGCACAAAAGAGCTGCATTTCCGACTGTAGGTTTTCTGAAAGGGGAGAGCAGAATGATGCATTTTTAATAGTATAACTGGAAGGTTTACTGTACCTCCCTCTCTGTTTCTATTAGCATCTTGAAAAACAGTGCCAAATGATAAAGCAAATTGGAGAAATGGGGGTTTAGATCAGAGTGGTGCTGGAAAAGCGCAGCAGATTAAGCAGCATCCGAGGAGCAGAAAAATTGACGTTTCGGGCAAAAGCCCTTCATGAGGAATAGCATCTGCAGCCCTCACTTTTGCCAAATTGGAGAAATATCCACTCACCAAGAACTCACAGATTTCTACAAACTTTGGAACTGCAGAGAATACAAGTCATTAATTAAACAACCGTGGTCTCAGTTTAAACCCAACCATTAAAGACTCAAAGGACTTTCTAAGTTATGTTTTTATAGTTTTCTTTTTTGTACTTGATGTGTCAGTAGATTATTGTTTTCATTATTTTTCTTGGAGTTCGCAAATAATAAAATTTCTTTTTTTAATCTTACTCATTGTTGAACTATTGAATTTCGTTTTAATTGAAGTACAATGTCGCTACATGCTGAAAATAATTTAAAACAATTGTTGTGGCCAATCAAGAGGTTTAGGAAGAGGTGGGTCAATTCAACCCAAATCATCTAGTCATAACACGGCAAAGACAATAGAGTTTTTTATCTTTTGTTGCAGTAATTGTCTTAAAATGTCAAACCCTGTCATGTCATTCTTTCAGTCTTTAACTAGAATTGTTCTTTTAAAATTATTGATCTCCATGGAGATCACAAAAATAGGTGGAGAAATTTCCTACTGTATGCAGAGACTGTTATCTCCATGGAACCAGCCTCCCTGTGGCAAGTCATCAAAGTTAGAACCTTTGTGCCCCAAAATATGAGCAGCCTAATGATGTACTTGGAGCCATTTTCCACAAACCATCAAGGTACTAACAACTTCACCCCTGACAAACTTATCTTTGTTACATCTTATTGGAGTTATGCAAAGGTGACCAAATCCTACTAATTCTGGAATCATCACAGATAAAGGGATATGGATTATGGGCAGATGGGAATAATTTAATATGACATCAAAGTGGGTTCAGAAATGGTGAGCCAAACTGTTTGTTCTGTGTTGTACTTTTCTGTGTTCTAGATATCCTGCACTGATTGGACAAGCAGCTGTGTAAACTTACAATGAGTGTCAGGTTACATCAAGTGCAGCAAACCTTGGGTTTTCAAAACTGCCCAATTCCCATTTGACACCATAATCAAAAAAGCAGGAAAATAAGGAAACAACATGGCCTTTACACTATTAATTTATACTTCCCAAGGCATCTCCATCATAAACGGCACCAGTGGGAAGCCTGGCAGGTCCAAGTGCAGACTAATTGTATTTCTCTCTGCTCAGAGATAATAAACTAAAATCCCCTCTCCTGGGTTGCAGAGCCTCTGTGAATTCCTGGTGAAACAGTAAATATCTGGCAATATTCACAAGGGAGGGTTACATGTCACTTCACAGCCAATGGAAACACTGTCTCTCCAATCCTCTGAGCCAGCAGATCTAATTTCAAGAAGTGGCAGCGTTATATAATCATCACCTTAATGAACTGCTGATGCCAGAAATACTGTTACTGGCTTATTTGAAGATAAAAGAAATGCTCTTGGAAAGCCCAAGATGGATAAATTCTCCAGCTGAGCACCTGTTGTTCTCTCTTTCTTCCCTCTCTGTGAGCAACTTGCTGTCTTAGTGCTACTTGGTATCTTTCTCCTGCTGCAACTCAATATAGTTCCCATGATTGGAGCAAGTCATGTGCTTAGAGCCCTTGCAGCTTTTCTATACATAGCCCAACCTTTTGCTGACTTTACTAATAGTGTCATAGAGATGTACAGCATGGAAACAGACCCTTCGGTCCAACTCGTCTATGCCGACCAGATATCCCAACGCAATCTAGTCCCACCTGCCAGCACCCGGCTCATATCTCTCCAAACCCTTCCCGTTCATATACCCATCCAGATGTCTTTTAAATGTTGCAATTGTACTAGCCTCCACTATTTGTAGGATTCTGGGTAATCCAAGATGGAGGACAGGAAAAATTTCTGGGTGTAACAGCTGCTCCTTTTTTTGAGGTATTTTAGGTGTTGGAGGTTTTTTCCTCGAATTCCAGGAGCAGCAATTACTGTTTTATATGCTGTTGTATTGTTTTGGAACTTTGGAAAAAAAGTCAAAACAACAGCAGTTTTAAAAGGGAGAAGCACAGACAAAGGAAGCACATGGTGAGGTCTGTGCAGGAGAGAGAGAGAGAGAAAGAAACTGACACCACAGTGAACCTGCACAGCTATGCCTTTGCTGTTTGAATTCATGTATCACTGGACATAGGAGTAAGTCTGGGAAAATTAACAAGCAGTGAAATTCACAACTGATCTTGGAGGAACTGTTTGGGTGAAGTCACAGCACAGAAACAGATAAGTAATTGTTTTAAGTGTGGCCGACAAAAAGTCTGGAGTAGTGAGTAGAGTGGGTTATAAAGTCATAGAGATGTACAGCATGGAAACAGACCCTTCGGTCCAACAGACATCCCAACCCAATCTAGTCCCACCTGCCAGCACTTGGCCCATATCCCTCCAAACCCTTCCTATTCATATACCCATCCAAATGCCTCTTAAATGTTGCAATTGTACCAGCCTCCACCACTTCCTCTAGCAGCTCATTCCATACACATACCACACTCTGCGTGAAAAAGTTGCCCTTTAGGTTTCTGTTATATCATGCCCCTCTCACACTAAACCTATGCCCTCTAGTGCTGGACACCCGACCCCAGGGAAACGACTTTGTCTATTTATCCTATCCATGCCCCTCATGATTTCATAAACCTCTATAACATCACCCTTCAGCTGATCTCACCGAACAGCAGAGCAGACTCAATGTCTTTCTTGATTATATGTTTTTTGAGATATGTCTCTTGATTAAACTTAAAATCTAAGCCATAACTATTAATTTAACATGGGGCAGTGTTTTGTAGAGGAATAAGACGGTGTTATTTTCTGGTTGTGAAGGAGCAAAAATGGCTTTTAGTAGAATGATATGTGGGAGTTTAAGGAGAGCTTATGGGTTACTGTGGAGTATATCTGCAATAAATGCCGTTGGTTGTGAATCCTATCAGATCGAATGGATCGGCTGGAGAGACAGTTAGAGGCAATGAGGAAGTTGCAACAGCAATGGTATGTGATGGATGGCAGTTATAGGAAGGGGGGAAAGTCTCAGATACAGTCACATAGATGGATTAATTCCAGGAAAGGTAAGAGAGGTAGGCAGCTAGTGCACGAGTCTTCTGTGGCTAACCACATTTCAAACAAGTATGCGGGTTTGGAAAATGTAGGGGATGATCAATTCACAGGGTAACGTAGCACAAAGGGCCAGGGTTCTGGTATTGAGATTGGCTCTAATGCATCGAGGGGTATGTCTGGTTCCAAGAGATCAATTGTGTTAGGGGATTCTGTAGTCTGAGGTACAGACAGACGTTTCTGTGGCCAAAAAATCAGAATGGTGTGTTGCTTCCCTGGTGCCAGGATCAAGGATGTCTCAGAGAGGGTGCAGAATGTTCTCAAGGGGGAGACGGGCCAGCAAGAGGTCATTGTCCACATTGGAACCAATGACACAGGAAGCGAAAAAGTTGAGATTCTGAAGGGAGATTACAGAGAGTTAGGCAGGAATTTAAAAAGGAGGTCCTCGAGAGTAGTAATATCTGGATTACTCCCGGTGCTACGAGGTAGTGAGGGTAGGAATAGGAGGATAGAGCAGATGAATGCATGGCTGAGGAGCTGGTATATGGGAGAAGGATTCACATTTTTGGATCATCGGAATCTCTTTTGGTGTAGAAGTGACCTGTACAAGAAGGACAGTTTGCACCTAAATTGGAAGGAGACTAATATACTGGCAGGCAGATTTGCTAGAGCTGCTCAGGAGGATTTAAACTAATAAGGTGGGGGGAGGGACCCAGGTAGATAGTGAGGAAAGAGATCAATCTGAGACTGGTACAGTTGAGAACAGAAGTGAGTCAAACAGTCAGGGCAGGCAGGGACAAGGTAGTACTAATAAATTAAACTGCATTTATTTCAATGCAAGGGGCCTAACAGGGAAGGCAGATGCACTCAGGGCATGATTAGGAACATGGGACTGGGATATCATAGCAATTACAGAAACATGGCTCAGGGATGGGCAGGACTGACAGCTCAATGTTCCAGGATACAAATGCGACAGGAAGGATAGAAAGGGAGGCAAGAGAGGAAGGGGAGTGGTGTTTTTGATAAAGGATAGCATTACAACTGTGCTGAAGGAGGATATTCCTGGAAATACATTCAGGGAAGTTATTTGGGTGGAGCTGAGGAATAAGAAAGGGATGATCACCTTATTGGGATTGTATTAGTCAGAGGGAAATTGAGATACAAACTTGTAAGGAGTTATCAGCTATCTGTAAGAATAATAGGGTGTTTTATGGTAGGGGATTTTAACTTTCCAAACATAGACTGGGACTGCCACAGTGTTAAGGTTTTAGATGGAGAGGAATTTGTTAAGTGTATACAAGAAAATTTTCTGATTCAGTATGTGGATGTACATACTAGAGAAGATGCAAAACTTGACCTACTCTTGGGAAATAAGGCAGGGCAGGTGACTGAGGTGTCAGTGGGGGAGCACTTTGGGGCCAGCGACCATAATTCTATTAGATTTAAAATAGTGATGGAAAAGGATAGACCAGATCTAAAAGTTGAAGACTAAATTGGAGAAAGGCCAATTTTGATGGTATTAGGCAAGAACTTTCAAAAGCTGCTTGGGGGCAGATGTTCGCAGGTAAAGGGACGGCTGGAAAATGGGAAGCCTTCAGAAATGAGATAACGAGAATCCAGAGAAAGTATATTCCTGTTAGGGTGAAAGGGAATGCTGGACGACTAAAGAAATTGAGGGTTTGGTTAAGAAAAGAAGGAAATATGTGTAAGGTATAGACAGGATAGATCGAGTGAATATTTAGAAGATTATAAAGACAGTAAGAGTATACTTAAGAGGGAAATCCGGAGGGCAAAAGGGGACATGAGATAGCTTTGGCAAATAGAAATAAGAAGAATCCAAAGGGATTTTACAAATACATTAAGGACAAAAGGGTAACTGGGGAGAGAATAGGACCCCTCAAAGATCAACAAGGCGGCCTTTGTGTGGAGCAGCAGAAAATGGGGGAGATACTAAATGCATATTTTGCATTGGTATTTATTGTGGAAAAGTAAATGGAAGATATAGACTGTAGGGAAATAGATGGTGACATCTTGCAAAATGTCCAGATTACAGAGGAGGAAGTGCTGGATGTCTTGAAACGCATAAAGGTGAATAGATCCCCAGGACCTGATCAGGTATACACAAGAACTCTGTGGGAAGCTCAGGAAGTGATTGCTGGGCCTCTTGATGAGATATTTGTATCATCGATCGTCACAGGAGTGATGCCAGAAGGCTGGAGGTTGGCTAATGGTGGTGCCACATTTTAAGAAGGGTGGTAAAGACAAGCCAGGGAACTGTAGACCAGTGAGTCTGACCTCGGTGGTGGGCATGTTGTTGGAGGGAATCCTGAGGGACAGGATGTACATGTATTTGGAAAGGCCAGGACTGATTAGGGATAGTCAACATGGCTTTGTGTGTGGGAAATCATGTCTCACAAACTTGATTGAGTTTTTTGAAGAAGTAACAAAGAAGACTGATGAGGGCAGAGTGGTAGGTGTGATCTATATGGACTTCAGTAAGGCGTTCGACAAGGTTCCCCATGGGAGATCTCATGGAATACAGGGAGAACTAGCCATCTGGATACAGAACTGGCTCAAAGGTAGAAGACAGAGGGTGGTGGTGGAGGGTTGTTTTTCAGACTGGAGGCCTGTGACCAGTGGAGTGCCACAAGGATTGGTGCTGTGTCCTCTACTTTTCATCATTTATATAAATGATTTTGATGTGAGCATAAGTGGTACAGTTAGTAACTTTGCAGGTGACACCAAAATTGTAGGTGTAGTGGACAGCGAAGAAGGTTACCTCAGATTACAACAGGATCTGGACCAGATGGGCCAATGAGCCGAGAAGTGGCAGATGAGTTCCATTCAGATAAATGCAAGGTGCTGCATTTTGGGAAAGCAAATCTTAGCAGGACTTATACACTTAATGATAAGGTCCTAGGGAGTATTGCTGATCAAAGAGACCTTGGAGTGCAGGTTCATAGCTCCTTGAAAGTGGAGTCGCAGGTAGATAGGATAGTGAAGAAGGCGTTTGGTATGCTTTCCTTTATTGGTCAGAGTATTGAGTACAAGAGTTGGGAGGTCATGTTGCAGCTGTACAGGACATTGGTTAGGCCACTGTTGGAATATTGCATGCAATTCTGGTCTCCTTTCTATCGGAAAGATATTGTGTAATTTGAAAGGGTTCAGAAAAGATTTACAAGGTTGTTGCCAGGGTTGGAGTGTATGAGCTATTGGGAGACGCTGAACAGGCTGGGGCTGTTTTCCCTGGAGCGTCAGAGGCCGAGGGGTGACCTTATAGAGGTTTACCAAATTATGAGGGGCATGGATGCGATAAATAGACAAAGTCTTTTCCCTGGGGTGGGGGAGTGCAGAACTAGAGGGCATAGGTTTAGGATGAGAGGGGAAAGATATACAAGAGACCTAAGGGGCAACATTTTCACACAGAGGGTGGTACATGTATGGAATGAGCTGCCAAAGGAAGTGGTGGAGGCTGGTACAGTTGCAACATTTAAAAGGTATTTGTATGGGTTTGCTATAAATTCTGTGTCTTACAATTGTGCCCTCCACAACCACCTGATGAAGGAGCGGCACTCTCCGAAAGTCTGTGCTTCCAATTAAACCTGTTGGACTATAACCTGGTGTTGTGTGATTTGTAATAATGAACCATGTTTGCTTACGTTCCAGTGCTTGGTTGACAACAGCACTACATTCGCTGTGAAGCACTTTAGGACATTTTCAGATTATGAAAGGTGATTTGTAAATGAAAGCTCCTCTTTCCTCCTTACCAATACTTCTATGGACTCTTTAAAAAGTCTGTATTTACTTCTTCTTACTGCTAAACAGGCATCCATCGAATCTATTTCCTCACTTCATCCTGTTCTGAAATTCTAGCTTATTTTTATCCTTTTCCTCAACATTCAAGTTTTTGTTTTGGTTTGAATGCCTGATGTCTGCTCATCAGGTATCAACTGGATGCAACACAGGCAAAGGAATGAAATTAGAGGATTGCACACCAGAAATGGAGGCCATTCATTCTGACGTCAATCCTCATCTTGTGAGCTTGCAGGCACTTTGACAGGCAGAGTCCAGGGCTAAAATGAAAATCTACTTCATAATCTTCAAATCTTTAAGATCCAAAGTGGCATCACCATGTCACTAATTCCTGAGTCGTCTTTGTCTCTTTATTCAGTTATAATCCTTGGTAGAGACCAGCAACACGTTTATATTTTAAGTATCTATTTTTTTTTAAAATGAAGCCACAAGATTTTTAAATCAATAGAATTTTACTAAAAGCAAATCAAAAGAACATGAACATCAATAATTGCACTATCGTAAATGGTTAGCCGCATTAATGATATTAAAGATGCCATCAACACAATTACTGACATTCTAAATGAAAGTCAAATTTCCTGTGTACCTGCAGCAAGTGTTGGGTGCTGGAAGAACTCCGGATCAGAGTTGATGATCTGGAATCTGAGCTTCAAACACTGCGGCACATCCGGGAGGGGGAAAGTTACCTGGACGCTTTGTTTCAGGAGGCAGTCACACCTGGGAGATTAAGTAATTCACATTCAGTTAGTGATCAGGGACATCAGAGTGTCACTGTAAGTGAGATAGGTAGGGGGAACTTGAGTTCAGGAGTGCAGGAGCCTCAGCCCTTGACCTTGTCCAACAGGTATGAGATTCTTGCTCCCTGTACGGATGAGGAAAAGGGCTCTGGACTGGATGAGCCAGCTGACCATGGCACCATGGTCCAGAAGGCCATTCAAGAGGGGGGAGCAAAAAGACAAGTAGTTGTTATAGGGGATTCTATAATTAGGGGGACAGACAGTATCCTTTGCAAGCCGGATCGGGAATCTCGCATGGTGTGTTGCCTGCCCAGTGCCAAGGTGCAGGACATCTCTGACCGGCTTGAAAGGATATTGGAGCGGGAGTGGGAGGATCCAGTTGTTGTGGTCCACGTTGGGACTAACAACATAGGCAAAGTTATGGTGGAGGACCTGTTTGGGGATTATCGAGCACTAGGAAGGAAATTGAAGTACAGGTCCTCAAGGGTCATAATCTCCGGATTACTGCCCGAGCCACGTGCCAATTGGCATAGGGATAAGAAAATTAGGGAAGTAAACACGTGGCTAAGGGATTGGTGTGGAAAAGAGGGATTCCACTTCATGGGGCATTGGCATCAGTTTTGGAACCGGGGGGATCTGTACTGTTGGGACAGTCTCCACCTGACCCGATCAGGTACCAATGTTCTAGCGAAGAGGATAAATAGGGTGGTCAGTAGGACTTTAAACTTCTGAGTTGGGGGGGAAGGGAAAGTGAAAGCGACAGGGAGTATGGAGTTAAATGGAAAGATAAGCGGGAGGATAGCATATGTGCAGGCAGATTTAAACTTGAGACAGACTGGGAATGCAGCAAAAAGGAAGGATAACTTAGGACATCTTATGACTTCCAATATCTCTAATGATAGGAAAGTTAGCATTAAGGCAGTTGAATGCTACCTGAATGCTCGTAGCATTCGTAACAAAACAGATGAACTAATGGCACAGATCATCGTGAATGATTATGATATCGTAGACATCACAGAGACGTGGTTACAGGGGGGTCAGGACTGGCAGTTAAACATCCAAGGGTTTTCAACTTATCGAAAAGACAGGGAGGTGGGCAGAGGGGGCGGGGTTGCCTTGTTAGTTAAGGACAAAATTAAATCTATGGCACTGAATGACATAGCGTTGGATGATGTGGAGTCTGTGTGGGTGGAATTCTGGAACCACAAAGGCAAAAAAACCATAGTGGAAGTTATGAACAGACCTCCTAACAGTGGTCAGGACCAGGGGCACAACAAGTACCAGGAAATAGAGAAGGCATGTCAGAAAGGCAAGGTCACGGTGATCATGGGAGACTTCAATATGCAGGTGGACTGGGTAAATAATATTGCCAGTGGATCCAAAGAAAGGGAATTCATGGAATGCTTACAGGATGGCTTTTTGGAACAGCTAGTCATGGAGCCCACAAGGGAGCAGGCTATTGTGGACCGAGTGCTATGTAATGAACAAGACTTTATAAAAAATCTTAAAGTAAGGGAACACTTAGGAAGCAGCAATCATAATATGGTAGAGTTCAGTCTGCAGTTTGAAAGAGAGAATGCAAAATCGGATGTAATGGTGTTACAGTTAAATAAAGGTAATTATGAGGGCATGAGAGAGGAACTGACGAAAATAGACTGGAAGCAGAGCCTAGCAGAGAAGACAGCAGAGCAAAAATGGCAGGAGTTTGTGGGTAAAATTGAGGACACTGTACAGAGGTTCATCCCCAAGAAGAGAAAGATTATCCGGGGAGGGATTAGATAGCCATGGCTGACAAAGGAAGTCAGGAAATCTATCAAAGAGAAAGAGAGAGCCTATAAAGTGGCCAAGAGCACTGGGAAATCAGAAGATTGAGAAGGCTACAAAAACAAACAGAGGATAACAAAGAGATAAATAAGGAAGGAGAGGATCAAATATGAAGGTAGGCTAGCCAATAATATTAGAAATGATAGTAAAAGTTTCTTTCAATACATAAGAAACAAACGACAGGCAAAAGTAGACATTGGGCCACTTCAAACTGATGCTGGAAGCCTAGTGATGGGAGATAAGGAAATAGCAGGAGAACTTAATAAGTACTTTGCATCAGTTTTCACAGTGGAAGACAGGAGTAATATCCCAACAATTAAATGGAGTCAGGGGGCTGAGTTGAGTATGGTTGCCATTACAAAAGAGAAAGTGCTAGAAAAGCTAAAAGGTCTTAAAATTGATAAATCTCCTGGCCCCGAAGGGCTACATCCTAGAATTCTGAGGGAGGTGGCTGAGGAAATAGCGGAGGCGTTGGTTGAGATCTTTCAAAAGTCACTGGAGTCAGAGAAAGTCCCGGATGATTGGAAGATCGCTGTTGTAACCCCCTTGTTCAAGAAAGGATCAAGGCAAAAGATGGAAAATTATAGGCCAATGAGCCTAACCTCGGTTGTTGATAAAATTCTAGAATCCATCATTAAGGATGAGGTTTCTAAATTCTTGGAAGACCAGGGTTGGATTAGAACAAGTCAACATGGATTTAGTAAGGGGAGGTTGTGCCTGACAAACCTGTTGGAGTTCTTTGAAGAGGTGACAAGTAGGTTAGACCAGGGAAACCCAGTGGATGTAGTCTACCTAGACTTCCAAAACGCCTTTGATAAGGTGCCACATGGGAGGCTGTTGAGCAAGGTGAGGGCCCATGGTGTTCGAGGTGAGCTACTGGTATGGATTGAGGATTGGCTGTCTGACAGAAGGCAGAGAGTTGGGATAAAAGGTTCTTTTTCGGAATGGCAGCCGGTGACAAGCGGTGTCCCGCAGGGTTCAGTGTTGGGGCCGCAGCTGTTCACATTATATATTAATGATCTGGATGAAGGGACTGGGGGCATTCTAGCGAAGTTTGCCGATGATACAAAGTTAGGTGGACAGGCAGGTAGTACTGAGGAAGTGGGGAGGCTGCAGAAGGATCTAGACAGTTTGGAAGAGTGTTCCAGGAAATGACTGATGGAATTCAATGTGAGCAAATGTGAGGTCTAGCACTTTGGAAAAAAGAATACAAGCATGGACTACTTTCTAAACGGTGAGAAAATTTGTAAAGCCAAAGTACAGAGGGATCTGGGAGTGCTAGTTGAGGATTCTATAAAGGTAAACATGCAGGTCAAGTCCGTGATTAAGAAAGCGCATGCAATGTTGTCAATTATCTCAAGAGGGTTGGAATATAAAAGCACCGTTGTGCTTCTGAGACTTTATAAAGCTCTGGTTAGGCCCCATTTGGAGTACTGTGTCCAGTTTTGGTCCCCACACCTCAGGAAGGACATACTGGCACTGGAGCGTGTCCAGCGGAGATTCACATGGATGATCCCTGGAATGGTAAGTCGAACATATGAGGAATGGCTGAGGATTCTGGGATTGTATTCATTGGAGTTTAGAAGATTAAGGGGAGATCTAATAGAAACTTACAAGATGATACATGGCTTGGAGAGATTTGGTACTCGGTAATGAACCGGGAAAAGTGATGGGCTTGTTAGTGGGTGAACATTTTGGTGATGGTGACCACAATTCTGTGACTTTCACCTTGGGTTATGGAGAGAGATAGGTGCGTGCAACAGGGTAGGTTTTACAATTGGGGGAAGGGTAATTACGATGCTGTAAGACAGGATCTGAGGAGCATAAGTTGGGAGCATAGGCTATCGGGGAAGGATGTCGTGGAAATGTGGAACTTTTTCAAGGAACAGATACGATGTGTTCTTGATATGTATGTACCGGTCAGGCAGGAAAGAAATGGTCGTGTGAGGGAACCTTGGTTGACGAGGGAGGTTGAATGTCTTGTAAAGAGGAAGAAGGAGGCTTACATAAGGTTGAGGAAACAGGGTTCAGACAGAGCAGTGGAGGGATACAGGATAGCCAGAAGGGACCTGAAGAAAGGGATTAGGAGAGCTAAGAGAAGGCATGAAAAATCTTTGGCGGATAGGATCAAGGATAACCCAAAGGCATTTTATGCGTATGCGAGAAACATGAGAATGACGAGAACGAGGGTAGGTCCGATCAAGGACAGTAGTGGGAGACTGTGTATTGAGTCGGAAGAGATAGGAGAGGTCTTGAATGAGTACTTTTCTTCAGTATTTACGAACGAGAGGGACCGTATTGTTGAAGAGGAGAGTGTGAAACGGACTGGTAAACTAGAGGAGATACTTATTAGGAAGGAAGATGTGTTGGACATTTTGAACAACTTGAGGATAGACAAGTTCCCCGGGCCTGATGGGATATATCCTAGGATTATGTGGGAAGCAAGAGAGGAAATTGCAGTACCGTTGGCAATGATCTTTTCGTCTTCACTGTCAACGGGGGTGGTACCAGGGGACTGGAGAGTGGCGAATGTTGTGCCCCTGTTCAAAAAAGGGAATGGGGATAACCCCGGGAATTACAGGCCAGTTAGTCTTACTTCGGTGGTAGGTAAAGTAATGGAAAGGGTACTGAGGGATAGGATTTATGAGTATCTGGAAAGGCACTGCTTGATTAGGGATAGCCAGCACGGGTTTGTGAAGGGTAGGTCTTGCCTTACAAGTCTGATTGAATTCTTTGAGGAGGTGACCAAGCATGTGGATGAGGGTAGAGCAGTGGATGTAGTATACATGGATTTTAGTAAGGCATTTGATAAAGTTCCCCATGGTAGGCTTATGCGGAAAGTCAGGAGGCATGGGATAGAGGGAAATTTGGCCAATTGGATAGAAAACTGGCTAACCGGTCGAAGTCAGAGAGTGGTGGTAGATGGTAAATATTCAGCCTGGAGCCCAGTTACAAGTGGAGTTCCGCAGGGATCAGTTCTGGGTCCTCTGCTGTTTGTAATTTTTATTAATGACTTGGATGAGGGAGTCGAAGGGTGGGTCAGTAAATTTGCAGATGATATGAAGATTGGAGTTGTGGATAGTGAGGAGGGCTGTTGTCAGCTGCAAAGGGACCTAGATATGATGCAGAGCTGGGCTGAGGAGTGGCAGATGGAGTTCAACCCTGCCAAATATGAGGTTGTCCATTTTGGAAAGACAAATAAGAATGCGGAATACAGGGTTAACGGTAGGGTTCTTAGTGAGGTGGAGGAACAGAGGGATCTTGGGGTCTATGTTCATAGGTCTTTGAAAGTTGCCACTCAGGTGGATAGAGCTTGTAAGAAGGCCTATGGTGTATTAGCGTTCATTAGCAGAGGGATTGAATTCAAGAGTCGTGAAGTGATGTTGCAACTCTACAGGACTTTGGTTAGGCCACATTTGGAGTACTGTGTGCAGTTCTGGTCGCCTCACTTTAGGAAAGATGTGGAAGGTTTGGAGAGGGTGCAGAGAAGATTTGCCAGGATGTTGCCTGGAATGGAGAATAGGTCGTACGAGGATAGGTTGAGAGTGCTAGGCCTTTTCTCGTTGGAACGGCGAAGGATGAGGGGTGACTTGATAGAGGTTTATAAGATGATCAGAGGAATAGATAGAGTAGACAGTCAGAAACTTTTTCCCCGGGTACAACAGAGTGTTACAAGGGGACATAAATTTAAGGTGAAGGGTGGAAGGTATAGGGGAGATGTCAGGGGTGGGTTCTTTACCCAGAGAGTGGTGGGTGCATGGAATGCGCTGCCTGTGGGAGTGGTAGAGTCAGAATCTTTGGTGACCTTTAAGCGGCAATTGGATAGGTACATGGATGGGTGCTTAAGCTAGAACAAATGTTCGGCACAACATCGTGGGCTGAAGGGCCTGTTCTGTGCTGTATTGTTCTATGTTCTATGAGAGGGTGGAAGCTAGAAAATTGTTTCCGTTAGGCGAGGAGACTAGGACCCGTGGACACAGCCTTAGAATTAGAGGGGGTAAATTCAGAACAGAAATGCGGAGACATTTCTTCAGCCAGAGAGTGGTGGGCCTGTGGAATTCATTGCCGCAGAGTGCAGTGGAGGCTGGGACGCTAAATGTCTTCAAGGCAGAAATTCATAAATTCTTGATGTCAAAAGGAATTAAGGGCTACGAGGAGAATGTGGGAAAATGGAGTTGAAATGCCCATCAGCCATGATTGAATGGCGGAGTGGACTCGATGGGCTAAATGGCCTTACTTCCGCTCCTATGTCTTATGGTCTACCATTCTCAAAATTCAATTCAAAATGTGGAAGATTCAACTATTTGGTTCATTTTAAAGATACATATTGGTTTTGAAATTTCTTCCTTTTTTATTTCCTGGAAGGTTTCGCCTTTAATCTCCTCCAGCTGTCCCATACTTGTAAATTCTTAGTTTAGCATTGGTGTAACAGGTAGGATATTTCCTGGTCCTAATATTCCTTCAGTCTGGAATCTTGTATATGGATTGTTTTTCTCTCTCTTTCCCTCTGTTCGGATTTTGATGGTGAGGAGTACCGCACACCACTTCATCCCACCCCCAAAAGAGACGTTGATCCAGAATGCAGCAATAACACAGCGGTGTTCCAAAAACAGGTTGAGGGTCAGTCTTGCACATCCTATTCCTGGCAGCAAACTTTAGTCATCAACACTGTCAGGACTAAAGCACCTTCACAAAGAACAGCAATGATGACCAGAATGAGGTAAGTCCCAGGCATTTAGGGTGGGAGGGGAAGAGGGAGAGGCAAAGGGTGATGAAGGTGGGGAGGCAGGTCTTGAAGGCCAACTGGCAAATAACAGGCAAGGAGCTGCATCTTGGAGTTTAACACCATGAGGTACATGGCATCTCTCCCCCTCCTTTCTTTCCTGTCATTTCAAATGAGTAGTTTTAAAAATGGCCTTTGAAATCTCGTCTGCTTGTCACTGCTCAGCAACTTGATACAGTGGAGGTAGGTTACTAAGGATGTCAGTAAATAATCAGAATCCCTACAGTGCTAAAAGAGGCCATTCAGTCCATCAAGTTATTCACTGACACTCCAAATAGCATCCCACTCAGGCCAAGACAACCCCTCTTACCCCCACCCCACTTATTCCCATAACCTCACATTTATCATGTCTGACCCACCTAACCTACACATTCATGGTGACCACAGGGTAATTTAACATGACCAATCCACCTAACATGCACATTTTTGGACTGAGGGAGGAAACTGGTGCACCTGAGGAAATTCACACAGACATGGAGAGAATGTGCAAACTTCACAAAGACAATCACCCGAGGCTGGAATCAAACTTGGGTGCTTGGTATTGTGAGGCAGCAGTGTCTACCACTGAGCCACCGTGTCACCCTAATCCGTGGACAGGAGGCCTAGTAGGCACCTTACCCACCCCCTGTCGAAAAGAAAGTGGACCATGTGTGAGAAAAAGGGAATTGGATGACCACCTGATTTAGTTTACGTGCCCCTGCTGCAAACACACTGAATGAGGGATAATAAAATCCAGCCATGGATATCAAATAGGTTCTTATAAGGTCATAAAATGTTGGAGCAGAAGGAGGCCACTCAGTCCATTGAGTCTGCCCTGCTCTACAATAGGGTCATGGCTGATCTGATAACTTGCAGCTCCACCTTCCTGCCCTTTTCTCCCATTTGACCATCCATCATGCCAGTATTGTTTTGCAAATTGAACAAACATAGGCCAGACATTTAAAAAAAAATTCTGCACCTTAGTGAAACAGACAAGGTCCACTTAAATTGTCGAGAACCTTTCCACTTGTATGACTTGACTTGATTACTCTAATTGAAAGTCGTCCTGAATTGCTATGAAAAAGTTTTGTCATTTTTATCAGAAAATGAGTCTTTTGACAAATTTGCATATGAATGCGTTTAATTTTTTAAAATCATGTGATTGAAAATGGAGTTTAATGTTAATTACCAATCCCAGAAAGTGGAGCTCATTAATATGCTAATGTACTTTATTTTTGGACACCACAAGGTGGCAAGTAGCAAAAGAGCACATTTTTCAGATATGATGTGACTATATGAAGACAGTTTGGTGATTGTTCTCTCAAGAAACAGCTGCAGTCATAAGACGTGCCTCACAAAATGGAAGATTATGACTGTCACTAGTTGACATTCTTTTCCTGCCGAGAAAAACATCAGCAGTCAGTGTTACTGGAAATGAAAAATTAAGGCTTTCAGGTTGTTGCACACTCACTTTTGTCTCCTCAGTTGCTGCTGAGTTAATGTAAAACACAATCAACTGGAAAGGAGGGAAGTAAGCAGCAGAGGCCCGTGATTTATTCTTAATTAGGCACTGACACTGCATCTTGTCAAACAAGGGTATAGTGTATGCTGAGATACACTTACACAAACAGACAGAACCAGTTACAGCAGCACAGAATACAGAATGCGTTTGGACTGACATTGAAAAGGATTTAGATAAGTACTAGATATTTAAAAACTACCTCTCTCTCTCTCTACATGATAGAGGAGAATGAGAACAGTGATAGTATGAGATGAATTGCATGTGAATGTGTGTTTATTAGTATCTATCAGTCTTTGAAATTAGACAGGCCAAACCTGTCCAAGTATTGTATGGTTCTCCTCGAGCACCCAGATTAAAGGTCAAATCTTTGAAACCGGCCAAAAACAACAAAAGAAATAGAAAGAAGAAACTGAGATTTCACCTAATTTAGCTGCCTAAACCTCGAATGAAATGGGAAGAATGAGCCGGTGGTTAGTGAAGCATGAGTAATATTCCCTCTCTCACACTGAGATTCAGAGCTGCTTTTTCAGCCAGCACTGATAGAGCCTCCAGCAGCATGATTCTGGCAGTATGCCAGCCAATCTATGGACCCCAGTGCAGTCCTGAATCCATCTGTTTCTGCAGAGAATATTCCACTTTAGGTCAAATCCATACAGCCAACAGTATTAGCAATGCCATAATCTGTAAAGATATTTCAAATAGGCTGAAAAGTGATGTTACCCATGACTGTAAAACTGTAAAGACAAAAGGTACAACACTAATTATTGAATAGAATATATACCTCATACCAGTTGGCACTGTTCACATACACTCTGAGGGCAATTACCCATTCGAGAGATTGGCTGTAATATTTTCTTAACAAAAGGAGTGGAGCTGCTTATTAATAAAAGACCGCTTAGGCTCAAGCTGTTGAAAGCAATGTAATAATTGTCCACTAGGTTGATAAGCTATGACAAAAAAAGACTTATCATGATGTGATGCATTCATTAAATAGGTTTCCTGCATGTTCTTTTTATAGCACTGTTCCTTTTTCTCATTCAATAGTCTTTCACATTGCTGTTGCCATTAATAGATTTGCAAGAAGCATGCTGTGTGGTTCCGAAGGTGAGTTCACAATGTAAATACAGAGTGGGAAAGCCAGCATGGACTGAATACATTGAATGGCATCTTTCTGTGCTGTAAATAACTCTATGACTTAATAGTTGGATCTAAGAATTGGGTACTGTGATAGCTCACTGATTTACTAGATTATAAAGCAATGTGTTAAATAGCGTGAATAGTTTTGCTTTCATTCAGAAACTTTGCTTCCCATCTTTTTTTCTTCCCCTGAGCACAGTGACTGATCCACAGTTCCAAAAGTGATATTAGTCCTTCTGGACCTTGCTGAATGGTCTGCGAGTTATTCACATCATAGTTTCTCCTTCATTCCTCTGTTGTTCTTCAAGTAACTCACCTAGTGCTTGCTAAAATTTTCATTATTTGCTAAATCTCCTTTAGCTGCTATCATACGCATCAGGATTCACTGGTCTAATGTCATGCGATGAAACCTCCAGGAATGCCTCCAAATAGACTTGGCAAAGTGATTTGAAACTGGTGTTCCACTCTTGGAAACTATTAACAAATCCAGTCCAGATTGATGGGATGTAAGGTCCAAAGCGAAATGTGTTTTGGCAGACTCAATGCATTTGGGTTGAGACTGCAAGCTATTTCTAACTTGACTTTAATTGATTATATTATCTTGAGAGGCTAGATGATGGAAACAGTGGAAGTGGTAAAAATACCAGTGGTGCAGTGAGAAGTGGTTTTTCATATACTGGGTCAGAAGCTAATTTTTGGTGCAAAATAGAAGCGTATTTGCTCTATTTCAGACTGTGTCATTTCCTTTCCAGGTAGGTTTGATGCTAATATGGATAGTTCCAATTTTCCTCACATCTTCTCATCCAGGAGCTAACTGCATTTTCCTTGGTTGTATTGGACCAATTTTATATGCAGAATGGCCTGGGCGTGAAAATGTCTCTCCTGACTGGGTTTTCTATTGCTGAGACGTCAGGAGAAGCTGCAACAAGTGAAGAAGAAGCAGGAACATGCAGAAAAGAGATGACAGTAAGAAAGGTTGTGGTGTGGCATGATAGCTTAGTGGGTTAGCACTGCTGCCTTGCAGCGCCAGGGGCCTGGATTCAATTTCCTACCTTGGGTGACTGTGTGGAGTTTGCATATTCTCCCCATGTCTGCGTGGGTTTCCTTCGGGTGCTCTGGTTTCTTCCCAACGTCCAAAGTTGTGGAGATTAGGTGGATTGACCATGCTGTATTTCCCCTTGGTGTCCAGGGATGTGTAGGCTAGGTAGATTAATCATGGGAAATGCAGGGATAAGGTGTCCGATTGGGATTCTCTTCGGTGGGTTGCTGTGCACTGAATGGCCTGCTTCCATGCTGTTAAGATTCTATGAGTCTCTCATGGAGAATTTGGAACAACTAGGGTTATGTCAGCAGCCCTGTCAAATAACAAGAGCTTTTTAAGATCAAAGGATCCATGCTAAGACAGCATGTGTAATCCTTACTGCTGACCACTGTGATGGATGAGACTGTCTGCACTACTGCTCACCATGGGCATGTTTGCTACTCACATTACCTGTTAAGGTTCATTTCTACACGGCCCACTTCGTCTGCTGTGATACTGGGAAATTACTTGCTGGGAAATAAGAGGTTTTGGTCTTACACAAGATATAGTTTATTATATTTTGGCAAATAAGTACAAGTTACATTGATATGATAGACATTGTTACAAAGACTCTGAGAAGGACCTGGATGGACAGGTGGATCCCTCAAGATCCTAAACGGTTTTTCCACCAAATCTGCACAATATTGTGCTTAAGGCACTTAGTAGTAACCGTTTTAGATCGTTACAGCATTTCACAATTGTATGAAGGGATTGCTTAAGAATAAATACATGACTGCTCTTCACCAGGTGGCAGGCAATTACATTCATTGTTGGCTGGAGTCACTCACTATCTGGACATTCCTTCTAGTTTATGGGGTTTACAAGAAGCCAACCAGGCATAACTGGCACCTGCAGTACTGGGAAACTCGCCAATCGAAAGCAATGAACTGCGTTTGTTCTCCACTTCATATGGAACTGTGTGAAGTCAGAGACAAACCTGAACAGGGCATCCATGGCCTGTAAAAAACCGCAAAGAAATGCTTTGTACTTTTTGACTTTTGATACTAAGGCCTCAAAAGACACATGGAAATCTCCAGATGCATCAAAAATTTGTACCCTTGACATCTTCACAGCCATGAGTGAGGCAGTATCCAAATGGCAAGAGGCTCTAAAGCAAGTACAAACGAGAATATGTCTGACATGGTTTTGGGGAAAGTTTCTCAGATACTGTTCAGAGTAAAAGTCCAATTTAGACCATAGTGGTCTGATACCCTATGTCACTAAGGATACAAACTGTGACTAAATGTATTCCTGAGTGTTTCATCACAACTTTCCTCCACATTGGTCAGTCAACATATCCATCTTTGTGAAGGAAGACACCAACATCAAATGGAAAGCAAGAAGACTAACTATTTGTCATTGGATGATGTTTGACCACTGACTTTCACCTCTCATTCTGAAAACTTTTCTCTCTGGTAAAGAGAAGTGTTCAACGAAAATGACAAGAAGAAAGAAAAACATTTTTTAATGTCCCTATGATTTTTCTCCAGTGTTTTTACATGACACTGTCCTAAAGGTTGATCTTTAATTCCTGGAGACACAGGACTGTGCCCTCCTGGAATCCATTCTTCCACTTAAAAGCTCTCATCAATCTTCTCATCAGAGGGAAGTCCATTCTTCCACTATGCAGCAGCCCCTTTATATTCTCACAAAGCACCTTCAAATGCTTAGAACCTGTGGCTTTTAAGTAATGGAAGTGCTTTCCTGCCAAACTAGTGTTGCAGAAATGCACGGTGTGACCTTTCAACTCTCTGATCTCTTTCTGACTCGGGGATCAACATTCCAGTTTTGCACAACCACTTTCAGATCAGCAGTGATTTGCAGGGATTGAAAATGTGCAGAGAGTTTCAAAAATGTCAGGGAACACATGGCCAAACTCTTTCTTTCTTTTAATGGGATCCAATATGCTTCCAATGGGTCAGTTATTACTTGCGCTTTAGTTTCAGCAGAATGTCGCTCCACACAATTTTGTTTTTTGTACTGCCTCGATATCATCAAAAACACTTTTATTTCTCTTTCATGGAAATTCAAGTCAGGAGTCTGAATTGGAAGAGTTGTATTCTCCAGTGCATGGAGTACAAAAACAGAGGAAAAGAAACATCAGAATACAAATTCAAAACCTAAAAAAAGGTGAATAATCATATTCTAATATCATGCTTAAAAATTTTAACTTCCTGTATTTACATTATAATTAGCATTGCTTCAATCCAACAATAGAGGTGTAGTAAAATCTATACAAACATCCCTTTTGCTCTCTCACAAGGTCACTTCCTCCTCTGTTTCTTCCGCTACCATTTTATTTAAATCGAATTGATGTCGAAAGCTTAATAAAGGTTAACTTATGGAAGATTTTAATTATTTCTTGTCAAACAGGAGCAGCCTAGCAGTGGACGTGCTGGCCAATACTTGTAACCATGGCTTGATGTAATCAGTTTTGTCTGTGGTTACGTCAATGTATTTCAAACCAGGAAAATATTTGGTACCAACAATAACCCCTCATTTGATACAGTGAATTAATTTTTATGTGTGTATGCTGATCTGCTTTTCAGTAGTACATTTATTAATGTTTCTACATCATGAATAGCCATGGCAACAACTTCTCCTTTTAAGCGTATTATGATAATGAATAGGTTATTATAGTAATCCACAGAATCATGACTATTTTAATCCTGCTACTAGGAAATTATATCCAAGTATTTCTAGAATTTCAAAAGGTGGCATGCATATTATTACAGCCTTTTATTTGCCGAACACTTTGGTTTGAACATTTATTTTTATTGTCTTGCTCCATAAGGATTTAAGAGCTTGCAAAGCTTAATAAATTCTGTTCAAATATCCAAAATCCAATGAAAGAGATAAACATTTGTTAATGCAAGAGACACTGTGAATTAATGAGTGTGAAGCAGGGAAGATTAAGCACACATTAGGACATGAAAGAGAGGCCGAAAATAATTTTATTTAGTGCAGGAACATAAAGCTGAAAGTGCAAGGTTGTATTGTATTGAATTGAAGGTTTGATAACAAACTTTATATATTTAATAATGTGGAACAACAAAAAAAAATGCTGCTACAAATTTAACAGGATGGTTAAGAAATAGTAGGACCGCAAAATTCTAATTACTGTAAAAGATTGCATCGGTTGAAATAAAATTTGAAAAATGTAATATAGGCACAAGAGATCCCTCACTAAGGAAAAATATAGATTGCACTAAAGAGAAGGGTCAGCAGAAAAGGAAACAAAAATTTCTACGCAGCAATCTAGTGCTTTATACTGAGTAGACAATGTTTGCTCCAAAGCTTAACACTTCATAGGATCCTGACTGATGCAGGCAGCAATTGGAGACATTAAGGTGGCAGCTTTTGAGAAATACACTTCTGCTCAATGATTGCAGTCTGTTTAAACAGTTTACAAGATAATCCTTCCAGTAAGCAGCTGGTCTGACAGTTAGCATATTCATTCTGCTGGATAACAAACACAGTCTGATTGCAGCTCAAGCGGCCATTCTTGAAGCAAGGGGGCTTTGTTCCATTTCTGATTAAATGGGCAGCTGTAGATTACAAAGAATGTAATTGCCTTGGCCACGCAACATCTTCACCTGTTATTTCAAGTATGCTAAATCAAAGCAGAAATTATTAACAGCCACTGTTTCATGGTAGTTTAATTTGAGACGACGCACTGTTAGCGTAACACAGATGAATAGGTGTGTTGGACTTGACTTTAAATAGGGCTGACATCCAATGAATATTTTGTAGCAATTGCACTGTAGGGAGCTCGTCAGTGATTGCATTTACAGCCACACAATTGTCAAACATAGAAGGGGAAAAAAGACTAACACTGCTTGCACTCATAATCTTAACAATGATTGGAACATTTGACAGCTAAATCATTTTTCAATTAGGTCTGTAAACGACATGAGCATGTGCTGATGAGTTTTTGGTAAAATATTTCAGTGCCGGGATGATCAGGGAATTCACTTACTCTTCAGATTGTGGTATTAAATTTTCATACACAGCATTCAGTTTCCCAGCAATCTTCTTCTGATGCATTCCCCTGATGGCTCAGTGAGTTGATACAGTGAGCAGCTGCACCATTCGGATCAATAAGCTCAAAGCCCAGTTCCTCTTCCGTACTAAATGAGGAGATTGCAACCAGGGTGGCAGTCGAGGCACTATGTTTGGCTTCAGCATCAGGGCGTTAGGGAGGGAAAAATCCTCATTACTGTCGACAAACGTGAGTCACAGTATGTGGCAATTGGCTGTGAACTGGCTGGAGTTGATTGTAATGTATCCTGTGACTGACTAGACTACCAATATTGACTATTAAGGTATGCACAGACAACTGGGGTTCTAAGAGGAC
The DNA here is from genome assembly GCF_037043375.1 of Chiloscyllium plagiosum. Taxonomy (NCBI): domain Eukaryota; kingdom Metazoa; phylum Chordata; class Chondrichthyes; order Orectolobiformes; family Hemiscylliidae; genus Chiloscyllium; species Chiloscyllium plagiosum. The sequence goes on from NW_028270140.1 coordinate 80,720,730, forward strand.
CCCAGTGTCAATGCAGCAATTCTCCAAAACCAAAATCAATGGCTCCTGAAGAGGAGGGGGAGAAAATTGATGAAGTTAGAGAAAATTTAAAAAGAAATCTCCCGATAAGTAGTTTAACGTTGACTGTAAAGTAACTCTGCCAAGTTATGGGCAATTTTTTTTTAAGAGATGGGCAATGTAATGCTGTTGATACTGGTTTAATAATCAGATGCTCACTTCTGTGGTTTATTTTATTTGAAATAGTAAAACACATTACAAGTTATAAAGCACAGAGTACAGCATACCAATTGATTTCTTTGTGTTTGGAACTGCAAACCCAAAACAGACTGGCAGCCAGGCAGAGTTCACAGCATTGTAGACACACAGGACTTGGAGTCCTTAAAGGTATTCTCTCTTAAAAGTAAAACACACAAATAACAATCTCTTCTTTGCCAAAAGTAAGTCTAACTGTTTACAATAATGAGTAAGACTATGATTCTTTATAATGGATACGTGACTTGCTGATATATCCAGATCTCATTTGTGATGGTGCCTTTATCTGGATGTCATTGATTTGCCCAGCCTCAGTGATACCATTCTGTCATTCATATTTGTATTATTAGGTTTTACTTGGTCTGCTGTTGATTTTCCAGAATTTGCTTATTCTGCAGAATAGCCAAGTTTTGTTCCAGATTAACCACTAAGTGAACTTCCTCCTCAAGCTGTTTCAAGTCATTCCAATCACATGAACAGTTTTGTTCCTTAAGGACTTTTATCTCACTTCGAAGCCTCTGATTTTATACCTTGGATTCTTTTAATTCTAGCAAAATTTAGCCTTCTGTTAGTCAACAATACTTTCTCCTTCATAATTTGCTGTAATAACTGTCTAGTGCTTTGAATTTTCTTTTTGTTTTCTTGGTAGTTTTGATGCCATCCATTTATGGCTTCAGTAGTTGTTTGACTTCCTCTGTGCCTGCTTGAATACTTTCACTAGAGCGTCATTGCTGGAATTTATTTCTGAAAGGGTTGTCCCATGAGTGATTTGTAACTCATTGCTGTGCATCTAACTTTGTAGATCTGTCATCTCGTGCAGCATAGCTTTGAGCTCAAGCCAATGTTACTCTAACCGCTCCTGCTGAACCTGACCTGCTTTGCAAGTGAGTCTCCAGTGAACCTGCAATCTTTAAATTGGATTGAAAATCTTGCAGTTCATTTGCTTCCACTCTTTCTCTTTCAATTCTTCCTTCACTGTTGTGAATTGAGCAGAGGTATTCCGTCAAGACTTCAGCATCTCAGAGGTGGTATTCTCAAGTTTGGAATTATCCTGAACTAACAGCTCAGCCTTTAACTCCAGAACTTTGATTTCTGTTTATTAAATAGATGCTAATCTTGCCAAAAAAGGTTGCATTCAGTGATTGAATACAATAATAAAAACTTGTCACATGAAAAGAGGATGTTCCATTTCAGCATTCCTCATTATTTCTAGACTAGCACATCTATCATTTGTATCTTTTCTGAATTCATTATAAGGTTAATGTTAACTGAGCTTGCTGGGAAGAAAAAATTCTGTTTCGTAAGCCACTCAGTATGAATTTATATTAATTTTGATAAAGTTCTGGTGAGAAATGAAATCAACATTGCATCTCATCTCATCAGATTCTTTTAAGACAGAGTAAGTTAATGTTACAGCTAGTAATTTTGAATTACTCATTACTTAGGTTTGACTTATTCTGTCAATTGTACAATGTTTATTTATGCACTATTAAAAGCATTCAAGTGCACACAGTTCCTACTATTGATATTTTAAAGGGCCTGGATGATAATTGACCTGTTGTGTAAGAAGATTGTTCTTAAAACAAGTGGCAAGTAATGAACACTTTCATTGTCTCAGCAGAGTTTGTTGATTTTATGCAGTGAGTGAATGGGCATGGCAGTAGTGGGGGAGGGTATGGCGGGAGGTGGGTGTGAGGCGCCATCGGTGAGTTGATGGACAGAGTAGTTTGGCATGGCGGGTATGAGGTGTCATGAGAATAAATGGAGGTGCATGGGGTGGCATGGGTAAGTGTAGGTAGTGAAGTTTAGAAGGCATTGCCATTTTTTAATTAATATTGGGACGAATTCCCACAGCATGAGGTGAGCCTTTTAAACAAGCTGTCTCCACAACCAGCTGCCTGTGTGGCTGCCTCCAACCTCTTTTCAAAGTCAGCTTGTTTGGTTGCAGCATACGAATAGTTGAAGCCTAGTTTTTACAATCTCTTTAGCCAAATAAAGCATTTAGTGATGTTAGGAAAAAGGGAACCAATCATTCCATTGTCCACTGTATAAAATTATATCGTAGAAAGCAGGTTTCCTCTTCAGTGATCGAAAGCAACTTGTTTCACCATAATTTCTGTGGATTGTAGCTCTGTAATTCAATCTATATAAATGGAGTACATATTTCTGGACACAATATCTAAGCTTGATGGAAACCAGCAACAATGTGGCTTTAATAATTAAGGAACTGCTAACTCCTGTCTACTCAAGTGCTATCAAAACAACTAAATATACTATTCTGACTCACAATAGGATCTATTTGTACTTTCTGCTTCCCACATCGAACAGAAAAGAAATATTTCATGAAAAGGACTTAATCCCAGTATTATTAAAATAATAAGAGTAGGGTGGTAGCTTTCTAAATAATATCCTCTCATTAAGAAGATTATCCTTACTATACATCATCAATTTGGTCAGGTACATTGCAATTTAGTTTCATCATTAATTGAATAAAGATGTGTTATAGTGCATGAGTATTGTCATAGGCAGTAAAATTGACTGATTGGACTGGAATAATCTCATCAGAGGCTTCCACTATGGTTGAACAAAAGGCTTGATTTGAATTTTTCGCTGCTATTATTTGTTATTCTATGTACCGGCAGTAAAAGAGATTCTGATTGTTTTTTTTTCTTGAACAGCAGTACTGCTGTTTGTTAATTTGATTTATTTTAAATTGTTTATGTTTCATAAAGAGGCTGAGAAATGTTCATGCCTGATTTGCAATTTGTTTCAAATTGAGCTTGCATGGTTCGACCTGAGACCTGCTGTCTCTGACCCATTGACTGCTCTCAAAAGGCTTTTCTTGTGATGCTTAGGTTTGGCCAATCTTGAGCTCTGTACACAGTTGTCTTTTCTTTGTTGTCTGGCTCAGTCATCTGTTACATAGGCACGTTTCTGCTCTTCCATCTGAATAGGATGTGTCTTTTTTTGTTTTAAAATATGTGTATATTAATATATTTTCAGTGCTAGAAGAGTTGAAACAAGCCTGTGAAATTAGGTTAAAAAATATCAGAGTGAAGATATGCTCATTCTAAATATTTAAATAAAACTAAAACTGTTGTGTGGGCATTGTTTAAAAAGCAATTTTGTGCCCCAGCTTTTACAGTTACTACATTTATTTGAGTGCTATCTTCAGGATTTCAATCTTAAATTGGATACTGCTCTCAATCTTAATCACTGGTTTATGCTGATCAGACAGATGTAAAATCATGAATCGATTGAGTTCTGACATGGTTCTGAGAGTGTGTGGATAGTCAAAAATTAAAGATAGTAATTTGGCAGCCCCTTTTCCCCCATTTTCCTTTCAATTGAATTCATCTGTCAGCATTAAATTGTTTTACACAATGATGCAAAGTCAAGATCCACCCCTAGGTGTGAGGTCTGGTCATCAACTGGATGACTGCTGAGGATCAAAAGCATCAAATCTCATTGAAATGTTTGTCCTGATGATAACAGTGACAAGGAGGAGGAGGCTTGAGGAATTGCTTTTCTTGATTTTGTGTGTTTCAGGAGAAGTCACTGGTCAGGTGAGGGAAATGAGGCAATTGCAACATCTGCAGAATTGCACACACCAGAAACAATTTTTGTTATGAGTGTACCCCAGATGTAAAACTATAACTTGCAGCCAAATTTCATGGCAGCCATTTGCAATCTTCTTTTTTATTGTTTTTAAAAATATTTTCTCAGGGTGACTCAGGCTTTGTATTGTACAATTTCAAGGACATCCTTCATGTACAAAGTGCCCATGGTAATGAGCTGGCTTGGTTAAGCCTGTACCAAACCTATCAACAATAGATCACCAGCCACCATGTTTTTTGATGCTTGGCCAGATAGACATGAAGGGAAAAATGCCCTTAGCCCTTCCCTGGTACTCCGACCTTTCCTGGCACCTTATATACAACCTGAGCCAATCTCTTCATCCTACCACCATATCCAGTGCTACATTACATATGTACCAGCCTATCATCAAAGCACTCTGCCACCCCTCCACTTTAGTGTTTTCCTACCCATCGGACCACCCTGCCACTGCACCCACTCACCTCACACACTCATTCATTAAAATGCTGAAATGTCTCCAAAGCTTTTCAGTGCAAAACAAATAAAATGAAAAGAAATAGGAGCAGTCTGACCTTGAGTACCATCCGAGAAAATTTTCAGGTCAACATATTTTTTAGTTTCTGCTCCTGTTGCTTTCTGGAATGCCTTTGTTATTTTGTTCTACTCGTTTGTTATTTTCTTTCCATCTACCATTCAATGCCATTCTCTTTTCACAGTTCTTTTATTTTCCTTTTTATCTGAATATAGTTGGAGAACTGGAATAGATTCTGTTCTGCTGCGCACACAAAATACACTTAATTTTTAATTGCACAGCAGAGGGGTAAATGCTGCAACATGCCTTCAACTTTTTTTTGCCTTATGCATTTCCAGGTATTTTACTTGGCAGGGGGTGGGAGGTGGTGGTATGAAGCATTTGTCTTGGAGCAAGCACACTGATGCTATGATACTATGCCCCAATATTAATTTCCAAGGTGTGTGTTTGGCAAACTGAATGAGAGTCTAACTTGTTGAGACACCAAGAGATAAGTGGCTTCTTTTGGAGCTGGCAGTGGTCAGAAAGCCACAAAACCAGCAGCAGCACACTCCTTTCCTTCTCAGTTTTAGCTTCTTCTAGGGAGTCATTCCTGCATCAGGAATATGTTATAGAGTCATAAAGCCATACAGCATGGAAATGATGGTCCAACCAGACCATGCCGAACATCATCCCAATCTAAACTAGCCCCACTGCCTACTCCTGGCCCATATCCCTCCAAATCTTTCCTATTCATGTACTTAACCAAGTGCCTTTTAAACATTGTAATTGTATCTACATCCACCACTTCTTCAGGAAGTTTATTCCACATATGAGCTACCCTCTATGTAAAAAATGTTGTGGTCTTTATAATTGGTGGAATCAACAAACACGGATGTGTTCACTTGTCTTTATTTGCTTTGTAGTGAGTTCCGCCCAATTTCCATTCAGAGGGTGGTGGGTTGGGGGCTGTAGCAGTAAATAGAAAAAATCGGCTCCTTGACTGTAAAGATTCGGAGAATCAAGATCATGAAGGTGGAACCCGCACAGTTTAACAGATAGTACAGCAGTAATGATAGAAAAATCAGCCTGACCTGGCAAAACACACATATTGAATTAAAGAAAACGAGTGCAGAAAATACTCCATTTGAATCATTAACAACTCATTTGTACAATACCCGCATTGTAGACCTTTTCAGGTCATGGAAAAATCCTGCTTGCATGAGTTTGTGATGCGACCTTGTTCAGTGTAGCTGATTCTCTGCAGTAACCTTTCTCGGCAGAGCTAGCTGAAAGAAAACTGAGCACTACAGCAGAATATAACAGTCCAGAGGGAGGCTGAGGAAATGACTTGTGACTGAGTGGATCTGACCCTGTGCATAATTTATAATCATTAGTTTAAGTGACAGTTGTATGATATTTGTGTCACTGCTCTGAACCCTGCAGATTTGCAGGCAAACGTCCAATCAGTGATTGGGTTATGACCTACTCCCATTGAAAGGCATGACTGATAATAGCAGGGAATGTTTACTTAATGCTCTATCTCAGTGCCTTGGCTAACAAAAACAGTCATAGCCGAATGGAAATTGTGAAAGTGACTTCAGGAAAATGTTAGATTCAGTTATTCACAATAAGTTGAACGCAAAATGACAGAGATTGTACTTAACTCCCTTCACTGGGCAATGAGTCCTTAAAAATGCAATTTGATAGTGAATAAACAACAAGAAGTGGTGCACTTAAACAAAACTAAATGGTATTGCAAAGTATGCAGCTTATAAAAGCAAAGGGATAATTTTAACCAAACCTGTCTGGTTAGATTAAAAAAAAATCACTCGTGGCTCAATTGTTAGCTTATCTTCCTGTTGCAATCATCAGATCTATGCTTGTGATTAACTGTACCACCAGATGTAAAGCTGTTTCTCCCATTGAAGAAACTAAGCAATTGATTAAAATCACAATTTAGACCATGTGTTGCAAACTGGTAGACTCCAACATCCAGGACTACATGACAAGCAACACACTACATCTTGAGGTTGACTTTGCAATAGTTCAACAGGGAACGGCCCTTCTGCTGTGGTACACAGTAGAAAGTGAGGACTGCGAATGCTGGGGATCAGAGTTGAGAGTGTGGTGCTGGAAAAGCACAGCAGATCTGGCAGCATCTGAGGAGCAGGAGATTCGAAGTTTAGGGCATCATCAGATTCCTGATAAAGGGCTTATGCCCAAAACGTCGATTCTCCTGCTCCTTGGATGCTGCCTGACCTGCTGCGCTTTTCCAGCACCACACTCGTGAATGTAATGGTACACAGGACATGATACACATTGGATTGTTTGCATGGAGAGTGTTTGACATTAACTGTACATTGTACTTGTCTTTACCGGTTATATTTACAATGTATCATTTTATATACTATATTGAAAGAAACTGATTTGTATTGTACTCTGCATAATGTCAAAATTTGCGCTGTTATGTCATGTACTTTTGGATGAGGCAATTCTCAGGAGGCTATATCTAAAGTGCATAGTCAGTAAGGTCTTTTCACCCATTAACTTCACTGAAGAACAACTGTGAGGCATCTTTGCTTTATTAAGGTGGCTATTGTAGATCCAACTTGAGCTTTTTACCAAAGCATGGACAGCATTCCCTGTTGCTGTTAAGTCAATATGGTCCTTAACTTCATGGTGAAACCTCCCTTCAGGTTGCAATAGGTGACTTCAGTACTATATCATGTTCATGTTCCACCAAGGGCGTTTTCTAGAACTATTGTATATAAGTCTGAGAATTAGAGCCAGACCATTCAAGAGAGATGCAAGGAAGCACTTCTCTACATGGAGAGGTTGGTAGTGATTTGGAACACCCTTCCACAAATGGCAGCAGATGCTAGATCAGTTGTTCATTTTAAATTTGAAATAGATTATTTTAATAAGTAAAGGTATTAAAAGCAGGCAACTGGAGTTAGCCTACAGATCAGCCATGATCTCATTAAATGTCAGAACAGGCTCAAGAGGCTAAATGGCCCACTCCTCTTCCTGTGGCTTCTCGACCATGAAAAATACTTACCTTTGATCCCCATTAACAAAGTAAAACTGGAAAAGAAAGCATTAAGCTTTGCTCACGTGGCAACTTGTGTAGTGTATAAGGTGCAATAACCTGTATCTATGTTGCCATACATGCTCTCCATCAATAGGATGGAACTTTTATTAATTGTAAGAGATTCCATTCCCTCAGTCTTCAGTTGGTTTAGGATCATGGAAAGAATATTACACAGTAGCGTCTCGACATACGAACGACCCGATTCACGAACAGGATTGTACGTAAAATATTGCTTCAACGTACGTACGAAATTCAAGGTACGAACGAATGTACGAACGCAAAAAGCCCGTGTGTGACCACGTGGTTTTATTGTTCTGCTTTGCTACGCACTTGTTGAACGCAAAAGCTCTCGGGCCCCGCGTTATCTCATTCAGTTCGTCTTTGGCGCGTGTGCTGTGAACAGCTGTCCAAGCATTCTTACGCTATCCGAGCAATGGGAAAAATTGATTTAGTTCACGAACTTTTCGGTTCGCGAACCAGGTCCCAGAACGGATTAAGTGGGTAAATCGAGGCGCTACTGTATATAGGTAAAAACAATGACTGCAGATGCTGGAAACCAGATTCTGGATTAGTGGTGCTGGAAGAGCACAGCAGTTCAGGCAGCATCCGAGGAGCAGCAAAATCAACGTTTCGGGCAAAAGCCCTTCATCAGGAATACAGGCAGAGAGCCTGAAGGGTGGAGAGATAAGTGAGAGGAGCTCCTCTCACTTATCTTTCCACCCTTCAGGCTCTCTGCCTGTATTCCTGATGAAGGGCTTTTGCCCAAAACGTCGATTTTACTGCTCCTTGGATGCTGCCTGAACTGCAGCGCTCTTCCAGCACCACTAATCCAGCGCTACTGTATATGTCTACACCTCAGCAACAGTCAACATTCTTTCATCCAGCATTAACCTCGGTGCCACTATTTTCCCAGCCAGGTTACTCAGTTACAGACTCAGCATAGACATCAAGGGATAGTCCCTCCTGATATGGCTCGTACTTCCTGCCAGATATCCAGGCACAGCTGCTATGCTGGCTCACAGCAAGAGCTATGTTGGCATCTAAAAGATAATAGATCAAATAATCACTGTGTTTGAGTAACCCTGATACCATCTATACCATTCCAAAAGTACTTTGAAGCATTTCCATGTGCATGTATCCATCTTTCTGATTCCCTGTTTGCCAACATGAGAAACTTTATCACCACATGGATAACAGGAAATGCACCCAAAAGTGGGATAGCATGAGTTTCAATAATCACTAATGTAGGTCAAGCAGCAAGGGGATGATTGGAAAATGGGATTTGGAGTGAGGTAGGGCACAGACACCAGAGAATTTTGAAGATCCCAAGTTAAAGCTGGAATATGAGATACAGGCCCCAGAAAATTGGAAAGGTCAACTTCCTATCGGAAAGATGTTGTGAAACTTGAAAGGGTTCAGAAAAGATTTACAAGGATGTTGCCAGGGTTGGAAAATCTGAGCTCCAGGGAGAGGCTGAATAGGTGGGGCTGTTTTCCCTGGAGCGTCAGAGGCTGAGACATGACCTTATAGAGGTTTACAAAATTATGAGGGGCATAAATAGGATAGATAGACAAAGTCTTTTCCCTGGGGTCGGGGAGTCCAGAACTAGAGGGCATAGGTTTAGGGTGAGAGGGAAAGGTATACAAGAGACCTAAGGGGCAACGTTTTCACGCAGAGGGTCGTATGGAATGAGCTGCCAGAGGATGTGGTGAAGGCTGGTACAATTGCAACATTTAAGAGGCATTTGGACAGGTATATGAATAGGAAGGGTTTGGAAGGATATGGGCCAGGTGCTGGCAGGTGGGACTAGATTGGGTTGGGATATCTGGTCGGCATGGACGGGTTGGACCGAAGGGTCTGCTTCCATGCTATACATCTCTATGACTCTATGACTCTAAGTCCTACACCAACAAAGATGTGGATGAGGATTTCAGCAGCAAATGAGCCCAGGCAGGGATGGAGTTTGGTAGTATAGAAATGGAAATGGCTGGTTTTAATGATGCTGTGGATATGCGGTCTGACACTCACCTCAGGATGAAATATGACACAACACCAGATTATAGTCCAACAAGTTTATTTGGAAGTGCTAGCTCTCGCAGTGCTGCTCCTTCATCAGGTAGCTGTGGAGCAGGATCATAAGACACAGAATTTATTGTAAAAGATCACAGTGTCATGCATGGAACTGATTCGATATATTGAACAAACCTAAATTGCTGGTAAGTCTTTCATCTTTTAAAATGGGTTGCAGGTTTTGGTTCATTAATATGTAAATCCCAGAATTTCTTTCAAACTTCTATTCTCAAGATAACTTAAGGTTTTACAAATAAACATGACATCTCAGCTCAGACAGTGTATTAAAGGTGTGAGGTTAGAGTCTGTCTGTATCCCAATCTTGAGTCAGACTGGTTCTATCTCCAAAGCAGGCATTTATTAAATGTTACATGGATTGACTGCCTTCATTGACTGCCTATAGATTGTGTACTTTTTTGAACAAAATAGAATGTATATGCAATTGTAATTCTGCAAATACAAATTCGCCCCATAGACTTATATGTGTGCATGTGAGGGGAATAGAGAGAGAGGGACAGAGAGAGAGAGAGAGAGAGAAAGAGAGAGAGAGTGAATGTGTGTGTGTGAGAGAGAAAGAGAGAGTGTGAGTGTGTGCATGTGAGAGTGTGTGTTTGCGTGCGTGATCTTTTGCTATAAGTTCTGTGTCTCATGATCCTGCTCTACCGCTGACCTGAGGAAGGAACAGTGCTCTGAAACCTAATACTTCCAAATAAAACCTATTGGACTATAATCTGGTGTTGTGTGATTTTGAACTTTGTCCACCCCCATCTAACACCACCAACTCCACATCAGGGTAAAATGTGACATCAGAGTTCAAAGAATCACAACTGTGGCTGGAAACCAATGTTACAATCTTGAAATTCTAATCATGGCCTCATCTCTCCCTACATCTGTAATCTCCTCCAATCCAAGACCCTTCTTCCTTACTCTAATTTTGATGTTTTGAGGGATACTGACTTTAATTGCAATAGCTTTGGGGATCAGCCTATCAGCGGTAAAAGCCCTAAGATCTGGAATTCCCTCTCTAAATGCATCCAGCATTTCTTCCTGTAATTTCTTGTGTAAAAAACTCCTTGAAATCAAGCTTTGGCTCATTTGCTCCAATATCCCCTAATGTAGCTTGAAATCAAATTTTGATTTATCATGCTGCTGTGAAGTGCTTTTGGGCATCTTACTGTGCAAAAGCATCACATAAATGCACATTGTTGTTGCAGTTGCAAATTTGGCAATCTTGCATTTGCGGAAGTAAGACCAGCTCAATAGAAATGTAAGGTCAGAGTTAGGCTTTCAACACTTCTGTAATGGATTTTTGATACGCGATCCCATGAGATGTGGCTGCCCACTTGGAGGGTGTGATTTTTGAATTCACCACATAATTCAAACAGGAAAAAAGAGAAGAACTTACTGGCTTCTGTTTCAGTGGATCAATACATGAGTGAGACAAGTTAGAATATGTAGTTGTTCTGTTTCAAATCTCAAATTTGAAATAATTTTCAATGATGTAGATGAGAGGAGCATTATTCTTTGCTTCAACATTTTAAATTGGGAAATGTATAAACAGGGTAAAAACAATGACTGCAGATGCTGGAAACCAGATTCTGGATTAGTGGTGCTGGAAGAGCACAGCAGTTCAGGAAGCATCCAAGGAGCAGCGAAATCAACGTTTAGGGCTTTTGCCTGAAACGTTGATTTCGCTGCTCCTTGGATGCTTCCTGAACTCCTGTCCTCTTCCAGCACTACTAATCCAGAAAATGTATAAACAGACCTACTGCTCCTGATTATTAAGCCATGACTTTTGTACATGAGTGCCAGAAGATGGAATAGTCATGGTTTGGATTCTGCTTGGCTCAGAGAGGGAAAATGACAAAGTTTCAAAGCAAGAATAGTATCCACTGCCTTTGAAACAATACTCCAGCATCAGTTAGTATTCTCAGCACCATAGTGGCTGGAGCTAAAAGGATAAAACCCAGTTGCTTCCGTATGTCCTTCTCAAAGGCATGCGTATTCTAACTTGTGTAACATCCGTCCAAACCAGCCAATGCAAACACCACTTCCTATACTTTTGTCCTCGACAGGCGAGTGTTGATTAAGAATGTTTTGGTGAAAAGAAACAAAATACTTATCAAGCAGTCATCTGACAAGTAATTAAATGGCAGTGACACCATGATAATTTTAAGCATTGCACTGAAATCAGTGATTCAAATGGGTTGCATAATTTACAGCTTTAAAATTGGTAGTGTCATACCCATTTCACAAGGTAATTACCCCATCATTATTTTCTCATCCTAAATTAATTATTTGTGTGGAATGTTATTATATTATATGTAGCTTTACCATTCTTAACTGTCTTAAGTATTTTTTTTTCAAAACAGAGGTAAAGTAAACGTGGTTATAGTTATATTGCTAACTTTAAAGACTCAGTCAGTTCCACCTGATAGATCACGTTAACATGCTTCTCTGTATTGGGACCCAATGATAAAGGCAAGCAAAGGTGCCAGGCCTGGTCTTTGTGACTGCTTTATTGTATTGTCAGCATATTCAGCTAATAATGTAGAGCACCGAACCCTGTAGCTAGCAATGTCAGTGTGTAGCCCACACTTACTGCTTTTATAACATTGCACTTTTTCTCTGCATTAGAATCTGTTTTGAATATTTTTCCAGTTTCCTTCTCCCTTGTCCTCAAACACAGGCAATGCAGGAACATGGTTGCTCAGTGCCATTTGCCATCTTATGCCTCTATCCAGCAGCCATGCTTGTTGTAGGAGTCCAGACAGAGTGAGGCTTAATACTGTCTGATAATTTGCACATTTGTGTAGAATTCCTTTGTGTGCTATTTTAATCACATGGTTAATCCATTTTATTCTAAGTGGTTTAACAACTGCATTAGAGTTGTGCATAAATGGCCAAAGTTCGAGCCTTCATCAGGGATCCCATGAAAATATACAAAGAGAAAAAGAAAATCTTGCATTTATATAGCGCTTTTCATTGTCATCGGATGCCTCAAAAACTTTACAGTCAAGGCAGTGTAATGAAGAAAGCACTGCAGCCAAATTGCACACAATGAACACCCAGAACAACAATCTGATAATTACCAGCTAATCTGTGTTACTGAATCTGCACTGAGGCTTCACCATAGATTATGTGCTATAGCCCTGGTATGGGTCTAGAATGTGGAATCTTGTGTCTTGCAAGCAACAATGCTATCAACAGTTGATATTACTACATATTGTTTCATTTCATTTTATGATATGAGGCAGTGATATGAATTGATTTTTTATTAATTCAGTCTGCATCAATGCAATTGATTTTTTAAATTCATTTTACTCAACGTTTATGTTTTCCTGGCTGAAAGCAGTTCAAAATTACAGCAAAGTTTAATGTATACTCTACTATGGTAGGAATCACTAAATGGGGAGCAGATTGAGATTCCTCTCTCTCTCTAGCTCAAGGGTCATGATGTGGAGGTGCTGGTGTTGGACTGGGGTGGACAAAGCTAAAAATCACACAACATCAGGTTGTAGACCAACAGGTTTATTTGAAAGCACATGCTTTTGAAGGTAACCTGATGAAGGAGCAGCGCTCCGAAAACATGTACTTTCAAATAAATCTGTTGGAGTCCAACATGGTGTTGTGTGATTTTAAACTCAGGGGAATGGATACCTACCACACTTCTGGTTTCAATCATTATGCTATTTCTCCAAGGGTTCCAGAGGTCTCCTGTTTAGGTTACAGCAGGAGATTGGAATGACTTGAGTGGACATTCAGGGCCAAAATATGTAGCTACTGAATCGTCAACAAGCCTTCTGAGGTTTGTCTGGCCAAGTTGGAAAAAGGATTTTGCTGTATACTGCAAACAATTCTTGAAACATTAAGCAGGTCAATGGTGCTCATTGTTATATTTCCCAGAAGACCATTTTTGGTACCTTGTGGTGTGGTCGCCTCTCCAAGTGTGTGGTACTAATAAGGGTTGTTGTAGTTTACTTCCAACAATCCTCCTTTGTCTTTGGTTTGCTTTGCGCCAACTAGTAATTAATGGTATAGGATACACCACCCTAGCGTAGCTGCTGAAAAGGCAAAAGATAACAATAAAAAAGATTTATTACATGATAGTACAATACGGTTATATTTGATGAGGCATGCTTAGAAGGACCTTATGGTGCTCTCATAGATATCTGCTCCTTCCAAAAAGGTGGAGTAGAATAACGTGCCACCCTCTACAGGCTATGTGAGACATTAGTAAAATGAATATAGCCAGTGTAGCATGAACATTAGAACCATTGCCTTATATAACATCTCCCCCAAGCTTTATCCCATGGCTATCCCATTATACAACCATTTATATAATTATTACAGTTACCATTAGCCCCATCCTTTCCCAATTTGCTGACATCATGAACACAGGCAGTCTGGACGTTTCTCACTTTTCTCAGAATGTACTTTCCTTTGACTTGGAAGAATGGCAGGTGTCGAGCTTGAGGACTCTTTATCCACCTGGTTCTGAACTGTGGAGCATTTCTCTGCTGGAGGATCTTTCATCTCTCTCTGAGATCCTTTGCAGAAAACTTTGTTCTTTTTAGACCTTGTTATTGGGCCATTAGCTCATTTGGAGGACGTTTAATCTTCTGAATTTTCTTCCCGGAAGATAGTTGTTCCAATGAAATAAGAACATAAGAGATAGAAGCAGAAGTAGACAATCCAGCCCCTTGAGGCCACAATCATGGCTGATCTTATCACAGCCTCAACTCCACTTTTCTATCCATTCCTCATAACCCTATAATCTGCTACTAATTAAAATCCTTTCTATCTCCTTCTTGAAATTACTCCATCCACCACACTCTGCGGTAGTGAATTTTACAGGTTTGAGACAAGTAATTTCTCCTCTTCTTTGTTTTAAATCTGCCACTCTGTCATCTAAAACTATGAGCTTTAATTCTGGACTGCTCCATAAGGGGTAACATCTGCTCTATATCTTCATGAATTCTCTTTAGCATCTAATTTCTCTCGATTGCATTTCCTTTCATTCTTCTAAACTCTGGCAAAACTAGGCTTTAACTGCTCAAGCTCTGTTTATTAGACTGGATCTTTCTTCTCAGGAATTAACCTAGTCATCCTTCTCTGACATGGCCTCAAGTAAGGGGACCAAAACTGTATGCAGTACTCCAGGTGCAGCCTTACTAATGTCTTTACAACTGCAAAATATTTCCCTACTTTTACACAACATTCTTTTTGCAATAAATGCCAAAATCCAATTTGCCTTCCTTAGTATTCTGTAATTCAAGCATGAGACCACCAGATCCCTCTGCACCAAAGCATTTTGAAGTTTCTCTCCATTTAGATAGTAAGTTGCCTTTTTAATCTTCCTGAGTCGAAGAGTGTGGCACTGGAAAAGCACAACTGGTCAGGCAGCATCCGAGGAGCAGAAGAATCGATGTTTCAGGCATAAGCTCCAGCTCCTCAGATGCCCTGACTGGCTGTGCTTTTCTAGCACCCCACTCTTCGACTCTGATCTCCAGCATCTGCTGTCCTCACTTTCTCCTTTTTAATCTTCCCACCAAACTGATCACTTCTCACTTATCTACATTAAACTCCATCTGTAAAATTTTGGCCTATTCACCTACCTATCCATATTCACTTGTAAGGGGCTGAGTACACAGCCTTTTGGGGCACTGGTGTTGAGGATTATGGTACACGAGGTGTTGTCACCTATTCTTACTGAATGCGGTCTGTGGGTCAGGAAGATGAGGCTCCAGGTACAGAGGAGAGAGCCGAGACCTAGGTTTCAGAGTTTAGAGATGATTTTGTTTAGAACTATGGTGTAGAAGGCAGAGGTGAAGTTAATAAGTAGGAGTCTAACATAGGTATCCTTGTTATCCAGATGTTCCAGGGATGAGGGTAAGGCCAGGGAGATAGTGTGGACAGTGAGATCTGCTGCGGATCTGTTGTGCCAGAGGCGAATCGCAAAGGATCAAGGTAATTTTGTAGGCTGGAGTTGATGTGAGCCACGACTAACTTCTCAAAGCACGTCATAATTATGGAGTCAGATCCATTGGACGGTAACCATTGAATGTTGCATAATTTTTCTTTGGTACCTGGATGATACTGGTCTTCTTTAATCAGGACATGAATCAGATCATTGTAAGGAAAGGTTAAAGATCTTTGCGAATACTCCCATCAGCTGCTCTGCACAGGGTCTCTATCAAGGCCAGTTGCTTTCCATGGGTTCACTCTCAAAAAGACCAATCTTATGTCCGTGTGGTGACCGTGGGTACAGGTGCATCCAAGGCTATTGAGATAGATGACATTATTTCACTGCCCTTCTGCTCAAAGCGAGCTTAGAGTGCATTGAGCTCATTGGATAGATATGTGCTATTGCCCACAATTCTGTTCAACATCACTTTGTAGCCCGCTATACCGTGTAAGCCTTGCCACAAATGAGGGGTGTCTGTGTGGTTGGTATAGATTGCCAGCTTAGTTTGGTACTGCCTATTCATATCTCTGATGGCCTTATAAAGGTGGTACCTGGATTTCCTGTATGGAACAGGGTGCCCTCCCCCCACTTGTCGATGAACTCAGATTTCTCCAGTTTCCTCATTTCCCCTCCCCCCACCTTGTCTCAGTCCCAACCCTCGAACTCAGCACCACCTTCCTAACCTGCAATCTTCTTCCTGACCTCTCCGCCCCACCCCCACTCCGGCCTATCACCCTCACCTTAACCTCCTTCCACCTATTGCATTTCCAACGCCCCTCCCTCAAGTCCCTCCTCCCTCCCTTTTATCTTAGCCTGCTTGGCACACTTTCCTCATTCCTGAAGAAGGGCTCATGCCCGAAACGTCGATTCTCCTGCTCCTTGGTTGCTGCCTGACCTGCTGTGCTTTTCCAGCAACACATTTTCAGCTCTGATCTCCAGCATCTGCAGTCCTCACTTTCTCCTGGGTATATGAATAGGAAGGGTTTGGAGGGATATGGGCCGGGTGCTGGCAGGTGGGACTAGATTGGGTTGGGATATCTGGTCGGCATGGACGGGTTGGACCGAACAGTCTGTTTCCATTTGTACATCTCTATGACTCTAGTGCCTGCTGAGCTGTCTTGTCCCTCTGCTTACCCAGGGATGAACAATGCCTACTATTCTTTTATTCAAATGTTCCATCTGAAATGGCAATGCTGAATGATACTCTTTATATGTCAACTTCACTTGTAAATAATCTGTTAGGATAAAAAGTGTTCTCCCTGAGTAACGCTATACAATAAATTGCTGTATATATTTTTGTTAGAGCAAGTCTTCTACATCAATGAGATTGAGCTTTTGATATATGTATGTGCTTTTTGGATATTTAAAGCTCTGAAGCACAGAGTGTATTAGGAAGAATTATTTGGGCTAGATCAAGAAGGCAGGTGATACTGTTGCTATCCTTTAGGGAACACAGTTCTGCAGAGTCAGTTACAACACTATGGGTGCTTTGGGCTGTTAGTTCTTCCAGCCTCAGTGAAAGGATGACAAGGTGTGCAAACATCACCATAACGATCAAGGGCTTCAGTAATTAATTTGCAAAGGATCTTGCAATTGAACTTGGCTAATGGCTTGTATTCATTTATCACTGCTGCTTGCTTTCAGTCACTGAATGGTTGCTATACACAGCAGCTAATCGAGCAGGACTGCTTTTTATAGGAGTACTATTGAACAAATCATATTGAGCATTTCCCTTTATCATTATTATTAAGTTCCAGCACTGTGATTCTCAAAGCAGATTATAATTCAGATGATATAAAATTACAGCAACATGTGAATAGATACGGAATAAAATTATCAGATACATGTTAACAAAGCATAAGTAAGTAAACAAAAACAAAAAGTGCTGCAGAAACTCAGCAAGTCTGGCAGCATCTGTAAAGAGAGAAACAGTGAATGCCACAGGTCCATTGACCCTTCATCAGGAAGTCTACAGATGCTGCAAGCCTGCTGAGTTTCTCCAGCACTTTCTAGTTTTACTTCAGATTTCCAGCGCAACAGTTTGTTGTTTTACCTTAGTAAATAAGTATGTATTATAGACAAACGGTGTCTTATTGTTTTTGTGGCATGCTCATGCAGCTAACTCTTGATTCACAGACTCATGCAGCTCATGGCAACTATAAGCTGTTGCAATTAAGCAATAAAACCTGACATTATCCAATCTGATAACTGCATCTTACAGTTGACCCAGACAATATGTGGGACCTGCCATTTTGAACCAGGCATCAGAAGGTTAATAAGAACAATATGTAGATTGTAGAGTGATATAGATTGGCAGATTGGCAGAGGTAACCATGAAGAAGAATTCATAGAATGTATTCAGGACAGTTTCCCAGAACTGTAGAACCAGGAATCCAACCAGGAATCTGGCTATTTTGGTAATGAGGCAGATTTAATGATGATGCCAGAATAAAAGATCACCTAGGAAACAGTAACCATATCTTGGTAGAACTTAGCATTCAGTTTGAGAAGGAGGAACTTGGCTTGGAAACAACACTGCTCACTTTAAAAAAGAGTAATTACAAAGGAAGTGTCTAGCAATATTACAATTAATAACTCACCTCCTAACCACCCAAAACTGTTTACTGTTTACAAGACACAGTTCAGGAGTGTGATGCGATACTGCCCACTTGCCTGGATGAGTGCAGCTCCAACAACACCCAAGAAACTTGACATTACCTAGAATAAAACAGTCTGCCTGATTGGCCCCTCATCCACAATCATCCCTGTTTCTTCCATCACTGATACTCAGTAGCAACAGTGTGTACAATATTACAAACGTAGTCTGACCAGAACCTTGTACAGCCTCCGCAGTACCTTCCTGCTCCTGTATTCTAGATGCGATGGTGCAGGTGTTGGACTGGGATGGACAGGGTCAGAAGTGACACAACACCCTGTTATAGTCCAATAGGTTTATCTGAGATCACAAGCTTTTGGAGTGCTGCCCCTTCATCAGGTGAAGTCACTTCGTTGCATTTGCCTTCCTAACTACCAAGTGAACCTGCTTGTTAACCTTAAGAGAATCCTGAATTAGGACTCTTAAGTGTCTTTGTGCTTCAGATTTCTGAAGTTTTCCCCATTTAGAAAACAGTCTACATCTCTATTCTTCCTACCAAGGTGCGTAGTATCTCATAATGCATACAGTTCTATGGACTCAACAGAACATTAACCTGATAAAATGCCCGAAACCACTTCACAAGAGCGTTATAAAATAAGTTTTAGCATAAAATGTCAATAAGGCAATATTATGACAGGTGAGCAACAAAGAGTATATTTTAAGATTGGGCTCTCCAAACTATTTTCCAACTTAACCAATTTTAATGTGACTGTAAATGCAAATATAATCAAAAGAAAACAGAGCCTAGTAGCATCCAACATATCTATAAGATATCATGTGTACATGGAAACCTGCATTTATAAAGAACTGTATGAAAATATCATTTTATATCCACGAGGCCTAATGAAGCACATGGACAGACATGTTGCAACTCAGACCCTCAAAATCTGTCAGTCTGCATGACACTGCACATCTAAACTCTGAGATGGCATCTAGGATTGATCAATATTGAAATTTAATGCTGACAAGTTCCTAAATCCAAAGTCATATAAACACGTATTAGCAAAAGGAACCTTCGCTTTAAATGCCAAAAGTAATAGTTAGTCTCCACATTGAACCACTTAGACAGAGAAACAGTGGAACTTGTTTTTTCCAAAAATTGTCCACATGAAATTTCAATAAGATGTAACTATATCATCCCAAGACCATTAGATATAGGAACAGAATTGAGCCATTCAACCCATCGAGTCTGCTCCATCATTCAATCATGGCTGATATCTTTCTCAACCACATTATCCTGCCTTCTCTCCATAACCCGTGATCCCCTTACTAATCAAGAACCTATCTTTCTCTGTCTTAAATACACTCTGACTTGGAGATGCCAGTGTTGGACTGGGGTGGACAAAGTTAAAAATCATGCAACACCATGTTATAGTCCAACAGGTTTATTTGAAAGCACTAGCTTTCAGAGTGCCACTCCTTCATCATCTGGTGAAGGAGCAATGCTCCGAAAACTAGTGCTTCCAAATACACTTGTTGGACTATAACCTGGTGTTGTGTGTTTTTTAACTTTAAATACAATCAATGACTTGGCCTTCACAACCCTCTGTGGCAATGAGTTCCACAGAATGACCACCCTCCGGTTGAAGAAATTCCTCCTCATTTCAGTCCTAAGGGATTGTCCCTTCACTCTGAGGCTTGCCCTTGGGTCCTAGTCTCTGTATTTGTGGAAACATCTCCTCCATGTCCATTCTATCCGGGTCTTGCAGTATCCTGTAAGTTTCAATGTGTACCCGAAGCAGACATTAAATAGGTGTTTTGGCTCAAGTTGAACTTTGATGCATCCAAATCGGGGAAAAATGTCACAAAGTTTGGTCCAAGTGGGCTGACATGATCAATTGTCACAAGTTAGACACTGGTCAATTTTGTTATCAGGCAGAAACCAGGTGAATTGTATTTCAACTTCAGCATATTATACTTTCAAAGTGCAATTTTCTTCATAAGTGCTTTGATTGAATCAATCTGTTGAAGCATGTTTATGTTCTTTTCTTGCATATTTGCATCAAGTCAATTTAGTTTCCGAAGTATGTCTGTGACAGAAGCAAGGTATCAAGTCTTGTTTTTGTCAGAGAAAATAAATAATTCTGATTTTGATTTGCAGTGCATGAAAAAAGTATTGCTGTCCTTTCTTCATGATATCCAGTAGGTCTTAATGTGAAACAAAACAGATTATGATCAGATCCCATAACTTCTTGATTTTAGAGTCATAGAGTCATACAGCTATACAGTATGGAAACAAAATCTTTGGTCCAACTTACCCATGCCGACCAGACCTAGTCCCATATGCCAGCACTTGGCCCATGTCCCTCTAAACCTTTCCTGGCTGTCCATAAAGGGAGGAGAAAGTGAGGTCTGCAGATGCTGGAGATCAAAGTTGAAACTTTATTGCTGGAACAGCACAGCAGGTCAGGCAGCATCCAGGGAACAGGAGATTCGACGTTTCGGGCACAGGCCCTTCTTCAGGAATGAGCAGAGAGTGTTCAGCAGGAGAAGATAAAAGGTAGGGAGGAGGGACTTGGAGGAGGGGCGTTGGAAATGTGATAGGTGGAAAGAGGTCAAGGTGAGGGTGATAGGTCGGAGTAGGATGGAGGCGGAGAGGTCAAGAAGAAGACTGCAGGTCAGGAAGGCGGTGCCGGGCTGGAGGGATCCGGCTGAGACAAGGTGGGGGGAGGGGGGATGAAGAAACTGGTGAAGTCCAAGTTCATCCCCTGCGGTTGGAGGGTTCCCAGTCGGAAGATAAGACGCTCCTCCTCCGACCGTCGCGTTGTTGTGGTTTGGCGGTGGATGAGTCCAATGACTTGCATATCCTCGGTGGAGTGGGAGGGGGAGTTGAAATGCTGTGCTACAGGTTGGTTGGGTTGGTTCGTCCGGGTGGCCCAGAGGTGCTCTCTGAATCGCTCCGCAAGTAGGCGGCCTGTCTCCCCAATATAGAGGAGGCCACACCGGCTGCAGCGGATGCAGTAGATGATGTGGGTGGAGGTGCAGGTGAATCTGTGGCGGATATGGAAGTTTCCTTTGGGGCCTTGGAGAGAAGTGAGGGGGGAGGTGTGGGCGCAAGTGTTGCACCTCCTGCGGTTGCAAGGGAAGGTGCCGGGAGTGGAGGTTGGGTCGGTGGGGGGTGTGGATCTGACAAGGGAGTCGCGGAGGGAGTGGTCTCTACGGAAAGCTGATAAGGGAGGGGAGGGAAATATATCCTTGGTGCTGGGGTCTGTTTGGAGGTGGCGGAAGTGACGGCGGATGATGCGCTGTACATGGAGATTGGTGGGGTGGTAGGTGAGGACCAGTGGGGTTCTGTCCTGGTGGCGGTTGGAGGGGCGGGGCTCAAGGGCGGAGGAGCGGGAAGTGGAGGAGATGCAGTGGAGGGCACCGTCGACCACGTCGGGGGGGAAATTGCGGTCCTTGAAGAAGGAGGCCATCTGTGTTGTACGTATTTTGAACTGGTCCTCCTGGGAGCAGATGCGGCGGAGACGAAGGAATTGGGAGAATGGGATGGCGTTTTTACAGGGGGCAGGATGGGAGGAGGTGTAGTCCAGGTAGCTGTGGGAGTCGGTTGGTTTGTAGTAGATGTCCGTGTTGATTCGGTCGCCTGAGATAGAAACAGAAAGGTCTAGGAAGGGGAGGGAGGAGTCCGAGACTGTCCAGGTGAATTTGAGGTTGGGGTGGAAGGTGTTAGTGTAGTGGATGAACTGTTCAACCTCCTCGTGGGAGCACGAGGTAGCGCCGATACAGTCATCAATGTAGCGAAGGAAAAGATGGGGGGTGTCCATAAAGGGCACAAGTGGTGTATGATAGAATGCCCTCCACTCGCCTAAACATAAGTTTCCAACAAGACTTAAGGAGCTTGACACCTTTCAAGGCAAAGCAACTTACTTGTTGGCACTTGTCGTGTTTTTTTTAAAAAGCAGGTCTTTGCACTGAGTGAAACGGCAGAAATCAGATAAATACCCTGAGGCAGTATCATTTATACAACACTATTTATCAGCATCACAAATATACAAACCTTACTTCCTGCCCAGAATACTACCAGTCAAAAGTAGAGATGACCAGGTTCTGGTACAGATAATACACCTTTCTTCAAGGTCCCTGAGCTAGGGCCTCATGATCGAGAATAGTTCTTACATTCTGACTGACTTCTCGAAGTCTCTGACTCAGGGTCATCCTTCTTACGAGTTTTTGTCCCAGGGCTCTCTCTATCATTGTGCAATTCCTTCATCTTTTAGATCATCAGATGCTTCTTTCATACCCCACACATGGCTCTGTTCGTGTGTGTTTTACTAACTACCTCTGTGTGGATAATTGGTCAAGTTGTTTCTTGATTAATCACTTGCCCATGAGAGGTATTGTGTATTTTTTCATCTAGTCATCTGTCCATCTGGAGTATGATGTTATGTTTTCTTATATTGTGTGTTTGTAGCTGAAACTTTGTTTTCTGGTTTACGTCGCTGGTCTAAGCCAATTTAAGATATTACCTTTAAACTCTTGATTCCCCGACTGCATGCTGGTTAACTTGGTCAAGCTGAAGCTAAATCTTCATGTTGGCACCTTACACACTCCATCCACCTATTAAAAGCATGCATTCCTACCACTGGCACACAATGGCAGAAGTGTTTACTATATATATGCTGCACTGCAGCAACTCACTTACCTCCTTTGATAACATCTTCCAAACACCTGACTTCTACAACCTGGAAGGATAAGGGAGCAGATATATTAAAACACCACCTCGTATATTTCCATGTCCAATTCACGCGTCATCATAACTTGGAACTATATCACTGTTCATTCAGCGTTACTCCTGAACATCACTGTGGGAGTACCCACATCATAATGGCCATAGTGGTTCAAGAGGCTCATCACTACATAGTCAAGGGTAATTAAAGACAGGCAATAAATGCTGGCCTTGTCAGCAATAAACACGCACATGAAATAATATAAAAACAGTTTTGCAAACAGACACCCACTCTGTGAAGTTAAATGTACAGGTATTTTACATTTAGAGTCATAGAGTCATAGAGATGTATAGCATGGAAACAGATCCTTCAGTCCAACCCGTCCATGCCAACCAGATATCCCAACCCAGCCTAGTTCCACCTGCCAGCACCCGGCCCGTATCCCTCCAAAATCTTCCTGTTCATATACCCATCAAAATGCCTCTTAAATGTTGCAATTGTACCAGCCTCCACCACTTCCTCTGGCAGCTCATTCCATACACGTACCACCTTCTTTGTGAAAACGTTGCCCCTTAAGTCTCTTTTATATTTTTCCCCTCTCACCCTAAAACTATGCCCTCTAGTTCTGGACTCCCCGACCCCAGGGAAAAGACTTTGCCTATTTACCCTATCCATGCCCCTCATAATTTTGTAAACCTCTATAAGGTCACCCCTCAGCCTTTGACACTCCAGGGAAAACAGCCTCAGCCTGTTCAGCCTCTCCTTGTAGCTCAAATCCTCCAACCCTGGCAACATCCTTGTAAATCTTTTCTGAATGCTTTCAAGTTTCACAACATCCTTCCAATAGGAAGGAGGCCAGAATTGCATGCAATATTCCAACAGTGGCCTAACCAATGTCCTGTACAACCGCAAGATGACCTCCCAACTCCTGTACTCAATACTCTGACCAATAAAGGAACGCATACCAAATCCCAATCTACCTGTGACTCCACTTTCAAGGAGCTATGAACCTGCACTCCATGGTCTCTTTGTTCAGCAACACTCCTTAGGACCTTACCATTAAGTGCAGAAGTCCTGCTAAGATTTGTTTTCCCAAAATGCAGCACCTCGCATTTATACTCCATCTGCCACTTCTCAGCCCATTGGCCCATCTGGTCCAGATCCTGTTGTAATTGAGGTAACCCTCTTTCCTGTCCACTACACCTCCAATTTTGGTGTCATCTGCAAACTTACTAACTGTACCTCTTATGCTCACATCCAAATCATTTATGTAAATGACAAAAAGTAGAGGACACAGCACTGATCCTTGTGGCACTCCACTGGTCACAGGCCTCCAGTCTGAAAAACAACCCTCCACCACCACCCTCTGTCTTCTACCTTTGAGCCAGTTCTGTATCCAAATGGCTAGTTCTCCTTGTATTCCGTGAGATCTAACCTTGCTAATCAGTCTCCCATGCGATCTTGTCGAACGCCTTACTGAAATCCATATAGATCACATCCACTGCTCTGCTCTCATCAATCTTCTTTGTTACTTCTTCAAAAAACTCAATCAAGTTTGTAAGACATGATTTCCCATGCACAAAGCCATGTTGACTATCTCGAATCAGTCCTTGCCTTTCCAAATACATGTGTATCCTGTCCCTCAGGATTCCTTCCAACAACTTGCCCACCACCGAGGTCAGGCTCACTGGTCTATAGTTCCCTGGCTTGTCCTTACCACCCTTCTTAAACAGTGGCACCACGTTTGCCTACCTCCACCCTTCCGGAACCTCACCTGTGACTATTGACAATACAAATATCTCAGCAAGAGGCCCAGCAATTACTTCTCTAGTTTCCCACAGAGTTCTCGGGTACACCTGATCAGGTCCTGGGGATTTAGCTACCTTTACCCGTTTCAAGACATCCAGCACTTCCTCCTCTGTAATCTGGACATTTGGCAAGGTGTCACCATTATTTTCCCTACAGTCAAAATCTTCCATATCCTTTTCCACAGTAAATACTGATGCAAAATATTCATTTAGTATCTCCCCAATTTTCTGCGGCTCCACACAAAGGCCGCCTTGCTGATCTTTGAAGGGCCCTATTCTCTCCCTAGTTATCCTTTTGTCCTTAATGTATTTGTGAAAACCCTTTGGATTCTCCTTAATTCTATTTGCCAAAGCTATCTCAAGTCCCTTTTTTGTCCTCCTGATTTCCCTCTTATGTATACCCCTCCTTCCTTTATACTCTTCTAAGGATTCACTCAATCTATCCTGTCTATAACTTACATATGCTTCCTTCTTTTTCTTAACCAAACCCTCAATTTCTTTGGATATCCAGCATTCCCTATACCTACCAGCCTCTCCTTTTACCCTGACAGGAATATACTTTCTCTGGATTCTCGTTATCTAATTTCTGAAGGCCTCCCATTTTCCAGCTGTCCCTTTCCCTGCGAACATCTGCCTCCAATCAGCTTTTGAAAGTTCTTGCCAAATACCGTTAAAATCGGCCTTTCTCCAATTTAGAACTTCAACTTTTAGATCTGGTCTATCCTTTTCCATCACTATTTTAAATATAATAGAATTATGGTCGCTGGCCCCAAAGTGCTCGCCCACTGACACCTCAGTCACCTGCCCTGCCTTATTTCCCAAGAGTAGGTCAAGTTTCGTACCTTCTCTAGTAGGTACATCCATATACTGAATCAGAAAATTGTCTTAACAAATTCCTCTTCATCTAAACCTTTAACACTATGGCAGTCTCAGTCGATGTTTGGGAAGTTAAAATCCCCTACCATAACCACCCTATTATTCTTACAGATAGCTGAGATATCCTTACAAGTTTGTTTCTCAATTTCCCTCTGACGATTAGGGGGTCTATAATTCAATCCCAATAAGGTGATCATCCTTTTCTTATTTCTCAGTTCCACCCAAATAACCTCCCTGATGTATTTCCAGGAATATCCTCCCTCAGTATAGTTGTAATGCTATCCCTTATCAAAAACACCACTCCCCCTCCTCTCTTGCCTCCCTTTCTATCCTTCCTGTAACATTTGTATCCTGGAACATTAAGCTGTTCTCAACTGTACTAGTCTCAGATTGATCTCTTTCCTCACTATCTTCCTGAGTCCCACCTCCCCACCTTACTAGTTTAAGTCCTCCTGAGCAGCTCTAGCAAATCTCCCTGCCAGTATATTAGTCCCCTTCCAATTTAGGTGCAATCCGTCCTTCTTGTACAGGTCACTTCTACCCCAAAAGAGATTCCAATGATCCAAAAATGTGAATCCTTCTCCCATACACCAGCTCCTCAGCCATGCATTCATCTGCTCTATCCTCCTATATCTGCCCTTACTAGCTCGTATCACTGGGAGTAATCCATATATAACTACTCTTGAGGACCTCCTTTATAAATTTCTGCCTAACTCTCTGTAATCTCCCTTCAGAATCTCAACTTTTTCCCTTCTTATGTCGTTGCTTCCAATGTGGACAATGACCTCTTGCTGGCCCCTCTCCCCCTTGAGAACATTCTGCACCCTCTCTGAGACATCCTTGATCCTAGCACCAGGGAAGCAACACACCATTCTGTTTTCTCGCTGCTGGCCACAGAAACGTCTGTCTGTACCTCAGACTACAGAGTCCCCTAACACAATTGATCTCTTGGAACCCGACGTACCTCTCACTGCATTAGAGCCAGTCTCAGTACCAGAAACTTGGCTGTTCATGCTATGTTCCCCTGAGAATCCATCACCACCTACATTTTCCAAAACAGCATACCTTTTTGAAATGGATATATCCACAAAAGACTCCTGCACTAGCTGCCTACCTCTCTTACCTTTCCTGGAGTTAACCAATGTATGTTACTGTATCTGAGATTTTTCCCCCTTCCTATAACTGCCATCCATCACATTCTGTTGCTGTTGCAAATTCCCCATTGCTTCTGACTGTCTCTCCATCCGATCCATTCAATCTGATAAGATTTGCATCCAACAGCATTTATGGCAGATATAAACCGCAGTAACCCTTAAACTCTCTTTAAACTCCCACATCTGACAAGAAGTACATATCACTGTACTCAAGGCCATTTTTGCTCCTTCACAATCTACAGACCCAGAAAACAACACTGTCTTATTCTCTACAAAACACTGGCTCAGGTTAAATTAATAGCTATGGCTTATATTTTAAGTTTAATCAAGAGACATATCTCCAAAAACATATAACCAAGAAAGAATCCACTCTACTCACTACTGCAGCCTTTCTGTTGGACACACTTAAAACAACGATTAATTTATCTGATTCTGTGCTGTGAACTTCACCCAAACAGGTTCCTCCAAGATTCGTTGTGAATTTCATTGTTTGTTAATTTTCCCAGACGCACTCTGATGTCCAGCGATTCATGAATTCAAAACAGCAAAGTTAGTAACTGTGTAGGTTCTCTCTCTCTCTCTCTCTCTCTCTCCTGCACTGTCCTCACCCGATGACACACACGATAATACCTAGCTCCACACTCAATGTTTTAGATGCTTCTTGGTCCCTGTGAATCTAGCAGTGAGTCCAAACAACTATATGTCTCACTGATGCACATGGATGTGCTTTGTGGTCTACAATAGATGAAGCATAATCACAACAAAATCCAACCATGTGATCTAAAGGAATCTGTTTGTCTTCCTGCACCATGCAATAGTCCCTGCCCCATTTCTTGGTCATGAAATGGGAGACTGAACACCATGTCTTTGAGGATATTGTTTTTTCACATGTAGCACACGAAACCCAGCGTACATATTGTGCTATTTTGTGCTCAGGCCAATTTGTAGAGCAAAAGCAGGAATGGGTTTCAGGTGCTTTATGAATGTGTTTCCGTGAGCTGCCATTTCCTCCTTTGTTCACATCGCAGTTTGTTTAAGAGGGCTACACCTATTAATTTATTTGCCTCTGCGTCCCTCGACATTTGTTTAACCTAACTGCAGCAGGCAAAATTAAAGTTTCTTCAATTGCATGGGGCTTCTTTAACTTGTGCAACTTAATATTTCATCTCAGAATGTGCTTTTGAGCTTTTTCAAAGATGGTAACAAAACGTGCTGCAGAAGTTCCTCTTTTCAACATTGGAAACATGATCATGGTTATGATCTGTCACTTGGGCTGATTTTACATGATGCTTTCACTAGACAACACTTGGAGACAAAGGGGCCATTTTGGTATTTTTTCAGGTTTAGCAAAAATGCTCATAACCCCAAGCACAGGGAAAGCTTTATTGAATTGATAAGAAGCTGCTGATCTTCTTTCTCATAAGCAATGGAGTCAGAAGACTTGTTGCTGGAAGTAGAAGCTCTGCATTAAAAAGATATCCATATTGTTAGAAGGTTCTCTCTCAGGCTATTGAGCTACAGATAAGAGAAGAATGACTCAGGTCAGGAGTCCTGGAATTTTCCACAGTAGCTCTTTTCCAGTCCCTCAAATCATAGGTTCCTCAAAGCTTCCCTCAAATCATAGGTTCATCTACCCCTACAACTCGCTGGTGCTCCAATCACAGTTCATGCTTTACTTGTTGGTCAAGTTGATTTGGATCTTGCTGTTGCACAGTTGGGCAATCTCACCAGCCCACCAAAACAAGACTCTGTTGAGTAGGGCCGTGTGACTGAATTAATTGGTGCATTGCCAGGGGGTGAAATGATAGAAATTCCCTAGTGCATTACGCCACACACCAATACAAGCAGGTACTAGTTTTGGAACTCAAAATCACCCCCTCCCTGTGACCTGAAGTACAGTTTGTGAACCACTGGAGTATTCCAAAGGACAAAATGGACATAGGGAGGCAAATACATTTCAGAATGGCAATCCTGAGCTTTTGGAACACATAGATTAGGTTTCCAGAACACCAGGATTGCCTTGGACACTCCAATTTGAAACCAAGAGAAATGCCCAAAGTAACATTAAAATATCGAATGCTTTCTTCATTTTTGTGACAGAGTTATTTATTAGTTCAAAAATGTATTCAAGATGAAGGAAGGAGGATGAATGACTGGGTGGGAGATTGAAGATGAGAGATAAAATCTCCAGGAATACATCCAGACTTGATAATCCTGAACTTGCTGGCCTAATTTTAATGACGCTTGAAAACGGATAGCAGATGTGCATCAAGTTATGGCCGTCCTGGCACTGGGATTATACAAGACTTCTTCAGATTGGATCTGAAAGGGACTGACAGACATCAGCTCCTAGCATCTTCAGACAGGCATGTTTTTATTAACATCAGACATAGCAATAGAGAACAGGCTGGGGCAAATTGCAAATTTAACAACAAAGTCTTGTCGTTAATTGACATGGCCCTGTGTCCATTCTCAGGAACATTTCTGTAACTGGATATAAGCCAAGGAAAGCAAGTTAACTGAATCCAGAAATCATCCATGCCCAACTATGTTTTAGTCAAAAAAAGACGGAAGAACTGCGGATTTTGGAAATCAGAAACAAAAACAGAAATTGCTTGAAAAACGGGTCTGGCAGCATAAGTGGAGAGAATTCAGAGTTAATGTTTTGAATCCAGTGACCCTTCTTCAGAACATAAAGAACCATTCTGAAGAATGGTCACTGGACCCGAAATGTTAATACTGATTTCTCTCCACAGATGTGACCAGACTTGCTGAGTTTTTCCACCAACGTCCATTTTTGTTTATGTTTCAGTCATGTATAAGTCAGCAATATTGCTTGACTTTTACACTTGCCAGTAAACAGTGGCATTTCCGACACAAGACACTCTGCTTCCATCAGGGTGAGATATGAACACATTAGCTGGATACATTTTGGGGTCTTAGTCACATGACCTACTGTGAGATTTGTGGCAGACGCAGATGAGAAGCCCAGTGTGGCTATTTCAACATCGGGAACATCTTGCTGCATCTTTTATGCTCTTGTCAAATGCAGAAGCAATCTTCTTGCAAATTGCAAATAAAGGAAGAAGTATATAGTTTGTAAAATGCCATATTAACATTGCAACTTATACAATTACAGGATTGTACAGCACAGAAGGAGGTCATTGTGTCTGTACTGAATCCCAAAAGCTACACGGCTAGACCCATTCTCCAAACCTAGCTCCATAGTTCTCTAAATTAATCACCGTCAAATATATACCCATGTCTCTTTTGAAACCTCCTATGGAATCAAGCTTTCACTATTCTCCAAGGCAGCACATCCCAAATCCCAACAACTCTCTGAGTAAAGAAGTTTCTCAACATCTCACTCATAGCTCTCTTGCTGATAATTTTGAAATTGTGACTGTAATTTCTAATATACCACTCAGTGGAAACAGAACATCCTTCTTCACCCTGTTAAAATTGTTCATAATTTTGAACACCTCAATAAGGTCTCCTCTTAATCTTCTTCCCCTCCAAGAAGAATAAGCCCAATTTCTCTCACCTTTCCTTGAATCTAAAATCCCTCAGTCCTGGTATCATTCTCGTAAACCTACTTTGCACTCTGTCCAGGGCTTTAGCATCCTTCCTTAAACAATCGTCTGAATGTGATCTGACTATTGATTTGTCAAAGCATAACATCACTCCTTGCTTTTATACTCTATTTATAAACTTAGGATTCCATAAGCCTTCTTAACAATAATTTCAACTTGTCTGGCCACTTTCAGAGAATAATATATGTGAACCCCGAGGTCATCTGCTCCTATTCTCCCCTCAAAGTTCTACCATTGAGCCTGTGGTATCTCTCCAGGTTTCTTCTATGAACGTTCATGACCTCACATTTCTTTGCAATGAATTTCATCTGCCAGATTTCTACCCTTTTGGCCAACTTGTCAATGTCCCTCTGAAGTCACTCAGCACCATCCTCACAAATAGCAATTTTCCCTGGAGTAGTATCATCTGCACATTTAGAGATTTTGCCCTCGACCTCCATCACCAAATCATTGAAACAAAATAGAAAAACAAGGATTCCAGTCCCAATCCCTGTGCAAGACTGCTTGCCTCATTAATATTCAGCTCCTTGTATTGCCAACTGTGCTGAACAAGCTAAATGGTGAGAATTCTCAACACTGAATTCCGAACTGATACCTCCCAACTTCAGCTCATAGTTTCCTCCAAAGGACCTCGACATTGGATACTGGGCATCTCAGAGCACCCTCCACGGGCAGGACCCACATACCATCCAAGTTCATGAACTGACATTCGACATGTGCTAGCCTCTGGGAAACCTCATGCTAATAGTATGGTTTAGCACTTCAGTGCTGCACATCAGCCTGCACTGGTAACCTATCAATTGTAATGCTGGTATAAGCTCATTGTGCAGTCAGGAGTATGCACCCAGCCCATGGACTGGATCTGGCTCTTTGCTTGCTGTCACAGGACCTACTCAATATGGGCCTACCTGGATGAGTTTTGGTGGGAGGTGGATACAGTAGCAGAGAGAGTCAGTGTGAGGGATTGGGGAGACACTGGTGGAGTGGAGAAGGACATTGATCTTCCTTCCTATATTGCTGGGCATTCCTCCAGACAGCTGAGACTGCAGTAATCCAGGTAACCCACTGAATAGCAGAGCAACTTGAAGGCTGAGTGGCCATCTCTTGTTCCTTGCTCCTATGATCGCCTGTATGTTTGTAACAACCTCAGACCAGCGCTGATCCTGAGGGAAGTGGAAATCCCTCCACAATCATGCCCACAACGCAGGACATCAATGTCCCCCTGTTTACCATGTCCGGGGGAAATGTCATGAATTGTACAGTGCAACTCTGGTCTCTCAGTCCCAGTCCAGTACGCAATGGGTTTTACTGATGGCAGAATGGCAAGGGATGCTGATCTTTCGGTGGATATCCAATGAGTGGCGAGTGGATCCAGGAACATTGTGTGATAAGATGGGGATAGAAGCAGACATGAGGGATGCCATAGGGGCAGGGTAGGTAGTTAACATGGTATGTTAGATAAGATGCAGTGAGAAATCTTGCTGGGCCTCGCCATGACAATACCTCCAAAAAAAAATCGACAGATTGTCTGCTTAACTAAAAAGAGGTGCAAGATTCAGCCCACTATATTTACCCACATGAAATCCATACAGTGTAGAAGCAGGCAATTCGGCCCATTGAGTCCATACCAACCCTCCGAAGAGCTTCTCTCCCAGAATCATAACTCTGCAATTCCAATGACTAATCCACCTAATATTGCACATCCCTGCGCAATATGGGCAATTTAGCATGGCCAATCCACCTAGCATACATATTTTTGGACTGTGGGAGGAAACCGATGCAGACACGGAGAGAACGTACAATCTCCACACATGATGTAGAGGAGCTGATGTTGGACTGGGGTGGACAAAGTTAAGAATCACACAACATAAGGTTATAGTCCAACAGGTTTATTTGGAAGCACTAGCTTTCAGAGCGCTGCTTTTTCATCAGGTGGTTGTGGAGCAGTACCATAAGACACAGAATTTATAGCAAAAGATTGGATGAAAGACTTACCAGCAATCTGGGTTTGTTCAATATATCATTTCAGTTGCATGACACTGTAATCTTTTGCTATAAATTCTGTGTTTTATGAGATAGAGCACTGGATCGTTGCAAAATTTATTTTCCACCAACTCAGATAAAGATGGTTTTGTGCCATTTTGGGTACAAGGATTTTCATTTTGCTAGCCGTATACTGGCACAATTAAGAGCAACCCGCTTTCTGGGAAAACCAGAAGCTGAACAAATCCCCTAGCTTTGCTACTTTAAAATTTCAGTGGAGGATAATAAAAAGAGATTGTTTTGTAGAAATCAGTAAATACATAAAGATCCTTGTAGAACAATGCACTTGATATTTGTATTGGCTGATAACGTTTCTGTTGCACTCCAAGAATAAGGATTAATTAGGACCTCATTAAATTTAATGTGTGCAGATCTGAAGACTTCAGCGCTGCTTTTATTTGCTGGAGGAAATTGATATGCTACTTTGTGTTTTGAAAGCTGCTCAATGCTTGAATGCAGTCAGATGTCTCCAGCACATGAGACACACACAGAGCACGTGATCAGCAAACAATGGCTTGGGATTTTAAGTAAACTGAATACTTGATAGTGCTGAAGTAGATGGGGTAAATCAAAGGGGAAATGTTAATCAGGCACATTGGAAGAAAACATGTTACTAATAACACTTACTTCCTTATGTGCATTTGCAATAGAGAGAGAAAAAGACTAGAAACATTCTGGACAGGGAAACTTGTAAGTATTCACAGCCGTTCATGCCAACCATCCGCATTTGATGCCATTTGTCAGAATTCTGGGCAACCTGCCCATGTACCATATTCACAGGCCACGTCCTCCTCCCAAGTAAGCAGAAAACAAAATACCACAGATGCTAATGATCTAAATCTAAAAATGCTGGAAGAGAACAACAAGATGGTTTGGCTATTGATGTTTCATCAGATATCCTCTCCCAAAAGCTGCTCCCACCTGTTTGCATTCCTACTTCGTCATGACCTCCATGTGACAACTCAGAATTGAGGCCTATGTCTACTGTCATGAGACAAGTAGCTGTGTCTGTTCAAGGCCAGCTGTTTAATGCAGCAAGGAGACGTGAATGGGCTTCTTGACATTAAAGTCAGCTCTTTTCGACTTTTGCTAATCCTTCTCTGTCAAATGCAGTGCCTGTTAACCGCAGACTAAATGTAATTAAACAGAAGATTAAAAACTTCTTTGTATAACTGCTTCCTTTATGCTTGTTCCATTTGGGCAAGATCAATTGGTCATTTCTACAGTGATGTGAGGAAGGTTTCTTTAGCTTGCCTGTAACAGAAGTGTGGCTTTAGATTAATATAAAAGAATCTTTCCCCTTTAGTTTTACGGACTGTCTTTAACATATATAATTTCAAGTTGAAACCATAAAGTCATCATGTGTCTGCAGGATCATGGTTTAGTTGTCTGCTGTAGACATTATTGGCACACAAATTGTGCTGTTGAACTATCCTTTTGAAGTAATGACTGATTCCCAAAACCAGGTCCCCATGCCACTCCCACACTCAACACTCCAACCACGTGTTGGCATGTATTATATGTGCGTCAATATGAGCTGAGGGGCTAGGGCCTGGGTTTTGTCGATCACACGCATAACCATTTAATGATTCATCAGCATAAATCACATCAAAAATGTCAATATTATGTTGGGGCCTTTCATATCAGAATTTAGTCTTCAGGCAGCAGCAATAGGCCAGCTGGCGAGAAGAGATATGCAACAGATGAATGGCAAATTACTTGGGGCGATAAGTTGTCATCACTTGGCTTGACTATATGTCTCCTAAATATTTTATGTTACTTTACAAGAGTGTCTGCCACAGGAGCATCCAGCAGAAGTAACCAGAGAAGAGAAAAGGATGCGGCATGGAGGAAGAAATAAAACAAGCACAAAACAGCAATGGAATGAGATCTGTAAAAATTGCCTCTCTTGCTCATATAGAGAGATGTGGCACCTATAACGAGCGCAGGCGCTGGCACCTGCAAGACAGCAAACCAGTGACACTAAAAGTTTGTTGACCCATTTGGGGCAAGCAAAGCAACATTGAGCCTGGCTTCATTTCTCTTCTTGTGATTCCTGGGCACCAGAGCAGTCTCTCAAATTAAATAAGAATACCTCATTATATTTAGTTATGCTGTGTTCACTAATTTGGAAATTTACAGCATGTCACCCCATTCTCCCTGAGATCAATTATTCAATGCACAAACCCAAAGCCCCTTCCTGTACTGTATTGTACCAGGTTGGTACAATAATATTTCTTACATCAGATCACCCACATACCTTGAGGTTGTTCATAAATTAATTCAATCTTGTGGGAGGAGCAGCATATATTGCACGCAGAGACAAAGGACCTGATGGGGCATTCCTAACTTTTCACCAATTCATTCCTGCAAGGAATAGAGCTTGAAGCAGATGGAGAAATAGTCAGCTCCTAGTTTGGGAAATAATGAGATCTGGTCACACTTCCAATGGTAGGTGAGTGAACACACGGCTTCTCTGGTAGAATGCTATCCCAAGGCATCATCACAGGTTACAAGCTTTCACACCCTTGTCTTCTAAAATCCAAAGTTAATAATCTTCAGTTTTTAACTTGGACCTTCCTTTCCTCCAAACAACCCACAGCATGGAGTATGGAGGAAGAGATAGAAATGATGAAGAGGATGACTGAGGAACTTCACTCATTTACTAAATATGATGATGAAGTCAAGGGAAATCAAATTTACACTCACTAATGTATCTTGGACCAACATTCTACACATATCCCTCAATCTTATTCTTTGTCTCACTTGTTTGTTCATTTCCATACACCCAAATTAGATATTTTAGTGAGGATGTGGCACTGTGTTGTCGAATTGAGAGACATGGGGTGCAATTACATAGTTCCTTGAAAGTGGTGTCACAGGCAAACAAGATGGTTCAGAAGACACTTAGCATGCTTGTCTTCATTGGTGAGAGCATTGAGAACAGGTATTGGGACAGCATGTTACAACTGTGCAAGACATTGGTAAAGCCACACTTGGAGTATTGCATACAATTCTGGTCCAGATTCTGTCCACCTACATCCACAATTCCTCTGATGCCACAAACCAGATGGCAGACTGAGGATGGGACACTGGTCGAAAATGTTAACTCTGATGTCTGTTCACAGATGCTGCCAGACCTGCTGAACTTTTCCAACGTCTTTTGCCCCTGTTGCCCCACCGGGCTCATTTCCTCCCTCCATAATTCCATCTTCTCTCTACTTGTCCAGACTCTGCCCATCAACATCCACGATTCCTCTGATGCCCTCCACCGTGTTCACAATTTCCATTCCCAAGCCCTGACTGCCTCCTGTTCACCATGGAGATTCAATCCCTCCAAACCTCCATTCTCCACCAGGATGGTCTGCGAGCTCTCAGCTTGTTCCTCAATCAGCGGCCCTGAACACTCCCCATCCACCATCACTCTCCTCCACTTGGCTGAACTGGTTCTCTCACTGAACAATTTCTCCTTTAGTTCATCTCACTTCTGCCAAGTCAAAAGAGTGGCTATGGGTGCCTGAATGGGCCTCAGTTATGCCTGCCTCTTTATGGCGAACAATCTTTGTTCCAGTCCTACTTTGGCCCCCTCCCCCAAATCTTCTTTCGGTGCATCAACACTGTTTTAGCGCTGCTTCATGTTCATGCCTGGACTTTAAAATATTTGTTCATTTTGCTGCCATTTTCCACCCCTATGTAACTTTCCCATTGTTCATTTCTGACACTCCCTTTCTTTTCCTTGACCTCCCTATTTGGGGAACAAACTATCCACCACCATCCACTACAAAGCCACAGACTCCCGTAGCTACCTTCATGACAGTTCTTCGCACCCAACATTCTGCAAGGACTCCATCCCATTCTCCCAGTTGCTTTGCCTACATTGTATCTGTTTGCATGATGCCACCTTCCAAAACAGGCTGCAGACATGGCTTGCTTTTTCCATAAGCATAATGTGCTCAATAACAGTGAGATCAGGTCTACCTTGTCCTCGCTTTGCATCCCACCAGCCTCTGCAATCAAGGGATCATTCTCTGCTATTTCAGACACTTGCAGCAGAATGCCACCACTACACACACATTTACCTTCACTCCCCCATCTGTATTTTGCAGGGATATGGGGGATACCCTAGTCCATTCCTCGACACAATCCCCCCCCCCCCCAACCCCAAACCCATGGCATCTTCCCATTTAACTACAGAAAGTACAACACTTGCCCCTTCACATCCTCCCTGCTCACCAACTAAGGGCCTAAACAATCTTTCCAAGTGAAGCAGTATTTTACTGGTGCCTCTTCCAATCTTGTGGTTTGTACTCGCTGCACCTAATGTGGCCTATTTTACATTGGAGAAACCAAACGCAGACTGGATGACCACTTTGCAGAACACCTCCGGTCCATGCACAAGCAGGACCTTAACCTTCCCATAGCCGGTCATTTTAACACAGCATACTGCTGAGGACAGACATGTGTATTGTATTCCTCCAGTTTGTTCTGTGATTCACTGGAACATCATCTCATCTTCAGGCTAGGCACTTTATAGTCTTCTGGACTCAATATTGTGTTCAACACCTTCAAATTGTGAACACACGCTCATTCATTCCCTTTCTTTCAGCTTTACTTGTTACATTCTCTGTTACCATGTTCTCCTTTGTCTCCCCTCAATATCGTCTCTCCTCCTGCACTCCAACCCCCCCTCCCCCCATCTATTATAAATGCTACATCCTCCACATGTCACATCAGCTCTGATGAAGACTCATCTAGACTTGAAATGTTAGCTTGCTCTCTCTCCATGGATGTTGCCTGACCCGTTGTGATCTCCAGCACTTCTTGTTTTCAGTACAGACTCCAGTGTTTTGCAGTAATTTGCTTGTACAATTCTGGTCACCTTGGGAAGGAGGTTATTGAACTGGAAAGGGTGCAAAAAAAGGATGTTACCAAGACCAGAATGTTTGAGTTAAAGGAAGAGTTTGGACTTTTTCTCCTGGACTGTAGGAGATTGAGGGGTGACCTCATAGAGGTTTATAATATCATGAGGGGCATGGATATGGTGAACAGCCAAGATCTTTTCCCCAAGGTAGGGAAAAGCAAAACTACAGGACATAGCTTTTTGGTGAGAAAGGCAAGATTTAAAAGGGACCTGAGAGGCACCTTTTTTTCACACAGAGGGTGGTGCATATTTGGAATGAGCTGCCAGAGGAAGTGGTTTACGTGAGTACAATTACAACATTTAAAAGACATTTGGACAAGTACATGTACAGGAAAGGTTTAGAGGGATATGGACCAAATGCAGGCAAATGGGACTAACTCAGTTTAACAAACCTGGTCGGCACGGGCAAAATGAGCTGAAGGGTCTGTTTCTGTGCTATATGACCCTAAATGATTCACCATTTAGGAGGCAGCTTGAGCAATGGGGAATCTGTACCTCAGCAGAGGTAGAGAGGACACTTACCCTTGATTTTGGATAGTGGAATCCAGAACTTGTAGATATTTGCCTGATAAAACAATCTGG
The DNA here is from genome assembly GCF_037043375.1 of Chiloscyllium plagiosum. NCBI lineage: Eukaryota > Metazoa > Chordata > Chondrichthyes > Orectolobiformes > Hemiscylliidae > Chiloscyllium > Chiloscyllium plagiosum. The sequence goes on from NW_028270140.1 coordinate 80,758,525, forward strand.
GAAACATAAGAACATGTTGTCATTTTTTAGTAATATTAAAAGATTTATACATTCCAAGGTGTTTCGGGACCATTATAAAGAAAGATTTGGCACTGAATTAATATAAGGCAACAGTAGACTAGATGGGTAAAGTCTTTGTTAAAGCAGTGGCTTTTAGTAGTGAGGCAGAGAGCTTAGAGAGGAAATTCCAAAGTGTAGCATCTAGGCACCAGAGACCACCAATGGTGGAACAATTAAAATCAAGGATACGTGAGGCTGGAATTGAAGGAAAGCAGATACCTCAGAGGTTTGTGGGGCTGGAGGAGTTTACAGACATTGTGAAGTATATAATGGTGGAACTGGGAAATGACCACGAGAATATTAATATTAAAATAAAGGCATTGCTTAATTAGATGCTAATGTCGATAATGAGTACAAAGGGATGTGGTATGAATATTGTAGAATTCTGGACAATTTCAAGTTTGAGGAGGATAGAAAATGGGAGACTGGCCCGGAGTGCTTTGAACTGTCAAGTCTTAAGGTAGTGAAGTCATGGTGAGGGTTTCAGCAGCAGATGAGTTGATGTGGGGTCCAAGTTCGGCAATGGTATTCTCTTAGGCATACAGTGAATGTGATAGTTTGCAAGCATGTTCAGCAACAGATGGATGTGGTTGTAGAGTCCACAGTCTACTTTTCTGGCAATACAAGGAAACACTTTCTTCAGTGCAGACATCAATGGCGGATTTCTCAGTTTCACCGGACTCTACATGTTCAAACATTATTGTGTCTACAAATTTGGAGTAGAAAAGAGAACTGAAGTATTTCTCTTAATTTCTCTCGTGTTTTATATGTAAGTTACTGAGTGATTAAATGTGTAAAACCATTGATCTAATGATTAATGCTAATTCTTGAATTCACAACACTTGGTTTCCTTTTCTTAAACTAAATAGGATTGACTTGTATGACCTAGTTACATTAAATACTGTACTCATGTCACTGTCAATTGATAAATTAATTGTTTTGGTCAATATACCCTTACAGGTCTATTTATAATTGCTTTGTTATGCTTTTATCAATGGAAACTAACAGCATTCTTTTTTTCCTTATTATATGCATCAAACCTTCTCATTTCGTGTAGCTTGCATGGACAGTATCAATAGTCAGTACTATTGATGGCTAGGAATAAGATGTCCATTTGTGGGGCTCAGCCTATCACAGAATCTCTACAGTGTGGCAACGGGCCATTTGGCACAACAAGCCCACACAGATCCTCCAAACAGTAACCCATCCAGACACATTCCCCTATCCTATCACTGTACATTTACCCCTGACTAATGTACCTAACCAACACATCCCTGAACACTATGGGCAATTTAGCATGGAAAATTCACCTCACCTGCACATCTTTGGATTGTGGGAGGAAACCGGATCACCTGGAGGAAACCCATGCAGACACGGGGAGAATGTGCAAACTCCACACAGACAGTCGTCCAGGTTGGAATCAAACCTGGGCCCCTGGTCCTGTGAGGCAACAGAGATAACCACTGAGCTACCATGCGTCCCTGTGTTTTTTGTCACATGCAATATCCTATCTCTCCTGATGCCAATGCATACTTACTTTGGTTAGCAGTCAAGAATGGTAACTTCAGCTAATTTTTGCCACTTCATCCTTCCAGGCATTGGCACCAATTGCAGCAACTTTGTCATTAATGCAGCAAGGTTGGCTGATTCACACCCATGACATGCCCTAAGCTTAACTTCAAATTGGACTGTTTTCTTGTTGCAGTTCCGGAGCTGTCATTTGCATTTTAAAATTGATCCTGAAAAGCAGCGAGGATGACTCCTAAGAGTCAGATGACCCTTACAACGTCTACATAGATGATTATACTTCTGAATTAGATAATACTGGGTGTGGGATTCCCATTTGAAAAGCTCTGGTTAGGCCCCTTTTGGAGTACTGCGTTCAGTTTTGGGCCCCACACCTCAGGAGGGACATACTGGCACTGGAGCGTGTCCAGCGGAGATTCACATGGATGATCCCTGGAATGGTAGGTCTAACAGACGAGGAACGGCTGAGGATCCTGGGGTTGTACTTATTGGAGTTTAGAATGTTAAGGGGAGATCTAATAGAAACTTACAAGATAATACATGGCTTGGAAAGGGTGGACGCTAAGAGATTGTTTCCATTAGGCGAGGAGACTAGGACCCGTGGACACAGCCTTAGAATTAGAGGGGGTCAATTCAGAACAGAAATGCAGAGACATTTCTTCAGCCAGAGAGTGGTGGGTCTGTGGAATTCATTGCCGCAGAGTGCAGTGGAGGCCGGGATGCTAAATGTCTTCAAGCCAGAGATTGATAAATTCTTGATGTCACAAGGAATTAAGGGCTACGGGGAGAATGCAGGTAAGTGGAGTTGAAATGCCCATCAGCCATGATTAAATGACGGAGTGGACTCGATGGGCCGAATGGCCTTAGTTTCATTCCTATGTCTTATGGTCTTATGTCTTATTTGAAAAGGATATTTTGAAATTTGCACCTGCTATTATTCACAGTTAAGACAAAGCAAAGGATCAATGGATTCCTTGGTTCTCCGGGTAGAATATGATCCTGATGTTGGAAGAGAGAAGCAAGGCAGATGGAAGAAATTAATTTTGAGACACGTCAAAAATTGGATTCTGATGCAGTATGGAAGCTTGCAATTATATTTTCTAAACTGATTCGGTATGTGGAGCTTCTTACTGGTTGTTGAAAAAATCTTCATGATTTGTTATAGTACATCTTGTATATGGTACACACTGCTGCTGCTATTATATATCAGTGATGAAAAGAGTGAATGCCGAAGGTGGTGAATGGAATTCCAATCAAATGGTCTGTTTTGTCCTAGATGATGTCCAGCTCCTTCAGTGTTGTTAGAGCTGCAATTGGCTGCACTCAGGCAAGTGGGGAGTATCCCATCACATTCCTGTCCTTTTAGATGATGGACAGACTCTTCTCCAAGATGGCGGTGGAGTAGCAGCCAAGCAAACTGATGTGTGTGGCTGGGAAGGGCCTGGAAAGATAATTGCAGGTTAATTATTGTTCCACTAACACGGCAGACATTTCGGCAGCAGGATGAGTTGCACTCAAAGACTGGTAGCTGGTTGGATGTTGCATTTGTCAATCAATCAAAGGGAATTCATTGTTGGCTAGCTAACCATAAAGAATTTGGTAAAGAAAGAGAAACCATAGATTGAAGTGGTTTTTGACAAGGTTTTTGGGCAGAAGCCTGTGTGTTCAGAAGCTGCTGGACAGTGAAGCTGTGGTTTTGAGTTTTTCCTCTCTAGTTTTATATTTAGTTAAAGAAATGTATGTTCCAAGAAAAATAATCCCAGTTTTTAAGAAATGAGTGAATATCCCTTGGAGGCTCCTGGAAACTGTCTGCATTGACCAGTGCCTTCAGAATTTGAGTAAGATACAATCCTTTCCACCTGTAATACAACCCATTGTTCAAGGATACCATACAGACATGGTACTCATTATTGAAATGGCAAATTAGAACTCTTTTATTTTCCTTTCAATTAACTGTATCTGTGTGTTTGAGTGAGGAATTCATTCAAAAGGATTGGTTTAAAATCATAGACATTATTTAGATTACCTTGTTGTTGAGCATTGCTCTGCTAAAGTTACAATATTAATAATAAATTATTAATTTTTGTTTAATTATAAACTTGGTGCCTGATACCTGACACTCACAAAGCTTGATTAGGAACAACTGGGAAACTTTGAGGGGCCGTGGAATATTTTGATTTCACTATGTTGCAAATCCAGTGATAGTGCAGCTGGTTTAGTTGAGCTTGCTGTCCCTGTGTCGTAACGATGAATAGCAGTTACTTAAGTAATGTGCCAGATGACAACAAGCAACAGTGGAATATATCTCAGCAAGAAGCAACATCCTCTGGAGAAGACTGAACGCACAGAATGAAATTTATTTCTATTGTGTGATAAATGTAAAGTAATTTTACAATGCACAAAAATTCTGGCTTATGAAAGGATCCTTAATGGAGCAGAGATGTATCTTTAATTGATTTTGAAGATGTGGAGATCAGCCAGTCAAAGCATTTCAAAGCTTCTTTTGAACAGAAGAACATAATACATAATGAATGAAAAATGGCAATTTGGCCAATCAAGTTTATTGATTCTCCAGGTTTCAAATAATTTTCTCCAGCGTCAACTTTGCATTAACTGGATACATTTTGCAACATTTGACTGTTCTCCCATTTAAATCAATCACAATTCCTGGAAACTATTTACTTCTCAGTGAAAGGATAAAAAGGGGGGGAAAAATTCCTTTTTACAATTCAGTGTACAATCCCAGGATGTTATGTGCTATTGAAATACAAAGCATCACTTCTACAATGCACTCTTCCTCGGAACCAAAATCTGGGCCTGCCTGATGAAGATAGATAGGAACAACAGGAAGACTATTAGCCCCTTGAGTCTGGTCTGTTATGTAAACAGATTATGATTAATTTCAACATTAACTCAATTTACCCACCTTTGATCTATATCATTTGATACCCTTTGTTATAATCCTTGCTGATGTTACTAATGGACAAGTCAGATACTAGACTAGAATCGGGCTTGATAGATCATATTTTAGTTTGAACAAAGTGATCTTTCACCGATAATAAATATTGCAGATTTGGTTTTAGTAATGAAACAGAATTTATTACATGAAAGAAGTAAGGAAAATAAAGCACACTGTTTACTTATAACACATGTTTAAAGATTTTAAAACAAACAGTTAAATTGTAAGCATGCTAATCCTTAAAAAAAACTCTTCTACAGTACTCGTACCAGGGAGAATTTCCTTCTATGCCAGATAAAGGATTTGACTGAATGGAGACCTCAATTCTTGGTTTAGGGAATCTTATAACCTCTTCCTCAAGTCCTCATGCAATTGAGTGTAGACTTTCTCAGCTTCAAATAACCCCTTCAGGGTTTTAAACAAATACTTCTGTTCTGGAGCTTATAAACTTTGAGGTCACCTACTTCTTAACAGGTCTAAACTATGCCCTTCAGGAGCAACTGTCTTACAGACCTAACTTCAGCCAAGAACTCTGAAAATGCTACTAATTTATAACTAAGAAGCTCTTCAAACTTTGGGTGTTCCCCCTAAGCTAAGACAAAAAACATTTCTAGAACCTTCTACCTGAAGCATAACTGTTTACTCTGTTCTCTCAAAAAGAACAATGAAAGCAAAACTCCATTACTTTTCAGGAAGTTTCTCTCACATACCACATTTTAGAAGAAATCACCATGGCTGCAGAGATGGTCACACATTGATCTGAAAGAAGTGGAATTCCACAGCGAAATAGTAGCAGCATGAAACCAGTCACATTACCTGCTGTTCAAATCCTTGAGATATCTTACTTTAATCTGAGGTAGGTGGGATACTTTGCAGGACCAAGAGTGACCTTCTTCGACCTTGTATGAGTTTGCACAATATACAGCGAGCAATGATCTGATCAAGTTAGCCATCATCCAAAGGATGACTTTGATGCTCCCTATTTTAGCATAAACTTGTTATGGTGAACAAATGTACAGGTACACAATCCTTTACCTGAAACCCTCAGGGACAACTGGTTTTCGGAATTCAGAATTTTTTGGATTTCAGAATAAGTGACAGTTTCACAGCAAAGTAAAATGAGCACTGAGACAGAATTGACAACTGTCAGTGCTGGGCCACGCCGCCATGTCACACCTGAGTGATGTGGGTTGAGTAGGTGTGGAGTTGGGTTAACTGTTTGCACGCCAAACAACCTTGTAATGGAGAAAAAATTTTCATGAAAATGACTTTGGTTATCGGAGTTTTTCGGATTTCAGAATTTCAGATAAAGAATTATGTACTAGTAATTGGGACCTATTTACTAGATTTCCGATAAAGCTGATCTTATAAGATGAGGCAATGTAGGAATTCTAATGTATATTGTGGAGATGATGGCCAAGTGATATTATTGCTGGACTATTAATCCAGAAACTCAGCTAATGTTCTGGGAACATGCGTGGAATTTTAATTCAATATAAAAGAAATCTGGAATTAGCAACCTAATGATTGTGAACCCATTGCCAATTGTCAGAAAAGCCCATCACTAACATCTTTCAGGGAAGGAAATCTGCCATCCTCACCTGGTCTGGCCTACATGTGACTCCAGACCCAGAGCAATGTGGTTGACTCTCAACTGCCCTCTGAAATAGCAGAACAAGCCATTTAGTTCAATCACTGCTAGGGATGGGCAATGAATGCTGACCAGCCAATGATGCCCATGTCCCATTAGAAAAGACTGACCAATGCAAGTAGAGTTGAGGTGGACAGATTTGAGAACTCGCTGACTAATTTCTCCTTTAGGATACCCAGGAAAGGAGAGATAATTTGACTGTTTCATTTTGTTGGTGAATTTGAACACTTGATAGAGTTCATTAAGACATGTCAGAAAATATGCAGATTCAAATATAGCAATGTATGATCAATCTATCGGTAAGATGCCATTGAAGGCACATTTCTCATGGAACCCACATTTGCGAAGGCTGGACCTAGTGAGGATCCCATGGCGCTCAACAACTGCTGATTCATGCAATTATGGCAGGTCTAGCTTACCAAGACTTGCTGGATCTGTTGAGCCAGGCAAAAGAACATCAAGCTGATGTGCTGAAGGCGCACTGTAAGCTGAAATGAAAGCTGGAAGTCCTCATCCATATTCTCACTGTCGCGGTAACTCTGGCATATGGTTGGCTGGAGTCTCCATGGAAAGGGGTGCAGTTGCTATGGACATCCAGGTCCAACACAACACTCAGAGGTTGTCAGATATATGCTCAAACCTGTCCTCCATTTCAGGTATCCAGTGACAGGTGCTCAGCATCCGTGGCTAGGCCAGAGAGGAATGCAGCACCTTGACCTTACCTCAAGAACTTTGCTTTTTTAAGGAGATAAGGAGGTGCCAGCAGGTACCCATGGGGAGGAGCAGTGATAGTCATTTCTCACTCCAGGATCTTCCTCTCAGGGCAATCCAGAGGTGTCCTAGCCTTCTGACCCCCCCACTTCCTGTGACCTACTGCTTCTAGCAGCTGAAGCCAAAGAGGCTGGCCCTACACCTGCACAGAGACTCTTAGCTGGCCAGGACCCACTAGGCACCAAATCCCCAGGTTACATCTGCCCAAGTCTTCCAAGGCACCAGGGAATAGCAGTTAGCAAGCTACCTTTACCCCAAATGTGAACATTGGATTTGCACCAAGACATAGTAGGATAGAGAAAACAAAACCTGAGGAAACAATGATGACATCAGTGTTCAAGTGTTATATATATATTCTGTACATTTGCAAATTAATATTTACTTTCACTGTTCTAATGTCTACTGTATATTTATTGTCCCAAGAGGACCAATTAAAAATTTCTAAAGTGAAGGGAGCAGCTCCAAACAGCTAAAGGATGTGTTTTCATTATAAATGCCTTGGTACCTTGGTCATAATCTGCAAAGTAGGTGACTCATCCCTCAGGGAAACACACACATATTAGATAGAGGTTGTAGTCAGGACACCATAGTTAAACCTCAAGGATACTTTGGTAGTGATAAGATCGAGCAGAGGAGGCAGGGCCTGTACATGTACTTGATGGAATCCATGATGGAATCTCTTGCATATCTCCAAACCTCAGGAGGAAAAGTTCTATCTCCTCTCTGAGGTTCTTAAACACACAATACAAGGTTTAATGTTATGACATCACCAATAAGCAACTCAAATATCAAATTACTATCATTGAAGAATGCAAAGGAGGCAACAGTTTCCACAATTCAGAATCTTCGGTATTGGAGGCATTGTCTGAGAGGATTCAGGAGGACAGTGAAGGATCAGTGCTTTCTCAAGCATTGAAGGGATAGTGAGTATATAAACAGCACACTCAAGGTATGGGACAACTTGGTAGAATTTAGCAAAGTGTGGACTCCTGATGTAACTCATATAATTTTGGCTTAAGGACCATGTTAGCACAAACATCCAGGAGCGTGTGGTAGTGGAAGTGTTCACACGTATTACAGCTGATATACAGCTAACCTTGCTCCAGGGCAAGATTTTCACATGCACTGAAAACTTCACAGAGGAATTGGAGAGGTGAATCAAATAGAAAAACAATTCAATCTTTCAGGAATGTGGAATACAACAAGCAGAGTCTTGATGGTCAACTGCATAAATGAAATAATAAAATGGACATGGAAAGTCTTAACTGAGCTCAATCACCCTGAAGGCAAGTAATTATAAAGGTTTCTCTGGCCTATTGGGCTGAGTGGACTATTGCTCTGCCCCTTCTTCACAGTTCTCCTGATCCATCTTAGAATCATCACCCTCATCTTCCTCCTCAAGAGGCTTCCTGTCACCTCTGCACTCAAGTCAACTAACCCTTATCATCTTAATGTGGTCCACTTTGGTGCCTTTCTATCACAGTCCAGCATTCAGAACCTAACCTTCCGGTGTCCTATGTCTGGTCTAGTGCTGATCGACAGATTGAGAATTTCTTTGAGCAATCATCAGCCAGGTATGGGGGTTGGGAGCTCTCTCGCCTTTCCCAGGAAAATGGGTATTTTTGTGAGATCGAGGATAGATGGATCACTGGATATCTGGCAAAGATACGCAATATCTGGCTGTTTTGACCACAATTGATTTGAACATGAAATGGGTGGGATTCCTGAAGACTGCTTGTTGATGAAAGGGTGTTCTCATTATGATATGGGGGGAATTGACTGCACTCAGAAGCTGTAGGAAACCAGCAATGGCTGAGAATCCCAATACCCTCGCTGTCTGACTCCCCTCCATAAGATTAACTTGGCAGGGGTCATCAGTCACATCCCAGATATACTTATGATTTGAGGACTGGGCAATGATATAGATGTCCCCAGTAACTCCCTAAAACTATCTCATGGCAAAGAATTTAAAGGTAGCCTATCCTTGTTACCACAGTTCCACATGGAGTAACTGACATAGGTGCAACATCATGGCTTGGGAGTCCATAAAAACCTTCTACGCCAGGGCTGACTCATTAGCTGTACCTAACCCTCTAGATCCTGTTCTGCATCAGAGCCTTCAGCTACATGCTAGCTCTTGTTGCTTCTTCCGCTGCAAGTTCCATCACAGTGGCAGCTTTTACTGAAGATGGATTTATCCCTGGTGTCTTCTGAGTTGGTTCTTTTGCATTAGTAGGACTGGATGAAGTCTACTATGCTTCCTCAGTTGCAGCAATTCTGTGAGAAAAACTAGAGAAAGTACACAATCTCAGTCAAGGGATGCTCACCCCTGACCTCCTTCCCCATGAAGCTCCAGATTATGCCATCACAGAGCTGGTGCCATGTCAGACCAAGGCCTCAACAACACGCACTCTTGTTTGTATCTACGTGGCCCAGTTTGTTGAATGGATGCCTTATTATCACCAAACTCTGACAGGGGATTGGAGGCATGTACTACTGCTGGATCATCTTCCAACTTGCTAAGCGACTTCCCACATACATAAGTAATCCTGCATTCATGTAAGGTGGCCCAAGAAATTTTCCATGCAGCCTAGGAAAGTGCAGGGGCCAGGAAGCCCCCCCTTCCCCCCCACCCCAATCCTACCATAGGATCCCTGGCCTAACATCTTGAATATGAGGTCATGGTCACTGCAATATCTGAGAGACTGAATGCTTTGCAGGATGGGAAGATGAGGTGTTGAGTGAATATGCCTTGCTCCATTGAGCCTTGATGATCTCTGAGATCTCAAGATGCCAGTCAGATTACAACGTACTCTCAGTCAGTACTTGCTAAGATCACATCTAAATTGCATGGTATAGTGATGTTGAGATTGTGTTTAACTGTAAATTGGAGGCAGATGGATGGCAATGTGTAATCACTGAATTCATCATTACTGAAACAGCCCTTTAGGAAGCCTGGCATTCCAGCTTTGAACTCCACCTACTTTTATTAAAGCATTTATTTACTCATCACCGTCTGGTTGCTTTTAAAGCCTTATGTGTTGGTTGATTATTGGATCATTACAGTGTGGCTTAGATTTTGTGATCTCTAGTCTATGAATTATGCCTCTCTTGTCCCCTGCTTTATTTACATTCCTTATTAAGTCACACTTCCTGTGCCCAGGATGACCCTTCACTCGCAACCCCTCACCACTTCAGCTGAGCTCCTTCTGGTGCCTATTATAATATCAGGTTTATTCCGGAGCCTTGGACTATCAAGTTGCTGGTGTCCCTGCTAGCCCTGCATACTTCCCATATCGATGCCAGGGTGACCATGACTTGTGTTAATCCCACTCTTTGAGACCGTGCAATTTCCTCTTATAACCATCCTACAATTGTTCTGTATGACAGTGATGATTTCTGCAGCTAGCAAATACAACAGTCTAATCCCCAGACTTGAGCTGTTTGCACCCTCCGCATCAATATGAATGGACCCTAAAACCTCCCTGGAGCATATCAGCCCAGATCCCTTAAGAGATCATGGTTCATCCTTCCAGACAGTCTTTGCAGGAAGCCTCAACTGGCAATGGCCCACCCCCTGGACTGATTCTGCAAATTGATCCCAACAGAGTGAACAGCAATGGCCTAACCTGCTTTTGTTGACTGCCAGAACTGACCATGCCCCTGGACTGATATAGAGTCAATCCCCAGTCTTATGTTGGGCCAACAACCTAATTGACCACAGCCAACCACTTGAAGTGGACATGACCCAGTTCCTGTTCTGGCTGGAATCCACCCTCACTGCATTATGCATGCCCTGTTGTGGTGTGAGGGGGGTGGGGAGTAGGCAATGGTCCAAGACACCATGGAGGCCCTTCTGCAGTTATAGTGTTTCCATCTAATATGAAGGGAAGGAACATTGCGACAACAGTTGTCGTATGCGTTCATTATGAAGACAAGCACCAACCCGATAGGTACTTTTTAAAATGCATTTGAGTTTCTGAAGCATGATGCATCTGAATTGAACAGAGGTTATTTGGAAAGGGAAAGTTAATTCTGGAACTTTAAACTGACAGCAAGAATGTGATTTTTCAATTCTCATTCAATTAAATAAGAGTATAAAGGAAGTAGGACTATACTTAAGAGGGAAATCAGGAGAGCAAAACAGGGACATGAGATAGCTTTGGCAAATAGAATTAAGGAGAATGCAAAGGGTATTTACAAATATATTAAGGACAAAAGGGTAACTAGGGAGAGAATAGGGCCCCTCAATGATCAGCAAGACGGCCTTTGTGTGGAGCCACAGAAAATGGGAGAGATACTAAATTAATATTTTGCATCAGTATTTACTGTGGAAAAGGAAATGGAAGATATAGACTATAGGGAGATAGATGGTGACATCTTGCAAAATGTCCAGATTACAGAGGAAGAAATGCTGGATGTCCTGAAATGGTTAAAGGTGGATAAATCCCCAGGACCTGATCAGGTGTACCTGAGAACTCTGTGGGAAGCTAGAGAAGTGATTGCTGGGCTTCTTGCTGAGATATTTGTATCATCGATAGTCACAGGTGAGTTGCCAGAAGACTGGAGGTTGGCAAACATGGTGCCATTGTTTAAGACAAGCCAGGGAACTATAGACCAGTGAGCCTGACTTCAGTGGTGGGCAAGTTGTTGGAGGGATACCTGAGGGACAGGATGTACATGTATTGGGAAAGGCAAGGACTGATTAGGGATAGTCAACATGGCTTTGTGCATGGGAAATCATGTCTCACAAACTTGATTCAGTTTTTTGAAGAAGTAACAAAGATGATTGATGAGGGCTGAGCAGTAGATGTGATCTATATGGACTTCAGTAAGGCGTTCGACAAGGTTCCCCATGGGAGACTGATTAGCAAGGTCAGATCTCATGGAATACAGGGAGAACTAGCCATTTGGATACAGAACTGGTTCAAAGGTAGAAGACAGAGGGTGGTGGTGGAGGGTTGTTTTTTAGATTGGAGGCCTGTGACTGGTGGAGTGCCACAAGGATCGGTGCTGGGTCCTCTACTTTTTGTCATTTACATAAATGATTTGGATACGAGCATAAGAGATACATTTAGTAAGTTTGCAGATGACACTAAAATTGGAGGTGTAGTGGACAGCAAAGAGGGTTACCTCAGTTACCACAGGATCTGGACCAGATGGGCCAATGGGCTGAGAAGTGGCAGATGGAGTTTAATTCAGATAAATGCGAGGTGCTGCATTTTGGATAAGTAAATCTTAGCAGGACTCATATACTTAATGGTAAGGTCCTAGGGAGTGTTGCTGAACAAAGAGACCTTGGAGTTGCAGGTACTTAGCTCCTTGGAAGTGGAGTCACAGGTAGATAGGGTAGTGAAGAAGGCGTTTGTTATGCTTTCCTTTATTGGTCAGAGTATTGAGTACAGCAGTTGGGAGGTCATGTTGCGGCTGTATAGGACATTGGTTAGGCCACTGTTGGAATATCGCGAGCAATTCTTGTCTCCTTCCTATCGGAAAGATGTGAAACTTGGAAGGGTTTAGAAAAGATTTACAAGGATGTTGCTAGGGTTGGAGGATTTGAGCTACAGGGAGAGGCTGAACAGGCTAGGGCTGTTTTCCCTGGAGCGTCGGAGGCTGAGGGGTGACCTTATAGAGGTTTACAAAATTATGAGGGGAATGGATAGGGTAAATAGGCAAAGTCTTTTCTCTGGGATCGGGGAGTCCAGAACTGGAGGGCATAGGTTTAGGGTGAGAGGGGAAAGATATAAAAGAGACCTAAGGGGCAACTTTTTCACACAGAAGGTGGTACGTGTATGGAATGAGCTGCCAGAGGATGTAGTGGAGGCTGGTACAATTGCAACATTTAAGAGGCATTTGGATGGGTATATGAATAGGAAGTGTTTGGAAGGATATGGGCCGGGTGCTGACAAGTGGGACTAGATTGGATTGGGATATCTGGTCGGCATGGACGGGTAGGACTGAAGGGTCTGTTTCCATGCTGTACATCTCTATGACTCTATGGCTCTAAATCATCACAGTCTCTTTTATTCTCAACACTCCAACCAAAGAAGAAAAATCCACCTTTTGCTTCTTCTTCCCCTCCTCGACGTAATCTCACTTTTAATCTCTTTAGTACTCTTTTACACAAAATTCACCTATTCTAATTTACACTTCCTTCACAGTCCTTGCACTGTTCATTTCACCGTGCTTCAAGTTGGTTAAAGGGACATAGTTGCTTGTTCCATCCACTCAGGGCTCATTTGCTTCTCTTCCTGTGTTGCCATGCTGCCAGCTTACATTTTCAGCAACTTGTATACAGAAGGGTTGCAAACAGGAACTTGCAAGTTGCAACTCTAGCTTAAAGGCAGATCGTATTAGTTGCTCAGTTGTAACAAATTCTGACCTGTTAAAGTGTATTTGAATTTCCATCCATGTTTTACAACAACTTGAGGATATTAAACATACTTAAACGCAATGATTTTTGTACTTTGGAACATAACACTTATACATGAAGTTCCGATTGCTTACTTTCATCCCAGCTTAACCAATGAAAGTAAAATGTACTCTATAATATATCGTATATACTTGTGTAAAAGCCAAACCTTTTAGACTATTTTTAAAGGTTCAATTTATAGGGTCAACTATTACACGGGCACGAGTTTTGAGTGGCTGAAATTCATGCTGCAGTTTGAAATACCATATTATTTGCAGAAGTCGATTTGATCGCTCAACTAATCCCAGGTAAAGAAGAAAAACACAATGAATTATGGTAAAAGTAATTACTGGATAAAAGCAAGAGAAACAAGAATGAATTACTGGTAGTAAATTTTATTTATACATAGCGGTATGAAAATTTAACATGTCAAAGGTTCATTGAAATCCTGCAAAATCACACTGTTCAATATTGTCATGGCCTGGTGTGATGGCACACTTAAAAGGAAACATTTATTTAATTCTGAATGTGCAAGCATTTGAATTTTCCCGTCAAATTCTTCTGTTTCCCTCCCATTTGCTTTCATATGTAATGAAGTTCAGCAGCATTAACACATTTGTCAAAAAATTAAAGATATATGTGGCGAATATATCTCACTTTTGTTCAGATATAATGGCACAATTAAAATGATTAACTTTTTAACAATATTAACTTTGGATGTATAGTGAACAAACTTTGGATGTATCAATAGACTTAGCACCAGTCTGAATGAATGAATGCATCAATAAATGCTCTAGGGAACCAAGTGGGCTAAGTAGAGTTATGAATGAATGAATAGGGACCTTTTATAGTAAACAAGGAACGATGAGTAGAGTTACCGGTATGAATGAATGAATTCAATTTCGTTTAAGTGGGTTAATGGGAACATGCAGTTTCCTTTGTAAGAGGTTTATAATGCGATATGATAGGGTCTACATTTGCATGAGATATATGGAAAATACAAGATTTTTTGGCCAAAAGTAAGGAGTCGACTTTTAATTGTCACAATTAATTGTAGCTGACCCATTATTTGTTCTTGCAGCAGCAGCAGTGACATCAATCAAATTGGATCTCACATGTTTCAAGGAAGCTGCTCAGGTAACAGTCTCAAACCGTTCACCATCTTCAAGGCAGGGAACAGTCCGGCATTGGGAATACAAGTTTCTCAGTACAAACAGACAATTGCTGTATTGTCTCTTTGTAGACCTTGTATCAGATTAGATTAGCTTCCTTACAGTGTGGAAGCAGGCCCTTTGGCCACCAATCCACACTGACCCTCCGAAGAGTAACCCACCCAAACCCATTTCCCTCTGACTAATGCACCTAACACTATGAGCAATTTAGCATGTCCAATTCACTTGACCTGAACATCTTTGGACTGTGGGAGGAAACTTATACAGACACGAGGAGAGTTTGCAAACTCCACACAGTCGCCCAAGGCTGGAATCGAACCTGGGACCCTGGCGCTGTGAGGCAGCAGTGCTAACCACTGAGACAACGCACCGCCCCTGAAAATAGACTATATATAAATTTGGCAGATCGCAGTTCAATAGATTGAGCTTTTTTCTAATTTGTTGAATGGCCTATTTAGAGTCAGCTATGTTTGAAGTCTCATTGGTGACAGATAATGTACATTTTATTATACACAGATAGAAGCAATAATGCAATCAGTAAGTGGTTATAAAACCTATCAGGTACTAAAATATGATTAAGGAATATTAAAAGTATAAAGGGATAACTTTCTGTTATTATCAGTTGCAATCAGGAATGAGAATCTGAATTGATTTCCTCTTTCTATAACTCAGTGGAACTGAGGTCAATAGTATCCTTACCGTTGCTCAAGACGGGTTCATCTGAATCAGCACAGATAGTGGACCATGATATACAATTGTTCTGATCTTTACAATGCACTCTGCTCACAACTCTGACTGGCTGACTCATCCAAGAACATTCTGGGCTGAATTTATTAGGATGGCTAATCCTGAAGTAAAAAAGCAGGAAACAGTCCAACTTAGATGGGCAGCAAAACCCAAAAGGGCATCTTTCCAACAGTGAGCAATCAAGTGTCCACCACTGGAGCTGCCAACGTCATTGAGGATGGTGGTCCACTCCATAGAGATGCAGGGTTACTAAAAGTCCCACAGAGCAGCAGGGTTAGAAGTAACATGATAAAGAATGCAGCAGCAGGATAAAGATGCTTCAATGACTTGGCACGACGATGGGTAAATATGGATGGAGGCAGGGCTCAGAGATTGGAAGTATGTCTCAGTTGACAGGCAGCACCATTTACAGAGGGGTGGCCGTTGCCATTATGAGGCAGATTGTGGACTATGCATTCTCTCAGAAAAGCCTGGCACATGTCTGGAGCCTGCTGGGAGTAAGTGGGTTTCACAGGATTGTCTCCCAAAGTAGTAGAAGGAACATCCCCTTCCAACACAGACAAATTGCCTGTGGAGGTGGAAAGCAGACCTTGATTGAAAGTTTTATTCAAACTGGCAACATGCTGAGGTAACAACAGCAAGTCAAAGGCAAAAGAAGAATAATAAACCAAATAAGCAATCAAGATATAAGAAAAGATTTTTTAAAATTGAAAATCAGAAGGTATATGAACAGAAAGAAAAGTGCAAATAGCCTTTTCATGAGGCACCAAAAGTATGAATCAACCTAAAATAGTGCTACCCTCCATTTTGCTTTTTTATTCATTCACAGAATGAGGGTGTTGCTGACCAGGCCAGTATTTATTGCCCATCCCTAATTGCCCCAGAAGGCAATTAGGAGTCAACCACATTGCTGTGGGTCTGGAGTCACATGTTGGCCAGACCAAGTAAGGATTACAGCTTCCTTCCCTAAAGGGCATTAGTGAAATAGATGGGTCTTCTCCTGGCAATCAGCTTATGGTCATCATTAGATTCTCAGTTCCAGATATTGATTCCTGCACTCAGCAAGATGATACCTCTGAACAAAATATTTAACAGAATTTACATGCTTTAAAACTGTGAAAAGAACCTTACAAGCTCTATTAGAAAGATATTGCCACAATGCAGAAGTTTAAAGCTTTAAAACAGTCTTTTAAACTGCAAGTGCTTTACAAGAAAAAGATTGCAGAGGTGGAAGCAGTAAATCATTACAGAACAACCAATAAATGCAATTTAAAGCTTTATTGGAAGAACTTGATACAGCTCAGCAGTGAAAGCGAATTAACAAAGTCTGGCGGAGAACACTGCAAAGTTGAGAATAACCTTGAATACATGATTAGCTGAAACCTGTGAATACAGAGCTTTTCAATCAGAATTCATAAGAGACAGAATCGTTGATGGAATTTTTGATCAGCCTTTATCAGATCTCTAACATCTCAAGAAATATTTAACTTTGGAAAAGGCTATCAAAATTATACTAGAATTAAAAAGCTGGAAAAATCACAAATCCTGAGACAAGAAAATTTTACTACAGAAGAGCAATGGAACCTATTAATTTTACAAGGTATAAACATCCTAAGCAGACATGACAAGGCAAAAAAAAGGAGGGAAAATATCAGGTAACAAGTATCTGGGTCAGTGCTGTAGAACACATTAGCTTCACATGCAAAGACAGTGTCCAGCTCAGAAAAAAGCATGCTACATCTGTAACTAAATGGGTCCCTTCCAAAGGATGTTCAGTATCTGAAAAACATCCATGACAGTGGGAGCATGTGTGGTTGCATACAGAGCTCTGCACATAGATGACCCACCTAAATTAAAAGAGACACCTGCACTTAAGGACATGTTTCCATTTAGAAAAATATCCTTTGCATTCCTAAGGGGAATAGGTCCATCACAACTAGGTTGATTGAGCTTACTTAAGTCGATGGATGTTTTACTCAATTTAGGCTTGATAAAGGCTAAAAGAATACACCATGTCTCAGAAACAGATGTTACAGTCTGTATGGAGTTTCATTGTGCAGATGCAACAAATCCCAATGTTAAATGGACATTGCCAGTCGTACTACATTCTTAGCTAATAGAGAATATGTATGTAATTCAGAATTAGAAAGCTTCATTCTTGAGAAAGAAAGTGTGTTTTATCTTTAACCTTCTTAAAAAGGTTGAAGGACTACATCAGCACAGAGATAAAAGTTCCTGTGAGATCTGATTCTTAAATTGTACACAGGATTAGATAAATCCAATAGTGAATACAATATCACTTTAAGAAACAGGCTAAACCATTCTGTTTCTACAAGCCCAGAAATACTCCACATCCTTTAACAAATTGAATTCAGAAACATCTTCATGGGATGAATAAAATGGGCCTCATTTTCAGGATAATCAAGTCACTAACGGGTGCTTAGACATAGTTGCTGTACCCAAATGTAATGCATCCATTGGAATATATGGTGAGCTAACACAGCTCCATGATAGCTAGGGAAATCAATCCGATGTCTACTATCAACAAGAGTTTAGCCAAATTGTCTGCAGAGTAGATATTTCATCAAACTTAAGGTCAACATTGGATTTTATTAGATTTCAAATCAAAACTGCTTATTATTTTTCTCTCCAATTTTAAATAAAGGGTTAAATCTTACCGCATTCTGGCAAAGTGCCACTTTGTTGATATTCATTGAGGATTTCCCTCTGTGAAGCCTTGCAGAGTTTCTCACACTATAACCCCAAGCTCACCTCATTAACTACTTTCTAGATTGGTTTGGGATATCTGGTCAGCATGGATGGGTTGGACTGCAGGGTCTGTTTCCATGCTGTACATCTCTATGACTCTATGACTCTATGAGCTGGTGGTCTGCAGACCACCACTTACAATGTTTCTTAGCTCTAGACAAAACAATTAGGTCCGTAAATCTTCTGGATATTCTCTTTATCCTGCACTGCAATGTTCTCCTCAACAAATACCACCTCCCCTTTTCACTTTTTTTCTTTCATACCTTTTACGAACATCTAACATCTAGAAATTTTGAACATCCAGTTTTGCTCTGCTTTGAGACAGGTCTCTGTCACAGTCATAACCATGACACACATATCCTGGTGGTCAGAGTGTCATTGGAGTGACACAGACTGGAGTCAAGTGCTGCAATCGTGCAATATTCCTGATGCAGCAGGCCAAGGGAATTACCATAGAAAACTGAAGTTTCCAATGGGCCATTCATATGCTTCGGGAATCGTCTAAAATAGCCTCTTGAATTTTTGAGGTTTGAAACTTAATTACCTGAACAGTTGTTCAGGGAAACTCTTGCCAACTCTAAATCCTAGCTAATTATTAAATTGACATGGTGGAGGAGAGGGTGTTGGACTGGGGTGGACAAAATTGAAAATCACACAATACCAGGTTGTAGTCCAACAGGTTTATTTGGAAGCGCTTGCTTTCAAAGCGCCGCTCAACCACCTGAAGAAGGAGCGTCGCTCCGAAAGCTAGTGCTTCTAAGTAAACCTGTTGGACTATTAATCTGACAGCCTGACTCAACAAGCTACACCTCTTTGAGGTCTTCAACCTTCAGGATCCCTGACAACAATCAATCCCCCTCCTGATTTCACCTCCTTTGCATTACCACCCTTAACTGTGTCACACCCCCTTCAACCCAACACCCCTCATTCCTGTGACTTGTTGGAATTTTAAATACAGTTTAAAGGAGAGCAACAGGAGACCCATATGAGCATTCTGATGTTAAAGAAAGGCAATTACATAGGTATGGGGGTGGGACAGGGGTTGTGAAATGAAACATCCATCACTAAGGAAGAAAGTTAAAAGATATTATGAAGAAAAAAAATAAGGTATACCATTTTCCAATGGTGAGTGGCAGGCTGGAAGTTTGAGAAACTTTTGAAGTTTCTATAAAGAGTAACTATAAATAATAAATAGAGCAAAGATAAGTTATAAGAAAACCAGCACAAAATATAAAAACAGATAGCAAAAGCTTCTACAAATGCATAAAAGGGAAAAGGGTAGCTAAGATGAAAGTTGGTTCCTTGCAGGACGAGACTGAGAGGTTAATAGTGGAGAACACAGAAATGGCAGAGTCACTAAATCAATATTTTGCTTCAGTTTTCACAGTGGAGAACACTACTGCCACTTCAATAGTAAGAGGTAATGCAGAGATTATTGATAGGCAGGAATTTAAAACAATCATCATCCTTCACGAAAACGTACTGAGCAATTTATTGGGATTGAAGACAGACCAGTCCCCAGGGCTTGATGGCCTACATCTTAGAGTCTTAAAGGAAGTGGCAGCAGAAATAGTGAATCCATTCATTAGTTCATAAGTTCATAAGGTATTAGGCCATTCAACCCATCGAGTCTGCTCTTTATTCGATCACGGATGATCTGCTCTTCACTCCCATTTTCCTGCCTTCTCGCCATTTCCCTTCAATCCATTACCAGTTAAAATCTGTCTAACTCCTCCTTAAACTTACTCGCTGTCCCAGAATCCACCGTACTTTGGAGTTGTGAATTCCACAGATTCACAACACTTTGGGAGTAGTAGTTTCTCCTCAACTCTGTTAAAACTTTGCTACCCCTTATCCTAAGACTATGACCTCTTGTCCTAGAATGCCCCACAAGAGGCAGCATCTGCTCCACGTCTATTATATCCATACTTTTTATCAGCCGGAATACCTCAATTTGATCTCCCCATATTATTCTAAATTCCAGAGAATATAGACCTAAAACTGTTCAATCTCTCTTCATATGACAAACTCTTCATCTCTAGGATCAATCTAGTGAACCTCCTCTGAACTGCCTCCAATGCCACTACATCTTTCCTAAAATAAGGGGACCAAAACTGTGCACAATATGATTATGATATTTCAAAATTCCCTGACTGAAGGAAAAGTTCCAATGGATTGGAAAATGTTAATATAATGCCTTATTCAAAAAATGGAGGAAAGCAGAAAGTAAGAATCTATAGACCAGTTAGTTTAATACGTGTCATTGGGAAATTGTTAGAATCCATTATTAAAGGAAATAATGACAAGAAAATCAAAATGTAATCTATCAGCATGGTTTTATGAAGGGTATGTTATGTTTGACAAATTCACTAGAGTTCTTTAAAATGTAACAAGGAATGTGGATAATGGAAATACTGTAGATGTAGGATATCTAGACTTTTCAAAGACATTTGATCAGATGCCATACAAAAGCTTAATATACAAGATAGGATCACGTGAATTTCGGATAAATTTATTCGCTTGGACTGAAGATTGGATAAGCAAGAGAAAGCAGAGTGTTGGGATAAATTGATCTTTATCTTGTGGACAACATGTAACTCATGGGGTACCACAAGGTTCAGCCCTCCCACCCTTCCTGCTTCCAATCTATATTAATGATTTAGATGTAGGAATGGAAAGTACCATAGCCAAATTTGCAGATGACACTAAACTAGTTAGAAAAGTAAGTTGCAATAAAGCAACAAGAATTTTGCAAATGGTAACAGATACACTGGGTGATTGGACCAAATTTTGGCAGATGAAGTTCAGTGTGGATAAGTGTGACGTTATCCATTTTGATTGGAGGAATAGAAAGGCAACTTACTGTCAAAATGGAGAGAAAGTTCAGATTGCTTCAGTGGAGATTTGGGTGTCCTTGCATGAATCACAGAAAGCTAGTTCCAGGTATAGCAGGTCATAAGGAAGGCAAATGGAATGTTGGCATTTATTGCTGAAGGAATAAATATAAAGATCTGCAAATGTTGCTATCACAGCACAAGGATGGAGTGAAGCTGCACCTGGAGCATGAGGTACAATTCTGGTCCCCTTACTTGAGGAGGAATGTAGTTGCATTGGAGGCAATTCAGAGGAGGTTCACCAGATTGATTCCAGAGATGTGGGATTTGTTTTATTGAGAGATTGAGCTATTTAGGCTTCTACTGACAAAGATCAATGTCAAAGTTTAAATTTAACAAATAATCATTCTTGATGGCAATTGCGTCCAATATAACACTCCTTTTTCTATAATATATTCAAGTCAAATGTTTAACATCTGCCGTAAATATGGTTAAAATTTACAGAAGACTATGATACATATCTAAACAGAACATCAATAATTTATCTGTTTTTATTATTGGTCATCTTAATAGTAAATTATATTTAATATCTTTTCCTGACAAAATTAACTTGACCGTAAAAAGCTCTCTAATCTCAGGGTGATTTTCATCATAAAATCCTACAAATATTAAAGATTCTTATTTGCTAAAACAATTGATTATTATATCCATACACCAATGAAAATTAATGAGTTCCTCACATCTTCATAAATCACTGCTGTTCATTTTAGCATGGACTGCATAATAGAATAATTAATGCTTTTCACTCCCCCATGTATCTTCCTATTCTGATACACAATTGTTACGGTAAAAATCAACAGTGCAAGTGATAAGTCAACATGGACGGGAGGTGGAGGAATATTAGATACATAGTCATCAAGTATGAGTCACTTTCGAGACAAGAGTGGGAAAACTGAGTATAAAAAGGGATAGTTGCAGTTTGTCTTCAAATACCAAACTGAGGATTGAGAGAACATTACTGTCTATCAATGTGAAAAGTGGGCTAGTTCTTAACAAATTGATCTATGCTGATGTTCTTGTTCAATAACGGGTTATTGAGTTTATTCTTCAGATATGCAAATAATACCATCTGTCAATTGTATTGAGCTGTAAAGAATCACTATGCCATTAGGCACCTAGAAGGGCTAATATCAGGTTATGTACAATATACACTTATTGAATGTTTTGGCTGTTGCGTGAACATTACTTTCCAAAATTTAGAAAGGAAGACATTACAGGCAGCAAATAATGATAGACAGCTGAGCTATCCCACAACCAACGAATCAGATCAAAACTCTGCAACAAGATTCAGTTGCAAATGGAAAGAATGAAATATCAAGGTGTAGGAGGTGTCCCCATGAACGTCTTTGTCTTTATCTATGGTGGTGCTCAGCACAAGTGTAAAACAGTTAAATCATTTGCAAACATCTTTAGCTAAATGCACCCAGTGGAAGATCTATATTAGCCTTCTTCTGAGGTTTTATTGTTAAAATTGCCAATCTTTAGCCAATTAGATTTACTGCAATTGGTATCAGGAAAGGCTGAGTGCACCACACAAAGAGAAAACACTCTGGCCGTGTGTTTAGTGCAGTTGTTGTGAGATTAGTAATCCTGAAAGAATTAATTTTCTGAAAGTCAGGCAGGTTTTAGCCACTGGGCTTCTTTGGATTTTATTTTCTGTTGTTTTCTTGCCAAAAGGCAGCCTTAATGACAGTCTGCAAGACAAAATTGCTTGCTTCACCGGACTACAGCTGAGGAGTTCAGATACGTCAACTCACAGGCTTTTAATGCCGTGAGGTGAGAGGTGGATACTTCTCTGTGATGGAGCAAGTTTCCTGATGGAAGGGTCATTGCCCAGTTGCAAGTTCTCTCAATTGTAGTGTTCGAGTTGACATCGAGTGGTCATCAGATGAGTACGATAGTGGTGGGAGGGGGAAAACAAGTGGAAAGCATGCAAGTGACTCAAGGTGTAGGTTATTTGTCAACTTGTTGATCCTGGAGAGAGGACTACTGCTCCTCTTGGCTCCCAAGTGACTCTGTAATCAGTTACATATAGGCTGGATTCAGCCTTTCCTGCTCTGTTTTAGCTTTTAGATTTTTAAGGGTAAACTTTGGGAAGTCAGTCAAGAATGCACTGAAAAAGCCAAATCTAGAAATAACAAAGCTCTAGATTAGTGAGCAGAGTCAGGAATAGAGTTGGGTGATGTTATAGAAAATGGAAAATAAAGCAGCTTTAATGATTATTAATTATGTGATTAGAAGCTCATCTTGGTTAAATCTGGCATCAGATTTGTGAGCAATATGGTTCAGCCTCTAGTATCTCAGGAGCTTCCAAACCAAAGCAAAGCAATCCACTTGATCTATATCCCATCCACCATTTTAAGATTTTTTTCCATCTAATAGTAGGACACTGTGTCTGTGTGTACACCATCTTTACAATAGAACGACTTGGCGAGGGTTCTTCTGCAACATCTGTAAAATCTGTAAACCCGACAATCTGCAAGTTTCTTTAGGCACCGGGGAACACCACCATCTGCAAATTCCCTACCATCCCTACTTGGACTTATTATTTTGTTTTTCCTTCATTGTTATTGGGTCAAAATCCTGGAACTGCCAACCTAATGAGCTGATGAGCTCAGATGAATCACCATCTAGATTAGAGTGGTGCTGGAAAAGCACAGCAGGTCAGGCAGCATCCGACGAGCAGGAAAATCAGCGTTTCGGACAAAAGCCCTTCATCAAGCAGCTCTACTCCCGATGAAGGGCTTTTGCCCAAAACGTTGATTTTCCTGCTCCTCGGATGCTGCCTGACCTGCTGTGCTTTTTCAGCACCACTCTAATCTAGACTCTGGTTTCCAGCATCTGCAGTCCTTGTTTTTACCTACTCAGATGAATCACTGTTGAGTGCAGAATCTGCAACAACATGAGATACAAAATTTGTTTTTGCTTTCTGTTTAAACATTTTTTCTTCAGTTTGTTCTCAAGATGCTGGCTTTGAAGGCTAGACCCAACCCGTAATTCCTTTGAGCTGGTGGTGGTGAGTTGCCATCTTGAACTGCTGCAGTACTGGGGTGCAGGAACATCCACGGTGCTGTTAGAGAGGAATTTGAGAATTTTTACGTAATCATAGAGAAGGATTGCAATATACTTTCATGTTAAGATAGAATGTGGCTGGAGGGAGTTTTGCAGGTTCTCGTATTCCCATATATCTGCTGATCCTTGTCCTTCTAAATGGTAGTGATCATAGATTTAGAAGATGCTGTCTAAGGAGCTTTGGGGAATTTCTGCTATGCATCTCGTATCTGATGCATACTGCTGCTAACAAATAATAGTGCTGGAGGCTGTGAATGTTTGTTGTTCTGGTGCCGAATCAAGCGGGCTGCTTTGCCCTGGATGGTGTCAATAGTTCTGGAGTATTTTTGAAACTGCACTCATGTAGGCAAGTGGGGAATATTCCATCACACTCCTGAATGTGCCTTGTGGATAGTTGGGGGGGCAGCAGGTGAGTCATAAAGTCATACAGACCCTTTGGTCCAACTGATCCACGTTAAACCAGACATCCCAATCGGATCTGGTCCCATTTGCTAACATTTGGCTCATATCCCTGTAAACCCTTCCTATTCATGTATCCCTACTACCCCCCCCCCCACCCCCCATTCAGATTCCTTTTAATGTTGTGATTGTTGCACCACCACCTCTGGCAGCTCATTCCACATACACACCACCTTCTATGTCCTTTTCAAATATTTCTCTTCTCACCTTAAACCTATGCCCTCTCAGAGAAAGAGCTTGGCTATTTACCCTCTCTATGCTCCTTACGATTTTATAAACCTCTATAAGGTCACCTCTCAGTTTCCTACTCTCCAGGGAAAAAAATGCCACAGCCTAATCAGCCTCTCCCTGTAGTTTAAACCATCCATTCCCAGCAACATCCGTTTCTGCATCCTCTCAAACCACACCAATGTCCTCTAGAATCCAGCTTCCCAGCCTGTGACCTGCTCAAGTGTAGTTATAGTATTTTATATGGCTAGTCCAGCTCAGATTCTGGCCAAACGTAAAGCCCAAGATATTAATATTGCTGTAAAGTCATTCAGTGACAAGGAGTACAGGTTGGAGTCTCTCTTGTTTCAGATGGCTATTTCCTCGCACTTATATCTGCATTTATCTATGGACTTTTTCAGTATCTGAGGAGTCAATATGTTCACGAATATTGTGCAATCATTCGTGAACATCCCCACTTCTGATGTTATGATAGAGGGAAGGTAATTGAATAAACATTTGGAGATGGCTGATCAAAGGATACTTCCCTGAGGGACTCCTGGAGAGCTATTTTGAAACTGAGATAACTCAGAACCTTTTCCCTTTGTGCCAGGTATAACACTAACCAATGACACTTCCAACAGAGTCCAGTTACTTGATTTGACCCTGTAAAATGTGGCTTTGATATCAAGGTCAATCACTCTCATCTCACAACTGGGGGATGACTCTTTTGACAATGCTTGAAGCAACGATATACTGAAATCAGGAGCCAAATGGACTGGATGGAACCAGGCAATTGCTAAGCATGTTTTAATAGCACCATTGAACATCCTTTCCATTATTGATGATCAAGACTATGCTGACAGGGCAGTAATTGGTTAGGATGGATTTGTTCTACTTTTTGTGCACAGGACATGCCTGGGCAATTTTCCACATTATCAGATAGATGCCAATGTTGAAGCTATATAGGAACACCTTGGCTGGGGCTGTGGCAAGGACTGAAGCACAAGCCTTCCATGCCTGTTGTTGGAATTATGCCTTTGACTGTTTCTTGATACCATATTGAATGAATTAAACTGGCCTCCATGAGGCCATTAAGTGACCATTGTGTGGAACCTGTTATAAATGGAAATATTTTCCAAACTCCAAATAATTATTCATCATATTAATGAATAACAGACTCTGAATATTTCAGCTTTCTGAATGTGAGATTATTTTGAATTACGATAAAGTCAAAATTTTCAAAAATTACATAGTTTAAAATCCACTGATGATGCAATTAATAACTGAGTTCACGGGTATGCAGAGAATAGGAGAACACTTGTTACATCTCAATGTTTGGGATCACTGTTACAATATGAAGTGATGTCCATTGAAGACAGATATTATAGGGGAATTGTTTTTCCTCAAGCGGACATGAGATTTTGAACTTTGTTCCTCAAAAAGATGGTGGAAGTAGAATTCTTGAATATTATTATTCTAGAGGAAGATGGATTCTTGATAAGCAATGGGGTAAAATATTATTGTGGATAGGCAGGAAGGTGAAGTAATCAGATTGGCCATAATCTTAGAGACTATGGAACAGGATCAAGAGATTGAATAGCCTTCACTTACTCCTAATTCTAGTACTTGTCTGTTCTCAGCATTTTTTGCATATTTTAAGTAAGGAAACATTTAATGACTCATCAGTACTAAGTATAAGCCATTGCAATTCTAATGCATTGGATGATTTATTCCATCATACCAAAGTATTTTCTATAAACCTTTGACCCAAATCAATAGTATTAATTTGTGGTTTGGATTATAAGCAACTAATTTTCCATATTTACACAAACCTTTAAATGCTGCATCTTCAAAGGACTGCACTGGTAAGAACATAAGAAAATATGAAAGAAGCGAAAAGGTTGTTGACTTCACCAAGCTTCTTCCTTTCAGAAACCATTTTCTGTTTTGTTCATTTTACCCCATTCCAAAATGAGGAAAGTGGCTGCATTCAGCATGTCCAAGAATGTGAATGTCACAAATGGAAAAGGAATTGCCTTCTATATTCTAAAGTTCTGTGACAAATGTTACAAAATTGCAATGTCATAGTAATTGTCCTTGAAATGTTCCACAGACAAGTTTAAGGATAAATGAAATAATGACTTGTGATCATAAGAGTAGAGATCTGAGATCCTTAAAAATAAAAAGTTATGTGAAAGTCATTGCCAGTTAGTCTAATATGTTATTGAAATATACATCAGAAGGTCCCAAACTGAATTCTTGTAGTTGGAATCAACCAGGGTGGCAGTAAGAAAGTGTTTTAAATGTGGTACGTGCACCAGGTTGGGAACATTAGCCATGATTTTGACTCCTGATTGTCTTCTGTTGACCCCTGCATATGTGTGGGGTGTTGCGTGAAGTTTGGATCAAACTCAACTTTGATGCCCCACGTGCAAACACTTAGGCCTAGAAAGAGGAACATGCAGCATTGCTTTGCAACATTTTAGACAATTATAGGGATTTTCTAATGAACCCATAAAATAGTCTCAATTACAGTGAAAGTGCCAGTAAGATTTGCATGCAATGGTTCACACTTGGAAATGCAGACACTTATCATGTTCGGGCTTTAAGATTAAGAGCAACTTTCTTCCTGTTTTCCTTATTGATTTCTACAGCTGGTTATTATTGACTGTGTTTGTAATAAAGGAAAGATCCTTAGAGACATGGCTTGCATTTCTTTATTTCCATCAAGCATACTCCACTGCAATTCTTTTTATTACCCTATGGAAGTTTTATCCTTTGAAGTCAACTGAAGTGAGGACAGTAAACTAATTCCAGATGGATTATTTAAGCAGCCTGTTTTAGTTATAACGAATGAGTTGGTTTGCTTTCTTTTTATAAGAAATGCAGAGAGCAAGAGAGACAAAGAATGCTCACATTTATTATTTGAATCTACCACATTTTAAAATAATTTTCTTAGAAGAGATTCCACAATTAGGTTGCCAATGCACTTGCAACTTCTTAAACTTCAGCTTTACCATAATGCCTGTCTACCTACACAAAGTCTCAATGTTACACAAATTTAACGCCTAACCTACATAAATAATATTCTGCAAAATACCATTTGAATACATAATCAGTTGCATATTAAAGGCTACCTTCTTTGCATAACATATTAGTTCCTTGCAAATCCTATTTGGAAAGTCTGATTTGCAATCTCAGCAGTGGACTCATTTTCACACAAGCCCACTGAATTTCACAAATGCAATGTGATGTAAAGCATCACACCAAGTCTCTAGGCTGCAATTGAAATGAATGGTATTGCAATAATGAAGATACAATGACATTACCTACAACAGGGTCATATTTATCTCTGGTTGTCTCAGCCGTATTCTCTAGGGAATGGTTGAGTTTAATTAAGGGCCATTTCCTTTAGAAATACTTGCCAGCTGCTTACGTGTCAGGGATGTTTATGCAAAGAAATACATTTCTGACAGATCATCTATGGTTAATATGCCGTCATTAGATAAAATGAAATGCATGTGTTTTCAATCTTTATATTGAACAGCATTGTATCATTTTCTTGTGCAAAAATGAACCAATTACACTTTGAAAGGAGTTATATATGGTTGCTTAGTCACCACTGCTCACCATGACATCCAAAATATCAGTGTACAACATCACAAGGTCTAGCAAAGCAAGCATCAAGTAACATACAGGCTGTATTTCTGAAGTGATTTAATTTCCCTGCAAAAAGGCCCTTTACACAGAACCAATACATTCCAGCCTTATTACATGATTGTTAAATATAAAACTGTTGAAAGATCACTGGACTTTAATGCCTAATTTGACATAGTTATATTTACTATAAGATATTTGCTATGGCACAAAACTGATAGATATCCTTCATTCAAGCATTATGTTATAATGAGGACGGAATGTATCCTCTGAAATTCATGTGTGTGACTGCACATGTCACCAATCAAAATTCAATCTTCATAATTCTACATGAAGCACTCAAAAGAAAATATTCCTAGCCTTTTCAATAATATTTAATCAACACGGCAAGCAAAAGTAATAACCTTCACTATCATTCTAATCAAACTAGAAATACTGCTGCAAAATGATAAAATAAAATCTCTTAATAGTAATATATTCAATTGTAGACATGGAACAGTTCATGCAACCATTGGGCTGAATCATGAAAAATTACACTAACCTACAAGTGTTTTAGGTGGCAATGGAATATTTCTTAAGATTGCATTTGCATCAAAAACCAAATCAAAAATCCAAAGCAATACACAATAGAGCTCATCATTGGAAATAGGATGAACAGGCATTTAGCTATTCAAACATGCAATGGGATCATGACTAATTGGTAGCCTCACTCCATTCCTATGCTTTGGTTTGGCGTTCCTTCTTAAACTTCCCAAATTTTTAAAAAATGTCTATCAATCTGTCTATGTGGAGTTTGCATGTTCTCCTCGTGTCTGCTCCGGTTTCCTCCCACAATCCAAAGATGTGCAGGTCAGATGAATTGGCCATGCTAAATTGCCCATTGTGTTAGGTGCATTAGTCAGGGGAATGGGTCTGGGTGGGTTACTCTTCGGAGGGTCGGTGTGGACTTGTTGAGCCGAAGGGCTTGTTTCCATACTGTAAGGAATCTAATTTAATCTAATCTCAGTTTTGAATTGGCTGATCCTGTGCTGATTTGAATCATATATATGTGTGTGTGTGTGGGTGGGTGAGTGAGTGTTAGACTATTACCCTTGTGCTTCAACATTCTCCTAACATCACAAATGAATGAATTAGTTCTGATTTTAATTTAACCTTTTTTTAAATCCACCTGTTCAGAGATGTGATTCACACCTTTGGAGGAGATGGGACTTGAACCTAGGCCCCCTGAACTGGGGGAGGGATACAACCACTGTGCCACAGGAGGCTCATCCTAGTTCCAATTTTAATGTTAGCTTGGGACTTCCTCATTCGAGGTAATCACTTATACTTAGCCATAGATAAGGTGAATACTTAAGGTCTTTTTGCCGGGGTCGGGGAGTCTAAAACTAGAGGGCACAGGTTTAGGGTGAGAGGGGAAAGATTTAAAAGAGACCTAAGGGGCAACTTTTTCACGCAGAGGGTGGTGCGTGTATGGAATGAGCTGCCAGAGGAAGTGATGGAGGCTGGTACAACTACAACATTTATAAGCCATCTGAATAGGAAGGGATATAGGCGAAAAGCTGGCAAATGGGACAAGATTTATTTAGGATATCTAGTTGGCATGAACGAGTTGGACCAAAGAGTCTGTTTCCATGCTGTACATCTCTATGACTCTATGTCTTTATAATGAAATATTCTTAAATCTTATCACTTACTAATTATTTGAGTAGATCATTATTTTATTCATTCACAGGATGAGCACATCATCAACTGGATCATCTTTTATTGCTCTCCAGGCAGTTAGGAATCAACCACATTGCGGTTTGCCTGGAGTCACATGTAGGCCAGATTAGGTAAGGATGGTAGTTAGTCAACCAGATAGATTTTTTCATTGATAATTGACATTGGATTCATGGCTATCATGTGACTCTTATTTCCAGATTTTTATTCAATTCAAATCAGTCATGGCAGGATTCAAACCCAGGTCTCTAGGGCATTACCTGGGTCTCTGGTCCAGTCAATAATCCCATACAGCATTGTCTCCCCATTGATCATGGATCACCTGTATCTCAACTTCACTTATCTGCTTTCATTCCATATCCCTTGCAATCTTTACTTAACAAAGGTCTATAAATCCCAGTTCTCAAAAATTTACATTAACGTAGCCTTTTGTGAAAGAGAATGCCAGATTTCTATCATACTTGTGTGAAAAGTGCTCCATAATTTCACTCTAAAAATGTCCAGGTGTATTTTATGTCCCAAATTGGAAGTATACTAATGTCTAGGTATAAAAATGTTCAAGGTTGTAATTAACACAGGTCAATAGATTTTAACCATGAATTCATCCACAAAGAAATAAATTAAAATAGAAATTCTTCTTCTAAGGACTAACCATTATTATGATGAATGTTATGCTGATTAAAACTTATATTTGTATCTAGTATGTCATTAAAGTAGTCTTAACTACATATAATGTTATGTATTTAGTGCACTGAGACTATAACTACTCATGTTTAGTTTGAAAGGAAACTGTATTAACATTCTACTCTGCATATGTACAATCATAAAATCCCACAGAAGCAGGCCATTTAGCCCATCAAATTCACACTGACCCTCTGAACAGCATCCCATACAGACCAACCTCCTTGCCCTATCCTGTAATTCTGCATTTCCCAAGGCTAATCCATTGAGCCTGCACATCCCTAAACACTATGGGCAATTTAGCATGGCCAATCCACCTAACATGCACATCTTTGGACTGTGGGAGGAAACCAGAGCATCCAGAGGAAACACATGCAGACACAGGGAGAATGTGCAAACTCCACAGAGACAGGTGCCTGAAGTTGAAATTGAGCCCTGGTCTTTGGCACTGTAAGGCAGCAGTGCTAACCACTGAGCCACCATGCCATCCATATTTACTGAATTATGCTAACCATTATACTTTTGCATTGTTTCTTTGACTGATCACTAAAACAAAATAAATGAATCGAGATTTTGGTCTTTATTGTTGTATTTGCAAGTTGATTCTGAATTGTATTTTTTCCTTCATTGTACAAAATTGTCACTTCCATTTATTGAGCATAATCAATCCGTAAAATTATTTAATTGCAACTGTCAGTAGTTCATTGTATTCCTTCAGGCACCATGGTTTATTCAAAGCGCAGTCTTAAAATTGAGCTTTAGAAGGGACAAATCACTGTGATTTCTATTTTAATATCGTTCAGTTGCTGCATCCATGCACCAATATTCAACACAGAGCCTATTTTCTGTTGCTGTTTTTCTGTGTTAGCGCCATTAGATTCCTACAGATGGGCCCTGAGCAGCCAACAGCAGCAGCAACAATAGACATGTCAGATTCACTAAGAATGGCAGCTAAGAAGATACAGTAATAAGTAACCACTGATCTTAACAAATCTGGCAAGTTTCCCTTTTGTGCTTGTGCTAACTGGATGAAGTCCATGAACTGGGAGCAAGCAGTACTAGCATTAGCACTAATTCAATACAAAACCAAAGTTGAACTCTCAATTATAAAACACAATTTCATCTCCTTCAACTACAAATTAAATATTTTCAGTTTCCAGTCATCATAAGCATCAAATAATATTTTTGCAGTTGAACTGCATGTGTGATAAGATACCATTGTGTTTCTGCTCTGACTCAACTGGGAGTCTTGCCTTTAAATTGCATGATTCTAGATTTAAGTCCCACTTGAGAGCAAAAATGCAAGGTTGTTGACCATGAAGTCTTAAGCATGAGATGTTAAACTGAGGGTCTTTCTGCAGCAGTGAATTAAAAGATCCCATGATGCTGGTGTGCTAGGGACTTGCCTCTAGTGTTAATATCACAACTGATTATATTACAGCTTATGGGAGCATGCTGTGGATAAATTGATCCCTATTTTTCCTGCATTACAATAGGGATTATTTTATCAAGCACTTTCTTGGTCATGTGTAGGTGCTGTATAAATACTAGTTTCTCTTGATATGTATTTTTGCAACATGGGATGTTGACATCATTGGCTGGGCCAGCATTTATTACCCATCTCTAGTTGCCCTTGACAAAGTGGTGAGCTGTCTTCCTGAACCACTGCAGTCCATTTGTGACACTGTCAATGCTGATGGGAAGAGAGTTTCAGGATTTTGACTCAGGGACAATGAAGGAACAGTGATAACTTTTGAAGTCAGGATGGTGAGTGTCTTAGAGGGGAACCTGCAGATGGTGGTGTTCCCATGTATCTACAGCCCTTCTAGATGTAATGCTCTTGGGAGGTGCTGTCTAAGGAGCCTTGGTAAATATCCGCAGGACATCAACTAGATGGTATGCACAATTGCTACTGAGCATTGGTGGTAGAAGGTATGAGTGTTTGCAGATGTGATGCCAATCAAGCCTTGTGTCAAGCTTCTCAAGTGTTGTTGGAGCTGCACTCATCCTGTCAAGTAAGGAATATTCCATCATACTCCTGAACTTTGTCTTGTATATGGTAGATAGACTGTCTGGAGTCAGGAAGTGAGTTATTTACTCCAAGATTCCTAGTCTCTGACCTTTACTTGTGGCCAAAGTATATATTTGGCTTGTCTAGTTAGTTTTTGGTCAATGGTAACTCCCATGATGTTGATAGTTTGGATTCAGCAATGATAATATCATTGAATGTCAAGAGGTGTTAGATTGCCTATAATTGGAGATGTTCATTACCTGGTATTTGTGTGACACGAATGTTACTTGCCACTCTTCAGCCCAAGCCTGGATTTTCTCCAGACATTGTTGCATTTGAACAAGGATTGCTCCAGTATCTGACGAGTTGCAAATGGTGCTAGACATTGTCCCATCATCAGTGAGCATCCCCACTTCTGACCCTTATGATGGAGGGAAAGTCATTGATGAGCAGCTGAAGTTGGTTGGGCCTAGTACACTACCCTGAGGATCTCCTGCAGATATGTCTGGAGCTGACATGATGATCCTCAAGAATCACAGCCATCTTCATTTGTACTTGGTATGACTCCTATCAGCAGAGAGCTTTCCCTCTGGTTCCCATTGACTCCAGTTTTGTTAGGGCTCCCGGTGCTACGGATAGACAAATCCGGCCTTGATGTCAAGGGCTGTCACTCTCACCTCACCTCTGAAATTCAGCTCATTTGTCCATGTTTGAACCAAGGCTGTAATGAGATCAGGAGCTGAGTGGCCCTTGTGGAACCCAGACTGGGCTTCACTGAGCAAGTTATTGTTGAGCAGGTACACTTGACAGCACTGCTGATGACACCTTCCCTCAATTCACTGATGATTGAGAGTGGACTAATGGCTGATGGATTGAATTTATCCTTCATTCATTGCGTCCAAGGCATGCATGGACAATTGGTAGCTAATTTTTTTAAAAATATTTTAATTAGAAACTCCTTCAAATCTTTTACAAATCAACATATACATATATATAAATATATATATGTTTGTATGTAAAAAAAACCCAAGATACAAAAAGATAGAGGTAGTACAACAAGGTCATATCACAATACTATTATTGATAACTATCTGCTATTCTACCAGAACAAACATATCTAGTAAAACTAAACTACAATCAAATTAAATAAAAATTAAATTAAAATGAATTCACATTGTCTTAAATTAAACTATATTCTATTTCACTCACCACACCTCCACTCAAACTCCCTTCCCTGGGTGCACCAATCATTACACCTGTATTTTTTTTCCCCCAACTTGGTAACTAATGTTAAGAACAGAGAGGGTCAAGTGTTTCTAGATTGTGTAGAAAATTGTTTTCTATGTCTATGTATGTTGTGTCCAATTGGAAACAAAGTATAGGTAAACCTGATTCTTCAGAATATGGAGGGCCTAGTTGATCAATAATTGGAGAAGAACATTTAGGGGACAGTGATCATTATATTCTATGTTATGGCATGATGGTGGAAAAGAACAAAGTAAGAATAAATAACTGAAGGAGAGCTGACTTCAATGGAACAAGAACAGAGTTAGGCCAGATAGAGAGGTACAAAAGGTTGACTGGAAAAATTATGGCTGAAGGATGGTTGACTTTCGATGAAGAGATCGATCAGATACAGTCAAGGCATTTTCCCCCAATAAAGGCAAATTGTTGAACAAACAAATCCAGATCTCCTTTGATGAAAAAGGAGATAGCAAATAAGATTAAGAAGAAAACGTGTGTTTATGACAGGTGTCATGTTGAAAATACATTTGAGAATTAAACTGAATACCGAATGTTCATAGGGAGGTGAACAGGCAAATGAGAGAAGCAAGAAAAATTATGGAAAAAAGATTAAGAGAAAAGTTCACATAAAAGAGAATCCCAAAGTCTTCTCTCGGCGTATAAATAGTAAAAGGGTGACAAAAGGAGGAGCAGGATTGATTCATGTCCACAAAGAAGACATAGAAACAGAGGTCATTGCTTATGTACTAACTGATGCTTTCCACCTGTCTCTACCAAGGAAGCAGATACTAGCCAGGCCATGGTGACAGAGGAGGGACTTCAGTCTGCAGAAAGGTTCAAAATTGTTAAGGATGAGGTATTGAATAAGCTGTCAGTACTTAAGTTTAACAAGGTATTGGGATCAGTTGAGATACCTATATGTGTACTTAAGAAAGTGAGAGTGAAAATTGCAATATAGACAGACAATTTCAATGTTAGCGTATGATACAAAACTTGAAAGCATTGTAAATTTTGAGGTATACAGGACAGAACGTCAAAGGGATTGTGGAAAGAAGCATTGCACTTTTAGAAACAAGTTACTGAAACTTATTGCACATGGTCTTTACACTGCTGCTTTATAGAGAGACCAGGAAGTGTATATTCAAATGGGTGGGGAAATGTACCCTGAGGAACCTTGATCAGGGCAGTCACCCTTTCAACATTAATGAGATAGATAAAGGGGACAAGAGTCAAGAGAAGGTCCAACACAACTTTATTGAGCACCTTATCGAGGAAAAACAATATTTATAAAACTCTACTGCTGTACTTTAATTAAACTGCATCATTCTTTTGGCAGGACTGTTCAGTAAACAGTTTATTTAAATTCTAAATAAACATAGTTTCATTGCAATAGTAGCTATCTACGTGCTTCTGAGGATTCACTACATCCTACCCACAGGTCCCTGCTGCTTTATTTGAACAGTTTGTCTGCACTACCCATTCAATAAGGCTGGAAAAAGCTGTTCCTTGGTATTTGAGGGTTGGTTGTTGGTTTGGGTTCTCCTCTCATCCAGGATTGGTTCTGATCTATGGGTCATCTCACTAGGGTTGCATAGGTTTGGTCATTCTGATCACACTCACTACGAGGTACACAGAGCTGGAGATGTTGGGCAGCTTGCTGCCTGTCAAAGGTACTCTCTGGAGACAGCTTTGAAGAAGCTGCAAAATGCAGAGAGAGTTGGGGCTCCAGGTTGTTCTTTTTCCCTCCATCATAATTCCTTCTTGAAGATTCTGTGGCCTGTGTCCAATGCTAGCATCAGGTGGAGGCAAGAAGATCAAATTAGGTGAATAATTTCCATATTTTGAGGTCACAGAACTTGGTATTGAACCTTCGGCTGTCAGGTGCTGTCCTTGTAATGTTCTGCTTCTGGCTTCCTAATGAGCTGAGTGCCTCCTAGGCTGTGCAGCATTCTTCTAACAAAGCAAGTTCACTGAAGATACAAACAACGGTTCATTCTGAAACAATGTGGCCGTTAGCACCTGGCCAGGCATTTCCAGGCCTGTCTGGTTTTGACAGAAGGTTGGTTGCCCAAGGCCTTGCTTGCATAAATACTGTCGGGCTTATGCCCGAAATGTCGATTCTCCTTCTCCTTTGATTCTGCCTGACCTGTTGCGCTTTTCCAGCAACACATTTTTAAGTTCTGATCTCCAGCATCTGCAGTCCTCACTTTCTCCTAGGTCATAGGTCATCTGACCACAATGCAGAGAGAGATTAGGGCAGAAAATTGCTTTGTGCCATTGTAACCAGTCATGGATGCTAAAGGTCATCAGCCTGACAACAATCTTCTGATTAGTTCCTGGGTAGCTGAACAGACCTGTTATGGTGCAGAAGGAGGCCATTTGACCCATCGTACTTGCTCTCTATTTGTAAATGATAATCATTCTTATTAGATACAGGGACCTGGTCAGTGTTTTCTGTGACTTGTTTCATCTGACAAGTAAATTGGTGCCTTTGTGTGTCTTGAATAGATCATTGACATTTGGTGTGAACCTGAATGTTGTTGGGCTTGAGAATCAGTGCACTGTCCCAAGTGGGTGGTAACAGATAGACGTTTACCAAATCATTTGGGGCCTCGACAGAGTCAATGCAAAGGTCAAAAATGATTTAAGTAAATTGGAAGAGCTAAATGTGGTGTGAGAAAAAGGATTCTCATAACCTTGCCCCAAGTTGTGAGGATCTGGAACATATTCACTGGAAATTTGGAGGAGGCAGGTTCCATTGAGGCATCCAAGGAAACATAAGATGAGAAACAATGTGCAGGGTTACAGGGAAAAGTCAGGCAAGTGGCACTATGTCATTACGTTCATTTAGACAGTGCAGGCAAGATGGCTGATTGGCCTCCTTCTCAACATAACAGATCTGTGATTCTATAACCACTTTGGGATTTGGCCTGGTCAAAATGCCATGGGCAGACTGTGTACAAACAAAATGGTAGACAATGCAGTTAATTTGTAGGCTGCATATTTGAAAGTTCAATCAGAAGAGAAGCACAGTCAACATATTCCCTTAAGGTCAGGTTGAAGTGTTAAAGATTCACGGATAAGTGATTCATCTGAATAACCAAAGATATGGAATTCCAAAATCCGGCATATGACCTATATTTGTATGAGCATATTTTGCATTTCCAATCTAAATTGTCCACTAGATGATAAGTATTCCTTTGTGATCAATATAAGATGGATATAAACATGCTGTGAAGATTTATTTTCTTTAATATTTCTTGGAAAGTCACATGAGTGCACTAAAAGGAGACTTTCATTGGGTTATACAGACTCAGGAATACAGGCACAGGCCTTTAGACCCACACTGGACAATATTAAGGGCAAAGGAGTAACTAGGGAGAGAATTGGGCACTTCAGTAATCAACCGCAGGAGATGGGTGTGATACTAAATGAGTATTTCATGTCAGTATTTACCGTGGAGAAGGGTATGGAAGCTAGAGAACTTGGAGAAATAGATAGGATGCAGTGATTGTGATCAGGTTGACCTTGTCAACTACGAAGTGCTTGCTTGAGGTTGTTAACCTATGCCAATCAGAAAGCCTTGGCTGACCAATATAACCAATAGGTGGGAGGGATGGAGGCTTGCTAGGTCTGTATTGTATGCACTTTTTCTGTTATGTAACTGGATTGTCCTTTTATGTATAAATGTCATTGTCACTGTCTTTTATGTGTGGAACTGGGATTTGAGGTTTGTCCTCATTTCCCTGTAAACTGGTTGAACGGTAGGGTTTGGGGCCTGGCTTTGCTGCTCCCCTCCCTTGTAAAATTGCTGTTGTATACAGCTGTAAATGTTAACTGTTTTTTTGTAAACTGTTTTGTAATTTGTTTAATAAAATAAAATAAAAAAAATATAACCAATAGGTAAATTGGCTATGCTAAGTTGTCCATAGTGTTCAGGGACATGTAGGTTAGATACATTAGTCAGGGGTAAATATACGATAGGGGGAATGGTTCTGGGTAAGTTACTCTTCAGAGGGTCAGCGTGGACTTGTTGGGCCGAAAGGCCTGTTTCCACACTGTAGGGATCCTACGATTCTATCTATGAGGCACATTCAATACAACCAGGAGATTAGAATCTCCTCTGTTGAGAATTGACACCAAGCTGCTGGCCACAGCTAATGAATAAAGGGTGCCTTGGTGACACTGTGCACTTATTTCACAGTGATATCTTGAAAAGTGTCCATATACAGAGGAGGAAGTCCTTGTGCATTTTAATAGGTCTGCATTGGATAAATCCACGGGACCTGATCAGGTGTATCCCAGAATGTTGTGGGAAGGTAGGGAAGTAATTGCTGAGCTCCTTGCTGAGATATTTGTATCATTGATAGCCACAAGTGAGGTGCCAGGAGACTGGATGGTGGCCAATCTTTAAGAAAGGTGGTAAGGAAAAGCCAGGGAACTATAGACTGGTGAGCCCAGTGACAGTGGTGGGTAAGTTGCTGGAGGGCATTCTAAGGGACTGGAATTAGATTTGAAAAGGCAAGGACTGATTACAGGGTATGGGAGTCCAAAACTAGAGGACATAGGCTTAAAGTGAGAGGGCAATGATATATAAGGGACCTAAAGGGCAAATTCTTCACACAGTTGGTGGTGTATGGAATGAGCTGCGAGAGGTAGTTACAACATTTAAAAGGCATCTGGATGTGTATATGAATAGGAAGGGTTAGTGGGCTGTGGTCAAATGGTGGCAAATGGAACTAGATCATTTAGGATATCTGGTTGGAATGGTTGAGTTGGATCGAAAGGGTTTCCATGCTGTACAGCTGTATGACTCTATGACTATGACTAGCATTTATGCACCACACAAACAAGCCTTCACAAGGTATACCCGATACCTTTTGAGATTTTACTGCAGTGACCAGGCCAGTTTCATATCACTATTCTGAAACTGTTTTGATTTAGTTCTCAGATTACTTGTTTCCTTCCTAGTTGTTTTCATGCCACTTTTCACCCCTGTTCCCTTTCCCTCCTGAAGCCGTTGAATTGTGGGGTTCAGCTGCACAAGTGCAGAGCACAATCTGAGATCTCACTGCAGTTAAGTATTTGTTTAGTGCGGTCAAACTGTGCGATCATAGGGTATCATAGCCAAATCCATCGTGATTCTAGATCAATGGTGCTGGAAAAGCATAGCAGGTCAGGCAGCTTCCGAGGAGCAGGAAAATCGATGTTTCGGGCAACAGCCCTTCATCAGGAATAGAGGCAGGAAGCCTCCAGGGTGGAGAGATAAATGGGGTGGGGGTGTGGGGGTGTGGAGAAGACAGTTGAAACTTTATTGCTGGAACAGCACAGCAGGTCAGGCAGCATCCAGGGAACAGGAGATTCGACGTTTCGGGCACAGTCCCTTCTTCAGGAATGAGCAGAGAGTGTTCAGCAGGAGAAGATAAAAGGTAGGGAGGAGGGACTTGGAGGAGGGGCGTTGGAAATGTGATAGGTGGAAAAAGGTCAAAGTGAGGGTGATAGGTCGGAGTAGGATGGAGGCGGAGAGGTCAAGAAGAAGACTGCAGGTCAGGAAGGTGGTGCCGGGCTGGAGGGATTCGGCTGAGACAAGGTGGGGGGAGGGGGGATGAAGAAACTGGTGAAGTCCAAGTTCATCCCCTGTGGTTGGAGGGTTCCCAGTCGGAAGATAAGACGCTCCTCCTCCGACCGTCGCGTTGTTGTGGTTTGGCGGTGGATGAGTCCAATGACCTGCATATCCTCGGTGGAGTGGGAGGGGGAGTTGAAATGCTGTGCTACAGGGTGGTTGGGTTGGTTCGTCCGGGTGGCCCAGAGGTGCTCTCTGAATCGCTCCGCAAGTAGGTGGCCTGTCTCCCCAATATAGAGGAGGCCACACCGGCTGCAGCGGATGCAGTAGATGATGTGGGTGGAGGTGCAGGTGAATCTGTGGCGGATATGGAAGTTTCCTTTGGGGCCTTGGAGAGAAGTGAGGGGGGAGGTGTGGGCGCAAGTGTTGCACCTCCTGCGGTTGCAAGGGAAGGTGCCGGGAGTGGAGGTTGGGTCGGTGGGGGGTGTGGATCTGACAAGGGAGTCGCGGAGGGAGTGGTCTCTACGGAAAGCTGATAGGGGAGGGGAGGGAAATATATCCTTGGTGCTGGGGTCTGTTTGGAGGTGGCGGAAGTGACGGCGGATGATGCGCTGTACATGGAGATTGGTGGGGTGGTAGGTGAGGACCAGTGGGGTTCTGTCCTGGTGGCAGTTGGAGGGGCGGGGCTCAAGGGCGGAGGAGCGGGAAGTGGAGGAGATGCGGTGGAGGGCACCGTCGACCACGTCGGGGGTAAATTGCGGTCCTTGAAGAAGGAGGCCATCTGTGTTGTACGTATTTTGAACTGGTCCTCCTGGGAGCAGATGCGGCGGAGACGAAGGAATTGGGAGAATGGGATGGCGTTTTTACAGGGGGCAGGATGGGAGGAGGTGTAGTCCAGGTAGCTGTGGGAGTCGGTTGGTTTGTAGTAGATGTCAGTGTTGATTCGGTCGCCTGAGATAGAAATAGAAAGGTCTAGGAAGGGGAGGGAGGAGTCCGAGACTGTCCAGGTGAATTTGAGGTTGGGGTGGAAGGTGTTAGTGTAGTGGATGAACTGTTCAACCTCCTCGTGGGAGCACGAGGTAGCGCCGATACAGTCATCAATGTAGCGAAGGAAAAGATGGGGGGTGGGGCCAGTGTAGTTGCGGAAGATGGATTGTTCCACATACCCTACGAAGAGGCAGACATAGCTGGGGCCCATGCGGGTGCCCATGGCTACTCCTTCCACCCCGACCTCAAATCTCCAGCATCTGCAGACCTCACTTTCTCCTGTGGAGAAGACAGCAAAGAGGTAACCTCTTTGTTATCTTCTCTCCAGTCCCACCCCCCGCATTTATCTCTCCACCCTGGAGGCTTCCTGCCTCTATTCCTGATGAACGGCTGTTGCCTGAAACGTAGATTTTCCTGCTCTGCAGATGCTGCCTGACCTGCTGTGCTTTTCCAGCACCACTGATCTAAACTCTGGTTTCCAGCATCTGCAGTCCTCACTTTTACCAAGTTGATTCTAATTTATCTGACACAGACCTGGCAGGAATCAGGAACAGAATCCAGAATGTTTTATTTTACCTCTGTCAGGAGCATTTTGATCAATAGAATGTCAGATTTCTGTCCTGGCTGAACCCAGTGAACACAGCACAAAGCAAGACATGTATTTTCGAGATATTTACAGATGATATGGAAGGTTGAGACTGGTCAGCTATACCTCCCCTACCCTCCCCAGCCATAGAGACAAAAGTGCTCAGAAGAAACCCACCCAGCTCACTTCAGGTGGTTAATGAGGTGAATTGTCAGACCTCTGCCCTCAGTGAGATGAAGACCCATCCTTACTTGCTGTCAACCGATCAGATTGAACAGCACCCTTTAAATGAGGTCACTCTATTTCTCATCTTTTTACATCTAGACCATTCTTGCCTACCTGCCCCAGCATACACAATGTATTATCTTGGTCGATAGGGGTTTGTCAACAAGACCTTTAATTATTTATTTACAAATACCAGGTGGGCTGCTGATTTCAGCGCCTGCCCACTTAACCCATGATGGAGGTTTTCTCAGGCGGAGGTAGGATGCTGGTGGGATATCCAGCTGATATGTTTTGCGTGCCCCGTCTCGTGAAATTATACCCAGCAGGACACTTCAAATCCAGCCCTGAGAATCATGCCTGGAATCTGGTGCAGTTTGTAAGGCTGAGTTACTTACCATTTTAATTGAATGGGCCTTTGGGGAATCTACAAATGCAGGCTTTTATGTGACTTTTATCACAATGACATGGGTAACACCTGCACAACACAGTAAATAATGGCATTTTTATGACTCTCCGTTCTTTTTCTTCATGCACTCCAATTTTTCCACACACTTTGCAGGTCTCTGTCAGTAACACACTGAGGAAGGTGACCAGGGTGCTTCAGGATTACCACTCTCCTTTACTAAGGGTCTGAAAGCAGACTTTGCCTCATTTACATTAGGTCAGACAGCATTCATAAAGAGACAGCAAGCTAATGTTTTCAGTCCAGATGACTCTTCATCAGAGCTGAAGTGTGGAGGGGGCAGCATTTATGCTATAGTTTGAGGTGGGAAGTGGGGGGAGTGGGTTTGTGGCTGTAGGGTACCAGTGAAGAAAAGGTGTTAATAGTTCAGATTAAGCGATTGAAATGTGAGAAAGGCAGAACAATAGTGTGTTCTCCTGCCAGACTTGAAAGGACAGAAAGTAGGATGTGGGGAGGGGAGGACATGATAAAAGAAAAGGAAGAAACAT
This sequence comes from Chiloscyllium plagiosum, assembly GCF_037043375.1. Lineage (NCBI taxonomy): Eukaryota > Metazoa > Chordata > Chondrichthyes > Orectolobiformes > Hemiscylliidae > Chiloscyllium > Chiloscyllium plagiosum. Next base: position 80,800,853 of record NW_028270140.1, read on the forward strand.
TCACAATTTGAAGGTGTTGACCTCAATACTGTATTGAGCCCAGAAGGCTGTAAAGTGCTTAGTCTGAAGATGAGATGATGTTCCTCCAATTTGTGCTGTGATTCACTGGAGCAAGGCAGCAGGTCGAGGACAGACATGCTGGAATCCAAGATGGACAAGCAGGAGGCTGGAAGAACACAGCAATCCAGGCAGCATCAGGGGTGGAGAGTCAACATTTCAGGTGTAACCCTTCTTCAGGACTGGGGGTGGGTGTAAGAGGACAGACATGAGGGCATGTAACCAGGGCACTGTGTTAAAATGACAAGCCATGGGAAGTTAGGGTCCTGCTTGTGCATGGACCGGAGTTGTTCTGCAAAGTGGTCACCCGGTCTGTCTTTGGTTTCTCCAGTGTGGAGTACGCCATACTGGGTCCAAGTCAGGCAGGAGACACACTATCGTTCTGCCATTCTGACACTTAATCTGAACTCTGAACATCTTTTCTTTGCTGGCACCCTACACCCACTACTCTCAGCTCTCTTGCCCAAACTATAGCATAAATGCTGCCCCCTTCATATTTCAGCTTTGATAAAGTGTCATCTAGAGTCGAAATGTTAGCTCGCTCTCTCTCCATGGATGCTGCCTGACCTGCTATGATCTCCAGCATTTGTTGTTTTCAGTACAGATTCCATCTCCTGCAGTAATTTATTTCTACTTCATTTACATCATGGATGAAACTTGCTGTCTGGGTATGGGTGCAATCTGAATCTTATTATTAGATGGCTCACTTACAACTTTATGCAGAAAATGATCCGTGACTACCTGGTCAGGCCCACGCTCCACCCCCCCCTACAACCCACCCTCCCCTGCCACCGCAGGAATTGCAAAACCTGCGCCCACACCTCCTCCCTCACCTCCATCCAAGGCCCCAAAGGAGCCTCCCACATCCATCAAAGTTTTACCTGCATATCCACCAATGTCATTTATTGTATCCATTGCTCCTGATGCGGTCTCCTCTACATTAGGGAGACTGGACCCCTCCTCGCAGAGCGCTTTAGGGAACTTCTCCGGGACACCCGCACCAATCAACCACACCTCCCTGTGGCCCAACATGTCAACGCCCCCTCCCACTCTGCCGAGAACATGTAGGTCCTGGGCCCCCTTCACCGCCGCTCCGTCACCACCCAATGCCTGGAGGAACGCCTCATCTTCCACCTCTGTGCACGTCAACCCCAGGGCATCAATGTGGACTTCACCAGTTTCCTTATTTCCCCTCCCCCCACCCAGTTCCATCCTTCCAGCTCAGCACTGTCTCCATGACCTGTCCTACCACCTGCCAATCTCCCTTCCCAACTATCCGCTCCACCCTCCCCTTTGACCTATCACCTCCATCCCCACCCCCATCCCCTATTCACCTATTGTACTCTTTGCTACCTTCTCCCCAGCACCCCCCCACCCCCACCCCTCCACTTATCTCTCCACCCTGGAGGCTTCCTGCCTCCATTCCTGATGAAGGACTTTTGCCCGAAACATCGATTTTCCTGCTCCTCGGATGCTGCCTGACTTGCTGTGCTTTTCCAGCACCACTCTAATCTAAACTCTGGTTTCCAGCATCTGCAGTCCTCACTTCTGCCCAGAAAACGATGCAGTCTAGCATTATTTATTCTGTAATGTAAATATTCAGAATTGCCATGAAATGTAAAAACGCTAGGATGATGCTTGCAGACAAATACAAAATAAGTTATTCTTTTCCCTAGAATGTATCAATTGCTCTTAAAAAGGTTGGCACAACATGATTTTCATGTGGATATTTTTGCAAGGGCAACATTTGTAAATTGAGAACAAAATGAAAACAACAAACAGAGTACCTTCCACATTTTTCAAGTAGTTAAACAGTCAGATGTGAGTGATGAAACGCTGGGCCTATCAACATAATGGTTTCTTCAACATGATGGAGAAATCTCAATTTACTTGCAAGATTGTCTTCCCAAAAAGAAAGTCCAAGGCATTTAAACATTTCTTCACTTCACTTCAAATGGAATGTTTATCAGGTCAGGTAACAGAAAACACAATGATGTAAAATTCATGCAAGAATTAGATTCCAGACTGGGTGAGCGGAAATGGTAGTGAGATGTGTTCAGTCGGCCAAAGCCAATTCCTCTTCCTGACTTTTTCTTATGTGTGTGGTAGTTTCAGCCATGTTTATGTTCCTCTCAAATATTTCAGTTTCATAGTTGGGACTGCTCTCTTTGGAGAGAAGAAATCTGAGGTTTCCAAAATCCTGAGCAGGCTAGATTGGGAGAAACTGCTCATGAAAGGAATAAGAACAAGGGGTCATAGATTGAAAGCCATCTGCAAACGAAGCAAGGCTGAACTCAGTGAGTGGTTAAGGTATGGAATACTGTCCATTGCCTGGAATTTACCGGAGGCAGGTTAAATTGAGGCATTTACGAGTGTATTGGATGACGATTTGGATAACAGCCATGTGCAAGGGTATTGGAAAAAAGCAGAAGATTGGCCCAAGGTAATGATGCTCTTTTAATGAGCTGGTGTCGGCACAATGGGCCAAATAGCCTCCTTCTGCTCTGTAACATTATGTGATTCTGTGTTTGCCAGTAGGGAGCTTCACTCTCCAAGCTGCATTTAGAAAGTCAGGTGACAATTCTAGATGGAAAAGTTCCTCTGGCAGGTTTTTAGGATTTCAGTGAACAAGAACTCCAGTGGAAAATCCCAGTAATATTTTAAAATACTGGTCATACTAGAACTCCATTTTGAAGTATATGAAATGGATCAGAATGTCTCATTCACCAGTTCTATTTACTTTTCCTTCTGGAAAATAGAAAACAGAATGTTCCTCAGAACATCTTAGATATCATGACTCTTCAAGGGGCCTCTTCAGAAAGTGGTGGAGGCTAGTAAAATTGCAACATTTCAAAGGCATTTGAGTGGGTATATGAATAGGAAGGGTTTGGAGGGATATAGGCCGGGTGCTGACAAGTGGGACTATATTAGGTTAGGATATCTGGTCAGCATGGATGAATTGGACTGCAGAGTCTGTTTCTATGCTGAACATCTCTCTGACCCTATGACTCTATGGCAAGATACAAAGAATATTGGTGGCTTTGACTTCTACCAGTTTAAATAGCATATATTCTCACGTAAAAAATTAGTTTTAGAGACCAAAGTTTGAGCCAAAAAGCATGGGGACAACTTATACATGAATATTTTTGAGATGTTGAAATTCATTCTTTCTCATCAAAATCCTCCTTGACTGATTATAACTGTATGTCAATTAATTGCTGAGTTGCCATGTCAAAGACTTATCCCCACCCCTGAAAGTAGTGCATTAGGAATCAGAAGATTTATTTAATATTGACATTTAACAATAAAATAAGAATCTCTCTGGAGACAGTTATTCATTTCTGTATGTTGAACAAATAAAATTTATTATATTTGTCAGAAACAAAAGACAATTAAAATTTATGCAACCGCATTGATTTTTATCACAGGATAAATACGAATGCTATTTTGCAGCACACCATGAACTAAACGTTTATTAAGCTTCATAAAAATCACCCTCCTCCTCATCTTCAGAACCAAATCATACATCCTAATCTGTCTCTTGAATCACATCTTCACGTGAATCATCAATGTAATCTTCATTAGCACTCATCATTGACCATGTCACTCCACAAGTAACTATCTGCTTGCAATCAATTGCTTTGGGTATCCCACATTTTAAGAATGATTTAATGTCAATTTGTGTTCTGATTTCAAGCTAGGCTTCTACAATCCCTTCATACTGTGCCGCTAACATTGGAAACCATATGCAGCCTCCCTTGGTGAATGTTTTCTCTCCTTCGTGCATCCATTTCAAGCTTGCACATTTATTCTTAGGGATTTGCCTAAGATGTGTAGAAAATCTGCTCCAATCTCATCAATGTAGTGGTAACCTTGACAGCATGATTTGACATGTGTAGACAAGAGTGAAGCTGAGCAATTGCCTTCAATGGTGTGCTATCCCTTAATTCTTTGAATGAGTACGTTTGCACCAAAGCAACTTTGAAATTGAAAAGTGAGTGATAAGCAGAAAGCATTTGAATGTTTTTGGCCAAAAGTTGGAATTTAACTGTTACATGAGATCAAGTTTTGCTCGTGTGTGTTTGGTAAATGCACTGAGAGGCAGTCTGAACCTTACCATTGAACTCCATTTGACTGATATTACACGAAGAGGTATCACCTCAGAGTCTATATCATATACCATATGACTTGAATGAGTAATACATGTTATTAGCTTTTGAAAGTGCACTGAATTGGAGCATCCTTAAAGCCTTTGCATGCAGAAGATTCAGAAGTAGGTGTGGCATGTCTAGAAATTGGCTAAGTGTTAATTTTGGTGAGTCACATGGAGGGTTTCTCTTGGTGAGCACGAATGAGTTTTCTCTCGTCAATCTCAAAAGCTCACCTTATTAGCTATGCACCACACCTCTATAATGCCCTGCTTGTACAATCGTCTCACTCACCAGTGGCAGACGTATGGGACCTCCTGAGAATCCCAGCATAGACACGATATTTGGAATACAGCTACATATCAGGAAAAGCACTGTCACTCAGGAGCTGGCCTGCACTATTTCTGTGTGTGAGGAATTGTCCCAGTGATGGCTGAGAAAGAGGAGAGAGAGCTCCCTGATTTCCTAACAGAGACTCAGTTGGATAGGGCTGTGCAGTGGAGGGCCATCATCGTCCCTCAGGACTGGCAGACGAGACCATACTATCAAACCTTGCCAGTTTGATTTCAGATTGCCACCAGGGTCAGTCTGGAAAAGAAACACCCAGCAATGCTGCATAGACCTCTCAGGTCTGTGATTAAGTGTCATAATCTCTCGCTGCTACCTCACACTCACTCTAACTCTGCTAATGCCCTCATCTCCCACCAAGGCTAAAAGAGCACAACTCTCCATATTGCATGCAGCATCATGTCTGCCTCACTCTTAGCCACCCCAACACCAACCCAACAATCTGCAACATGAACCCTGCATGTCCACTGCACTTCACACTCACTCAAATGGGGACACTCGCTTTGCCTCATTCCAGGAGGAAATGGCCCACAATAGGGTAGAAAGAGTCAAAATGGATGGTGGAGTGCCCAACATTTGTCTTTTTGCCCCCTAGGAAGCGGAAGGTTCTTGTCTTAGCTGAAAGGAACTGTGACCATTCATGTGGTAATGTTGAAACCTCAATGTCCTGGCAACCAAGGAAGAATCATTATGTCCATTGCTGTGCTGCTCTCCCATTACCACACTGTGAATGTACTCTTAACATGCCTGAACAGCCATCCCTATTGCACAACTCATCTCTCTTTCTTCTCCTGCAGGTACCAGTGGAATCTGTACGGTCTCTGTCATCAAGAGGATGACCCTGAAAGACATTTCCTCCTTGAAACATCCCCTTCACAGGAAACACTGGCAAGCCTACCTCTTGCACCCTCCACCAGCTCAGACATGCCCATCTCCGTGGGGACTTTAGCAAGATTAGAGTTGAAAGCAGATTCCGGTGTGCGCATCAATGCCACGTCTCTGCAGCCGGCTGAGGAAGATGCAGGCACAGGTGGATGGTACTCAGAGGATTGTTGGAAGCTGGTCACCTGCTCAAGGCAGGAGGGGACTCTGTGGTGTCAGCCATTCACGCCAGAGGCACTGGAGGTTGGAGTAGTCCACTAATGCTCTTTACACCATGCCATCTGTGATCGTCTGGCTGCCTCCATTGACTAATTGGTGACTGCCATAGAGAGCCAGGTACAGCAGCACATTCCTCTCAGCAGCCTGCTGTTAGGGCACTAAGGGGGAGGTGATGGCCCAGGGGTAATGTAGCTCAACCAGAGAGCAGACAATGGCGACCTGGGCTCAATTCCTACTATGGCAGATGTGGAATTTGAATTACAGAAATATCTGGAATTAAGAGGCTAATGATAACCATGAGCTGGTTGTCAGAAAATCCCATCTGGTTCACAAATGTCCTTTAGGCAAGGAAATTGTCATCCCTGCCTAGTCTGGCCTATATGTGACTCCAGACCCACAACAATGTGGTTCACTCTTAACTGTTCTCTGGGCAATAAATGCCAGCATAGCTAGAGCAACCCTCACCTGATGAATGAATCAAAAACAACTTCAGATATGGCTAGGCCTCCCACTGTCTTCCAAGCTCACCCTGTGGGAGTTCACGCTGAGGCCAGTGAACCCATATCTGAGCAGGTCACCCTCCGCATGTCTGGACTCTCTAGCCATAACTGTCCCCGCGGTCACCCAGGCAAAACATCAAGACCAATGGGCTTCACTGTAAGGCAGGCTTCCTCCTCATCCCCAACACCTCCCCCACTCTATCCCCTAAACCTTCACTGTGGAGCCTGTGAGTGCACTGAGATATAAAGAGAAAAAAAGGAAAAAGAAGACTTTTTAAGGAGCAAGTAGGTAGCCCATTGCCAAGACTACAATGATACAGACAATGTGATCATGACTGCCCAAGACTGACTATGTCCAAGCTCCTAGCCTGATAACAAATGGTGCCTTTGACTTTGTGTGTGCCAGGATCCCTCAACTGAAGGCTGTCTCCTTTCACCTGACTGATAACTACTCCACTTACACATTGACATATGGCCATTTGGTTGAAACATGTTCAATGTGTTTGTTACATAACCTGCTGGCACATGGTAGAGATGTGAGATTGATGTAGCAATCTATCCTTTGCCCTTGACTGTTGTCTGCAAACAATCAAGACAAGCCTGTGTCTGCGCTAAACAGCAAGTCAAGACACAAGTACGATGAGCATTTAAGCTAGCATGAGGGACAAAGTGCAAAAGGGCAATGCAAAGAATCACTGAGCATCAAAGTAGGCCCAAAGTGAGTGAATTTCAGGCAAGCAAGTGAGGAGGCCTGAGGTGTACCCTGATTCAATTCATCCCTCAGCATGAATTGTTCTTGCAGCAGCATTACAATCATAGGTTCTTGCATGCTCAAGGTACAGCATTGAAATGGAGAACTGTATTCTAAATGAGTCAGAGATGGGCAATGTGGGTGCAGTGAGGTTGGTACATATTCAATAGTAATCCCCGTGGGTGGGGTGTCTGCCCATAGTGCGTGCCTTGAGATGTTGGAGCGTGCAGTCCAAGATGGATTAGTGAGCTGAAATTGCCAGATAGCTATTCTGATTTTCATGTCAGGAATTGTTGCTGTCAAATTTTTATCAGATGATTGAGAGACTAGGGAACTGTACATTAATAAGATGAGATTATGTAATAATTGCTAGCTAGTGTCTGCAAATAGATGCAAAAAGGTCTCTTGCCATTCAGTAGCGAGGTTATTGTCTTGCCATTTAAAACTTGGTGGAGAATTAAACTTTTTATCCTTGACGTTGAAATTGTCAGTTATAACAATCTCAACCTATTTGCCCAAGTTGATCTGGCAATGCCCATGTTATTCAGGGTGCAGTAAGATTCTGCCCATTGTTTCAAACTACCCTTCGAGACAGTAGCTTCACTGAGATAAGTCAGATCTGGCCTTTTAGGCTCCCTGGGAATATTTATAGCCATTGCTTCTCAATCTTGCCTCACCACCCAGAGGTTTGTATATTTTAGAGGCTGGGTCAATTAACATAATTGGCATGCAATGCAGACACTGTGGTGACATCGAGTTCTGGACTGGGTGTGTAGTTTGTTGGAGACTTCTGCAGAATGTTATTCTAGAAAGTAAATAAAGATGAAACACATAAACATCAGAGCCTATTTCAATGTATGCTTGCTTACTTTTGGAGTTGATCAAACGTTTGTGAAATTTAGATTTACATTTTCTGAAGTAGTAAAATAAAAGTCTTTGATAGTGAAAGGCAGTTGTGAAGAAAGAACAAAATCAGGCTGGCATGGAGTGTCAATTTTAATTCATTGAAGGCACTCAGTATTTACTGTCTTCTTCTCTGAACATTGACTGAACACTTCCTTCGTGCTATGGAGATGAAGGCCTTTTTCCACCATTTATGCAATCAACCAGTTAGCATCTGGAAGCAGTTAACTTTCCTTCATTACACGGCATAGTAGGCACTAAAGTTAAACATTAGTATGTCTGTAACCTGTTCTAATACACATCTTGGTGCCTTATGGGTCTCATTATGTTTGTTCTCCACCTCTTTCTGCTGAAGCCTTACTGCCCCCATAAACCACAACTACAGAGGATATTCCTGATCACTAATCAGTCTTCACATCACATTTCTCTGAATCATCAGGTTTGCATGGCAATTGGCATATGATGAAAGAATCATGGTAAAAGGAATTCATATGCAATATTTCACACTGGTGGGCGTTTCACACTCTCAGCATGTAAATCTAAGGAAAAGCTTTTCTTTCTGGAAATGGAAGGCTCTCACATGGACTTTGAGTTCCATGTACAATCCACCAGCCTATCCCTGTGGCCTAACTGGTGAATGTCAGCAGAAATTTTCTAAAATGAAATAACTCCTTCTTCTCCCAGCACCTCAATTATTGCAGGATACTTGAAGTTCAGATTTCTCTCTTCCCTTTTCCCCTTTTTGAACTTAGCGATGGATTGCTGTTGGTGAGGACATGAGGGAACTGCCATTGGAGTTCTGACAATCAGCATTGGCTCACTCCAATTATTGCAGAGGCCCAATAGGAATAATAATAACCAGCTTGCCTCAGGCCTCCATATTTAGACATATTGCAGAAATGTACCAGCGCAGGGGCTCAGTGGTTAGCACTGCTGCCTTACACCGCCAGGGAACCAGGTTCGATTCCACCCTTGGGTGACTGTCTGTGTGCTGTTTGTGCATTTTCCCGATGAATGTGTGGGTTTCCTCCCGCAGTTAAAAGATGTGTAGGGTAAGTGGATTACCCATAGCATCCAAGGGTTTGCAGGCTAGACGGATTAACCATGGGAATTATATGGAAGGGTGTGAGTCAGATGCTGTTTGGGGGGTCAGTGTGGACTCAATGGGCCAAATGGCCTGCTTCCATCAATTCCGCACTTAAAAGCAGGCCAAATGAATTTGGTCCCAAAATGTTTTGAAATAGCTAATGCAGTCATGACATTTCTAAATTTAGCTCATTAAGAATGCAAAGATCTGAATTTTCCCATTCGCAATTAAAATATATTGACAAGAGAGTTACACCGACATCTAGTATGGTAAGCCCAGAAGGAACATTCTTCTGTGATCTTCGCTTTCACCTAATTAATTATGCAATAAAAATGTGGGCATGTTTCTAAGAGAATCACATAAGGAGTAAGGCAGAAGGACTCACCAATATTGGAACCTTTGTCTCCTATGCTTCGTGTGCCACATTTAAAGCCTAGCCGCACACTACTTCAGGTACTCGAGCCAGGGCAGGGGAGGGCGGTGTTTGGAGAGGAGGGTTGTCCTTTTTCTTGCTGACCATTAAAGCAGAGCACATCAACAGATCAAGCCAGCCTGGACCCATATTGCAGCATGAGTCAGTGCTGTGCTCTGAGAAAAGGGATGGCCAGCAGGAAGTTTAATCATCTTCGGTGCTCTGCTGGTGGATGTATTGCCATATTCTCTCTGCTACCACTTTCTCAAAGGCCAGCATTCAATCTGACTCTGCCATTCCACACCGATGCTCATAGATTACAATACCTTCATCATGTCCACTTCAAGGTTCTCATTCACGTCATTCTCCCAAATTATTAACCCTTCCTGCTCTCTGAGGACACTTCTCCATGCATAATCACAAATGGCTAATGCATCCACTGACTTCATACTCAATACCTCCCTTTGTCTGATTGCAGGAGGAACTGCCGCACCCTTTCTCCTCAGACTGATGTCTCAATAGTGTCCTTACTGATTGACCTGGAACCTTCACATTGCTTGTGTTTAACCCTCAGGTGCAACTGTGGCCAAACCCCTATCACATAATCGGAAGGGATGTGAATATTGTAAACACTAGTTGTAGGTGATGACGAAGGTTCATTATATAATCTTGGAGCGATGGTAGAGGCAGTGTCCAAGGTGGTGCTGCCAATGTTCCTGGCAGAAGTAATCCAGGATTTGACAAGGATTGGGCTGACAAAGTGGGGCAGAAGACAGTGTGGGTCAAGAACATTATCCTTCAAAAATCAAGACCTTGCTGTCTGGCCTTCTCTGGCTACTGAATCAACTATGAGAGCTTTATCTTTAGTTCAGGATGACTTTAACAAGATGAGACAGAGACTGTCCACAGTAAAGTGGAAAAATCTGCTTATGGGCTAAACAACTGAGGAACAGTGGAAGATGTTTAAAGAAGCATTTAATACAATATAAAACCAGTTTATACCCTGAGAGGGAAAAGCTCCACTTCACAGAGAAAACATTCATGGGCAACTAAAGAGATAAGGGACAACATTAAATTATAAGCAAGGGCTTACAAATATCAGCATAGATGCTGCTGAATAGGTAAGATACAAAGACCACTGAAGGGCCAAAAAGCAGCTTAGAAGAGCTACTAAAAGGGATTATGAAAGGAAACTTACCATGGACATCAAAATCCACAAGAGGAAATTTTATAGTTACATAAAGGGAAAGCGTGTGGTCAGGAGTAATGTTGGCTTGTTAAAGACTGAAAGTGGGGCTATTGTCAATGATTATGGAGAAATGGACACACATATTGCCTCAGTATTTGCAGAAGAAAGGGAGGACAGCTTGACAGTAGTCCTGAGAAATTATTAGTGGATCGGGGATAGGGACTGAGTAAAATTAACATAAGTAAAACATCAGTAATGAGGAAATCAATGAAAATAAAGAGTGACAAATTCCAGAATCTGATGGTGTTAAAGGAAGTTTGGGACTCTACTATATATGCTCTAACAATAATCTTTCAGAGATCCTCAGACACAGGAGTTGTCCCTCTGGACTGGAAAATTAGATTCATAGAGATGTACAGCATGGAAACAAACCCTTTGATGCAACTCATCCATGCCACTCTGCTTTTTAAGAAGGGTGAAAGAGGAAAACCAGGGAATTACAGACCAGTTAGTCTAACATCTGTGAGGGAGTAATTGTTGGAGTCTATGATTAAGGATGGGGTAATTGAACACCTTGAAGACTTAATCAGGGAGAGCCAGAATGGATTCATGACAGATAGGTCATGCCTGATAGATCTCATTGCATTTTTTGAAGAGGTAGTGGACAGGGGAATATCTTTGGATGTTGTTTATATAGATTTCCAGAAAGCATTTGATAAAATCCTGCATAAAAAAAAACTGTTAACTAAGAAAGAACTCCATGTAATTGAGGGTGAATTACAGACATATCTGGAAATTGATTGAGTGGCAGGTGACCAAAACTAGGGATAATGGGTCTGTTGTCAAATTATCAGGATGTGACCAATGGTAACCCACAAGGATCTGTTTTTGGGTCTCAATTATTCATAATATCTATTAACGACTTGGATAATGGCATTAAAGTCATATGTCCAAATTTGTTGATGACACTAAGTAGGGCAGCATTGTAGATGATAGCACAAAATTACAAAGGGATATTGTTAGACTAAGTGACTAGGCAAAATTTTGACAGATGGAGTTCAGTGTAAGCAAATGTCAATTTATCCAGTTTGGACTGAGAAAGTATAGATCAGAATATTTTCTAGACAGTATGAAGTTAAAAAATAATGCAATAATAATTCTTTTAATTTTTTTTGCAGCAGAGAGCAGCGGGAGCTGGGCGGAAGTGAAGTCGGAGAGCAAAGCCGGTCGGGAAGGTAAGTCATTGTTATTTGAGTGGGTGTGTTCTAGACTCTAGGTCCTACAAAGTAGGGCCTCCCTCCCACCCTCCTCCTCTAACCTAAATTAAAAGTCCACAGACTTGCCCCAAAAAGAGGGTCCAAGGAAGTTCTTGTGGATTGAAGAGTAAGGCTTTAGCTCAGGAGTCTTTGACAAGGAGGTTGAGTGAAGTGATTATGCCACAGTTGAAGAGGGTGAAGACATGACTGCCCAGCTGGTTCAGTGTGCTACATGCTTGATGTGGGAAGTCAACGACTCTGGTGTGTCTGGATCGTATAAGTGTGGAAAGTGTGTGCACATTCAGCTACTGACAGAGCATATTGCAGCACTGAAGAAAGAACTCGAGGACCTTAGGCTCATCCGAGAGAACGAGATCTTTTTGGACAAGACCTTCAGCTAGGTTATTACACCGACCATACCAGAAAAGAGCAGAAGAGAGCAGATGATGAGGAAGGCAGAGAGGAGACAGGTGCAAGAGACCCCGGGGGAAGTACCTGTCAAGTACAAGTTGAATCTTTTGGAAACAGTAGAGACAGGTGACACTGCCAGACCGCTAGGCGGCCAGGTCTGTCAATCAAAAGTTGGCGTGGAGGCAGAGCGGAAGAGTCGGGCATCGCACAGAGCCGTGGTAATATGGGACTCCATAGTGAGAGAAACTGACCGGGGTTTTTGTGACAGCAGGCAGGACGTAAGGATGGTGTGTTGCATTCCTGGTGCCAGGGTTAAAGACATCGCAGACAGAGTGCAGGAAATCCTCAAGGACGAAGGTGAAGAGCCAGAGGTGGTGGAACATGTTGGCACAGATGATGTCAGGAATAAGAGGAGGAACATATTACAGCGGGACTTCGGAGAACTAGGAAGAAAGCTGAAAAGCAGGACGTCCAAGGTGGTTATCTCCGGTTTGCTTCCAGTTCCTCGGGCTGGTGAGGCCAGAAACAGGGAGATAATGGACTTGAACGGGAGGCTGGGGAACTGGTGCAGGAAGCAAGGATTTAAATTCTTGGATCACTGGGGTATGTTTTGTGGTAAGCATAAATTATACAAGAGAGACAGTTTTCACCTTAATAGGTTAGGGACCAGCATTCTGGCAGGCAGGTTTGCTACTGCAACACAGCTACGTTTAAACTAAGTAGCGGGGGGGAGGGGACAAACTGGATGTTTAAGAAAGAAATTGAAGGGAAAGTTAGAACAACGGAAGTCAAGAAAGACAACTGTATCAATGAGGCAGAAAACTCATAAAGAGACCATGCTGTAAGGTTGAGTGAAATAGGAGTTGATGGGAAGGGTGAGGGCAGTAACAAATTAAAAATACTATACATGAATGCACGAAGCATTAGAAATAAGATGGATGAGGTTGAGGCTCTTTTGGAAATTGGCAGATACGATATTGTGGGGATAACTGAGATGTAGCTTCAAGTGGACAGGGCCTGGGAAATGAATATTCAAGGCTACACGTGCTATCATAAGTACAGACTGACGGGCAGAGGGGGTGGGGTGGCCATGTTGGTAAGGGATGATATTCAGTCCCTTGTGGCGGGGGGACCTAGAATCAGGGGATGTAGAGTCAGTGTGCATAGAGCTGAGAAATTCTAAGGGTAAAAAGACCCTCTTGGGAGTTATCTACAGGCCCCCAAACAGTAGTCTGGATGTCGGATGTAAATCGAATCAGGAGCTGAAATTGGCCTGTCGCAAAGATGTGACTACAGTTGTCATGGGGGATTTCAACATGCAGGTAGACTGGGAGAATCAGGATGGTATTGGACCTCAAGAAAGAGACTTTGTGGAGTGCCTCAGAGATGGATACTTAGAACAGCTGGTGCTGGAGCCTACCAGGGAGAAGGCAATTCTGGATGGTATTGTGCAACGAACCAGGATTGATCAGGGACCTCGAAGTGAAGGAGCCATTGGGAAGTAGTGACCATAATGCAATAAGCTTCAATCTGCAATTTGAGAGGGAGAGGGTACAATCGGAAGTGACAATATTTCTGTTGAATAAAGCGAACTATGGAGCTATGAGGGAGGAGCTGGCCAAAGTTCAATGGTGCAATACCTTAGCAGGGATGACAGTGGAGGAACAATGGCAGATATTTCTGTGTATAATGCAGAAGATGCAGGATCAGTTCATTCCAAAAAGAAAGAAAGATCCTAGGAGGAGGCATGGGTGGCCGTGACTGACGAGGGAAGTTAAGAAACATATAAAGTTAAAAGAGAAAAAGTATAACATAGCAAAGATAAGTGGGAAAACAGAGGACTGGGAAGCTTTTAAAGAACAACAGAGGATTACTAAGAAGGAAATATGCAGAGAAAAAATGAGGTACGAAGGTAAACTGGCCAAAAATATAAAGGAGGATAGTAAAAGCTTTTTTAGGTATGTGAAAGGCAAAAAAATGGTTAAGACAAAAATTGGGCCCTTGAAGACAGAAACAAGGGAATATATTACAGGGAACAAAGAAATGGCAGAAGAATTGAATTGGTACTTCAGATCTGTGTTCACTGGGGAAGACACAAGCAATCTCCCTGAGGTAACAGTGGCTGAAGGACCTGAACTTAAGGGAATTTATATTTGCCAGGAATTGGTGTTGGAGAGACTGTTAGGTCTGAAGGCTGATAAGTCCCCGGTCCTGATGGTCTACATCCCAGGGTACTGAAGGAGGTGGCTCGAGAAATTGTGGATGCGTTGGTGATTATTTTCCAGAGTTCAATAGGTTCAGGATCAGTTCCTGCGGATTGGAGGGTGGCTAATGTTGTACCACTTTTTAAGAAAGGTGGGAGAGAGAAAGCAGGAAATTATAGACCAGTTAGTCTGATTTCAGTGGTGGGAAAGATGCTGGAGTCTATTATAAAGGATGAAATTACGACACATCTGGATAGTAGTAACAGGATAGGTCAGAGTCAGCATGGATTTATGAAGGGGAAATCATGCTTGACTAATCTTCTGGAATTTTTTGAGGATATAACTCTGAAGCTGGACGAGGGAGATCCAATAGATATAGTGTACCTGGACTTTCAGAAAGCTTTTGATAAAGTCCCACATAGGAGGTTAGTGAGCAAAATTAGGGCGCATGGTATTGGGGGCAAAGTACTAACTTGGATTGAAAGTTGGTTGGCTGATAGGAAACAAAGAGTAGTGATAAACGGCTCAATTTCGGAATGGCAGGGAGTGACCAGTGGGGTAATGCAGGGATCAGTGCTGCGATCGCAGCTTTTTACAATATATGTTAATGATATAGAAGATGGTATTAGTAATAACATTAGCAAATTTGCTGATGATACTAAGCTGGGTGGCAGGGTGAAATGTGAGGAGGATGTTAGGAGATTACAGGGTGACCTGGACAGGTTAGGTGAGTAAGTGAGGACTGCAGATGCTGGAGATCAGAGCTGAAAATGTGTTGCTGGAAAAGCGCAGCAGGTCAGGCAGCATCCAAAGAACAGGAGAATCGACGTTTCGGGCATAAGCCCTTGAGAAGGGCTTATGCGCGAAACGTCAATTCTCCTGTTCCTTGGATGCTGCCTGACCTGCTGCGCTTTTCCAGCAAAACATTTTCAGGTTAGGTGAGTGGTCAGACTCATGGCAGATGCAGTTTAATGTGGATAAATGTATGGTTATCCACTTTGGTGGCAAGAACAGGAAGGCAGATTACTACCTAAATGGAATCAATTTAGGTAAAGGGGCAGTACAAAGAGAACTGGGTGTTCTTGTACACCAGTCAATGAAGGTAAGCATGCAGGTACAGCAGGTAGTGAAGAAGGCTAATGGCATGCTGGCTTTCATAACAAGAGGGATTGAGTATAGAAGCAAAGAGGTTCTTCTGCAGCTGTACAGGGCCCTGGTGAGATCACACCTGGATTTTGCCTGTCCTCGGATGCTGCCTGAATTGCTGTGCTCTTCCAGCACCACTAATCCAGAATCTGGTTTCCAGCATCTGCAGTCATTGTTTTTACCACACCTGGAGTACTGTGTGCAGTTCTGGTCTCCAAATTTGAGGAAAGACATTCTGGCTATTGAGGGAGTGCAGCGTAGGTTCACGAGGTCAATTCCTGGAATGGCGGGACTACCTTACGCTGAAAGACTGGAGCGACTGGGCTTGTATACCCTTGAGTTTAGAAGACTGAGCGGGGATCTCAATGAGACATATAAGATTATTAAAGAATTGGACACTCTGGAGGCAGGAAACATGTTTCCGCTGATGGGTGAACGTCGAACCAGAGGACACAGCTTAAAAATACAGGGTAGACCATTTAGGACAGAGATGAGGAGAAACCCCTTCACCCAGAGGGCAGTGGAGGCCCAGTCTCTGGATTCATTTAAGAAAGAGTTGGATAGAGCTCTCAAGGATTGTGTAATCAAGGGTTATGGAGATAGGGCAAGAACAGGATACTGATTAAGGATGATCAGCCATGATCATATTGAATAGTGGTGCAGGCTCGAAGGGCAGAATGGCCTGCTCCTGCACCTATTGTCTATTGTTTATTGTCTATAATAGTCCAAAGATTTGGGTGTTCAAGTGCATACATCTTTAAAATGTCAGAAACAGGTGCAAAACTTATTCAAGAAAGCACCTTTATGTGTAGAGGAGAATAAGGATGCAAAAATTATGCTGCACTTAAACAAAATCCTGACTCAATCCCACTTGGAAAACTATGAGGGATGTGGGCATCACACCTGAGGCAGGATATATTCGCATTGGAGGAAGCTCAACATTGGTTTAAAAGAATGGTAGCTGGACTTGAGGGGTAGATGAAAGGAGAGGTTATACAAATTAAGCCTGTATTCTCTAGAAATTTGAAGGTTAAGGAGTGATCTTATTGAAGTCTTCAAGATATTAATAAGAAAAAACATGGTAGAAAAAGATAAATTATTACCACTGTTTGGAGATTCCAGAACAAGGGGGAATGTTCTGATAATGAAGGCCAGACCATTCAGGAGATATATTAGGAAGAACCTCTACACGCAAAAAACGCATTGGTGGCTGCTTTGAACTCTCTTCCACAAATGGCAGTGGATGCTGGGTCAGATATTAATTTTGTATCTGAGATAGATAATTTTTTGTTAAGCAAAAGGATTAAGGGATATCGGCCAAAGGATCAGCCACAGCTCAGTCATGATTTCATTAAATAATGGAACAGGCTCAAGAAGCTAATGGTCTCCTCCTTTTCGTATGTTCCTAAAACCCACAGGCATTTTCGAAGTATATTTGGAGCAAGAGAATAACAAGGGAAAGACTAGGGGCCACTAAGGACCAAAGCATCTGTATGTGGAGCCAGAAAACAAAACTGTGGTTTTAATAAATACTTTGCTTCTTTATTCGCTCGTGCCAGCATGTTGCAGGAATGGAAATCAGGAAGTGGAACTGTGTTGTATTTGTTCAAATTAGCAGAAGGTATTAACAGTTTTAGCAGGCTTGAAAGTGAATAACTCCCCAGGCTCAGATGAGATGTATCCCAGGCTGCTATGAGAAGCAAAGCTCTGACATTAATTTTCAAATCATCTCTGGCCACAGGAGAGGTTCCAGAAGACAACTCATGTGGTTGCATTATTTAAAAAGATGGTAGAGATAAACCAGGAAGTCACAGGCCAGAGAGTTGGACTTTTGTGGCTGGAAAATTACTAGAAAAAAATTCTGAGGGACAGAATTATCTCCACTTGGAGAGGCAAAGAGGAAAGCTGTGGAGTGTACTTGATGGGCCGAACAGCCGAGATTTTAGGTTTGAAGCAAATGCAGAGCAGGGTTAAAACACTTGGGAACTCTTCTGCTACTTATCAGGTCAGCTATTTTGTTTACTTACACTCCTGTATTTAAAAGACTTTCACTGGCCTTTATAAGACCATAAGATCATAAAATGTAGGAGTAGAAATGGGCCATTCATCCCATTGATTCTGCTCCACCTTTCAATGAGATTATGACTGATCTGGCAATCAGCAATTTCACTTTTATGCCTTTTCCCCATAACCCTTTATTCCTTTACTGACTAAAAATACTAAGACCATAAGATGTAGGAGCAGAATTAGCTTGTTTGGTGTATTGATTCTGCTCCACTATTCAATCATGGCTGATATGTTTCTCAGTTCATTCTTCTGCCTTCTCCCCATAATTCTTGAACCTCTTACTAATCAAAGACCTAGTTTTCCCTGGCTTAAATACACTCAACGGCTTGGCCTCCACAACATTCTGTAGCAATGAGTTCCATAGATTCACTCACTCTATAGCTGAAGAAATTCCTCCTCATTTCAGTTCTAAACAGTGATTCCTTCAATCTGAGGGTGTGCCCTAGAATCCTCAACTTCCCTTCTAGTTGAAACAGCTTCTCCTAATCCATTCTATCCAGGTCTATCAACATTCTGCAAGTTTGATTGAAATACCCCAGTATCCTTCTAACTTTCATAGATTGCAGATCCAGAGTCTTCAACCGCTCCCCATATGACAAGCCCTTCATCCTGGGATCAGTTGTGTAAACCACCTCTGGACCCCCTCCAAAACCAGCACGTCCTTCCTTAGATATGGGGCCCAAAATTGCTCCAAATGCAGTCTGAACAGATCCTTATACAACCTCAGCAGTACATCCTTGTTCGTGTATTCAAGCCCTCTTGAAATGAACGCCAACATTGCATAGCCTTCCTAATTGCCAACTGGGTCAGCCTGCTAATCTTAAGAGAATCCTGAACTAGGACTTCCTCCTTCCTCTCTGCCTCAGATTTCCATTTAGAAAATAGTCTATGCCTGTATTCTTCCTACAAAATGCATAATCACATACTTTCCCACATTGTATTCTATCTGGTATTTCATTGCCCACTCTCCTAGTTTATCCAAGTTCTTCTGCAGCCCACCCACTTCCTCAACACCATCTGTCCTTCCAACTATCTTTGTATCATTTGCAAATTTTTCATTCAAGCCCTCAATTCCTTCATCCAGATCGTTAATAGTTGTGGTCCCAACGCTGACCTCTATGGAACTCCACTTGTCACTGGTTGCGATCCTGAAAAAGATACCATTATGCCCACTCTCTGCCTTCTGCCTTCTGCCAGTCAGCCAATCCACTACTTATGTCAGTACCTTGCCACTAACACCATGGGCTCTTATTGTATTAAGCTTCTTCTGGTGTGGCACCTTTTCAAAAGTAATTTGTAAATCCAAATAGATCACATACACTGGCTCTCCTTTGTCTAACTTTCTTGTTACCTCCTCAATGAATTCTAACAGATTTGTCAGGCTTGTCATCCCTTGAAGAAGCTGTGATGACTTAGCCTGATTTTACCAAGCACCTACAAGTACACCGCAATCTCATTCTTAATAACAGACTCTAAAGTCTAACTAAGAGTCGGCAATCGACGTATAATTTCCCATCTTATGTCTCCTTCCTTCCCTTCTTAAACAGGGGTGTTACATTAGCCTATCTATCTCAGCCTGCTCACTTGGCAGCACATATCATAAAATTGGAATGATACAGTGAAGATTAGCATGTGCCCCACGTAAGGATGACACACAAATTCATGAAGTGCTTCATATTTTTGCACAAGATTGATCATCAACAGGTACTGTAAAGGAAAGTTGAAAAGCACGTTAAATATATTTAACAACTCAGTTCACTGATTGTTTCACCTGCCTTTCCTTTTATCCCCTTTCTATTCAGTATGTACTCGTTTTCACTGTTGTAAAATGTCTTTGTTTCTGTAAGAAGTATTGTCAGGGTCTAAATTGCTGTTGTCTACGTTTTTGTTCAAAAACAATGGGCAGAAGGAAATAAGACCTAACATTGGGGAAACCATGTTTGGAAAGAAACTAAAGGATTCAACAAGACAATTTTCTACTGATCAATATTACCACTATTTGCGCAAACTGGAATGTATCTTGTCAACAGAAAACAAATAAAGTAATTCTGACTACTTCACATTTTCAATTTAAAATCACATCTGTTCGAGTTTGTTCTAAACAAAGGGTGGGTAGCTTAGTGGACTATATACAGGAAGAGAATATGAAAGCAGCTTGATTATGTACCCATTTATAAAGTTTCCTCCAGTTGACCAGTTTGAAGATCGTATGAGGAAAGGCTGAGGCACTTGGGGCTGTTTTCATTGGAGAAAAGAAGGTTTAGGGGTGACTTGATAGAGGTGTACAAGATGATTAGGGGTTTAGATAGGGTTGACCATGAGAACCTTTTTCCACGTATGGAGTCAGCTATTACGAGGGGGCATAGCTTTAAATTAAGGGGTGGTAGGTATAGGACAGATGTTAGGGGTAGATTCTTTACTCAGCGAGTCGTGAGTTCATGGAATGCCCTGCCAGTAGCAGTGGTGGACTCTCCCTCTTTATGGGTATTTAAACGGGCATTGGATAGGCATATGGAGGATAGTGGGCTAGTGTAGGTTAGGTGGGCTTGGATCGGCGCAACATCGAGGGCCAAAGGGCCTGTACTGCGCTGTATTTTTCTATGTTCTATGTTCTATGTTGACCCTTGTAGGGGGTGTCAATATGTTTATTTTTTGGTCGGTATTTGAAATAGTAGAGCAATTCAATGCAATGTGATCTTGCTTTTACAGTTTGCTGATATCAGCAAATGTAGATAAGAAAAGGAATAATAAACAGATCCATTGGGAAGTTTGATTGATGGCGAAAAATGTCTACTGCATTCTTCTTATCTATCGACAAGAGGGTTCGTTCACCTCAATTTTTTTTATTGTACTCCACATTTATTTATTGCACATATACAGTCATACACACAAATATAGCAAATCCAGGGTCCGAGTGACATAAAGTGCAGTAATGTCAGTAATGTATTTTTTTCTCCTCAAATTTCAATTGCATCTGACACATCTGATGTAATTTCACAGCAGTACATCTCTCACTTCACCAAACAATAGTGAAGCGTGCAATGAATAACAAGATATTTCAACCCAGTGACTAGTCTCTGTGTCTTGAATGCACAATTTCTTTAAGCAAAAGCTGTAACGATTTGAGTGTTTTTATTTAAGGTGTAATAGATATTATTTTGATTGTTACTAAAAGTGGAATTGTAGCAATGATATAGATTGTAAAATATAGACTGTGTTTTAATTAATTAAGAATAAATTCACAGTACTTGTCGATAAGCTCAGAGCCGACTGTAATATTTTAGCAGGTGCTGTGTTAGAATGTTAATTGAGTTTGACAGAAGCATGGATAAAAATGCATCGTGTAGGTTGAAATTGCCAGCATCGAAACTGATTACCAATTATAATCACTCTGTACACTGTGACAACACACTGAGATGGAGATGTGGAGTATCTCAGCTTGCTATATTCTCCAGATTGTTTAAAGTACTGGTTGCATGTTCTGAACCCAACTGAGGTACTTGGTATGCATATTGGACCCGGCAGCCTCTTTTACATCATTTATTTATGCAGTCCTTTCAACTATAAATACACTGAAGTGGGGAGGGTTGGGGGGAATATCATAAAGCCACATTTCAGGGACTTGAACTCACTGCAAAATTGATGGCTCTGTAAAAGAACAAACTATTTTATCATGGTAAATGTTTTCATTTTAATAGAATACTTCATCGTTACGTGTTAGCCCACCTATGGCTTTCTCATGGGAGAAAATGAAGAACAAGACTTCCATTTAATCTTCCCCGCCATCAGACTGAATATCTGGAAATGAAGATGGATGTGACACTGAGCACGAAACCACAGTGTATGACATGGCTGTCATAACCTTCCTATTTGGTTTACAAATTGGTTTATGGTTCTGTCAGTACAGTTTCATCAGCAAGCACCATGCCAAACACAGTACTGTTTGTCTGTTTAAAGCCCCAGCAAACAGGATACAGGAAATGACATAGTGACCTTACTAACAGAATAAGAAAACATCAATCTTAATTTTAAATCTCCTGCCACTGAAGCAGAGAAGGCAAAAACAGTCACCTGCTTAGCAGAGAGAGACCTTCCCTTCACTCAGTGTAATAAAAAAAGAAACTGTTTCACACAATAAATTGTGTGGTGTTTAATTCCTTGTGAATAAAACAAGAAACACTTACACAATGAGGTCATTTTATTTCTCTAAACAATGTAGGTACGTAAGAAAATAATTACAGATCATATACAAGAAGATTACAGTTTGCTTCCCCAAAGCTGTGGCATGATGCAATAGTTTTACATCCAAGGCTAATAAACCAAGGTCACACACAGGCAAAGCTAACAAACACAGCTTCAGGCATTTTGATGAAAACAATGTGGACCCATCCTCTTTGATTTTTAATATTAACCAGAGAGCCCTGGAAATAATTATCTACTGTGTACGAGTCTCCAGCAACTTAGAAAAACAACGTGTTGTTCCATGTTGTTTAGGTCAAAGATGCCCCATAGCCAGCAAAGACTAACACCGACTTCATAAGGGGCTGCCTACCACCTTCAGGAGTCTGACTAAACCTGTGCCACAGGGCTAATAGCTACTTAAAGTCTGATGCACACTTTAAATGCATGTGTTGCATTTAACCATCTCTGTTATACATAAAACTGCTAGCCCTGAGAAGACCAATTCCCAATAAAAACTTCAATAAAAAGAAACATGTTGGTTCATTACCAGCAAATGCAGCCTGACAAGCCAGAAAAGACTAACACACATGCAAGTCTTCAACTGCTTGCCAGCTCTAACAGTAACTCCTTAAGAACTAGATGGTTATGCAGTCAACATACCTGGACTGGGAATACGTTGGTGCTGGTTAGTAAGATGGTGCAAACAAACTATTTGTGACTTACTTAACTGTTTAACATTACCGACAGTGAAAACAGCCTGTCCCCTCACTTAGCAGATCTCAGGGCTGAACTCTGTTGTCCTATTAGGTTTTGAATTTTACTCTGACTTCATTCAGTCCTGAGCTCAATCCTATTGTTTCATTACTCTACAGATTCCTGCGATCTGACTGTATTTGATGTGCAGTGTACATTTCTCTACTGCTCACAGACTCCTGGAACAAAGATTGTTTCTCCAATGTTATTTTTATTCACTCATCGCATGTGAGCATCACTAGCTGGGCCACCATTTATAACTCTACCCCAGTTGCCTATAAGAAGATGGTAGGGAACTGCCTTCTTGAGCCCCTGCAGTCTATGTGCTGTGGATTGACCTACAATGCAATCAAGGAGGGAATTCCAGGATTTTGATTCAGTAACAGTGAAGGAATGGCTATATATTTCCAAGTCAGGATGGTGAGTGGCTTGGAGGGGAACTTGCAGGTGGTGGTCTTCCCATATATCTGCGGCTTGTCCTTCTAGATGAAAGTGGTTATGAGTTTATAAGATGCTGTCCAAGGATCTTTGGTGAATTTCTGCTGTGCACCTTGTAGATAGAGTACACTGAGCATCGGTGATGGACAAAATGGATGTTTGTGGATGTGGTGCCAATCAAGTGGGCTGCTTTGTCCTGGATGGTGTCAAACTTCTTGAGTGTTGTTAGAGTTGCACTCATCCAGGCAAGTGGAGAGTAATCCATCACATTCCTGACTCTTGCCTCATAGATTATGGACAGGCGTTGAGAAGTCAGGAAGTGAGTTAATCACCACAGTATTCCTAGTCTCTGACCTGCTCTTGTAGCCACTGTGTTCATGTTGTGAGTCCAGTTGGGTTTCTGGTCAACGATAACCCCAAGCATGTTGATAGTAGGGGATTCAGTGATGGTAACACTAATGAATATCAAGGGGCAATGGATAAATTGTCTCTTATTGCTGATTGTAATAACTTGACATCTGTGTGGCATGAATCTGTTACTTGCCATTTGTCAGCCCGAGCCTGGATATTGTTCGGATCTTGTTGCATTTGAATGTGGCCTGCTTCAGTATCTGAGGAGTCGTGAATGATGCTGAACATTATGCAATCATCATCAAACATCCCACTTCTGATCTTATGCTGAAGGGAAGGTCACTGATGAAGCAGCTGAAGATGGTTGGGCTTAGGACACTATTCTGAGGAACTCCTGTAGAAATGTTCTCGATCTGAAATGACTGACGTCCAACAATCACAACCATCTTCCTATGTGCCAGGTATGAGTCTAACCAAAAGAGAGTTTGCCCCCCAGCACCCATTGATTCCAGTTTTGCTGGGACTCCTGAAGCCACACTCAGTCAAATGCAGCCTTGAGGTCAAGAGCTGTCACTCTCACCTCACCTCTGGAATTCAGCTCGTTTGTCCATGTTTGAGCCAAGGCTGTAATGAGGTTAGAAGCTGAATGGCCCCGATTGAACCTAAACTGGGCAAAACTGAGCAGGTTATTGTTGAGCAGGTGTTGCTTGATAGCACTGTTAAAGTCACCTTCAGTCACTTTTATTGATAATCAAGAGTAAATGTGTAGGATTAATTGGCCTGGTTGGATTTGTCCTGCTTTCTATGAGCAGTACGGACCTGGTGATTTTCCATACTATCGGGTAGATGTCAGTGTTGTAATTGGGCTGGAAGAGCTTGGCTTGGGAAGTGGCAAGTTCCAGAGCACAAATCTTCAGTCATATTGCCGGCATGTTATTAGGGCCCACAGTCTTCATAGCATCCACTATCTCCAAATGTTTCTTGCTGTCACATCTATGAATTGAATTGGCTGAAGACTGGTATTTAGGCACATTGGAGGAGGGCAAGATGGATCATATGCTTAGCACTTCTGGCAGACAAGGGAAATTTGACATTCGACTTTGCAAGAAGAGATCTGAAGGACCTGGTGGACAGGGTAATGCAGAGGCAGGACATCAACTACCTTGATGACTGGCAGTGAAGGTCACAGCACCAGAGCATGCCAACCCGGTTCAAGGTGCCACCTGGCTCGGTACCGTCTGGTGGAATGCCCAGTCATGAAGTAGGTCAACGATCTTCCCTTCATCTCTGTACGTGCTACCATTGTCTTTCCAATGCTCATACTATCACTTGTACTGGTACTCAACTCCAACCAGAGCTCATACTTTATCACTGTTGTTATTGTCTGCAGTATCTTCCTTCACTCGCTGTCACTCACCCAGAATCCTGATGCTACTAAGCCTGCATGCTCTCTGCACTGCAACTCACTTTCTCAAGACACCTCCCCATGTGCACAATCTGCAATAGCTCAACCATTCACTTTCATCTCATAGAATCCCTATAGTGCAGAAAGAGGCAATTTGGCCTATCGAGTCTACACTGACCCGCTGAAGGGGATCTCATCCAAACCCAGCCCTCTACTGGATCCTCATAACTGTATATTTAACATGGTCAGTCCACTTAACGTGCACATCTTTGGACTGTGAGAGGGAACCGGAGCACACAGAGAAGACCCAAGCAGACACGTGGAGAACATGCAAAGTTCACAGTCACCCCAAGGTTGGAATCAAACCCAGGTCCCTGGTGCTGTGAGGAAGGTATGTTTGTCCTTTGGATAATGAGGAGGGAGGAAGTAAATGGGCAGGTGTTACACCTTCTGTGGTTGCAGGGGAAAGTATCATAGAGCTGTGGGGGAGGTGTTGGGAGTGGAGGAGGAGTTGACCATGTCCCAAAGGGCAGGGTCCCAGAAGAAGGCAGATAAGAGAGGGGAGGGGAATATGTATCTAGTGGTGACATCCTGATGGAGGTTGTGAAAATGGCAACTAATAATCCGCTGGATGTGGATGCTGGTGGGATGGTAGGTAAGGAAAAGGGGGACCCTTTCACTGTTGTTGAAGGGAAGAGAGGGGGTGAGAGCCAGAGTGCAAGACATGGCTCAGACTGGCTGAGGGCCCAGTGAACTACGGTGCTAGAGAATTCTTGGTTGAGGAAGAAGGTGAACATATCAGAGGCTCTTCTGTTGAAGTTGGCCTCATCAGAACAAATGCAACAGAGACAAAGTAACTGGAAGAATGGAACAGAGTTTTTACAGGTGACAGGTTGCGAAGATATGTGGTCAAGGCAATTGTGGGAGTCTGTGGGTTTGTAGTGGATGTTGGTGGTCAGTCTATACCCAGAAAAGGAAACAGAGATGTTGAGGAAGGGAAGGGAGGAATCAGATATAGTCCTGGTGAAGGTAAGAAATTGGAAGCAAAACTGACAACATTTTCTTATTCCATACAAGAGAGGGAAGCAACACCTTGATGTCATCAATGTACTGGAGAAAGAGTTATGGGTTGGGACTGAAGTAGGACTGGATCAGGAATGTTTCACATAGCCCTGAAAGAGACAGGCATAACTGGGGGCCCATCTGGGAACCCATGGCCACCCCTCTGACCTGAAGAAAATGTGAGGAGTTAAAAGAGAAGTTGTTCAGGGCTAAATCAAACTTAGCCAGGCAGAAGAGGGTGGTGGTGGGTGGGGACAGTTCAGATCTTTGTTCCAGGAAGAAGCGGAGCCCCCTGAGACCATCCTGCTGGAGGATGAATGTGTAATGGGATTGTACGTCCACATTAAAGAGAAGGCAGTTCTGTATTATGGATCCGGAAATAGATAGGATTCCCAAGAGTACTGCAGGAGTATCTCCCAGATCTAGACTATTGGTGGATCTGAACAAAGAATTAGGATTAGTAGATGTATGGAGATGTCTTCATCCACAGGGCAGAGATTTTTCTTTTTACTCCAATCCACATAAATGTCATACCAGATTTGAAATGTTTTTTGCTCCCTTGATTTTTTAAAATTCCATATCATCTTGTAAAATAGGTAGTATAGCAATTTCCGACCACGCTGCTGTATATATGGAAATCAAGGCGAGGAACAACGGGACATCCCCTCGGCGTTGGCGTATGGACCCCTTCCTGATGAAAGATAGTAAATTTGTAAAGTACTTCTTTCAAGAATTTAAAACTTTTTTAGAAATTAATTTAGGTACGGCTAGCAACCCGTCAATGATGTGGGAGACCATCAAAGCTTACGCGTGAGGTTTGATCATCTCCTACTCAGCGACCCAGGAAAAATTAAAGGGAGAACAACAGCGTCTGCTCGAAGCTCGCTTAAAAGCAGCTGAAACTGCATACGCTGATAGACCTTCTATTGTTAAATTGCAAAGGATTATGGCCCTTAGGACAGCTCTATACACTACGCTTACCCAAATGGCTAAGAGGGAAATATTATTTGCAAAACAAACCGGGTAGATACTTAGCATTTCTTGCAAGGAAAAATAAGGCCCCTCAAACTACCACGTCTATCAAGGAAAGTATGGGTATTTTGACTCATGATCATAAAAAGATTAATGCAATCTTTAGAAAATTTTATTCTGATTTATATAAATCGCAGGATTGTGAAGACAGGACTAGGAGGATGCAATCATTTTTTAAAAAATTGATCTTTCCGGGCCTAACTCCGGAACAGGTATCGGTCTTAAATGCTCCCCTAACAGTCCAAGAAATACTTGACGCAATCAGGCAACTTCAGAGCAGTAAGGCACCTGGCCCAGATGGTTTTCAAGCTGAATTCTATAAAGAATTTACAGAAATATTGGCTGGTCCACTTATGGACATATATAACTATGCATATAGTCAGGGCTGTCTCCCGCCTTCACTGAAAGAGGCAAATATCTCTCTTATCCTTAAAAAAGGAAAGAATTGAGAAGATTGTATGTCATACAGACCAATATCCTTGCTAAATGTAGATTTTAAAATCCTTTCTAAAACTTTAGCATTGAGACTAGAAAGGGTCCTACCACATATCATAAAGGAGGATCAGATGGGGTTTATTAAGGACCGTAGATCATCCAATAATATTAGAAGGGTTTTGAATATGATTCAAGCCTGCCATCAGGGAAAGATGCCAGGAGTAGTAGTTTCATTCAACGCGGAAAAGGCATTTGATAAGGTTGAATGGTCATATTTGTTTTACACATTGGAAAGGTTTGGCGTTGGAAAGGTGTTTACCAAATGGGTCTCAACATTGTATAGTGATCCCAAAGCAGTTGTGGTTACCAATGGATTAGGTTCGGATAGCTTCAGTGTGGGTAGGGGCTGCCGTCAGGGATGTCCTCTCTCGCCATTGTTAGTTACGCTAATAATTGAACCATTAGCAGAAGCTATACGGGCTGATCCTAATATAACAGCCCCGAGGATTGGTACAGGTAAACATAAAATTACCCTTTATGCAGATGATGTTCTTCTATTCCTCAGTAATCCTCTGATGTCCGTACCTCGCTTAATCCAAGCTATTAATACATTTAGCGCATTCTCAGGCTATAAAATTAATTTCTCAAAATCAATGGGTGGCCTTGCTATGATACCCCACTTAGTGGACGGATCCCATTTTCCCTTTTGTTGGTCCCTGGAGGATTTCTTATATTTAGGCATTTTTATTACCCCAGTATTTGGTCAGTTATACAAAGATAACTTTGTGCATTTACTGGAAAGGTTAAGGCAGGACCTCCAGAGATGGGGAGACCTTCCAGTTTCCTGGCTGGGTAGAATAGCACTAATTAAAATGAATGTCCTGCCCCGTCTCCTATACCCTAAGAGAATGCTTCCGGTGATGCTGCCAGGGCTGGCACTACGTAAATTATATGGCTGGTTGGGTTCCTTTATCTGGAATCATAGACGGCCCCTCATTAAGCTGAAGAAGCTACAGCTTCCACAGGCAAGGAGAGGATTGGACTTCCCAGATTTTAGGAAATATCAGTTAAGTTCCCTATTAAGTTACATAGCTGATTGGGTCTTGTCTGATCCACAATCAATCTGGCTGGACATCGAGGCTTCTCAAGTAAAATGCCCACTTATTAACCTTTTATTTTCAGACAAGAGGAAAATCATTACGGATCACTGTAAAAACCCTATAATAGTAAATACAATTAAAGCTTGGAATATAATGCGGCAAAATGAGGGCAACTCACATAAAACATCCCCCTATGCGCCAATAATGGGAGCATGGGGATTCCAACCGAGGTTTACAGATGCCACTTTTAAACTCTGGAGATCCAGGGGTATCTCATGTCTAGGGGACCTATTTAAAGATGGGGTCCTGATGTCTTTTGAACAGCTGCGTCAGAAATTCGGATTACCTAATGGAGACCTCTATCGATACTTCCAAATTCGAGACTATATACAGAAGAAGACTACGTTATTAGATAGTCTTTATAAATCAGATAGAGAATGTAGAGTACTACGAGCAATGGGGGTATCCTCCATCAGTACTATTTATCATTTGCTACATGATGAAGTATCGGGAGATATGGACAATCTGCTTAAAACATGGGATCAGGAATTGGGACTAGAAATCTCTATAGAAACGTGGAATGACATTTGTGAAATCGCTAGAAGAATCGCCATCTGTAACAGAACTCAGGCTATCCAGCTTAAGATACTTCATAGGGCCCATATAGCACCGGATCGATTGGCAAAATTTAAGGCAGGGGCATCTCCAATGTGTCCCAAATGTAAAATAGAGGTGGGCACTCTTGTACATTGCCTATGGACCTGTCATAAGATCCGTAGATACTGGACTAAAGTAGCAAGTGCCCTGACAGAAATTTTAGGAACGGAAATTAAAGTGGACCCCATATCTCTCCTTTTGGGCTTTTTGAACTTACCCTCCCTGGACATGCACGGGAAGAGACTATTTTCTATTCTCTCTTTCTGTGCAAGGAAAAATATTTTGGTAAACTGGGTGGCTGAGGGCCCCCCTGGACTTTCAAATTGGCACAGATTAATTATGGAATGTATTCCCCTTGACTTCCTTACAAATATGGTGCACCGAAAGACCGAATTATTTTATAAAATATGGCAGCCCTTCTTGAATTATATGAATACAGATATTTCGGCTATCCTAACAAGGGCTTTTATTTAATTGAGATTACGAACCTGGCTGGTCCGGGGCCCCTTGGAAGAGGAATCCCGCACGAATACGGGTTTTGTTACATTTGATGTTAACACATTCCGAGCATGTATCTCACTACCCAATTTCTATGTTATCTACTGTTTTTTCTTGGGGTTTTTTTTCTCTTTCTCTTATTTGAATAATGTAAGAGACTTAAATATACACTCTAGTTAGTTGTAGGTTAGATTAGTAGTTAGTTGAGTTTTGTTTTTTTCTCTTTCTCGGTATTTTTCTTTTGTTAAATTTTGGTTATTATATATTTAAGATTTAATTGTATATCAATGTTTGTACTTGAGAGTTTTGTTTATTTTTGTAAACTTGTAAAAATGTTAAATTTCTAATAAATATATCTATAAAAAAAAGAGAAGGCAGTTCGAGCCTGCAAACTGGAAATTCTGAAACTGATGCAAAGCATCAGGACAATCGCAGATGTTAGCAGGAAGGGACTGAACAAAGGGAGGGCTAGCTACAATGTCTTACAGACCTGCAAAACCAAGCTTTTCTTCTGAAACCTGGCTGGATTTTACTCTTCAATTTCTTCTGTTGAGCCTGTTCCATTAACTTGCTGCAGAATCTAGCTCGGTTATGCTACTAGCCTACTGCATCAAGCTTCACCTCTTCCCACATGTTCATATGCTCACGGCTAGATTAACATTTCATCCTGTGCCCCTCCATTTTTTTCCTGGAGCAAATTTGTTATAGAAACATAGAAAATCGGAACATGGATAGAGCATTCAGTCCTTTGAGCCTGCTAAGCCAGTCAATATGTTTATGGCTGATCACCCAACTCAGTATCATTTTCCCACTTTCTCCTTGTACCCTTTGATCCCTTTAGCCCTTAAAATATTATCTCACACACCTTCCCACCCTGAAATTGACTGCCTCTGTGAATCAAATTCTAACCCATTAGCAGTTCTTGAATTAAATCCATCACTTCTTGTTTCATGCATTATTATCCCATGGCCTAATGGATTGTTCTTTTCCTTTCTCATATGACTCACAGATTGAACAGTAGTCTGTTGCTAGTTCCTGGAAAGGCCTTTACTCCTCCACTAATCCAGTGATTAGAAGTTGACCCTTCAATGCACTCCCGACTTCTCCAAATTGGACTTTGCAACCCAGTGTTGTACTTATTTCTCTTAAGCAGCAGCTCCACCTGTCCTGCCCTTTACTCCTGGGAGATGAAATTGCAGCTTTGATCTCGGGAATTAACTTATCCAAGTTTCCCTCTCTCTCTCTCTCTCTTGCTCTCGCTCTCTCTCCCTCTCTCTCTCTTTCTCTCCTTCTTGCATCCCGAAGTGTTAGTCTTAGCTTAGTGATAAGATTCACACTTCTGAGTTAGGAAGTCGTGGAAATCCCAATGCTATGGACTTGAGCACATCATCTGATGTTGATAATTATTTATGGGAGAGTAGACACAGAATAGAGATAAAGGCAATATTATTAGATTGAGGGGTTGCAGCAAGTGGTGTTGCCCATGGGTCTGCACCACGGCTTCATCTTCTCACTATAACATGGATCCAGGAATTGGGAGATTTTCATTTGTTTGCAAATGATAATAATTTAGGAGATATAACAAGTTGTGTAGCTAGCTGCAATAAGTTACACAAAGCCATCGCAATAATCTGAGGATATTGTCTTTTGTTAATTTGCTACCTTAACTTACAATAACTTACTGACCCAAGATAAGTCTGGGTGGAGCTGCTTGTATTCATACCTTCTTGAACATTATCTAATGCCTTATCCACCTAGTTATGCACCTATCTAAACTAACCGCTTCAAAAAAGAACAACCAGACTTATCGGACATGACCAACTGACACATTCCCCCATCACCAGAAGGCTCGATGTTTGGACCAGAAGTGATGCTTGAACTAAATGGACATTCTGAGCTAACCATTGCTGCTCAGATTTTACAAGAATTGGTCTCCAGTTGCTCACTTCTGGGCCCACTATTTAATGAAGGATAGCAGGCTCTCCATGTAGTTGGTCCAATCAGAGGGGTGACAGTTTGGAAGTCTTAACTGTTGGAAAATGGAGGAACCCACACAGGGCAAATTTGACAAAAAGACATAATGGCTCAAGGTGGGTGGACTATTTGATTAAAGAGGCAATCCAGGAGGATTGTTGGCATCAACATGAGCTGCTTTGCAAAACTTCCAGTCTGCTCTACAGGCCTTGGGAGCCTTTGGTTCTGATGGCATTTCCACTGACTCCTAATGGCCTCCCAGTTGTGGCCTTGAATACTTAAAGTGGCAGCACATCTCTGTGAACTGGCAACCGACCCATATCTTGACCTGCCTTCTGACTGCCACTAGGAACCTAGAACAGTGTTGGTGGATCATTCTAAGATGGTTCCCCACTAACTTACAGCACCAGCCTTCAATCCCACCACCGGGTGGATCTACTAAAATTCTGCTCTCTGTCTGTGATAATGGATCCCAGTTTTTTGATACAACACTTATAATCCTGATGAAGTCCATAATTACCTGATTTCTTTTTCCCAAGGACAGAGGAAGAGGCAGATGCTTTTTGCAGCCTTTGCCAATAACTGTTTTTTGTGTTCCTGTTGTGTATTTAAGAAAGTTCAACTTAATACCAACAACAACTTGCATTTATATAACCTCTTTAATATAGTACCATGGTGGAACCTCCAGTGGATTGATGCATAGCCACCATGATTTGAGAGTACAGTGCTTTTGGCAACAGATGCCATGAAGTGCTTGTTTAATTGGATTATTTTGTTGTGGAAAAACAATTATGCAGCTTGACCACAAAGAAAGGATTCTGGATCAATGGTGCTGGAAGAGCACAGCAATTCAGGCAGCATCGAGGAGCTTCAGCAAAATCGACGTTTCGGGCAAAAGCCCTTCATCAGGAATAAAGGCAGAGAGCCTGAAGCGTGGAGAGATAAGCTAGGGGAGGGTGGAGATGGGGAGAGAGTAGCATAGAGTACAATGGGTGAGTGGGGGAGGAGATGAAGGTGATAGGTCAGGGAGGAGAGGTGGAGTGGATAGGTGGAAAAGAGCTAGGCAGTCAATGCTGATAAAAAGTGACTGTTCGTGACTCCATGTCTGGCACTTGAGGGAGGACCTACTCTCCAGGTTTAGCCATCTACAAAAGTGCATTAAATGAAGACACCCCATTTTAAATGGATTGTTTCTCCATTAAATTTTACAGATACTTCGATTATCCGAAGGACACGGGCGGGGAGTATTTTGTTCAGTTAGTCGAATCCCTGACAACTGAATGCTGGATGACATAGTTTAGCCAAGCATTAAGATCTTGCGATCTTGGCGGATAATCCGATATTCAGATAATTGAATGCCGGAAAAATTGAGGTTCCTCTGCAAAGGGACGCCAAGGTAAGCATAACTCAACAAACGTTTTCAGAGTGATGTCAACAAGCTACAATTAACACCCAATTTGTTTAATCAGAAATCATGACAGATGACCAAAATCTTGGTAAAAGATTTGGATTTTAAAGAGCTTTAGAAGAGAATGAAAGGTGAAGAGGTTTTGGGAAGTGTTCACAGGGCTTAGGTAATGGAAGCTTCTGCCACTAATGGTAAACAATGGAATGACCAGAGGATGTTACAGAGATAGAACAAGATATGGACACTGAGAGATTTTGAAAAAAAAAGAACAGCAATTTCAAAATCAAGGCATTTCTACTTTAAGGGTTAATGCATGTCAAAGAGCAGAGAGATAATAGGTGAATGGGATTTGGTGTGAACATGACATGGCCAGCAGAGATTGGGAGAGCTGAATTTCGACAAAAGCAATGATTGAGACCTGATGCATAATAGCAGAGTTCAGTTGCATTAGTGTACAAATTAAAATTGAATTGTTCCCACAAATAAAATGGAGCACCAAAGTAAGGACAGTGGTCAAGCATTGTTAGACTATAGCTAGATCACCATGAAGTGCTTGTTTAATTGGATTATTTTGTTGTGGAAAAACAATTATGCAGCTTGACCACAAAGAAAGGATTCTGGATCAATGGTGCTGGAAGAGCACAGCAATTCAGGCAGCATCGAGGAGCTTCAGCAAAATCGATGTTTCGGGCAAAAGCCCTTCATCAGGAATAAAGGCAGAGAGCCTGAAGCGTGGAGAGATAAGCTAGGGGAGGGTGGAGATGGGGAGAGAGTAGCATAGAGTACAATGGGTGAGTGGGGGAGGAGATGAAGGTGATAGGTCAGGGAGGAGAGGGTGGAGTGGATAGGTGGAAAAGGAGCTAGGCAGGTCGGACAAGTCCGGACAAGTCAAGGGGACTGGAAGTTTGAAACTAGGATGAGGTGGGGGAAGGGGAAATGAAGAAGCTGTTGAAGTCCACATTGATGCCCTGGGGTTGAAGTGTTCCGAGGCGGAAGATGAGGCGTTCTTCCGTATTCCCAATTCCTCCGCCTCCGCCGTATATGCTCCCAGGAGGACCAGTTTCACCACAGAACACACCAGATGGCCGCCTTCTTTAGAGACTGCAATTTCCCTTCCCACGTGGTTAAAGGTGTCCTCCAATGCATCTCGTCCACATCCCGCACCTCCGCCCTCAGACCCCACCCCTCCAACCGTAACAAGGACAGAACGCCCCTGGTGCTCGCCTTCCACCCTACAAACCTTCGCATAAACCAAATCATCCGCCGACATTTCCGCCACCTCCAAAAAGACTCCACCACCAGGGATATATTTCCCTCCCCACCCCTTTCCGCCTTCCGCAAAGACCGTTCCCTCCGTGACTACCTGGTCAGGTCCACGCCCCCCTACGACCCACCCTCACATCCTGGCACTTTCCCCTGCCACCGCAGGAACTGTAAAACCTGTGCCCACACCTCCTCCCTCACCTCTATCCAAGGCCCTAAAGGAGCCTTCCATATCCATCAAAATTTTACCTGCACATCCACTAATATCATTTATTGTATCCGTTGCTCCCGATGCGGTCTCCTCTACATTGGGGAGACTGGGTGCCTCCTAGCAGAGCACTTTAGGGAACATCTCCGAGACACCCGCACCAATCAACCAAACTGCCCCGTGGCCCAACATTTCAACTCCCCCTCCCACTCTGCCAAGGACAGGGAGGTCCTGGGCCTCCTTCACCGCCGCTCCCTCACCACCAGACGCCTGGAGGAAGAACGCCTCATCTTCCGCCTCGGAACACTTCAACCCTAGGGCATCAATGTGGACTTCAACAGCTTCCTCATTTCCCCTTCCCCCACCTCATCCTAGTTTCAAACTTCCAGTCCCCTTGACTTGTCCGGACTTGTCCGACCTGCCTAGCTCCTTTTCCACCTATCCACTCCACCCTCTCCTCCCTGACCTATCACCTTCATCTCCTCCCCCACTCACCCATTGTACTCTATGCTACTCTCTCCCCGCCCCCACCCTCCCCTAGCTTATCTCTCCACGCTTCAGGCTCTCTGCCTTTATTCCTGATGAAGGGCTTTTGCCCGAAACGTCAATTTTGCCTGTCCTCGGATTTTGCCTGTCCTCGGATGCTGCCTGAATTGCTGTGCTCTTCCAGCACCACTAATCCAGAATCTGGTTTCCAGCATCTGCAGTCATTGTTTTTACAGAGAAAGGATAGCAATAGTGAACAACTTTATCAAACTCATTGTAAGGGCAAAGACAAAGATGGTTAATATCTTGATCAGAATCTCAAAAGTTATTATTGATGCGCTTTATTGGGGCATGTAGAATGCAAATATTCAAAAGAGAAGAATTGGAAATGATGAACTGGGTAATGAATTGGGGGGGCAAGAACTTTTGACAGGAGATAGAGGTGGGAAACAGAGTACAATTTGGAAAGGAAAGTTTGCTAAGGAGGTTGGATGAGGCAGACAAGAATAAATCCTGAGGAGTAATAATTTTGTGACTTCATCTAACATAGCTGCATCTTAGCAAAAGAACAGTAAGTGGTGAAACATTCCTTTCCTAATAAAGTAGTGCTATTGGTTAGTTATTAGCAGTGCCATAGGAAAGCCACCAGCTATTCAATTTATTGAAAGGAGAAAAACTAACAAACATGCTCTCCTTCTATAAATGGCCATATTCTGCTTCATATAATACTGAATAGTTTCTGTGTGAAATAGTTTCCATTCAGCAAAAAAAAATCATTCACATGACTGTTTACAGCTTAGGAGAGCACTCAACAGATATGATGTCAATAGCCTATTGCTGCAAGCTTCAACATCCACATGCACTGAACCAGAAACACCTGCTGCTCTGTGAACTGTGCAAGTATACCATGCAAAACAAAAATGCAGAATTACTTTATTAAATTGCAGTGAGAACCTCTAAACCTGACCAACACTCCAACCAGACAGTTCAGGAAGTTGAATCCCTGTTTGTGCCAAATCAGTTCCTGGCCTACATTCTTGAAAGCTGATGGGATGGGATTGGTTGCCTGTTTTACATTTAGTCTGATTTTATTGTCAATTGACTTGAAAGGTCTTACAATCTATTTTAGTATCCTTTCACTTTCTGTGTGCTGAAAGCAGTTACTTCTCCCTTTTAGGTTCTATGCTATGTTTCAGGTTCCATATTAGCCCTTCTAATCATCATTTTCACCGAGTTCATCTTTTTTTATGGTTGCCTTTAGTGCTGTTAGCCAGAAGTTTACTATTGCTTCTTTTTGTTTTAGTTTAGCTCTAGTTGCCAGATCTTATGCTGTAACATCGGCAGATGAGAAGACTCCCCAGAGATAGAAGCTGTTCCTAGCTGTTTATGTCACTTCAACAAGGTTTCTGTTGATCAGCTGCCAAAATTATGCTAGAAATCAAGAGAACTCCAGCAGAAGGCAATTCACTGTTTACCCACAGAACTCAGTACTTTAATGCTGCTCCCTTTTAGCTAAGACGTTATTTTGTGTTCTTATGCAGCTCATATTTGAAGATTCACCACTGAAAATACATCATCTTGTCTGTTCATTTGTTTGCCTAATTAGTTTGAGCCAAACGCTTTGTTAACATCGTTGAATGTTTCTTTGTGTTAAATCCAGAACCCTTATCCTCAGTTCTTCATTATCCTTTCCCATCTTGACATTGAATCGAACTATGTTGTTATTATAGTTTTCTAAGTATTCTCCTACTGTCACATCAGTTATTTGTCACATTTTATTTGACAATATTAAATCAAACAATGTTCTATCGATTAGAATAGAAACCTATTGGTCCTGGAAACACTTGAAGGCAAAAAGGTGCTAATTCCTATGTTGACCAAATACAATAAAATGATGTCAAGTTATCTTGGGATAGATTATGTCTGCTAATGTCATTAGTGTCATGTTCAAACAAAGTTCTTTGGACTGTTTCCCTATCTCCTATTACAGGACGAAAATACTGCAGATAATAGAGATCTTAAAATATAAATAGAATGTGCTACAAAAACCCAGCAGGTCTGGTAACATCTGTGAACAAAGGGACAGAATAAATGGTTTAAGTCTAGAATGATTTTCCTTTGGTTCTGTAGAAGAGTCACATGGGCATTAACTGTTTCTCTCTTCACAGATACTGTTTGACCTGCTGAATTGCTCCAGCATTTTCTGTGTCTATGACTATTTGTTGACAGTTGTTCTCAGAATTTGTAAACAGGGACCTGGTGATGCTTGTGAGTGATGTAAAGGTAGGCCAGTTGGTTTTCTCAGACTGCCAAATGTGGACACGCAGCCAGACGTAGCCAGACGTAGCCAGCCTGGATACAGATAGTGGTTCAGGTCAGTCCTGTGTCCACAGCAGTGCAGGAAGATGGTAAATGATCTTCTTCACTCTCTCCAGAACCCCACACTCACACGGCCACCATTCACTCACTTGGGTCATCTGCAAAATTAGCTAACATGCATTAACTCCCCTGATCTAATGCATTGATGTAAGTCATAAACATTTGAGCATATCAATAGCACTTCATCTGTTACATCTTGCCAATCTGACAAAGACCACTTCATTTGCACTCTTTTTTTCTGCCAGCCAACCAATTCGTTACCCATGCCAA
This sequence comes from Chiloscyllium plagiosum, assembly GCF_037043375.1. Lineage (NCBI taxonomy): Eukaryota > Metazoa > Chordata > Chondrichthyes > Orectolobiformes > Hemiscylliidae > Chiloscyllium > Chiloscyllium plagiosum. The sequence goes on from NW_028270140.1 coordinate 80,838,334, forward strand.
TACGTTAGTATTTACAACATGAGGTTTTACTGTGTGTAAAGTACTGTTTGTCCATAGCCTCCCTTTATCTACAACAAATGTTACTCCTTCAAAGAACTCCAATAAGTTGTTTGAACATGATTTGCCTTCCCCTAAAACATGCTGACTTCTCCTGATTACCTTGAGCTTTTCTAAGTACTCAGCTATAAACTCCTAATGATCCATTCCAGCACTCTTTTCATGACAGACATAAAGTGAACTAGCCTATAGTTTCTTGTCTTCTGCCTCCCACCCTTCTTGAATCGAGGATGGGGGATGGAGGGGGGTGGGGACTATATTTGCAACTTTCTAGTCTAATGTAACCTTTCCAGAATTCAGCAAATTTTGTAATTTAATGCCAAAATCACCTACATTACCTACTTTGCTGAAACTACTAGTATGAAGTCTGTGAGGGCCCAGGAATGTATCAGCCGTGGGACCATTAATTGTTCAGGACCACCCCATGATAGCAATTTCATAAATTATTCTTCGATTTCCACCTCCTGAGGTCCTGTTATAACTGAAATGTTTTTTAAGTATCCTCTACAGTGAAAACAAAGCAAAATATTTGTACATTTCCTTATTATGTAGTATGAATACCCTATCTCACTCTTGAGAGGACTAACACTCACTTTCCTTGCTCTTTTCCTTTTCATAAACTTGTGACAAAGCTTGCTATCCACTTTGCATTCCCGGCTAGCTTTCTGTCATCATTTTATTTCTACATCCTAATTAATTTTTTAGTAATTCTCTGTCATTTTTTGCATTCTGTCAAATCATCTGACCTCCCACCTCCCACCTGTGTTTGCACAATGTTATCTTTTATATTTCAGTTCGATGTTTTTCTTAACTTCTTTCATTAATCATGGATGATGCATATGCCCCTTCGAATTTTTCTTTATAGTAGGAATATACTTATCTAAGTGTTCTGTAATATCCCCTTAAATATCTGCCACTGCATCCGGACTGATCTATCCTCTAGCCTGTTCTCTGTTTGATTCCAGAACATGCAGCCCCAAGAAAAATCTCATAAGTATTCAATAAATTCCTTATCCTGGCTACCTAATTATTCAACTTTATATGTCGATTAAAGTTACCCAAGATTATTGCCATGCTTTTATCACATGCAACCAATATTTATTTTTGTATAATTCATCCTAAATTATAGTTATTGGTAATAGGCCTCTCATTAGTGGCTCATTTCCCCAAATATTCCTCATCTTCACCCAGACATCCTGGTCTCCAGAACAAGGGCACCTCTAAATGCCATCATTCACCAATAGTGTTAAGCTTACATCTTTACTTAGTTTCATATTCTTTTTGAATACCACATTACCCTCAATATTCAGAAAGCAATCCGAGTCATCCAGCAGTCACACTTTCCTTAATGGTTATCAGATCTTATGTATGGTCACGGGTAGGCCAACGTTTACTGCCCAAACCCTTAATAGCCTTGGAATTGTGTGTGGGGGGGTGGGGGGGGTGGGTTGAGCTAGCTCCTGGAATGTGGTGCAGTAAATCGTGCCAGCTTTAACAGATCTGAGTAACTTTCTGAACCAATACAGATAGCAGATAGATGTTAAGCTTGTAGTAGGGATTGAATTCAGTTGTCCCGATTATTCACCCAGGCTTTTGGATTATTGTTATAAATGATATACGATCTTCCTCCCCAATAATGTAACCATACTCCTTTGCCTACTATACTCCTTTGGACGCTGACTTCTTCTTGGCAATATACTGCTTCTAAATATTCAGTGATTTCTTGCAAACAATTATGCCAGATCTCCACACTTCTCACTACCATCACCTTGGAATTTTTCAGACTGCCCCAAAAGTATGTTTTGGAGCCTGTTGAGTACTAGATTTCAACCCACAGGTCCTACTTTCTTCCTCCTGCAACTTAAAAGCTCCAAGTGCAGGAGTGCCTGTCAAAGGTTCCACTGAGCCATGAGCTTGAGGTTGGAAGGTCCACTTTACTGTTCTACTTGGGGTTGATGGAGGTCTGGAGTGGTTTGAGATGGACGTTTGTTGGATGGAATCCTGATGGACAGGATGTACATGTATTTGGAAAGGCAAGGACTGATTAGGGATAGTCAACATGGCTTTGTGCATGGGAAATCATGTCTCACAAATTTGACTGAGTTTTTTGAAGAAGTAACAAAGAAGGTTAATGAGGGCAGAGTGGTAGATGTGATCTATATGGACTCCAATAAGGCGTTCGACAAGGTTCCCCATGGGAGACTGGTTAGCAAGATTGGATCTCACTGAATACAAGGAGAACTAGCGATTTGGATACAGAACTGGCTCAAAGATAAAAGATAGAGGGTGGTGGTGGTGGGTTGCTTTTCAAACTGGAAGCCTGTGACCAGCAGTGTGCCACAAGGATTGGTGTTAGGACCATTGCTTTTTGTTATTTATATTAACGATTTGGATGTGAACATAGGAGGTATGGTTAGTATTAGTTTGCAGATGACACAAAAATTGGAGGTGTAGTGGACAGCAAAGAAGGTTACCTCAGATTACAACAGAATCTTGATCAGATGGGCCAATGGGCTGAGGAATGGCAGATGTAGTTTAATTTAGATAAATGCAAGGTGCTGCATTTTGGAAAGGCAAATCAGGGCAGGACTTATATACTTCATGATAAAGCCCTAGGGAGCGTTGCTGAACAGAAACCTTGGAGTGCAGGTTCAAAGTTCATTGAAAGTGGAATCACAGGTCGATGGGATAGTGAAGAAGGTGTTTGATGTGCTTGCCTTTATTGGTCAAAGCATTGAGTATAGGTGTTGGGAGGTAATGTTGCAGCTGTATGTGACACGGGTTCAGCCACTTGTAGAATACTGAAGGGGTTCAGAAAAGATTTACAAGAAGTTTCCAGGGTTGAAGAATTTGGGCTATCAGGGGAGGATAAACAGGCTGGGGTTATTTTCTTTGCAGCCGTGGAGGCTGAGGGGTGACCTTATAGAGGTTGATAAAATCATGAGGGGCATGGATAGGGTAAATAGACAAGGTCGTTTCCCTGTGGTGCGGGAATCCAGAACTAGAGGGCATAGGTTTAGGGTGACAGGGGTAAGATATAAAAGAGACCCAAGGGGCAACGTTTTCTTGCAGAGGTAGTGCGTATATGGAATGAGCTGCCAAAGTGGTGGAGGCTGGTACACTTACAATATTTAAAACGCATCTGGATGGATATATGAATAGAAGGTTTAGAAGGATATTGGCCAAATGCTGCCAAATGGGATAGGATATCTGGTTGGCATAGACCAGTTGGACTAAATGATTTATTTCATTGCAGTATATCTCTATGACTCTACGGCTCTATATCTTCTGACCTGGAGGTCTGGGAACTGATGTTGTCCACCATCAGTCAACAGGCCCAAAACTTCCAGCCATTCTCAAAACTGCACCTATGTTTAAGCTCCCCTTTCTGCTGTGGGTCCATTACTCTTGTTCAGTGCAAACAAAACCATTTGTGGGTTATTATGGCTGATCTTTTTATTCAGGTTACTAAACCAGGTGTAGCAATGTGTGATTGGGCTGACCACCAACTGTAATTGAGCTTACGACTCTAGGGATTTTGACTGAGTCAGTTGTATTTCAAGGATTTGGTTTCTTCTTTAAATTTCTTTGGTTGAATCCATTTCTATACTTGTATTCTGACAACCCCCACTGAACATGATAACCGTTGCTATTTGAACCAGCTGCTATGACACCGTTATTAGGGGCAGCCCCTTCTTTTTAAAATTTTGTCTTTCCGTCCCTCATTCTTGGGGCTTCACCGAACAGCACCAGGTTATGGTAGATCATTTGCAGTCCAAATGCAAATGTGAAAAGACAGCATTTGAACATCAATCAGCCTAGCTGCCACACCAGTTAATGACTGACAAGCGAAGGACATTGATTAACTGTCTACCCATCATTCATTGTTTCCAGTTACCTGATGAAGGAACAGTGCTCTGAAAGCTAGTGCTTTCAAATAAACCTGTTGGACTATAACCTGGTGTTGTGTGATTTTTAACTTTGCCCACCCCAATCCAACACCGGCTCCTCCACATCATCGTTTCCAAGGCAAACTTTTTCCAGTCTTTCTAAATTTGTTCTGAGGATGTGGGACATTCTGGATCAGTTTCTTGCAGAAGGTAGAAGTGGGTTATTTCCTTAAACTGCTGCAGTATTAATTGTGCTGACAGTGTCGCCGCTATGACAAGAGTCTGAAATGTTATTCAAATACCATCTGAACATAAGGTTCAATCCACATTTTGTATGAAGCGTCCATTCTTCACAAATTACAACTGATTTAGAATCACTGGCAGAAAATCCAGCATTTCAATTATTCTGGTCCTGTAAAGTCCAAGAACTCACATACTTTAGCGACTTGTCTTTGATTTTGCTATTAAATCTCTCATGGCTTTACCATATTTTTCTTCCTGATTTCCTCCAGCCATGTGTTGCAAAATTTGTTTCTCCATTGGAACTGATGTTATCTGACATTTTACTTCTAAGCATATTACAGAAACTCCTAGGGACTCTTTTTACTAGATCCCAGTGGCTTGCTATTATTGGCATACTTTTCAAAATGGTCCTCAATACCCTCCTCTCCAAGTATGCCTTCATCTGCACACCCCAAATTCACACTTTCCTGCCTGCTTTGAAGTTTACTGTCTTTCACTTGTCTTGTAAAGCGCTGTTTATGTGAGTAGCACTGTAGGAGTCTAAATTGCCATTGTTAGAATTGTATAGCGACTGTATGATTCAAGCCACAGTATGTGAATCCACATAAAGATGCCAATGTAGCGCTCAGATCAGTCTTCACAAGAAAGAGAAGGGACCTGTAAGGCTTTGTGGAAATGTTTCTGCTTGCTGTTTTTCTGTATTTTTTTTATATTGTATCACTTATTATATCATCCTCTAATGTTTGAACAGCTGCAGAAATGATAATAAAAAAGTCATAAAATTGTCCAATTCACAGAGGCCCTCCGTTTGCTTGAACAGTCAATTCAAACGATGCGATGTTTGTTTTTCAGCATTTATTTCGGCACTGCACATTTTAGTTCATAATCTGTTGCAGCAGATGGAACTGATATGATCCAATGTACTGCATGTGCATAGAAGCATAACTATTTTAGATTGGTTCAATTGTGTATAAACAGAATCTGTTTAAATAAGGTTAAAAAAGAAATCTGAAGCAGTTGTTTTATGCTTCACAATACAGGAACCTGGAAAGAATTACTTCAAAGCTCATCTTTTTTTTTAATTCAGTGGAATATAATAGCTAATTAAAAGGGAAACAAAGTCAATTCTCAATAAATCCAATGGGCTGAGGAAAACATCTTACAATATGCTTTTAGACGGTTCGGTGGGATAGTGATAATTCTTTACTAAGAGATTTATCCAAACATTTAGTCAGGGCTCCATTCCCTATCGCTGTCCCCGATACATTCAGGAAAGCATGGATGTGGACAATGACATCAGCGTTGATGATGACCACTGAGATTGCCAATATTCTAGATTAGACATTTGATTTCTCACTCACTGAGCCATGGTCCTCTCATGGAGCATTACTGATTGCAGGAGCACAGAACTAAAATTCTTGACTTGTGATTTTTCAAATTTAAATACAGAGGATGGTCACACAACTAAGTACCAGAGATGCCCTAGAAGATAAAAGAAAGGACTTGAATTAATATAGTACCTTTTACATTCCCATGATGTTCCAAAGTGCTTTATGGTGTCATCACTGTTATCCCGTATGAACATAACAGCCAATTTATGCAAGCAGCCCCAAATGCCAATGTGATAACAACCAGATAACTTGTTGAGGTGTAGTATTGGTTAGGGCACTAGGGGTAACTCCACCACCCTTCTCCAAAACACAATCCTGGAACCTGTTATGAGCAGTTGAGAGGGAAGACAGAGTTTCAGTTTAAAGTCACTTCTCAAAGCAGCACCACTAATTCACGTTTCTAGAGTCAGGCTTGAAGGAACAACTTCCTGACTCAGAGGCAAGAGTTCTAGTCACTGAGCCACAGTAAATATAGTCATAAACTACAGCAGGATTACTGTAAAAGAATAAATAACTAAAGTATTAAATATTCACACTTCTCATTGAAACAGTCAACTATAATCCCATTGAGGGTGGCACGGTGGCTCAGTGGTTAGCACTGCTGCCTCACAGTGCCAGGGACTCGGGTTTGATTCTAGCCTTGGGTGACTGTGTGGATATGCACATTCTCCCTGTGTCTGCGTGGGTTTCCTCCAGGTGCTTTGGTTTCTTCCCATTGTCCAAAGATGTGCAGGTTAGGTGAATTGGCCATACTAAATTGCCCATTGTTTTCAGGGATGTGTAGGCTTGGTCAGGAGAAATGGAGAATAATAGGGGTAGGAGAATGGGTCTGGATAGGGGAGTCTTCAGAGGGATTCCATAATATCCCATCTGCCTGCCTTTCAGATAAAGTGATAGATTTGAAAGAAAACCACTCACAATTGGTAATGTACCACATAGTCAAGATTAGTGAGGCACTGGAAAAGCATAGCAGGTCAGGCAGTATCTGAGGAGCAGGAAAATTGACATTTCAGGCAAAACCTGAAACATTGATTTTCCTGCTCCTCAGATGCTGCCTGACCTGCTGTGCTTTTCCAGCGCCACTCTAATCTTGACTCTAATCTCCAGCATCTGTAGTATCCATTTCTGCCTAGCTGACTGTACCATGTAGTGTCCAGGAAATTCAGTCAGCCAGTTGGTGAATGAGAAAAGAATTACCATTGTCTATCATATGCCTTGGAACCAACCATGCAGCTGGTGGATTATGGATTAGCATTTGGACAGAAGCACAAACCTCAGTAGAGTGGACAAAATCAGTTGATGTTACACCAAGGAGTTTTGCATGCTGCTGTAATTTTAATCTGTAAAATATCACAAATTGAAGCAGTTGCAAGGAATGGCCCCTTTACTCACCCACATTGATAAAGCTGATGCTGGCTACACAGCAAATATTTTCCTTCATTTGTATTTTCAAATGTTGTGTTCTATGTAATATTCACACAGAGGCATCGTTCCAGCCCCCACACGACTGGGAACGATGAGTCAGATGGGAAAATTTGACAAAATCAGTGAATGAGATTCTTAATATTGAGAAGAAAATGTTCCATTTTGCAACTAAATTTTGAACAATAAGACAAGAATTTCACTCTAAGTGTCAAGAGGCCTGTTTGTGTGTATTTGCATTCTATTAGTGCCTAATCTCACCTCATTGATATGCAGTTTCCTATTCTCCCATGCACTGGATAAAAAGTAGATAGTGACAATTCTTGAAAATCTGAGGATGCTGTAAATCAAAAACAGAAACAGAAATTTCTGGAAAAGCTCAGCAGGTCTGCAGCATCTGTGGAGAGAAATCAGAGTTAGTGTTTTGGATCCAGTGACCCTTCCGACATGACAATTCCTGACTTGAAAGCTAGAAAGGGAGCTTAGTAGCTCCAATTCATTACTACAGAATGCATGCTTAGTAAGGTTGTAGATGACACCAAAGTTGGTGGTATAGTGGACAGTGAGGAAAGTTAATCTAAGAGTACAAAAGGATCATGATAAATTGGGTCAATGTGCCAAGGAGTGGCAGGTGGAGTTTATTTTAGATAAGTGCAAGGTGTTGCATTTTGGTAAGATGACCAGGGCAGGAGTTACACAGTAAGAGGTAGGACTCTGGAGAGTGTTGTTAAGCACAGAGATCTTGGAGTTCAGGTGCATAGCTGTTTGACTGTTGCACCACAGGTCGACAGGGTGGTGAAGAAGGTTTTTGGCACACTTGCCTTCAATGTTCAAAACATTGGGTATAGGAGTTGGGATGTCATGTTGCAGTCGTACAGGGCATCGGTTAGGCCACTTTCGAATTACTGCGTACAATTCTGATCTCCCTGCTATAGGAAGGATGTTATTAAATTGAAGAGAACAAAGAACAAAGAAAATTTACAGCCCAGGAACAGGCCCTTCGGCCCTCCAAGCCTGAGCCGATCCAAATGTACTGTCTACATCTGTCGCCCAATTCCTAAGCATTTGTATCCCTCTACACCCCACCTACTCATGCATCTGTCCAGACGCATCTTAAATGAATCTACTGTGCCTGCCTCTACCACCTCTGCTGGCAACGCGTTCCAATGCCCACAACCCTCTCTGTGAAGTACTTGCCGCGTGTATCCCCCTTAAACTTTCCACCTTGAAAGCCTGACCTCTTGTTATTAAATCCTTCACCCTGGGAAAAACTTTGTCTCTATCCACCCTGTCTATACCCTTCATGATTTTGTAAACCTCAGTCAGGTCCCCCCTCAATCTCCATTTTTCTAGTGAAAATAAACCTAACCTACTCAATCTCTCTTCATAGCCAGCACCTTCCATACGAGGCAACATCTTCGTAAACCTTCTCTGCACTCTCTCCAAAGAGTCCACATCCTTTTGGTAATGTGGCGACCAGAACTGTACACAGTATTCTAAATGCGGCCGAACCAATGTCTTGTACAATTTTAACATGACTTGCCAGCTCTTATACTCAATACCCCTTCCAATGAAGGCAGGCATACTATCTGCCTTCTTAACCAGTCTATCCACCTGTGCAGCAATCTTCAGGGTACAATGGACCTGCACTCTCACATCTCTCTGCCCATCAACTTTTCCCAAGGCTCTTCCATTCATTGTATAATTTGTTCTAGAATTAGACTTGCCTAAATGCATCACCTCACATTTGTCTGGATTGAAAGCCATCTGCCACTTTTCCGCTCAACTCTCCAGTCTATCTATATCCTCCTATACTCTCTGACAGTCCCTTATGCTTTCTGCTACTCCACCAATCTTTGTGTCATCTGCAAACTTGCTGATCATACCAACAGTGCCTTCTTCTAGATCAGAGGGCGCAAAAAAGATTCACAAGGATGTTGTTGGGACTGAAGGTTTAGAGTTTCAAGGCTAAATAGGCTAGGACTCTTTTCACTGGAGTGTAGGAGGTTAAGGGGTGACCTTATAGAGGTTTATAAACTCACGAGGGGTATAGATAAGGTGAATAACAAAGGTCTTTCCCGAGGGTAGGGGAGTTCAAAATTAAAAGGCATGATTTTAAGGTAAGAGGAGAAAGATTTAAAAGGAACCTGAGGGGCAAAATTTTCCTAACAAATGATGGTTCGAATGTGGAATGAACTGCCAGAGGAAGAGGTCGATGCAGATACAGTTACAAAATTTAAAAGATATTTGGACAGCTACATGAATAGGAAAGGTGTAGAGGGATATAGGCCAAATGTAGGCAAATGATATTAGTTAGTTTGGGAAACCTGCTCAGCATTGACAAGTTGGGTCAAAAGGTCTGTTTCAGTGCTGTATGATTCTATACCTCAATGACTTGCTCCTCCAGACATCCATCCTGGACAGCAGTTACCACCATCCCACTGTACGCACTGTGGGTTCTGTCCCAACAAAACCTGCTCTCCTCACCCATGGAAGTTGGCACTGGATATGTACAAGACTCACTGGATAATCATGATCCAACTTTGACCAGTTTACAATACAAATCTTCCCTTCACTGCTACACTTGCACATTGGCACCTTTTATAGTAATGCTGCTGACAGGGCACTTTGCGCATAGGTATACGATTGGATCAGGGTGCACCTCATGGCTCCTTACTTGCCTGTTCACTGTGCACCTACTTGGATACTCTCTGTGTCTCTACCGTTCTTGCCCGTTTGAACTCATCCAGAACTTTACTTCTGTCTTCTTGCTTTGCCTTTTGGCATGTATATAACCAGGCATCTTGTTGTGGTTGATAGCAGTGATTAATCATGGGAGTGGACACGTCACTGTATACAACTGTGCTATGTCATTGTTACATTTTTACCAAGCGCCAGTAACTTACACAATAAATACACTGCATTCTTACTTTGCACCTCAACCAAATGGTCATGCTTCAAAGGTTAAAGTGGTTCGTCCTCAGTCAGGCTAAGGGGAACAGCTTTGAGTCAGAAAGTCGGGTCTCAGTAAGTCAAGGGTAATGTACATTGTTAGCCCAGGGTTGAACATGGTCTTTCGGCCATTTGTGCTGATCAGAGTCAGAGATTCTTTATGGTCTGTGCAGTGGGCTACAATCAGTCCTGCATATCCAGTCTGGATAGGTACAAGAATTCAGTCAGGAAGCTGCACAACAATAAGTCAGGGATCTGGTCAATTGTCCTCTAGGGCTGTTTAGTTGACTCAAACATAACTTTTTGTTGTTTGTTTCTTCTTCACTTTTGCCACTGTTGAATATAAGTTTTCAGCCTATTGAAGGCTTCCCAGTATGGAATGCTCCCACATTGAATGATAAGACAATGTAATGTAATGTCGTGTTAGGAAAAGAGTAGCTCTCCCTTGGACAGATTTCTAAGATTAGACAATTGAAGGATACCTAGTCCAACGTGGAGCTGCAGTTACAATAAAGTCAATCAGGTAATTGATAATGTGAAATAGTAAAACATTCATGAATGTGCATCTGTATTTGTGATGTCCCTGGCCCCCTAAGTGTCCTCAGACACTTTCCTTTCTTGTTCCAATCCAAACATGTGCAATGTTAAGGGCAGCTCGGGTGCTGGCACAACAAATCCCAGCAGTGATGAGAGTTTCTGCTACTGCTGAGTGAATGGTAACATGAGCAGGACACCATTGAGGCATGGTGCATAGCTAATGAGGTGGAGAATCACTTGAGAAAACACGCTAGAGTTCACAGAGAACACCTCTATGAAACTCCAAAATTGACACTTAGTCAACTTTTGGTAAAATTCAGACTGCTGTTTGACAAACTGAAAGCAAGATCTGTGTTGGCAATTGTGTTTCTGCCATTTAAGAGTAACTTATAGAAACACAGGGTTATAGAGTCATACAGCATGGAAACAGAACCTCCAGTTAAAAAAATACGGAGGTATGGCATTGAGGGTGAGTTGGAGGTTTGGATTAGGAGTTGGCTGGCTGGAAGAAGACAGAGGGTAGTAATTCATGGTAAAGGTTCATCTTGGAGTGCAGTTACTAGTGGTGTTCTGCAAGGATCTGTTTTGGGACCATTGCTGTTTGTCATTTTTATAAATGACCTGGAGGAGGGGCTAGAAGGTTGGGTGAGCAAGTTTGCGGATGGTACGAAAGTCGGTGGAGTTGTTGACAGTGAGGAAGGATGTGTCAGGTTACAGCGGGATATATTAAGTTGCAGAGCTGGGCAGAAAGGTGGCAAATGGAGTTCAATGTAGGTAAGTGTGAGGTGATTCACTTTGGTAAGAGTAACAAAAAGACAGGATACTGGGCTAATGGTCGGATACTTGGTAGTGTGGATGAGCAGAGGGATCTTGGTGTCCATGTACACAGATCTCTGAAAGTTGCCACCCAGGTAAATAGTGCGGTGAAGAAGGCATATGGCGTACTGGCTTTTATTGGTAGAGGAATTGAGTTCCGGAGCCCTGAGGTCATGTTTCAGTTGTATAAGACTCTGGTGCGGCCACATCTGGAGTATTGTGTGCAGTTTTGGTCGCCATACTATAGGAAGGATGTGGAGGCACTGGAACGGGTGCAGAGGAGGTTTACCAGGATGTTGCCTGGTATGGTAGGAAGATCGTATGAGGAAAGGCTGAGGCACTTGGGACTGTTTTCATTGGAGAAAAGAAGGTTTAGGGGTGACTTGATAGAGGTGTACAAGATGATTAGGGGTTTAGATAGGGTTGACCATGAGAACCTTTTTCCACGTATGGAGTCAGCTATTACGAGGGGGCATAGCTTTAAATTAAGGGGTGGTAGGTATAGGACAGATGTTAGGGGTAGATTCTTTACTCAGCGAGTCGTGAGTTCATGGAATGCCCTGCCAGTAGCAGTGGTGGACTCTCCCTCTTTATGGGCATTTAAACAGGCATTGGATAGGCATATGGAGGATAGTGGGCTAGTGTAGGTTAGGTGGGCTTGGATTGGCGCAACATCGAGGGCCAAAGGGCCTGTACTGTGCTGTATTTTTTCAATGTTCTATGTTCATCCATTCCAACCAGGTTTCCTAAACTAAATTAGGCCCATTTGCCTGCATATCCCTCTGAACCGTCCTTACTCATGTACTAGCCAAATGTCCTCCCATAAAAAGGTTTAATATTTGAAAAGCTGAATAGGATTTAAGCAGAAAGTGTTGACCTTGATATTAACCCTCCACAAAGGATGTGGGAGGATCAGGAGGGATTAAAAATGACAAGAGGGAAAGTAACCCCAACCCTTCAGATGTACATCCGTTGCCATTTTTATGGCATTGAGTTTTGTGATGCCTGATTATCAGGATCCCTCACTGAGGCCTCTTCCCATTAATTTTCCAAGCTGCCAGCTGGCCAGCCCGTCAATTTGGCAGGCTGCCAGGCACGAAAGGGAAGGAAAAAAATATAAAATGCTGTTGCTGCTGCGGGAGTTTGTCAGCACTTACTTGTCCTTGGGCTCAAGGGGTTTTTCAGCTTTTTCTGAGAATCCTCTGCACCTCCCCCCACCTCTGGATTAATATCAAAACCAATGTATCTGTTTAAATGAGGTAAAAACAACACAGAGGAGTTAGCAAAATGATTAAATGCACAATATACTATACTCATTTTCAGTTTTTCTTACCAATCACATTTATTAAACAGACCACTTAATCTAAATGCATTTAAACTAGGCAAAGAAATTCATAGTCTGGTAATGACCTTTATAAGTTGCAGCACAAATTGATTTTAAGGACCTTTAGCCCCAAGATAATAAGGCTCACTTCACATATATCCGTCAGCCACCTGCCGTGTGGAGATCACATGGGGCTAGTCTGCTGCTGGCTTATCTTTAATAGCTGTTTGTTGTTGTGCCAGGATTTGCATGTTTCAGTTTCAGCTCATTCTCCTGCTTGTTGTTACATGTCACCAGAAATTTCTTACTCTAGTTCGCTTGAAGCATGAGGTTTCTGTTGACAGAGTGCTAAGCAGCTCTCACTGTTGGTTCACCAACACACTCATCATTATTACCAGGACTAACTTTACAATGATTGTTTTTTCAGAACAAGATCACAAAACAATATGGAAGAAGAAAGTTGTTCATCCCATCTTAGCTTATCCATTTTTGCTACTTGTAAAACTAGTCTATATACTGAAAATGTTTTTGAACAAGGAAACACTTCCCTTTCAAAATTTGCCAACCAGAAATTTGTAACTTCTTCTCTTACTGACAAAATTTTACAACAAAAGCAACTGGTGCTTCTATAGAGTCATAGAGATGGACAGCACAAAAATAGACCCTTTGGGTTCAACTTGCCCATGCTGAGCAGATATCTGAATTTAATCTAGTCTCATTTGCCAGCACTTGGTCATATCTCTCTAAACCCTTCCTATTCATATATCCATCCAGATGGCTTTTAAATGTTGTAATTGTATCAGCTTCCACCACTTCTCCTGGCAGTTCAATACAAACACCACCACCTTCTGCGTGAAAAAGTTGCCCTTTAGATCCATTTTAAATCTTTCCCCTCTCACCTTAAACTTTTGCCCTCTAGTTTTGGACTCCCCTACCCTTGGCTATTTACCCTCTCTATGCCCCTCATGATTTTATAAACTTCTATAAGGCTACACCTTCAGCATCCAACACTCCAGGGAAAATAGCCCCAGCATATTCATCCTCTCCCTAAAGTTCAAACCCCCCAATCCCGACTAAAACCTTACGAATCTTTTCTGTAATGATTTTCTGATATTAAAATGTTCCAAACACTAATGGGAACATTATAAATCAAAGTCTGACATTGAGCCACATTTGAAATAAATGTAAGTGTTAAGGAGGAAAGAGAGACTGTAATTCCAGCGTTTTGGGAATTGGCAGGTCAAGACAGTCATCATTCAGAATCAAAATTGAAGGAGTCCAAATATCTCTGAGTATTAGAGTCATAGAGATGCACAGCATGGAAACAGACCCTTCGATCTGTATGGAGTTTGCACAATCTTCCCGTGTCTGCGTGGGTTTCCTTCCAAAGATGTGCAGGTTAGGTGAATTGGCCATGCTAAATTGCCTGTAGTGTTAGGTGCATTAGTCAGAGGGTAATGAGCCTGGGTGGGTTGCTCTTCGGAGGATAAGTGTGGACTTGTTGGGCCGAAGGGCCTGTTTCCACACTATAGGTAATCTAATCATTCCTCTATCTATGTTCTTACATTTTATGTATTGATTAATGATTTTTCATTTTCCCAATATTTTGCCTAGTAACTTTGTGTCACTTTCTCCAGCTGGCCTTCTTATACTATTTTTCCAAATTCACCTCTGTATTATGACATTTTTCTGTGCTGCAAATTCTATAGACAGAGTTTTCTTGGGTCATCACTGACGTGACTATAGATCATAATCCCAGATACAACAGGCCGGCATGGATCCCTTGCCGGCCTTGAAGGGTGTGTTTCCATGCTGTACATCTCTATGACTCTATCACTTATAGACGCATTGAATTTATCATTACAACATGTGTTTTTGGAATTTAGCCAAAGTGATGCTTGTACATCCAATGGCTGCCTGAAGTGAGACATTGTCGAATGTCACATCTAATAAAGTGTCAAAGAAGTTTCAAAAGGATGGATTTAAAAGAGAAATGCATTACAAACTAAATTATAATTTCCGGGGGGGGAGGGGGGAGGGTTACCTGGGACTGTAGAAATGATGGGAGAAAATACAATAATATGGGCAAGAGGCATGCTTTGTGATTTCCCCTTTCAGGGAAATGCAAGAGCAAAGGTTAAATGCCAATTCTAATGAAAGAAAATGCTCTTTTGAACCAAGGTGCTCCTGTGTGCACTCACGTGTACTACGGTGGGCTCAAGCTGTAGTACGCTATGAAGATCACAGCCGAAGAACCACCACAACTCAGCCCTGCATTGTAGGTAAAGGATTCTTTTGCTCAGAAGTTTTTTTAAAAAATTATTCCATGCGGGATGCGAACAATGCTGGTTGGGCAAGCCTTTATTTCCCATCCCTAATTACCCATGATCTTGTGGTGGTGGTGAGCTGCTTGTTTAAACTGTTACTGTTCATTTGGTGTAGGTATCCCCACAGTGTTGTTGGGGAAACAATTCCAGGATTTTGACCCAGTGAAAGTGAAGGAACAGCAATGTATCTCCAAATCAGGATGCTGAGTAGCATGGAGGTGAACATTCAGCTTGCGATGCTCCTGTGTGTGTACTGCCCTCATCCTTCTGGATGGTCATGGTTGTGGGTCATGGTTGTGGGTCATGGATGTGGGTCATGGATGTGGGTCATGGTTGTGGGTCATGGTTGTGGGTCATGGATGTGTTTTAGCAAGTGCTAAAAGCCAGTCAGCCACCGCCAAAAAAAAACAGGAATAAAGAATTTCAATTAGCCTACAAAGCCCAGAATATTAAAATTGATTGCTCAGTTACCAATGTTCCATTAGCTCTATTCATCAACAATTCTGAGACTGACCTGTAGATCTTCTGACGTTTCGTTTTGGACTTCCTTCTTACTTCTGATCTGTGTGTATGTGTTGCACTATTATTTTTCCTGTTTTACTATCTAATAAATTTATTCTTTTGTAAACTCATGAAAGCCTAGTTTAATCGGCTTATTTTAAAAATAGCATTTTATACTCTGGAAGAAAGATATGCGCAAGAGAGGGACCCTTTGTAAATTAACCTTCTTGCAAACAATCAAGAGGCTGGGTGTATAAAGAAGCATGGGTGAATAAACCTGGAAGCTTTGACAATTTTGGACCCATAATAACTTGGGAAACCTCACCCAGGATCTGGTTTAACATCATTCATAAAATGATCAGAATGGCTTACCTGCTACCTTCCCACATTTATGGTATTGAGCAAGATCTACTAAGTTCCTTAAGTGGTATTAGTTAGTTTGTCCTGCTTTCTGAGAAGTGAGTCAGAGTCAGAATCAGTATTATCTAGCATGGAAACAGATCCTTCAGTCCAACTAATTCATGCTGACCATCATCCCAAACTGAACATAGAACATAGAACATAGAACAATACAGCACAGAACAGGCCCTTCGGCCCACGATGTTGTGCCAAACATTTGTCCTAGCTTAAGCACCCATCCATGTACCTATCCAATTGCCGCTTAAAGGTCACCAAAGATTCTGACTCTACCACTCCCACAGGCAGCGCATTCCATGTCCCCACCACTCTCTAGGTAAAGAACCCACCCCTGACATCTCCCCTATACCTTCCACCCTTCACCTTAAATTTATGTCCCTTTGTAACACTCTGTTGTACCCGGGGAAAAAGTTTCTGACTGTCTACTCTATCTATTCCTCTGATCATCTTATAAACCTCTATCAAGTCACCCCCCATCCTTTGCCGTTCCAAGGAGAAAAGGCCTAGCACTCTCAACCTATCCTCGTACGACCTATTCTCCATTCCAGGCAACATCCTGGTAAATCTTCTCTGCACCCTCTCCAAAGCTTCCACATCTTTCCTAAAGTGAGGCGACCAGAACTGCACACAGTACTCCAAATGTGGCCTAACCAAAGTCCTGTACAGTTGCAACATCACTTCACTACTCTTGAATTCAATCCCTCTGCTAATGAACGCTAATACACCATAGGCCTTCTTACAAGCTCTATCCACCTGAGTGGCAACTTTCAAAGATCTATGAACATAGACCCCAAGATCCCTCTGCTCCTCCACCTCACTAAGAACCCTACCGTTAACCCTGTATTCCGCATTCTTATTTGTCTTTCCAAAATGGACAACCTCACACTTGGCAGGGTTGAACTCCATCTGCCACTCTTCAGCCCAGCTCTGCATCATATCTAGGTCCCTTTGCAGCCGACAACAGCCCTCCTCACTATCCACAACTCCACCAATCTTCGTATCATCTGCAAATTTACTGACCCACCCTTCGACTCCCTCATCCAAGTCATTAATAAAAATTACAAACAGCAGAGGACCCAGAACTGATCCCTGCGGAACTCCACTTGTAACTGGGCTCCAGGCTGAATATTTACCATCTACCACCACTCTCTGACTTCGACCGGTTAGCCAGTTTTCTATCCAATTGGCCAAATTTCCCTCTATCCCATGCCTCCTGACTTTCCGCATAAGCCTACCATGGGGAACCTTATCAAATGCCTTACTAAAATCCATGTACACTACATTCACTGCTCTACCCTCATCCACATGGTTGGTCACCTCCTCAAAGAATTCAATAAGACTTGTAAGGCAAGACCTACCCTTCACAAATCCGTGCTGGCTGTCCCTAATCAAGCAGTGTCTTTCCAGATACTCATAAATCCTATCCCTCAGTACCCTTTCCATTACTTTGCCTACCACCGAAGTAAGACTAACTGGCCTGTAATTCCTGGGGTTATCCCTATTCCCTTTTTTGAACAGGGGCACAACATTCGCCACGCTCCAGTCCCCTGGTACCACCCCCGTTGACAGTGAAGACGAAAAGATAATTGCCAACGGTACTGCAATTTCCTCTCTTGCTTCCCACATAATCCTAGGATATATCCCATCAGGCCCGGGGGACTTGTCTATCCTCAAGTTGTTCAAAATGTCCAACACATCTTCCTTCCTAATAAGTATCTCCTCTAGTTTACCAGTCCGTTTCACACTCTCCTCTTCAACAATACGGTCCCTCTCATTCGTAAATACTGAAGAAAAGTACTCATTCAAGACCTCTCCTATCTCTTCCGACTCAATACACAGTCTCCCACTACTGTCCTTGATCGGACCTACCCTTGTTCTCGTCATTCTCATGTTTCTCACATACGCATAAAATGCCTTTGGGTTATCCTTGATCCTATCCGCCAAAGATTTTTCATGCCTTCTCTTAGCTCTCCTAATCCCTTTCTTCAGGTCCCTTCTGGCTATCCTGTATCCCTCCACTGCTCTGTCTGAACCCTGTTTCCTCAACATTATGTAAGCCTCCTTCTTCCTCTTTACAAGACATTCAACCTCCCTCGTCAACCAAGGTTCCCTCACACGACCATTTCTTTCCTGCCTGACAGGTACATACATATCAAGGACACGTTGTATCTGTTCCTTGAAAAAGTTCCACATTTCCACGACATCCTTCCCTGACAGCCTATGCTCCCAACTTATGCTCCTCAGATCCTGTCTTACAGCATCGTAATTACCCTGCCCCCAATTGTAAAACCTACACTGTTGCACGCACCTATCTCTCTCCATAACCAAGGTGAAAGTCACAGAATTGTGGTCACCATCACCAAAATGTTCACCCACTAACAAGCCCATCACTTGTCCTGGTTCATTACCTTGTACCAAATCCAATATGGCCTCCCCTCTGGTCGGACAATCTACATACTGAGTAAGAAAAGCTTCCTGGACACACTGCGCAAACACCGCCCCATCCAATCTACTTGATCTAAAGAGCTTCCAATCAATATTTGGGAAGTTGAAATCACCCATGACTACTATCCTGTGGCTTCTGCACCTTTCCAAAATCTGTTTCCCAATCTGTTTCTCCACATCTCTGCTGCTATTGGGGGGCTTATAGTAAACACCCAACAAGGTGACTGCACCTTTCCTATTTCTGACTTCAGCCCATACTACCTCCAAAGGCAGATACCCCTCGAACTGCCTTTCTGCAGCCGTTATGCCATTTCTAATTAGCAACGCTACCCCCCCTCCTTTTTTACCACCCTCCCTAATCTTACTGAAACACCTGTAACCAGGAACCTCCAACAACCATTCCTGTCCCTCTTCTATCCACGTTTCCGTGATGGCCACAACATCGTAGTCCCAGGTACCGATCCACGCCTTAAGTTCACCCACCTTATTTCTGATACTCCTTGCGTTGAAGTATACACACTTGAGCCCATCTCTGTGTCCGCATGTATTCCCTGTCAGTGCTACCTTCTTCACAGCCTCCCTACATTCTTGGACATCCTGACAAACAACTAGCCTACTTGCTGGACTACAAGTCCGGATCCCATCTCCCTGCCAAATTAGTTTAAATCCCCCCGAAGAGTGCTGGCAAACCCACCCCCAAGATATTGGTGCCCTTCTGGTTCAGGTGCAACCCGTCCTGCTTGTACAGGTCCCACCTTCCCCAGAATGCAGACCAATTGTCCAAATACCTGAAGCCCTCCCTCCTACACCATCCTTGCAGCCACGTGTTCAACTGCACTCTCTCCCTATTCCTTGCCTCACTGTCACGTGGCACCAGCAACAACCCAGAGATGACGACTCTGTCTGTCCTAGCTTTTAGCTTCCAGCCTAAGTCCCTGAGCTCTTGAATGACCTCCCCACCCCTCTTCCTACCTATGTCCTGAAGAATTCTGAAGACACGGTCCGGGACGTCTCGGACCCTGGCACCCGGGAGGCAACAAACCATCCGAGAGTCTCGCCCATGTCCACAGAACCGCCTGTCCGTCCCTCTAACTAGAGAGTCTCCTATAACTAGTGCTCTCCTCCTCTCCCCCTTTCCCTTCTGAGTCTCAGAGCCAGACCTCGCGCCACAGACCCGGTCACTGCAGCTTACCCCTGCTAGGCCGTCGCCCCCAACAGTATCCAAAGCGGTATACTTATTGTTTATGGGAACGACCACAGGGGATCCCTGCACTGCCTGCTTCCTCCCCTTCCCACCTCTAACTGTTACCCAGCTACCTCTGTTCTCTGGCGTAGCGATGTCCCTGTAGCTTCTATCAATCACCCTCTCAGCCTCTCGAATAATCCTCAGTTCACCCAACTTCAGTTCCAGTTCCCTAACTCGTTCTGTGAGGAGCAGGATCTGACTGCATTTCCAGCAGATGAAGTCGGCAGGAGTATCGGTGGTCACCCCTCCTCGAATATCCTGCAGGAGGAACATTCCACTGCCTGCGCTGCCATTACTCTACACCTCGTCTCCAAAACAAGAACACTGAGTAGCTTACCTGTGGACTTTAAAATTAGGTTAGAGGAGGAGGATGGGAGGGAGGCCCTACTATGTAGGGCCTGGGGTCTAGAACACACCCACTCAAATATCAATCACTTACCTTCCCAACCAGCTCTGCGCTCCAACCTCACTTCCGCCCAGCTCACTCCGCTCTCTGCTGTGAAAAGACCGTTGGCGTCGAGGTAAGTTCTGTATATATCAATCACTTACCTTCCCGACCAGCTCTGCGCTCCAACCTCACTTCCGCCCAGCTCGCGCCGCTCTCTGCTGTGAAAAGACCGTTGGCGTCGAGGTAAGTTCTGTATATATCAATCACTTACCTTCCCAACCAGCTCTGCGCTCTAACCTCACTTCCGCCCAGCTCGCACCGCTCTCTGCTGTGAAAAAGGATCCCATTTTCCTGCATTTGGCTCATATCCTTTCCTATTCATGTATTTATCCCTCAAATGTCTTTTAAAGTTGCAACTGTACCCACATCCACCACTTCCTCTGGTAGTTCATTCAACACATTAACCACTCTCTGTAAAAAATGTTGCCCCATATGCCCTTTTTAAATCTTTCTCTTCTCACCTTAGAAATATGCCTGTAGTTTTGAACTCAGCCATCCTAGGGAAAAATATCCTGGGCAATTCTACACTTTGTCACATTATTGCTAATGATATAGTTGTACTGGAACAACTTGGCTGGGAATGCAGCTAGCCCTGGATCTCAAGTTTTGAATAACATTGTTGGGATCTTGTTGGAGCTCATAGTCTTTACTGTATCCAATGCGTTCATTTTTTTAAAAGTTCACTCACTGGAGGTAGGGGTCTCTGGCTAGGCCAGCATTTATTGTCCATTCCTACTTGTCCAGAGGGCAGTTAAGAGTCACCCTCATTGCTTCGGGTCTGGAGTCACACATAGACCAGACAAAGATGGTAATTTTCTTCCCTAAAGGACATTAGTGAACCAGGTGGGTTTTTTCCCCTGACAATTAGCAAAGGATTCATGGTCATCATTACACTCTGAATTCCAGATTTTTGATTGAATTCAAATTTCACTATCTGCTATGGTGGGATTTGAACCTGTCTCTGGATTAACAATGCAAAAATGATACCACTGGGCCATCATCTCCCAACATGATAGTACATGGAGTGAATTGAAATGGTTACACATTGGTATCATCTGATGCTGGGAGCCTCAGAATGACCTAAATAAAAAGCCCACAGCTAAAAGCAGCAAAGGTGGTACAACTTCAAACCCAGAAAAACAATCAAAATTGTCTCCCTTAAAGTCAGGACTGAAAAGCTGATTAAGGGATTAGGAAGTCAGACAAACAGATCAGCGGAAATCTAGTATTGTCAGAACACCTGAAGAAATATTAAAGGGGAACAGGAAGGCATTGATCTTACTTCAGCCAAGAAGTGAGACTGAATATGATTATTATGGAATAACAAGCGTGTATACTACATCAGATAGTATAAAGAGTGTTACCACTACTCCAAAGACAGTACAACACCATCGCCACTCAGGAACTCAAGAGAACCAGATTGGGATAGTCACAGCTTCATATCATCTCGACCTGTACAATTTGTACCTTCAGTGGTGAGATGGCAATAACTGTCTTGACAGTGATAATTATAATCATCATACTAATAATGATGTTCACGATCACAAGGACTATGGGCATAAACACTAGAATAATGTAGATGAAGTAGAAAGAAACTTGGGGGTAGAGGTGACATAATTAGACTCATATGAATCATGACTCTGAAAGTGTTTGTAAAAAGAAGACACCTGTCTAGAATGAGCACATGAACTACGATATCTTAGAGACTACACAAGTAAGCTGCATGGAGGTTGGTTAGCTCAGGCAGCTGGACAGCTGGTTTGTGATACAGACTGATGCTAATAGCACAAGTTCAATTTCTATACTGGCTTTAGTCACCACAAAAATCCCACTTTCTGAACTCCACCCTTGAGCTGAGACATCTGACCCTCAGGTCAACAGTGCGGCTGGTTCTCTCTCTCTAATAATAAAGCAGCCCTCTGGCCCTCTGGGACTATAGTGACATTGCATTCAGGTAGCTGTATTTGAGAGCCCACAATGAAGACGTAAGTAAGAAAGTCTTCTAGTGCACACTGAGGTGAAGATGATTAATAGAGATAAATAGCAGGGACAGGGTAGGCGCAGACACCCTAAGACAATAAACAGGATCTCAATGTTCAGGTAGCGGTATTGGTTTAAAGCATTACAATTATGAATACTTCAACTGGATTTCCTCTCAGCCTTCTCTCCTCCAAGGAGAACAGTAGCAGCTTCTCCAATCTACCTTCATATTGAAAATTCTTCATCACTAGAACCATACTCATTAAGTTCTTCTATAGTTTCACTAATGCCATTCACCCTTCCTAAAATATGATGCCTGGACTGGATGCAATACTCCAGCTGAGACTGAGCTCATGTGTTATATAAGTGCAATGATTACTGCTTGCTCTCATTCTCAATGCCTATATTCATAAAGCCTGGAATATTATATGCTTTAACTAACAGTTTGTTCTACCTGTCATTATTAAACAAATTTGAATCCTATCAGCTGGAATGGTTGAATTTGGACCCACATTCTTGGGCCTCTGGAATATTCATCCAGTAACATTACCAGTAAGTCACCATTCCTGAGTTTATCTATTCCTTAAAGACAGAACGTGCATTTATAAGGTGCATTTCATGACGTTAGGATATGATAAAAGGTTTAAGAGACAATTAATTATTTTTGAAATGGAGTCACAATTATGCTGTCAGGAGACACAACTAATCTGTGCATTACAAGATCAATTAGTCATTGGAGCATCATAGACTGGAGTTGCATATTGATAACATGCAGAATCCCAATTGGATCTGGCTTTGGGGCACTGCTGAGGGCATTGAAAATTCTGATGGGTAATTCCCCTCTGAAAAAGACTCTGAGAAGAATTTAAAGTGTTACACTTCCATTAAGTAAATAATTACATAGGAAAAGTGAGATGATTAAAAGTCCAGTGTAACTCTTTGGCCATTATTAACAATTAACCAACCCCACCCACCAGATTACCAGACACAATCACAACTCCACCACCCCTGTCTCCACATACCCCCTGGACTCTGAAAACCCATCTCCTGGCTAGACACCCACAATTCAATATATTTTTACTCTTCCCAGGACCCAATGCACCATCTCCACTGCTGCCTCTGGAACACAGCTCACTTTCACTCTCCAGCCTCAACCCAAGTTATACCCCTCACTGGGCCCAACACCTCACTTGCCCACCAACACTTAGTACCCCACTTGCTCGCTGCCTGCCTCAACATCCCCACTCCCATCACTGCTGGTCTGACCCCGAAGACCCAATACCTCCTGTCCCTGTGATATATTTATTATCATCTCCTCAGATTCATGGTCTATTCCTTCAGATCTATATAACAAAATCCCAACTGATGCTGTTCACTTTAATGTTGGTTCTTTTGTTATCAGTAAGTCACAAATCTGCAATAGTTTTCCATCTTAAGTTGCCATGAGAAGTTGACGTTCATCCATTTCCTTAATCCGTGTGCAAAAGGTGATTCCAATGGGAATTCACACAGCGATAGTCAAGGTCGAAAGCATACGTCCAGGAAGGGATATTCTGTCACTTTGTTAAGAATAACTGGGCCTTGTCCAACTTAATTCTGCCGGACTTGTGTATGTATCACAGAAAACTTTGGATTTCTATGGCTATGCTCTGTTTTCCATCACTAACCCAACTTTCAATTTCAAAATATTGTGGTCATTGTGGCTAAGGAGTTCTCTGACTTTGATCTTCTGCAGAACCGTCTAGGTGTTGTTCAATATCTTGGCCAAATGGGCTTTATTCTTTTGGAATTCCTGTCCAGTTGTTCCAAATATCATCCAATATTGTTTTGCATAGGAAGTGACAAAAATCATCTGGATTCTCTTCTCAATTTTTGTGCTGGCAATGGCTGAACAAAGAATCTATCCTAGCTGTGAAGTGGTTGGATTAAATCGCTTGCCAATATTTAGCTCATCCTCAGAGGATATTTCTGTGGAATCCAACATTACACAAATTAAGAGGAGAAGCTACAGTATGTGCTTGTTTAATAACTGAGGAAGTATAAAGACATATTCTTAATCTCTGTGGCGAAATAGGAAGCATATGAGCAATTGAAATATATTCCATGAATCATACTTCCACAGCTGGGTGGTTTCACAATGAGAACAATGGAGTTATTTTATATTATTCTGTCAGAGTAGTTTTCCTTATCTGGAAGAAAATAAACATGTACATGTTGTGACAAGTCTAGCAGTTAGTTTATTCAATGTCCTGCAAATGCTTCTGGCAAAAATTAAGCAGAATACATTTCTCCACATTGTTACTTTTAATGCAGTTGTCTTACAGTGTGTTTGAGAAGTCGTTCTTTCACAAAAATGTCAAACACAACAATGCAACTGAAAATTAATATTGGCATTTAACCAAAGATGAAGACAGGAAACAGGAAGTGACAACAGCAGATAATATGGCTACATTATCACAGTATGTAACTTTCTTTTGGGAAAAATCATTTGGACTGTATGTGACACAGGCATGAGCTAAATGTAACTATAGAGTCATACTGAACAGAAATGACCTTTAGCCCATCAAGTCTGTGTTTCACACTAATCCCACTTCCCAGCACTTGGCCCCTAGTCTTGAATGTTACGATGTTTTAAGTTGTGATGCTTTCCATCTCTACCCTATCCTCCCAGATAACCACCATTCCCCTGCAAGAAAAAATGCTCCCCAAAAGTCCCTCCAAACCTCCCATCCCAAAGATTATGGCCCCCTCACCTGTGATCCCACAAGCAACCAATGGAACAGCCATACCCACCCTGTTCATGCCTCTCATAATCTCATACACCTCAATCAGGTCCCTATCCCAGAATCCCCCACTCCAAAGAAGACAACCCCAGCCCATCCAGACTTGTTCCATCTCAGGAAATATACCAGTAAATCCTTCCATGCACCATAACCCCACCCCCAGTGCAACCGTACACACCCCCACAGCGCAGGGACCAGCATGCCACACAGTACTCCTGCTGGGACCCTACCAAAATTTTTTAAAATTCATTCACAGGAAGAGGTCGTCATTGGCTAGGACAGCATTTTTTGCCCTTCCCTAATTACCCAGAGAGCAGTGGGTGGGTGTGAAGTCAAATATTGGTCAGATCAGGCATGCATAGCATGTTTCCCACCCTGAAGGAGATTAGTGAACCAGTTAGGTTTTTCATGACAATTGACAATGAATTCATAGTCACCATTAGATTATTAATTCCAGATTATTTTTTTATTGAATTCAAATTCCACTATCTGCCAAGGCAAGATTCAAACCCGGGTCCGCTCAGTATTACCTGGGTCTCTGGATTAATAGAGAGTGAGGGTGCAGATGCTGGAGATAAGAGTCGAAAAGTATGGCACTAGAAAAGCGCAGCAAGTCAGGCAGCATCTGAGGAGCGGGAAAGTTGATGTTTCAGGCTCTGGAACAATAGTCTAGTGACAATTCAACTAGGCCATCAACTCCCCAAGTAGCATCAACCTAACCCCCTGCTCCACCTCATAGCTGACAAAGGCAAGCCTCCCTCAAGCATTCCCAAACACCCCACCAACCTGTTCCTTGCCCTCAGGGATCAATGGACAAGCTCCCCCATGTCCCCATATCCCTCTAAGCCTCCTAGTGTCCTGCAAACACATAGAATCACCCACCATCCTGTTACCTCCTCCAAACTGCACCACATCATGTCACAAGACCATAAGATACAGGAACAGAATAAGGCTGTTTGGTCCATCACGTCTACTCCACCATTCAATCATGGCTGATATGTTTCGTAAGGCAAAAGTGAGGACTGCAGATGCTGGAGATTAGAGTCAAGATTAGAGTGGTGCTGCAGGCCAAGCAGCATCCGAGAAGCAGGAAAATCGATATTTTGGGCAGGAGCTCTTCATCAGGAATATTTCTTAACCCCATTCTCTTGCCTTCTCCCCAATAACCTTTGATCCTCTTACTAATCAAGAACCTATCTATCTCTGTCTTAAATACACTCAATGACGCTGATCATATGAGGAGTTGAGGACTATGGGTCTGTACTCAGTGGAAGTATAGAAGGATGAAGGGAGATCTTATTGAAACTTACAGAACACTGAGAGGACTGGATAGAGTGGACATGGAGAAGCTGTGTGCACTAATAGGAGAAACTGGTACCAAAGGACAGAGACACAGAGTGAAGGAATGACAAGTCTGAACTCAATTGGCCGAATGGCCTGCTTTCACACTATAGGTATTCTATGATTCTAAAATTTACCCAAACATTGAGGTCAGGCCAACCAGCCTGTAATGTTCTGCCTTTTCCTCCCTTCCTTCTTAAACAGGGGTATTACATTGGCCATTTTCAATCCTCCCTGACTCCATTTATTCCTGAAAGATCACCACTAATGCCTCCACAATCTCCTCAGCTATCTCCTTCATAACCCAGGGTGTAGTCTATCTGGTCTGAGTTATTTATCTAACTTTAGACCCTCCAGCTTTCCCAGATCACCATTACACCTACCTCTGCGCCTGACTATCTTGAGGTTCCAGTATGCTATTGGCATCTTCCACCATGAAAACTGATGCAAAGTGTCAGTTCCTGCACAGTTTCTATGTTCCCATGACTACTTCTCCACCTTCATTTGCCAACGGTACCATGTCCAATCTAACCTCTCTCTTACATTTTGCATATCTAAAAAAAGACTCTTGAAATCTTCTTTTGTATAACTAGTTGGCTTATTTCATGTTCCCCACACCCCCATTCTCACTTTTCTTTAGTTCTGCTCTGCTGGTTTTAAAGTCTTTCCAAAGCCAGATTCCATCTGCCACTGATCTGAACAACCAGTCCACACCCTCCTGAAACCAAAGACTCCCCTCTCCAGCAATCACCTGGCCAACTTTCATGTCATCCGCAAACTTATTTATCATACCCCCAGCACAGATCCCCTTGGACAGCACTGGACACTGGCATCCCATCACCCAAATAACCTTCTACCAACACCCTCTGCCTTCTAACACTGTGAAAATTTGATCCAATTTATTAAGTTATCCTGGGTCCCATGGGTTTTTACCTTTTTTATTAGTTTGGCACCTTGTCAAAGACTGCTGAAACCCATATAAACTATATCAACTGCACTACCCTCACTTACACACCTAGTCACCTCTTCAAAACATTCAAGTTTATTCAGTATGACCTCCCTCTGACAAAGCCATGCTGACTATCCCTGATCAAATCTTGCGTCTTCAAGTGTAGATTAATTTTCTCCTTCAGAATTTTCTCTAATAGTATCACTACCATTGATGTGAGACTCGTGGTCTTTCATTCCCTAGTTTATTTCCACCACCCACCACCTTCCTTGTAAAGTGGAATCACTTCAGCTGTGCTGCAGTTCCCTAGCACCTCCTCTATGACTTGAGAAGAATGATAAGTCTGGGTCAGAGGCCCTGTAATTTTCTTCCTCGTCTTCCAAAATAGTCTGGGATACAGTTCATCCGCACCTGATGATTTTTCCACTTTTAAGCCCACCACAATCTTCAATAGCTCCTCACTCCTGCTCAAGAACCTTAGTTTCTCTTTCCGGATCCTGTACCTAAATCCTCCAACTCCTGAATGAAGACGACTGTGAAATATTTGTCTAACACCCTACCAATGTCCTCCACCTCCATGCACAGATTGCCCCCTTTGTCCCAAATGGGCCCTACTCTTTCTCTGGTTATCCTCTTCCCCTTAATATGCTTACACCAATTCCAGCGCAATTCAGAAGTATTTTCAGGTTTTAGACCATTATTGTCAATACTGATAATTAAAGTCTCATTGCAAAAAGGTATTGTGTTTTCCACCATTCAGGGTCTTTAAATGAAGGAGGATAAAGTTCATGGAACACCTTTTATAAGTTTTCACGCAAAGGTTAGGTGAGGGTGACAGTCCTTGATATCAATGGCACATTTGACCATGTGTGGCATCAAGGAGCTCTGGCAAAACAGGAGTCAATGGGAATCAGGGAGAAAACTCCCCGTGGATTGGAGTTGTACCTGGTATATTGGAAGATGGTGGTGGTTGTTGGAGGCCAATCATTTCAGCGCCAGGACATCTCTGCAGGAGTTCCTCAGAGTGATATTCTACATCCAATCATCTTCAGCTGCATCAGTGAACTTCCCTCCATCATAAAGAATGCTCACCAATGATTGCACACTGCTCAATACCATTCGTGACCTCAGTAACCATTAGTTACATAGAACATTGCATTACAGCGCAGTACAGGCCCTTCGGCCCTTAATGTTGCGCCGACCTGTCCATGTCTACTGAAGCAATCCATGTCTTAATGCAGCACGATTTGGACAATATGCAGACTTGGGCTGACAAACGCCAGGAAATGGCCAATTGCAATAAGAGAAAATCTAACCATGGCCTCTTGTCATTCAGTTGTATTACCATCACTGAGTCCCCCACTTTCAACATCCTGGAGGGTTACCATTGATCAGAAATTGAACTGATCTAGCCATATAAATACAGTGCTACAAGAGCAGGTCAGAGAATAGGAAGACTGCAGCGAGTAACTCACCTCATGATTCCCCAAATCACAAGTTGGGAGTGTGATGTAGTACTCCCCAATTCCCTGGATGGGTGCAGCTCCAACAACACTCAAGATGCTTGATATCATCCAAGACAAAACAGCCCGCTTGACCGGTACTAAATCCACAAACATTCACTCCCTCCACCACAGATGCTCAGTAACACTGAGATACACAAGATGCACAAGAATTCACTAAAGATCTTAAACAGTGCCTTGCAAACACATCACCATTGCCATCTAGAAGTGAAAGGGCAGCAGGTATACCGAAACATGACCACATGCAAATTCCCTCCCAACTACTCATCATCCTGACTGAGAAATATATTGCTGTTCCTTCAGTATTGCTGGGCGAAAATCCTGGAATTCTCTCCCCAACAGCATTGTGGGTCTTCCTGTTGAACAGGGGCTGCTGCAGTTCATGAAGACAGCACATCATCACCTTCTCAAGGACGAATAGGAACAGGCAATAAATGCTGGCCCAGCCAGTGACGCCCAAGTTCCGTGAATGAACATTAAAAAAACAACAAATTAGGAGATGTGGGCCATTTGACCCTTTGAGCCTCTTCTGTCATCCAATAAGATCACTGCTGGTCTGTCTGTATTTTGAATTCCAATTTCCTAGCTCCTGCCCGATAATAATGACTTCCCTTGGCTAACAAGAATCTATCTACCTCAGTTTTAAAATATTCATCGATCCTGTTTTTACCACCTTCTGAGACAGAGAGTTCCAATTCTCTGAGAAAAAATCTTTCTCTTCATCTCCATCCTAAAAGGATAGTGCCAAATCTTTAAAATTGGAACTCCAATTTCTGGACTCACCCACAAGAGGAAATATCATTTCCAAATCCACTTTGTTAAGTTCATTCAGCACCTTGTCTACTACTCTTTTAAATTCCAATGGAAACAAGCCCAATCTGTCCAACCTTTCCTTGTAAATTAACACCTATCTAACTCCTGCCTCAAGAGATACCTCTTCTTGTGGCCCTAGCATGAAGTTCGTCAGGATACAGGGGCACATAGGCCACACCTCTATCAGTTTGCACAGTACCACTTCCCTGTGATTGTAATTGCACTAAGTTCCTCTCCCCAGTCCATTTCTTCACCTCAAACCCTCAAAAGTAATAATAGTAATGGCATTATTTCATGGTATTACCATGGTACTATCCATCCCATGCATTTGGCATTGTGTTCCAACATGGTGAAATTATCCACGAGAACATCATACATATGACACATGGCTCCACTGATCTTTCTAGAATGTTGGAAGGCTTTGAGAGCTGAGATTATTCCAATAGGTTGACAAATACAGTGTCTTCTGAAAGTAGCAATTGACATGGTAAGAGTTTGGATGCTTCTTGTTTTGGAAGCTGGCATTCTGTGTTCAATTTTGTAATAACTGAACTTCTTGCGAGTTTTGCAAAGCCCGATTTGATAGTTGCAATGGGGTGAATCTATCCTTTCTATCCATCTGACCCTCAAGCATCATCTAGCCTGATAATGAAAGAACCTGCAGAACACATTGAATTTATCACCTCTTTAGGAACCGAACAAAACAGAATGGAAGCAAGTCATCCTCAAGGAACTGACGTAAAAGAAGATCCAAACTGTATGCTGCACTCCAGCCACCACCTAACAACGGTTTTATGTAGCTGTAGCACTGCCTCTCTGTTCTTATATTCTCTGCCTTCTTAAACACCATGGTTGAGATATTCTAGTTAAGGTCAGATTATAGACCCCAATTGGATTAAAAATTACCCAAACAGCTTCAGATGTCTTTTGCACTTAGGTTTCCACCTAATCTGCACATCCCTGGATGCTATGGGCAATTTAGCATGGCAAGTCCACCTAACCTACACACCTTTGGATTGTGGGAGGAAATCGGAGCACCCGGAAGAAACCCACACAGTCACGGGTAGAGTGTACAAACTCCACACAGACAGTCGCCAGAGGCTGGATTTAAACTCGGGTCCCTGGCTCAGCACTAACCACTGAGCCACTGTACCACTGGAGGATGTGACTGCACAAGGGAGGATGAAGAGGCGATTCAACAGGATGTTGCCTGTGCTCGAATGATTTAGCTCTGAAGAGACCCCAGATAGACTGGCGTCGTTTTTCTTCGAGCAGAGAAAGCTGAAGAGGGAATCTGATTGAGGTACACAATGTTCTGAGGGACATAAATAGGGTAGATAGGAAGAAACATTTCTCCTTAGAAGAGGCACCACCAACCAGGGGCACAGTTTAAAGGTAAGGAGCAAGAGGTTTAGAGGAGATTTGAAGAATTAAAAAGTCACCCAGAAGGTAACTGGAACTCACTGCCTGAAAGGGTGGTAGTTACAGAAGCTCCTCATAACACTGAGGAGCTATTTATATGAACTCTTGAGACACCACAGCATTCAAGGCTTTGGGTCAAATGCTGGAAAGTGGGATTAAAATAGACGGATGTTTGATGACTGATATGGATACAGTGGGCCGAAGGGGCCCTTTTTGTGCTGTAAAGCCTCTGTGAGTCTAATGTGATATCTTTAAATCCTGTGATTTTGCTTCTACGAGCACTGAGCTTGAGGGACAAATCAGCATTTTCAATATTCTTTGTGGAAGCAACATTCAAAAGTGTTGCTGGATGGGGGAAATTTTCATTTATTACAGGCCTGTTTAGCTGCCTGAGCGATGTGAAAGCAGCTTTATTAGAGATAAGTTCCAATTGGCTGGTTTCCTTTTGGTTACACAAAGTCAGCCAGAAAAATTAATGTACGCAATCACTAAAACTGTGCACTTGTGCTCTCTTAGGTAGAAAGACTTTCACTTGCTATTTTTTTTTCTTGTTTTAAATACCTGTCTATAAAAATGCAGGCCGACAATGATTTCCCTGACAGGATTTAGTGGGAAAGGCAAAAAGCCAGCCAATAAGAACTCACTTGTAATAATGTTAGTTTCACACTTCATAATCACCTAAATTGGCTGTTAATTTGTATAAATGCTGTAATTTTCGTTCAGACAGCTGTGGATTATGTGGAAGAGTGTCAGATTTCGTATTGATGGCTGACTGCCAAATTTTAAAAGCCCAATTTACAGACCAGGAGATGAAGAACATAATTGATAGCAATCTTACCCAAAAAAAGGCATAGCTGAACAATTCATTTTTATCATGGCAGGTATGACCTGCAGCAAAATGTTAGGCACCAGTACATTTTAGGTAAGAACGATTAGATTACTTACAGTGTGGAAACAGGCCCTTCGGCCCAACAAGTCCACACCGACCCGCAACCCACCCAGACCCATTCCCCTACATTTACTCCTTCCTCTAAAACTACGGGCAATTTAGCATGGCCAATTCACCTAACCTGCACATTTTTGGATTGTGGGAGGAAACCAGAGCACCCGGAGGAAACCCACGCAGACACGGGGAGAATGTGCAAACTCCACACAGTCGCCTGAGGCGGGAATTGAACCTGGGTCTCTGGAGCTGTGAGGCAGCCCTGCTAACCATTGTGCCACCGAAATGCAGAAACATTCCAGCAAGAGAAGGGAAGATCATACTATTATTGCACAGCATCGCTGTTGAAATGCAGGACATTTTTAAAGAAATTTTGCACATAATGGAAAGCCAATGCATGTAAACAGCAATGCAACCTTCCATGAAAAAAAGTTGACAAAAGTTTATAAAATGAAAGTGTCTTCAATAGGGATTTGGTGGCATTGACACTGGATGACTAATCCAGACACATAGCTAATTTTCTGGGGGCTATGGGTTCAAATCTCACCAGGACAGCTAGTGCAATATAAATTCAATTAATAAAATTGGAACATAAAACGAGACCATGACAACTCTTATCCATTGTTCGCTTAAAAACCTTTCATACTCATGAATGTCTGTTCCTGGTTTGGCTTAAAGCTGACTCCTTAGCAAAAAAAAATGTGGATGCTGTAAATTGGAAACAAAAACTGAAATTGTTGGAAAATCCCAGCAGGTCTGGTAGCATCTGTGGAGAGAAAAAGGAAATTAATATTTCAGGTGGCCCTTCTTCAGAACTAATTTTAGCTGGGAAAAGGTTGGTACATATGCTGAAGGTGGGTGATGGGGGTAGAGGTGGAGGCAGAGAGGGTAAACAATAAATGGAGCCCAGACAGAAACAAAAACAGTTCAGCAGTAAAGATCAGCCTGGAGGAGTCAGTAGCTGCTAATGGGGATCAGTGTGTGGTAGCAGCCTTTCTGATGACAAAGCCAAGTGTGTGGGGTTGGGACATGGAAGAAGGTGCTCAGGCCCTAAAATTGTTGAACTCAACCTTGAGTCCCGAAGATTGCAAGGTCCTCAAGCAGCAAATGGGTCACTGTTCATTCAGTTTATGCTGAGTTTCATTGAAGTACTGCAGTAAACCTGAGACAGCGGTGTTTTCCAAGGAACATGGTCGTGTGTAAAATTGGCGGGCAATGGGAAGCTCAGGCTCATTTCCGTGGACAGATCATTTGGTTGACTCTTCCCTCAGAAATGGCCAAGCCAGCCACTTAGCTCAAGGGAAATAAGGGACAGGCAACTAATGCTGGCATTGCCAGAGTTGAAATGTGTTCTGAAATAACGAACAAAACAGGTTGTTGAAGGATTGCAATCAAATGGGAGTGGTTCGGCAGTGTGCAAGTCTAACTCAACGGTGAGCTGCACCAGTGCTGCACAACAATGCTCTCAGCTGGTGTTTTTGCACAGCATGATGTGTGTACAATGATGAACATGAAGGGCTGATGTCAATCTGTTGTGGGCCAAATCCAAGTACCAATGTTCTGCATAATGAGGTGTTGCAGGCCTCAGGATCTTTGACAAAATATGGAATGCCCACCACTTTAAATCCTGTGACATATTGTGCTTTCTGACTGTTTTGCGGTAGGTGGCATCGGGTGGTGAATAATAACACATTATCTGTCATTTATCGCAACATTCATTACCATAGATGAAGGACGGGAAAAATTTCTGGCTTTAACAGCTGCTCCTTTTTTGAGATATTTTAGGCGTTGGAGGTGATTTCCTCAAATTGGAGGAGCAGCAATGACTGTTTTATATGCTGTTGCATTGTTTTGGAACTTTGGAAAAAAACATCAAAACAACAGCAGTTTTAAAAGGGAGAAGAACAGACAAAGGAAGCACGTGGTGAGCTCAGTGGAGGATAGACAGAGAGAGATAGAGAAAGAAACTGACACAGAAGTGAACCTGCACAGTTACTGTCTTTGCTGTTTGAATTCATGTATCGCCGGACATCGGAGTGCGTTTGGGAAAATTAACAAACAGTGAAAATCATAACTGATCTTGGAAGAACTGTTTAGGCAAAGTTCACAGCACAGAAGCAGATAAGTGTATTGTTTTTAAGTGACCTACAGAAAGTCTGCAGTAGTGAGTAGAGTGGGTTGTTTCTTGATGATATGTTTTTTGAGATATGTCTATTGATTAAACTTAAAATATAAGACATAACTATTAATTTAACCTGGGGCAGTGTTTTGTAGAGGAATAAGACAGTGTTGTTTTCTGGGTCTGTAGATTGTGAAGGAACAAAAATGGCCTTTAGTAAAGTGATATGTGCTTCTTGTCAGATGTGGGAGTTTCAAGAGAGTTTAAGGGTTACTGCGGATTATATCTACAATAAATGCTGTTGGTTGTGAATCATATCAGATCGAATGGATTGACAGTTAGAAGCAATCAGGAATTTGCAACAGCAACGGTATGTAATGGATGGCAGTTATAGGAAGGGGGGAAAGTCTCAGATACAGTCACATAGATGGGTTAACTTCAGGAAAGGTCAGAGAGGTAGGCAGCTAGTGCAGGAACCTTTTGTGGATATACCCATTTCAAACAGGTATGCTGTTTTGAAAAATGTAAGGGGTGATGGATTCACAGGGGAACGTAGCATGAACAGCCAAGTTTCTGGTATTGAGACTGGCTCTAATGCAATGAGGGGTATGTCGGCTTCCAAGAGATCAATTGTGTTAGGGGATTCTGTAGTCTGACGTACAGACAGACGTTTCTGTGGCCAGCAGAGAAAAACCAGAATGGTGTGTTGCTTCCCTGGTGCCAGGATCAAGGATGTCTCAGAGAGGGTGCAGAATGTTCTCAATGGGGAGACGGACCATCAACAGGTCATTGTCCACATTGGAACCAATGATATAGGAAGGGAAAAGGATGAGATTCTGAAGCGAGATTACAGAGAGTTAGGCAGGAACTTAAAAAGGAGGTCCTCGAGAGTAGTAATATCTGGATTACTCCCGGTGCGGCGTGCAAGTGAGGGCAGGAATAGAAGGATAGAGCAGATGAATGCATGGCTGAGGAACTGGTGTATGGGAGAAGGATTCACATTTTTGGATCATTGGAATCTCTTCTGGGGTAGAAGTGACCTGTACAAGAAGGACGGTTTGCACCTGAATTGGAAGGGGACTAATATACTGGCAGGGAAATTTGCTAGAGCTGTTAGGGAGGATTTAAACTGGTATGCTGGGGTGGTGGGACCCAGGGAGATAGTGAGGAAAGAGATCAATCTGATACTGGTACAGTTGAGAACAGAAGTGAATCAAACAGGCAGGGACAAGGTAGGACTAATAAATTAAACTGCATTTATTTCAATGCAAGGGGCCTAACAGGGAAGGCAGATGAACTCAGGGCATGGTTAGGAACATGGGAGTGGGCTATCATAGCAATTACAGAAACATGGCTCAGGGATGGGCAGGCCAGGCAGCTTAATGTTCCAGGATACAAATGCAACAGGAAGGATAGAAAGGGAGGCAAGAGAGGAAGGGAGTGGCGTTTTTGATAAGGGATAGCATTACAGCTGTGCTGAGGGAGGATATTCCTGGAAATACATTCAGGGAAGTTATTTCGGTGGAACTGAGAAATAAGAAAGGGATGATCACCTTATTGGGTTTGTACTATAGACCCCTAATAGTCAGAGAGAAATTGAGAAACAAACTTGTAAGGAGATCTCAGCTATCTGTAAGAATAATAGGGTAGTTATGGTAGGGGATTTTAACTTTCCAAACATAGACTGGGACTGCCATAGTGTTAAGGGTTTAGATGGAAAGGAATTTGTTCAGTGTGTCCAAGAAAATTTTCTGCTTCAGTGTGTGGATGTACCTACTAGAGAAAGTGCAAAACGTCTCTTATTCTTTGGAAATAAGGCAGGGCAGGTGACTGAGGTGTCAGTGGGGGAGCATTTTGGGGTCAGTGACCATAATTCTGTTAGATTTAAAATAATGATGGAAAAGGATAGACCAGATCTAAAAGTTGAAGTTCTAAACTGGAGAAAGGCCAATTTTGATGGTGTTAGGCAAGAACTTTCAAAAGCTGATTGGGGGCAGATGTCTGCAGGTAAAGGGACGGCTGGAAAATGGGAAGCCTTCAGAAATGAGATAATGAGAATCCAGAGAAAGTATTATCCTGTTAGGGTGAAAAGAAAGGCTGGTAGGTATAGGGAATGCTGGATGACTAAAGAAATTGAGGGTTTGGTTAAAAAAAAGGAAGTATATGTAAGGTATAGACAGGATAGATCGAGTGAATCCTTAGAAAAGTATTAAGGCAGTAGGAGTATACTTAAGAGGGAAATCAGGAGGGCAAAAAGGGGACATGAAATAGCTTTGGCAAATAGAAATAAGGAGAATCCAAAGGGCTTTAACAAATACATTAAGGACAAAAGGATAACGAGGGAGAGAATAGGGCCCCTCAAAGATCAGCAAGGCGGCCTTTGTGTGGAGCCACAGAAAATGGGGGAAATACTAAATGAGTATTTTGCATCAGTATTTACTGTGGAAAAGAATATGGAAGATATAGAATGTAGGGAAATAGACGGTGACATCTTGCAAAATGAACATATTGCAGTGGAGGAAGTGTTGGATGTCTTGAAACACATAAAGGTGGATAAATCCCCAGGGCTTGATCAGGTATACCCAAGAACTCTGTGGGAAGCTAGGGAAGTGATTGCTGGGCCTCTTGCTGAGATATTTGTATCATCGATAGTCACAGGTGAGGTTTCGGAAGACTGGAGGTTGGCTAAGGTGGTGCCACTCTATAAGAAGGGTGGTAAGGACAAGCCAGGGAACTACAGACCAGTGAACCTGATGTCAGTGGTGGGCAAGTTGTTGGAGGGAATCCTGAGGGACAGGATACACATGTATTTGGAAAGGCAAGGACTGATTACGGATAGTCAACATGGCTTTGTGCATGGAAAATCATGTCTTACAAACTTGATTGAGTTTTTTGAAGAAGTAACAAAGAGGATTGATGAGGGCAGAGTGGTAGATGTGATCTGTATGTACTTCAGAAAGGGGTTCAACAAGGTTCCTCATGGGAGACTGATTAGCAAGGTTAGATCTCACTGAATAAAGGGAGAACTAGCCATTTGGATACAGAACTGGCTCAAAGGTAGAAGACAGAGGGTGGTGGTGGAGGGTTGTTTTTCAGACTGGAGCGCCACAAGGATCGGTGCTGGGTCCTCTAATTTTTGTTATTTCCATAAATGATTTGGATGTGAGCATAAGAGGTACAGTTAGTAAGTTTGCAGATGACACCAAATTGGAGGTGTAGTGGACAGCGAAGAAGGTTATCTTAGATTACAACAGGATCTTAATCAGATGGGCCAATGGGCTGAGATGTGGCAGTTGGAGTTTAATTCAGATAAATGCGAGGTGCTGTATTTTGGGAAAGTAAATTTTAGCAGGACTTATACACTTAATGGTAAGGTCCTGGAGAATGTTGCTGAACAAAGAGACCTTGGAGTGCAGGTTCATAGCTCCTTGAAAGTGGCATCACAGGCAGATAGGATAGTGAAGAAGGCGTTTGGTATGCTTTCTTTTCTTGGCCAGTGTATTGAGTACAGGAGTAAGGACGTCATGTTGCGGCTGTACAGGACATTGGTTCGGCAACTGTTGGAATATTGCGTGCAATTCTGGTCTCCTTCCGATCGGAAAGATGTTGTGAAACTTGAAAGGGTTCACAAAAGATTTACAAGGATGTTGCCAGGGCTGGAGGATCTGAGCTACAGGGATAGGCTGAACAGGCTGGGGCTGTTTTCCCTGGAGCGTCGGAGGCTGAGGGGTGACCTTATAGAGGTTTACAAAATTATGAGGGGCATGGATAGGTTAAATAGACAAAGTCTTTTCCCTGGGGTGGGGGAGGCCAGAACTAGAGGGCATAGGTTTAAGGTGAGAGGGGAAAGGTATAAAAGAAACCTAAGGTGCAACGTTTTCATGCAGGGGTGGTACGTATATGGAATGAGCTGCCAGAGGAAGTGGTGGAGGCTGGTACAATTGCAACATTTAAGAGGCATTTGGATGGGTATATGAATAGGAAGGGTTTGGAGGGATATGTGCTGGGTGCTGGAAGGTGGGACTAGATTGGGTAGCGATATCTGGTCGGCATGGACGGGTTGGACCGAAGTGTCTGTTTCCATGCTGTACATCTCTATGACTCTATCACTTCAATAATGAATAGCTAGGATTCAAACATTTAATAACATTTAGAATGGAATATTTGGTAATGCTAAGGGTAATGCTAGTGTATTATGTGCGTTCGAAATATGCTGGCAAAAGTAGGTTACCTGCTAATCGCCTATAATGAACATGAGCATTACTATGGATGATGTCTGGCCTAATTTGTGGCCCTTTTGTCATATCCTGCTGGAGGTTTGGGAATATGCTGGATGGGCTGAAGATACTTGGTGCCAAAATCTTAGAAGATTTGCATAATTTTTAGTTTCGAGTGTGGTGTTGGAAAAGCACAGCAGGTCAGGTAGCATCCAAGGAGCAGGGAAATCGACAAAACGGCTTTGACAAAGGATCAGTTAGACTCAAAACATCAGCTCTTTTCTCTCATTATAGATGCTACCAGACCTGCTTAGATTTTCCAGCATTTTCTCTTTTGGTTAGTCAAATCGACATTTCAGGCATAAGCTTTTCATCAGGAATGCGATCAATCACTTTCTCATTCCTGATGAAGGGCCTATGCCTGAAACCTCAATTCTCCTGCTCCTCGGATGCTGCCTGACCTGCTGTGCTTTTCCAGCACCACACTCTCAACTCTGATCTCCAGCATGTGCAGTCCTCACTTACTCCTTGCATAATTTTTAGGTAGATTTCCCCTAATATTCGTAGCCAATTGCAGCTTTGAGAATGTATGAAAGCAACCATAAGGCAGAGATTCAAGGAGCTCATGGTTGTACTTCATAAGAAATAGGAACAGAAACAAACCAGGCAGCGCCTCCAGCTTGCTCTGCCATTCAATAAGATCATGGCTGATCAGTTTTTGTTTCTGCATTTCCATCCACCCTCCAATAACTCCTGATTCGACTGCCTAAGAAAAGTCTATCCACTTCCCTTGTGAGCAAATGCCGTTCCTTCAGTGGTATACAAGTATAAAGGAACACTGGCTCATGTCAATGACAATTTGTGCCAGTGTAGTCCTGTAAAAACCAATGTATGTGCAAAGCAAATTACTTCTTGTAATTAAAACAAAGGTCTCTCCTGACAGATACAGATATGATTCAGAGGAAGTGAGAGTACAGAGATGCAGTAAGTGATTGATCTCATGCCACAGAGAATATCTTACTGGTGAAGATAATTAAGATTAGAGGCTTCAGGGAAACCAAAACAAATAAACATATTTTGACGAGCAGTAATTGTACCAGAGAACTGTGCATACAAACAATACTTCTGTTGCAATCCAATCATTTTTTAATGTGTTTGACTCAGAAGTAAGCAATCCAACTGTCCGAAATAGATACCCTGATGATGATAGACTTATATTTTATATTTTGACTGCATTCTGTTGGGTTTTTTTTAAGAATTTCTCTTCCTGAGGCCTAGTGAGATTTCTTGTGTTATTGTCCCAAATTCGCTGTATTATCTATTTAGCCAGTACCTATGCTGCTCCTCTCAGCGATGCTAGATGGATTCTGTCACTCGCCGTAATTGGAAGTACTCATCACTGCTGAGATATCTCAGAATAAACAGTCAATCCTGTCACTGACACACCCTTAAAAGGACTTTGTATCTGGACTATCAGTTGCAATCCAGACTCTTCCTATACAGATTGTGACAGTTTCATAGAGATGGGAAACTTGCTTTACGTCTGTGCTAAAATGCATGGATGGCAAGGCAGTGGAAGGCAACAATGTTGTGAGCGTTCAAGTAGGTGCAAGGTAAGTGCGTGATAGGATAATGCACAAATAGCCCTGAGATGCAGATTGGTCCCAATCCATCATCCGGGTGCCTGTTCCCTGGGCACAATGCCTTTGCAGCAACAAAGCAATGAGAAGTGTTGATGCACTTTGACTGCAGCATTGAAATGCGGAACCAGGCTGTATGTAGGTGGGAAATGGACCACAATGGCACTGAATGGTTGGCAATGTGTTGGATGCTGAGGTCAGTAGGCATGGACTGTATGCAGCCTCTGTCCATAGTGCAAACCTTGAGCTGTTGATACTTGGTGTCCAAGCTGGAGGACCAAAGAAGCAAGCTGTGAGCTGGAATCATCAAATACCGTCTCTGACTTTTGTGTGAGGAAATCTTAATGTGTGATTTCAAGCCAGTGCATGGTCAAAGAGCAACCTGCATATTAATGAGGCAAGTTCGATATTTATGAGACTGATAATGAGCAATGATCCCTGTTAATAAGCATCTTGCTGCTCACTAGTGAGAACTTTGACTCAATGCCCAAGACTCTTTGGGAAAATAGAATTTGTGGTTCCTGACTTGAAGAATACCTCACTGGACTTCTCATGCAATTCTGTCAGATTTCTCACCATAGACCCTGACATTGAGGGTCCTATAAAATTCTGTCCGTAGTTTCTTCTCTAATGATCTCTATTAAGATCAGACTGCCATATTCCTCATTAGGTCATTAGTGGTCAACTTAATAAAACAGTGGCTGGCATTGTAATTGAATCCTGTAATAAATAAAGCATTAACAGCCCTTGCTGCCCAAGTAATGAAGTCAGGGAGCTTGAGCATCCACCTCCTGGCCCTCTGCATGCCCAGGAGCTAAGTATGCTACTCCAAATCTACTCCTTATGGTGGCTTGTTCTTTGATCAGGTCCATGTTCTGCATTCACAGATTTTGCTCAAGTTCCCACTGTTCTATGATGCAGCCAACAATGCTCACTGCACCTATTTAGTGAAGTGGATTAGTTTTTATGTCTTTTACTTGTGTGTGTGGGAGAGGGGGGGGGGGGGCTGTCTTTTGCAAGAGTCATTAAACTAATGTCCAATCCGTCATCTCAATGTACATGGCAGTGTTATTCAAAGAGCATGAGAATTATTTTACTTTCCGTATCAACATTTATCCCTCAACCAACATCACTAACTCAGATTGTTTTACCATGTCACTCTTTGTTGTTTGTTGAACATTGCTGTCCACAAGTTGTCTGATACATTGCAAAGTATTTTAAAAGTAATTAATTTGCTCGAAAACACTATGTGATGTACTCAGACTTTAATGAGTGTAGTTTTTCTCATGTTACACAGGTACATGTGATTTTTAAAAAATCTCTTCTTTGTTGCACTAATTCCAACAGCTGGTGGAAGTCAATGATTAACCCAAGAAAACAAATCTCTGGAAAACCAGGGTTAGGACATCAGAACTATCCCTGCCAAAATAGGCCAACGATGAAAAAGATGTGGACAACCTTGCTCCAAGTTGAGCTGGAGCTAGAAGATCATTAATCAAAACGTTCAAGGACCTGAAGATTTTCAGCAGTACCGAAGACATCTGAAGTGCAAAGATGAATTGCAGCAACATATCCATCAAAGTAAATTGCATTGACAACTTTGAATACCAAAATCCCTGTCAAGAATTTTCAAACGTACATAAGAACATAGGAGTAGGCCATTCAGCTCCCTGAGCCTGCTCCACCAATCAGTGTTTATTAGGTGCTCTAATAGAGACCAGCCAGTCATGAAAATCTTAGCAACCTTTGTAAAAAAACAAATTGCAAGAGCCATGACCCAGGCCTGAACCTTTGGGAGGAATGGGAGATCAGCATGCTTACTTTTGACTGGTGGATTGATGAAGGTTCCTGACCTGGGAGCCTCCTCTGCTGGCCATGCCCTCTTAAAAATGGGAGGGAGGGAGGTCAGCCCTATGTATGGGTCAGATGTAGTCTATGAGTCCACTAGGTAGGTGTTGCGTGCTACTTTATAAGTGGAATTTATTGAAAGCCTGTGAATTTTCAACTAGCTATGTTCAGTTTTCTTAAGCATATCATCATAACAAACTGTGTTTTGAAATCAAAACATCTCGGACCAAGGTTAAATCCTTTTTAAAGGCAGTGGTACAGACTGATCCATTGTGGGGTGGGGTTTGTTTAACCCGAAAGAAAAAGGAGTGAGTGTAAAAAATCTGAATGCTGATCCTAAGTCACATCCATCATCGCCCCGGCCCTCCTGCTAACGTTCAGTTTCGAGGGAGACAAGATGGAAGGTGGGAGGGCAATGAGAGATGTGTTGCTACTTTAATTATGATGGTGAGGTTGGGACGTCCAGCAACCAGATCAAGCAATGATTTTCAGCCCCAGAAGAGGACTGCCTTTCCATATGCCTGTTGGACCCAGAATGCATATCTCGCCAATGACCCCATCCCTGTGATCGGATATTGCCCCCTTCATCCCTTTTCATTCCCTTCTGACAACCCTCCTGCCCTCAACTGAGGAGTCTGACATACCCTGCTGTGTTCTCAGACATACATCTTCAAGGAGGCTTTTGAATCTTTCTACTCAAGAATGCTGACTACCTTCATCACATCCCTAAGATCTTCATCCTCTTTCTCTCCTGTACAAGATCTCCAATATCTCTCCTGGGATCCCACCCTCTCCAAGCCCCGTTTGACAAACACCTTCCCCCTGTTGTCAAACACATTGTTGCATAACGTTTTCTCCTCTCCAAAATTGATCCAATATCTTTGCTGCAAAAGGCGATTAGCATGCTTGCCTTCATTGCTCAGTCCTTTTGAGTACAGGAGTTGAGACGTTATGTTAAGATTATTGATGAGTTCTGGAGCACTGTGTCCAGTTCTGGTCACCCAGTTATACGAAGGATATTATCAAGCAGAAGAATGTTCAGAAGAGATTTACCAGGATACTGCTAGGTATGAAAGGCTTGAGTTATCAAGAAAGGCTGGAAAGGCTGGGACTTTTTCCACCGGAATGTAAGAAGTTGAGAGGTGAACTGATAGAAATTTATAAAACAATGAGACGTATAGATAGAGTTGACAGTGGTAGTCTTTTTCCTAAGATGGGGAACTTCAAGACTAGGGGGCACGTTTTTAAGGTGAGAGAAGGGAAATTTAGAGAAGTCATAAGAGGCAAATATTTTACATAGAGGATGGTTCACATGTGGAATGAACTTCCTGAGGAAGTGATGGATGTGGATACAATGATAATGTTTAAAAGACATTTGTTTGGATACATAAATAGGATAGGTTTGGAGGGATATGGGCCAGGAGCAGGCAACTGGGACTAGTTTAGTTTAGG
The DNA here is from genome assembly GCF_037043375.1 of Chiloscyllium plagiosum. Classification (NCBI taxonomy): domain Eukaryota; kingdom Metazoa; phylum Chordata; class Chondrichthyes; order Orectolobiformes; family Hemiscylliidae; genus Chiloscyllium; species Chiloscyllium plagiosum. Next base: position 80,881,380 of record NW_028270140.1, read on the forward strand.
ACTATGTTTAGCATGGACTGGTTGGATTGCAGAGTCTGTTTCTGTGCTGAATGACCCTACAACTCTGTCTGGACTGCTTCCCATCTAACTTCTCACTCAGAGCAAACCTGGAGGTGACATCACGTGTACATTCTGGAATGAAAACTCAACAGTTTGTGAGGGAGCCTTGTCTTATAGTTTCCTGTTGTATTTTTGCATTAGCATGTTGGACTGTCACTTTAACAGTCTGATCCCATGACGTGATATTGATCTCATAAGCCACTTTCGACAAAAATAGTTTAGTCTGGCTTGCTCCTTTGTAGAGTGAACACCTTAATAAAAGCTGTTATTGTTTTAGACATTGCAGCCCCTAATCCTTCTTGAAACATAATACACGAAGAAAACTGGTTTTGAGGATAAAAAGTGCTTCAAGATCTACTAATTTTTCAAAAAAAGCTGATCCTCACTACAGATCTTAGAGGCATTTTGAAACAGAAGAAAAATCAGTGTGAATAAAACAAAACTCAACTCCAGGGAAAAGGTGAACAGTGCGGAAAAAGCTTTCCATGTGCTTCACTCTCAAGGAACACTCAATGATGAATACCTTATTCAGAGGGTAGTGCTTTGAGAGAGGGGTGTAGTTTCAAAAGAAACTAACAACCTCAGGAATATCTTGATTTAAATGGGAAGAAAGTAGTGGTAAAATTTCCATGGTACATCATGCTCATAAAAAAGGCAGGAAACTTTGCTTCTGTGGGACCGTCTGATGAAAATACAGAGAGCTGCAACTCCTACACAGAGACTTTCCATTGTTTGGTTTAAGGTAACAAAACTGAAGCAAGTATAGTCACCTCTGCAGCCCAGGGAGGATAAACTTTTAACCTCCTGCAGAATCTTGTATTGCTAAAGAAGTCGGGTTCGAAAACATAGGAAGAAATAGTGCTAATCATACAGAGCCATTTCTCATCAAAACCATTGATGATTGTTGAAAGGTTCACATTACACAAATGCAACAAGCATGATGGTGAATTTATCTCCCATTTCATAGCAATTTTGAAGACTCTGGCAGATGTTGTGAATTTAGAGACAATTTAAATGATGCTATGTGGTTTTAGATGTGAAGCATTCCAGAAGAGATTATGGATGGAAAGGAACCCAGACTTGAAGAAATCAATGAAAATAGCAGTCTTATGGAGCCAGCAGCCAAGTTTAAGCATGAGAGTTCACAAAATGGCAGCTGAGAAAGTTTACAAAATGGCGGTTGAGAGACAAGCACCAACACAGATTCAAAACTGTCATCAGTGTTGGAAAACAATTCACACAGTAGTGAAATGTTGGTATCAGGGAGTTGTATATAAAAACTGACAAATAAGGGCACATTGAACAGGCGTGTTTGAGGAAGAGACATGAACGACATACAGCTAAAATAAAGAAGCCAAAGAAAAGGAAGAAAATCTATATGGTACAAAAAGGGCATGTGTAAAGCCCAGACTTACTGTCCAAAGAGGAGTTGCTACTAAACATTATTGATCATGCTGGCAACTCAAACCAACACTGGGTTAGTCCCTCACTGAATGGCAAAGCAATAAGAATACAGCTGCACGAATAGAACTGCACAAGGGTGGCATGGTGGCTCAGTGATTAGCACTGCTGCCTCAGTGCCAAAGACCTGAGTTCAATTCCACCCTCAGGCAGCTGTCTATGTGGAATGTTCTCCCTTAACTGTGCGGGTTATCTCCCACAGTCCAAAGATATGCAGGGTAGGTGGATTGGCCATGCTAAATTGTCCATAATGTCCAGGAATGTGCAGGTTAGGTGGATTATTCAAGGAGGAATGCAGGGTTACAGAGATATGGTAGAGGGGTGTGTCTGGGTTGGGATGCACTTCAGAGGGTCAGTGTGGACTTGATAGGTCAAATGGCTTGCTTCCACACTGTAGCAATTCAACAGGAGATTCAAAGGTGTTACCTTCACTCAATCAACTTCCTTGGGGTTATTATTGACCGAAAACTCTACTGGACTCACCACATAAATGCAGTAACACAGTGGCCACAAAGCAGATCAGAGACTTGGAATACTGCAATGAGTAACTCACCTCATGTCTCCTCAAAGCCAGTCCATCAACTACAAGGCACAAGTCAGGATTGTGATGGAATACTCCCTGCTTGCCTGGATGGATGTAGCCCCAACAACACTCAAGAAACTTGACACCATTCAGGACAAAGCAACAGACTTAGAGTCATGGAGATATACAGCACGGAAACAGATCCTTTGGTTCAACTCGTCCATGCGACCAGATATCCTAAATAAATCTAGTCCCAATTGCCAGCATTTGGTTCATATCCCTCAAAATCCTTCCTATTCATATAACCATCCAGATGCCTCTTATATGTTGTAATTGTACCAACCTCCACCACTTCCTCTGGCAGCTCATTCCATACACACACCATCCTCTGCATGAAAAAGTTGCCTCTTAGGTCCCTTTTAAATCTTTCCCATCTCACCCTAAACTTATGCCCTCTAGTTGTGAACTCTCCCACCCCAGGGAAAAGACCTTGTCTATTTACCCTATCCATGTCCCTCATGATATTATAATCCTCCATAAGGTCACCCCTCAGCCTCTGATGCTCCAGGGAAAAAAATTGCCAGCCTAGTCAGCCTCTCCCTATAGTCAAACCCTCCAACCTTGGTAATATACTTGTAAATCCTTTCTGAACCCTTTCAAGTTTCACAATGCCCATCGTATAGCAGGGAGAATAGAACTGCATGCAACATTTCAAAATGGCCCAACTAATGTCCTGTACAGCTGTAACATGACTTCCCAACTCCTGTACTCAATGCACTGATCAATAAAGGCAAGCATACCAAATATCTTCTTCACTATCCTATCTGCCTGTGACACCAGTTTCAAGGAACTACGAACCTGCACTCCAAGGTCTCGTTGTTCGGCAACACTACCCAGGAACTTACCATTCAGTGTATAAGTCTTGCCCTGATTTGCCTTTCCAAATGCAGCCCCTCACATTTATCTAACTCCATCTGCGAATCCTCAGCTGATTGGCCCATCTGATCCCATTATACTTTGAGGTAACCTTCTTCACTGTCCATGACACCTCCAATTTTGGTGTCATCTGCAAACTATTATTAAGCATGTCTCCTATGTTCACATCCAGATCATTTATGTAAATGATGAAAACTAGTGGACCCAGCTCTGATCCTTGTGGCACACCACTGGTCACAGGCCTCCAGTCTGAAAAGCAACCCTCTACCACCACCCTCTGTCTTCTACCTTCGAGTCAGTTCTGTAACTAAATAGCTAGTTCTCACGCTATTCCATGTGATCTAAACTTGCTAATCAGTCTATTATGTGGAACACGTTCCTGAAGTCCATAGAAATCACGTCTACCACTCTGCCCTCATCAATCCTCTTTGTTACTTCATCAAAAATCTCAATCAAGTTTGTGAGACATGATTTCCCATGCACAAAGTAATATTGACTATCGCTAATTAAGGGCTACGGGGAGAATGCGGGTAAGTGGAGTTGAAATGCCCATCAGCCATGATTGAATGGCAGAGTGGACTCGATGGGCCGAATGGCCTTACTTCCACTCCTATGTCTTATGGTCTTATGGTCTTTCCAAATACATGCTAATTCTGTCCCTCAGGATTACCTCCAACAACTTGACCACCACCGATGTCAGGCTCACTGGTCTATAGTTCCCTGGCTTGTCCTTCCACCTTTCAGAAACAGTGGCACCACGTTTGCCAACCTCCAGTCTTCCAGCACCTCACCTGTAACTATCCATGATACAAATGTCTCATCAAGAGACCCAGCAATCACTTCCCTAGTTTTCCACAGAGTTCCAGGATATACCTGATCAGGTCCAAGGGATTTATCCAACTTTATGCATTTTTAAGATGTCCAACATCTCCTCCTCTGTAATATGGACATTTTTCAAGATATCGCTATTTACTTCCCCACATTCTCAATCTTCCATATCCTTCTCCATGGTAAGCACTTGATTGGCACCAGATCCAAAAACATTCAGTCCCTCCACCACCGATGCTCAGTAGCAGTAGCGTGCACTATCTACAAGATGCACTGCAGAAATTCACTGAAGATCCTGAGATAGCGCCTCCCAAACACACAACCACTTCCATCTATAAGGATAAGGGCAACCAATTACATGGGAATGCCACCACCTGCAAATCCCTTTTCAAACCATTCACCATCCTGACTTGAAAATATATAATCGTTCTTTCACCTGTCACTGGATCAACATGCTGTAACTCTTTCTCTTACAGCATTTTAGATCAGCAGGTGGACTGTAGTCTTCAAGAAGACAGGTCACTACCACCTTCTCAGGGGCAAACAGGGCAATAAAAATTCTGGCTAGCCAATGAGCCCAAGACCCATGAATGAATTATAAAAAACATGGATTCTGGAACTTCTGTTTCCTTGATACCTAAAAGTGTGAATCAGAAGTAACCGAGTAAAAAACTGTACAAAGATGTATACAGTTGCAAGATCCCTTTAAGAAGTTCCATTGATGTGAATGTTCAGTTATGTGGTCAGTCTGAAGATTTGCCCTCACATGCTACCAAAGGAAATTTTCCAACTTTATTGGGAAGAACCTGTTGAAGAAAATCAAACTCAACTGGATTAAGGAAATCACCTTCAGCTTCTAAGTCTGGTCTATCACAATTGCTAAAGAAATGTACCATTGTTTTTAATGGGAATCTAGGAAGCATGGAAATGATCTTTGTGAAATTGATAATCATAGATGAGAAAATATTACAAGTATAGATTCGCACCTTATGCAGTCAGACCAAAGGCCAATGATGACATCATCATCATGTCATATGTAAGTGACAGTCCAAAAGTTCCCTGCACTCTTCTAGTCCCATTCAGTTCCAATAGATCTCGTGAGATCAAATCCGGTCCAACCCCTCTGTGATTTCCATGTCCTTTTCTAATATTGGGCATAAAACAAAAATGACAAGCGAAACAGTAATACATTGAGGAATTTTAAAATGTGTTCAGTTTGTGTGAAAGCCTGCCTTTTCCAATAGAGAACCGACTGTGCATAGCGCGTGTTTATGTTGCATGTCTGAAAAAGTAACCATGACAGCTATTAGTTCAGAACGCATTTGAGTACATCCAGAAAAATACAGCGATGCACTGCCGATCAATGCCTAAGGTCGAGAAACTAGATTGAAAAGCTTTAATGCTGCAAGCTGCACTTTTGCCTTGGCTGTCTGTGGAGAGAATAAATAAGACTGGTAAATATCGGTCTCTCGATAATGACCTTGTACTCTTGTTCCGAGAGTTTCAGTTCTATGTTGTAAATCACTTCACCAGAATCTGCAGATGACAGATTCCAGCCACACTAACCTTAGGGAAAATTAAATGTTACTTGAAGTAAACAAGGGTACTAAATGATAGTCATTACTGAACATTATTTTTGTTTGAAAATTGCACTTTAAAGCATCAATTCAACTCCCCCATAAGAAAAGTGTCATCTATCCAGAGATGTGTGAACAATGACTCATGCCCCGCACCCTTTGCCTACACATAAACACTAAGGTTACTAAGTGATCAAAAATATGCATTCCAGCTGAATTTTCACCTCTAATCCTGGTATAAATATTTTTAACTAAACTTTTCAGACACCCTCTGGAGGAGGTGGAACTTGATCACAGGTATTCTGGCCCACAGCTAGGAGCACTACCATTGCAATAGAGCCCCACAATTCATTAAGGCTGATTGAAGTGCCTATAATGTAGTCCAGCTGAGATCAGATAATTCAGCAGAGACTAGTCATGAAACATAGGGACTTTGTTGATCTAAATGCCTTAGCACTGTGCTGGATGCTTAATCTCAAAGGAGGCAAAATGTTATTTTTTTAATGGTCTCACGGATGCTTATTCGTTCATTAGTAAGACGTTTCAATGTACACCATCCTTACTAAAAGCAGCATTAGGCTAATTATTAATAGAAAATTGAACTGTAGCTTTCAGTTCTGGAAAACATACACAGAAGCCATCTGTGACTAGTCTGCTTTAATTTATGTTACAGAATGTGTGGTTAGTCACATGGCAGTGTGATGGCGTTTATAAAAGAAATATGTTCATACTTCCTGTAAAATCAATTGGAAATTATGTTTTTGTTGGTCTGCAGCCATACTGCTCCATTCATAAAAGAAGCAAATCAACACTAAAAATAACCCTGGCTTGTTTTTACAAAGAAGTGAAACAAATTTTGAATTTGATGGTACCGTGTTTCTGACAAATGTAAGTCATGTGTTCATTATAATTTTTAAAGAAATCTTTAATTGTGTTCCATTAAAATGTGAAAAATTAACAGTTTATATATGGAAACTTTCATCCTGATAACAACTAAACAGGATTTTTTTGAGAATGAAAGATATTTAGAGTACCAATACGCTAAAATGATTTGGCCATTTCATGAATTACCAGTCTTCTTAAAATGACATATATGATCTTCACTAGTTGAGCACATGACATCATTGTCAGAAATCCACAATTTGTTCATTCTGCAGCATCTGAGTAATGCTTGGATCTAACCAGATCAAACAGAAATGTCAGAGGCTCAGAGCACTGTTTGTCATCAGCTTTTTATTCCCAGGCAGCTGAATGGTGAAATGCAGGCTTTTGCACATAACATACACACACACAGACAGGCTCTTGTTGGCAGGCTCTTGTTGCAGAATGAATGCATGCTGTGAATGTAGACCATTTGTCTGCTGATTACCGAAAACCCCAGGGGACTGGTGTTGGCTCTCCACCTATATTCCTTGTGTCTGCTTGCCATGACTACCCTCCTCCATCCCAAACTACCCTTTCCTTCTAATACTTCAAATATAAACTGCTTCACAGTGTAACTGCAAATTTGCCTTTCATGGCTAAAATTGGATAATTGCAGTTCTGCACAGAGACAAGAAAGAATGTATGACAGTCACCATTGTGAAAGGGGCAATAAAATTACACACACAGGAAGAATTACTATGCTTACATTTTGCAATATGCTGTGATTTATTTGTTTGTTGCCTTTAATAGGCATGCTCAGCAGTCAATGCTAACTTCAGTCAAACTGAAAAACTGGGAAAGAGATTCTTAGTGACTAAATGAAATAGGTCAGAGATGCAAGTATAATCAATCAAGCATTGGCTAACTCAAACAGTCTGCATCACCATGGAACAAATCTCTCCCTGGGAACTGCCATATTTCTTCAGTGCATTTTGTTGACATCCTGACTGTTTCAAGCTTCCTTACATGGTTTAAAAACAATTAGCGTGGTACTGTATATATATTTTTAAAGGAAGCCTCGACAAAATGTATTTGCTGAAGCGATAAAGGGTACTTGTACTTTGACACAACTATTTTTCTTCATGTACTATTTGTAATGTATTGATAGGAGAAATGAAATGTGAGCCAATATTTAATGCACTCTAAGTGGACATAGCATTTTAATGAGCTGAAATCTGTTATATACTCTTTTACTTGTATTCATATCTTATCTGACTCATTAGTCAAAATGTCAGCAGGGACCTTAGCGCTGCTTTTTCTTGGGTACACATTAGCAAGATTCCTGAGAGTTCTTGTAACTTTGAGATGGTTAAGTGCAGTAGTAATCTGTACTCCTTGTATAGTGGATGGTGACTGGTAATTGGCAGAGAGCATTCTGGCTATTGTGATCATTGCAATTTCAAATAAAAAGAGTTGCCTGTCACAGTAATTGTTTTCATGGCACTCTAACCATCGATCAACTGGCCCACATAAATTCACATTACCAAATAGAAGGGGGTGGGGTAATGAATAGATGTAATTGTGCATGGGTGAAAAGAAGACGTATTTTGGATGAAAGAACAACTGTAAGACAAATTACTGTGTAGGTGCATAGGAAATGAAAAAAAATTAGAATGAAAGCAGATTTATTTTAATGAGAGGGGAGGTTGTGCTACAAGGTTAAATAGTCTCCCAACATTCACTCATCCCTGACACTTGGTGATGTACTTGTAGTTTCTGGAGGGTACCACTGTAAGTATTGACATCTTGAGGATGGGAGGAGAGAAAACGAGAAGGGTTTATATTTTAATATTCTAGACTGTACCTGGAATTTCAATGTTAAACATACAATTCTAAAATGACTTAAGCATGAATGCGCATATGATCTCATTGCCAAAAATACAATTTTTGTGGAAAACAATGTTTTTGGGAGCTCCAATAGTGAGTGTGTTGTTTCTAAGAGAAAATGGGTTGATCATGTGATTTAAAAGCAACGTATGATTGGCATGAATGAACATGGGTTCACAGCATTTTCCTTCACACTCTTGACCTTTCTTGAAGATTTCACAATTACTCGTCTTCTCAGTTTCCCTTTTCTGTGGGCTGGTTCAGGGGAGGGACTGGCTTTTGCTACCTGCTATTCCGCATTGTATTTTCTTCACACTTCACTATAACATTAAGGACTGTGAAGAATGTCGACTGGGTGCACAAAATGAATAGCTATCCTATTACTTCACCTTATTCTACTGCCTCTATTTTTTTCCCCTGGCCTCCCTACTGAGATTGAGGACAGCTGTAGCTTTGCACTGAATATTAACTAACCCCCAACTGAACAGATTGTGGTTTAATCCATGCAAATTCAACCACAATAAAAATTTAATTACACATACAGAGGGCCCATTAATGTCTAAGAAATATTTGATAATTGGTGGCTGGGTTTAATTAAGCAAACTGCCTCTTGCAAACTGTCCTGAAGTCCTTCTTTCACTCAGACTAATTGCTTTGATGTAAGAAAGTGCACCTAATTTACATCCACTGTGTGTCCTAGCTCTGGCAGCATAATTTCTAGGGTTCAGGTCATTGTTGGAGGAAGTCATTCAGAAACTTGCACAAAGCAAATCTGTACTCAAAGGAGCTTTGGCTGCTCTGGGAGAATTCACAAAAAAAAGGTGATGCTCTTTAGATATTATTCATGCTTTTGCACGGTAAAGCTGTGCCGTAATTCCTAGCCTCATTTTCTGAAGCTGCTGATTCTTGTATTTGCTGTTCAGAGCCCTCCAAAACGTCTTCCACAAAGCACTCAAGCAGCCAAGGAATTGGATCATGCTGTGCTTGCTTTACAAGTACAGAACCAGTGTCTTAAAGGTTTAATACATATGCATATATGCATTCTGTGCCAGAACTTCACCATTTGTCACGTTGGCTGGTGCCTCTCCATAAGCGTTCAGGAAATGTAATTGAAATGCATAATAAGGACATTTTGCATATATAAATCCAAGGCCTAGCTTTTACTTGAGGCCCTTCTTTCATGGCACGAGGGCATCATTGGCAAGGCCAACATGTGTTATCCATCCTTGACTGCCCTTGAATAGAGGGGCTTGCAAGCACAGTCCAGAGTTGCTGTGGACTTGGAGTCACATATAGGTTAGATCAAGAAAGGACAGCAGATTTTTTTTTCCCTAAGTGGTGTTAGGAATCTGATAAGCTCTGAATGACTGTGCACAATAGTTGCATGGCCAATATTACAGAGACTAGCTTTAGATTCCAGATTTATTAGTTGAATTTAATGGTCTACCAGCTGTCATTGTAAGATTTGAACCCAGGTCTCCAGAGCATTAGTTTGGGCCTCTGAATGATGAGTCCAGTGACATTACCAATACAGGTACACCACTGTCGCCCCTTGCATAAAATTCACACATTTTTTTCAGGTGATAGGCAAATGCAACACTTGAAGGTTTTTAATTAAAAGCAGAGATACTGACTTTGCATCACCATCAGCCGTACTGCCTACACAGATATTCAATGTCTCAATTGATCAGCTCTTTCTGGCATTCCCACACAGAGTATTAAAGCAAAATGGAACATATTGCAAGCCAATAGTTAGAATACGACACTCTCATAATAAGGGAAATGAGAGGAAAATTGCTGACTGATTTGAGACTAACTTCATTGTGATGGAACCTATCATTGTAGTCAAGCATTCCACTGTCATAAATTACAAGAGACAGCTGAGTGAGAAATCTCTAAAAGCATTAAGAGCCATTTGAAGAAAAGTTCAACAAATTACTTAAGTGGTGTGACAGTGACTTTATAGCTTTGCAAAACGTTCAAATGTCCTTTCTCATAGGACATTGTGTGAGCATGTATGTAGGGATTTAAACCTCCAGCTGATGACTATCTGCTGCACAACTTCCTCAGCGGATAAATCAGTCCTCCTCTATGTTGAACACCAATTGGAGAAGGCACTGAGGCACAGAATGCACTCTGGGTGGAGGATAAATGTCCACCACAAAGAGTTTCTTGGCAGCTGCGTTACTGACCAAGCTGGTCCAGTCCTAAAGAACATATCTGTTAGATTGATCTGTTAGGTGGTGAGGGAACCAACAAGAGGGAAAAGCCAACTTGATCTTGTCCTCATCAATGTATCTATTGCAGATGTATCTGTTGTGGCAGCATTGCCACAGTCCTTGTGGAAATGAAGTCCTGTTTTCCAAAGATACCTTGCATCTTATTGAGTGGCACTAGCACTTCACTAAATGTGATAGCATTTGAACAGATCTAGCAACACAAATCTGGGCATCCATGAGGACAGGCGGACCATTAGCAGCAAAGGAATTGTATTCAACCATAATCTACAATCTCATGGTCCTGATTCTACTATTACCATCGAGCCATGGGACCAACCTGTGTTCAATGAAGAGTGTAGGAGGCCATACCAAGAGAAGCAGTAGACATACCTAAAAATGGGGTGTGAACCTGGTGAAGCTACAACGTAGCACTATTAGCCTGCCAAACGATGGAAGCAGCATGCAATAGACAGCGCAAAGCAATCCAAGAGGCATATACATTCAAACATAAGCTATCTAAGTCCATTAACATCCAACCATGAATGGTGATGGACAATTAAACAACTAACACGGAGAGGTGGCTCCACAAAGATCCCATCCTCAATGATGGGGAAGATCACCATAGGAGAAACATATGCACCCAGCTTCATCCAGAAGCGCTGTGTGGGTGATCCATTTCAGCCTTTTCCTGAGAATCCCCAGAATCATAGACACCACTTGTCATTCACATATTATCAAAAAAAATACTGAAGACACTGGATGCTGGAAAGATTTTGGGCTCCGAATGCCTTCCGGTAATAAGACTTGGAGCTGAATCTGATGCTGATATGGCTAAATCAGAGTGGTGTCGACTGTTTTGGAGGATTTTCCCCCATGAGGCCTAGCAACTTTGTCTCATTATCTGATTTCTGCCCCATTTTGCTATGGTCCCTATGCCTCTGAGTAAATTTCTGATACACCAGCATCCCTTGTGTCTGTGCCATCTTTAAAATGCTGCAGTGCACCCAAACGAGCTTAACATTCTGAAACAACCTTGCTCGCCTGAGGACAACATGCCAGAGAAGGGGAAGATGGCACAGCTATTCTCTGATAGTGATCTGAAGATCCTGGTGGGCAGGGTGGTCCAAAGGAGATGCATTTTCTTTCTGGAGGACAACCAGAAGAGGCTGCATCAAGAGACCATGCCAGCCTGGTCTGAGGTTGCCACCTGGTCAGTGCCATCTCTGGTGGGGAGGGTGGGGGTGTTGGGTGGGGGTGGAATAATCAGCAATATAGAAAGCAGGTCCATGACATTCTCCTCAATGTCAGGGTAAGTGTCACTCTCTTCCCTCTGCCATCTCACATATTCTATCTGTGCAATTGCACACACTTCTCACCAAGGCTTATGCCCTACTAGTCTCCCCGTTGCCTACGACACCTTCATAGAAATCATAGAATCACTAAAGTGCAGAAAGAGGCTATTTGGCACATCGATCCTCTGAAGAGTATCCCACCCAGCCCATTATGTTATCCCTGTAACCCCGCATTTTACCATCCCTGGACTTAAAGAGGCAATTCAGCATGGCTAATCCATCTAACGTGAATATCTTTGGACTGTGGGAGGAAACCGCAGCAACCAGATGACACCTACACAGACACTGGGAGAATGGGCAAACTCCTTTCAGACAGTCACCCTAGGGTGGAATCGAACCAGGGTCCCTGGCATTCTGAGACAGCAGTGCTAACCACTGAGCCACCATGACGCACATCCATTCCCTCATCCACTAATCCCGCCCAGCTCGAACACCACTGCCACTGCATGACCTCTTTGCTGCCTCTTTGGTCCCTTGGACTAAGCCGTGCCACACACTATTATATCCCTCATTACCCCACTGTCTCTCATTATTGGGCAGAGCAAGTCCGTATGGGTGGAATGGTGTTTGACATCTGTGCCATGACACCGCACAAGGTGAGAATCCTGCCCCGAACAGGCAGAGAAGGGGACTGCTCATGTGGGATTGCAGAAACATCCATGACCCACCAAACAAGTTGCACACTGCACACCATTGCTACTCTGCCATTAACCCCTCTATCACTCTCAGTCATTGGACAATATGTCCGACCACTGGCTGCAGCATTTTCTCTCTCCTTTGTCTTGTAGGCTCCCCAAACCTAACTCAGAGTCTGTAGAGAGATGGTGGACTACAGAAGACCCATACCCTTGACCTCTGAGGACAAGAGTTTTGAGGCATCTAAGGAGGCATCGCCTCCTCCACCAATTCAGATACAGCCGCCTCAGGAGGGAACTGTTCACATAGCAGGCATACAATCTGTGTTGAGCAACTCACAGTGACAGCTCTGCAGCTGACAGAGGAAGAAATAACCCATGCAATTGGCACTAGGAGGGCTGCTGGAAACAGGAATCTGGTCAGCCCCAGGCAGGAGACAACCCTGTGGGGCCAGCAATGAGAAGCTTTATTCATATCCACAGGGGGGGCAGGAGAGGCAGACAGATACTTTGGATTCAGGGGCCCCTCATTGCCCAGAAGCTGCAGCAGTGCAGTGAGTCATATGACCATCTGTCTGCCTCCACGCACTCAAGTTGCCCACAAATAATTGGACAAACTCCAGAGAAAGAAGTTGGCAAGGGAAAAAGGGACAGAGAAATTCAAATTGAGGAATAAATAAGAAAGTAGGGATTGGTGAAAGAAAAGTTAAATAATTTGCAGGAAACTAAATTGATGAGAGTAAAAATTATCAGTGTGCTTTCATGTCCTTAATACAAGGCATATGAAAGCAATTATTGGAAGTAGAGCAATAAACTGGTGGGAATAGTAAGGATGCTTCAGAAAACACAGTTGCAATAAATGAAATAATGACAATAATGCAGATGAAATGCATTCCCTCAGAATTTACTAGAATAGTGGGTGTGGCTTAAGATAATAAAGGACACTTTTTCTTAAATACTGTCACAAAAAGTCAGTTTACTGGAGGAGCTAAAGTTTTGTCTCTAAGGGAGAAGTGATCCCATATTACTCCAACAACATAAGTAAGCAAATTAATATTTTGAGTGCGACCATTGATGAAGGCTGATGATATGATTTGCGGTCAGAAGGTTGGCTGAAAGAGGAAACATTTAAAAAAAATATCTTTTTGGGGCATGTGAACCTGTTCCGTTGTACAAAGTTAATTTTTGGAATGACATAGCAGATAGAATTGTTACTGTGGAAATGTTTTTCTCGTTTATCAATTGAAGAGACAGATTTTATATTGGGATAAAGGTATGGCAGGGATGAAATTCGTAGCACATCCACAAATTTCACAAAAGCCATGAGACATTGTTGTGAGGCAACAATCTGACTTTGCAAGGAAGAGAATGCAGGAGATTAGAGGTCCTTCAGTTGAAGTTATGGGGAGAAATATAAAAGTAATTAAACACTGAACTGTATAAGTATTAACTATGGGAAAATAATTTTTGGGGAGTTAGAGTCATAGGGCTGTACAGCATGGAAACAGATCCTTTGGTCCAACTTGTCCATACCGACCAGATATCCTAAATTAATCTAGCCCTATCTGCCAGCATTTGACCCATATCCCTCTAAACCCTTTCTATTTATATACCCATCCAGGTGCCTTTTAAGTTTTGTAATTGTACCGGCCTCCACCACTTCGTTTGGCAGCTCATTCCATACACGCACTACCCTCTGCATGAAAATGTTGCCCCTTCAGTCCTTTTTAAATCTTTCCCCTTTCACCTTAAATCTTTGCCCTCTAGTCTGGGACTCTCCCACCCCAGAGAAAAAGACCTTGTCTATTTACCCTATCCATACTCCTCATGATTTTATAAACTTCTATAAGGTCACTCTCAGCATCTGATGCTCCAGGGTAAAAAGGCCCAGCCTATTCAGTCTCTCCCTATAACCCAAACCCTCCAACCTCAGTAACAAATTCGTAAATCGTTTCTGAACATTTCAAGTTGCACAACATTCTTCCTACAGCAGGGAGACCAAAATTGCACACAGAATTCGAAAAGTGGCTGAATCAAACTCCTGTACAGCTGCAACATGGCATCCCAACTCCTACACTCAATGCACTGAACAATAAAGGCAAGCATACCAAATACCTTCTTCACGATCCTGTCCATCTGTGACTCCACTTTCAAGGAACAATGAACCTGCACACCAAGGTATCTTTGTTCAGCAACATTCCCCAGGACCTTCTGTATTACATTTTGCGTAACGATATGGCTTTCTGTGTATGCATGCTTCTGTTCATCTGTGCTTGGGTCATGTGGTCAATGGATATCCCCTATCACTCAGAGCTTATCATCCAGTATCCATCCCTTGGTTTGTTATTGTAGCTCAAATTCAGGTGGAATGGGAGACCATCACAGAATGAAAACATCCTGACTACTAGCAGGATACTGGGCACTGGCTAGCATATTCATGTAGACTCACAAACCAGCAGGGTGTTGAGTGAGGATAATCCTTTTTGGTTGAAATACATCTCAGAGTTGACATGCAATGCTCACAAAACATAATGTTTGCAATCAGAGCCACCCTGTAATATCAAGAAGAGATGCTATATAAGATAATGATTTTGAAAGAGTTAATGTTGGAGATTGCATTCAGCTCAAACTAATCATATGTAACCATGTAGTCTTGGTTGGAGACTCAAGGCATCAGCTTCAGATGCTAATGGGGTCAACCTTGTCATCTCTGATTCCTGATCTTTGTAATTGAAATTGGATGATGAAGTGGAAGGGCGAGTTAGTAAGTTTGCAGACCACACAAAGCTTGGTGGAGTTGTGGATAGAGGGCTCTTGTAGGTTGCAACGGGACATTGACAGGATGTAGAGCTGGGCTGAGAAATAGCAGGTAAAGTTCAACCTGGTGTGAAGTGATTCATTTTCAAAGGTCGAATTTGAATGCAGATTACAGGGTTAAAGGCAGGATTCTTGGCAGTGTGAAGGAACAGAGAGATCTTGGGGTCCACGTCACTCAAAGTTGCCATCCAATTTGATGGGGTTGTCAAGAAGGCGTATGGTGTGTTGGCTTTCATTAGCAAGGAGATTGAGTTTAAGAGCCGTGAGGTTATGCTACAGCTCTATTAAGCCCTGGTTAAACCACACTTGAAATATTGTGTTCAGTTCTGGTCGCCTCATTACAAGAAGGATGTGAAAGCTTTAGAGAGGGTGCACAGGAGATTTACCAGGATGCTGCCTTGACTGGAGGGCATGTCTTATGAAGTTAAAAATCACACAATACCAGGTTATAGTCCAACAAGTTTATTCCACCCTGTTCAACACTGCCACCTCCATCCCTTCAGGTCTCACCTGCTCCAGAGGCATGTAACAACATGTCATAGAATCCCTACACTACAGATGCAGACCATCTGGCCCATCAAATCTATACTGATCTGATCGTCTGAAGAGCATCCCACCTACACCCACCCTATCCCTGTAATCCTGCGTTTACATGGCTAATCCACCCAGTCTGCACCTCCCTGGACACTGTGGGTGATTTAGCATGGCCAATCCACCTAACCTGAACATCTTTGGACTGTGGGAGGAAATCGGTGCACCCAGAGGAAACTCACAGGGAGAACATGAAAACTCCACACAAACATCACCCAAGGCAGGAATCGAATCCAGCTCCCAAGCATTATGAGGCATCAGTACAAACCACTGAGCCACCATGCTGCTCTGATCAGGTTGATCAGAAAATATCTTGAATGGAGGATTGGTGGCAATGCTCCATCCCAACGATAAGCTGTGAGTGGTTGTTTCCCCAAACATACAACATTATGTATTAAATGGTAATGACAATAAATGTAAATGCAAGTTCTTCACAATAGCTTTTATTTAGTCAACAGCAAATTTTGCAAGCCCTATGCAAGAACAACCGGTTCTTCTAGTTCCTGACAAATCAGTTTCTTGCAGACTGAATATAAACTTGTTCGATTCACTCAGAGCAGATGCCTGAACAAATTGTTCTGGTTGTAAACAGCAGTGTAACAAATCTTGCAAATCGCAGCAAGTTAGCTGAACTAGAAGTACAATAATGCTGCAGATGCTGGAGATCTGAAACAAAACAGAAATTGCCAGAAGAATTCAACAAGTAAGTTCATGGTGAGTTTGCAGACTTCTCCAGAAAGTTACTTACATTGTGGAGGTATTTAAGTCCAGTACTGCCTGAAGTGATTAGAGGCAGAAGACTTGTTAACACTGGGGATGGTTTTACGCAAATTATTCAGTGCTCTGGAAGATTAGCCATTTGGATACAGAACTAACTGAAAGGTAGAAGACAGAGGGTGGTGGTGGAGGGTTGTCTTTCAGACTAGAGGCCTGTGACCAGTGGAGTGCCACAAGGATCGGTGCTGGGTCCTCTACATTTTGTCACTTACATAAATGATTTGGATGCGAGCATTAGAGGTACAGTTAGTAAGTTTGCAGATGACACCAAAATTGGAGGTGTAGTGGACAACGAAGAGGGTTACCTCAGATTACAACAAGTTCTTGACCAGGTGGGCCAATGGGCTGAGAAGTGGCAGTTGGAGTTTAATTCAGATAAATGCGAGGTGCTGCATTTTGGGAAAGCAAATCTTAGCAGGACTTATACACTTAATGGTAAGGTTCTAGGGAGTGTTGCTGAACAGAGACCTTGGAGTGCAGGTTCATAGCTCCTTGAAAGTGGAGTCGCAGGTAGATAGGATAGTGAAGAAGGTGTTTGGTATGCTTTCCTTTATTGGTCAGAGTATTGAGTACAGGAGTTGGGAGGTCATATTGCGGCTGTACAGGACATTGGTTAGGCCACTGTTGGAATATTGCGTGCAATTGTGGTCTCCTTCCTATTGGAAAGATGTTGTGAAACTTGAAAGGGTTCAGAAAAGATTTTCAAGTATGTTGCCAGGGCTGGAGGATTTGAGGTTCAGGGAGTAGCTGAACAGGCTGGGGCTGTTTTCCCTGGAGTGTCGGAGGCTGAGGGGTGACCTTATAGAGGTTTACAAAATTATGAGGGGCATGCAAGGGCAAATAGGCAAAGTCTTTTCCCTGGGGTCGGGGAGTCCAGAACTAGAGGGTTTAGGCTGAGAGGGGAAAGATATAAAAGAAACCAAAGGGGCAACGTTTTCATGCAGAGGGTGGTACGTGTATGGAATGAGCTGCCAGAGGAAGTGATGGAGGCTGGTACAATTGCAACATTTAAGAGGCATTTGGGTGGGTATATGAATAGGAAGGGTTTGGAGGGATATGGGCCGGGTGCTGGCAGGTGGGACTAGATTGGGTTGGGATATCTGGTCGGCATGGACGGGTTGGACTGAAGGGTCTGTTTCCATGCTGTACATCTCTATGACTCTATGACTCTATTACATTAATAAAATAGAATGAATATTTAGGACAGGAGGATAAAATTAAGAAAATTATTATCTTCTTGTACAGATATTGCTGTTTTTCAATTTCTTTTTTTCTGGTGGAAATAAAAATGACAGATCTCGAGAGAAAATTTAAAAGAAAAATACAATCTTTAAAAGTAACACTTCCCTTGTAGAAAAATGAAGGATCAGATTATGTCGACAAGTTAAAAAAATACAAACAAGTGAATTCATTGACAGGGGAAGAAAAATTATTCAAGAGAGCAGCAAAAGCATATAACCTTGTGGATTTTGAAAATGACAGCTTACATGATTACACTCCAAATGGAATGGGCCCTAACAATTATGATTACCAATATAACTTTGATCTTTCGCCTCTGTGTTAAAGATCAGAAACATCTTGTCCAATGCTGATTCAGCCCTTTTAAGAATATTTTCCAAGTACATGAACACTATCATTGTCTGGGAATTAAAAGTACTGCAACTGAAATATGGTGATTATTTGAAATTCTTTTCCTGTGTTTTTTTTCAATGTGTGTGACATATTTCTAAAAAAAAGCTGAGTGGAAATAACTATAATTGGATGGCAACCTCCTCGAAAGATAACAAGATTTCCACTAACAGAATTACTGGGATGATCACCTTCACCCTAAATACATACTCTGATC
Organism: Chiloscyllium plagiosum; assembly: GCF_037043375.1. Classification (NCBI taxonomy): domain Eukaryota; kingdom Metazoa; phylum Chordata; class Chondrichthyes; order Orectolobiformes; family Hemiscylliidae; genus Chiloscyllium; species Chiloscyllium plagiosum. Next base: position 80,899,753 of record NW_028270140.1, read on the forward strand.
TTGATTAAGCTAGCTATTAAATTGGCAGAGGCTTGATAAAGCCTTATAATAGGGAGCAATCATTAGTATGTTATTATTAACTATTTAACATTTCTCCTCGCTGAACATCATCAGACTGTGTGTGTCAGTTTCACTGAAGATTAATAACACACTGAGGAGAATTTAATACAGTCTTTGAAACTGCACGCAAGCCAGTCTATAAAATGTACCTCCCTGGCAAATGCTGAGGTAATATGATCTTCTGAGCGGCAGATTTGTAATTTATTGCTACATCCTGGCAAGAAAAAGACCTGTAATTGCTTTAAAATCCTACTATGTTCTTCCAGCTTTTACTGTTTTCGTATTGAATATATACTGCAGTATTCACTTCTCCCGTCCAAGTTTTCTTGAATAGTCCCAACAAGGTAGCAGTAGGTTTCTCTGAGAGTCATAGAGTCATGGAGTTATACAGCATGGAAACAGACCCTTCGGTCCAACTTGTCCATGCTGACCAGATATCCTAAACTGATGTAGCCCCATTTCCCAGCATTTGGCCCGTATTTCTAGAAACCCTTTCTAGTCAATAAGGAATACCAGCGCATAAACTCCTTTTTTTAAGTATTATGTGGCATGAGTAATGCAGATTAATAACATTCCATACAAGAGAACAATAATCCATTGTTTGTTGCTCCATGTTTGAGCGCTGATATGTGGTGTCAGGCTTTACCAGTTGCACAACTGTGGTAAACATGGGGGATATCTGACATCTTACAAGCATTAACACAGGCTCGGATAAAGTGGCCTTTTCCATCCTGACCTCTCTGACCTCTTGGGAACTTTCACTTGTACTCCAAACATCAATATATTTGAAAACTATTGATTAGTCAAGGGCAGCCAACCCTGTCAACCTTTACAGCAGTGCTTGCAATAAGCAGGACCAACAGTTATTAGCACACAGCGAGCTCATTGTGTCGTACCATTGTGTCTAAAGCTGCATTCAGTAGTTGTAATTTACAGAAATTAATTATCTCCTTTTAATGACCATAGTTATTTGAATTTGAATAACATTTTGGTGTAAGTAAATTATCTTTAACCTAAATTAAGTTGCAATACCAAAATTTGGTTGCAATGGTTAAATTTCAGAAATCTGACAGTTCAGCAATGTGAACAAAATAAAGCGACTCAGGAGAAATACTTATTTAAAAGCAAAAGAGCTCATCAGAAATTGTGGTCTATTTTTATTAGAAGATACAAAAACCACTTGTACTGCCTGTATCTGTCAGATGGTGGCTGTTACTGTAAATTGATGTGATTGCAGCTTATCCCACTTTCAGATAGCCAGTTGTGGTTAATACTGACGGTTATTACTTTAAACTGCTCTTCACTACAGTCTTCTATTTGTGGTTTGAAAGTTTGTAATTAAACTTGGTCTCTTACCAAAAAATGGTTTTTGTAGCACAGCTTATTTTTGTTTTGTTGAAGTATCTATTTTTACACCGTACAACCCAATAGAGTTCAAACTCAAATACAACAAACCCTTCTCATTAAACAAGACAGCTCAATGAACAGTACTCCCATCCTTTCAATGAGAAAAACTACCTGTACTTCTATTTTTAAAGCTTTATTTAAGGATAAGAGTTCAATGTTAAAATTTGCCATTATTTTGGGTGGTTATGTGCTACCACTTGATGCACTGGTATAGCAAATGAAGTGCTCAAAAACTGCAGTGAAGAAACAACTAACCTTAGGGAATTTACATAAAATATGATTAAATTCTTCACATGCAGAATGAAGCAGCGTAACTAATTCTTTGTGGGCTGGAATTCAAAATTGTGAGGAGCAGCCATTGATCGGTGAGGAGAGAGCATTGAGGTTGGAGAGGGATTTGGCAGGGGACGACGATACAACTCATGACCTGGAATATCAACAAGCTGTGAAACACGCTGCTGGCAGTAACAGGGCTCTCCTTTAAACTGTATAAAATATTATGATAAAATGTTTTGAATCTCTGGCCTGGGGCCGACACATGCAAACCCTCTTCCAGCACTTTAATTTCAGTGTAAGTTACTGTGAAGCTTTTCAACTTCAATGTGTGTCCATGAACAAAAGGCTGCATTGATCTTGGGTGCAAAATTGGAAATAGCAATGTAATTTTTGGTGAGTGTCCAAGTTTTGCTATGAACTTGAGAGTCGACTGTGGTTGTCAGGCAAAGGAACTTTAATGAAAACAGCATTATTTATATAGCGCCTTTTAATCTATTAAAATTAAACATAAAGCACTTTAGAGGGCTATTGGAAAACAAAATGGCACATCAAGCTACCTGAGATATTAGGACAAATGGACAAAAGCTAGGTCAAGGAGGTAGGCTTCAGTGAGTTTCTTAGAGAGGGAACGTGAGGTAGAAGTTTACAGAGAATGCCAGAAATTAAAGGATAGACAACTAAAATCATGGCTTCTTCGAGTGGAGCACATAATAGTGAGGGTGCTCAAGGGGTCAGAATTGGACAAAGGCATTTATCTTTGAAGGTTGCGGAATCGGAGGAAATGACAGCAGATTGGGGCCACAGAGAGATTTGGGACCAAGGATGAGAATTTTAAAATCAAGACCTTGGATGAAGTGTGAGTGGCTTCTTGCTTCCACTTGAATGTGTTGATGAGCTCCAAACATCCACACTCTCCTCCTAGTCACCCAACCGGTAAACCCCACAGATTTCACATATCCCCAAGTCTCTACCCAGCTATTACACATACACCCAGCCCTGAGGATGCCAGATTCGGTCATTCACTGTCCCCCATTTGAGACCAGGGGGCTCCATTTCTCTCTGTTACGTTAATCCCTTCCAAGGCAACATTTATCGTATCCTCCTCTTGCCAATACTGTAGCCCCAGACAATTGTGATCTTCCCATCCCTAGAACCCTAGTCCTGAAGATTAACCTCATTCCCATAAGATTAGCCACCAATACCCACCCTTCCCAACCTCTTTAGTTTCTATGGACAAATCTGATGGACTGACCATGGCACACACCTTTTGACAACTTAACTAACAGCTCCTGGATGAGACACACCCATATCCCTAACTCATACTGGACACACCCCCTTCACGTTCGCCTCCCCTGTGGACTGGTCACTGTGGAGCTGTAGGATGGACCATGACCTATCCCGGACTGCAGTGGCATGGACCCTCTGACCAGAATCACCCCAAGTGGAAGACACGCTGTGGCCAACCCCCTGGACTGGTATTGGTAATTGGCTTGTTGAGCTGGGACTCCCGACTGATGGACAGATGCTTGATGAACTTCAGTAAAGACAAACCCACCCCCCACTAGGATTCTGACACTTGTAGCACACACATCATGTTTGCAGCGAATCCTACTGGTACATGACGCAGATGTAACACACTGACGTAAAGCAAGACCTGTGCCCCTACAAATTGGCATTGCAAGAAACATGCAAGTGGGCAATAAGTAAGTAAGCATGAAGGCATCAATTAAGCAGCCCTGAGATGCAGTCTGGTCCAGCCCATGAGCTAAGTCCCTGACCATGTGTGCAAAGAGTCCCAACTGCAACCTTCCCATACAGTACTCATGTATATTGCCCCCAACATTGAGATGGGCCTTGCCAGAGCTCCCATCTGATTCCACCACACATCTCACTAAAGCCAATGTTGCTCAGTTCACTATATAATCACAGTCTCATTTTGGTTTTTAGCCCTATTAGATCTTTGAGCAGAGCAATTATATGTAGAAGGAATGCGCTGTGCGTTAGGACACAGAGTTTCAGATTACCTCAGGTTTATGGAAGGCAGAATGTGGGAGACGATCAGGAATGCTCAAGTCCTGAGGCAAAATAACATGATTGAAAGTTTTAGCAGCCTGTGAGCAAGGTTACGGAGTTGGAATTAGATGACATGATGATGCGCGAGTATATTGTTGGTCATCCCAGGGCCAATGTGACACCAAGGCTGCCAGCAGTCTCTTCGTCTCAGGCAATGACCAGGAAGAGACATTGAGCTGATAGTTATGGAATAGTGTCGAGAATGGGGAACACAAAAAATGACTTCAGCCTTCCCAATATTTAATTATTTATATTATTTCACAGAATATAGATATTGCTGGTGAGCCCAGGATTTTCCACGGAGTCATAGTTTTCTTAAGTCAGTGACTGGAAAGGGATAACAAGAAAGCTCTGAGTCAGGATAGTGAGACTTGGAAGGGAATTTGCATGTTTTGGTATTCCCATGCATCTGCTCTTGACTTTCTAGGTGTTAAAGGTCACAGGTTTACAACCTGGTGATGAGGGAGCCAGCATGAATTGCTCCTTAATGAAGTATATAAGAAAAATAAGCAGAAGTAATCCAATCATACCTTCAAGCCCAGGAGAAAGTGAGGATTGCAGATGCTGAGATCAGAGTCGAGAGTGTGGTTTTGGAAAAGCACAGCAGGTCAGACAGCATTGGAGGAGCAGGAGAATTGACATTTCAGGCATAAGACCTTTATCATGATTCCTGATGAATGACTTGTGCTCGAAACATCGATTCTCCTGCTCCTTGGATTCTGCCTGACCTGCTATGCTTTTCCAGTACCACACTGTTGACTCAGATCTTCAAGCTCAGTATGATCATGGCTGATCTTCAATTTCACGGCTATTTTCCTGTATTATTCCCAAATTCATTGATACAGTCATAGAGTCATAGAAATTACAGCATGGAAACAGACCTTTCAGTCCAATTCATCCATGCCGACAAGATGCCGTAATTGTACCAGCCTCCACAACTTCCTCTGGCATCTCATTCCATAAACATACCACCCTCTGCGTGAAAAAGTTGTCCCTTAGGTCCCTTTTATATCTTTCCCCTCTCACCCTAATCCTATGCCCTCTAGTTCTGGGCTCCCCAAACCCAGGAAAAAAAGACTGTCTATTTATTCTATCCATGCCCCTCAGGGTTTTATAAGGTCACCCCTCAGCCTCCGACGCTCCAGGGAAAGTAGCCCAAGCCTATTCAGCCTCTCCCTATAACTCAAGTCTATTACTGCTGACTCAGAACATGTGTCCTAATTTCTTATTTATGCCATTGGTTTTGACATGGACCACAACAACCGGATTTTCCCCTTTCCATTTCAAGTTTCTTTCTTGCCTTCAGGAAATATCCCAGACCACAGCAACATGTAGGCAACACAGCTTTTTGGATTCAATTGTTCAGCTCCAGGGAATGGTATCTTTTCCCCTGGCTATACAGGTCACTTTTGCTACCACATGTCTTTGAATTTCCCTCATATAAATGGTTTCCTGTACCATGTTGGCACAGTTAGTCTGTTCATTAATATTACTGCCCTCACACTTGTCCATATAAGTTGCAAGACCCACTTCCCTGCCTGAATCGAAGCTGCCTTCTATCCCTATCTCTGTCCAGATTAGTTTGCTCTGACCTAAGGGGTGTGCCTACCTGCTGGGTCGAAGTGTACAGGCAACCGATCCCGTCCTCAATGCATCACAATATCTGCACCTCAGCCCCCAGCTCTTTAACTCTGAGGCAAGGCTCTTTTATTCACAGGCAATTACTACAAATGTGGTTTTCTTGAATTGCAGAGACATCCAGAGGTTCCCACAGGCTGCAACTGTGATGCATCACCTGACCTGCTATCTTTGTTCTGTTAATTAAATATATTTTTCTTAATTAATTTATAGTTTCCTTCTTAGCAGAACTCTCTCACTTACCAAACATCCAAGCTTCACATTCTGCAGTCAAGAAACCCCTGCACTTATACTCACTGAAGAAAAAGGAAGCTCTTCTGAAGCCCAGATAACTCATTAAATTAGCTACCTAATTAACTAGGTACAGCTATCACAGAGAGTTTACATCGCCCCACTTCAGACTGCAAAAAAAATGTACATTTTAATTTAAACATTTTCTGTTATTTACTGGCTCATTGTAAATACAGGAGGATTAGATTGCATCTTAAATTAAACATTTTTAATGAATTGCTAAATGTAATCAAAAACTAGACTTTAGAGTCATAAAGTCACATTATGTACAGCATGGAAACAGACCCTTCAGTCCAACTCGTCCATGCTGACCAGATATCTTAAACTAATCTAGTCCCATTTGCCAGCACTTGGCCCCTATCCCCAAATCCTTCCTATTCATGCACCCATCCAGATGCCTTTTAAATGTAGTAATTGTACCAGTCTCCACCACTTCTGCTGGCAGCTCATTCCATACAAGCACCATCCTCTGTGTGAAAAAGTTGCCCCTTAGGCCCCTTTCAAATCATTCCCTTCTCACCCTTATCCTATGCCCTTTAATTCTGGACTCCCCCACCCCAGTGAAAAGACCTTGTCTATTTAACCTATCCATGCCCCTCATGATTTTATAAATTTCTATAAGGTCACCCCTCGCTTCTAATGCTCCCGGGAAAACAGCCTCAGCCTATTCAGCCTCTCCCTATAGTTCAAATACTCCAACCATTGCAAGAAAGAGAGAGAAAGGGAGATAGAGAGAGAGATTAGCCCTTTATCCATAACACTTATGGATAAAGGGCTGAATCAAACATCTGGCTTCAGATTCTGTGCACTCAAGCAGTGGCACATAGTGCTGTACTCAGTGCACCAGTGGTGGAGTGACTGGAAGTTTTGTTGGTGGATGTGCTGCCTACCAAACAGGTTACTTAAACTGGGATTGTTTTGAGCTTCTGGAGTATTGTTGGCACCCCATTCAAACAGGTAAGTGGAGAGTATTCTATTATATGCCTGGATTGAGTCTTTTGGATGGGGCACAGACTTTAGGAGTCAGGAAGTGAATTATGAACAGCAAAATTCTCAGCCCTGAACATTCTTGTAGTCACAGTATGTATATGGCTGTCAATGTCAGTGACCAAGGATTCAGGAATTTTAATGTAGTTGAATGTTTGGGGAGAAGGATAGATTATTCCTTGTCGAAGATCGTAATTGCCTAGCACTTGTATTGCACAGATGTTACTTGCCATTTACTAGCTCAAGCCTGGATGTTGTCCAGGGTTTTGCTGTATCTAAGTAGAGACTGCCTCAGAATCTGAGGAGTCACAAATGATGCTGACCAGTATGTGATAATCAGCAAACATTTTTTCTTTTAAACTTATGATGTAGGGAATGTCACTTGATGAAGAAACTGAAGTTGGGCCTGGGGTTAACTATACCTTTTCTCCAAGAAAACTGACCAGGCTTTTTACTGTGTGTCAGTTTGTACATCATAATGATATCAGATCATATAAGTCTGTAATTTTTCAGAACTCTCTCCTCTTATCATCTCCTGTATATATTTATACTTGTTAAAGGTTATTAATGTCCACTGACATACATGTGGACTACTTTCCATCAACGACCCAGACTTCAATAACCTCAGACACTATCCTAAGGAATTCCTGCATTAATATCCAGGTACTGAACTATTTGGCCTCCAACAACCACAGCCATCTTCCTTTTGTGCTTCCTGTTTCCCTGATCCCAATAGACTTCAGTTTTGGTAAAACTCCTTGGACACTCAATTCTGACCTCCCCCTTTGCTGATAATCAAGAGTAGCTTGAGAATTGTACACACAAGCATCTACCTGGTAATGTGGAAAATTGCCCAATTATGACCTGTGCACAAAAAGCAGGACAAATCTAAATTGGCCAATTACTGCCATTAGCCCAGTAGCTGTTATCAGTAAAGTGACAGTGCAGCACTTGCAAAGGATTGCACTTGTTCCTTGTCCCCCAGTTTGGGTTCTAATGAACCAACTCGGCTCTTGACCTCAGTACAAGCTTGGTCCAAACATGAACTCCACAGATAAGGTGAATGTAATGCACTTCACATCAAGGCAGCAAAAATCACAAAAGTATCATTGAACCCAGACAATACTGAAGTCTGTGGGAATCAGGGAATATTTTCCACTGGTTATATCCACCACAAAATTATATCTAGCACAAAGGAAAATGGTTCTGATTGGTGGATGTCAATCAGCTCAGCCACAGGACATCTCTGCAGGAGTTCCTCAGGTTAGTGTCCGAAACTCAATCACCTTAACTGCTTATTCATCACCTTCCCTCCATCATAAGGTCAAAAGTGGAGATGTTTGCCAAAGATTGCACAATATTCAGCACCATTCCCAATTTTACAGATTCTGTAGCATTCCATGCTCAAATACAACAAGACCAGGACAGCATTTAGCCTTGAACTTACAAATAACACATAACATTTATGCCACAGAATAACCTTGAACATTCCCAACAAGAGAGAAGCAAACCGTCTCCCCTTTAGTGTTCAATGACATATTACCATTACTGAAACCCACTCTATCCTGGGAGTTAGCATTGACCAGAAACTGAACTGGACCAGCCATCTCTCAATACCCTGGCTATACAAATCACAAGCCAGGAGTGTGATAGAATACTCTCCACTTGTCTGAGTGAATGAAATTCCAACAACACTCAAAAGTCTTGACACAGCTGAAGATAAAGTAGTCTGCTCGGTTGGCACCCCATCCACCACCTTCAACATTCGCTATCACCATCACCAACACACCGTGGCAGAAGTGCATACTATCTAAAAGATGCATTGAAGTAACTCACCAAGGGTCCTTAGACAGCAGCTTCTAAACCTGTGTCTTAGAAAGACAGTGGCTGCAAATGCATGGGAATACATTCATTTCTCCTCTCCCACCTTGTCTCAGTCCCAACCCTCGAACTCAGCACCACCTTCCTAACCTGCAATCTTCTTCCTGACCTCTCCGCCCCCACCCCACTCTGGCCTATCACCCTCACCTTATCACCCTCACCTTTACTTCCTTCCACCTATCGCATTTCCAACGCCCCTCCCCCAAGTCCCTCCTCCCTACCTTTTATCTTAGCCTGCTTAGCACACTTTCCTCATTCCTGAAGAAGGGCTCATGCCCGAAACGTCAATTCTCCTGCTCCTTGGATGCTGCCTGACCTGCTGCGCTTTTCCAGCAACACATTTTCAGCATGGGAATACAACCAATTATAAGTACACTGAAGCCTCACATCATTCTGACTTGGAAATAATATTGCTCTTCTTTCACTGTTGCGAGGTCAAAATCTTTGAATGCCCTTTCTAACAACATAGCACCCCAAGAACTGTAGTGATTCATGGAAGCATCTTACCACCACCATCTCCAGACCAATTAGAGATAGGCAATAAATATTGGCTAAGACACTGATGCTCACATTCCATGGATGAATAAAAATAAATGACAGACATAAAAGTTTGATTTATCTTGCCAGAATATGTCTGAGCAATTTTCCACATTGCTGGGTCGAAGTCAGTTTTGTAGCTGTATTGGAACGTGATGGTACATGTCTTCATTATTATTGCAGAAATGTTGTCAGGGTCCATAGCCTTTGCAAATCTAGTTTTTAATCATTTCTTAACATCATGTGGAGTGCATAAAATTGGCTGGAGTTTGGTATTTGTGATGTGGGGACTTGAAGAGGAAGCTGAGATAGATCATTCACTCGACATTTTTGGCTGAAGATGGTTGTGATTGGATCAAACATGTTATGCACTGATGTGCTGGGCTCTCCCTTCATTGAGAACAGGGATATATGTCGAGCTTCCTTCTCAGTTTAGTTGTCCAAAACCACTCCCAGTTACAGATGGCAGCACTGCAGAACTTAGAACCACTGTACTGCTACTGCCTATGGCTTTTCAGTGGGACATGACAACCTAAAGGAAGTGATAGTGGTGTCTGAACATTATCCAAGGTTTGATTCTGTGAGCGTAACCATACCTGTTGCTTGACTGATCTTTGAGACAGTTCTGTTAGTTTTGATACAAGCCCCTAGATATTAGTAATAAGATATCTGAAAGATTCAAAGGACTGGATATGCTAGTGTCTATATTAATGCGGAGAGGTCTGTTTTATTCCTTTTTGACAATTCTGTAGTAGTTTGTTACACTGAGTGTCTAGCTAGGCCAATCAGAGGATAGTTAAGAGCCAATCATATTGTGTGCCTCTGAAGCCATAAGTAGATCAGAATTGGTTAGGAAGGCAGATTTCCTTCCTTAATGTGTATTCATGAACCAAACGGGATTGGACTATCCAATCATTACCACGAATAGATGATAATTCCAGATTTATCAATTGCTTGAATTTAAATTCCACCATCTGCCATGAGGAGATTAAACTTCTTGTCATCAGAACATTTCCCTGGATATCTGGATTACCAGTCCAGTAAGATTTCTATAAGGCCACTATGCCCACATCCATTTCTGCTGATCCAGCGATGGATGAATGGTGAATATACAATCTGATAAAGGAGCTATGTTATGGACTAGGCCAGACCACTCAATACATTCTTAAGCAGGCAGCCCCAGACCATAACTTTACAATTTGTTTCGGTAAGCGTACAGTGAATATTACCCGGAGTAAGATAGCTAGGTTGACTACGCAATTTTAAATGTATTCACAAAATGTATTCACAAAATTACACAATGAAACACAAAGAACAGAACAAAGAACCCCTACAGAACTCAACCTATCCAACTAGAGTTAATTATGCTGTTCCACATACACACAACAGTCCCAATAGGCAAACTCCCTTTAAAAACCAGTATAAATGGAACACATTCTCACAGGTTGAAGTTGATGGGCAGAAAAGAGAGAGAGTTTCCCCACAGCTCCCTGTTGAACTTCCCAGTTCAACAATGACCTAAAACTTCTCAGCTAGCTAGAGAGCTGACCACTCCCCTCTCTTTATACAGGTCACTTCTAAAGCATGACCACTTTGGCCTGAAGTCTCATCTGTTTGCATATAAACAAAAGGCCTCTCAAAATCCTTTTCACCTCTGTACCAAACCAGACTGATCGGAGCATGGCCTGGTTTATTGCCCCTCTAAAAGAAATCAAGGACAGAGTCTCCTTGAGCCAAGGAACTGCTTTTAGGAAAAAAAGGGACCAGCTTTGTGACAGCAACTTGGAGAAGGTAGTGCTGAGGGAGTGCTGGGGTTCGTCAGTGTACATGTAAAACATAATACTGTGCTGGCACATGATGTTGTTGAGGGATAGCGTGGAGCTGAGAAAAAGTAAGAGGCTAAGGATAGATCCATGGGGTACATATTGATTTCCTGCAAGAGCAGTGAATGTGCAATACCACTCATTCATAGATTCTGAACCTCTTTTGATGCTGTATCCAGGATCAATGCTCCACAAATTGTTGTTGCTGCAAGTTCAAGTATGGCTTCTGCTTTCTTCCTGTTGTAGCCTTCTTTCTCTTTCGGCCTCAGATATCACAAGAGACCTAATAAAACCTGCCATTTTGAGGGGTATCTGGAACATTCTTTGTTTCAACTTGGGATCTCCTTCCACTATTCTTTTTGAGCACACAGATAACTGTATCAATGCTGCTTCCTACTCGGATCCCCAACTGAAAACATTCATCAATTTCCTTTCGATTTCCACCCTTCTCTCACCTTCATCCAATATCTTGTTTTCTTGTTTTTGATTTCAATCAGAGCTGATCTGTACTCAGAACCAGAAGACATGGTTTTCAAATTAGAGCTCATTCTTCTAGAACAGAAAGGAGGGGAACATTTCTCTCTCAGAAGGCTGTACAGTTTTGGAACTCTGCCTCAGAAGCTGATAGGGATGTGGATAATTGAATATTTTAATGTGCAGGTAGATAGACTATTGTTTGGCAAGTAAATCAAAGGTTATCTGGGGTGAGTGGGAACATATTATTTGGAATGCAAACAAATTAAATGAAGGCATTATTGAATAGTAAGGAATAGGCTTGAAGGATCAAATGGCTTACTTCTGTATTTATGTGTAAGTGTATTCTGCTATTAACACCTACTCTGGATCTATGCTTCATAGCTTCTTTATAATGATTACCACTCCCTTTGTCTTTTGCCTTTTCCATGAAGCATTTGATTTCTAATCTTCCTTGCCCTCTAAACTTTCCCTTGCCTTCCCTTTTGTTCCACATGCTCCTCTCCATTTTGTCAACAGCATAAAACATTTCTACCTCTCTTCAGTCTCAATGAAGAATCATATTGCACTTGAACCTTTAACTGTTTTCTTTCCTCCACAGATGCTGCTAGACCAGCTGAGTTTCTCCAGTACTTTCTGATTTCACTTTTGATCTCCAGCATCTCTAGTATTTCACTTTTGTTTTAGTCTTTTTACTCTTGTCCTCAAGAAACAGGATTTCCCTGTGAGTCTTTACAGCCTGCAGTATGAGAATTGATGAAGCCTGGCTCTGCATTGTCCATTTTTGTAACTTTTGGATCAACTGAACAGGTCAACCATGATTCAACACTGATCCTTGCTCAGTCACTATAAATGCATCAACTAAAACAGATTACAGTGGCTACATTAAAAAAGCTACTAACAAATGCATTCTGAAACTTAACAATTCCTGATTTGTTTCCAGTCTCCCAAAGGTTTTATCTCCCCAGGGATTTGGGGTCAATTTCCCACATCTATCAATGACATAATTGTTGATTTCTATGTGTCAGAAAGGCATATACTTGGAACCTTGACTGAATCAGAACAATTGAATGTTACTTTGATCTCGTAAACCTTACTTGACATAGATTTTTTTTTTCTGGAAATACAAGCAAAGAGCACTTTTGCCATCTTAGATTGTTTTTCTTTTTACACGTTTTCTTTCCAACTCTCATGAAAGTAGAAGTCATCCTTTTCCATTAATGCACAGTGCCTACTATTGTCAAAAACAGCTCTGCATTGAATTTAACAAAAAGAGGACAGTAAAGTGGGAAAGTGCCTTTTCCAAGCAATTTGTTTTTCCTTTCAGCTACATCACAAATGATCATGGAAAGCAGGCCATCACTATCTTGTCCTTTCCAACCTCCCCTGATAAAAAAAATGAGAAGCAATGACAAGCATCAACAACTATGTTTATGTTCTGTGCAGATTTTGATCAATGTATTCATGCAGACCAGCACCTGAAGATTACAGTGAGAATATAACTATTCACATTTTCATTGCTGCTAAAATGTAATTTGCTTTTTCATCTAATTTCACAATACCATGTAATCAATATTAGTTTTACCTTCATTGGGAATTGATATATTTAGTAAACTGGAGCTGAAAATATCAATTGTATAAGGCAACTTTAGTTGTGTACTGAGCCTGGCTGGTTCAAGAAGAACAATTGATTTTACTGATTTGCTCAGCTAGATTTGGCACAATATGACAGGGGCAGAAACCTGAAAGATTTATGAAATAAAACTGTAGTTGAGTACAAATAACAGACAGTGGATATACTCACTAGCAGTTGGGGAGATGTATTGAGGTTGTAGGAATACAATCAATTCCAGAAATAAAACGAGAACATTTGGATAACATCACTCTTTTTGGTTGCATTCATAACAATATTGCACACAAAAAGAAAAAAAGTGCTTCCTTATCTTTACTGGATTCTCAGATCTTAGGCAGGATGGTCATGGAGGGGTCAACACCACTTTATGATGGAGAATAGTCAACAGCTTCGATTTTGCATAATACCTTCAACTTCATTAATTAAATGTCCCAAGATACTTCATATCATTATAAAACAAAATTTAGCATTGAGCAACACCAGGAGGTATAAGGGCATGTGACAAAAATCTTCATTAAAAAGCTTGGGCCAGATTTCTGGAGAGTCAGGGAGAGCCCGTGGACCTTTAGGCATAGCAAGAAAGATCATGTATCTGGATGTTCCACTCCAACCTTTAGGTGAAATAATTTTCACAGGTAGAGGAAAGCAGGGTTAGTGTAATACACAAAGGAGGGGGTCCATTTAAAATCAGTGGTGGACTTAGTGGAGTTAAGCTGACACAAGTTTTGCCTGAATCAACAGTTAGGAAGTCACAACTTTATGGTTGAATTATAAACATTCTCAAACCCTCTTAAAAGCTGTGTTTCCTTTGTGCAAAGTTTACCCAAGTTAAATTGTAACTTAAAGGCCTTATTTTAGAAGTAGAGATTGATATCAGATCCACAACTGGGCTGGTGAAATTTAAGGGTGGAGATGTATTTTCTGGAGTATTCCTTGGGCATAATGTTGGGAGGTGGAACAGGTTATCAAGCTTGCTGGGTGAGCAGTGCATAGCAAAGGAATGAAGTTGAAAAAATAGGCACTTACTCACACTTGGGCAGTCGAGGAAGGGCAGCAACAGCAATATACAGCCAGATTGAAGGTATCCTGCCAAGTGTTGGCAGAGGCAACAACATGAACAGCAGGAAAGAGGAGAAGGGGGAGATACTAGGCTGCGCAGCTTTTCTGGTCTCCTTCCTATTAGAAGGATGTTGTGAAACTTGAAAGGGTTCAGAAAAGATTTACAAGGATGTTGCCAAGATTGGAGGATTTGAGCTATTGGGAGATGCTGAATAGGCTGGGGCTGTTTTTTCTGGAGCGTCAGAGGCTGAGGGGTGACCTTATAGAGGTTTATGAAATCACGATGGGCATGGATAGGGTAAGTAGACAAAGTCTTTTCCCTGGGGTGCGGGAGTCCAGAGTGACAGGGCATAGGTTTAGGATGAGCGGGGAAAGATATAAAAGGGACCTAAGGGGCAATTTTTTCATACAGAGGATGGTATGTGTATGGAATAAACTACCAGAAGAAATGGTGGAGGTGGGTATAATTACAACATTTAAAAGGCATCTGGATGGGTATATGAATAGGAAGAATTTGGAGGGATATGGGCCAGGTGCTGGCAGGTGGGACTAGGTTAGGTTGGGATATCTGGTCAGCATGGACAAGTTGGACTGAAGGGTCTGTTTCTGTACTGTACATCTCTGTGACTCTATGACTCTATGAATGAGAGGCATTGCAGACAAAAGCTGCAAACATCTACAGATAAACTAAAGATATCTGTCCCTGTTGGAGGAAGATCTTGTACCTCAATCAACTGATCCTATGCACTGCCTATTGCACTCAATCTTAGAATTGCTACAATGTGGAAACAGGCCACTTATGTCCACACTGACCTTCTGAAAAACATCCCACCGAGATTCTTGCATTTCCATGTATAATCCACCATCTTTGGACTGTGGGAAAACAAACCTATGCAGATATGGGGATAATGTGCAAGCTCCACACAGAAATTGAACCCAGGTCCCTAGTGCTGTGAAGCAGCAGTGCTAACCACACTGAGCTACCATACCAACAAAAGTTGCTCTAACCCTCAGTTTTTCTGCAGCCAGTTCCTTGCTGGGACCTGCTGAAGTCAACTATGTCATCCCTTGATTAGCTCTCCATTGGTACACTCTCAGTGCCATAGATAGACTCTTTGTGATGTGGTCTTACAGGCACAGAAGGTATTGGGCTTTTTTTTATATAATTGGCTTCTCTTAAATTCAAGGAGAGTTTATACTAGGAAGTGTTTGGAGGGATATGGGCCAGGTGCTGGCAGGTGGGACTAGGTTAGGTTGGGATATTTACAAAATTGGCTTCTCTTAAATTCAATGAGAGTTTATACTACACACCACTATGAAGGCATCAGTATAACAGCTGGAGACATTTATGAACAGAAAATCATTTCACTCTTCCAATGTGCAGCTTGTCAGATCACAATAAAACCTTCCTGAACCTGACTTTAATCTAAGGTGTTTATGCCTACAAAAATATTTCTACACAGACACCAGGTCTGCAGTTGGCTTCTTCTGGGAAAAATTACCTATGAGGTGGCTGCTAACTTGCTTCATGTGACTGGAGATGGGCCCAAGGCCTGTTCGAGAGAAGAATCAAATTGGATGCAAAATAGTAGTGGATAAGTGAGCTCTAGTCAGCCAAAGTCATGTGTGTATGTTTGTGTGTACGTGTGTGTGTGTGCGTGTGTCAGGGCTGGAGTGCGGTGGGTGGATGTTGGCAGTGGATTTGAGGTAGGGCTGGCCTCCATTCAGTCTGAAGTGGGGCCAGGAGACTGCTCAACCTTTATGCTATTGTTTTGTGGTGCATGTACCAGGACACCCAGATCCTTCTCTCCTACAGAGTTCTGCAATCTCCCTCTATCGAAATAGTATGTTGTTTTTCCACATTTTACTTCGTCCGCCAAATGTCTATCTTAAACTCTATGGAAATCCCTTCACAGACTCCTTACGTCTTCTTCACAACTTATTATCCTATTTGTTTTGTGTTATCAGCAAATTTAGCAACCATACACATTCAGTAACTTCATTCAAGATTATAGATTGTAAATAATGAGGCCCAAGCATTGATCCCTGTGGCTCTCCAATTGTTATATTCTTGTCAATTGTAAGATAATTGTTTCCCGTTGTATCACCAAGCCTCTATTTGTGCAAATATGTTAATTCTACATTATATCTTAATGATATAATCAATTATATCTCATTAGGTCTTATTTTAGATTGTGATCCTTTAAGTGCTACTTGTCAAATGTCTTCTGGACTCCTCCTTATCCATCTTGCTTGTTACTTTCTCAAAGAACTCTAATAAATTAGTCAAACACAATTTCTCTTTTGCAAAACCATTGACTGTTCCTGATTCAATTAAAATTTGCTAAGTGTCCTTGAAACAATAGGGTGTGAGCATGTGCTGCCATCCCATTGTTCAGATTGTTGATGTCAGCAAACATATTGTAACCTTATTTCCAAATTCAGTTGAGCTAGCTCTGACTTCATGCCCTTTATTATTGTCTTCATGTAAGTTGAGATGTTGATCCTAAACACACTTTCTTATCCAGCGCAAGAAGTATGGAAATGTGACAGAGATTCCAGAGGCATTGCAGGCACTGGCATGGATAATGGAGGAGTTCATGCTACTCATGAACATTGCCATCACTTGTCAGACTGTATGGCTAGCTTCAATGAGAGAAAGGCAACTGTCATGGAGGGCCACGCTCATGGATCTGCAATACAGGACTCCCCTACACTTAGGAAAAGACCTTGGATATTCATCTTATCATGCCTTCATGATTTTTTAAACATCTATAAGGTCATTACTCAGCCTATGCTCCAGGGGAAAATGTCTCAGTCTATGGAGCCTCTCCCTCCAACCTTCCAGTCTCAGTAACATCCTTGAAAATCTTTTTTGCAACCTTTTCAGTTAATAACATTCTTCTTATAGCAGGGTGGCTAGAATTGCATGTAGTGCTCCAAATATGGCCTTGCCAATGTCTGGTACAGCTGTAACATGACATCATAACTCCTGTACTCAGTACTCTGACCGATGAAGGCAAGCGTGCCAAACACCTTCTTCACCACCCTGTCTACCTGTGTCGAAAAATGTGGTGCTGGAAAAACACTGCAGGCCAGGCAGCATCCGAGGAGCAGGAGAATCGACGTTTCGGGCATAAGCCCTTCTTCAGCTTATGCCCGAAACGTCGATTCTCCTGCTCCCCGGATGCTGCCTGGCCTGCTGTGTTTTTCCAGCACCACAGTTTTCAACTCTGGTACTCCAGCATCCGTAGTCCTCACTTTCTCCTCCCTGTCTACCTGTGTCACCACCTTCAAGGAACAATACACCTGAACCCTCAGGTCTCTCTGTTCGACAACATTCCCCAGTCCCCTAGCATTAACTGTGTGTGCCCTGCCCTGGTTTGTCTTATCAAAATGCAAACACCTCACGTTTATCTGAATTAAGCACCAGTTGTCATTTCCCAGCCACTGGTCCAGTTAAGGAAGATCCCATTATACCCTTTCATAACCTTCTTCACTGTCCACTATACCATAAATTTTGGTATCATTATGTAAGTTTAGACACTGATCTTGGACACACTTACCAGCCATTGCTCCTATTTTCTTATCCAATTCATTTCATATAAATGACAAACAACCAGCACCAAGCCCTGTGGAACACCACTGGGCACAGACCTCCAATTTGAGCAATAACCCTCTACCACCACCACCTGTCTCCTACCATCAAGCTAATTTTGTATCCATTCGGCTAGCTCTCCTGGATCCCATGTTATCTGACTTTACTAATCAATCTACCATGTGGAATCTCTTTGAAGGCCTTGCTCAAGTCCATGCAGACAATGTTTACTACTTTGCTTTCTTGAGTATTAGTGGAGTTGCACTCATTCAGGCATATTAGGAGTATTCCATCACACTTGTGAATTGTGTCTTGTAGAAGGTGGACGAGCTTTGAAAAATCAGGAGGTGAGTTACTTGCTGGATTCTGTCTGTGACCTGATCTTGTAACCAAAATATTAGTTTTTGGTTAATAGTATCCTCAGGATGTTGATAGTGGAACTTGAAGTGGTGGTAGTGCTATTGAATGCTGAGGGATGAGGTTTGGATTCACTCTTGTTGGAGATGGTCATTTTCCGTCCAAATCTGAGTTTTGTCTCGGATTTGTTTCGTTTGGACAGAGACTGCTTCGGTGTCTGAGGAGTGATTCTGAACACTGTAATTGTAGCAAATGCCCCCATTTCTGACCTTTTGGTTGAGGGAAGGTCACTGATGAAGCAGCTCGGATAAATGATAAATGCAGACCTTGCCTACAATTGCTACATTTCACAAACAAATAAACAAAAGAAGTGCTTAAAAAAATAATCCAGTTACAAAATTGTGTGACTTAATGTAATATATAATGATAGCATTTAGAATGATGTTTTCTAAGGAAGGGAAGAAACATCTTCAGAGTTAATAATGTGATAAACTCTTCCTTATTCAGCTTACTAACTGTGGGGCGACAATATAACCTCATCTGTTCCTGTGGGACATCATTATATACTCAGTTACTCACTTGGTGTACTTTTGATCATAGAGGGATCCTATACTGCAGGGAACTGCAAATTGTTTTGTGCACAGAAATGTAGGAAAACTATATGTATTAAACTGAAATGTATTTTCTCAAAATCTAAGCCTTACATTCAATGGACACTAGTTCACTGCAGAAATATTGACCTTTCGTCACTTCACATGTGTGGCAGCAAACATTGAAGGAGCTAAAAATGGATATGTCCCTGTGTAAAGTTTAATGATGCTTTTGTCAGTGCTTTGGGTTAACATTGTATTCAGGAGCTTAGCTGAGGTGTTAGTGGGTCACTGCATTAACCAATTTGGCACTGAACCGTATAGTGCTAGTAAGCCTCAGGTTGTGCTTTCTGACCTGTGAACTCTGCGGAACATTGTGTGTGAATGTCAGGCGAGTACACGATCAGGAAACTATGCAGAACAACTCACTGAAAATGCTGTTTTTCTTCAAAGCAGTTATGAGATGTTGAACATCTACAGGAACTGCAAGAACAGTTGGGATCGCTTTGGTCTAATATGAAATTGCATCTGTGTAATGCTTGAGTTTCTATCAGGTCCTGCAGGTCTGCAGTTTCCTAGCATGCAGTCATTACTCGTACTGTTCTGCTGTGAGAGAGCCCAAATGCAAATTTCAATATCCTCATCAAAATATACCAATTCCAATAATGTAACAATCCCACAGTTATGCTAAATTATGGATTGAAACTTAAGCTCACAGTCTTTTGACTCAGGAACAAGAGTGCTTTTATTCAAATAAAACAAACTGACGATGCTGGAAATCTGAAACAAAAACTGAAAATGCTGGAGAAACGTATCTGGTCTGGAAGCATCTGTAGAAAAACACAATTAACAACAAAGTGGCACTGGACTTGAAACATTAACTCTCTTTTATAGCAATGTAGCCAATTGAAGAATTACCAACACTCAGATGATAGAAGACTTTCAGGATCAGGAGGCCCTGG
The DNA here is from genome assembly GCF_037043375.1 of Chiloscyllium plagiosum. Lineage (NCBI taxonomy): Eukaryota > Metazoa > Chordata > Chondrichthyes > Orectolobiformes > Hemiscylliidae > Chiloscyllium > Chiloscyllium plagiosum. The sequence continues at coordinate 80,919,399 of NW_028270140.1, forward strand.
ATTATTTTGTAGGTTGCTTTGATCTACTGTCGTTCCTTGGTTTGAATGTACATACAAATCAAACTGTAAAATATAGCACCAGTGCAGATAAAGAGCAAAGCACAAATGCAAAGAAAGTAAGGATGTTTAATTTGATAATATTATGAGGCACAAATTGGCCATAGTGTATTGGGAAAACACATTAAAAGGCATGACTGTACATTAAAAATGGGTAGTCTGAAAAAGCTATCATATGCTGTACACAGCTGTATATTCTTTCAAAGTGCAAAAGCTAGAAAAAGGTCAGGCAATCACAGCTGAGAAAGAAAACTAAAGATTGCATAAGATTAAAAGAATAGGTTTATAAAATTGCTAGACATGTTATTAAATCTCGGATTGGGATCGTTTTAAAATATAGCAAAGAAGGACCAAACACCTGACAAGGAAAGGGAGGATAGAAAACAACTGACGTAAGTACGGTTCATAGAAGCTTCTATAAGCATGTAAAAAGAAATTGTTTGGCTAAAATGTTCCATTACAGGCAAAGGCAGAAGAATTTATCACGGGAACAGAGAAATGGCAGAGAGACTAAATAATTCCTTTGTGTCTGTTTTCACTGAGGAATGTGCACAAAATCTCCCAAAATTAGAGATCGAAGTGACCAGGCAGAATGGGAAATTGAAGGAAATTCATTTTTCAAGCAGATTGTCCCAGAGAAATTAATGAAGCTGAAAGTTAGCAAGTCCCTGGGACTTTAGAGTGTTGTTGGAGGTGACTGGAATGGTACAGATTCTGAAATGATTCTTGCAGCTTGGAAGCTAGCAAAATGCCACTCCACTATTTAAAAAGGGTGCAATAAAGAAACTAGGAAACAACAGATCAGCTTTGCATCAGTAGTCCTACATCAGTAGCAGAGAAAATACTGGAATCTATTTTAAATGGACATTTGGGTAATAATGACCTGATTGGGCATTGTCAGTAGTCATTTGCAAATGGAAAATCATACTTGATAAACCTGTTGATATGTTTTGAGGATGTTACTAAAAAAATGGGAATCAACGGTCATAGTTTACTTCGACTTTCAGAATGCTTTTGATAAAGCTCCCCACAGGAATTTCATCAGCAAAAACAAAGGGCAAGTGATAGGAGGTGATACACTAACATGAATTGAGGATTGGCTAACAGACAGAAAGCAGATAGTAGGAATAAGTGGATAATTCTCACATTGGCAAGCTATGACTAATTAGTACTACAAGGATCAGAATATGGGTGCCAGCTGTTCACAACACAAATGGATTATTTGGATGTGGGGACCCAGTGTACTATTTACAAGTTTGAGGATGATGCAAAGCTAAGTGAGAAAAATGCTGTGAAGAAGATGTAAAGCAGATTTAAAAGGATTTGGACAGGCTCAGAGAGTGGGCAGGGAAGTGGCAGATAGAAAATAACATGGAAATATGTAAAGTTATGTACTTTGGTATGAAGAACAGATGTGTAGAGTATTTCTTAATTGGTAAGAAGTTGGAAAGTTTTAGAATCATAGAGTCATAGAGATATACAGCATGGAAACAGACCTTTTGGCCCAACTTATAAAGTTACAAAGTTTAAAGTTACAAAGGGACCTAGGTATCTTTATCAATGAGTCACTGAAGGCTAACGTGGAGGCACAGTAGGCTATTGGGAAGATTAAGTCTTCATAGCCTTGTTAACCCTTATAGTAAGATGCTTTGAGCACAGGAGAAGTGAAGTCTTACTTCAGTTGTATAGGAGCAACCTGAGTGCATCATAAAAAAGATGAAACATCTATGCATTTGGTTCAAAAGCCATATCATCTGTACAAGCCAATGTTTCTCATATAGAACATGAGACTTTAATTCTGGTACTTGGGATCATGTTGTTTCACATATACTTGACTGACAAGAATATCACTGTTGAATTGGATCACAAGGCAGTGGAAATAGTCAAGCTGCAAAGATCAAACTTTCCCAGAGAGAGACATGAATCAGGTGCCAGGCTGATTATGAGGATGATTACATCTGACATACTGAGCAGATTACATAACACTCACAAAAATCAAAATATTCTTCTTGACCAACATGTTGTTGATTTACTTGATGAAATTGGAGACATTTTTCAGGTACAATATTGCAATCAGCAATGGCCAAAAATGAGTGACTCCAAGAGTTACAAAAGATTATTATCAAGGGATGCCCTAATGGTATTCAAGACGCATCTGGGAGGATTTATTTATTTTGGCTACACAGAGACTAATTTGAAATACAGGTCAGGATTCCTTTATCCGAAAACCTTGGAGCGAAATTACTGTTATATTAATTGTGTCTTTCCTTAGATCATAGCATTGCAGCAGGCAAGATTTTGCTGACTGAACCTGCTGGAGAGAATCAAAACATTTTGGTGGTTGTCTTGTCACACGTTGTGGATGTCCATCTTGAGCAAATCTCTCGGAAGAGATAATTTGTCACAAAATTGAGAATATATGGTGAAAGGAAGTAAAAAATCTGAGGCAATGTTGCCGATCTTTTTTATCCTACGGAGTCTGCATTTTTTAACATCTTTGATCTAATCTGGATTGAGATGGACAGCAAAGACCTTTATCTGGCTGATTTTGATCTGCCACTTGGTGCTGTTAAAGATCAATCCATGTAATCACACTGCTGCCATCAGAAGGTGAAGGCTATGGCTCATGTTGTGACTTTATCTTACCCATGATTGCAATATCGTCAGCAATGGAAATACAAACCAGATATATACTCAATAAACTTAATCTGCATGCTGCCGGAATTTGTAATCTTGAAAGAGAGGCTTAGTGCAACTGTTGGAGACAGTACTGTCCAAATGGAATCCTAAATGTCAAAAGCTCTTGGAATTCTTCTGCTGTATTTACAGACAATCATGCTTTACATCTGGCATAGAAAAGGATATTGCTCTCGATTCTTAAGATATTTTAAATTTAGGATTTAATTCTTCCAGTATTGGTATTTTGCATGGACACCACTTAAATGAAAGCTTGAACTGCCTTGGATGTAGATACACTCTGATGGTGATATCTTTCTTTAAAATATAAGTAATGGAGCTATACCAATTTGTGTGGTCGTTGATCTTCCAAGTTATACCGCTTTGCTCCATGTCATTCGTTTTGCTCAGTGTTTCTCCTGAATGTGCACCCAACATTTCTTGAAAGGATCAATAATTGGGATCACACCATCCTAAAACAGCAATTGCATCACTATAAAATTGCTGATCATGTTGTATTAGTTTAGGTACAGGTGTTTGAGATTGTTGATTGATGTGATTGCACCACATATCATCTATTTCCCCAGAGTGGATGCATTGTGAATCCATTCTGAGATTTGTGTATAAAGGTACTCCTGCCACAGCCAAACCTTTGGTGTCCACCTGTTTGCAGATTTTGAGAAGCCAATGTTAGATTGCGTATGGGCACTGCATTGTGATTGTGCCAATACATGAAGTTTGTGATCTGCTTAATGCTGTGGACAGTCTCTCATAGTCTCTCAATGGTACAATGGAGCACCATGTTCAGAGGTAAATGTCTTTCAAGATGCATATTAGTAATAAGTTGGCATGAACTCCTATGTTGATTTAAGCTCTTAGTATATATCAGCCTAATTTTTCAGAACATATGATATTAATGGTTGTCAAAGCTTCTGATTTCCATATAGCATTGACAGGCTGTGTGAGGTTAACAATATGGAAAATTTGGTTAAGTTCTGAAATTTGCCTTTCACTTGGCTTACTCTAAACCTCATTTATATGTTTGACTTTATGCATATGGCTGGCATTTTCCTTGGTGCCAGTGTTGTACTCTTGTACCATCTTGTTGATCACCAGTGTTTTTTTTTCTGGGGTCTACTTTGGCCTTTGGAATCAGACTTCCTGCATTTGCATGCTCACGTACTTTGCTGCCATCGAGTTTGCACATATCAAGAAAAGCTAGACAGTTTTTGGTTCGGTGTGACAAATCACATCTGTTACAGATTCTTTTAGCTTGGTGCACTATGCTAACTGTCGCATATGGGTTGGCTGTACCTAAAACATATAATTGCTGTTGACCTGCGATGGCTTCATGCTTGAGTCCATCCTCATGCAAAGTAACAATGTATGGTCTTTTTCTTGCCCAAAGAATCCTTCCAAAAGTCCTTAAATGATATACAGGTGATTACTAATTCAATGAGCGTGTTTTTGGTAATTTTGCAAAGCTCCTGCTTGACAATGACAAGCATTCTTTTTAAATTCTTCTTGAGATCATCTATTTCTTGATCTGTAAAATAGAACTGCATATACTGTTTGAATAGTTATAACTCAGCGAAGATATTGTTAGGTACTCATGTAATGGTCAAAAGCAAAATAGTAGTTGACTTAGTGCCAGTGAAAAGTGCTTCTTCTTTAAGAACTATACCTACAGATATTGTGAGAGCTTTTGTTTCAATTGTCAGGAACAAGGTTTTCTAAGGTCCCAGTCTCTATGGCCCGACAAACTGCAACTTTTTAAATTTTTAATTCAGACAATTTTAGACATTTCTTTTATCTTCAAAGATCTTAAATGCCAATCAAAAACATAATTGATACTTCTTTTTATGGTTAATGCCCCATCCAGAGAGCTACAGCTATTTGTATTCATAGCACCCATGCTGCTGAAAGGTGAGAAATTCTCCCTTTGCCCACATCTTGCATTATTCAGAGCCATTCTTTGGTTGTTCTTCAATCAGATTTTCAAATATCTATCACCAAGCTCCTGTAGTCTTTTCTAGCCAGCCTTTGCTTCAAATGTGAGTTTGCCACTATTAAGGTACTTTAACTGCTCAGCTATGCTTGGATTATATCCCATAATGTATGAAACTGGGTGTGACATTTGTGGTATTTAAAAAGTCCAACTGACTTCATTAGTTAGCTATTATATACAAGAAATTATGTTCCTCAGACATCTAAGTATGGGCAAAAGTTTAAAATAAAGGGGTGCTTCTAATAAACAATGCTTCAAATGATCTGACATAAAGTGGAATCTGAGATGTTTATACCCCCACATGATGATTAGGTTGCAACGATAATATCAGTGATGTTCGTTTTATAAAGGGTATGTTTCCAATGACATCCTGGCATACTGACCATTAGACAGAACACAACTAATATGAAAGAACATAAGTAGAAATAGTGAAAGCTCATAAACTGCAAATGTTTGCTCTATTTCTCTCTGCAGATGTAATCTAACCTATTGATATTTTCCAGTCTTTTTTTGGACTCTGACTTATCTGACTGCCTTGGAGTCAGGAATGCAATATCTGACATTTTATCCAAAAATGGTATACTTGGGAAATAGTGTTCAGAGTATACTTTAAACGGAATCTAGATCTTCCTGATACCTCTATTATGCATAGTTATTGAAGTTGGTTCATCCTAAATTGTCCAGATAAAAACAATGACTGCAATCCAGTCCAAGTTGCTAAAAGTGGTCACTTAAATTGTGAAACAGGCTTTGGGAAAAAGTGTGTTTTCAAATTTCAAATTAAATCGTGTTAAAGTATGCCTTTTTCTGGTTGCTGTGCAATGGAAATATTATAATACGTATTAGACTATAATACATAACAGGATAGGATGTTACTTGCCTTCAGAAATGAGATAACAAGAATCCAGAGAAAATATATTCCTGTCAGGGTGAAAAGGAAGGTTGGTAGGTATAGGGAATGCTGGATGACGAAAGAAATTGAGGGTTTGGTTAAGAAAAAGAAGAAAGCATATGTCAGGTATAGACAGGATAGATCGAGTGAATCCTTAGAAGAGTATAAAGAAAGTAGGAGTATACTTAAGAGGGAAATCAGGAGGGCAAAAAGGGGACATAAGATAGCGTTGTCAAATAGAATTAAGGAGAATGCAAAGGCTTTTTTACAAATATATTAAGGACAAAAGGGTAATGAGGGAGAGAATAGGACCCCTCAAAGATTAGCAAGATGGCCTTTGTGTGGAGCCAAAGAAAATGGGGGAGATACTAAATGAATATTTTGCATCAATATTTACTGTGCAAAAGGATATAGAAGATATAGACTGTAGGGAAATAGATGGTGACATCTTGCAAAATGTCCAGATTACAGAGGAGGAAGTGCTGGATGTCTTGAAACAGTTAAAAGTGATAAATCCCCAGGACCTGATCAGGTGTACTCGAGAACTCTGTGGGAAGCTAGAGAAGTGATTGCTGGGCCTCTTGCTGAGATATTTGTATCATCGATAGTCACAGGTGAGGTGCCGGAAGACTGGAGGTTGGCAAACGTGGTGCCATTGTTTAAGAAGGGCGGTAAAGACAGCCAGGGAACTATAGACCAGTGAGCCTGACCTCAGTGGTGAGCAAGTTGTTGGAGGGAATCCTGAGGGACAGTCTGTACATGTATGTGGAAAGGCAAGGACTGATTAGGGATAGTCAACATGGCTTTTTGCGTGGGAAATCATGTCTCACAAACTTGATTGAGTTTTTTGAAGAAGTAACAAAGAAGATTGATGAGGGCAGAGCAGTTGATGTGATCTAAATGGACTTCAGTAAGGCGTTCGACAAGGTTCCCCATGGGAGACTGATTAGCAAGGTTAGATCTCACGGAATAAAGGGAGAACTAGCCATTTGGATACAGAACTGGCTCAAAGGTAGAAGACAGTGGGTGGTGGAGGGTTGGTTTTTTGGCCTGGAGATCTGTGACCAGTGGAGTGCCACCAGGAGCAGTGCTGTGTCCTCTACTTTTTGTCATTTACATAAATGATTTGGATGCGAGCATAAGAGGGACAGTTAGTAAGTTTGCAGATGACACCAAAATTGGAGGTGTAGTGGACAGTGAAGAGGGTTACCTCAGCTTACAACAAGATCTTGACCATATGGGCCAATAGGCTGAGAAGTGGCAGATGGAGTTTAATTCAGATAAATGCGAGGTGCTGCATTTTGGGAAAGCAAATCTTAGCAGGACTTATACACTTAATGGTAAGGTCCAAGAGAGTGTTGCTGAACAAAGAGACCTTGGGGTGCAGGTTCATAGCTCCTTGAAAGTGGAGTCGCAGGTAGTTAGGATAGTGAAGAAGGCGTTTGGTATGCTTTCCTTTATTGGTCAGAGTATTGAGTACAGGAGTTGGGAGGTCATGTTGCAGCTGTACAGGTCATTGGTTAGGCCACTGTTGAAATATTGTGTGCAATTCTGGTCTCCTTCCTATTGGAAAGATGTTGTGAAACTTGAAAGGGTTCAGAAAAGATTTACAAGGATGTTGCCAGGGTTGGAGGACTTGAGCTATAGGGAGAGGCTGAACAGGCTGGGGTTGTTTTCCTTGGAGCGTCGGAGGCTGAGGGGTGACCTTATAGATGTTTGCAAAATTATGAGGGGCATGGATAGGATAAATAGACAAAGTCTTTTCCCTGGGGTCAGGGAGTCCAGAACTAGAGGGCATAGGTATTAGGGTGAGAGGGGAAAGATATAAAAGAGACCTAAGAAGCAACTTTTTCATGGAGAGAGTGGTTTGTGTATGGAATGAGCTGCCAGAGGATGTGGTAGAGGCTGGTACAATTGCAACATTTAAAAGGCATTTGGATGGGTATATGAATAGGAAGGGTTTGGAGGGATATGGGCCGGGTGCTGACAGGTGAGACTAGATTGTGATGGGATATCTGGTCGGCGTGGACAGGTTGGACTGAAGGGTCTGTTTCCATGCTGTACATCTCTATGAATCTATGACATTCAATGAAGGATGGAGTCTGTCTTAACCAAAACAACAAAGATGACTGAATAGCAATGAAAAATTGAGATATTGCACACTTATTCTTCTCTCTGATGCAGGACACTATGTCCATTGTAATGAACATACTGTTAATGTGACAGATTAGCTAGCATTATTTTCAGTCTGAGATCTTCCCATTTTATTCACCCTCAACCAAAGAAAGGAAGTTTCTACAACAGTAGGAATAAACTACCTTACAGTAAGAAAGATGTAACCAACATACAACCAGCTCCTCTCAACTAATGGGATTCGGTCTCAGTTGATTCTTGAACTCCAAACATTCATTCAGTAATTAGTTAATACTCAAGGGCAACAACTGTGAAGCAAGTCACTTTCATTGTAGGAAATTAGTATAAGTATATTGAGGTTACTTCTGTAATTCTGTATGGAACTGAGAGTGTGTGTGTATCATTACCAGCAGGTGGAAAGTAGACATTTGGGTATATTTTCTCTGCATGGAAAATGGACAAGAAATTATTTTGCAAAACTATAATGATCAATCTATAATCATTATTAAATTACATTTTTTAAACATTACAGATGGTCGTAAACATCTTGCATCATCTTCAATTATTCAGACTTGATGGCTTAGTTGGGATGAGGGGGGGGGTTGGTACAGTGTCTCAGTGGTTAGCACTGGTGCCTCACAGCGCCAGAGACCTAGGTTGATTCCCAACTCAGGCGACTGTCTGTGTGGAGTTTGCTCATTCTCCCCATGTTTGCTTGGGTTTCCTCTGAGTGCTCCGGTTTCCGCCCACAGTCCAAAGGTGCGCAGTTTAAGTGAACTGGCCATTCTAAATTGCCCATAATGTTCAGGGATGTATACGGGAGGTGCCTTAATCAGGAGTAAAATTAAAGTGATAGGGTAAGGGAATGGATCAGAGTGGGTTGCTCTTTGGAGGGTCGGTGTGGACTTGTTGGGCCTAATGGACTGTTTCCACACTGTAGGGATTCTATGATCTTCTATGAACAAATACTAAAATAATTAAAATCTTCCAAAATTCCTGTGTTTCAACAGATGGAAATCCATGGATGTCCCTATTCAAGGAAGGAGACTATGTGCTGGAATGTTGGCGTAGAACGATGGAGAACTTATTCAGCTGTTGCAAACTGGCTGGATGGCCATTGTAATATTTGAGCTATAACATTTCTATGGTTCGATGGCTCCACAGAAAGCAGGAAACAACAGGCTAGGTAGATAAGCACCTTGCATTGGAAAAATGCTGGAATCCATTACCAAGGAAGTTACTAGGAGGGTACATGAGGCTTGTAACAAAAACGAATCATTTTCAGGTCCTAATCATGCATCACAACTGCCACACCTTTAAAATTCAATGCACTAATTGCATCAAAGGTAACTCAGACCCCAAATAATAGTGATTAGTGTCACCAAAAGAAAAGAGCTGCATGCAAAATATGACTGGCAAAGGCAGATGCAGTCATGAGAGAATCTACCACTGCCTTGCACTAGACAACCGCTAGCATCTCAGAGTGCCAGCAGTGTAACTGTGCATGACCCCAGTCAAGCAGCCAAATAAGGGCTAACACATGTGATCCAGCATAAACGTCTCTGGTACCTACACTTTCCACTTCATAAAGAATACTTCTATTTCTCTCTGAATTGAACCTGGCATTTGTGCATTAAAGTGCATCAGAATGCTTAGTTATACTGATTTCCACACGGAAAATTCCATTCTTACTCTCAAAAGTCCTTTGGAAATTGGAGTGTGTCTCAGAAGTATCAGGACTTGCCCGTAGTGTTAGGTAATGGGTAAATATAGGGGTATGGGTGGGTTGTGCTTTGGCGGGTCGGTGTGGACTTGTTGGGCCGAAGGGCCTGTTTCCACACTGTAATGTAATGTAATCTAATTTAATACAATAATGACCAGTTTCTTGACTCAGATGCTCAACAGCATCTTTTAAATCATGTCAGCATGCAGTCCTGGTGGAAATCCAATCCAAGGGCTCTGCAAAGGTATAATGATTAAGTGAGTGGGTATAGATTTGGGGCAGATGGAATATAATATGGGAAAATGTGTTCTGTCCACTTTGATGGGAAGAATACAAAAAAGCAGAACATAGCGAACTGGAGAGAAAGACATAGAATACTGCAGCACAGAGGGATCTGGGTGTCCTTGTATGTGAATTACAAAAATTAACATGTGGGTAAAGCATGCATTTAGGAAGGAAAATAAAAGTTCATTGTGCTTTCAGTGTTGTAGCCAGAATTTGTGTGTTTTATTTTCTGTATCTTGTATGTGAGGTGTGTACATTTTTTTATCCTTCAGAATGACAGTTTAAATTGAAATAATACCAGCAGCAAGCTTTTTCTGTGAGTTGAAGAATAAGGAAGCATATTTATTATTTTGTATGCCCTCGAGAGTTAAAAATATGACACCTCACTCATTTAACTCATACTAGTTATTCATCCAAGATTAAATAAAATTAAATAAGGAAAACAATACAGTTGCAATTTATAATTGTATAAATCTCTCTTTTGTGGAAAACCTATGGTTTCTTAGACAAGTTGGTGCTTCTTGTTGAAGGAAAAAAATCTTATAAGCTGGTGTTTCTCGACAAACTGAAAACGCCTTGCAAGTGGACTTCCAGGAGGTTGGTTCTTAGATGAACTTGAAGATGGAGTAGTTTGATAAGAATCCTTTTCATACTTTCAAAATTTTCCTGTTTATTACAATATTGATCACATGGTTGACTGGTTAGATCAATAACTTTTCAGCTGGAACTCTGAGCAGCTTTTCTTGTTATTTTTATGGATTAAGTATACAAAAGATGGCTTCCTCATGTAACTTACTCAAGTTCAAAGACCTTTCTCCAAAGAAAGATGTTGTGTGGTTGTCACTTTGAAACTCCTCCTGTCTTGTATTGTTGAGGGCATGTAACATTACAGTGAAAGCTTGATGGAATCCAAAATACATTTCTTTAATACACTTTCTTTAATAGTCCATCCTTCGAAAGAAGTGATTTGCTGAGATGATGGTGAACATCTGTACTTAATTAGCATTTTCTCGAAAGCCAAGACTATTATTCAATGTGAGAAGCCAAAGATCACACAATCTGCAGCGACCCTTTTCAGTGGTCTGTTTGAATTCAACTTTTTAAAGTACTATCTGAACGTTCATACTGTACTGGAGCATAAAGTGAGAAAACAGGTAAATGCACGAAGTCTTGCTACAATTATATGGGGTATTGGTGAAACTACACCTAGAGCACTGTGTGCAATTGTGGCTTTCTTTTGGAGAGACAAACTTGTATTGGTGGTAATTTAGACATTTACTAAGCTGACTCCTGTGCTGAAATAGTTGTTTTGAGGCAAGGTTGTGAACTTTGGCCTACACTTATTGTACATTAAAAGAATGAATACTGATCTTATTGCAATAGGTGGATTGATAAAGTAGATCCTGGGGGATGTTTCTGCGTATGGTGGAAAACAGAACTGGGGGTACTGTTTAAAAAAGGGATCTCCTATTTAGGAATGAGGTCAGGAAGTGAATTCTCAACCTTCGCTGCTTAGGCTAATTGATTAAAATAAAGGTTGAGATAGATTGCTTTTTTTGAAAAATAGCTGAGTCAAAGGTTATGGGGAACTGGCATCAAAGTAGAGTTGAGGCCAAGGATTAGTACAACCTTCATCTAAGTGAATGGTGGAACTGGCCTGGCAGGCCTATATTTCTGCATCTGTTTCTTTACGTTCTTTACAGTGACATTCCAGGCAAACATTAGCTGCCAGAACTTTAAATAATATTTGTTTTACTTGATGCTGCATGATTATACCTGACGTCTACCTGGAGAACTGTGATGATTTTCACTTCCCAGAGGGTATAATCTCTGGGAAAGGGTAACCGATTTAGAACAGATGAGGAGTTTTTTTGCCTGTTGGGAGAATAGTCATTCTGAGGAATTTTTACTGCAGAGTTCTATTAAGACTGAGTCATTATTGAAGGTTGAGATAAACAAATTTTTAATTAGTAAGGGAATCAAGGGTTATCTAGAAAACACAGGAAAGTGAGTTGAAGTTGATCAAATCAACCATGATTTCATTGAATGGGCTGAGTGTCCCATTTCTGCTCCTATATCTTATTTTGTGTGTGTGTGTGTGTTCTTATCTGTACACACCCAAGAGAGATTTCAGATGAAATCTGATGCTGCAAATAAAACGCTTTTTTTGATAACACTAATCTGAATTCAATCAAAGTTTAAACTCATTATGCCCAAAGATAGTATTGTGCATTTACAGTAATACAAATAACCTGCAGTTGGCATGATAATGTTATTAATCAGTATTTATGACACATGCCAATTTTTCAAAAACCCTTGAATTGGAACAGCTTCTTGGCTAAACAGTAGGAAAGAGCTTCTGTTGTTGATTAAATGTTATTTATCGTACACCACTGAGCAATATAGAAGCTCCCAGACTTGAACTGTTATCACTAGGGCAATAGCTGAGGAATTACAATTTGCCTCAATACTTTTGATTGAGGGAAGGGAATATATCTCTGTATCCCTGCGCCAATACACCTAGCCTGGAATATTTTCCTTGTGGATGACATCAAGGTCACCCTGTGAAACTCTCTGGAATTAAATAGCATGATCTACATTCATAATCTGCACTTATGCTTGAAGGATAGCAGGCAGCTACTGAGTTAAACCTAGCAAGACTCAGAAGAAGAGAGAAAGCTGGGGGCAGGTTAGTGTGAAACACATACTAAAACACCCGCTGTTATCTCTGTAAGAACACCCTATTGGTGCAGGTATAGCACTACTATGGGAGTAGCATCAACACAATGTAGAAGTCAACCCAAAATGATGCTAGAGCTCTCTTTGAAATATTCCACCATGGATCATCGTTGGTTTTAATTACATGATGTTTACGATGGAAGTCTTTTCTTTGTTGTATGTATTGCATAACTTGATGCAACCTGCAGAAAGCTGGTGTCCATAACAAACCAATACAATACTAAAATTAGAGCTGATCATGAAATCAAGAAGAGCCTTCGAACACAAAGGGTCATGCAAATAAGGATTTTTTCCAGTCCTGATGAAAGATCATCAGTCTGATACGTTAACTCCATTTCTTACTCCACAGATGCTGCCTAGTAGAACGTGAGGACTGCAGATGCTGGAGATCAGAGTTGAGAGTGTGGTGTTGGGAAAGCACAGCAGGTCAGGCAGCATCCGAGGAGCAGAAGAATCAACATTTTGGACATAAGCCCTTCATCAAGAATGCTTTTCCAGCACCACACTTTCAGCACAGATGCTGCGTAACCTAGCTGCTGAGTTTTTTCCACCATTTTCTGCCCTTTGTTATTGAATAGTTACAGAATGAAAGACCTGCTTTCATATTGCACATTATTTACCCTCACAGGCCTTCTTAAAGCATGCTACAGCCACTGAATGGCATTTGAAATGTAGCAACAAATGTAAGAAATATGTGGCAGACCAACTGCATAAAACAAGACCTCATAAAAACCAATGTGATAATGACTGTTTTTAGTGATACTAATTGTGAGATAAATATTCACCAAGGATAATGCTAAAGTAAAAGTTAAGTGCTCCTGATTTTGGAGATCTGAAATAAAAAGAGAAAGAGCTGGTGGATTTCAGTCAGTCTGTAGCATCAATGGAGAGTACAAAACAGTATGAATCTTGTTCTGAAAAGTTACCAGGTAACAATAAAAGTAGGGGCTAACATCCCTGTGTCTGACCCAATAGTGGCCAGCCCAATAAGATAGTCAGTACCTCATCAGCCTCTATTTGCAATTGGGATCTATGACAACTGCTGGAAGTGGCCCTGGATCCAGTAAGACAGGCCTCAGTGATGTGAGGTACTGGGGCTATGTTGTTGAGGGGATGCAGTTCCTGTTGCTCTCTATGGCTCACCCACAGGCCAAGCAGTACTTGAATAAGAGGGCCTTAACCCATAGCTGTACGAAGGCTATCAAAAATTACCTGGCAGTCTTCTCAGGTGGAAGAGGGTTCTCCACATCTCCCGCTCCTCCCATCCCAAATCCTCTCTGTCTCACCAAGTGTTAATAAAATGCCTGTGGAAGCCCTTTCTTAGGCACAATAAATCATTCCATTGGGCTTTATTCATGAAAGCTACCTGTCACCTTTCCCACTGCTGGAACTGTGGGTGCCCAGTGTCTTCTTGCATAACCTTTACAACTTCCCCCTTACCCAGCCCATTTCCAAAAAGCTGGTAAAATGTAACTAAATAAAAGGTGGGACAACTTAGGAAAGGGTAAAATTAAAAAAAAAAGCCACAATGACAAGGGTCAAGAGCAGAGCAGTGTTTTGGGTAAAACTGAACAGAGTGGGTCAGAAACTAACAGTGAATGCTAGAAGGAGGAGTTGTTGACAGTGAGGAAGGATGTGGCAGGTTACAGCAGGATATAGAGAAGCTGCAGAGCTGGGCAGAAAGGTGGCAAATGGAATTCAATGTAGCTAAGTGTGAGGTGATTCACTTTGGGAAGAATAACAAAAAGATGGGGTACTGGGCTAATGGTCGGATACTTGGTAGTGTGGATGAGCAGAGGGATATTGGTGTCCATGTACACAGATCTCCGAAAGTTGCCACCCAGGTAAATAGTGCGGTGAGGAAGGCATATGGCGTACTGGCTTTTATTGGTAGAGGAATTGAGTTCCGGAGTCCTGAGATCATGTTGCAGTTGTATAAGACTCTGGTGCGGCCGCATCTGGAGTATTATGTGCAGTTTTGGTCGCCATACTATAGGGAGGATGTGGAGACACTGGAACGGGTGCAGAGGAGGTTTACCAGGATGTTGCCTGGTATGGAAGGAAGATCGTATGAGGAAAGACTGAGACACTTGGGGCTGTTTTCATTAGAGAAAAGAAGGTTTAGGGGTGACTTGATTGAGGTGTACAAGATGATTAGGGGGTTAGATAGGGTTGACAGTGTGAACCTTTTCCCGCGTATGGAGTCGGGTATTACAAGGGGGCATAGCTTTAAATTAAGGGGGGGTAGATATAGGACTGAAGTTAGGGGTAGGTTCTTCACTCAGCGAGTCGTAAGTTCATGGAATGCCCTGCCAGTAGCAGTGGTGGATTCTCCCTCTTTATGGGCATTTAAGCGGGCATTGGATAGGTATATGGAGGATAGTGGGTTAGTATAGGTTAGGTGGGCTTGGATCGGCGCAACATCGAGGGCCAAAGGGCCTGTACTGCGCTGTATTCTTCTATGTTCTATGTTCTAAGGGAAATAGGGTGTTAGTAACTCAGGTGACACTGGGGAAATTTAACTATAACAAAACCAAAATTATACATATTGGGCTGGCTTTTGGATAACAAGATTTATAGCACAAATTGGGAAATATCCTCAGTAAATAGACCAACTGAAATTGTTCATGAGATTTTTGCTCCAAGTCACGAGTGTAAAGTGAAGACAGGCCAATGAACCCTTGCAGATCATGGGGGGATGGGGACGAGGAGGAGATGCATGATTTGTGTTCAAACAAAGCCCACCTTAGTTCTGATTTGGAGACACTGAGGTTGGACTGGGGTGTACAAAGTTAAAAATCACACAACACCAAGTTATAGTCCAACAGGCTTATTTGAAAGCACTAGCTTTCGGAGCGCTGCTCCTTCATCAAGGAAGAGTTGGTAGGTGGAATGGAAGGGAGGAGGTGGGGCTTAGAAGGGAGCTGGGGGTGGAGGGGTGGGGGGGGGGGGAATGAGTGGGAAGGTTATTTAAATTTGGAGAACTCAAAGTTGAGTCCTCCGGGCTGTAGGCTGCCCTGCCAGAAGATGAGCTGTTGTTCTTCCAATTTGTAGTCTGATTCACTGTGGAAATGGAGGAGACCGAGGATGGACATATCGGAGAGGGAATGGGAAGTGGAATTGAAATGGGAGGTGACTGGGAGGTCAGGCTGGCCCTTACGGACCTGACTGAGATGTTTGGCGAAACGTGCCCTTTGTTCATGTTTGGTCTCACTGATGTAGAGAAGCCCACATCGGGAGCACCAGACACAGTAAACTAGGTTGGAAGAGAGGCAAAAACAACGACTGCAGATGCTGGAAACCAGATTCTGGATTAGTGGTGCTGGAAGAGCACAGCAATTCAGGCAGCATCCGAGGACAGGCAAAATCCGAGGACAGGCAAAGTCGACGTTTCGGGCAAAAGCCCTTCATCAGGAATAAAGGCAGAGAGCCTGAAGTGTGGAGAGATAAGCTAGAGGAGGGTGGGGGTGGGGAGAAAGTAGCATAGAGTACAATAGGTCAATGGGGGAGGAGATGAAGGTGATAGGTCAGGGAGGAGAGGGTGGAGTGGATAGGTGGAAAAGGAGCTGGGCAGGTCGGACAAGTCCGGACAAGACAAGGGGACAGTGTTGAGCTGGAGGTTAGAAACTAGGATGAGGTGGGGGAAGGGGAAATGAGGAAGCTGTTGAAATCCACATTGATGCCCTGGGGTTGAAGTGTTCTGAGGCGGAAGATGAGGCGTTCTTCTTCCATGCGTCTGGTGGTGAGGGAGCGGTGGTGGAGGAGGCCCAGCACCTCCATATCCTCGGCAGAGTGGGGAGTTGAAATGTTGGGCCACGGGGCGGTTTGGTTGATTGGTGCGGGAGTCTCGGGGATGTTCCCTAAAGCGCTCTGCTAGGAGGCGCCCAGTCTCCCCAATGTAGAGGAGACCGCATCGGGAGCAACGGATACAATAAATGATATTAGTGGATTTGCAGGTAAAACTTTGATGGATGTGGAAGGCTCCTTTAGGGCCTTGGATGGAGGTGAGGGAGGAGGTGTGGGCACACGTTTTATAGTTCCTGCGGTGGCAGGGAAAAGTGCCAGGATGGGAGGGTGGATCGTAGGGGGGCGTGAACCTGACCAGGTAGTCACAGAGGGAACAGTCTTTGCGAAAGGCGGAGAGGGGTGGGGAGGGAAATATATCCCTGGTGGTGGGATCTGTTTGGAGGTGGCGGAAATGTCGGCGGATGATTTGGTTTATGCGAAGGTTGGTAGGGTGGAAGGTGAGCACCAGGGGCGTTCTGTCCTTGTTGCAGTTAGAGGGGTTGGGTCTGAGGGCGGAGGTGCAGGATGTGGACGAGATGCGTTGGAGGGCATCTTTAACCACGTGGGAAGGGAAATTGCAGTCTCTAAAGAAGGAGGCCATCTGGTGTCTTCTATGTTGGAACTGGTCCTCCTGGGAGCAGATACGGCAGAGGCGGAGGAATTGGGAATACGGGATGGCATTTTTGCAAGAGATAGGGTGGGAAGACGTGTAATCCAGGTAGCTGTGGGAGTCGGTGGGTTTGTAGAAAATGTCAGTGTCAAGTCGGTCGTCACTGATGGAGATGGAGAGGTCCAGGAAGGGGAGGGAGGTGTCAGAGATGGTCCAGGTAAATTTAAGGTCAGGGTGGAATGTGTTGGTGGAGTTGATGAATTGCTCAACCTCCTCGCGGGAGCACGAGGTGGCGCCAATGCAGTCATCAATGTAGTGGAGGAAGAGGTGGGGAGTGGTGCCGGTGTAATTACGGAAGATCAACTGTTCTACGGAGCCAACAAAGAGACAGGCATAGCTGGGGCCCATACGTGTGCCCATGGCTACCCCTTTGGTCTGGAGGAAGTGAGAGGATTCAAAGGAGAAATTGTTAAGGGTGAGGACCAGTTCGGCCAAACGAATGAGAGTGTCGGTAGAAGGGTACTGTTGGGAATGTCTGGAGACGAAAAAATGGAGGGCTTGGAGGCCCTGGTCATTGCAGATGGAGGTGTAGAGGGATTGGATATCCATGGTGAAGATGAGGCGTTGGGGGCCGGGGAAACGGGAGTCTTGGAGGAGGTGGAGGGCGTGGGTGGTGTCTCGAACATATGTGGGGAGTTTCTGAACTAGGGGGGATAGGACAGTGTCGAGGTAGGTAGAGATGAGTTCAGTGGGGCAGGAGCATGCTGAGACAATGGGTTGGCCAGGGTGGTCAGGCTTGTGGATCTTGGGAAGGAGGTAGAACCGGGCAGTGCGGGGCTCCTGGACTATGAGGTTGGAAGCTGTGGATGGGAGATCTCCTGAGGTGATGAGGTTCTGTATGGTTTGGGAGATGATGGTTTGGTGATGGAGGGTGGGGTCATGGTCAAGGGGGCAGTAGGAAGAGGTGTCCTCGAGTTGGCGTTTGGCTTCAGCGATGTAGAGGTCAGTGCGCCAGACTACCACTGCGCCCCCTTTATCCGCTGGCTTGATGGTGAGGTCGGGATTGGAGCAGAGGATTGGAGGGCTGCGCGTTGTGAGGGTGAGAGGTTGGAGTGGGGGAGGGGGGTCGACAGGTTGAGGCGGTTAATGTCCCGGCGGCAGTTGGAAATGAAGAGGTCAAGGGCAGGTAATAGGCCAGCGCGGGGTGTCCAGGTGGATGCAGTGTGTTGGAGGTGGGCAAAGGGGTCCTCGGAAGGTGGGCGGGAGTCCTGATTGTGAAAGTAAGCCTTCATCTCCTCCCCCACTGACCTATTGTACTCTATGCTACTTTCTCCCCACCCCCACCCTCCTCTAGCTTATCTCTCCAAGCTTCAGGCTCTCTGCCTTTATTCCTGATGAAGGGCTTTTGCCCGAAACGTCGATTTTGCCTGTCCTCGGATTTTGCCTGTCCTCAGATGCTGCCTGAATTGCTGTGCTCTTCCAGCACCACTAATCCAGAATCTGGAAGAGAGGCAGGTGAATCTCTGCCTCACCTGGAAAGACTGGGGCCCTGAATGGAGGTGAGGGGGTTGGTGTGTCGGCAGGTTTTGCATTTTTTTACAGTTGCAGGGGAAGGTACTGGGGGTTCGGAGGGGGGGGGGGCGGTGTTGGTGGGAAGAGTGACACAAACCAAGGAGTACCAAAGGGTACAGTGCTTGTGGAAGGCAGAGAGGGGTGAAGAGGGCAAGGTATTCTGGGTGGTGGGATCTAATTGGAGTTAACAGAAGTGTTTGAGGATGATACATTGGATGCAGAGGCTAGTGGGATGGAAAATAAGGTCAAGGGGAACCTTGTCTTTATTATGTTTGGAGGAAAGAGGGGTTTAGAGCAGTGGAGCAGGGAATGGAGGAGATGTGGTGGAGGGCTGTCTGTGTTCTTCCAGCCTCCTGCTGGCCTATGAATCAAAGCAGTTGGGCGGAGGTATCAGTGAAAACTGAAGTAAGTCCTTTTGACAGTTTAAAGAGAAAGGAATTAAAAACAACTTCAAATCGTGACTGTTAATCAAACCTTCTTCAACCTTAAAGTGTGGTCATGTCTGTTTCAAAATCTTGACTCTCAAACTGGGTAAATGCTCTTACTACAAACAAAATGGGATCTTCTTGGGCTCAGCACAATATACAAGTGACCCTGCTGAGTTTGGGTTTCCCTCCTACTTGTGTCTACCAGCAAAAATAGGAGTCATCAAAATGGGGTTCTGACCATTATTTTTAAAGATCGACAGAATCTGTCCTAGTTGATGAAAATATGGTCCACTACATCTGATTGCGTGAAGCATTTGCAACAAATTAGATGAATGAATAGCTCAGATGGAAATAGATGGGTTTGATCCAATAGTTAACCTGACTGCAAAGGGAGCATGGTTTGGCATTAAACGTTCCAGGTCACTTAAACTGAATTAGGCCAAAGGATAAATTAAAGTGCTAGGCTTAATAACAAAGGATGGGATAAAAACAATCCAGAAATAGATTAAATCTCAGAAAATCAGAAAGTGGAATCAGTTTGGGTGGACCTAAGAACTGCCAAGGTGAAATAAACAGTGGTGGGAGTTGTTTATAGTCCCTGCCCGATAGTTATAATGCTGGGTGGAGGGAAATTCAGGAAATTAGAGGCCAATGTAATGAGGGTGTTACAATACACATGGGCACTTTTAATTTTTAAATAGACTGGGCAAACAAAACTTACTGTAGTGTTATGGAGGACATGGAATGTTTACAAGATCAGGAGCTGAGGAACTAATTAACTAGAGAAGAGACTATTTTAAAATTTAGCATGTGCAATGAGAAAAGGCTCATGAATAACCTTCTAGTCGACACTCTCTAAGGCAGTTTGAGCATAATATGTGAGAATTCTGGGTTTTGCTTGAATGCTATTTTGACAAGGATCTTAAATACCAACAAGCAAATTATGTAAATGTGAGGGGAATATTACATAAAGTGGATTGAGAAACTGCATTAAAAGACATAACTTCAGACAAGCGAAAGAAGTTAAAGATTTCCTAACTTGAGGTATCCAACCTGATAGCAAAATTTCAGCCCTAAATGCTTCAATGTGTCTGCAAAAAGGAGGCAATAAGTGAAAGTTATTGTGTGTTCATGAAAGGCAGAGCAGGTGAAATTAAATTAAGAAGGAATAAAATGGGGAATAAACATATGATAGAGATAATAAAAAACACAAAGCACTGAATTTTCACCATGGAGCCAGTTTTGTTTTTGCTTCAGAAACTTGCTTTGGAGGAAATCTGAGAATTTCTCTTGTGATGCAGTGGTAGTGTCCCTAGCTTGGAAGTATGAGGGATGGGTTCAAGTCCCATCTGCTCCAGAAGCATGCAATATTATCTCTAGGCAGGTTGATTAAAACTATCTCAGCTGTTAATTGTTTAATTTGCTATCCAATTTACAGCAGACAGATTCTCAAAATTGGAAGTCTCCCAGTTTTAGAGGAGCATTGAGCTGCAGTATTATGGTGCGTAGCTGTGAGGGTGTCTAATCAAGAAGATGTCCTCTAAGTCATTGTTTTAAAACATTAATGAAAGAACTAATACAGTAGCTAGACTACTACTATGAATGGGAATTCTGTTATGGACCAGACCAAACCACCTCAAAATATATTCAGAATAGAGTTTAGACCCCAACTTTATCTTATTTCAAAGGTAAGTATATTAGGCCTGTTCTGGGTACAGTTCAATGGTCTAATGGTCAAACCATCAGTGAAACAAAACACATGTTATTCATACATTATATTTGAAATAAAGACAAAATAACAATGAAAGAATTGGATTAGCTATAACTCTATTCAAATATTAACAAAACATTCTAAATATTAACTACTACTAACCAACTGTTCCAATATAGTAAAATCCCATAAACACTCATCTGGCAAAGGCAAATTCAGGAAAATAGATTGTCTCACATGTAATTCTAGCAGCAAGAAGAGAATCCCAGCTTTTAGCTGTAGCAAACAGAAGAATAAGAGCTTCCACATCAAGTTTCAAGACCCTACCAACTGTTACTGTAAACCAAAAGTAAAAATCCGGGTTCTGTGGGCGCTTGACCCCACCCATTCAGGCTGCTTCCATTATTTGAACTTATAAAACA
Organism: Chiloscyllium plagiosum; assembly: GCF_037043375.1. Taxonomy (NCBI): domain Eukaryota; kingdom Metazoa; phylum Chordata; class Chondrichthyes; order Orectolobiformes; family Hemiscylliidae; genus Chiloscyllium; species Chiloscyllium plagiosum. The sequence continues at coordinate 80,940,441 of NW_028270140.1, forward strand.
AAAACCCGAGGTCTCACAGGGTGTTTACTTTACTGGCTTTGGAGCAGACTGCTCAGTGGTTTTGTATCAACTTTTCTTCATTAAAAAAAGGACAAAATACACCCCATAAAGCCATAAAAGCATCACAATCACCGTTGTAGGTTGTGTTTGGGCTATATTTGGAATGTAGGAAAAACCTATCGATCTGTCAGGATGGATGACAATCAGTCTCCACACAGTTGATCTGTCTCCTGTCACATCAGACAGCTAAACATCTTTAAATCAAGTTGTTTGCATATGTTATGGTACAGAGCTGAAAATGTGTTGCTGGAAAAGCGCAGCAGGTCAGGCAGCATCCAGGGAACAGAGAATTGACGTTTCAGGCATAAGCCCTTCTTCAGGAGGTTATGGTACACGTCTGCAGTAGTTGGGATTTGATCCTGGGCCTCCTAGATCTCAGAAGTAGGGTTTCTACCACTGTATCACAAGACATCCCCCTCCTTTTGACCACTGGAGGCCAACTAGAAAATCCCAAATGGTCTCCTAAATTTTTAACAAAGCTCTTAATAAGCATAACTGTCTGCCTATCTCAAAGAAGCTGACAAATCTTTGGAGTGAAAATCAACTAGGAGAAAGTGAGCACTGCAGATGCTGGAGATCAGAGTCAAGAGTGTGTTGCTGAAAAAGCACAACTGTGCAGGCAGCATTCGACATTTCAGGCAAAAGCCCTTCACAATCATCTGATGAAAGAGCAGTGCTCCGAAAGCTAATGCTTCCAAATAAATCTGTTGGACTATAACCTGGTGTTATGTGATTTTTTACTTTGTACACCCCAGTCCAACACCGGCGTTTCCAATTAATCAGAAATGAAGCTGTGAGCCGAGGGGGTGGTGAGATAAATGAGAGGGGGGTGGGGCTGGGGGGGGGGGGGGTGGGAAAGGAGGGGGGGGGGTGGGAAAGGAGGCAGAGGTAGCTTAGATACCTTCAGGAGTGTGATACGTATATGGAGGTGGGGGTAATGGTGATAGGTCGGAGAAGAGGATGGAGCGGATAGATGGGAAGGAAGATGGACAACTGGACAGGTCGTGAGGCCGAATTGGAAGGCTGGAACTGGGATAAGGTGAAAGTTGAGTATATTCCAGTCAGGTCCTATTAGATTTCGGGGTACAAAGAAAGTTAAGGGGTGGAGCGGAGGCAGAAGCTAAGCCAAACTCTTATTGAATGGTGGTACAGACTTGAAGAGCCAAATGACTGTACTCTTTTTTTATTCTTACCCTGATCACTTCAATTGCTGTTTGCTATTGCAATGTAATTCCTGGATTGCTCACATACTTGTTCAGGTGTTGTAGTATATGTAGAGATGTTCTGAGGCTGTGATAAGGAGCTCCATAAATAGAAATTTTTGTTATCAAATTCTTGTCTACTCAGGACATTACTTCAACCTTATCAGTTTGAGATTTGTTTTATAAATATAACCATTGGATGTTGCAGTGCTAAAAGTTTTTTTTTGGCCTTTGTATCTCTTCACCAGTTTTTTATAAAGGATATGGACCAGATGGTAATCCCTATTATTTGTCCCTTTGAACTAACATATCATAGAAGCAATCAGACATAGGCACCCATATGGGTATCCAATTACAATGATTGCTGGTGAAAAGCCAAAGTTACCAGTTACAAAAACACGATGGTGCTGATTCACCCTTGTCACAATACATCGTATTCAGGCCATTTAAGATAGTAATCTTAACTGATTTAATATAGTAGCTCCTTGTTCTCAATCTAAAGAGATATTGTTAAAAGGAGTAACTGGCTTTCTGAGCAGACCAGTTGAATATTTCCTGTGAATGTTGAGAGTTGTTTCATTGTAGATTCAAGATCAAGTTAAGAAAGAACTTGCACTTGTATCATATTTAATCATGCTTACAAATATTGCCAATATTTCACATAGAATAAAATGCTTTGAACCATCTTGAGTGTTGTACAGGCAGATGTGACTGAATATTTGTACGCAACAAGATTTATGATCAGTTAATTTTTTTTTGTTGGAATTGTTTAAGTGGGAATATCAATTTGGGTTCTGGGATCTTGTTTTAAGCTCAAAAGAACAATACCTTTAAGAATGCAAACCATTCAACTTGGCACTGATTGGTCAACAATAATAACTTAAATTTATATATTGCTTTTAATGAAGAAAGGATTCTCAAGGGATTTCTGAGATACAGTAATGGACACAAGCCAAATGATATATCACAAGAAAAGCTTGTGTAAAAAGGGACTTAATGGAAATAGCAAGTGCAGAGCAATAGAATTGTCGAGCATGACCCTAGGTCTTTGGATAATGTTGCTAAGGGCAACATGTAAATAAAGATGTGAAAGGGGCCTAGAAAGAGATACATCCTTGAATGCCTCCACAGGTAATGATAGGGAGGAGAAGCCATTGTTGAAGATGCTCTGGTTACAGTTGAATACGCAAGAGCAAAACCAAGGAAGGCGAGTCCCACTGAGCTCGACAATGGAGAGGCATTAGAGAAGGCGTGTGAAATCAATTGTGACAAAGACTACTGAGAGGTCAAATAGAACAACGAGGGAAAATGCCCCACAGTCACTGTCACAAAGGATTTCAGTCTTGATTATGCACTCTGGTCCTGGAGTGATCCTTGAACTAACAATTTCCTGACCAGAGGCGAATATGCCAATAGCTAAAATTGGTTGGTACCTGAATTTGTTTGTTCTTACAGGTAGATTTTACACAACAGATAACATCAAGCTCATAAATTGGTTTAACATTAATGAAAAATGGAGACATAATCTGGAATTCCTTTTTTCACATTTTTGTCTTGAACAAACATTAAATTCCATTCTGAGATTCTGATCACTCTCCAATGCTTCACCTAAAGTGACCATTCTTTAGGTGTACAGATAGATAGTGAATGTCAATATGTTACTCAAGATTATAAAGTAGCAAAGGCCACTGAACTGAGCCCAGTTGTGCCTTGAACACATTAACATTATTATACACTTAAAGCAGGGGTTACTTTGAACTGATGGTGAGCAGGAACCCTAGCTGTAGCATCCTAGTGCTGACGGGCTAAAATCAAACAGGAGTAATAACCCTTAAAGTATACATTAGTTTCCTAATGTAAAATTATTTTGAATACAAAATACTTACCATTTTAAAGCAATTGAAACATATAGAACAGAAACAAATTCTATGACAAATAAGGTTACAAAGATTGCAAGGCACATGGGTGTCTTTGAAAATTAGACAGCTGGATATTTGGAACATTATTCTTATAAGCATAGCACTAGTTACAGTCTGTTAAATGACAAGGATGTGAAAATAATAAGCAAGAAGGAATAAGCTGATTATGACTCTACTCTGTTAAAGCAAATGCATGACAAGATCAGCTTGCACAGTTTGTTTAGTCATTGATCTACTTGTATTAGAATGGACTTGAACCCTTGTGATCTTTTTGTAGGTCAAGTACTGATATAAATTCAGCATGTATGCAGTGAATATGTTCAGTACTCCCACCTGCCTATTATCATTATGTCACTTTTCCAGATATTATATGACTGAAAGAATTGCAGTTTTGATTGAGCAGAAGCTAAAATCACTGAATGCCTATGTGGTTTGGAGGTCACATAGTGCCTGTCAATCACTGTAGTCTGAAATGCCATGTTTAAACAAACATTAAATTCATTTCTGGGATACCGATCATCCTCCAACGCTTCATCTAAGTGAGCATTCTTTGTGTGTGCAGATAGATAGTGAATGTCAATATGTTACTCAAGATTATAAAGTAGCAAAGGCCACTGAACTGAGCCCAGTTGTGCCTTGAACACATTAACATTATTATACACTTAAAGCAGGGGTTACTTTGAACTGATGATGAGCAGGAACCCTAGCTGTCGATTCCTAGTGTTGACTGGCTAAAATCAACCAGGATTAAATAACCCTTTGCAGACTTGATCGGAATGATTCAGCCATTCAGAGTCTTGCTAGGCTGAAAGTGTAAATAAGCCAGTCAATTGATGCGCACTGAACAAGCCTCAACCAGTTTTACTGTGCTTTGTGAAAGGTAAATTCAGTGTGAAAAATATGAAAGTCATTTAATATTAACTCTGTGCAACACCAGTATAATTCTGCAGAAGGATGAATGCAACTCAATGATTTGAATTTAAAAAATCTTGCTTACAGCAGCTTCTTTAGACTATCCAATATCAAAAAATAAAGTTGGCTGATTTCCAGGAATCACATAATTGTGCTGGTTAGGCAGGCGAGCTCTTGAATTACTGTGGGCAACAGATGCTCGCTGATGAGAATCTCTAGGTAGGAAGGTAGCAATAAACTCATACAATTAACTAGAGAGCAAGGATTTACTGGCTTCACTGCCAGAATTATCATATGAAAGGCACTGTGGTATGATCATGCAACATACTAAGTGTCCTAAAGCCAAAATAAGTACCAAAGCCAGAAAGGAGGAGAATTTATAATGTGAACTGAGAGGTTTGACTGAGAAGGACAAAGAAACATTTATCATAGAGTTGTCTTGCATCTTTTGAAACAGAGAAACCTTGACAAACATTACGATGGTCAGCAGAAACTCACTGATATGAGTAAATGAATCTGCTATTAATTTTCTTTGGCAGAAACTGGATTTAAGGGAAGAAATTCTCTCCATTCGTGTTAAGCCAGTGAGATTTCACACCTGTTGCTGGCTGTTGATCTATTGTATATACTAACACTATTGTAACATGGAACCATTTTTGACAGCCGACACATTGCACCTGGATTAATGGAGATTGTTCCTTGTTTACAGCCAGGATGAATCTCAGCCGTTATCTATGTAACATGAATTACATCTACACCAATTATGTGTGAGCATCTTGACTGCTACTCCTGACTATTATTTCTCTCCCTTTTTCTTGTGGCCCCTCTGAACCCCTGTCTCGTAGCCTTCCTTTTGCTCAATTAACTGATCTGCATGGATGTGATGGGCCGAAAGGCCTATTTCCATGCAGTATACCTCTATGACCCTGAAAGTTATGTTTCTCTCCTGTTGGATAATTTACCCTTCCCTTATTCCTACTCTAAATCATGACTTCCCTTCAGCGTCCCTACTCACACGTGGCTATAATTTAGAGGCTTGTATTTTACCTTTTGAATAAATCCACAGCTACCTTCTGAATCTGTCTTGGAATGACCTTCTCCAATAGCTCTGTTCACCTATCACTCCTGTCTTCACTCACCTACGTTGGCTCTGTTTATTCAGGTTCACCAATTTAAAATTCTTAACCTTCTGCTTAAATTGCTTTTCAGCCAAGCCCCTTTTCAATGTGCTGTCTCCTGCTCTATGAGTTCTTCATTCCTTTAACTCTGGCCTGTAGTGCATCCTATTTGCCTGCCATTACCAGCTGTCTCTTCAATCCATTAATCTGCACGTTCTGGAAGTTTCTTTCGGAACCTATACAACTCTCTGCATTCCTTGACTTGCCTTTTGGTCTCCCTCTTATTGTATTTCTATCTTAGAAAGTTGGTATATTATTTTCTTTTGTCTGATTATGCTTCTGTGAAGGACCTTGGGATGATTTTCTGTGTTAATGATAGTCACTCTTTTAGTTAAAGTTGCTTTTTTTTCATTCACAGGATGAGGGCAGTTAAGAGTCAACCACATTGCTGTGGGTCTGGAGTCACATGTAGGCCAGACCAGGTAAGGATGGCAATTTCCTTTCCTAAAGGCCACTAGTGAACCAGATATGTTCCAACAGTTGACAATGGATTCATGGTCGTCAGATTAAAAAAAAAATCATAATCCACCATGGCGCAATTCAAACCCAGGTACCCAGAACATTGCACGGGTCTCTGGATTAACAGTTCAGCGATAATGTCACTAGGCCATCATCTCCCCAACTATAACTATGCGTGGGTATATAAGTTAAGATCAGATGAGTAGCAAACCCAGATAAGAAGGGTAAATATGTCCTGTTGAGGCACCAATTCTGGATTGAATATCCTGCAACACAAATTAGGCAGGCTAGCTTTAGGGTTCAGTGGTTCATAAAAGCCCGTCTGCCTTTCAGCAGCTTATTGACTGGCATATAAAGGCCCAAACGAGACCTGATTTATATTGCCGTCTTTGTATGGGTTTGTCTGTTGTGGAAGCAGAGCAGGGTTGATGAGGTGAATGAAAGCCATAGCAATTCACCTTGTGAATGGTAGGAAATCTTACGGGTTAATGCTTTAGCTCCTGATCAGAATATCTCCAGCTTTAGCTTGACATAAACAGGTCACGTAATGCCAACCTGCTATTTTTTCTGTCAGAATTTATCTTGTTTTGCTATCTAATTGAGTACAAACTGTGCAGCCCCATACTAATTGCATGCCGTGTACAGAATTCCAGTATTACTGTGGTATCTTGTCAGGCAGTCAACTGCTTTTCCTTTACAACTGTCAGCATGGGAGCTGCTGTTATTGTAAAGAGAAAAGGGCTTCCTGTTTTCATACTCTCTCTCCCACAGTATGCACTGAGTATCATCTGACAAGACTGATAAAAAGAATGCTGGGAATGTGCTACAAATGGTGGTCAGTGAAACCGCAAGATTTTAAGTGTAGAAGTGAGCTAACATCTGAGCTTTTTCATAAAAGGCGTTATTCTTTTGGCCAGGCTGCATTTGTTGACTCATGTCAAGCAAACTGGTCTAGATCAAGGGGAAAAAAAGTTTTCTGGCGCTTAGGCAGCAAAAAAAATGTGGCTAGTGTTCTGAGAATCCGAAACATAGATCAGCAGGTTTTGATGTGGTTCTTAAATAGTAGAGTTCATCCATCAAAGCAAATGAATACAGACAAAAAAGTAACATAATCTCTTGGTTTAAATAATCTCCAAGAAAATTATTTAAACTGTACTAATAATTGGTCCTACTCAATGTTGTCAACTGCTAAATTAAAACATATTCTCCTGCAAATAGAGTGTCAATAAGTGACAGAAAATTAAGAAAGAAATGTATTTTAATGCAGTGCAGAGAAAGACCTCATATGCTTTTAATAGGAAACTACTAGTTTGCGGTCCCTTGAGTTCCTAGCATAAAAATAAATTGAGTGTTTGGGTATAAAAGGAAATTGGAGCTTTTGAGACACCCCTATATTATGTACAACGTTAATGCTTTTTAACATAAAACATCAAGACTTCAAAGGAAGAGAGGAATTGCATAAACTTCAAATTTGCCAATAAAACTTTTCACAGGACAGTGACGTGAATCATTCTGGTTGTGTAGCGTGATCCGAGCACTGATATGGATCAGGGCTGAACTCTGACCTAATTCAGTTACCAAACAGTACATTGCACATATCCGGTGCACTGCAACGGGAGACTCATTCAGGCATGCCCTGTGCCTGCATTTGTTTTTCACTAACGGAGGCACACAAATCCCTCAAATTAGCCTCAGATGTTCTTTAATTAAGCTATTGGGCATAGACCTGTCTGGATTGCTCGCTGTTGTGACTGTGAGACATTTCCATACTGAAGCATCGTAGTGTAGTCACTATTCCTTTTCACCGCCTTTGAAAAATTAGATACAGAAAATGTATCTTTGGTACAAATCTATTTCATGAATGTACAGTACACCTAGGTCTTAAATCTGATCACCATCTTGCCTCAGGAAGTAACAACGCGGGGGATGATTTACAATGCAGGCTCTCTAGCTCATCTGTTGTAACTTAAGTGGAAAAGCCACAGAACTACCAGAGAAAAAGGGAGCAAATGCGTTTTGTGCGTCCCAGAGTTTCTCTTTGAAAATTCACTGCTTGTTAGGATATTCATAACATGATTAAAAAGATAAAAAAGAAGCTTGCATTTATGTAGCATCTCTCATGGTATCAAGGTACCTAGAGTGTTTCAAAATATTTTGTACTTTTGAAGCATCAGCACTACTGTAATGTACAAAATGCAATGCCAATATGTACACAGTAAGCTCCCAATACAATAAGGTCATGATTGGAGTCCCATGATACCAAACACTAATCTGCACATATCCACCTTAATACATCGGAGATCTTACTCAGACATGTTTTGTGTCAGCATTTGTTTTCATTAAAGGAGGCATAGAAATCGCTCACTGCAGAATATCTTACTCGTGAGAAAGAGATCATGATATAGGGTCTTGTTGTGCCCATCTTTCAGGCAGAAAGGATCAAATGTCCTGCCTCAAGATTTAAATGGCAGGTCATTGTCCAGTGCTCCTGTTGAGAGTATGTGTGGCCACGCGAGATATAAAGGTATCCCAAATTGAGAAAACTGTGACTGCAGAACACCAACACTTTACACAGAATGCTGTTATCTCTGACCACTCATTTTGATTTTCCAATGGCCTCTACTTCCACGTAGACTCTCCCAACCTGTTCAATTTGCAACCATCCTGTCATGACTGGTATACATAATTCTGCAGTATTCTAATAAATTCATATTGTGGGCCACCTGACCATCATCTAGGTGTTGGTTCATTGGGAGGGTGTGGGCTAAGTTGCCCCCAAATTTCCCCCTGATTGAATTGCCTAGCAGTCACATGTCCTAAGGTTAAATGATAACAGCCTCTTGTGAAGCACACAGAAAGTTGTGTTTTGAATCAAGCTGTGGAGGAATCCAAATATTGTGAAAAATACGAGGTATTTCCATTGTAGAGAAAATAGAGATGCACAATAGAAACCCTACCCAAAAGGAAAGAAATGACAATTGATCCTATAAATCTAAAAAGTCATAATTTAAAGCAATTATGTTAGTTCTATTAAATAATACTTTTCAGCTAATTGACTCTTTCTGCAAAGTTGCTGTGAATAAGGTATCAGAGCTACTAATGTGCAATGCCAGTTTGTGTTAATCCACACTTGGGTGGTCAGCTGTGCGACGCACATGTGATATGCAATACAAGGCATTTGATCTCAGCTCTGCAGCTGACAGTTTGGTTGCCACACTGAGCTTTCCAAACTCAAATGTTTGACCTTTTATGCTCAGTCTGGTTTAAATAGAAATGAATGGGTCTTATTATTTAAAGTTCATTTCCCTGACCTGGATTCATGCACGTTCTTATTATTGACCTCAGTACTAATGCCACACTAGTATTATCATGAGCATGAAATTGATGTCTGCAGGGGCAGTGCATGGGGATTTATTAATACAGTAAAGTATTTTGAAAAGAGACTCCGTGGTACAGCAAAAACTGAGGTATTGAGTGACAGTGAAGGTCACCTATCGATCGCTCAGTACCATGAGTGAAAAGACATTCTGACATTTGCAGTGTGAAGTCACAACATACAATCTTCCTAATTTTACAGCCATAGAATACTGATTTAGACTTCGATGTTGTCTGACTTGAAGACCGGTTTCCTTTTGACTCTGAATTACGACGCAGTTAAGATTGCAGAGCTGACGTTGCTGGAAGAAATGTAACAGTATGCTGGAGGCGTGCATCCCTCATTCACACTGAAGGTGAATTCAGCTGCAATATGAAACCACTGTGCCAGGGCAAGATTTCAACTTTTCAGCTTTTTAAAAACACACTTAAATTGTGATTCAATTCCCTGCCAGTAGATCTTCTCTGCCTTTAAAATTGCTGACTTCTGCCAGTAGACAGAGTTCAATGTCTACCTGGATCATGTACAGGAAAAATGGTGGCTGTTATTGTCCACTTTAAGCTGGCTGCCATCAAACTGAGGGACTGCTGCATTGTTGAAGATACCAACAATGTCTGGTGAGCTTTTTACCTTGATCCACATGATTGAAATTTATTGAAGTTTAAAGTTTGATCAATGCCTTATTAATTTTGCCTTATTAATAAATGCTGCATGGAAATAAAGTCTTACAGTAACATCATGTTTTGTTTATAATATTTAAAATAGCTCTCCTCTGTTAAAACTGTCCACTTCTCTGGGATTATGGGAAGATCCCCATTAGGTGGATATAAAAAAAATCCCTAAGGCGCTATTTCAAATAAGACCAAGTGGGTTGTCTTGTGCTCTGACAAGTAGTTATCCCTCAACCAACACTATCCAGATAGATTATTTGCTCACCTATCTCACTGTTTGTGGGAGCTGACTGTGTATAAAATGGTTGCTAACTTTCCTTCCTCACAACAGCGACTGCACTTCTAAAGCTGTACATTGACTATAATTGCTTTGAGTGTCCTGCGATTGTGAACTGTCCTATATAAATGTAAGTCCTTACTGTGAGCTGTAGAGGTTCATTTGAAAGACCACTCAATTCAACATTTGACTGTACTTTGAGCGGAATTTAGAGATAAAGAAGAATTTCAAACAAACTGCCACACTCAGCTAATCGAATGTGGCTCTTTGATCTTAAGTGTGGCGCTCTCATGCCGCAATAGTAACTGTTGTACATGCTGTGGAACATAACACTACCTGGGTTAGAGACCTACCACCAACCTACTTTCTCAATAGTTTCAACCAACCTGTTGAAACATATATCTAGAGCAGGCCAGGATGCTCCAGGGAATCAAAATATGAAAAAGGACCTTCTGACACTGAGGTAGGGACAATAACACAAGAGTTTGCAATCCTATTTCCTACATTGAGCCTCACAGCACCAGAGACCCGGGTTCAATTCCTGCCTCAGGCAACTGACTGTGTGGAGTTTGCACATTCTCCCCGTGTCTGCGTGGGTTTCCTCCCACAGCCCAAAAAATGTGCAGGTTAGGTGAATTGGCCATGCTAAATGGCCCATAGTGTTGGGTGCAGGGGTAAATGTAGGGACATGGGTCTGGGTGGGTTGCGGGTCGGTGTGGACTTGTTGGGCCGAAGGGCCTGTTTCCACACTGTAAGTAATCTAAAGTTTAATGCAGTCTCCAACAATAACCCTTTCAGAAGCATTACCTTGAACAAATGTAGTATTCAAAAAGAGTCACTGTGCCAATACATTGGCTATTAGTTCTTTTGCTGATTAGCTTTGAGAACATCTCCTCCAGCAAGAATTCATTTCTGTTATGTTCTACATGGTTCTTTTCAATAGGAACAATTAGATAAGACATACAGCATACATAATAAAATATTCCAGTCCTCAACGAGAGGGTGTTTTGCACTCACACAGAACACTCACCTTGATCCACATGCTTGAAATCTATTGGGGTTTAAATTTAGATCAATGTCTCATTAATTTTGCTGGAAGGGATATAAAATGCTCCATGGAAATAAAATCTTAGAGCAATATCGTAATTTGTTTTTAACATCAAAAGCTGCTTTCCTCTGTTAAACCTGTCCACTTCTCCTTTATTATGAGAAGGCAAAGAGAAGTCAAAGTTTCTTTTCTCCACTACCAACTGGATCCTGAAACATAATAAGAAAGCAAAACCCTGTAGATGCTGGAAAGCTGAAATAAAAACAGAAAACGCTGGAAATACTAGCAGAAGCAGTACCTTTTGAAACAGAAACAGCTGACATTTTAAGTTTATGAAACTACCTGATTTCTTGAGTATTTCCTGTTTTAGAAACATAGTATCCCTACAGTTGGGAAACAGACCCTTCAGCCCAACAAGTCCACACTGACCCTCCATAGAGTAACCCACCCAGACCCTACCCTATTATCCTATATTTATCCCTGACTAATGCACCTAGGTAATGCACCTAACCTACACATCCCTGAACACCATGGACAATTTAGCATGGCCAATTCACCTAACATGCACACCTTTGGATTGTGGGAGGAAACCGGAGCACCTGGAGGAAACCCACGCAGACATGGAGAGAATGTGCAAACTCCACACAGACAGTCGCCCGAGGCTGGAATCGAACCCAGGTCACTGTGAGGCCGCCCCAAAGTTTTGCCACCCTAAATGTTTCTCCATTTTAATTTCAGCTCATGTGCTACTGGAATCCTCAACTGTCCCTTTCTCAGAATTCAACTATTACAATGTTGTATTTTCACGTACATTACCCTTCACCAAGTCCGACTCTCCCATTATATCTGTCCTAACTGCTGGTGCCCCAACATGCCTGGTATTAATGTCTCCTTTCTGTGTGTTTACATTTCTTCCTGGCTTACCCCTCCTTACCCCTGTGACCTGTGTCAGCCCCACAGTCAGTGTTTGTTCTTCAGCTTGTGGCACACCCAGTCCTCATCATTAGTATTATTTTCAGCTCTGTACGCCCTACTGTCTCTCTGTAAACTGTTCCACCTTCTTCTCCATTAAGGTTGCCTTCGAGCAGGAATTTGTTTCTTCCCCAATCATTCTTTCCGTGATTCAGTCATTTTTGCCTGTTTTTGTCTAGCCACAAAATCGTGATATCCAGTCAAGTAACCTGTTGATATTTTGCTCTGGCTCAGAGGGCACACTGACTCCATTAAGTATCAGCCTTTACACTTGCCACATGTTGAATTAATTAATTGGAAACGAAAACATTTATTAGGACTGCAGGAAAAAGGGAGTGGAACAGCTAAGTTGCTTTTGCAGAGAGTTGATACAGACAGAATGAGCTGTGTAGCCTCTTTCTCTGCCACAGCCATTCTATGTTTCGCAATGGCAATAATTTCCTCTTCTAAAAGAAATCAGCTGGGAATTTTTAAAGAGCTCCAACCTCATTTCCCTTGAACTTTTGGCAAAGTAATGGCTGAAAAATGGGGCAATTTCCAGCCAGCCTCCTGGCTAGGATTGGGGTATTTTGATCAACTTGACGCTGTTTTATTCAACTGAATAAGACATCGAGCTCGAGTTATCGAGTCTTGAAGGGAGATTTTTAAATCTCACTTTCTTTCCTCTTCCCGAAGGTGAGTTTATTAATCGCAAATCAGACCTTTTTTTTAACCACAAGCAAAACGGGCAGGGAAACCCAGGCCAAAACAGGTCTGTGGTTTTTCCGTTGGGCTGATTTACATAGAGCTACTTGAATTGTCAGAAGCTCTTTAGCAAGCAAACAGCCTTGAGAACATAAGTCAGCAGATGGTCTGCTTCTGGTGTTAGTATTCCCTCCATTATAATGTGTGTGATCCCATTACATCTCTGTATCTGTTACCCAGGTTACTGCTAAGTCGCTGTGAAAGGCAGGGCAATAAGTAACCTGTCGCACATGCAACCAAGCGGCAACATTTTCCTGTTCACTGAACTTTTCGTCCATTCGGTGCTGACGCATAAATACAAAACTAATAGCTCCTGAAAATGATTGGAGCTGACCTAGAAATAGAGTGACTAAAAGCAGCCCCGTTGGACCTGACATCTGTATCACATAACTCCGATAGGCTGCTGGCGAGATTTGTCTTTGCTTGGAAAACAAGCTACATCAGGCGGTTTCCAAAGCATTTACATTCAAACCGTGTGGCTGCAAACAGTTGTATCAGCAAGTTTAGCTTCAGTAATCGTACATGCAACAACAGCTACGTGTTGGTACTTGGTGAGAGGGGAATTTTCTTTTTTTGGAAAGCAGCCACTGCATCTATGCTTTTGGCTTTTCAAGTAACCTATTTTATTGTTCGAGGTACCTAATTAAAGGGGATGTCTACAGCCGACAGTTAAAATTATACCTTCCAGCAAAATTAAGGAGGAACAGCCCGTGTAAACCAGGCTGAACAAGAAGCGACTGTCTTCCCTTCCCCTCCCCCCAGTGCACGCAGGTTTGCAACAGCTCAAACATCTACTTTATCTGTTTGTCCTTGCTCACGCCAGCTGCCCCTCTCATTAATGCTGTCAAAAAGTTGTGTTGTGTACATGCATTGTATATACAGGTTGGGGCTGAGCACAGATCTGCAGGCTACCTCGCCAACTAATTCAAGCAGGGTCAGTTCAGATGAACCTGCCAAAGTGGTTACATTTTTGCTTGAACTGCGCTGTTTAATTTTTAGCCACTTAGTACAGAGGGTGACTGGGTCCCAGCACCTCCAGCTGGGTGTGCTGCTGGACTTTGCAAGATATGCTATTAATAAGTACAGGTTGTGTAGTTACGTAACACAAGCTTTCCTTGACTGCTTCGCCACGTTCACATCGTTGGCGCATATCTGTGAAACCTCGACAATTTTGGAATGTGATGTTCGCCATTTCTTTGACTACCTTCTATGATCAGCGGGCATGCAGCTTATAAAAGCCAAACTGTCTTGGTTCCAGCTGTGGTGAGGTGGAAATGTTGGATTGCTAACGCAAATAAATAAAAGCCCTGAGCCTCACAGCCTATGAAATACTTTTTAAAGTGTTGTCACTACTGTAACATAGGTTAAAAAAACAAGTTGATTTGTGTGCAACGTGATCCCAAAGCAGCGAAGAGATAAGTAACTGAACAATCTTTTTTATTGCTGTTTGTTGCAGAGCGGAAATTGATCAAGATTCTGGGAAAACTCCTAAGCTATTTTGAGAACAACGCTGTAGGTTCTTTCATGTCTTTATACCCGAGAGAACAGACGAGGCTTTGGTTTAATGTTTAAGGCGTGATATACTTGCACTGGAGCCAGAACAGTGAAGACTCATTAGATTGGCTCAAGGGATGAGATAGTTGTCCTCCAATGAGGCTGAGCAACTTAGGCCGAAAGACTCTTGAGTTTATAAGAATGAGAGTTCATCTCATTGAAACATACAAGACTTTGAAGGGGCTTGATAGGGTTGACACTGAGAGGATGTTTCCTCTGGTTGGGGAATCTGGAACACTATGGCACACACTCAGATTCAGGGGCCGATCATTTAGGACAGAGATGAGAAATTTCTTTACTCAGAGATTCATCAATCTTGTAACTCTCTACCGCCAAGGCCTCTGGATGCACCATCTTTGATTGTGTTTAAGGCTGATGTAGACAAATGCTCGGTGGTGCGGATAATCAAAGTATAAGGGAAAGTGGATTGAAGGTCAGAATCTGCAGTGATTGTATTGAATGTTGGAGGAGGCTTGATAAGCATGTGGTTCACTCCTGCCCCTATTCTTTGTCCTCTTGCGTGTACCATCTGACACTGCAACACTACCTCAGAGCACTGAAATGTTTTGTACTCAAGTTGCCGATTATAGAGAGAGAGGTGTGTGATTAAAAACAATATATTAGGTTCTCCTGATAGCTTAGTGGAGTTATTATATGAACAGCTGAAATATACAGATTAAACCACAAGTTTGATCCCTGGTTGACAGCAAATGGTTAGGATATGGAATGTACTGCCTGGGAATATGGTGGAGGCACGTTCAATTGAGGCTTTCAAAATTCATGGATCAATACTTGAAAAGGAAGAATTTGCAGGAGAAAGACACTAATTGATTTACTTCTTCAGAAAGCCAACAGAGACATGACAGGCTGAATTGCTTACTTCTGTGCCTGTGACTATTCTAACATTCACATTTCTGTGCCTATCCTGCTTTAATATTTATAACCCCTAGTGGAAACAACTGCCTGACATGAGATAAGGGACATAGATGAACAGGTGAGACAAGTAAAGAGTGTTGAGTGCTATTGTGGCAATCAGTGGGCCTTCTTTAGTTCAGAGTAACTTAAGGTTTTTTGATGCATTGACACTTCATACACAACCACATTGTTACCCTCCCAAATGTATTTTACAGCAGTGGTTCGTTCCTGCTCAATATCAGAATTAAAGAATTACAAGAAAGACCTGTTAGAGGGAGAGAAATAAAATACACTTTGACAGTAAAAAATATTTCTCTAGAGTTTATTCTAGCGAAGCTTTGCATTTTCACAGTTCTCGATGCTTTTGATTTTGTACCTGTTGTGCTTACAAAGCTTGAAATTAATTAGCTAATAAAGGATTAATTAGTCTGCTTTTAAAATCCTGAGTTCTCAAGATGTGCTGTTGGGAGCTTCCTTTTCTCCAGGATGAGTGAGACCTGAGTGGTATAACTAAGGCAGTCACGCTGGGTCATAAAACTAATTGTGTTCCTTGGTGGTAAAAATTCTCAATTTCTAAATGCAATCTCTGTTGAATGATAGATGAATGTTCGAAATGCAGCACCTTCATCTCTGTCAGTGGATATTTATTCTTACTGTGCCTCTAAATTATTAATTTTCTATCTAGGCAATCAGTATTAAGGTTCTGGTGTGCATTGTGACATTTTTAGTCACACTTATGTTTAACTGGCTGTGAATAAAGGTCACTTGGTTACTCCCTGCTGCTTTTAAGGCCCTTTCCTAATTAATTCTCAACACGGCTTCTACATGTGATTATCAGTTGCATCCAAGAACTGCAATTAATTGCACACTCTGCCACTGATTCGTTTTATCCAGCTGCATGAATGATTCACATTTGGTTGTTTAATGCTGTTGAAAATTAAAGACCGTAGACAAAGTGGAAAGATCCTTTATTTAATATGTGTGCGCATATGTATGTGAAAGTCTATTAGTTGATTCTAAAATGATAAAACATGCCTCCAACAAGTCAATCTCAAATACTTGCTTTTCAATGTTATCTTGTAATCAGGTTCACTTTGTTTATATATAGTCCTTTAATTCTGTGGGTGGTATCTTCTCCACCTGAAGGTGATGAGAATTGAGGGCCCTTAATTGCATGGGATGGTAGAAGTACTCTAACCCCAGTATCATTCCAGCTCCAGCAGTACTAAGTTTGGGGGTGGGAAAGTCCGTGATTCCTGCCTGATTGCGGGACTGGACATTGGAAAGGGATGTACCCATGGGTGCCACTCCATTGCCTTTACTTGTGACACCCACATGCAATTTGAGAACATCTCCTCCACAGCCTTATAATGCCACCTACCACTGTCTTGTGCCTTTTGGCAGCAGCCATGACTCTTCCATGGTGCTACTAAAGACAAGTGTTACTGCCCTCAGTTAGGACAGCAGTTTTTAGATTAGATTACTTACAGTGTAAGCCCAACAAGTCCACACCGACCCTCTGAAGAGCAACCCATCCAGATCTATTCCCCTACATATACCACTTCGCCTAACACTATGGGCAATTTAGTATGGCCAATTCACCTAACCTGCACATCTTTGGACTGTGGGAGGAAACTGGAGCACCCAGAGAGAATGTGCAAACTCCACACAGACAATTGCCTGAGGCAGGAATTGAGTACAGGTCTCTGGCGCTGTGAGGCAGCAATGCTAACCACTGTGCCACCGTGCCGTCCAGCTCTTGCTGGACAGGAGGATACACCTCCTCCCCAAACCAGTAACCCCTCCAGGTCTGATTCCAGAGGAAACCTGACTGGTGGCCTTCCCACTGCCTGATTGACATGTGTTTCTGAGGTCCTCCCTGGAAGAAACAGCATTGCTCTCAAAGGCTCTCCAGTGAGCAGGTATTTATAAATGGTAGGTTTCTAAAAGGAAGAAGTTAATGAATAGTAATACAAAGAGCATTTGATTAAAGAAGCATTCCATCTCTGGCCTGCAGCGGGCCATCAATCAGATTCATCCAGTTGCTCAAATATAACATATCTCATTGAGCAATTTTACCGGATGATTTGAGCATTCTTTATTTTAAAACAAAATCTCACCACAGCTTCTTTTTATCTAAAATTTTTTTGACCGTTCAATTAGAACCTTTTATTTCACTGAAAACTGATTTATCGTCAAGTCTAATCTGTGAAGATGAAATAAAAATTGATTACAACAACATGAAGCCGAAAAGTTGATACTGAATTGAATCATTCTGCCCATAATTCTTTTTTTTAGTTCTCTCTGAATTGAGGAATAGCAAGGATAGAAACAAACAGCATCAACATTTTAAAAAACTTTATTTTGTTTGCAGTGCCAGACGGTAAGCTTACTACAAATATTACAGATTCTAGCTATTTAATCTTACAGACTATACTTTTTTTTTGATTAGACACCATTCTATTTAAAGAATCATTCAAATCTTTTGGGAGCTGCTGCTTTTGGCCCAATTGATCCTGAACTGATTCAACAGTCGATAGAGTCCATATTAGTGCACATTGTAGAGCATCTGTTGGAAACTGCAAGCTTAATGGACCAAGAGGCCCTTTGTCGTTCTGTTCTTTATGTGTTATGTTCACGCTCAGTAATTCACATTTTTGTGAGCTGCCATACGTCTGCACAATTGAATCTGTGTTTACCTCAGATAGTCGCCCAGTCTGAACAGAACCAAGCCGGAAAATTCATGAAATTGTCCTTAAGCCTGCAGTTCTTTTTTTTAAACAAACAGCAAACTCTGCAACGTTCCTCCAGCTAAATATTTTGTGGAGAAGTGTTCGCTTATTATAGCATACTGGTGAGGTGTTTTGCAAAGTCTGTTTGTGGGCCAGGCAACAGCATATTTCTGATGTCAGCAATGACTCGATGTCCAGAGGTAATGGATTCAAGCTGCCACTCCAGAGAGGTAAGCACCTCATTGAGGCTGACACTTTAGTGCACTCCTGTGAGAATGGATTCAGACAGGTGGCTATTGCTTAGAGGTACTGTGTTTCACACAAAATGTTAAACCAAGGCCCCTCCTGGCCTTTCAGGCAGACATGAAGGATCTACTTTTTAATTCAGTTATGTGACATTGGTGTCAGTGACAAGGCCACCATTTATTGCTTATCACTAATTTTCCTTCAAAAGGTAGTGGTAAGTTACTGCTGCAGTCCACGTGGTCACAGTACAACAACAGAGCTGTTGACAGAAGAGCTACAGCAATGATGAAGGAGCAGGAATCTGTTTTCCAAGTCACAAGATCTTCGAGTCCTTACAGTGTGGACACAGGCTATTCAGCCCATTGAGTCCACACTGACCCTCCGAAGGGCATCCCACCCAGACCCACCTCATCCCCGTAACCCTGCATTTCTTATGGCTAATTCACCTAGTCTAGACACTATGGGGAATCTAGCATGGCCGATCCACCTAACCTGCACATCTTTGGACTCTGGGAGGAAACTGGAGCACTCAGAGGAAACCACACAAACACGGGGAGACAGTCCCTCGAGGGTGAAATCAAACCCAGGTCCCTGCTGCTGTGAGGCAGCAGTGCAAACCATTCACCCACTGTGTTGCCCCTTTCTTTATTCCTGTACTGACCCATCCCACATAAACCCTGTGTAACTGACATTTCCATTCAATAAAACATCGTTCAAGTCAGGGTGGTATCTGTCCCAAAGGGGAGCGTGAATGTGGTGGTATTCCCATGTGTCTACGGTCCTTGTTCTTCTAGCATGGATTTGAGATCTGTCATTATTTGAAGAAAGGCAGGGAGTTCTCAAGGTCAACATTATCCCTCACCTGGTATCTATAAAAATTGAAAAAACAAGCACAGGCTCTTCATATTGCTAGATATGCACTATTTTCACATAATGCCTATTATTCCACCAAACCTTTAGGCTCTTGTGCAAGTAGAGTAAGACACACATTTAAATATCCCAATCACTTTATATTAAACATAGCTTGATTTTCCACCAGCTTCAGACTGTAGTGGTGAAATCAAACTGCTGCTTCCTGTAAAGTTCACTCACTGCATTCCAACTGAATGTGTAGCTGTGCAAATGTGAGTAAGGGGGAAAGCTGTGAAAAGCTTTCATAGTCTGAACCACCAGGATTGTTTTCAAACTACTTGTCTAAGCTAGGATAAAGAAAGAGAAAATGCAAGTTTATAACAATTTTTATAGTTATGGTGGAAAAGAACAAGAAACAGACAGTAATTTCTGCACTAATATAATTCACAAATAGAGGCCTACTGTCACTTTCAAGTCAGGGTGGTATCTGTCCCAGGGTTACGGGGATGAGGTGGGTCTGGATGGGATGCCCTTTGGAGGGTCAGTGTGGACTCAATGGGCTGAATAACCTGTGTCCACACTGTAAGGATTCGAAGATCCTGTGACTTGGAAAACAGATTCCTGCTCCTTCATCATTGCTGTAGCTCTTCTGTCAACAGCTCTGTTGTTGTACTGTGACCACGTGGACTGCAGCAGTAACTTACCACTACCTTTTGAAGGAAAATTAGTGATAAGCAATAAATGGTGGCCTTGTCACTGACACCAATGTCACATAACTGAATTAAAAAGTAGATCCTTCATGTCTGCCTGAAAGGCCAGGTGGGGCCTTGGTTTAACATTTTGTGTGAAACACAGTACCTCTAAGCAATAGCCACTCGTCTGAATCCATTCTCACAGTAGTGCACTAAAGTGTCAGCCTCGATGAGATGCTTACCTCTCTGGAGTGGCAGCTTGAATCAACTTTGAAGATACCACTTGAATTCAGGAAAACCAAGCCTTGAGACCATCTATTGCCAATAAGGTGTGTTTTAGGAATATACTGTCTACTCTCAAAGACAGAGTTTATGTGCACATAAATCAATAAATAATTACTGATTACTGCCAGTAAATATTCAGCAGCAAGCTTTCATGAGTTTTAAAATATAATTATTTGATCTCATATATTTACACTGAATTAAGCAAATAGCACAAACTAAGTCTCGTACGCACCCACATACATACACATACAAATAAAGGTTGGATACAGACAAAGGTGTATTATAGATAAGCTTTTTTCAGTTTCTGATTTACTTTTGCCATACTCCCATAAGCAGACCTGGGCTTTACTGAATGGATTTTAATTTAAAATTGAAGTGGGGGTCTTCTGAAGCAAAGGGTTCACTCCAAAGTTGTGAGGTTTCTTGTATCCATCCAGGAGGATGGTTCTCATGCGACTGTTGGAGCTGGAATAGGTTAGGTAGCTTAGTTGCTTGAAGACTTACGGCTAGTTTCAGAATGTAGTTCTCAGACTGGCTGATGACTCATGGTTCTGAGGTCTTTGCTGGATCAGCCTGCAGACAGTTATTGGCCAGTCTTTAAAACAGCCAAAGAACACCTTGCTGTCTCACAGGTTCAAGATGTTTCCGCATAATATGTTGTATTCATATCCGCTAACATATAAGCTAACATTTCTAAGGCCGACCGATTGTGCCCAATGAGTTTCAGTTTTCCCTTTTCTTCCAGTAAGAAATATGGAGATTAACCGCCTCGGAAGCTCCAAGGTCATTTGACGTTGGTCCATCTGCAAAAAATGAAATTTGTGAATTCCTCAGATAGATATGAGGAAGCTTCACCTCTCTCTATATCCATTTTTAAGCATGCTGGGGACATGAAAATTTCTGCAGTGCAAATGCTAAATCTCAAATTGATTTGTGTCAGATATATTAACAACTTGTTTGCACCCAATTAAAAAAGTATTGGCTAAAGATTTACAATATTACCATGCCTGCAGTGTATATGACACCCTGTTGTAGGTCATTGCTCCAAGACTCAATGTAACCTGCTGCTCATAAACCTGAAGGTCAATGTAAGCAAAGAATGATGGAACAGTTTTTGGGGCCCAGAGCTCAGACAGCAATGTGGATTTGCTTGAAATGCCCCCCAGAGCCTTTCCATACATTGAAAGATATATATGTAGTAAATACATTTTTAAAAAGGCAAACAAAGAGTGTCTATTTAGCACCTTTAATGCACATTACACAGAAATATTGGCGTGATCTTTATTGGGGGCATGTTGCATTGTTATCAGCCTTTACTCTACCAGTATAAAAATTCGTCTTGAGCAGACCAAGTTAGAAAAGTTGCTCTGGAGTGATTGTAACTGGGCATGGTCCTAATGAGCTGAAGGTGAGACACCACTCCTCAAGGAATAGAAATCCTTCCCTCAAGATCCAATTGGCTGTCAGCAGAGCTATGCCAGCAGCAGGAGCCATGAGTGGGACTGCATTGAACTCCAAGGAAAACATGGATATAAGCCTGGTGCTTTGGACCAGGCAAGGATCTGAGTTCCTACGGAGTAGAGGGCGGAGTGTTTGTGAGTTTTGAAAGCTGGGGGAACAGTTGGAGTTAGTAGAACGACAGAGATGAGGTACTGAGGTAAGAAACAGAGGGAATCACCTGTAGGAGATACTCCCTCCCTTCTCATCACCCACTTTAAGCATGAGGTTAAAGATGGCCACTTTTTTTCTATCTTCCTCCACACACTGTATTATGGCAATGGATGAGGAAAAAAGCTGTTAACTCAATAAGTCTAAGTACTGGTGCTGGCTGACTACTTCCATGATGTCGGAGTCAGCTCGGGTCATGCATGAAGGTAGTGGGCTTGCCTCTTTTTAATTCGCAGGCAGAAAGCTGTAAAAATCCTCTCAATACAACGTGGATTCTTAATGCAATGGGTAAATAATAAAGTGAATCATATCTGAATACGCCCACTTAAATGAAATTAATCCAACAGTTATGTGTCTGCCCTTCTGTGTTTTACCAAGGGCCCCATATTCAAGCACATTACCCAAAAGCTTGTGTCGTAATTGCCTGACTGTAAGCTGCAAAACTATTGCAGTTCTGACCTCAACAGATTGAAATCTGTTTTGTTCAGAGTTGAATGCAGAGTGATTCATTGTTTAAACTTGCTATTGCAAAGTATCTCAAGGTTAAGATTAAACCAGCTTGATCATTTTTTTTTCTGCCCTACATGCATATAGGTAATTTGGTTTCAAACCTCCAGTGTGTATAATGCAGTATACTAACTGACAAAACTAACCATGCATTCCATAGGACTTGCTAATCGTTTCCATTTCTTTCCTTCCTATTATAGGACGTGCAAAGCCTGCTTGCTCAAGCTCACTGGGGATGTGACAGATTTCTCAACTTACTATCTGTCTTTGAACAATCACTGCAGTGAACTCATCTCACAGTCACAGGAAAATAAAAGGTTCAGCCAGTGTTATAGGGACCAATTTGGGGAGGGATTGGAGTCTGAAATAGCATCACGCATTTCATGCATAATGTCTTAGAGTCAGGAAGTACCGCATAATAGGAAAGCATTATTTTTGTTGCCGGGCCTTCTAATAAAATGTTTTTTGAAGAGAACTTGATCGCTGCTCTCTGAACTTCGCACTATCTCCCTCCCTCATCCTACCAGTCTTTCCTGTGAATTGTTCCTCAATCTGAAACACCCCAATGCAAATAGTTGTCTTATGCTGCACTGGATCAGCCAACCCTGGATATGTTTTTCTAAGGCTCAATACACAAATGAGTCATTAACCTGAATCCTGGCCTTCATCAGCTGAGTTATTACAATCTCAAGGCAACCTCAAAGGCTTGGTAAAATAAACTGATTGGCTACAGAAACACTTAGCAGGAGGAAAAATATTTTGTGTCTGATTAAGAGGGTTAAGGAACACTTGACCTTCAGATGTGTCCGGAATTTGTATTATATAAAGCCTTTTGTTTATATTCAATCCAATGAGTATTATATTAAAGTAAATGAATGAAATGGATAAAATATAGCACTGTTTACTCTTTAAAGGATCCTTGACTTTATTCTTTGGCTAATATTTTTCTTGCTTATTTCAAACTTAACATTTGCTTTCTTGATAGTGAGTATTTGAGGGATCTGCTGTCCTTCTATGATTTAGAGAATAGAATAGAATCCCTATAGTGTGGAATCAGACCATTTGGCCCATTGAGTCCATACTGACCCTCCGAAGAATATCCCATCCAGATTTGCTCCTCTACTTTATCCCTGTAACCCCACATTTCCCAGGGCTACCCACCTCGCCTGCAGGTTCCTGGGTACTGTGGTCAATTTAGCATGGCCAATCTATCTAACCTGCAGATTTTAGGACTTGGGGAGGAAACTGGAGCACCTGGAAGAAACCCACGCAGACACATGGAAAATGTGCAAACTCCACACAGACAAATCAGCTGAGAATGGAATTGAACGTGGGCCCTTGGTGTTGTGAGGCAGCAGTGCTATCCACTGAAACACCAAGCTGCCCATTGCAGCCAGCTTGGTGGCTCAATGGTTAGCACTGCTGCCTCACAGCACCAGGGACCCAGTTTCTCTGATCTCTCAGGTTTTGAACAATGTTTTGCTGAAGGGTAATGGTGTTGTAGTAGCAATGCCATTGGATAAGTAGTTCTAGTTTTTTTGTTCCATGGACGTGGGTTCAAATCCCACAATCGCAGGTCGTGAAATTTGATGTGTATTAAAGAACTAGTCTAATGATAACCGTGCAGCCGTCATTGATTATCATTAAAAATTCATCGAGTTATTTGATTATTAAGGGAAGTCTGCCATCCTTACCTGATTTGAGCTAGATGTAATTTCATTTCTGCAGGAATGTAACTGATTCTGACTGCCCTCTGGGCAATAGCCAGCAATGTTCATATCCAATGAATGAATTTTTTAAAAACTTTGCTCACCAAGAAAATCTTTACCAAATTTGCACCATTTAAACCTAACAGACACAGTGGGAGCCCAATGTGTTCAGATTTTACATCTGTGCTGCATTGACAGCAATGGGGTGTCCAAGTAATCTGATGTGAAACAGATTTCTATCCAGCTTCAATCCCACCAGATGGGCTGTTTTCAAATTGGAGGCTGTGGTTGAAAAAAATACAGTGATCCACTGTCAGAAAAATAACTGTTGCAAACTAATTTTAAGCTACACATACAAGTCAAAGGTTGTAGATTTTTTTTCTCAGCCTATCTTGTGCTTCATGCTTATAAACATAATGAACTTTACACCGAAATTGAGCAAAGTCAGAGTACTAAGGCAAAGGGCATTGATTGTTTGAGTGTTGTCTCTGGCTTTTAAAAGGAGCTTGTTCCTTGAAAGCAGAAGTTAAA
The DNA here is from genome assembly GCF_037043375.1 of Chiloscyllium plagiosum. Taxonomy (NCBI): domain Eukaryota; kingdom Metazoa; phylum Chordata; class Chondrichthyes; order Orectolobiformes; family Hemiscylliidae; genus Chiloscyllium; species Chiloscyllium plagiosum. The sequence goes on from NW_028270140.1 coordinate 80,964,950, forward strand.
AGTTAAACATCAACGACTCTATTTATAGCGACATAAATTCAGAAACATAGGGTATTCTGGAGCAGCAGCAGGAAAAATATTTAAAGTACACCAGTCTCATGGGATAAAAGGGAGATTGAATGGTAAATGGTCTCTCTCCTGTTGTGTAAGGTAGTGGTTGTACAGGAGTCAATGTTTATGTCACCCATTTGCCTGATGTCACACACAGTCTGAGGGTGAACACAAAGACTCCTACTCCAGTTTTCAGAGTGAGCATATCTATCTGTTACCAGCTCCCTAAGGTCATAGTATTTATGCCTGACCAAATGTGCCTGTACTGATTGCCGCCATGCAATAAACCTTAATTGTAGAATCCCTACCGTGTGGAAGCAGGCTTTTTGGCCCATTGAGTCGGCGGTGACCATCCAAGGAGCTGCCCACCCAGACACCCTCATACTCTATAATTCTGTTTTTCTCATGGCTAACCCACCTAGCCTTGGACACTATTGGCAACTTACCATGAGCAATCCACTTAACTTGCATATCTTTGGACTGTGGGAGGACATTGGAGCACCCGGAGGAAACCAACGCAGACACTGGGAGAATGTGCAAACTCTACACAGTTGCCTGAGGGAGGAATTGAATTCAGGGCCCTGGCGCTTTGAGACAGTAGTGCTAACAACTGTGCCACCCCTTCTTGCTACCTTTGACCACTGCTGATTCTGTAGATACTCCACAGTGATGTATCCTCTACCACTTATCACTAGGTAGGCCAATGACAAAGCAAAGAACTGATAGTGAAACACCTGAAACAGCCTTTATCCATTACCACTGACTGATAGAAGTGGTAAATGCTACAAGATATCAAAAGTGACCATCTGGAAACTACCAGATCTCCCTTTAATAAAGCTGGCAACACCAAACAATGCAGATATTAATTCATGATTTCATATCTTTACATAATTGATAAAATATTAATAACAATGAAAGGCATGTCCAAAAATGAACTTAGTTCTTCTATAAGGAGACAGCAGAGAATTATTTGGCTCATTCAATTTGAGTATCTACTGCTGCAAATTGTTATCAAAATGCTATACCGAAAGGCATTTCTGATCCCCTTTTAGAAAACTATTAGTTTGATGTTCTTCATGTGACATGGTGTGTCTACAATACAGGCACACAGGTAACCCAGCATACAAGTAGGTTGTCATGATAATCTCCTATCTCAGTGAAAGTACAGCGGTTCTGCAATATGATCTAATTTCCATTGTGTCAGGTTTGAACTACTCATGCCATGAGAAAATTCAGCAGCAATGGAATCAAAATTTATACACAAGCCATCATATCAGGGGAATTGTTTTTATAGATCAGAGTTGTTTAAACCACAATGCTGGCTTAAGTAAGAGTGGGGTCAGAATTGATGATCTTCACAAGTGTGAGCCATGCCAGAGCCATCATTTTTCTTTGAGTGGAAATACTTTTGCTTAAAACATTAAATTAGCTTTCAAGGTAGTAGACCAATGATTTGGCTATGGCTGCAGGGAGTGGTGTGTTAATTTATAAATTATACTAAAATAGGAGACATAACATAAATAGCACAAGACTTGTAAAAGGAAAATGAAAGCTGCTTATGGATCAAGAAAAGGATTTACACATGAAGGCTGAGGGCATGGCTTAGGTATTAAAAACATCTGCCTTTAGCAAGGAAGCAGATGCTATCCTGACCGCTGTGACAGAGGAGGAAATTGAGTCACTAAACATGTACAAGATGGATAAGGAGGGGGTACTGGCTAGTCTATATCCCAGTTCTTCAAGTTGTTAAGGCAGCTGGACCAGATCATATGCATACAAGGTCATTGAAGGAACTAAGGGTGAAAATTGTGGAGACACTGGCTAAATGTTTTCAGTTGTCCTTAGAATAAGATTCTGGAAGAGATGAAGCATGATGCAATTGGGTCAGTCAACAGATCTTATGACCATTACTGACACATAGTTACAAGATGATCAAAGCTGAGAACTAAATATTGAGAGATGAAACTTTTTGAAAGGACAGACAGAATGTTGGGTAGCTTTGTTAGTGTGACATGGTATAAATGCAAAGGACCCTGTATCTTTGGAATCTCACTGAGAAACATTTACCATAACATGGTAGAATTTAGTATTCAGATTGAGAATGAGAAATCTAGGTAGCAAATACTTGTGATAAACATTAATAAGGGTGATGTCAAAGGAATGAGGGCTGAATTGGCAGGAGAGGAAAGGAGTTTAGCAGAAAAAAAAATCTTTTGATGACTTATGGTAGATGATTAAGAAAATATTTCATGACTCACAACAAAAATATATCTCAGTGAGGAAGAACAATTCTCGGAAAGGTATAAGCTGCTCTTGGTTAACCAAGGGAGTTAATGATTGTGTCAAACTGAAAGAAAATAACACAATATGGCAAAGATTAGTGGTAAACCAGAGGATTGGGAAAGTTTTGAAAACCAAAATATGACCAAAAAGATAATGAGAGTAAAAATAAACTTTGAGGGTACACAAAAAGTAACAGCTCCTTTAAATATATAAAAACAAGAGAAAGGAAAAGTGATCATAGGTCCCTTTCTGAATAGATTAGATTAGATTAGATTACATTACAGTGTGGAAACAGGCCCTTCGGCCCAACAAGTCCACACCGACCCGCCGAAGCGCAACCCACCCATACCCCTACATTTACCCCTTACCTAACACTACGGGCAATTTAGCATGGCCAATTCACCTGACCTGCACATCTTTGGACTGTGGGAGGAAACCGGAGCACCCGGAGGAAACCCACGCAGACATGGGGAGAATGTGCAAACTCCACACAGTCAGTCGCCTGAGGCGGGAATTGAACCCGGGTCTCAGGCGCTGTGAGGCAGCAGTGCTAACCACTGTGCCACCATGCCGCCCATATGGCTAGGGAAATAATAATGGGAATCTGGGAAATGGCAGAGAAATTGCGAAGTAGTTTGAATCACTCTTCATGATAGAAGACAATAATAGCGTTCCAAAAATACTAAATAATCAAGCGGTGAAAGGGAGAGAAGAAATAAAGACAATAACTGTCACAAGAGAAAGTGTACTAGGAAACTAATGGGGTTAAAGATCAAACATTGCCCAAGATGTGATGAGTCGCATCCTAGGATTTTAAAGGAAGCAGCTGCTGAAATTTTGGATGCGGTGGTAGTAATCTTCCAATAATCCTTAAATTCTTGAAGAGCTCCAGAGGATTGGAAAACTGTCAAGATAACACCGAATGGTCACATGAGATATTGCAACTCACTCCCCAGAGGTAATAAAACTCACGTACAGGTTCAGTTCTGAACTTCGGCTCAATGACAGACAATCCTGCCCCCTGTGTTAGCCTCAGTTACTTATTTTTCCCTAAATTTAGTTTATAAGTTGTAAGGTTTTATTCTGAAGTTACATTCATTTTCAGCTATTACATTTACCTTTAAAAAAAATTCAACATCTTCAAAGCAACTTGCAAAGAAAATGTAACAGTAGGCATGTGCTGTTTTGACTGGAGAAATCATTAACTTTTTTGGTAAAACTAAGGCGTGCATTTGAGCTTCGTACAAAAGGTCAGTTACTCTGTAAATAATTTAGAAGTTCAATAAATGGTGTTTGTTTAAGTTTCTCTGGGGTCTTGCACTGATGTATTTACCAACTCACCTTCCAGCTGGTGTCTCAAATGAGAGAGTATTTAATAATAGCTAAACTTTGTACTATCATTTCTAACAATTACTTGAAAATGAAAAATTAATGTTTGCCATTGGTAGAAAATGTGTAGAAAGATAGCTCTTTCTGAAGTTTTACAAATAATTGATCCAAGTAATTAAAGTTAAATATCGTTTTGATAAATGGAAACAACTTTCGTCTTCTGTTATAGATCAAGCAAATGTCTTTTTAGCTCTTTTAAAAACTATCCTTATATCTTGAGAGTGAAAATCCTTTGAGCCAATGTCATGTGAAAATGCAAGGATACATTTTTGAATGATATTTGATCCAGGTAATTCTGCTATACTGTGCAAATCATTAATGCAAATTCACTATAACACAATGGATGAATTGGGGACACCGTTTCTAAAGCACAAACCTTTAAAGCATGCATTTATTATAACACAATTCCAGCCCCATTCGTTTAAATGATACTTTGCCATTTTCTTATAACACGGGATTGCATGAGAACAGAAATACTGTACTGTGCTTTAGCAGAACCAACTTTATTGACTCTGTATGCAGGGTCAGAGGCTGGTCACCTTATTTTAATATGGATAATGGGATTCTGTGTCACGAAAGATGGATCTTCCTTAACAGCTTAACTGGAGAGGCCTGTAAATTTGGCAAAAACGTCTCACATTAAGCCCCTCCCGCCACTTAAAAAATCAAACACTGAACCCTATCAGCCTCCACTATAATAGAAAAAAAAGTCATCCTGGCAAGCTATTTCATTGAGGGGAGTGATACCAATGGAAATAAAGATCTGGAAGTTTGCAAAAAGGGCTGTTGAGTTGCCAATACATTTCTTACAATATTGCACAATGTCTACTCCTGGAAGTTTTTAACACTTGGAATAATAAAATCGTGAGAGGATTGGATAGGGTAAATAGACAAGGTCTTTTCCATGGGTTGGGGGAGTACATAAGATTAGATTAGATTACATTACAGTGTGGAAACAGGCCCTTTCGGCCCAACAAGTCCACACCGACCCGCCGAAGCGCAACCCACCCATACTCCTACATTTACCCCTTACCTGACACTATGGGCAATTTAACATGGCCAATTCACCTGGCCTGCACATCTTTGTGACTGTGGGAGGAAACTAGAGCACTCGGAGGAAACCCACACAGACACGGGGAGAATATGCAAACTCCACACAGACAGTCACCTGAGGCTGGAATCAAACCTGGGACCCTGGTGCTGTGAGGCAGCAGTGCTAACCACTGCGCCACCATACTGCCCGTGCCTAGCTGCCCATCTCTAGATGCCTTTGAGAAGATGGTGGTAAGCTGCTGTCTTAAACTGTTGCAGTCCACCTGCACTAGGTTGACCCACAATACACATCATAAGGGAATTCCAGGATTTTGACCCAATGACAGTGAAGGAACAGCAACATATTTCCAGGTCAGAACAGTAAGTGCCTTGGATGGAAACTTGCTCCCATGTATCTGCTGCCCTTGGCTTTCTAGACAGAAGTGGTCGTAGGTTTGGAAGTTGCTGTCTGAGGTTCTTTTGTGAATTTCTGCAGTGCATCTTGTAGATAATACACATTGCTATAATGGGTGTCAGCAGTGGAGGGAATGGATACTTGTGGATATGGTGCCAAACAAGTGGGCTGACTTGTCCTGGATGGTGTCAAGCTCCTTAAATGTTGTTGGAGCTGCACCCATCCAGGCATGTGTGGAGTATTCCATCATACTCCTGACTTGTGCCTTTTAAGTGATGCACAGGGTTTGAGGAGTCAGGAGGTGAGTTAATCACCATAGTATTCCTTGCCTCTGACCTGCTTTTGTGTTGTGGTGAGTCCAGTTAAGTTACTGGTCAATGGTAACCCTCAGGATGTTGATAGTGGGGGATTCAGTGATGGTAACACCATTGAGAATGTCATGGTTAGATGATCTTATTTTGGAGATGGTCATTACCCAGCATTTTTGTGGTGCAAAAGTTACTTGACACTTGTCATCCCAATTCTCGATATTGTCCAGTTCTTTTTGCATTTGAACATGAACTGCTTCAGCATCTGAGGAGTCACAAATAGTGCTGAACCTTGTTAAATCATCAGTGAACATCCCCACTTCTGACCTTATGACGGAGCTAAAGATCATTGGGTCTACAACACTATCCTGAGGAATTCCTGAGGTGGTGCCTTGGAGCGGAGATGATTGACTTCCGACAACCATGACCATCTGCCTATGTACCAGCTAAGATTCCAAACAATAGAGAGTTTGCCCCCGATACCCATTGATTGCAGGTTTGTGAGGGCTCCTTGATGCCACACCCAGTTGAATGTGGCCTTGATGTCAAGCGCTGTCACTCTCCCCTCATCACTTGAATTCAGCTCTTTTTGTCCATGTTTGGACCAAGGCTGCAATGAAGTCAGGAGCTGATTGGCCCTGGCGGAACCCAAACTGGGCATCACTGAGCAGGTTATTGCTGAGCAAGTGCAGCTTGATAGCACTGTTGATGATACCTTCCATCACTTTCCTGATAATGGAGAGTAGATTGATTGTGTGGTAATTGGTAGGTTTGGATTTATGCTGCTTTTTATGTACTGGACATACCTGGGCAATTTTCAACATCAAAAACAAAAAGAACTTGGAAGCTGTAAATCAGACACAAAAACAGAAGTTGCTGGAAAAGCTCAGCAGGTCTGGCAGCATCTGTGCAGAGAAATCAGAGTTAATGTTTTGGGTCTGATCACCCACAGAATAGACCCTTCTGAGGAAGGGTCACTGGACCTGAAAGGTTAACTCTGATTTCTCTTCACAGATACTGCCAGACCTGCTGAGCTTTTCCAGCAACTTCCGTGTTTGTTTCCAATTTTCAACATTATAGGATAGATGCCAGTGTTGTAACTGTACTGGAAGGACTTGGTTGGGGGCGGTGGCAAGTTCTGGAGAACAAGTCTTCAGTACTAATGCTGGAATGATGTCAGGGTCCATAGCCTTTGCACTTTGCAGTACCTCCAACTGTTTCTTGATATAATTTTGAACTTCAAGTATTTAAATCAAGGTTGAAGTTATGATGACTCATTAATCAAGTCTTTCATCTGAAGTGAGTATTCCGTATTAAATCATCAATGTTGGGAGAAAAATATCATATGATACTTATTTGCACTGAATTATAAATGTACTCTTTACAAAATAATTTATAAATTTGTTATAAATAATTGCAGTCCAATCTAACACAGTGGTGATGATACTGAAGCGGTGTTGTCACTGGACTAGTCACCCAAACTAATGCTCTGGTGACATGGATTTGACCCCCATCATGGTAGATGGTAAAAATTTTCACATTGAGGATACTGTCCGTTGTATGATGTGGAACTTCCATTGTGTTGAATGAGATAGATTTCACACAGATCCAGCAACACAGGACTCGGCATCATGAAGCTCTGGGGCCACCAGCAATAGATTTGTATTCAATCGCCATTTGTAAGCTCATAGCCCAGTATATCCCCCATTTCACCATTATCATCAAGCCAGGGGATCAACTGTGGTTCTGTGAAGTGTGCAGAGGGAATGTCAGGAACAGCAACAGGCAAACCTAAAAATGAGCTGTCAACCCAGTGAAGTTACAACACAGGATTACTTGCATGTTAAGTAGCATTGGCAGCATGCGATTAACAGAGCTAAGCAATCCCACAAACAATGGGCCAGACCTAGTCTCTGCAGTTCTGCCACACCCAGTTGTGAATATTTGTGAACAATTAAACAGCTCACTGGTGGTGAAGGTTCCACCTATCTCCCCATTCACAATGACGAAGGTGCAAGCGGGCATCAGAGCCGCCCCGCATTTGCCACGGGACTATGCCTACATCGGTAAAACTATAGGAATTCATTTTGTGTTTTAACCCACAGAACTCAGCAGCTGCCGGTCCGCCCACGTGACCGGGAGGTGGGAGCCAGAGGACAGATCAAATCCACACCAGGCCAGACACTAACCATGACTCATAGACCGAAACTCCGGAGCTAATTAATATGGAAACCCATCTCCTAATCAAATCAAGAGACTGACTGAAACACACCCATATTCATCAATACAGAATCATCCTGACACAAAGGACAGGCATCCACCAGACAGGAACGAACAGACTGATATACACCAGCACCCCAAGGGAGCAAAGGGGGGTGCTAGCCCCCAGCCCTCACAGAGAGAGAGACAAGCAGATAGTACCCGGACCGTTTACATAATCCAATTAGCACCCTATTGTGTGTACACTGCAACTCTCCTGGGATGGCAGGAAACCCACCATTTGCACCTACTCCAGCAATGATGGGGAACTGTCATCCCATTCATACTCAAAATCCTCACATTCTGACAAAGAAAGGTATATAATGTGTAGCAGCGCGCGGGAACAGCAGAACAGCTGAGATTCGGACCTCGGTTGGTCTCCGCCGGTGTTATTGTATCAATAAATGTTACCGATTGTTAAACCGCACTCTGGACTCGGACTGATATCATTTCATCCGCGCTAACAAAGGTACCCTGCACATGAATGCCAAAGACAAGGCTGAAGCAATTGTGAGCATCTTCAGCCAAAGTACTTACCAGACAATTTATCTTTTCCTCCTCCTAAGGTCCCTAACATCACAGATGCCAGACTTCATGATTTGATGTGATATCGAGAATCAGCTGAAGACATGAACACTGCTGAGACTATGAGTTCTGACAATATTCCAGCAGTAGTTCTGAAGTTATGTGCTCAAAAAAAACCATATCACTCACCCAGCTGTTCCAGTACAGTTACAGCACTGGCATCTACTGACAACATAGAACTTGCTCAGATATTTCCTATAAACTGATCAATTACTGCTCCAATAGTCTGCAATTAATCATCAACAAAGTAATGGACTATGTAGTCAACAGTGCTATTCTCTGGCACTTACTTAACAATAATCTGCTTACTGATGCTCAGCTTGGACTCTGCCAGTATCCCTTATTCCCCATTCTCCTTGTAGTCTTACTCTAACCATGGACTGAGAGCTGAAATGAAGTGGGGAATTGACAGTGATTGACCTTGACATTAAGCTAGCATTTAACCAAGTACAGCAGTAAAGAATCTGAGGAAATCTGGAGTGATTGAGAATCAGTGGAAAACGCTCCACTCTTTGGAGTCATATCTAGCACAAAAGATGATGATTGTAGCTATTAGAGCTCAATCATCTCTGCCACACACACCTCTGCAGGAGTTCTTCAGGGTAGTGTTCAAGGCACAACCAACCAACCTTCAGCAATGACCTCCTCTCCATCACAAGGTCAGATTTGAAGATGTTGCTGGTAATTGCACAATGTTCAACACTATTTGCGACTCCTCAGATATTGAAGCAGTTCATGTTCACATGCAACATGAACTGAACCATATTCGGGCTTGGGCTGACAAGTGGCAGTTAAAAACCATACTACACAAGTGCTTGGCAATGACCATCTTCAGCAAGAGAGAATCACCAAACAACCCTTGATATTCAATGACTTTACCATCCCTGAATCACCAACTATCAACATCCATGGGGATTATCTTTAAACAGAAACTGAATTGAACTAGCCATACAAATACAGTGGCTACATGGGCAGGCCAGAGTCTGGGAATTCTGCGGTAAATAGCTCACTCCCTGAATCTACAAAACCTCTCCACCATCTGGAAGGTTGAAATCATGATAGTGATAGAATACCTCCCATTTACCCAGATGAGTGCAGCCCCAACAACACTTTAACACCATCCAGGATAAGGCAAACTACCTTATTGGCATCTCATCCATCAACTTCAGCAGTCAGTCCTTTCATTTACACTGCACAGTGGCAACAGTGTGTTATATCTATAAGATGCACTGTAACAACTCATTAAAGCCCCTTAAACAGCATCTTCCAACTTGTGAGCTTGACCATCTTGAAGAACAAGGACAGAAAATAAACCAACAAACTTTCCTCCAAGACACACAGCACACACCTTAATTGGAACAGCATCACCATTCCTGTACTGTCACTGAATCAAAATTCTGGAACTCCCTCTTTAACAGCTCTGTGGGTCAACCCCATGGACTGCAATAGTTCATGAAAGCAGCTTACCATCATTCTTAAGGGCAACTAGAGATGGGCAATAAATGCTGGATAAGGCAGCGTTTTCGCATCGTCTGTATGAGTATTTAGCCTTTAATATTCAGTTCAGACCAAATGATTCAAATTAAGTTTGATGTCTCCCTGCCATTCACTTAAATGCTGTCTTGAATTAGTTCATAGCGATAAGTTGCTCATAGAAACATGTACTGAATTCCTTTTATTCTGTAAAATGTGTTAGGAGAGTTATTGTAAGGAAATTAGTCTTAGCCCACAAAAGCCCGTAGGCATTTTTCTTCATTACGGAGTGACAATTGGTCACATATACCTTGAATGTCACCACTCCCCAAGCCGAGGGCAAGGCAAGCCTTCATGGCGTAACTCATCATTACAGTGATTGCATCCTTCTGTATCACATTCTAGCCAACTCTACAAAGTGACTTGATTGCAACAAAATGCAAATCTCCTATGCAGCTGAGAACAACTTCAGTAATAATGGGTTGTCTTTATTTGTTTTGATTTGTAGCCATTTAAACCATAGGCCTGAGGTCCAGCTGTGGGACCAGCAGCTGTGTGGCAAGGCTGTGACTGTCTAGTGAGTGAGCTAAAGTTTGATCCAAGGAACGGGAGGTAAGTTAAAAAAAAACTGACTTGAGCCAGCTTGCTTTGCTTGAAATCAATGACTATGGGTCTTGTTGCCAGGAATTCTACTAATAGGGGTTCTGTCCAACCAGTTCATCGATACATGCCCTTGCCTATCCTGTTCCACTGCCATCTGTCCTCAACCACACAACCAAACCACAATCTTGTTGCCCGTCTTTCTCCTGGCATGACTCTATTCTGTGATCCCACCTCCCATTCCTCACTTTTGCTTGTTGCTCAAGATTATTTTCCAAGGTCACCTGCAGTCTTCCCCTTCTATAAGAGCCATTATCCTTCCACCAACTATACTGAAAACAGTCCATGGGATCACTACAACATAGCAAGATTGACAAACACTAAGAGAAAGGTGTTAGATGTAGGTTTGCTTGCTGAGTTGGAGGGTTCATTTCCAGACGTTTCATTACCCTACTAAGTAACATCTTCAGTGGGCCTCAGGCGAAGAGAAAGGGTCGTTTGTTTATATTTAAATGCAATACGGCTTGCGTTAATTTGTCAATCTGGTTTGGAATTGGAGTATTTCCTTGATGCTTGTTTTTGTATTGGCATTGTGGATAAATGGATAATGTGATGGCCCATGACAAAGAAAAGGTAAGAAAGCGGTGAGTGGGGAATTGCTGCTTTTACACATGAAGTAAGGCACTGGCTGAAATCACTATGAAGGACTCTCCTTCTCAACCTCTCCCCCCACTGGTAGCTCAGTGGTTAGCACTGCTGCCTTACAGTGTTAGGGACCCAGTTCGATTCCAACCTCAGATGACTGTGTGGTATTTGTATATCTTCTCTGTGCCTGCGTGAGACCCCTCTCAGTGCTCAGGTTTCCTCCCACAATCCAAAGATGTGCTGGTTAGGTTAATCAGCCATGCTAAATTGCCCGTTGTGTTCAGGGATGTGTAGGTTACGTGCATTAGTCAGGGGTAAATGTAGAATAGGAGGTGTCTGGGTGGGTTACTGTTTGGGGGGTCTGTGTGGACTTAGAGGACTGAATGGCCTGTTTCCACACTGTAGGGATTCTATGAAGTATGGTGATCTTAAGGTTAAATTACTGCCAGTTTGTCTCTCTCTAATGAGTGAAAAGCCCTATGGTCTCTGGGATTATGATGCCTTTATTATTTAGTTCTTCACGTACACCGCAGGAGAAAGAGACTGTCTAGGCTGCAGTGTCCTTTGTTTATTTTGCTTCCTTCACCTCAGATGCCTTTTGATCTTCTTATTCCTCAACTTCCTACAGCTTGGGTTTCCCCTGAGATTACAAGGTTGCATAACGTGCACATTATCACAAACAATCTTAAAACTTGCTCAGCCAAGTACTACCAATAAGATGTAGTCTGCTTTTGATTGCCAATGGTCTACTGTTCAACATTTTTTGTTTTATTTTCCATTTGTTGCCATGCCATCAACCCTTCTGGCACAATTGCTACTCTGGGTTCTCTGTATTGGATGGAGTACAACAGACTGCCACAGAGTGAAGGCATAATCTCCACTGCCAGGATACCAGGCATGATGCACAGCCTGTGGTCACACAGCAGCTGCACAATGAGGAAGAGGAATTCTTTCTTGTTCAACTATCTGGCCGAGTTGACATACAGCAAAACAGCTTTATAATCCTGCAAACTCTCAAACCTGCTCTGCTAGCTTCCCTTTGGCAAGACGGAATGCGATCAAATGATTTCCTAATTCTGCAGGGAGCCTCAGTGATCTACCTCCCTTGTATAACATTGCGTTGCAAAAGGTGAGACGTTGCTAATATCTCCAGCTGCAGCATGGAGGAAACCATGTGCAAACATTTTATAGTTATGGCCACGAGGGGAAATTGCTCCCTGAACACTCTGGGTGGAAAAGGGCACCTATTAAAAGCCTTCTTCAGCTTCTCTGCATTCCTCTTCATGCTACATGACTTGGCCAACTTGACCTCTGCTTGTTCTCCCAGTCACATGCAATTTCAAGAGGGAATCCTATTGGAGCACACAAATGTGGGAGCAACTCTTGTGCAGAAGCTTTGAAAAGTGTATGAATATCTATACCTGGCATAGCATTGCCAGTAGACTTCAGAAAATTGAGGCATGTAGAGACATCAAAATTGAAATAAACCAAAATCTAACCTATAAACAACTCATGGCCTCTTTGAGTTGTACTGATGGAGAAGGTGCAAAGAGGTCTCCTGAATGCTGCTTCACCATGTTCAACCATGTCAGCCAGAAATAGGGTGCAGATTGAAGCATCTGATGTTGGATGTTTCCATTAAATGTTAGATGAGTATGTGTTAACTCCTTGTGATTACAGTGTTAGTGTGATTCACATCAGAAGTGTATGCATGCAACAGGGATGTAAATTAATAGACGCAATGCCATTAATTAGAAATAAAAACAAAAATAAAAATTGTTGGAGAAACTCAGCTGGTCTGTCAGCATCTATGTGGAGAAAGCAGATGTAATGTTTCGAGACTAGTGACCCTTCTTCAGAACTGATGGTCGCTAGGAAAAGATTGGTATTTATGAGGAAATTGGATTGGGGAGTAAATAATAGGTGGAGATAAAGAGAGAGAAAAACAGTTGGACAGCCAAAAATTGGTCTGGGGGAATGAAATCTTCGAGGAGAAAGTGAGGACTGCAGATGCTGGAGATCAGAGCTGAAAATGTGTTGCTGGAAAAGTGCAGCAGGTCAGGCAGCATCCAAGGAGCAGGAGAATCGACGTTTCGGGCATGAGCCCTTCTTCAGAAACGAGGAAAGTGTGTCCAGCAGGCTAAGATAAAAGGTAGGGAAGAGGGACTTGGGGGAGGGGCATTGGAAATGCGATAGGTGGAAGGAGGTCAAGGTGAGGGTAATAGGCCGGAGTGGGGGTGGGGGTGGACAGGTCAGGAAGAAGGTTGCAGGTTAGGAAGACGGTGCTGAGTTCGAGGGATTTGACGGAGACAAAGTGGGGGGAGGGGAAATGAGGAAACTGGAGAAATCTGAGTTCATCCCTTGTGGTTGGAGGGTTCCTAGGCAGAAGATGAGGCGTTCTTCCTCCAACCGTCGTGTTGCTTAGGTCTATCTGAGTTCATCCCTTGTAGTTGGAGGGTTCCAGTCTCTGAGTTCATCCCTTGTGCCAACCACCCCGTGGTTCAACACTTCAATTCCCCCTCCCACTCCACCAAGGACATGCAGGTCCTTGGACTATCTCGGGCGACCGAATCAACACAGACATTTACTATAAACCGACCGACTCCCACAGCTACCTAGACTACACCTCGTCCCACTCTGCCCCCTGTAAAAACACCATCCCATATTCCCAATTCGTTCATCTCCCCCGCATCTACTCCCAGGAGGACCAGTTCCAATACCGTACAACCCAGATGGCCTCGTTCTTCAAAGACTGCAATTTCCCCCCAAACGTGATCGAAGATGCCCTCCACCGCATCTCTTCCACTTCCCGCTCCTCCGCCCTTGAGCCCCGCCCCTCAAACCGCCACCAGGACAGAACCCCACTGGTCCTCACCTACCACCCCACCAACCTCCATATACAGCGTATCATCCGCCATCATTTCCGCCACCTGCAAACGGGCCCCAATCACCTGGGATATATTTCCCTTCCCTCCCCTATCAGCTATCCGAAAAGACCACTCCCTCTGTGACTCCCTCGCCAGATCCACACCCCCCACCAACCCAACCTCCACTCCCGGCACCTTCCCCTGCAACCACAAGAAATGCAAAACTTGCGCCCACACCTACCCCTTTACTTCCCTCCAAGGCCCCAAGGGATCCTTCCATATCCACAACAAATTCACCTGCATCTCCACACACATCATCTATTGCATCCGCTGCACCCGATGTGGCCTCCTCTATATTGGGGAGACAGGCCGCCTACTTGTGGAACGTTTCAGAGAACACCTCTGGGACACCCGGACCAACCAACCCAACCACCCCGTGGCTCAACACTTCAACTCCCCCTCCCACTCCACCAAGGACATGCAGGTCTTGGACTCCTCCATCGCCAGACCATAGCAACACGACGGTTGGAGGAAGAACGCCTCATCTTCCGCCTAGGAATCCTCCAACCACAAGGGATGAACTCAGATTTCTCCAGTTTCCTCATTTCCCCTCCCCCCACCTTGTCTCAGTCAAATCCCTCGAACTCAGCACCGCCTTCCTAACCTGCAATCTTCTTCCTAACCTCTCCGCGCCCCCACCCCCCACTCCGGCCTATCACCCTCACCTTGACCTCCTTCTACCTATCGCATTTCCAACGCCCCTCCCCCAAGTCCCTCCTCCCTACCTTTTATCTTAGCCTGCTGGACACACTTTCCTCATTCCTGAAGAAGGGCTCATGCCCGAAACGTCGATTCTCCTGCTCCTTGGATGCTGCCTGACCTACTGCGCTTTTCCAGCAACACATTTTCAGCTCTGGAGGAATGAATAGCTACTAATGTGGACTATTAGTAGCTGAGTTGATAAAGTGTGGTACTAGGAAAAGCACAGCAAGTCAGGCAGCATCCAAGGAGCAAAAGAGCAAGAAGGGTCCCTCCCGGAACATTGGCTGCCTTGCTCCTTGGATGCTGTGCTTTTTCCAGCACCACACTTTATCAATTCTGACTCTCCAGCATCTGCAGTCCTTGTTATTCCTACTGTTAGTCACTGAGTTAAAAATCACACAACACCAGGTTATTGTCCAACAGGTTTCCAATTAAACCTGTTGGACCATAACCTGGTGTTGTGTGATTTTCAACTTTGTGCACCCCAGTCCAACACCGGCATCTCCAAATCATTAGTAGCTGACAATGGGTTGTGTGTGAAAGCAGTCGAGAGTGTGGTGCTGGAAAAGCACAGCAGGCCAAGCAGCATCTGAGGAGCAGGAGAATCGACGTTTCAGGCGAGAGCCCTTCATCGGCCCATGTGATGGCAAGTCCTGGCGTGTTGGGATTAGGGTAAGGATGTGACGTCAAGCCCTAAAATTG
Source organism: Chiloscyllium plagiosum (assembly GCF_037043375.1). NCBI lineage: Eukaryota > Metazoa > Chordata > Chondrichthyes > Orectolobiformes > Hemiscylliidae > Chiloscyllium > Chiloscyllium plagiosum. Next base: position 80,980,321 of record NW_028270140.1, read on the forward strand.
TTAAACATGCTTTTAAGTTCAGAAGGCTGCGGGGTCCCCAAGAGCAAAATGAGGTGTTGTTCTTCCAGCTTGCACTGAGCTTCACTGAAGCATTGCAGCAAGCCTAATACAGAGACGTTGGCCAGGGAACAGGGTTGTGTGTTAACATGGCAGGCACTTTAGTGGAAGCTCAGGGTCTTTTTGTGGACAGAACATAAGTATTCTGTGAAGCAATTACCCAGTCTGTACTTCGTTTCCCCAGTGTAGAGGAGACCACATTGTTAGCAGCGAATGTAGTAGGCTAGTTTGTGAGAAGTGTAGGTCAAGCGCTACTTCACCTGGAAGGTATGTTTGGGGCTTTGGATACTGAGGAGGGAGATAGTAAACGGGCAAGCACTATACCTTCTGCGATTATAGGGGAAGGTGCCATGAGGCTGTGGGGGTGGGGGGGGGGGGGGGGGGGTTGGGGGTTGCTGGGAGTGAAGGAGGAGTGAAAAATCCTTACAGAAAGCTGAGAAGGGATTGGAAGGGATTAGTTGTGGCATCTTCTGGAGGTGATGGAAATGGCAGCTAATGATCTTATGGATATGGATGTTGGTGGAATGGTGGGTGAGGACAAGGGGATGTTATCGCTGTTATGGGAAAGAAAAGAGGGGGCGAGGGCAGAAGTGTTGGAGATGGGTTGGACCTGGCTGAGGGCCGTATCAATTACGGTGAGAGGAATCCTCGGTTGATCAAGAAAGTGGGCATTTTGGAGGCTAACTTGTCGAAGTTGACATCATCAACACAGATGCGGCAAGACAGTGAATCTGGCTAAATGGAATAGAGTCTTTACAGGAAGCTGGGTGTGAGGATGTGTGGTCAAGGTAACTGTAGGAGTTGGTGGGTTTGTCATGGATATTGATGGTCAGTCTATCCTCAGAAATCGAAACAGATATATTGAGAAAGGGAAGGGACGTGTCAGAGATGGACCAAGTGAAGATGAGAGTGGGGTGGAAATTGGAAGCAAAATAGATAAATGTTTCCATTTTAAGATGAGAGAGAGAAGCAGCACAAATGATGACATTGATATACTGGAGAAAGATTGGTGGGTGGGGGAATAGGACTGGAACAAGGAATGTTCCACCTACGACAGAGAGACAGATATAACCTAGGCCCATGCAGGTACCTATGGCCACACCTCTTCAGCAATTGATCTGTTGAGTTTCTCCAGCAATTTCTGTTTTTGTTTCAGACATCCAGCATCTGCTGTTTTGTTTTTTGTTAAATTACATTTGCTGGTTCAGTTCTTAGGGCAATACTCGAACCAATTAGTGTCAACCTGGCTGGTTTAAACAGAACCTAGATGTTAATTGTTAATCAACATTAATTGGTGCATTCTCCATTCTGCACCTACAACCAGAGTCAATGTGCCAACAAATCAACATTCTCCTCTCATACAGTAGAAATGTTGGTTTCCCCTTAAGTTTATATTCTTGTGAGTTTTCCTGATGAATGTAAGAAAAAGTTTTAACAAAATGCTTCTTCTTTAGCAATAGTCAAGACACAATTTGTTGTATGAGAGCAACAAGGACTAGTTAGGCAGGATTACAAAGACTGTCAGGAACCAGAGACAACAAGTCTTCCTCCCTCGGGACATTGTATAAGATTATCTCTGCTCCACCCAGAGACTCTGTGACACCATCAGATTAGTAAGACTGGAATTAAGCTTCAACATTAATTCTTTCAGAAATATTATCCTACACATCTTCTTCATAGTTAATATTTATAAATCAGTTGTATTGTTGTTTTTACATCTTACAGTACCTCACATCATCTTTGAATTCACAAATTCAAGTAGTCTGTAGGTTTCACACTCCCTTCAGAATGTGTTCCCTTCAGATTTAGGAGATTGATAGTTCTTTGGCTTGTTGACATTTATTTCTATTCTTCTACTGATCATTTATCCACAGGAGGATCTTTAATCTTCTGATGTCCTTCATGGAGGATATCTGGAAGACCCTTAATCTCCCGAATTTCCTTCACAGGTAGTTGCCCAATATCCTTGTCTGGAGACTTTTGATCTCATGAATACTCATCGTGTCATATGATTGCTGTATTGAAACACATATTTTCTTCCTTGCAGCATGTTGGATTTTCAGACCAGGGAATTTCTACCTAACTATGTCTTGAATCTGCAGATGTAGGTCTGGCTTCCGTAGCGTTACATTCAGCTCATCTTCACTTTGTTCGAGCAAATCTTTATTTTTGATTTGCTGATACATCTGGTTAAAGTATGCAAGGTCTTTACTTTGACTTGTTGAGTAGATTGGACATCTTCATTCCCCATCGATTGATAACTTCTGAGTGAATCAGACACTTTCACAGAATTAGTTGTGGTACTGGAAGCCTGCTTAGTTACCAACACACTATTGTCACTGATAATAATAGTTGCTCTTTGAAAGATGAGAAATTGAAACTGAAAGGGATTCAAAACATTGTTCAGAGGGTTGATTCACTGTCTGAACAACTTCAATCAATGACTTGTCATGATCTTAAGTGGGTTCTACTTGGGAAGTGATAATCTAATGTTATTATTGCTGAACTGCATATACAGAGACCTGCGTACTGTTCTGGGGATCCAGATTCAATGCTTCAATTGCAGATGTTGGGATTTGAATTCAATTACAACTCTGGAGATAAGAATCAAATGATGACCACGAAACTCTTGCCAATTTTTGGAAAAACCTATGAGTTTTGCTACTGTCCTTCATGGAAGGAAACTAATGTCCTGATCTGGTTTAGCCTACATGTGACTCCAGACCAACAGCAATGTGGCTGATTCTTAACTTACCTCTGGGAAAATTAAAGTAGTTTTGAGTCTGCAGCATCTTAATGCTAATTGTTCTATTTTCATCAAAGATTTCCTGATTCTGCAATCAATAAATACTATGGCTTTAAAGCTATGGCTTAATTGTTAGCTGGCATTATATCAATGCTGTTTTAATCTTCTTGTCTTAAAATTTCTTCAAACTTTTAAGTGCTGTAGTGTAGCAATATTGCAGTATACCTTTTGTCTGCAAGTTGTGGAAAAGGGCCAGACTGTTGGCTACTGCCTGGACTTGTTAATTGCCATGTTGGCCATGCCTCAAGGCAGACCTACCAGGATGTCTGATTAGCCTGCCTCCCTCTGCACCAATTGGCCAAACTCAGGAGCGTGGGCTGAAATATGACCAATAGCTGAGAAGCAGCTCCTTCAAAGAATGAGGTGATCTAACTTCATGCAATGATGTAAATATGAAAAAGAGACTCCTCAAAATGTACTATATGGCTGGTCAGGTTCAGTACCTTATTGATGGTACCTCAGTACCATCAGGATTTTTTCGTGGGTGATTCAGCAATGGCAATGCGTTCAACATTAAGGAAGGATAGTTAGATTCTCTTTTGTTAGAGACGATCATTGCTTTGTCACGATCAGCACAAGCTGGAATATTGTTCAGATATCACTGTATGTTAGCACACAATACTTCTCTATCATTGTATTGTCCTCTCTCCACCATATAATGGAGCAAAGGTCACTGATAGAGCAGTTGAAGGACTAGGACACTCCCCTAGCAACTCCTATAGTGACATCCTGGGGCCCAGATAACTGTCCTTAAACAACCACAATGTCATCCTTTGTGCTTGATATGGCTCCAACCAGCAGAATCTTTTCCCCAATTTCAATTGACTTCAGCACTTTTTCGAAAAAAGACATTCTGCTAAAACTTTTTTCAGTGTTTTATTGTCTTGTTAGATAAGTGCTAAAGTGACAAAGGCATGGATTATTTATACTAGAGCTCATAAATGGACTTTAATCACTAGTGTAAATCAAAGTTGCTACCTGTATATTCAAACACTATGTTTACACAACTTCATCACTGCCTTCTGAGGCTGAAGTTAAATATGCACCTACAGGGCTGCTAATCAATAGCTTTCCCATATGGTGCACTGTGATAATATTGAGGTGGAATCCTCTCAATGTACTTGAGGCCTTTCTTAACCGAATAAAATTCTCAAATCAGTGGCATCGGTCAGGTTTATTCATAAAAATTGCTCTCAAACCAGCAATGTGTTGATTTAACAAAAAGGAAACTGGTGTCTATGGGGCTTAGTACCACCAGGAGAACTGCACCAACAGTACAAAAATGCAGCAATAAAATAGAATTGTTTTATGTGACGTAGCTAAGGTAATTTTATGGCTTGAAGCACAATTTTTTAATACCATTACTAAAAAATAAAATAAAATCATGGCCTATAAACTTTAATATACTCTGGTAATGTGTTTCAAACATTAAACTGCCTATTTTATTAACACAAAACATTCTTTCATATCTTTCTAAAATATTACATTAAAACATAGAAATTACTGTTGGCCGTGTCATCATGCAGACAGTAAAAGCACCTATTAAAATTACTGTCTCCATTTGTAAGAGACACGATTTTGACAGGAATGTTAATATTGGTTACTATATCTGTTAAGACAGCTGAGAGCAATCTGATGCATGGACAACCACATTGCATTAATTTTTATTGTTGAATCTCTCACCACTTCATTCATGCCATCCCTTCATATTTGTACATAATATAAGGAGAGAAAATTTATGAGGTTTGTCAGGGATAGTGGTGGGAAAGTAGAGGTCAAGATGAATGGTCAACAATAGAAACAGGTATGACAATTATGTACTTAGGGAGAAGCTTCCCAGAAAATGGTTACTGTCATAAGTAAGAAACTAAAATTGCAATGGCAAGAAATGTATTCAACAAACACAAAGAATTGCACAACATAAAAAGAACTACCAATACTATGGTTTGGAGTGCCTCACACGAAGATGAAATGTGGATCTAGAGTAAAATGGACAAATATTAAGAAGTTGTGAAATGTGTATTCAGAGAAAGATGGAACAGGTTAATTGGAGGAAGTTCACAAGATAGTGAAGAAGGAAAGATCCTTAGTAACTATCATCAAGTATAGGCAACGAGGTTGGATTGATCACCATGGTAAGACAAAAGAACTTATTAAAAGAGTTGATTGAAGGAATTAGATGGACATAGATCAAGAGGTGAAAGAGGATGATGTTAGACAATGGGTGAAAAGTAGATCATAGAATCCCCAGTGCAGAAACAGACCATTTGGCCCAACAAGTCCATACCAACCTTCTGAAGACTATCTCACACAGACCTATTCCCCCATTACTCTACATTTTTGTTGACTAATGCACCTAGCCTACACATCCCTGAATACTATGGGCAATGTATCATTGTCAATTCACTTAATGAAGCTTTGGCGTATGGGAGGAAACACACACAGACACGGTGAGAATGTGCAAACTCCACATAGGCAGTTGCCTGAGGCTGGAATCAAACCTAGGTCCCTGGTGCTGTGAGACAGCAGTGCTAACCACTGAGGCACCGTCACAAGAGTGTGATGCATGGAAAAAAATGCAGAGGACCTACCCTTAGGCAGATCACTGCTACGACAATATTACCAGCTGTAATATCGAGTAAGTGGCACTATTACTCATCAAGATTAACATAATTTACAAAAATTAATTTAAGATTTTGAAAAATCCATTGACACAGACATTTAGAAAAATGAAAGAATGAAAATTAGCCAATAGGTCCAACCAGTCCATGTTGCCATTTACATTCCATACAAGCCAATAGTTGTAATCATATTTACCCACCTCTTTTTTTCAATATCCCTTCAACTCATTTTATTTCATGCACATTTCTAAATTAATTTTGAATATCCGTTTAGTTTCTGCCTCAACCATTGCCTCTGAACATTAATTCCACAACTTTCCAAATCTCTGTCTGAACATTCTTTTCCTGTCCTTTGTTCTGAGTATTTCTTTTTTTATCTTGCACTTACGGCTTGTTCATGACTTTTCAACTTTGGAAATAGTGTGGATCTATCAACCCTGCCCTATTTTTTTCATAATCATAAACATTTTTCTTACATTAGATTAGATTAGATTCCCTACAGTGTGGAAACAGGCCCTTTGGCCCAACAAGTCCACACCGACCCTCTGAAGAGCAACCCACCCAGACCTCTTTCCCTCTGACTAATGCACCTAACACTATGGGCAATTTAACTCGGCTAATTCACCTGGCCTGCACATCTTTGGACTGTGGGAGGAAACCGGAGCACCCGGAGGAAACCTACGCAGACACGGGAGAATGTGCAAACTCCACACAGACAGTCCCTCAAGGCTGGAATCGAACCTGGGTCCCTGGCACTGTGAGGCAGCAGTGCTAACCACTGAGCCAATTATGTGCAGCACGTCCATTATCTCTGAATCTGTTTATAACAGAACTTTCTGAAGAATGTAGTGAATAGAGGACGGGATTTCCTTTCTGACTTACAGATGACTTATGCACAAAAAAGGTCATTTTTCAACTTCACACATCTGGTGGGGAACCTCAGCTGAAATTCAAGGTTGTGCTGCAGATGATTCTCCAAATGTTTCATGTGAAAAATGATCACAAAGAGTGTGTAACTCTGTAGTAATTTGATGCATTAACAATAACAGGACACTCTTGTCCAAGCTTTCAAAATCTCTTTCAGCATCAAAAGGGATCAAGCATCAATTAAAGTAAATACATAAATGTGCTTACCTTTCAGTGAAAATGGCAATAATAAATGTGGTATTGCAGCATTGAGGGATTTGACGGATTTCAGCACAGGGCAGAAGAGAAGATATTTGCTGATAAATTTCACAGGGCATCTTGCACTGTGGCTTGATAATATCCAATCCCTCAGTCTGGCACTGAGCGGCTTTGATCAAGTGACCTGTCCCATTCACCACTGGCGGTTACAAGCTGGCTGCGTCAATTTATCAGAGAAAGTGAGGGCTGCAGATGCTGGAGATCAGAGCTGAAAATGTGTTGCTAGAAAAGCGCAGCAGGTCAGGCAGCATCCGAGGAGCAGGAGAATCGACGTTTCGGGCATAAGCCCTTCTTCAGGAACGGCTTATGCCCGAAACGTCGATTCTCCTGGTCCTTGGATGCTGCCTGACCTGCTGCGCTTTTCCAGCAACACATTTTCAGCTGCGTCAATTTATCAACCATGCATGTCACATGGAAACAGGCCTGACTGCAGTTGGGTTAATACCGGCAGCCGTGGGCTGAGACTGTCAAGTTCTCATTATTGGACCACCAAAGGACATCAATTGATGGCAGAGTGGCTAGGTCAAGCAGGGTCTTGGTGCTCAGAATTTAATTCTGGCAGAGGCGAGAAGACGGAACGATCAGGCATGTCATTGCTATTGCTCTCGCTAATTAAACACCTTCTCTTGCCATTATTGAGAGCAGAGGATTCCACCCTTTAACATTGTTTCTTTTCACCAATGTTGCCTAACCTGATGAGCACTTCCACTTCTGTTTTGATTTCAGATGTCCAACGCCTGTAAATTGTGCTTTTCCATTGTTCTTGTTAACAATGATGTAATGATGGCAGAGTATGAGAAGTGCTGAAGTAATTGTTTTCCAATGTAATCACTGGCTGACCAAAACATGTTTGTACAGAGGAGGTAAGTACTTATAATTATACAAATCTCTGGCTTGCATGCCATCCACGCATTTCCCAAAACAATGACCTCGATGGCAGAGCTGAGAGGTTTAGTCAAGTCCCTCCACCCATCAGAGCTCTGTGCTTTTTTTTAATGCAAGCTCTTTCTACAAGGAGTAAATGAATAGCATTGAATGAACACCAATGTAAATATAAAAAAGAAGCAGTTCATTTACACGATTTATATGTTCCTGTATGCGAAGAGCTTCTGTCTGCAGGAGTTTTGAGAGTGGATGGACTTCACCGTAAATGTGTCAGTGATTAGATACAGTCCTTCTTCAATCTTTCGGAGTTGTATAATTGCAGAATCTCCTTTGTGGCCTCCCTTTATCCTAAAATCATGAAATCATAGACTCATGCAACACAGAAGAGGCTCTTCGGCCCTTCAGGTCTACACCAACGTATTCACAATAATGCCACTTTCCAGTTCTTGGCCCATAGTCTTTAATGTTATGACATTTCAATTGCTCATTGAAATATTTTCTAAAGTTTGTGAGATTTCCTGCCTTTATTGTGCTTCCAGGTAATGCATTTCAGATCCCTTTCACCCTTTGAGTGAAAAAGGCTTTCCTCAAATCCCTTCAAAACCATCTGCCTTTCATTTTAAAATTATGCCACCTCAATATTGACCCTTCAACTAACTTGCTTTCTATTCACCCTGTTCATGCCCCTTATAATCTTATATACTTCAATGAGGCTCCCCTTCAGCCTTCTTTGCTATAAAAGAAAACAACCTAAGTCTATCTGACTTCTTTTCTTCACTAAAGTTCTCCATCCCAGACTAGATTCTGGTGTATCTCCTTTGCACATGTTCTAGTGCAATCACATCCTTCTTATGGTGTGCTGAGCAGAACTGCATATGATACCCAACCAAATGTTTGGACAGCTCAAACATAATCTACCCTCTCTCTAAGTCAATTTTGGAAAATAATTCTCAAGTTCCTCATGCTTTGTGTTTTTTATCAACCTCCTGTATGGGACCATGTCAAGGGATTTGTTAAAATCCATACAAATATATCAACTGTACTACCCTCATCTCGTCACCTGGTCACCCCTTGGAAAATTCCAACTTTGTTAGGAATGACCTCCGGCAGTGAAAACCAGGCTGACTATCCTTGACTAAACCTTGCCTTTAACGGATTGTTGCTGGACAAAGTGACCTTGGAGTGCAGGTTCATTGCTCCTTGAAAGTGGAGTCCCAGATAGTTAGGATAGTGAAGAAGGCACTGATATGCTTTCCTTTATTGGTCCGAGCATCAAGTATAGGAGTTGGGAGGTCATGATGCAGCTGTACAGGACCATGGTTAGGCCACTGTTGGAATATTGTGTGCAATTCTGGTCTCCCTCCTATAGGAAGGATGTTGTGAAAGTTGAAAGGGTTCAGAAAAGATTTACAAGGATGTTGCCAGGATTGGATAGGCTAGGGCTGTTTTCCCTACGGCTTGGGAGGCTGAGGGGTAACCTTATAGAGGTTTATAAAATCATGAGGGGCATGGATAGGATAAATAGGCAAAATCTTTTCCCTGGGGTGAGGGAGTCCGGAACTATAGGGTGTAGGTTTAGGGTGAGAGGGGAAAAGATATAAAAGAGACCTAAGGGGCAACGTTTTCATGCAGAGAGTGGTGTGTGTATGAAATGAGCTGCCAGAGGAAGTGATGGAGGCTGGTACAATTACAACATTTAAAAGGCATTTAGATGGGTATATGAATAGAAAGAGTTCAGAGAGATATTGGCCAAATGTTGGCAAATGGGACTGGATTAGGTTGGGATATCTGGTCGGCATGGATGAGTTGGACTGAAGGTTCTGTTTCCTTGCTGTACATCTCTATAACTCAATGACTCTAAGTGGAGATAAATTCTCTGCTTCAGATATTTCTACAATAGTTTCTTGTTACTTCCATTGTATTTACTCCGTCTTATGTGTTATTGTGGGGGTGTCTGTAAATTTGATGCATTTCAGTGGTCAGTTGTGCATTGATAGCTGCCAAATACTTCAAGTGTCTGACAATGGATGATTTCAGGAGAGAGAGAGAGAGAGAGAGAGAGACAAACAGACAGACAGACAGACAGACAGAGAGAGAGAGAGACAGAGAGAGAGAGACAGAGAGAGAGTCAGAGTCAGAGACTCTGGAATGTCACATTTGATGATGTTTCAAGGAAGGCTTAAAAGGATGGAATTCAAAGGAAGAAATGCTGGGTTGTAACTTTCAGGGAGTTATCTCTTAGACTGTAAACTTGATGGGGAAAAATAAACACAACAACCTAAGTGAGACACACATTTGTTTTGGGGGCTTTATTGATTGTAGTTTCTCATTGAAACACAAGCAAGCAATCTTGCAGATTTGGCTTTATTTTTGGTTTTAAGAGGAGATAGTTCATTCATACTCAACCAGGATCTCAGCAACTTGTGGTCAGCACTTACAGTGAGAGACGATCTTCCTTTTAGCTTCCTTCTAGCACTCAGAGAGAAAAAGAATCCTTCACATGCAATTCAGGGGTAATTAATACGTGTTTATTCAACTGTGATCTCCATAGCACGTTACCTTGAACCCAGGCAAATACACATGCATGCTCAGTCCACTTATATACATATAAGCACCTCAACTCACTAGCATATCTTCCAATACCACAACACATGAACCAGGATTAAATTTGTTTTCAATTCCTGTTCTTTAGTATTTTTGAAAGGGTTAGACACTATTTTGTATACTTGCAACTCTACTTTAAAGGAACTATGAACCTGCACTCCAAGATCTCTTTGTTCAACAACACTCCCCAGGACCTTACCATCTGAGTTGCCTTTTCCAAAATGCAGCACCTTGCATTTATCTAAATTAAACTCCATCTGCCACCACTTGGCCCATTTGCCCATCTGATCCCTTGGCATCTGTAGGCGTGACATTCTGTGAGTCTCTCCCTCTTCTTCTCTCTCATTCTCTCTCTCTCTCTTTAGACACAAATTTACATTCACAGACTTTTTCAGTTTTACCATCCCCCTTTCAAAACTACACGTTTGGAGTCACAAGTTAAAAATATCCGCATTACTTCAGAGTTCTAACCCATCGGTATAACATAATTGCAAAACATCAAAATTGGAATCATGTAAATATAAAGATTCCCGTGCCTCTGAAGGCCAGCAAGCTGCTATTGTTTCTTTTGAGAAAACATTGGAGGCATCAGAACCTGAATAATTGGAAATAGGTATTTCTGAACAAACATTTCAAAAAGCCAAATTTGACTTTCTTGGGATCACAGCTGCAAATTCTACTGATGCATTATAAAAAAAAGTGAAATGACAATGCAAAAATTCCCATTAATAAAAATTTAAGAATAAAGTCTGAAACACTTAGCCAGAATTGGATGGAATCAATTCAGTGGCATGATACAATTGTTGCTTAATTTTGAAATTAAAACCAAAAGTGCTGGAAGTACTGAGGACATCAGGCATAGAATTTTAATACCTTCCATTGAGGCAGTTTGAAGGGAATTAAATTGGGCTGGAGGGTATGGTAGCTGGTCATTGCAGCCTTTTCACCTCTGACCTGATCAAATCCAGTGCAGAAATGTTAATAGTTGGTCTTCCTGACCTCTTGCCAATTGAGACTTTTAATTTGGGAAATGATGCACAGTTATGGGCTTTATCCTGCCATTGCTGGCATTCAGCAAGCAGTAGACTGGGCAGTCGCTACTCACATTTCAGAAAAGTAATTCCTGTCATGATTGCTTGTGAGCTTCCATTGGGGTTGGGGATATCAGTTAGTCATTATCATATTCTTAGTGTTATACAGTGTGGAAACAGGCCTTTCAGTCCAACTCATCCATGCTGACCAGATATCATCAGCTGATCTAGTCCCATTTGCCAGCAGTTGGCCCAAATCCCACTAAACCCTTCCTATTCATATACCCATCAAGATGCCTTTTAAATGTCGTAATTGCACCAGTCTCCACCACTTCCTCTGGCAGTTTGTTCCACATGTGCATCATCCTCTGCGTGAAGAAGTTGCCCTTCAGGTCCCTTTTAAATCTTTCCCCATTCACCTTAAATCTCTAGTTTTGGACTTCCCTGCCCTGAGAAAAAGACCTTGGCTATTCACCTTGTCCGTGCCCCTCATGATTTATAAACCTTTATGAGACCGCCCCTCAGCATTCGATGCTTAAGGGAATAAATGCCCCAGCTTATTCAGTCTCTCCCTATAGCTCAATCCCTCCAACACCAGCAACACGCTTGTAAATCTTTCCCGAGCCCTTTCATGTTTACCAATATCTTTCCTTTAGCATGGAGAACAGAAATGAATTCAGTATTCTAAAAGTGGCCTCATGAATGTCCTGTACAGCCCCAACATCTATGCTCAATGCAGTTATTGTCAGGGATGAAGCATCTGATGGGGCGACTTGGCAACAGTTGACATCCCCACCCCATTTCAGGGCGATTATTGCTCATTAGCACCCTCATTATCATAATATTTCCTCATTAAAATGCACTCTCCTGTTACATCACCCACCAGATAGAAACTAGATACTGAGAATGCCAAGCATTGAAGTCAGAGTGAGTTAGAGTGATGTGAGACCATAAAAGCCAACACCATTACATAACTACTTATCTATATTGAAGATCAGACAGACAGGGAAGGGGTTGACTCTCCTCGGTACAAGCTGTCCACCAGGTCTCTGTGCAAAACATGGAGTACACATTTTCTCTCTTTGGCATGCCTGGGGTGAGTCTTTGTAAAAATGCAGGGCAGTGATGGACTGCCACCACTTGAATAGGTACACAACTGCATTTTAAAAAAGGCATTGGCACGAGACATCCTGAAATGCTCAGTAGCCTGGCTGCGGGGAGTGGTAAAATTGGGCTAGCACCAGACAAGACAGATTTCAAAGTGGTGTGGTATATAGTTGTTGAAGTGAGTTTGGGTCACCTAGGCCCTTGTGGAAGGAAGCTTTCCAAGAAACTTGACAAAAAAATACACTTTTCCAAATTACAATAAGATTTAACCCAAGGTTTTTATTGAATCAAACTTAAGATGCCTGTGTACATTGTGTGGGCCTCATGGCGGAGGTCACATGACTATATCAGATTAGCAAGAACATTGGTACATGATTGCATTTCAATCCAAGCAGTTGTAACAATTTGATTCTTTGTGTATTTAATGAGATATTCAAAGTGTTATTTACTTTTACAGGTCGGCACCATCTGTGCTTTGATTTATATCTGGTGATTGAATTCTGTGCAGCGCACAAATGCATGTTTCCTCAGCGAGCTAAGATAAACTAAATCCCAATGATTAAGAAATGGCCTTGACTATAGAACTCACTGTCTAGTCCACTGATGACCGTGAATGTCTCTTCTTCCCTCACACAGCAGGGTACTCGATATTCCTTTAGTTACTCCATCTTCTCAGATTTGAGTCAGTTGTGCAATTCATGGTCCTAATGTCTGTCCAAATGTCCTTACCATATGAAATATTCCCACACAACTGTTGCCTTTGGAGAATGGAAGAGGGTGACTCAAAGTTTTGTCCCTCAATTAATAAATATCCAGAATCTTTAGCGGTAATCTTAGCATCCTGGCACACTTAATGCAAGCTAATAAAGTGTACAGAAAATAAAAAAAAACAATCTCCACAGAACTAGAGATAAAAAGATGCCTTTGCTTTCTTTTAAAAGTACAGTGATAAATCAGGATGTGTTTTAGGTTTAATAAATTATTTAAAGGAATGAGCATAAAACTGTGTTAAATCAATACAGAAGAATTGCAGCCAAGGGATATAGTAATTATAGCATATGTCAGAGGATAAAGTAAAGAATTTTCAAGAACAGGTATGATTCAGCAATAACATTAAATCCAGTTTCCTGCTTTATTCCAAGTAGGTTACTGTACTTTAAAATATGAACATTTTGACAAAATAAAATCTTCCTTGATGTAATCAAAGTAATCAAACAAGTTGCCAAGAAAGGAAAGCGAATTGCCAATCAAATTTGAAGGTGGCATGTTGAACGTGTATAGCTTGTTGGTCCAGCCACACCTTGAATATATCATTCAGTTGATCAAACTAAAAGAAAGTAAACAAGGTGTAGAGAGAACAAAGTCACACTGAAAAATCGCAAAAATGTGAACTCTTCAGCCTTGAAAGGAGAGAGTCGACTTTTGCAAGGTATACAAAATACTAGCATACCGATTCCACATACCTTAAGTAGTTTGGGCTTTTTCACTTGCCACTGACCATCTCCTAAATTTCTTGATAGAGCCACAATGAACTATTCTGGATCATGACATTAAAACTGCCTGCCTTGCATGAGGCCTGAACTCAGTTAAAGATGTATGTTTTGACAAATGTTTGCAGTGGTTGCAAGACATCTCTTAAATAATAACCATTGCTGCTGAGAATACTGTTCTTCTCTTCACTATTACAGCAGTATTAGTTTAGTGTAGAATCGAACGTATACATAAGCGCAGCAAGTATAAGTTGAACCCACCAACCGCACAGGATCAATGTGGATTTCAACGGTTTCCTCATTTTCCCTCCCCCACTTTATCCCAAATCCAGCTTTCCAAGCTGACACTGATCTCTTGACCTGGCCTACCTGTCCATCTTCCTTCCCACCTATTTGCTCCACCCACCTCACCGACCTATCAGCTTCATCCCTAATTTCATCTACCTATCACATTCTTAGCTACCTTCACCCCAGCCCACCGCCATCCCATTTATCTCTCAGCCCCCTCATTCCTGATGAAAAGCTTATGCTCGAAACATCGATTCTCCTGCTCCTCGGATGATACCTGACCTTTTCTAGCACCACACTCTTCGACTCTGATCTCCAGCATCTGCAGTCCTCACTTTCTCCTAGAATTATTAGATGGTCACCTAGAAAGTTTAGTGGAATAGACTGAAAGCACCTCCACATGTGCTCCAAAGTTGACCATAGACTTCAAGAGGATGGCATGGAGCAAAGATCAGACACCTAACAATAATGGGTTACCTCAATCATATATTTGGGAATAAAAATGATCTTATTTATTTATTGAGCTAAAGGCCTTGGTTGAGTTTTAAAAGAATAAACAAGTATATTCCTGTGACTTAAATCATTAGCTTCTAAAATGGTCAATTAATTACATGACTGTACCCTATAAATTCCAAAGCCATTCCAAAAGTTGTCTAAAAGAACCTATCAGAGATAATCATGTCAGAGGAATGGCTCATTGCCTGACCCATTCTCAAGAATCGAGACAACATATGTGTTCAATTGGGTGTGGAACAAGCCAATAGATGTAATCACTTTTGGACAATAGCAATTGGCTGAGAAAGGAATTCTTCTGGTCATTATGTAATCATGTCTAAATCATGGACCTGGAATCTATTTGATATGATCATATTTGGCTAACTGATCAATTGGTGAGGGGGAATCATGTGATGAACCAAGTAGCTATCTTTTTGTTTTCGGACACTGCTTATTCCCAGACTAGAAGAAGAGATGACAAGTAAGAAGGTCTCCGATTGGACTTGCACTATTTTACTGTCTCTCCATTCAGCCTGCAAACCTGAGCCCTACCTGTTATTTGACTATCCACGTGCTACAGGCAGTGTTCAAAATTTAGCAGCTGCTGACTCCAGGAGAAAAAAAATCATCAATGCAGAATCCAGAAAGAGGCCAGTCTAAAACTGTCCAAAACATCAATCTACCAAACCTGAATATAACTGACTACTTAATCTATCCTACCAATTTATAATTTACATGCATGTGGCATGTGCATGTGTGTGAATCATTGAATGCCTGTGCGTATGAGAATGTGGTGCTGGAAAAGCACTGCAGGTCAGGCAGCGTCCGAGCAGCAGGAGAATTGACAATTCGGGCATAAGCCCTTCGGGCATAAGCTGTGCTTTTCCAGCGCTACACTCTCGACTCTGATCTCCAGCATCTGCAGTCCTCACTTTCTCCATTTTTAAGATTTTTATTTAGATAGGGTGTTAAATACAACAAATATTACTTGCCTTTGTCATGTTCAAATATGTTCTGAGCTTTCAGTCCATATTTTATATATTTTCAAAACTGAATATAAGGGAACAGAAGATGGTCACCTGAGGGTCACTTGACTTGCTTTGTGGTTAGAAATTACTGACCTGTGTTGAGAAGGAACAAAAAGAACACCCCATTGATGATGTATCAATAGCATTTCCCAAAATTCAAAAGGGTATTATCAAATTGAATGGTTCTATCAAATACAAAAACACTGGCTGCCTGAAACACTGAAGGTGTGAAATTCATAATGCAGGATGTGTAATTGACCTAATCACCCAATTTACTCAGAAAAGACCTTTGGATTTGTAAAAGATGAGTCAGCCAAACTGTCTGTCTCCTTTCAAAACAGCAAAATCTGTTTGCACAAGGATTTCCACAAAAGCTATTGAAACAGCTTCAAGTCATCTAAGCAGTCAAGGTCAGAGTCAGCAGCATTGCTAGAGTCAGAGAAGAACTCCCTGAACCTGTTCATCTGAGAACCAAACTCCTGGAAATTTGGCTACAAGAAAATTCATAGATTACTGAGAATTCTACACTTTGGCCTAGCCTTTCACTTCAATTCTTAAAGCATCACTTTCATCTATGGCCTGCCATGAAAAGAGACTGATATAAGTTGGAACTGTATTGTTTTATCTACATTTACATCTAATCTTTCTGTAAGATAAGTGAATGAGACATTGTACTTTCAAAAACCTGGGACAATTGTGTGTTAATAATTAACTCTTTATAAAACTCAGAAAACTAATGCAGATTCTCACTCTGAAAATAACAAAGAATACACCTTTCATATACCAACATTTTGATTACAGGAATTAAAAATAAGATTATAAACTCCGTGTGTGAGACTTTTAAAAAAACATAAAGAAAATCTGTCTGCATGTCTTTTAGAGTCACTGAACTTTAACAGTTAAGCATTCAATGAACTGGCGAGTGTATTTTTACACAAAGAAGTTTTATTGCTGTCAAATGATCAGAAGATAAAAGGGGAACCATTTTACTCCTCCTTACCTGATTGCAACACCTCACAAAATTATAACCCACCACTACCTTCCTGGCCAGGGATACACCATTGTTTGACCCTAGTTAGAAATCCCATTTAACAGAATGGAAAGTGCTAAGCTTCAAGACTATTTCATGTTAGACCACAATTGCAGAATAAGGGAGCAAGTGCAGAAAATAGTACAACAAATTAAGGGCCAGTATCAGGGTACACACCTTTCTCAGAGAGAGTTTAATAACTGGAATATTTTAAAACAGTGATCCAAAACCCTGGGATCATCATGGGTCATTGAGATGCTGTGATGATGAGGATGATGAGGACCCCAAGTTTCTATGAAGGGTGAGCGAAATAATAACACAACTTTTGACTGATTATTCAATTAATTTTCCCCATTAATATATGAGGTAAATACTTAATGATTCCTAATTTAAAAGTATTATTTATTCAAATGAGACATTAACCAGTATAAAATATTTTTTTTCTTTCCACAGATTGAAGAAACTGGATGGAACTTGGTTGTTGTTGGCTGTTGGATCTTGATGGTTCAACTGTGAAGAATTCAGAAACCTGGTCAGAGGCCAAAGTTGTGTAACTGCTGACAGTGATATTATGAGAATGATTAACCCAAATACAGAGTAAGGTGGAAATCATAATAGATGGCTGTTTGAATTAAACTTTAGCTTTCCAACTTCAACTGACAGTAAATTGAATAGAGCATTATTCAAATTGGAATAAAGGTACGTCTGAATCTATTGGCAGTTATATACATGAATTGAACATATTCAGTAGGATATGTGTAGATTGAGTATTGATTTTTTTTTAACCAAGTGTTATCTAGCTGATGAAATATGTGACCTCAGGCCAAACAGACTTCATATTTTTGCAATTTTTAATGCTTTTTGTTTCTGGTTACACAACATAAATTCCAGAAGGTAAAAAAGGAGACTTCTTGAGTTCAACTTAGTCAAGATTCCTTTTGAAGGTCATCTTTGTTTTCTTAGCAACTTAGTTAAAGTTGAAATTTGTAACACAGTAAAGAATTAATGAAAACTTATTTAAAGTGACTTATTGAAGTTGCTTTTTGTTCCTTTGAATACATTCATTAATAATTTATTTCCAGACCTCAACCTCCCTGAAAGACTTGGGGTTTCAGCTGATTGCTGGGAATGATTGCTGAGAAGAACTTAATGACTGTAATAACCAGAAAGCATTTGACTGCAACACACAGAAAGCTCCCAAGGGTTCAACAGAAGCTCGGAATGAATAAATACTGAGAATACTCCCAACATGCAATTATCAGAATGGATAACGTGTAAGAGGGAAAAATGGGCAGATGACTGACAAATTTTGTTTCCCTTTAATGTTAACACATTGAAGCTAATGTCAGGAGTGGGAAAGTTGTTGGAGGGGATTCAAAGAGATAAGATTTACACGTATTTGGAGATGCAAAGACTGAACCACCCTCTGTGTGAAAAAGTTGCCCATCAGGTCCCTTTTAAATCTTTCCCCTCTCACCATAAAAAATATGCCCCTTAATTTTGAACTCCGCCACCCTAGGGAAAAGACCTTTACTACTCACCTTATCTATGCTTCTCATGATTTTACAAACCTCTATAAAGTCACCCTTCAACATTCTAAGCTCCAGTGAAAATAGTCCCAACCTAGCCAAACCCTCCACACCTGGCAACATCCCAGTAAATCTTTTCTGAACCCTCTCCAATTTAATAATATCCTTCCTAAAGCAGGGCGACCAGAAATGTATGCAATCCTCCAAAGATGGCCTCACCATCATCCTATACAACCTCAATGTGACATCTCAACTCCTGCATTCAGTCGTCTGCACAATGGAGGCAAGCGTGCTAAATGTTGGTCAAGTCAGTGATACCCACAAATAATAGTGCAAAAATCTTGTTAAGGATTTCCATTTGCATGACCAGGAGGGCTGGGACTAGGCATGTGAGTGGCCTTTTGCATTTGTGGTGGATCCCAGGTCTGTGATTTTCTGAAGTTTGCGTATTCCTGCACCTCCTTGTTCACAGTGAGCTCAAAGCAAAGGAACTTTTAAATAGTTAACTTCCCTTCTTTTGGTCACTTGGCTTCTCCATCCATGTTACTTCTGTCAAACAACAGACAGTGCTGAACTCCCTCTGCCTTGAATTGCATCATTTGGTCATGAGTTCTGCATTTTAAACTGCTTCCTGACTCCATTTAACAGGAACAGTGTTCAGAGTCTGCCTCACCTATGTTAATATTCTGGCAGTTACAAGTATGGCAGTTTGGAGGTGGGAAGATCAAATTTCAGGATTTTTATCCATCACCTGTGTCTTTCCTCCTGGTGGTGAACATGGGTAATTAAAATCCATAACTATGTGTTGGAAGGGAATATGAGTGGAAAATGATTGTGTAACTCAGCTGTATCCTGTTCTTATGTGAAGTAGAAAATTGGATTTCCATCAATTGTCACTGAAAATAACCAAATATTAGATAGACAACCTCACTGTGGTATAATCTAATAATATGTGTAATATATTGAGACAAAGAGTATATGCTCTTTCATAAACTTGTTTTATTACCTTATTACTCTAGATTGTTTCCAATTCTACATCAATGTTCCTATCACCTATCATCCTTCATCTCCCAGCTTTCCTGTGTATTAAACTTCATAGAGTTATAAAGTTATAGAGATGTACAGCATGGAAACAGAACCTTCAGTCCAACTTGTATATGCCGACTAGATATCCTAAATTAATCTAGTACCATTTGCAAGCACTTGGCCCATATCCCTCTCAACCCTTCCTATTCATATACCCATCCAGATGCATTTTAAATGTTGCAATTGTACCAGCATCCACCACTTCCTCAGGCAGCTAATTCCATGCATGCACCACCCTCTGTGTGATAAAGTTGCCCCTTAGGTCCCTTTTAAATCTTTCCCCTCTCACCTCAAACCTATGGCCTCTAGTTCTGGACTCCCCCACCCCAGGGAGAAGACCTTGTTTATTTACCCTATCAACGCCCCTCATGATTTTATAAACCTCAATAAGGTCACCCTCAGCCTCCGACGCTCCAGAGAAAACAGCCCCAACCTCCCACTATAGTTCAAACCCTCCAGCCCTGGCAACATCCTTGTAAATCTTTTCTGAACCCTTTCAACGTTCACAACATCCTTCTTATAGGAGGGAGACCAGAATCGCACACAATAATAGTCAAAAATGGCCTAACCAATGTTTTGTACAGCTGCACCATGACCTCCCAACTCTTATACTCAATGCTCTGACAAATAAAGGAAAGCATACCAAACACCTTCTTCGCTATCCTATCTACCTGAGACTCCACTTTCAAGGAACTATGAGCCTGCACTTTAAGGTCTCTTTGTTCAGCAACCCTCCCCAGGACTTTACCATATATAAAATGTTAATTCTTTTTCTTGTCTTTAAGCCTATTATTTCACCTAACACTGCCGTCCAGTGCACCTGAATTCCCCTTTCTCAGATTTGAGCTTCTTGTACATGATATTTCCTTTTGTCCCACCATTGGACATCTTTTCTCCAGGGACACAGGTCCTACTCTTTGGAATTTTCTCCCAAAATGTTTTCAAATCTCCACCTCTGTGTTCGTCAGTTGGACTGAGGTAAAATTCCAATTCTTTGATGAAGCATTGAGCAACCTTCCAGAAATATTGTGTTAAGTTCTCCATTAACTTTCCTCAAGCCCCTGTGAAGTCCCTGTGAAGCTAAAGACGCTTTCAATCCATAATTTCATGTTTGCCTATTGCCAGTGCTATGAAAGAGCTGTCCTATTAGTCACACTTCCCTGCCTTTTCCCTTTTATAATATTTTTCCCTTCAATTATTTATGTTGTTGATGGTTTCAGATCTGTTTCCTTTCAAAAAATAATTTTAACAGGTTTTAACACACGCAACCCCCATTATTTAACTGTGTTTAGTATTACAGATAACAAAGAGCATTTACTTACATAGAAGAATACTGTATTCTTAGAATGTCTTACAATGCATCATATTCAAAGAATTATGTTTGAAGGCTAATATCCTTCTTGTAGAATGATTAAGTATTCAAATCATAGAATTTTTGTGACATTTTACCTTGTGGTCTCAGAATTTGAAAGCTGATACATATATTCATGAAGAGTTCAATAGCCTAATGTCATTAGAATGTTAATAAGGATTTTGATTCTGTTTTGAATTTTGTTCACAGAAAGATAGAAAAAAATTATGTTTTTTTCAGTCCCTCACACTGGAATGATGAACTAGTGGGAAGTATACAGTGGTGTCCCCAGAGTTCAGTGTTGGAGTGATAGTGCTGATATACATTAATTACTGGGATTTGTTGTAGGAGACAAATAAAAACGTTTACAAATGACAAAAAGCTTGGGAATTACCAGAAATGAACTAACTTCTTTACACAGAGAGTGGTGGGTGGGTGGAATGCACTGCCAGCGGTGGTAGGAGAGCCAGATACATTAGATACATTAAGCAACTCTTGAATAGGCAAGTGGATGGTAGTAAAATGAAGGGTATGTAAGTTATTTTGATGTTAGAGTAGGATAAAAGGGCAGCACAACATCAAGGGCCAATGGGCCTGTACTGTGCTATACTGTTCTATATTCTATCATTTGGATGACATGAACTGACTGCTGAAATGGGCAGACAGATTGGAAATGAAGTTTATGTCAAGAAATGTGAAGTAATGCATTTTGGAATGACCAATGATGAAAAGCAATTAAATAGTACAAAATTAAAGTTGGTGGAGCAACAGGGAAATCTGGCAGTTCACATATACAAAACTTTGAAGGTACTTGGACAAATTGGTATGGTAGTTAAATAAATTACATTGGATCCATGACTTTAAAATTATTGGTATGGAGTATTGGGTCTAATTCTAAGCAGAAGAAAGTGAGGACTGTCGATGCTGGAGATCAGAGTCGAAAGTGTAGTATTGGAAAAGCACAGAGAATGTAAGCTCTTCCTGATAAAAGGCTTATGCCCAAAACATGAATTCTTCTGCTCTTAGGATGCTGCCTGACTTGCTGTGCTTTTCCAGCACCAAACTCTCGATTCTAATTTTAAGCACTATGCTTCAGGAAGGATGTCAGGTCCAGGAGAAACTTAACAAAATGGTAACAAGCATTTGGATCTTTTGGATATATGAAAAGATTAGATAAGGTGGAATCATTCCCTGAGAACAGAAAAGATTCAAGGTAGATTTAATTGAGGTGTTGAAATTCATGAGGTCTTTGACAGAGTAGACATGTAGAAATTGTTTCTGCTATGAGGAGCATCATTAAATAGATATCATGATGTGTATTTACAATGTTATACGCTTTGTAAAGAACGCTTATCTGTCTGTAAAAATGGACACAGAACCCTGCAAATAGAAGCAATATGACAGTCTTGCTGATTCACTATAACTAAAAAGGCAAACAGATTGATGTGTTATCTTACTCAGCATCAACCACAAAAGGCACTATTTAGAATTCTATTTGCACCTGGCTAATACAATGGCAATGAGATAACACTATAACAGAACTTCAAAAAGAATTCTGTGAAATGATATCAGAGAGACGAGAGTTCTTAGACAAAAGGAGATAAAGAAAGGTGACCCATTTGAAGGACTGCTGTACAGAACAAGGCTACCACTTGCAGTGCTGTAAAAGCAAAACTAATGAGCCTTCATTCCTCCCAATAACCTGTTCTGTCCAATCACTCTTTGGGAAAAGCCTCCAACTATTCAGCAGCAAATGTCATCGTGACTGCTGGTGAATTCTGACTTTATATTTTTCAATTCTTCATTTCAGAAAGCGAATCTTCAGCAAATGACAGGTCTGCAATGGTAATAACCTGATCTTACTTTCAGTTTTATGAGTACTTAGCATCTATACCAAGTTTTAATCTTCCTCTCTATATTTTAGATAATACATGTATTACTTTTTTATTTAGTAACTATTAGCAATAGTTACATAATAAACTAATCAATTTTTTGCTTAGGACAAAAGCATTGCTCCTGTCTTTTTTTAAATCGGAAAACATGAAAAATCTAAAAGAAGGCTAAAAGAACTGGGCAACTTGCAGTTCACAGACTGCTTTGTGGACATATCTAGTGTGGCTGTGATATAGAAAATAGATTTAAGATATTATCAAGAGAGCTGGAATGCAAAAGCAAAAGGACATACTTTATTTTGAATACAAATTTACAAAGGGGAATGGATATATAATTGAAAAATAAAGTATTGCAGTATTCTAGGGTAAAATGAGCAATTAAGGACAGCACGTGTGATCCAAATCTGGAGGGCCCAAGACCAGGCTGTTAAAGCTGGGTGCTGCTGGAGTAAGTGGCAAACTTTAAGAACACTTAGTCTTTTCCCTGGGATGGGGGAGTCCACAACTAGATGGTATAGATTTAAGATGTGAGGGGAAATATATAAAAGAGACATAAGGGGCAACTTTTTCATGCAGAGGGTGGTACGTGTATGGAATGAGCTGCCAGAGGAAGTAGGGGGGGCTAACACAATTGCAATGTTTAAAAGGCACCTGGATGGGTATATGAATAGGAAGGGTTTGGATGGATATGGGCCAGGTGCTGGCAGGTGGGACAAGGTCGGGTTGGGATATTTGGTCGGCATGGACGAGTTGGACCGAAGGGTCTGTTTTTGTGCTGTACATCTCTATGACTCTATGACTCTATAACACTTGAAGTTGCTTGAAGAGAACATTTCAACATTTAATTTAAAAAACTGCAAGCACAACTCCTTGGTTATCATTCTGGAGGAGATTCCCCAGCAGCAATGACCTCTCATGGTAAGAAGCTCCATTTTGCCTGTGCCTAGAGGGCACTCTTGCCCAAGGACATCTGGCTGTCTCAGGAAACTTGGGAGTATATTCAAATTTATCTCAGTTTAGTTGGCGTGAGAGAAGCTTTAGTGAATTGCTGCAGTGCATCTTGTAGATGCTGCTGTGCATCTGTAGTAGTGAGAATGAATGGGTTGTGATGCTAATCAAGTTTGCTGATTTATTCTGGATAGTGACAAGCTTTTTTGAGTGTTGTTCAAACTGCACTCATCCAAGCAACTGGGAAGTATTACATTACATTGCTGACTTGTACCTTATAAAGGTGGGCAGGCTTTGGGGAGTCAGGAGGTGGATTTCTTACTGCAGCATTCTCAGCCTCTGACTTGCTTTTTTAGCCATTGCATTTACAAGGCTAGTCCTGTTCAGTTTCTGGTCAATGGGGACCCTCAGGATATTAATACTATGGGATTCAGTGATGGTAACACCAGGGGTGTTGTTTAACTTTTGCATTTTTGAAGATTGACATGGCCTGGCACCTGTCTGGCATGATTGTTACCTGCCATTTGTCAGCGTAAGCCTGAATATTGTCCAAGTCTTGTTGCATTTGGATAGTGACTGCTTCAGTATCTGAGCAAATCATCCTGTGAATTTCAAAATCATTAGCAAATGTCCCCACTTCTGATCTTGCAATGGAGAGAAGGTCATTGATGAAGAACCTCAAAATAGTTGGGCCTAGGATGCGACCCTGTGGAACTCCTTTGGAGATTCCACAGGAGCTGAGATATCTAACCTCTGATAACTAATTACAGCAACAATCTCTCCCTGAGCAAAACTAAAGAGCTGATCATGACTTCAGGAAGCATGGAGAAAGACACGGTCTTACCTACATCAATGGACTGAGGTGAAGGTGGTTGAGAGCATCATGTGCTGGAGTGATGATCACCAACCATCTGTTCTGGACCACCCACATTGATACGATGGTCAAGGAGGTACAACAACGCTTCTACCTCCTCAGGAGGCTAAGGAAATTTGGCATGTCCATAAGGACCCTCACTAACTTTATAGATGCACCATAGAAAGCATTCTATTTGGATGTATCACAGCTTGGTATGGGAACTGCTCTGCCCAGGACCCTAAGAAACTTCAGAGAGTCCATCAAGCAAGACAACCTTCTGTCCATCGACTCCATCTACACTTCTTGCTGCTTCACAAATGCAGCCAACATCGTAAAATAACCCATCTCACCCCGGTTATAATCTCTTCCAACCTCTTCCATCAGGCAGAAGATTCAAAAGTTTAAACACATCTACCAGCAGGTTCAAGAGCAGCTTGTTTCTGGTTGTTATCAGACTTCTGAATGGATCTCCCAAATTTCAAATCTAATGTTATTCTTATTTTTTATGCACCTTCTTTGCAGCTGTAACTTTGTATTCCTCGCTCTGTTCTATCAGTCTATGATATCTGTATGGTATGATCTGCCTGTACTGCACGCAAAACAAAACTTTTCATTGTACCTAGGTACATGTGACAAGTATAAACCAAATCAAATCAAGTCAATTCAAATAAAAGCAGCCTTCTTTGTGCTAGATGTGAATCCAAGCAGCAGAGTTACCTCTTGATTCCCATTAACTCCAGTTTTCCTAGAGCTCCTCAATGCCACTGTTGGTAAAATGTAGCCTTGATGTCAAGGTCTGATATTCTTATCTCTCCTCTGGAATTCAGCAGTTTTGTCCATATTTGAATCAAGGATGTAATGAAGTCAAGAATTGAGTGGCCCTGGTGGAACCCAAACTGGGCGTCTCTGAACAGGTTATTACTAAGCAAGTGCTTTGTAATAACACTGTTGATGACCCTGTCAATCACTTTACTGCTGTTTGAGAATAGAATAATGGGGTGGTAATTGGCTGGGTTTGATTTGTTCTGCGTTGCGTACAGGACATGTCTGGCCAATTTTCTACATCACTGGATAGACGCCAGTATTGTAGCTGTACTGGAACTGCACAGGCAAGAATGTGCAGGTTCTGGAATACACTGTTTCAGTACTGTTATCAGAACTACATCAGGGCCCAAAACCTTTGCAATATCTAATGCCTGCAGCCATTTCTTGAAATTATGTGAAATGAATAAAAAATGTCATCTTTGATGCAGGGGATGCTGAAAGAAGCTGACAGGGATTATCCACAATAGTTTTGGCTGAAAACTGTTACAAATGCTTTGGTTGGATCTCTTGCACTGATATGTTGGATGCCACAAGATTGAGAATGGGATATTTGTGAAACCTCTTTTCCAGTGAGTTATTTAATTGTCCCCCACCATACATGACTGAATGTGGCAGCTCTATAGAACCTTGGTCTGAACCATTGGTTACATAATCTCATTTCTGTCTATCACATACTGCTTGTGCTGTTTGGCACACAAGATGTCTAATGTAGCCTCAGTAGGCTGACAGCTCATTTTTCGGTATCCCTGTGGCTGATCCTGGCCTGCCCTCCTGCACTCTTCATTGAACCAGAGTTGATCCCCTCACTTCATGGCAATGGTGGAGTGGATGATATATCAGGCCATTACAAATTATGCTTGAACACAATTCTGTGACTGATGGTCTGCAGTAGACCAAAAATGCCAATTGCTGAATTGCTATATCAGTTTGAAATCTATTCATTTTAGTCCAGTGGTTGTGCCAGACAGCATCGTGGAAGGGATCCTTAATGTGAAGATTTAGGAGTTGTTGAGGGCAACATGTTTGACACAAAAAAATGATACTTTATTGGAGACAGTTTTAGCAAATAGTGTATCTGACCTTATGCTATTCCTCCTTATTTTCTCTATGTTTCTTTGGCATTTGAGACAGTTGACTGCTCCATCATCTGCAAGTATTTTATCCTCAAATGTCATAAATGTGAAAAATGGATAAATTCAGGTTTTCCCATAAGTTTTAGAAAAAAAGGATGAATGCTTATTCCTCAACACAAAACATATTCACAATTGCACTCACTCGAACACACACACACACACACACACCATTAGCATACAGTTAGGTCTTAAAAGTCCAAAAAAAATCACACTTGTTTTTCTTATGATAGATTCTTGAAACATTGTAGGCCTCATTGCTATACTGCTGCAAGGACACTTTGTGCACAGGCGGAAGCATTCAGCTCGTGGACTGTACTAGGCCATATCTCTGAGCTGTTTATTTGCCCTCTTCACACTTATTCACCTACCTGAATACTCAGAGCATGTCTACCTTACCTTTATGTACTCTGCCCTTCAGTCAGTGCTTAAAGGCTCATGGATTTGCTGTATTGGTTGCAATTTCGTACAGATGCAAAGTGAGGCAGCTTGTCATACTGGTCAGCCATCATCAGTCAAGAGAGTGGACATGTTGCTCTATAACTCACTGCTATGTCAATTTCAAATTTTTCAGTTTGTTCAGTCCTGACACCAAAAGCAGTGCACCATTTAACAGTCTTGGTTTCTATACATTGATTGAATTTCTCAGATCTTTAGAGCAGGATGAAACTTGAATTCCCTCTTCTCAAGCGGAATGCAAAGTATCACAAATCAATCCATTACATTCCTTTCTTAACCCTCTTTAAATAGACATTGAAGAGTTCTAGGTCACCTGTGATTCCTGTCATTATTTTATTATAGGAGACATAAAATCTGTCATGAAATCTTGGAAATGTTCTTTTGTAGAACCAGGGTAAATACTTAGGCATAACAAAATGAATATGTCCTTGGTAGAGGGAAAAGATTGCAAAGCATGTTATATAAAGATGTAAAGAAGGAGCTGAGGAAAAGTAGTGACAATGTGGACAGAATGAGCTGAATGAACAAAAACCATATGAAAGACAGAAGATCTGATGGCAAACAGGAACAGTCCAAATGTCATGTTAGACATGTATCAAAAATATTGATACAGTTTTTAAATTAACCACAGATGTAAAAGACAATAATTGCTAACTTATCCCAATCTGATTAACACTATAATCTGACAGAGAGAAATAGTGGCCCTGACTTTTTGCTGGTCAGACAATCATTATGCCAATGTGCATGAGTCATAGTGATAGAGTCAAAGAGACATACAACGCCCTATGGCCCATCGAGTCAGCATCGACAATAGCTACAACTAAAAGCGCACTACTTCAGTTTCCTGGACTTGTCCCACATTCTTGAATGTTATGATACTTCAAGTGTTCATCCAAATATTTTAAAGTTTGTAATGTTTCTGGCCTCCACTACCATCTCAGGCAGTGCATTCCAAATTCCCACCATCAGCTCAGTGAAAACATCTTTTTCTCAAATCCTGTCTGAGTTTCTTGCCCCTTACCCTAAAACTATGCCCTCTCATGATTGACCCCTCAACCAAGATGATCTCTCATTCTGGTGAACCTGCTCTGTACCGCCTCTAGTGATATCACATCCTTCCTGTCGTGAGGTGACCAGATCTGCCCACAGTACTTGAGCTGTGGCCGAACCAACGCTGTGGGCAACTCCAACATTACCTTCTTGCTTTTATATCTCCGCCACGACTGATAAGAGCAAGTGTCCCATATGCCTTCTTCATTATCCAATTCATGTGCTGTTTATGTTTCTTAATTTTGCTTGTAGATCGAAAGCATTACATTTACTGAGTATGCTCTCCTTCAGAAACTAGTCCATGATGTATATGTAAGCAGAGACACCTTATAGTCTTGTTTCCACAATCAGGATTGTTCTTGTTGACTAAAAGGAGGGGCCATGAATCCTTCCCTAGTATTCTTGGTAGATTAATTAACAGAGAATTTAGAATTAACATTTGGTCTGGACATTAACGCTGGTGCATCTGTATTGTGCTTTAATGTGCAGTATTTTTCAGGTATAATTCATCTTAGGGCATAGTGCCAACTGGGTGAAAACACATCTGCATCCCAAATTAGACTCCATCCAATTATCTCTTAGAGTGTAAAATCAGCAACCAATGCACCATTGTCTGTTTTATTTTATCACCCAAAACAAATTTCACCCTCATTGTGTCTTACCTAATGCTTTTCCACATTCCAAAAGTCACTTCTGGAAGTAAATTGGCATGAGGCACGTTAATGTATTGATGCTGCATTGAATTTCTTTTTGCTTGTTGAGCAGCAAATAAGTGAATTTACTCAGGCTAGACTTCAATTACACATCACATCAATGATGGCCAAATAAAAACAGCAATTTTATCAGTCGAAGAAACTGGCATAGGTTCAGTACAGAGCTGAGATAGAAATATTGAACCAAAGCCCTTGGGTGTTTCAGTGCAGACAGGAGGATCGCCCAAGGCAGCAATCTTCAACAACTTGTTGGAAAGGGAGCAACAGTAAGAGGAAAAGAAGATGAGGGGAATGTGAGATGATAGGAGGGCCCAGGAATTGCTTTCACTTCAATATTGCAGCTCTGCTCCAGGACAGATGCACATCAATCTCACCAAGCAATGCTGAATGAAGAGGAAAATGACGTTGACAAGGGAAATGTTGTGATACTCTTAAATCAAAACCATAATGAAGGACAAACATCAGCACTGTAATGTTGAGATGTTTTGCCCAAACTCTGGGTTTTTGGCTGACAGATTAATAGCAATTTGCCAAGTGTTACGACACTGAGGTGAACTCTTCTGTTAATTAAACCAAACACCCAGAAAAGCTCATTTTGCCTCATGAACTGTTAAAATGTAAGTGACAGAGAACTCCCAAATTCCACTTTTTAAAGAAAATAATATCAATTTATTTTTTAACTTTCAAAGTGAAGTTTAAACAACAGCTATTTACAACTCTAAGCCCCCCTTTCTCTTAACTTCTTAATACCTGCCTCCAACTCTATAATAATATTTTGTTCTAATAAAACACTTATTAAATTACATCAACTTAATTTCAAAACCACGTAGCCGCTGTTGTCTTCAGTGTCTTTCTTCTTCTGGCTGAAGATCTCCCTGGGTCAAGTTTTTTCTTTTTACTGAGAATATGTTTCATATGAAAAGGTACCTTTGGTGGAGGGTGTTCCTAATTTCTTGGGTCACTCTTTCAATGGCAGTTGTTCTCTGTCCAATTTTCAAAATGCCTGCATTTTTATATCCCCAACATCAGATCGCCTCATTGGATATATGTTGGCAAAACAATAAATTAAACCTGATTGGGTTTTCATGTCCTGGGGCATAATTTAAATTGATTGGTTAAATTCAAATTGTTGTCAAAACAGCAACCAAAACTCAGGTATCCACTTCACAGCCAAATGTTACATATTTTCAATTTTCCAGTACACTTTGGGATTGCCATCTAGTCAAATACACAGGTGCTTGTAAGCTGTCAGTTCAGAACAACATTCACTCTCTTTTAAAGTTACAGTACATGCTTTCAACTTCACAACTCAAGTGTGCATATTGCTATGGAAAGTGGTAGTTGGTATTAACATGGGAAACAGCTACATATAAAGACAAGAGTCTGTTCCTGAAAACTAGCCACCTGAAATACAAAAGTCACTGTAGAGACAGCATGTAATCCACAAGATATTATTGATTTATTTTTCTAATGGGATCTGCAAACTAATAATTTAAACTCTGAACCTTTCAGGTATTACTTCAGATTCCTTTCCTGTTATTGATTTTCTTTTTTTATAAATTCAATTCCTTTTTTGCTCCCCTTTCTGATAGAAAGACAATTACAGAAATGAAATGATAATTGCAAAGTTTCATTGAATGGGATGAATTTTCCACCAGCAGTGAGTCTCAACTGTCAATATTGGGAAATGGTAGCACTCTGCACTCTTGACTGGCCAATGGGCACAGCTGTTACCTAATGCTCTGTGCCAGCCTCACACATTTGAAAAATCGGCCTTAATTTGTTAGGGTGGACTTTCAAATGATTGGAGCTTGCCTACTTGTTTTGGTTCATGAAGCTTTGCAGAAGAAAGGCATTGTAACAGAAATAAAACAGCAGTTCTGAACAGGTATTGTGCATATGTTACACACCATGTACAATTAAGAGGGAGTACCGGCTGTGAATTCAGAGAGGGCTTGAGTAAGACCCAAGTTGGGTGACAGAGAGTTTATCTACAATTGTACTCGCATTCCTTAACTGTCCCACACAGATGAGGTTTTGAAGGTTTAAGGTACTGATGGCCTTGCATCACAAAAAAGATAGCAAAAGGGTGTGCTGTGCATCTGTGCACATCATCTACCATCATCTCTTCTTTCCAATCTTCCTGAACCAGGAAGAATCATACTTTAAAACAGGATTCCAAAAATCATGACTTGAAGTAAGTATTGATTCAAATGCCTGCATATTGAATGGTTTCAGTGTTTTAAAGCAGTGAGCACAGGTAAGGAGACAAGAGATGTTGAAACATTTAAAAAGGTATAAAAAGGAAAGAGGTTGTGGATTGAGAATGACCTGCTGGAACTGAGCAAGTGACACCTATTGAGATGCTCCAAGGATGTATCTTCATGGTTCCAGCTATGTGTTGGGGCCATTCTAAGAACACGATTGGACCAGCTATCTACCTCTTTGCAGGACTACATCTATCACAGTGATGCTGCAATGTTTACCACTCAGTTTGACATTATCAAATGCTTGGGAAGAGTTATCTACTCTGCAACTTCCAACTATACATACAACCCAGAACCAAAAGCTGACAATAATTATGGAATGGTTTTAATTCAGAAACAACTGTGAATCTAAGCACAAACCACTATAGATAATGGGAGATAACTTTCCAAGAAAGGATTCCCCTGATCATTTTGGCTCATGTGTCAAGGTGAAATCAGAGTGCCTGCCCTTTTGTATAAAGGTATCAGTTGATCAAATGTGACATCAATGGACCTAGTAAATAGAAGTCAATGTGAGCCAGGGGAATGTCTCACCATTATTTAGAGTCATATTTCACACAAAGGGAGTTGATATTGACTGGTGGAAGCCTATCATTTATAGTCAGATATCACTGCAGGTATTCTTTAGGGGAATGTCTTGTGCAACCATCTCCAGCTAATTCATTGCTGGTCTTCCAGCCATCATTGGTCAGAAGAGGGATGTTCACTAATGATTGCATAATTATTTAGTACTTTTCACAACTTCTCAGTTACCAATGCAGTCCATGTCCATATGCAATAGATCGTGACAACATTCAGGTGTAGACTGATAAGAGGCAAGGATCATTTGCACCACATGCATAGCAGGCAAAGACCATCATCAACAAGAAAGAAGCTAATCATCTCCCATTGAATTTCAATGACTTCACAATTGCCAAATTCTGCAGTAGCAGCAAGGGTAGAAGATGAATGGGAACACCACCACTTGCAATTATCTCTGCAAATAAACTGACTTGGTATTATGTTGCTGTTTTTTCATTGTAATTAGGTCAAAATCCTGGAATTCTCTTTCTAAAAGGTGCTGTAGGTGTATCCACACCAGATGGACTGCAGTGGTTCAAGATGGTGACTCACCATCACCTTGGCTGGGGCCTTTAACAGAGAACAACATTTGCCAGCCTAGCGAGTGATACTTACATCCCATGAAAGGATGCATTGAAAAATGGCATGCTCATGGCAGCTCAATAAGCAAGTAAGGCTATCATGTGTTCAAATCGAAAGGCCATGCACAATAATAAAATTAGAAGGGATATTGATTTTTAAAAAACCTTCTAAACAGTTAGACTGAGAATTCAACAAGATGTGACTTGTCATAATATCTGTTTTAAATATACACAAAATTCCTTCTTTTTTTGCAGTAAGCAAAAGTACAGGTTATAACAGTGGTGATTTAGGTTTGTGGAAAAGAAATTCCAGTGAAGGCATAACAATGACTTCTTTCTGAGGTTAACAATCCCACTGAGATGTCAATATCTGAACAGTTGGTGTGTCTAGGAGGCAGTTTTGTGAATACTTCCTCTGAAGCCTCAGTATTCTCATCCTCAGACATCAAAGAGTTGGTTTCTGGGGTAGCTGGCTGTTTCTCCACAGTGATGGTGGGCATCATATGTGCAAGACAAAAAAGAGAGAAGGTGTTTTGGTCAGTGGTTACACATGGTGTGCAATAAATGAGACTGTCAGTGGGGTTAATATTAGATTTGCAATGAAGAGTGGTAGTTACTCAGTTGATAGAGCTTGAATGTTTCGGCATCCTTGCAGGAGCAGTCCTGGTTTTCTACTGTGACACCCAGGAACCCCTCCCTGAGGAATCTAATGTGAGATAAACCTTCAACCATCCAGGCACTTTCTGCCATATGATGGATTGATTTCTTCTGGAAAGAGAAAAGGAAAAGAATGGAGTGTAGTGAAAGTGAGTGGCACAGCGGTTCAAGCTTGCAAAGGTGATCAAAAGCTGCTGAGGTGTCCCAGGCAAATGAGGAACATTGCTGGCATGGTTGGGTGGAATGACATGTATGGCATTAACTGGCATGACATTGAGTGAGAAAAGATGTTCTAGGCAACAATAAAAATATCAAATCATGAGCCTTGGTGGAAGGTTATGTAGTAGCAGAGATAGAGTCAGTCTGAAGCAGCAGGAAGTGGAGCATGCCATTTACCCTGGAGGAGCAGGGAAAGTCATTGATCTTTCTACAGCTCTGCTGGCTATTCCTTCTCACTGCCGAGACAGCGTTGACCAAAGTGGCAACCTTGGATTTGGCTGGCAGAGTCTGTCTCTGTGGCCTCCTCTGCCAGTCTTCCAGGAAGAGGAATACTCTCAGTTGTACTACACCCCAGACCACAACCTCCACATCCCTGTCAGACATCTTGCCCATTCTCCAAAACGTTCAGACTCTGTTTTTGACTGAGCAAGTCAGCTTCGGACTGCTATGGCATGAGAACCAAGGGGTTTGGCATTACAGTGTATATCTGGTGAGTGTTGAGTTGTTCCAGGAGATCAAATCAGACATGAAGGACACCATTATACAGGGTAGGTAGCTAAGCAATGCATTTTGTAAAATGCTTCAAGAAATCTCACTTGCCTTTGCGTGAGAATCCCTTCAACAATACGTGCTTTCACTGAGGAAAAAAAAATCAGGTTCAGCCAACCATCACTGCATCCCAGTTTTTATTTCAAACTCTGTTAATTTTGTGGAACAACACAATCATAAGCATTTAGCAAAATCAAGAAACTCATAAAACAATCAATGTCTCAAGGACTATAATGCAGTGCACAGGTGACCAGAGTAGTTTTATGAATACTACTGAAAGTTCCTCTACAATTACAATTGAAGTATGGTTCACAGTAAGCTCATTAACTTGAACAACTCATTGCTTGTTTAAAGATTGTTTCATCCTATCTACAGGAGCATGATGACAGCATGACTAAAGATGGCAAAAAAGAGCCAGAAGACAGATGATTTACACCCCACTATTATGTAGGTCATATCAGTTATATATTTAACTTCAGATATATTGCAAGAACATATCAGCAATGTCATGGACAAGGACAAATATCTGTTTATTATCACTTATTGCTCCAAGTAACAAGTAAGTGATAGAGCTAACAAGAATGTTATCTACACTCTAAATAAATCATCAGACAAACTATCAATATTTCAAAATTTGTCTTGGTCAGTTTGTGTTTTGTAATTATTGCTTACCACATGCATACAAAATCATAATGTACATATGTTTCTGTACCCTTCAAGGGCTAAAGTCCCTTCATCAGTTCATCAGATGTATGAACTCTTCTACACTACATGTAGGGATTGGCTCTAAATTCGCTAACTTGCTGTTAGAAACTGATGATCAACATGGAACTCTAACGTCAGCTTGTTCGGCTAAATTATGAAGTTTCTGTATCAAGTAAATATACAGGTAAGTAGGAATCCAGAGATAGAGCATTCTGGTATGATTCGTATTTTGCCTTCTCACCTTTTGTGTGTATTTCCCTAACATTCTCCATTCTTTCCTTCTCTTGTTTTTCCCGAAGGTTGTCATCGAGGAGCTGTTCAATGAATGTTAGCTGTTAATCAAATCATTCCCAATGGACAACTTTTTATGAGTGATCGTAGAAACATACATTTTCTAAAGCTCTTTCTCCATCCTTATTTCTGATGTAATGTTGAAGGGGGGAGGCAGTTGATTCATTAGCTGCAGATCATTGGATTGAGGATACGACCCGGAGAAGCTTGAAGGCTCTTATGGAATGGTAGTAGTACCCACAGGAGGCCCAGGTTCAAATCCCACCCACTCCAGAGGTATATCATAACATCTCTGTACAGGTTAATGAGAAAATATCTACCCCGAGGGGCTTGGGCAGAGATGACTTGAGATGGAAATTATTGGCCTCCAGGCCCCCACAATTAATATTATATGGGTCTGGATCAACGGCAACCAATGGAGAGACTCTGCCCCAATTTATCATTACTTCAATTTTACAATGGCTCCTTGCTGCCATATTCAGTTAAATGCTGCCTTGATGTCAAGGAAAGCCACTCTTAATTTATTTCTCAAATTCAGCTCTTTTGTTCATATTTGGATCAAGGATGTAAAGAGGTCAGAAGCTGGGTGACCAAGGTGGAGTGATAATGTTATTGCTGACTAATTGCTGGTTAATGACTCTGTCAATGACCCCATCTGTCAGTGTAAGTTGATGTGGTGGTAGTTGACTGGGCTAGTCTCATTCTGTCTTTTTTTGAATAGCACTGGGAAATGTTTCAGCATCTACTGCCCCTGCCTTGCGGCCCTGAACTCTTCAATGGACAGCATGGTGGCTCAGTGGTTAGCACTGCTGCCTCACAGCACCAGGGACCCGGGTTTGATTCTAGCCTCGGGCGATTGTGCGGAGTTTGCACATTCTCCTCATGTCTACATGGGTTTCCTCTGGGTGCTCTGGTTTCCTCCCACAGTCCAAAGATGGGCAGATTAGGTGAAGTTGCCAAGCTAACTTGCCCATAGTGTTCAGGGATTTGTAGGTTACATGCATTGGTCAGGGGAAATGTAGAGTAATAGGGTAAGGGAATGGGTCTGGGTGGGATACTCTTTGGAGGGTCAGTGTGGATTTGTTGGGCCAAATGGCATGTTTCCATACTATAGGGATTCTATGAATCAGGCCAGATGCCCCAGAGTAATGGTAATGTCAGAGTGAGGGAAATGCTGAACTATGAAGATGCAGATTATGGTTGAATGCAGTTCTGCAGCTGATGATGGCCCACAGTGACCCATAGTTGCTGAATCTGTTCTGAATCTATACCTTTTAGCACAGTGGAAGTGCCATATTATCTTCAGTGCAAAGATTAAACTTGTTCTCTACAAGGATTCGATTGTGGTCACTCCGAACAATACTGACTTGGATAGATGCATCGGCAACAGGTAAATTGGTGAGGACAGGGTCAAGTTGGCTTTTCTCTCTTTGTCAATTTTCTCATCTCCTGTTTCTGATCCACTCAGACAGATATATCCTACTGACTTCTGCCAATGTGGCTACTGAGTCAGCAATGTGGCTACTGAGTCAGCAATGTGGCTACTGAGCCATTCTCAGTGATGGGCATTGAAATCTTCTACTAAAGCTCAGTGCGTCTTCCAAGTTGTATTAAATATCGAGGAATACTAATTAATTAGCCAAGGAAGGGCAGTATGTTGTAATAAACAGGCCCATGTTTGGCCTGAGTCAAAAAATGTGGCGTTGGAAAAGCGCAGTCGGGCAGGCAGCATCCGAGGGGCAGGACAGTTGATGTTTTGAGCATGGGCTCTTCATCATTCCTGATGAAGAGCTTGTGCTCAAAATGTCTACTTTCCTGCCCCTTGGATACTGCCTGATCGGCTGTGCTTTTCCAGCACCACACTCTTCAACTCTGATCTCCAGCATCTGCAGTCCTCACTTTCTCCATATTTGACCCTGTACAAGGGGACATCATGAAGACCTGAGTCAATGTTGAGGATCCTGCTAAGGAATCCCAAAAGCGCACGACCATGCCACCACCTCTGGGTGAGTCCCTCTTGCCACTGGGTCAGGATGTACCAAGGGATGGTGTCAATGGTGTCTGGGATATTAGCTGAAATGTATGAATCATTGAGTATAACTATGTCAGATTGTTGCTTGAGTAGTCTATCGGGCGACCCTTCCAATTTTAGCACAACTCCTCAGATATTTGTGAGGAGAGCTTTGCAGGGTCAAAGGTGCACTGTATGCCCTTGTTCTTTGCCTAGATTGATGCTGGATAGTCAGGTAGAGTAAGGTCAATAGAGTTCTTTCTGTAAAAGAATTGTTGAAGCAGACAGGCTTGTGCAACAATCCAGTAGGTACATGTTCACCATCACAGGAATCACCCTTGGAAATTTCAATGCAGCCAGCTTCCACAGCTACTTTTCTGTTTTATGAAAACAGTATTCTTGAGTATATGGGGTTCAACTATGCAAAGATTCTTATTTGAGCATTTGTTAGGGAGCAAGTCCCTCTGGTCTTGAGCCCCACTCAACTATATAAAATGTACAAATCTCATTTACAGCACTGAATTCCTGTTCTTGATTACATGGTTTTGCAATTTCAAGACTCATTAGACATTTGACATCCTGCTTTTGGGACATTCTGTTCTGCATGTAGTAAACACATACAAGCTAATATTACCACATCCAAATACAGTAACAGCTGAATGATATCTAGCCTTGGGCTGACAAGTGGCAAGTAACATTTGCGCTACACATGTGTCAGGCAATGATCGTCTCCAAAAAATAGGAATCTAAACATTGTCCCTTCATATTCAATCGCAATACCATCACTGAATCTTCCATCTGCAAACATCCACTTCCTCCACCACTGACACACTGTAGCAGCAGTGTGTATCAGCTACAAGATGCACTACAAAAATTTACCTGCGACCCTAAGCAGTAATGAGACATGAGAGAATGTTGAGGCTGGTATAGAAGTTAAAGAAAGCAAGTTAAACAGACAGTGCAGGCTACAGCATGGCAGAGAATGAGGGGAGATTGAAGAATTAAACTGCATTTATTTCAATGCAAGAGAGCTGATAGATAAGGCAGATGAACTCAGGGCATCGACTAGGATATCATAGTTATGACAAGAAACATAGCTGATGGAGGTACGGAACTGGCAGCTCACTGAGCTTGGTGTTTTGGGATATAGATGCTATAGAAAGTTTAGAAGGGGAAGAAAGAGAGGAAGGGGAGATGTTTTTAATTAGGGAAAACATCATGGCAGCACCTCATGCGGATATTTCTGGGGAATCGTACAGTCCCGCTATATTGGTGAAACTGAGAAATAAGAACGGACGGATCATTTTGATGGGATCATGCTGTATCTCCCCTCACCACCACCCCCCCACCCCCCGCCCCCAATAGTCAGCAGGAAATTGAGGAGCAAATATGTAGAGAGATTGCTGTAAGAATAGTAGTGTTGTAATAGTTGGGGATTTAACTTTCCAAATTGGGATTGCTATAGTGTTAAGGGCTTGGATGGGGAGAAATTTGTTAAGTGTGTTCAAGAAAACTTCCTCAATGAATATTTAGATGGGCCTATTAGAGAAAGGGCAAAACTCAACCACCACTTGGGAAATAAGGTTGAACAAGTGACTGAGGTATTCGTGGTGGAGCATTTTGGATTCAGTGACCATAATTCTATTAGTTTTGAAATAATTATGGAAGAGGATAGGCCTGGTCCACGAGTTAAAGTTCTTACTTGGGGCAAGGCCAATTTTGATAGTATTGGGCAGGAACATTGGAAAGTTGACTGGAGGAGGCTGATCACAGGTAAAGGGATATCTGGCAAGTAGGAGGCTTTCAAAAACAAAATAACGAGAGTTCAGGGCAATTATGCTCCTGCTGGTATGAAGGGCAAGATTGGCAGGAGTAGGGAAGACCGAGTGACTAGAATTATTGAGGCTCTGGTCAAGAAAAAGGAGGCATATGTCAGAAATGATCAGCTGGTATCAAGTGAGTCCCTTGAGTAGCATAGGGAGGTGTAGGACCATACTTAAGGGGGAGATTAGGAGGGCAAAAAGGGGACATAGGATAGCTTTGGCAGTTAAGGTTAAGAAGAATCTAAAGAGATTCCACAAGTATATTAAGGGCAAAAGAGTAACTAGGGAGAGAATAGGGCCCGTTAAAGATCAACAAGGCCATCTATGTGTGGAGCCACCAGGAATGGGTGAGATCCTAAATGAATATTTCACATCAGTATTTACGCTGGCGAAAGACATGGAAGCCAGGGAACTTGGTGAAATAAATACTGATGTCTTGAAAGGAGTCCATATTACAGAAGAGGAGGTATTGGAGGTCTTAAAATACATAAAGGTAGATAAATCCCTGGGACTTGATCAAGTGTATCCCAGGACATTGTGGAAAGCTAGGGAAGTGATTGATGAGCCCCTTGCTGAGATACTGGTGCTGGAAGACTGGACGGTGGCTAGTGTTGTGCCATTATTTAGTAAAGGCAGCAAGGAAAAGCCAGGGAACTATAGACCGATCAGTCTGATGTCATTGGTGAGTAAGTTGTTGGAGGAGATTCTGAGATACAGGATCGACATGCATTTGGAAAGGCAAGGAGTGATTAGGGATAGTTAGTATGGCTTTGTGTTTGGGAAATTGTGTCTCACAAAATTGATTGATTCTTTTGAAGAGGTGACCAAGAATATAAATGAAGGCAGAGAGGTAAATGTTGTCTATGTGAACTTTAGCAAGGCCTGTTACATAGTTCCACATGGTAGACTGGTTAGTAAGGTTAGATCACATGGGATCAAGGGAGAACAAGCCAATTGGATACAAATTGGCTTGATGGTAGGAGATGGAGGGTGGTGGTACAATTGGTTCTGGTAAAACGTGATAGTTCTGTTCTGTACAAACTCATGTTATAGGAAAGTTATGCAATAGCAGTGCTATTTAAGCTAATGGGGCCAGAATCACGTTATAACCAATACACGCTTTAAAAGTTCACACTTTAGAAACAGTGTTCCCAATTTACCAGTCGTGTTACAGTAAATTCACATTAACGAAACACACGTTATAGCAGAACGATCTGTAGTGGGTTGTTGTTCAGACTACAGGCCTATGACCAGAAGTATGCTACAATAATTGGTGCTGGATCCACGGTTGATTGTTATTTATGTAAATTATTTGAACGAGAATATAGGAGGCATGGTTAGTAAGTCACCAAAATTGGTGATATGGTGGACATTAAAGAAGGCTATCTAAGAGTATAATAGGATCTTGATCAACTGGACCAGTGTGCCCAGCAATGGCAGATGGAGTTTAATTTAGATAAATCCGATGTGTAACATTTTGGTAAGACAAACCAGGGTGGGATATACATAGTTAATGGTACAGCCCTGGGGAGTGTTGTCAACAGAGAGAACTAAGGGTGCACTTACATTGTTCCTTGAAAGTGGTGTCACAGATAGACAGGGTACTGAAGAAGGTATTTGGCTCACTTGCCTTCATTAGTCAGAGCATTGAGCCTAAGAGTTGGAACGTCATGGTATGGCACAGCAAGGCTGCGTTTAGAGTACTGCCTACAGTTCTGGTTGCCCTGCTATAGGAAGGATACTATTAAACTGGAAAGGATGCAAAGAAGATTTACAAGGATGTTACAAAACTGGAAGGTTTGAGTTGTAAGGAGAGGCTGGATAGGCTGCGACTTTTTTTCTTGAAGTGTTGGAGCCTGAGGGAATTAACTTTACAGAGGTTTATAAAATCACAAGGGGTGTAGATAAAGTGAATAGCAAGACCTTTTCCCCAGGGTAGGGGAGTCCAAAACTGGAGAACATAGGTTTAAGGTGAGAGGAGAAAAAATTAAAAGGAATCTGAGGGAGAACTTTTTCACACACCAGGTGGTGTGTGTACGGAACGAGCTGCCAGAGGAAGTGGTAGAGGTGAGTACAATTACAACATTTAAAGATACTTGGACAGGTACATGGATAGGAAAGGTTCAGATGGATAGGGGCCAAATGCAGGCACATGGGACTAGTTCAGTTTAGGAAACCTGGTTGGCATGGACGAGTTGGACTAAAGGATCTTATTTCATGCTATATGGCTTTTTGATTCTATGACAGTACCTTCCAAACCCATGATCACTATCACCTAAAGGACAAGGACATCAGATACGTGGAAACACCACAACCTGTAAGTTCCTCTCCAAGCTACTCACCACCTGACTTGGAAATATATCACCAGCTATAAGCAGCATAGTTGGTCTACTGACACCAGTGAACTGCAGGGATTCATGAAGATAAGTCATGACCACTTTCTCAAGGGCAACTTGGGTTGGGCAATAAATACCAGTTCAGCCAATGAAGTTCACATCTCCCGAATGAATAATAATAAAAGAAATTGACGCTCTGTCCTCTTCTAAGAACATTTTTTTTCAGCTACACATAGCCAGACAAACACCATAACATCTAAAGGCTGCACACAAATGCCAAAAAAAACTTTCTTCAGTCAGAAGTGACTATTTAGGAAT
The DNA here is from genome assembly GCF_037043375.1 of Chiloscyllium plagiosum. Taxonomy (NCBI): domain Eukaryota; kingdom Metazoa; phylum Chordata; class Chondrichthyes; order Orectolobiformes; family Hemiscylliidae; genus Chiloscyllium; species Chiloscyllium plagiosum. The sequence goes on from NW_028270140.1 coordinate 81,021,105, forward strand.
GTGTTACTGAGTCTGAACTTTTAATTGCGTTTTCTTTATTCTCAGACATACCAGCACAGTTCCAAGAGTAATATTTGTTCTTTATGGACTGAAGGTTTTACATTTCCCTTTCTTTTATAGAATCATAGAATCCCTACAGTGTGGAAGCAGGCCATTTGGTCCATTCAGCCCACACTGATCCTTGGAAGAGCATCCCAGACCCACAGCTTCCACCCCCCAAACCCCCCCATCCCTGTAACCCTTTATTTCCCATGGCAAATGCACCTAGCCTGCACATTGCCAATCCAACTAACCAGAGCAAATGGAGGAAACCCATGCTGTAATCTTTTGCTATAAATTCTGTGTCGTATGATCCTGAACTCCACAAGCATCTGATGATGGAGCAGCACTCTGAAAGCTATTGCTTCTGAGTAAACCTGTTGGACTATAATCTGGTACTGTGTGAGTTTTAACTATGCTGTATTTGGACATGGGCTGCTTCAGTGTCTGAGAAGTCACGAGTGATGCTGAACATTGTGTATTCATCAATGAATGCTTCTACGTCTGCCCTTATGATGATGAAGCAATGAAGATGGTCAGACCTGGGACACTATGCTGAGGAACACCTGAGATGTCCCGGAGCTGAGATTACCATAAGGCCAAGAGGCCAAAAGACATAGCAACAGAAGGAGGCAATTTAGTCCACTGAGTCTGCAGAGCATTTGGTGAAATCATGGCTGATCTGATAATCCTCAACTCCACATTCCTGCCTTTTCTCTACAGCACTTGACTCCTATACTGATTAAAAAATTGTCTATCTCAGCAGTGAATGTATTAACAAATCAGCCTCACCAGTTCACTGTGGTAAAGAATTCCACAGATTCACTACTCTGTTTTAAATGTGTAAGCACTTACTCTGAGATTATGCCCTCTGGTCCTAGACTCTCTCATAAAGACGGCCTTTCTGTATACAGAGGAACCTTGATTATCCGAATATCAATTATTGGAATATCGGATTATCCGAAGGTGATCTCAAGGTCCCGCTAGAAACATTACATCAAAGAGCTGCTACAACCCAGAACACGTCCTTTGTTTACAATGATTAAAAATGATCTCGGCTCACTGAAATGCTGCCGAGAACAATCCGGGACATCGAGCCCAGGCACCGTCTCCAAATGACTGACCTCCCGTTCACTCTCCCTCTCCCCGCACTTTCTCTGGAGTTCTACACAGCATGTACCCTAAATCCCCTTCCCTGGATAATCTCTCCAACATTGTCCTGTACAGGGCAGACGTGGAACTTGTCAAAAGGTTACATTTAAAAGTGTGTGTGTGCTATTTGGAAACTTACCCCATAAAGACAACAGCAGTCTGACTGTTGGTGTCCACTCCAGCTGCCCTGGGAGGGGGAGGGCGGCTGGCGGGGGCTGGGGCGCATGGGGGTGTGGGGGTAGGGGTGGGGAAGGTCAGATTGTGGGCAGCTGGGGTGCGGATGGGGGTTGGATGGTGGGCGGGGAGGGGGCTAGTGCTGGCGAGGGTTGGGGGGGCCAGTGGAGGGCCAGGTTGGGTGTGGGTGGGGTGGGCAGTGTTGGACGGGGTTGGAGGGCGGGCAGTGTTGGGGGCGGGAGGGTGGGCAGTGTTGGACAGGGTTGGAGGATGGGCGGTCCGGTTGGGCGGTGTTGGATGGGGTTGGAGGGTGGGCGGTGTTGGGGTGGGAGGGGTGGGCGGTGTTGGATGTGGTTGGAGGATGGGTGGTGTTGGAGGCAGGCCAGTTGGGTGGTGGTGGACAGGGTTGGAGGGTGGGCAGTGTTGGACGGGATTGGAAGGTGGGCGGTGTTGGGGTGGGAGGGGTGGGCGGTGTTGGACGGGGTTGGAGGATGGGTGGTGTTGGAGGCGGGCCAGTTGGGTGGTGATGGATGGGGTGGGGGTAGGGCAGTGATGGGGACTGGTGGAAGATGGTGTTGGGGAGCGATGTTGGGCGGGGTTGGGACCGCGCGGGGGGCGGTGTTGGACTCAGCGGGGGCGATTTCGCGTATGGTGTGCTGCTGCTTTATTTCCCAAATGGGGAGCGGACTTAACAGAAATCTCTGAGCCCCAGAGGAGAGGCATTGAATTGATTAACCAAATAATCAATTCTCCGAACAAAATAGTGGCCGCCCATCTCGTTCGGATAATCAAGGTTCCCCTGTATATCACGACAAGTCCTCTAAGAATTTTGTATGTTTCAATAAGATTGCCTTTCATTCTTCTAAATTTCAATGAGTACAGGCCCAATCTACTCAACATTTCCATAAAAGAAGATGGTTGTACTTACTGGAGGTCAGCTGTGGATGCAATATGTCTCGATTTTCTTAAGGCATCTGATAAGGAGCCACACATTAATAAGATAAGAGCCCATGGCATTTGAGGTGGTATATTAGCAGTGATAGAGGACTGGCCAAGTAAGAGAAGAAACAATTTGGATCAGAGGGCTTTTTAAGGATGGCAACTTGTGTGGTGTGGCACTGGGATCAGTGATCGGGCCACGGTTACTTACAATGAATATAATAATGTGAATGAAAGCAGTGAAAGTACTATGCTGGTTGAAGTTTCTTCAACCAGAATTCTCGCCCACCCTCTGATCTTCAACCAGGATTCTCTGACGACCCCTTCTCCCGCCTCCAACATACCCCATCCACCTGGACACCCCATGCTGGCCTCTTACCTGCCCTCGATCTCTTCATAGACAACTGCCGCAGTGACATTAACCGCCTCAACCTCTCCATCCCTCTCACCCACTCCAACCTCTCACCCTCGGAACGTGCAGCCCTCCACTGCCTCCGTTCCAACCCCAACCTCACTATCAAACCGGCAGACAAGGGAGGCTCGGAAGTAGTTTGGCGCACCGATCTTTACACCGCTGAGGCTAAACGCCAGCTCGCGGACACCTCCTCCTACTGCCCCCTTGACCATGACCCCACCTCCCACCACCAAACCATCATCTACCAGACCATCCATAACCTCATCACCTCAGGGGATCTCCCATCCACCACCTCCAACCTCATAGTCCCACAACCCCGCGCTGCCCGTTTCTACCTCCTGCCCAAAATCCACAAACCTGACTGCCCCGGCCGACCCATTGTCTCAGCCTGCTCCTGCCCCACCGAACTCATCTCTGCATACCTCGACACGGTCCTGCCCCCTTAGTCCAAGAACTCCCCATCTACGTTCGGGACACCACCCACGCCCTCCACCTCCTCCATGATTTTCACTTCCCCGGTCCCCAATGCCTTATCTTCACCACGGACATCCAGTCCCTGTACACCTCCATCCCCCATCATGAAGGACTCAAAGCCCTCCGCTTCTTCCTTTCCGGCCGTACCAACCCTTGCACTGACACCCTCCTTCGACTGACTGAACTGGTCCTCACCCTGAACAACTTCTCTTTCCAATCCTCCCACTTCCTCCAAACCAAAGGTGTAGCCATGGGCACCCACATGGGCCCCAGCTATGCCTGCCTCTTCGTAGGATATGTGGAACAGTCCATCTTCTGCAGCTACACTGGCACCACCTCCAACCTTTTCCTCCGCTACATCAATGACTGTATCGGCGCTGCCTCGTGCTCCCACGAGGAGGTTGAACAGTTCATCCACTTTACCAACACCTTCCACCCCGACCTCAAATTTACCTGGATCGTATCAGACTCCTCCCTCCCCTTCCTAGACCTCTCCATTTCTATCTCGGGCGACTGAATCAACACGGACATTTACTATAAATCGACCGACTCCCACAGCTACCTAGACTACACCTTCTCCCACCCTGACCCCTGTAAAACGCCATCCCATATTCCCAATTCCTTCGTCTCCCCCGCATCTGCTCCCAGGAGGACCAGTTGCAATACCGTACAACCCAGATGGCCTCCTTCTTCAAAGACTGCAATTTCCACCTGGACGTGATTGACGATGCTCTCCACCGCATCTCCTCCACTTCCTGCTCCTCCGCCCTTGAGCCCCGCCCCTCCAATCGCCACCAGGACAGAACCCCACTGGTCCTCACCTACCACCCCACCAACCTCCATATACATCGTATAATCCGTCGTCATTTCCGCCACCTCCAAATGGATCCCACCACCAGGGATATATTTCCCTCCCCTCGCCTATCAACGTTCCAAAAAGTCCACTCCCTCCGTGACTCCCTCGTCAGGTCCACACCCCCCACAACCCAACCTCCATTCCCAGCACCTTCCCCTGCAACTGCAAGAAATGCAAAACTTGCGCCCACACCTCCCCCCTCACTTCCCTCCAAGGCCCCAAGGAATCCTTCCATATCCGCAACAAATTCACCTGCACCTCCACACACATCATTTACTGCATCCGCTTCACCCGATGTGGCCTCCTCTATATTGGGGAGACAGGCCGCCTACTTGCGGAACATTTCAGAGAACACCTCTGGGACACCCGGACCAACCAACCCAACCACCCCGTGACTCAACACTTCAACTCCCCCTCCCACTCCACCAAGGACATGCAGGACAGACCATAGCAACATGACGGCTGGAGGAAGAGCCTAGGAACCCTCCAACCACAAAGGATGAACTCAGATTTCTCCAGTTTCCTCATTTCCCCTCCCCCCACCTTGTCTCAGTCCCAACCCTCAAACTCAGCACCACCTTCCTAACCTGCAATCTCCTTCCTGATCTCTCCACCCCCACCCCCACTCTGGCCTATCACCCTCACCTTATCACCCTGACCTTAACCTCCTTCCACCTATCGCACTTCCAACGCCTCTCCCCCAGGTCCCTCCTCCCTACCTTTTATCTTAGCCTGCTGGACACACTTTCCTCATTCCTGAAGAAGGGCTCATGCCCGAAACGTTGATTCTCCTGCTCCTTGGATGCTGCCTGACGTGCTGCGCTTTTCCAGCAACACATTTTCAGCTCTGATCTCCAGCATCTGCAGTCCTCACTTTCTCCTCCAGTGAAAGTACTATAGCCAAGTTTTTGGATGACAGAAAAATGGTTGGGAAAGCAAGTGGTAAGAAGGACAGAAAAAGCCTGCAAAGGGATATAGACAGGTTTAGTGAATGAGCAAAGATTCACTGATGAAATATTAGGTGGTAAAATATGAAGTTATGCAAGAAGGATAGTGGAGTTGAATACTATTTAATAGGAGAAAGACTGTAGAAAGCTACAGAACAGAAGGATTTGAAGGTTCTCATGTATGAATCTCAAAAATAAAACAGGTAATTGGGAAGCCATCTAATATGTTGGTCTTTATTTCAACATGATTAGAGTATAAGAGGAGGGAGGATCCGAGGAGCTTCGAAATCGACGGTTCGGGCAAAAGCCCTTCATCAGGAATAAAGGCAGTGAGCCTGAAGCGTGGAGAGATAACCTAGAGGAGGGTGGGGGTGGGGAGAGAGTAGCATAGAGTACAATGGGTGAGTGGGGGAGGAGATGAAGGTGATAGGTCAGGGAGGAGAGGGTGGAGTGGATAGGTGGAAAAGGAGCTAGGCAGGTCGGACAAGTCCGGACAAGTCATGGGGACAGTGCTGAGCTGGAAGTTTGAAACTAGGATGAGATGGGGGAAGGGGAAATGAGGAAGCTGTTGAAGTCCACATTGATGCCCTGGGGTTGAAGTGTTCCGAGGCGGAAGATGAGGCATTCTTAATCCAGGAGTCTGGTGGTGAGGGAGCAGCGGTGAAGGAGGCCCAGGACCTCCATGTCCTCAGCAGAGTGGGAGAGGGAGTTGAAATGTTGGGCCATGGGGCGGTGTGGTTGATTGGTGCAGGTGTCTCGGAGATGTTCCCTAAAGTGCTCTGTAGAGGAGACCGCATCGGGAGCAGCGGATACAATAAATGATATTGGTGGATGCGCAGGTAAAACTTTGATGGATGTGGAAGGCTCCTTTAGGGCCTTGGATAGAGGTGAAAGGGGAGGTGTGGGCACAGGTTTTACAGTTCCTGCGGTGGCAGGGGAAAGTGCCAGAATGGGAGGGTGGGTCGTAAGGGGGGGGCGTGGACCTGACCAGGTAGTCATGGAGGGAACGGTCTTTGCGGAAGGCGGAAAGGGGTGGGGAGAGAAATATATCCCTGGTGGTGTGGTCTTTTTGGAGGTGGCGGAAATGTCAGCGGATGATTTGGGGGTTTATGCGAAGGTTTGTAGGGTGGAAGGTGAGCACCAGGGGCGTTCTGTCCTTGTTACGGTTGGAGGGGTGGGGTCTGAGGGCGGAGGTGCGGGATGTGGACGAGATGCGTTGGAGGGCATCTTTAACCACGTGGGAAGAGAAATTGCGGTCTCTAAAGAAGGAGGCCATCTGGTGTGTTCTATGGTGGAACTGGTCCTCCTGGGAGCAGATACAGCGGAGGCGGAGGAATTGGGAATATGGGTTGGCATTTTTGCAAGAGATAGAGTGGGAAGAGGTGTAATCCAGGTAGCTGTGGGAGTAGGTGGGTTTGTAAAAAATGTCAGTGTCAAGTCGGTCGTCACTAATGGAGATAGAGAGGTCCAGGAAGGGGAGGAAGGTGTCAGAGATGGTCCAGGTAAATTTACAGTCAGGGTGGAATGTGTTGGTTCGGACCCGAACAGGACAAACAGTACAGACTACAGATTCAAAAACACCAGCAACAGTTCTCCTTCAAGATCCTCCGCTCCACGCTTGCAGCAATGCGCCGGCACCTAACCTCGCTACAGTCAACTCTGCCTCAGCTGAGGGCCACACTCTCTCAGAATTGCAAAGGACCCACTCTGTACTACATCCTCAGGAGAATTTATACTCTCAACAAACAGTATTTCAATTCCATCTCAAACATCAAAAACTGTAAGTACAACAAACTTTTATCTACCCACCTCCATAACCAGCGCTACTCAAACATTCCAGAAGATTCAAAGTTTGTGCGAAGATTTGTAGCTCGGGTGCTCGTTGTTGTGGTTCTGTTCGCCGAGCTGGGAATTTTTGTTGCAAACGTTTCGTCCCCTGGCTAGGCGACATCATCAGTGCTTGGGAGCCTCCTGCGAAGCGCTTCTTTGATGTTTCCTCCGGTGTTTATAGTGGTTTATAAACACCGGAGGAAACATCAAAGAAGCGCTTCGCAGGAGACTCCCAAGCACTGATGATGTCGCCTAGCCAGGGGACGAAACGTTTGCAAAAAAACTTCCAGCTCGGCGAACAGAATCACAACATTCCAGAAGATTCCCCTGGCCTCAGAAACGCCATTAGCCATGCGGCTGATGCAGCTACCACCCCCACGCTGATTGATGATGTCACTTCTGCCCCCATCATGGCCACTCCCACAGCCACTTCCGGCTCTCACATCATCGCTGATGCCACATGCTCAGTGACTTCCGCCACCCCTACTGCTGTGTCTGCCACCACTTCCCCCCCCACCAGCACCACTCACCTGCATTCTGCTGACACGCTCCCCCACAGACCCCACTGTCACTATCCCCACCCCCAAGAACCCCGAGGGGAACACTACCCCTGCTCATGACTCCACCCCCATTCCCCCCACCATCACACCCACTCCAGGTACTGGCTCCGACCCTACTCCCAGCTCCACACCCACACCAGATCCCAGCTCCCAGCCCTGCCGAGTTTTCACCATCCCTCCAGACCTCCTCTCACTGAGGACGAACGATCAGTCCTCAGCAAAGGACTCACCTTCGTCCCCCTCCATCCACGCATCAATGAATTTAATACAAGCCGTGACGTCAAACAATTCTTCCGTCGCCTCCGCCTCCGAGCTTACTTTCACAATCAGGACTCCCGCCCACCTTCCGAGGACCTCTTCGCCCACCTCCAACACACTGCATCCACCTGGACACCCCGCGCTGGCCTATTACCTGCCCTCGACCTCTTCATTTCCAACTGCCGCCGGGACATTAACCGCCTCAACCTGTCTACCGCCCTCCCCCACTCTAACCTCTCACCCTCACAATGCGCAGCCCTCCAATCCCTCTGCTCCAATCACAACCTCACCATTAAGCCAGCGGATAAAGGGGGCGCAGTGGTAGTCTGGCGCACTGACCTCTACACCGCTGAAGCCAAATGCCAACTCGAGGACACCTCTTCCTACTGAGCCCCTCGACCATGACCCCACCCCCCATCACCAAACTATCATCTCCCAGACCATACAAAACCTCATCACCTCAAGAGATCTCCCACCCACAGCTTCCAACCTCATAGTCCGGGAACCCTGCACTGCCCGGTTCTACCTCCTTCCCAAGATCCACAAGCCTGACCACCCTGGCCGACCCATTGTCTCAGCATGCTCCTGCCCCACTGAACTCATCTCAGCCTACCTCGACACTGTCCTATCCCCCCTAGTCCAGAAACTCCCCACATATGTTCGAGACACCACCCACGCCCTCCACCTCCTCCAAGACCTCCGTTTCCCCGGTCCCCAACGCCTCATCATCACCATGGATATCCAATCCCTCTACACCTCCATCCGCCATGACTAGGGCCTCCAAGCCCTCAGTTTTTTCCTCTCCAGACGTCCCCAACAGTACCCATCCACCGACACTCTCATTCGTTTGGCCGAACTGCTCCTCACCCTTAACAATTTCTCCTTTGAATCCTCCCACTTCCTCCAGACCAAAGGGGTAGCCATGGGCACACGTATGGGCCCCAGCTATGCCTGTCTCTTTGTTGGCTACGTAGAACAGTTGATCTTCCGTAATTACACCAGCACCACTCCCCACCTCTTCCTCCGCTACATTGATGACGGCATTGGCGCCACCTCGTGCTCCCGCGAGGAGGTTGAGCAATTCATCAACTTCACCAACACATTCCACCCTGACCTTAAATTTACCTGGACCATCTCTGACACCTCCCTCCCCTTCCTGGACCTCTCCATCTCCATCAGTGACGACCGACTTGACACTGACATTTTTTACAAACCCACCGACTCCCACAGCTACCTGGATTACACCTCTTCCCAATTTATCTCTTGCAAAAATGCTGTCCCATATTCCCAATTCCTCCGCCTCCACCGTATCTGCTCCCAGGAGGATCAATTCCACCATAGAACACACCAGATGGCCTCCTTCTTTAGAGACCGCAATTTCCCTTCCAACGTGGTTAAAGATGCACTCCAACGCATCTCGTCCACATCTCGCACTTCCGCCCTCAGACCCCACCCCTCCAACCGTAAAAAGGACAGAACGCCCCTGGTGCTCACCTTCCACCCTACAAACCTTCGCATAAACCAAATCATCCGCCGACATTTCCGCCACCTCCAAAAAGACCCCACCACCAGGGATATATTTCCCTCCCCACCCCTTTCCGCCTTCCGCAAAGACCGTTCCCTCCGTGAATACCTGGTCAGGTCCATGCCCCCCCTACGACCCACCCTCCCATTCTGGCGCTTTCCCCTGCCACCACAGGAACTGTAAAACCTGTGCCCACACCTCCTCCCTCACCTCTATCCAAGGCCCTAAAGGAGCCTTCCACATCCATCAAAGTTTTACCTGCACATCCACCAATATCATTTATTGTATCCGCTGCTCCCGATGCGGTCTCCTCTACATTGGGGAGACTGGGCACCTCCTAGCAGAGCGCTTCAGGGAACATCTCCGAGACACCTGCACCAATCAACCACACCGCCCCGTGGCCCAACATTTCAACTCCCCCTCCCACTCTACCGAGGACATGGAGGTCCTGGGCCTCCTTCACCGCTGCTCCCTCACCACCAGACGCCTGGAAGAAGAATGCCTCATCTTCCGCCTCGGAACACTTCAACCCCAGGGCATCAATGTGGACTTCAACAGCTTCCTCATTTCCCCTTCCCCCACCTCATCCTAGTTTCAAACTTCCAGCTCAGCACTGTCCCCATGACTTGTCCGGACTTGTCCGATCTGCCTAGCTCCTTTTCCACCTATCCACTCCACCCTCTCTTCCCTGACCTATCACCTTCATCTCCTCCCCCACTCACCTATTGTACTCTATGCAACTTTCTCCCCACCCCCACCCTCCTCTAGCTGATCTCTCCATGCTTCAGGCTCACTGCCTTTCTTCCTGATGAAGGGCTTTTGCCTGAAACGTCAATTTCAAAGCTCCTCGGATGCTACCTGAATTGCTGTGCTCTTCCAGCACCACTGATCCAGAACCTGGTTTCCAGCATCTGCAGTCATTGTTTTTACCTTTTAAAAGGAGGGAGGTCTGGCCAAAACTATTTCACACTAAAGCTGGAATACATTGAGTTGTTTTGGGCCTAAAAAATGTCGTGGCATTGGAAGCAGTTGAGAGAAGGTAGGAGATAGTGTGGACCTGCAGATACTGGAGAGGCAGAGTCGATAAAGTTTGGTGCTGGAAAAGAAACAGCAGGTCAGGCAGCATCTGAGGAGCAAGCGAGTCGATGTTTCAGGCAGGACGCTTCATCAGGAGAGAAGATTCACCCGGCTGATCCTGGGTAAGGAGGGACTGTCATTGGAGAGTTTTCCCCTGATACCCATTGATTCTAGTTTTACTAGGGCTCCTTGATGTCACATGCAGTTGAATGTGGCCTGATGTTAGGGCAGTCGCACTTCCCTTCTCTCTGGAATTCAACTCCTTGTTCAATGTTTGAACCAAGTCTGTCATGAGGTTAGGAGATGAATGGCACTGTTAGAAGCCAATTAAGCATCAGTGATCAGGTTATTGTTAAGCAAGTGTTACCTGATAGGCCTGTTGATGATACTTTCCTTCATTTTACTGGTGACCAAGGGTAGCCTGATGGAGCAGTAGCAGCTGATTTGGATTTATCCTTTTTTTTTGTGTACAGGGCAAACTACATTGTTGGGTAGATTCCACTGATGTAGCTGTACTGGAACAGCCTGGCTAGTGTTTGGCAAGTTCTGGGGCACAGGTCTTCAGTACTATTGCCAGAATATAGTCAGTACCCATAGCCCTTGCTGCATCCAGTGTCTCCAGCCAATGTTTGACATTACATGGAGCGAATTGAACTGACTGAAGCCTAGCAACTGTGATTCTGGGGGCCTCTGGAGGAGGCCGAGATGGATCATCCACTCAGCACTTTTGGGTGAAAATGGGTGTTAATGCTTTAGCCTTCTCTTTTGCATTGATGTCTTGGGCCTCTTGTCACTGAGAATGGGGACATTTAAAACATTTTCACCTCCAGTGAGTTAGTTAATTGTCCACCACAATTCACGATTAGTTGTAGCAGGACTGAAGTCATCAGATTTAATTTATTTTGGGGGAATCACTTAGCTCTGTCTACCACTTGCTATTTGGCATGAAAGTGGCTCTGTGTTGTAGCTTCAGCAGATCGATACCTTACTTTAAGTGCGCCTGGTGCTGCTCCTGGCGTGCCCTCCTACACTCTTCATCATGTTCTAATGCTCATTATGATTATTTAGTTATTTTCAACTCTTGTGCTAAACCAGGTCTCATGAATGTACAGCTGATATTTTCCATAAGCCTGCTGTTTAGAGCTGTAACCCAAAAGTGGCACGGTGGTACAGTGGTTAGCACTGCTGACTCATACTAGGGACCCAAGATCAATTCCAGTCTTGGGCAACTGTCTGTGTGGAGCTTGCATGTTCTCTCTGCGTGGGTTTCCTCCCACAATCTAAAGATGTGCAGGTTCGGTGAAATGGCCATGCTAAGTTCCCCATAGTGTTAGGTGCATTAGTCAGAGAGAAATGGGTCTGGGTGGGTTTCTCTTTGAAGGGTAATCTAGAAAAAAGTAAATTTTAGAACTTGATTAATATTTCCATTTTATCTTCATGCCATCAAATAAGAGAATCTACCAGAAAACAGTTTGGGATATAAATTACTACCCATTTCTCACTTGAAAGACAAAGCAAATCAATCTAACTTAGTAGTGGCTTGGCCAGGGACAATCAGTCGACATTGGTCCCACAGCTAATCTCATGGAATGTTCCAGGATCAACAATCACGGCACCTTGGAACTCTTGCATATGTACTGATTGCACAGCATTGGAAATAACCTTCCCTCTTCTGCAGAGACTGGTTTGGAGGTTGGTTTGGCAACAAGTCTGCAAATTAGAGGAACAGACAAAATCACAGGATATTTACTAACTATTAACTGTACTCTTTTTAGCTTGTTTTGCAGGATATTGCAGGTGATAGGCTCCACAGATTGATCCAGAAAATACCCACAGCTGGGGAACAATGCAAATGTAGACACTGTGAAGCAGAACCTCCTGCTTTGCCTGTCGGTTAAGTAGTTACGCCTCAGAATATGGTTTTTTAACATAAGATATTCAAAGTGTTGTTTAATTTAGAGAATACATCGTGAATGTATACCACACGTGATGACCCAAAGGCCGGGCAGTCATTATTCTATTTGGGAATTGTGCATGGGCACACATGGGCAAATCCTTCACACCTGGAACCCTCAGTTCCCATAAACATCAGCTAATCTGGCTGGTTTCAATGACATTTAGTAAAATCGTTACATAAGAAAAGTTGGACGATTGAACAATTATTAAACTGTCCATGTACTTACTTCACACAACCTCAACTGTACCCCCCCCCCCCCCCCCCCCCCAGGATCCCTGATACCTCCAGTTCCTGACAGACTCCCCTCCAACCCCAAATAATCCCCATCTTCCCCCACCCCACTCCCTTCCCACAAACCCTCAGCCACTCACCCAACTGCCCCCCACCCTTGGAAAGATGACAGCTGTCCCAGGTTCTGATACCTGGGAAATAACACTTCACCCCCCCATAGGACCAGACAAACCCCCTTGGCTAGACCCAATCCCCAAATTGGAATTGTATGAACTTCTCTTTGGTAGCACCAGAGCTGTTGAGTATTTCTAGCATTTTCTATTTCCCTGTCAGATCTCTAATGTTGATAATATTTTGCTTGGGCATTTATAATTACCAAGTTGATGAAATAGTCTTTCAGCCATTAATTGCTGGCCGTGCTTTTTGATAGCAAATTTATTGCACTCTTGCCATGTAAATCCAACACTTTCAACAATAACAGGGCAAAGGCCTAAATGCTGTTTATGCAAGGAAAATGCTAGAGGGGCAAAAATCAAATAAAATTTGCATTTTTACATCATCATCGCAACAACAACACCTTGGATTTATATAGTGCATTTAAGGTAACAAGCCATCCTGATGCTCTTAATAGGGCATGATACATGAAATACATAAGGAGATAAGGCCTGGTCAAAGGTTTTTAGGAAGGTCTTAAAGAAAGAGATGAAAACGTTTTGGTCGGGTACAACAGAACTTGTCGGCTGGGTAAATGAGGAGCTGTAGAAATGTTAGGTCACAGATCTAAGACTAGCTGGTTGGAATTTTGAAAGTGCAGTTGCAAATGAATTGAAGAATAGCTTTTTTCAGACAGATACAGAAGGAGAATGTAGACTTGGGGCAGGGAAGGGTATTGTTGCTGGGGATAATCTTATCTGTGATTAAATCAATGGGATTAGTGAGATTATATGAAATGGTAAGGAAAGGAGAGTGGCCATGAATTTCAGTTGGCGTTTGTTTGGAGGGAGAGATTTAGGGGAGACAAGAGAGCAGTGAATTCTGAAGAGAGGATGATGAATTGAAATTTAAGTTGAAATCACTGAAGATGAAAAGGCACTCAGTGCAGAGACTGAAAAAGGAAAACAATAAAGATCAGTGGTGATAAAATGTTAATGTCCTTGAGAGCATGTTACAGAATAATGACATTGAAAGCATAGTGATGATGTGGAACAATGTGAGATGTTCAAAGAAGAAAAAGTAGTAGAAGAGTAGCTCATCAAGTCAAGCTTTGATATTGTGATGAACACCAGACCAGCATCTTAATGGCCTTGATGGGACAGGTTGTGTAAGGCAGGTTTCGTTCAGGTGTCGTCACTGTTCAGCCAGATTGCTGTGAAGGCTGTATACACTCGATGTAACTAGTCAATGGATGGCAAGGGTCTTGTTGTGAAGTGAATTGGCATCTTGGAGGGAGAACGAATTGAATGGTTAAAGCTGATCTACAAGCAGAATCAATGGGATCAACTGTTGGACAAGAAAAATGTTGGTAATTTTATTCCCCTGTCAGCCCATTATGTTGGAAAATCAATAGAAAAGTGGGATGGACAATTGGGGTTGCTGGTCAGAATGAGCCAGTGCCAAGTGCCTCAATTAACTCATTGAAGGATGGCAAGAAAACACAGTGAGAAGCTACAGGTTTATCTGAAAGTAAGTCAAGTCTGGAATTGTGACAAAAGAGCAGGAATGCTGAGGAGTAGAGTAGGATTGGATAAAGATTGGCAAGGACAGAAGACTTAACAGGGAGTATTGAAAGAAGGCGTACCTATAGAAGACAGTAAAGGAGGGTTAAAGAGACATGAAAAGTTAAAAGAAAGAGCAAACATGGAAATAAATTGATTAACGTAGGTCAGGAGTATGGCCATCGGGGAAAAGTGCAAACTGCATGGGTCTAGTTATATAGAAGTTAAAGCATATAATGTATGAAAGTCAGAGGTCTAGCAGTGAAAAGGAAATGTCATAGTGTGGAAGCAACATGAAGCATCAATGAACTGTTGTCTGATTTGCAAACAAATGAAGTGAGAGAAGTCCAGGAGTGGTTTGAGAGTAGAATTTTCGAGGATACATCAACGGAGGCATTTTCAGAGAATTCTGTAAATTTATTTTTATTCATTTATGGGACTTGGGCATCGCTGGCTGGGCCAGCATTGATAGCCCATCTCTATTTGCCCTTGAGAAGGTGGTGGTGAGCTGTCTTCTTGAATCGCTGCAATCCACTTGCTGTGGGTTGACCCACAATGCCACAAGGGAGGGAATTCCAGGATTTTGACGCAATGACTATGAAGTAATGGTGGTATGTTTTCAAGTCAGGGTGGTGAGTGGCTTGGAGGGGAATTTTCAGGCGGTGGTGTTCCCAAGTACCTGCTGTCCTTGTCCTTCTAGGTGGAAGTGGTCGTGGGTTTGGAAGGTGCTGTCTAAGGATTTTTGGTGAACTTTTGGTGAATTAATATGCTCTATTGATTCAGAAAGGAATATGCCACTATAAATCCCATTTGGAATGAATATGTATGCCTCGTATTTACTATTTTAATTTAAATTATTTATGTTAGTTAAATGGTATGGAACAATAGCAAATAATCTACAGTAGGCTCAAATTCATAGATCATTAAATATTAGGTCAGTATCCACACATAACCCATTCCTGGTAACATTTTAAAATCTTTTAGTTGAGTCATACTAAAGATCCTTAACTGTATTAATAACATGTGCAAACAGAGCTGAAAATGTGTTGCTGGAAAAGCGCAGCAGGTCAGGCACCATCCAAGGAGCAAGAGAATCGACGTTTCGGGCATGAGGCCTTCTTCAGGAATGAGGAAAGTGTGCCAAGCAGGCTAAGATATGCAAACAACATGTGCAAACAATCCAACACTCGAGAAATATTGTTTAAAATCAAATAAAAGTAAAATTTGGAAATGCAAATCAGGTAGCACCAGACAGAATTGAATGGTAATATGACTGAGTATAGCGCAGTAGCTCAGTGCGCTGTTACCTCACAGCGCCAGGGATCTTAATTCAATTCCACTCTCAGGACACTGTCTGTGTACAGATTGCAAGTTCTTCCTCTGTCTGTGCAGGTTACCGGTAGCTTCCTCCCACAGTCCAAGGATGTGCAGGTTAGGTGGCTTGGCATGCTAAATTGCCCATAGTGTCTGGGAATGTGTGGGTTAGTCATGGTAAGTATGGGGTTACAGGGATAGAAGAGTGGGTCTAAGTAGAATGCTTTTCAGAGGATCGGCACAGATTCAATGGGCCAAATGGTCTCTTTCTGCACTGTTGGGATCCTATGCTTCTATACAACACATTTGATTTTCATTGATTATACAATATGCGAGTAATCCAATCCAATATATTTACACAAGTGGCGAAGTCAAAATATAACCTTAAATATTGGTTATAGTGAGAATTCTTCATAAAAGATAAAACTCTTAAGTTCTGATAAATTTTAAAGGATAAGTTAGATTTCTTACATGCTGAGTAATCTGAATCCCAGTTCTAGTGTTTGTCACGCGTTTCTTTTCATCTCAACAATTCTGTCAGTCCATTTCCAGCACATTACAGACCTAGCTTTGCAATTCTCAAAGAGATTCAACACAGCTGTAACTTATTTTTTACATTTGTTTAGCTGCACACAGAGGAAGTGGTTGTTTGTTTAATGCCAAATCTTTATGGTAAATGCAAAACTGGGACAGCAATTGAGTGTGCAATGACTAGTTTATTTTTTTATCTGGCAATTACAGAAAAGTATTATCAAAACAGGGATTAACATAATAGAACTTTCAGTCTGAGCACAACGCATATCAATCTGATCATAATGAAATTTTCACACAAGTGTCAGTAAGATGGTTGCATGCGGTGTGGATACCACATGGTAGAGTTCTCTTGATATGGTAGACCAAAATGGACCTTTGTACATGATTGCATTTCAATCCAAACAACTTCTTATATGAAAAAAATTAAATTCCATGCATTACTTTGGAAGTATTGAGTTACCCAATATATACATTACTAACCTCACGCACTTGTATTTTATTATTCATGTAGGTCTCTGCATTAGTATTGCATATCTAATCTTTAAATCATGTTGGTCTTTTATTGTTCCATTCCTGCTGTTGGATTCCTCTAGACCTCTGGGACTGATGGCTGCTCTATGAACTGTGCAGTTCATATCTTACTTATCAGCTGCTTGCAAGTAAGGAACAATTTCTCCAATTGTGCGTATGTGCCTAAAATTGCAACTGAATATCTGGTCATTAATTTCCACTGCATACAATCAAGGTGATGACAGGTTTACACAGGTCCCATGTTGTCACTTGGGCTGATTTTTGTTGAGATTGTTGATGGTCTGTATCCTGTCTGGCTCTCCAATGCTCAGCTCTGGAAATGATTTAACATTTTTGCCAATATGAAATATGGCTCTCTGCTGTTTCACCTTGATTTTGTCACTTACTCTTCTGGCTTCAGTAGAATTCTATGCTATTGGAAGTGTAGTGCATGTGCGGTGTTACATTAATCTTTGTACTGGACTACTGTCCATGTTGTCAGAAGATATGTTTCTTTACTTGAGAATTGCCTTGTATACATCTGTGAGGATTCATTGATTTTTAAAAAATGCTTCCTTTGGTGATTTACACTCCCGACTTGGCCATTCTATTTAACTTGGATAACTGTGGAAATGATGTGTGATGTTGAATTTCACAATTGTGTATGGAGTAACTATATTCTTCACTTGTGAACTGAGGGCCACTGTCTCTCATCACAATGTTGGTAATGCCATTTTGGATGAAGTGTGTATTCAGGCATTTTGCAATCACAGCAGTGAGCATTAAAGTCAACTGATCCATCTCCCAGTAGCCAGATAGTCATCTACAGTGACAAAATAATCAGCTCCTATATGACCATGCTATGGCTTTAAAAGGTATACTTTGTCCTGGGTTCTTTTGTGAGGAAATGTCAAGGAAGAGGAGTCAAGCAGTCTGCTAAAAGCCAATAAAATAAACAGCTTGTGAGGCCTTGGGTTTTTTTAAGTTCGAACAATAGAAGCAACCTGATTGGGTGGGGTCAAACTCCCACAAGAATCAGGATTTTTAGTTTTAGTTTTCTGTAACTGCTGGAGTCTTGAAGCTGGATGTGGAAGCTCTTACTCCTCTCTCTGTTACAGCTGAAAGCTGGGGTTCTCTTCCTGCTGCTAGAATTGCATGTGATACGATCTATTTTAGTGAATTTGCTTTTGCCAAGTATGTGTTTATGAGATGTTACTTTATTAGAATAGTTAATTAGTAGCAGTTTATTATATAAAATACTTTTGTAAAGCATTCTTAATGTATCTTGAGGGGGCTTGGCCTAGTCCTACAACACCTGCAAGAGTGAAGAGAACTATTCCCAACTTCAGCCATAGTTTGTCTGGGATGTCATATTTCATTTCTAACTTCTTTACTTTGTGACTCATTATAAACATTGCTCTGGCTAATGTGGTCTTTGGCATTGTTACTCATGTTTGCAAGTAAGGAACAATTTCTCCAATTGTGCGTATGTGCCTAAAATTGCAACTGAATATCTGGTCATTAATTTCCACTGCATACAATCAAGGTGATGACAGGTTTACACAGGTCCCATGTTGTCACTTGGGCTGATTTTTGTTGAGACTGTTGACGGTCTGTACCCTGTCTGGCTCTCCAACGCTCAGCTCTGGAAATGATTTAACATTTTTGCCAATATGAAATATGGCTCTCTGCTGTTTCACCTTGATTTTGTCACTTACTCCTCTGGCTTCAGTAGAATTCTATGCTATTGGAAGTATAGTGCATGTGCGGTGTTACATTAATCTTTGTACTGGACTACTGTCCATGTTGTCAGAAGATATGTTTCTTTACATTCTTTAAACTCTCCTCCAGTTCGACTCAATTCTTTGGTGGCTTGCATGGATGGGCTTTTGCCTCTCCTCATAACTCCTTTCAGAAAATGTCTATTTCCTTAGTACAATATGCTCTGTTGGGTTGTCAATTCATCTCAATCTGCCCAATGAGCCCTTATAAGAGAGAAATGTCTTGGGTGCTTTGGGGGAGCCATCCTTTCATCGTTAATTTTCCAATACTTGAAGAATTGCCTCTTGTTGGCTAGTTTGCTAGATTTGAGTGAGACTTGTCTGTTATATTCACTGTTTCTGCTCGGTTGACAATTTGCAGAGCATGATTTGCTGTTGTTTCACCTTGACTCTCGAAGATTTCACACTCTATTGTGGCATCCTTTATTTTCTTCATCAGGAGGGCTGCCGTCAACAGGATGTTTGCAACGCCCATCAGTTTCCTTTGTTTGTAAGTCATGTTTAGATGGTATCTCTGTACAGAGAAACATAGTTCAAAGATATTTTGGAACATTGTGGAGGCAAGAGAAAAAGGCTTTCAAGTGTCTTCTGGTCAGACTCGAGCTGTTCCTCAAGGTTGGGCTGAGCCACACTCAAACTGTATAGTAAGTCAAGGTAAAAAAAATTAGTGTGGGAGCCAGTGACACAAATATTCCCATTCAAGATAGCCTTGAATTGGTAGGATTAGGGAAAACCCTAAGGCTTTCTATAGGTATGTCAGGAATAAAAGAATGACTAGGGTAGGAATAGGTCCAGTCAAGGATAGTAGTGGGAAGTTGCGTGTGGAGGCTGAAGAGATTGGGGAGACACTGAATGAATACTTTTCGTCAGTATTCACTCAGGAACAGGACATTGTTGCCGATGTGAATACTGAGTCACAATTAAGTAGAATGAGGTATGTAGGGAAGATGTGTTGGAAATTCTGGAAAGGGTGAAAATAGATAAGTCCCCTGGGCCTGATGGCATTTATCCTAGGATTCTCTGGGAAGCAAGGGAGGAGATTGCAGAGCCATTGGCCTTGATTTTTATGTCCTCGTTGTCTACAGGAGCAGTGCCAGAAGATTGGAGGCTAGCAAATGTGGTTCCCTTGTTCAAGAAGGGGAGTAGGGATAACCCTAGTAACTATAGGCCGGTGAGTCTCACTTCTGTTGTGGGCAAAGTCTTAGAGAGAATTGTAAGGGATAGGATTTATGAACATCTGGATAGGAATAATGTGATTAAGGATAGTCAGCATGGTTTTGTGAAGGGCAGGTCGTGCCTCACAAACCTTATTGAATTCTTTGAGAAGGTGTCTAAGGAGGTGGACGAGGGGAAAGCGGTAGATGTGGTGTATATGGATTTTAGTAAGGCGTTTGATAAGGTTCCCCATGGTAGGCTACTTCAAAAAATACGGAGGAATGGCATTGAGAGTGAGTTGGAGGTTTGGATTAGGAATTGGCTGGCTGGAAGAAGACAGAGGGTAGTAGTTAATGGTAAAGGTTCATCTTGGAGTGCCGTTACTAGCGGTGTTCTGCAAGGATCTGTTTTGGGACCATTGCTGTTTGTCATTTTTATAAATGACCTGGAGGAGGGGTTAGAAGGTTGGGTGAGCAAGTTTGCGGATGATACGAAAGTCGGAGGAGTTGTTGACAGTGAGGAAGGATGTGGCAGGTTACAGCGGGATATAGATAAGCTGCAGAGCTGGCCAGAAAGGTGGCAAATGGAGTTCAATGTAGGTAAGTGTGAGGTGATTCACTTTGGTAAGAGTAACAAGAAGATGGGGTACTGGGCTAATGGTCGGATACTTGATAGTGTGGATGAGCAGAGGGATCTTGGTGTCCATGTACACAGATCTCTGAAAGTTGCCACCCAGATAAATAGTGCGGTGAGGAAGGCATATGGCGTACTGGCTTTTATTGGTAGAGGAATTGAGTTCCGGAGTCCTGAGATCATGTTGCAGTTGTATAAGACTCTGGTGCAGCCGCATCTGGAGTATTGTGTGCAGTTTTGGTCGCCATACTATAGGAAGGATGTGGAGGCACTGGAACGGGTGCAGAGGAGGTTTACCAGGATGTTGCCTGGTATGGTAGGAAGATCGTATGAGGAAAGGCTGAGGCACTTGGGGTTGTTTTCATTGGAGAAAAGAAGGTTTAGGGGTGACTTGATAGAGGTGTGCAAGATGATTAGGGGTTTAGATAGGGTTGACCGTGAGAACCTTTTTCCACGTATGGAGTCAGCTATTACGAGGGGGCATAGCTTTAAATTAAGGGGTGGTAGGTATAGGACAGATGTTAGGGGTAGGTTCTTTACTCAGCGAGTCGTGAGTTCATGGAATGCCCTGCCAGTAGCAGTGGTGGACTCTCCCTCTTTATGGGCATTTAAGCGGGCATTGGATAGGCATATGGAGGATAGTGGGCTAGTGTAGGTTAGGTGGGCTTGGATCGGCGCAACATCGAGGGCCAAAGGGCCTGTACTGCGCTGTATTCTTCCATGTTCTATGTTCTATAAGTGTTTGAATAAGGTGGACTCTTCATCAACTTTGTAAAACAAATGGATGATTGGGGATGTTGCTGCACACATCAGGATACTGCTCATAGACATTGTTTCTGATGCTTTGAAAGTGATAGATTGCTGAATCTCAGCCACTGTTATGGTAGACTCTAGGAGTAATATTACTGGGAGTAAGGTTGTTAATGGTTAATGATGGAAGATGATGAAAGAGATGAGAGAGGCAAAAACCACTCTCATTTTGTCCCCGCTACTTCTACTGTGTTCGGACCCTTCACCAATATTCAGTTGTGAAAACGTACTGCAGAGAATGAGTAGTTCCTATTTGTTACTATTTGGTCTATTATGGATTCCAGAGTTGAAACAGCAGCTATTTGAGCTCTAACAAAACTATAACCAGTGCAAACTTACAACCCTCTTTTGACTGCCATGCTGCTTGAACTATTTCACCCTCATTTCAGTAGATTGTAAAGAGCCATTTGCGATAATGTTTTGCCATAATTTCAGTCAAAGTGTTTGAACTCCTTTACAAACTGTCCAATACATTATTTGACTCCTTATATGTTGTCAGTGGTTTTCATTTCACAACGGTCTCCCTTAGATTCTTCACCTCTGTTCTCCTCAACAGAGATGGAAAAAAGTGCATTCTCTGGAGAGCTCTCTGCAGGCCTTCATTCCTGTCAGTTCACACTGCTGTCCAGTTGTATCTGGTGTCCCTTCAAGTCCTGGTCCCTCTGTCTGATGATCTAACCCACAAGGAGTGCAAAAATCTGAGCTGGTACATCTTCAGCACTTAGCATTTGACACACAATCCTCAGGAGCAAGATCCTCCAACAAACAGAAGAGACTCTTGCTGCCTGAAAGAACTTTCGAGGAGGGAGAAAATGACTAATAGTTGGAATGGTAAATGGAGGCTGATCATTTACAGATTTTCACTCTTGAGGTTGAAACAGTTAAACATGGTACATCTTTGGTGAACTGAATGAAGGATTAGAAAAAGTATGCAGGCAACTTTAGCTACCCTGATGGAGTGAGTTCCCAGGTAACTGATTGCAAATGTCCTCAGCTGTTCATATTATACAGCAATGCTGGATCTTTCATCTTATTCCATTCTTTCAAGTCAAGTTTTATGTTTTCTTAGGTCCTGCAGAAAGATCTGGTGAAGTTTAGTGAGTGTAAGTCATGAGGTCAGTGGAAGTGTATAGGGCTTGCTCATTTCGTGGATGTGCTGAAAGATGTTGGAAAATCAGAATTAAATGATGATGGGAAGGTGATAAATTAAAGGGCATTGTCTGCAATGTGATATGAGGAAGGAGTTGATCGTTGATTTGATTTGAATCGATTGATTTATTGTCAGTGTACCTAAGTACAGTGAAAAGCTTTGTTTATGAGCATTACAGGCTGATCACAGTAAGAAAGGACATTCAGATCATAGGGTGAAAAAAAACCGAGAGGCATACAGGTTATATTGCGCAAGATGTGCATTACGTAAGATCAGTGTTAGCAAGGTCTGCATTATTTGAAGTTAGAGAGTCCATTCAGCAGTCCAGTAAAGGCAGGGAAGAGGCTGTTCTTAAACTTGTTGGTGCATGTGTTCAAGCTTCTGTATCTTCTGCCTGGTGGAAGAGATTGTAGGAGAGCATTACCAGGGTGCGATGTCTCTTTGACGATAAAAGGCAGCCTTTTTGTGGCTGCAAATATCTTAAATGGAATCTGTGGCTGGAAGGTCGGCTTCTGTGATAGTTTCGGTCGTGCATACAACCTTCTATAGTTTCTTATAGCCCTGGCCAGAGCAGTTGCCGTCCCAGGTTATTATGCACCTGGACAGTATGCTTTCTATTGTGCAACTGTAAAAGTTGGTGAGGGATCTTGTGGACATGCCGAATTTCCTGAGCCACCTGAGGAAGAAGAGGCATTGCTGTGCCTTCAAGACACATGGTTGTCAGTTATTGTCACTCCGAGGAACTTGACGCTCTCGACTGTCCAACATCAGCTCCGTTGACTTAGATGGGGCGTGTTCTCCTCCCTTGTTTCTGAAGTCAATGATCAGTTCTTTAGTTTTGCCATCATTGAGAGAGAGGTTGTTCTCATTGCACCGTGTCACCAAACCCTCTATCTCCTCTCAGTATTCTGACCCATTGCTGTTAGATATCAGTCCTATCACAGTGGTGTTGTCAGCAAGCTTGGAGATGGCATTCATTTACAATTTGGCTACACAGTCATGGATGTACAGAGAGTACAGTAAAGGACTGAGAACTCATCCTTGGGGGGCTCCAGTGTTGAATGTTATTGTGGAGGAGGTGCAGTTGTCTACCTTCACTGATTACAGTCTGCGGGTCAGGAAGCTGAGGATCCAGTTGCAGAAGGCGGAGCCAAAACCTAGGTTAGTGGCAAGGTGTAGGGAGCAAATGACCTAAAAGGTGGGATAACATGAGCAAAGTAAGTGAAGAGTGATTGTAATGAGGAAAAATATTATCATGTTGTTCCTTTGTGATAAACTGGGAAGTACTGTTGAAAGTGTTAGGGATTGGAGTGGAAGTTTTGTGGTGAAATGCAGGTGGAGAAATGAAAAAGGATAATCACCCTTGTGCTTTGTTGAATTTTGTATAGGGTTTGCTGATAGCGGTACCACTATTGAAACTCAAACCATTACTCCCTATGAATTGTTAATATGAAAGGTGTGGTGGATGACCTCACTACATATGTCTTCACCTTTTCAATAAAATCCTCCCAGATAATCTAAGAATTTTGCTTGATCTCTCTCTCTCTCTGTCAGAAACTTCACTTGATGGAAATGTTTACTCCCAGATCAGTCAAATGAAAGCACTTAGCAGTAAAGATAGTGTCACCATAAACCATTGGACCATAGGGCTGCTCTCTCATTAGAAATAGAGAGAGAGAGAACTGATGCTGGTTTTATATCAAGGTCACCATGCCTCAGGCAAGGGATGAGCTCAAGAAAGTGGGACCATCATGGTGACCTCAACTGGTGTGGGGACCACAAGCAGGAATTCAATCCTATTTGATCAATGTTATGGACTAGGCCAGACCACTCAAAACATTCTTGAGCAGGCAACCCAGACCATAACTTTGCAATTTGTTTCAGTAAGTGTACAGTGAAAATTACCCAGAATAAGTTAGGTAGGTTGACTACCAGATTTTAAAACAGACAGAAATTTATTCACAAAATTACACAATAAAACATAAAGAACAAAATAACAAACCCCTATAGAACTCACTCTATCCAAACTAGACTTAATTATGTTGTTCTGAATATAAACAGTCCCAAAAAGCAAACAATTAAAAAATGGAACAGATGCTTACAGATTGAAGTTAGAAGGGCAGCAGAAGAGAGAGAGCCAGTTCACACAGTCTACTGCTAAATTTCTAACTAGAACTGCCCGGCTAGAGAGCTGACCGCTCCCCTTTCATTACACAGGTTACTTCTAAACTGCGACCACTTTGGCCTGAAGTCTCATTTGGTTATATATAAACAAAAAGGCCTCTTGACCTTTAATCTCTGTACCAAACCAGTTTAATCAGAAACCGGGAGAGTTTTATGACCCCTCTGAAACAAGGGCACGGTATCCTTGAGGAAAGGAACAGCCTTTAGAAAAAAAGGACCAGCTTTGTGACACCAATCATAGTCGTCCTTTAAATACTGTTCAGAGAGTGACTGGAACTGCCATACAGTTTACTTGAGGATCAAAAGTGCCAATTTAAGTTATGTCCTGGAGTTCAAATGACCTGAGTCTGACACTGACAAGCCAGAGTGGGAGGGATGCTTGCCAATCCTTTCCATTTTCTCCAAGTTATAATCATGGCATAAGTCTCTCTAGACTGTCACCAGATATAATTTAAGAGTAATTTCTTCTGTGAAATCAGTGCTTTTTAAAATCTGATTACCTCAAAAGAAATATTATGTAGCCTCATTTTCAGAGTCAAGTGGAAAATTCTTTAAATTGTGGTGCTATTTGATTCTCATACTTGAAAATTATTTATGAGAGGCCTGTGACCTGCAGTGTGCTTGAAGTGCCCCATGATTTACTGAATGAATACATTTCGGATTTCAATCATGAAAGCATAGACTGATAATTAATGTTAACTGCACTGTTGACCAAGATAATATGACCACACCATTCTGTGATCATTGCACTAACTGACATGCATCAGCATTGAGAACACAACATTACATTTCTAGGTCTTCATGTGAGAGGGGTGTACTGCTGCTATGGCGCTTTTTTCCAAACATCATAGTAGACGAATATATTATTTTGACAGAATGAACCTTAAATACAGTCAGCAGTTGGAGACATGGAAAGTGACCTGGATAATTGACAAAAAAGGGATGAGTTCTAGCACTCTGCTTTCATTTGCAATATTGGCATGAATCAATTATATTTCTTTCAATGCTGCTACCCTAAATGGCCCAAATGGCCTACTATTACATCATAATACTTTGAATGTTTAAAGCGTTCTAGGCAGTGATTACTGGAATTGAAAAGACGGAAGAGAAACTTGAAAACATCTACAAGGCAAGATTAAAATACCTGAAGTTCATGAAAGAACTTCAGGGCTAGCATGATGGCTTGTACTGCCAGCTCTCGGCACCAGGGACCTGGGTTCGATCCCAGCCTTGGGTGACTGTCTGTGTGGAATTTGCACATTTTCCTCATGGCTGGGTTTCCTCTGGATGCTCCAGCTTCCCCCCACAGCCCAAAGATGTGTAGTTTTGGTGGGTTGGCTGTGCTAAATTGCCTGGGATTTATCCAGGGATATGCAAGCTGAGGGTAAGTGGATGAATCTTCAGGGATGGCCTTCAGAGGGATTGTGTGGGCTGAATAGCCTGCTTCCACACTGTAGGGATTCTGTGATGACCTGTTATTAAATCCAGGATTACCAAATTACCAGAATATCAATGCAGCCAGATAAACTCTGGACATTTTGTCACACTCTCTTACTCTCCCATTGTAGCTGAGAAATTGAAGGAAACATTGGAAAAAAAATGTTTTAATTTCTGATTTTTTTTGTAGGAATTTCAGTAATGTTGCATTGAAACTATGCCAGAAAATCAGAACAATCCATGTGGAAATCAATGGAGAATGTGTTTATGATTTCTCACAGTGCATTGAGGCAATTTTTGTCCTTGACTGCAGCAGGCTTATCATAATCAAAGCTACTTTTCTGCAACAGCAACTTGTAGCCAAGACGTTTGGAAGTGTATTGGTTGACAAATTCAATAAACAAGTACACAGACCAATCGTTTCCAATATAGATGGAACTCATTTGGAACTACTCAGTAAGCAATATATGTTATCATTGCTAACATTTTCAGTAAACTGATATTGTATGAAATTATTTTTAAAATGCATTTGCAACCACTGGACTTCTTAGCCAATTAAGTATCTTTGAAGTTTAGTCACCATTGTGATGTAGAGTAATGTTGTAATACAGGTTAATATTGCAATGCATTCTCTCCCTTTCAGCTGCCCAAGCTTCAATTTTGCTTAGTCTTGCTTTGGGTATTTCTCAAATTGATGCTGATTTTTATACCATGAGAAAAACTGCATAACATATGGTAGACCAGTAGCTTCCCCTTATTGGTGAAGAGGTTCCTTTTTAGTCAACATGGTTTTGTGCGTGGGAAATCATGTCTCACAAACTTGATTGAATTTTTTGAATAAGTAACAAAGAAGATTGGTGAGGGCAGAGCAGTAGGTGTGATCTATATGGACTTCAGTAAGGAATTTGGCAAGGTTCCCCATGGGAGACTGATTAGCAAGGCTAGATCTCCAAGGCTAGCCATTTGGATACAGAACTGGCTCAAAGGTAGAAGACAGAGGGTGGCGGTGTAGGGTTGTTTTTCAGACTGGAGGCCTGTGACCAGTGGAGTGCCACAAGGATCGGTGCTGGGTCCTCCACCTTTTTGTCATTTACATAAATGATTTGGATGCAAGCATAAGAGGTACAGTTAGTAAGTTTGCAGATGACACCAAAATTGGACGTGTAGTGGACAGCGAAGAGGGTTACCTCAGATTAAAACAAATCTGGACCAGATGGACCAATGGGTTGAGAAGTGGCAGATGGAGTTTAATTCAGAAAAATGCGAGATGCTACATTTTGGGAAAGCAAATATTAGCAGGACTTATATACTTGATGGTAAGGTTCTGGATTAGTGGTGCTGGAAGAGCACAGCAGTTCAGGCAGGATCCGAGGAGCAGTAAAATCGACATTTTGGGCAAAAGCCCTTCATCAAGAATATAGGCAGAAAGCCTGAAGGGTGGAGAGGTAAGTGAGAGGTGGGTGGAGGTGGGGAGAAAGTAGCATAGAGTACAATAGGTGAGTGGGGGAGGGGATGAAAGTGATAGGTCGGGGGGGGGGAGGGTGGAGTGGATAGGTGGAAAAGAAGATAGGCAAGTAGGACAAGTCATGGGGACAGTGCCCCCGAGCTGGAAGTTTGGAACTGGGGGAAGGGGAAATGAGGAAACTGTTGAAGTCCATATTGATGCCCTGGGGTTGAAGTGTTCTGAGGCGGAAGATGAGGCGTTCTTCCTCCAGGCGTCTGGTGGTGAGGGAGCAGTGGTGAAGGAGGCCCAGGACCTCCATGTCCTCGGCAGAGTGGGAGGGGGAGTTGAAATGTTGGGCCACAGGGCGGTGTGGCTGATTGGTGCTGGTGTCCCGGAGATGTTCCCAGTAGAAAAGGTGGGGTGGGAAGAGGTGTAATCCAGGTAGCTGTGGGAGTCAGTGGGTTTGTAAAAAATGTCAGTGTCAAGTCGGTCGTCATTAATGGAGATGGAGAGGTCCAGGAAGGGAAGGGAGGCCCACCGACTCCCACAGCTACCCGGATTACACCTCTTCCGACCATACCTCCTGCAAAAATGCCATCCCGTATTCCCAATTCCACCGCCTCTGCCGTATCTGCTCCCAGGAGGACCAGTTCCACCACAGAGCACACCAGATGGCCTCCTTCTTTAGAGACCGCAATTTCCCTTCCCACGTGGTTAAAGATGCCCTCCAACACATCTCGTCCACATCCCGCACCTCCACCCTCAGACCCTACCCCTCCAACCGTAACAAGGACAGAACGCCCCTGGTGCTCACCTTCCACCCTACCAACCTTTGCATAAACCAAATCATCCGCCAACATTTCGGCCATCTCCAAACAGACACCACTACCAGGGATATATTCCTCTCCCCACCCCTTTCCGCCTTCCGCAAAGTCTGTTCCCTCCGTGACTACCTGGTCAGGTCCACACCCCCCTACAACCCACCCTCCCATCCTGGCACCTTCCCCTGCCACGGCAGGAATTGCAAAACCTGTGCCCACACCTCCCCCCTCACCTCCATCCAAGGCCCTAAAGGAGCCTTCCACATCCATCAAAGTCTTACCTACACATCCACCAATATCATTTATTGTATCCGTTGCTCCCGATGCGGTCTCCTCTACATTGTGGATACTGAGCGCCTCCTAGCAGAGCGCTTTAGGGAACATCTCCGGGACGCTTGCACCAATCAACCACACCGCCCTGTGGCCCAACATTTCAACTCTCCCTCCCACTCTGCCGAGGACATGGAGGTCCTGGGCCTCCTTCACCGCTGCTCCCTCACCACCAGACGCCTGGAGGAAGAACGCCTCATCTTCCGCCTCGGAACACTTCAATCCCAGGGCATCAATGTGGACTTCAACAGTTTCCTCATTTCCCCTTCCCCCACCTCACCCCAGTTCCAAACTTCCAGCTCAGCATTGTTCCCATGACCTGTCCTACCTGCCTATCTTCTTTTTCACCTATCCACTCCACCCTCCCCCCCGACCTATCACATTCATCTCCTCCCCCAGTCACTTATTGTACTCTATGCTACTTTCTCCCCACCCCCACCGTCCTCTCATTTATCTCTCCATGCTTCAGGCTCTCTGCCTGTATTCCTGATGAAGGGCGTTTGCCCGAAATGTCGATTTTACTGCTCTTTGGATGCTGCCTGAACTGCTGTGCTCTTCCAGCACCACTAATCCAGAATCTGGTTGCCAGCATCTGCAGTCATTGTTTTTACTTACTGGTCAGGTCCTAGGGAATGTTGCTGAACAAAGAGACCTTGGAGTGCAGGTTCCAAGCTCCTTGAAAGTGGAGTCGTAGGTAGATAGGATAGTGAAGAAGGCGTTTGTTATGCTTTCCTTGATTGGTCAGAGTATTGAGTACAGGAGTCGGGAGGTCATGTTGCGACTGTACAGGACATTGGTTAGGCCACTGTTGGAATATTGCATGCAATTCTGGTCTCCTTCCTATCAGAAAGATGTTGTGAAACATGAAAGGGTTCAGAAAAGATTTACAAGGATGTTGCCAGGGTTGGAGGATTTGAGCTATAGAGAGAGGCTGAACAGGCTGGGGCTGTTTTCCCTGGAGTGTCGGAGGCTGAGGGGTGACCTTATAGAAGTTTACAAAATTATGAGGGGCATGGATAGGATAAATAGACAAAGTTTTTTCCCTGGGGTTGGGGAGTCCAGAACTAAAGGGCATAGGTTTAGGGTGAGAGGGGAAAGATATAAAAGAGACCTAAGGGCGCAGTTTTCACGCAGAGTGTGGTACATGTATGGAATGAGCTGCTAGAGTATGTGGTGGAGGCTGGTACAATTGCAACATTTAAGAGGCATTTGGATGGGTGTATGAATAGGAAGGGTTTGGAGGGATATGGGCCGGGTGCTGGCAGGTGGACTAGATTGGGTTGGGATATCTGGTCGGCGTGGACAGGTTGGACTGAAGGGTCTGTTTCCATGCTGTACATCTCTATGACTCTCTGACTCTATAAATGTCTTAACATCTAGCGTCAATTATTTTAGACCTACTCTCGCCAAGGAAATAAATTCTCTGTGTTTTGTGTGGAGCAGAACAGAAAATGTGTTCTTTGTTAATACATTTGTGCCTGCACAAGATGTAGGACACAAAAGAAATCATCCTTCAGGTGAGTGCAGTCAGGCCCTGTCAAGAGGTTGGGATTTGTATTTATTTGCATTTAAATCCATACTGTAAACTAAACATTGAACATCTACTGGGTCCAACAATTATCTCCCATTTCTACCACTTGTGTAGAGAAACAGATTGTCATATTTTTCATGGTTCAGTGGTCTCTCATTTGCATAATGTATTCGCATGTTGAGACAGGGACTAATTTCTATTTTATTCAGTCCACAGAATTGCCTCAGTTGATATTTTGCAAATCGAATATTTTAATAAACTGTCACAGACTGAGCCTAAATTTCTATCTGCTTAACTCATTGGCATTGTAAATATAAATATATTTGCAAATTGGCAGTCCTCAAAGGAACTGGAGCAGAGAACGTAGACAGTAGTTTGTTGCAAGACGATATGTTGAGGCTGATAAGTTATTTATGTTTGATCCCCCATGAGATGTCTGATACAAAAGAATTTGAAGACAAGTTTTAAAACATTAAGGAAAATATTTAAAAGAACTTTTATCATGATTCCTTAATTTCTTGCTTTTGGTTCGCTTTCTGTCTTGGCATTCTGCTTTATTTCCCTTTAACTTTTCCTTCTAATATGTGAATTGATTTTCCTAAGATTTATTTTCCACTTAAGTTCATGATCTATATTTTGTGATACCTTCCCTTGTTCTAAAATATTTAACGCGTGTAGATTTATGGCTATATGTGTGCTTAAAAACTTGTATATTATTTTTAGTTCAGATTAATCTCTTCAAACATTCCTGAAATAAAGCAACATATTCAATGACCATCACAAGCAACAGAATTTTGGGCATGTATGGCCAGGAAAGTGAGGAGGAAATGTGTAACATAGTCTGGGACAAAAAGAGGGCTGATGCTTGAAGGGATAGTCGAAAGGCGTGAGATCAAAGATGTAACATGCTTTGAGATGTCTTAATGTGACTGTTTAAATAGAATATTTTTATTTCTTAATTTACAGTACAAAAATAAACAATCATTTATGCTTTCATGAATCCAAACAATCAAGTCCTCTTGAAAGAAATCAAAATAGTACCCATTTTAAGTGGTTGAAAGAGAAATGAGATGATAATTTGGCATGGAACGTGTTTGTGTTAGCTTGCATTAATTTCGGGGCTCCAATGAGGCATGTGCATTCTTTATGTAAGGCCTTCTATCTTCAGCTAAACTTTAGTGTGTGACAATGCAGAATTTTGTAATTTGGGCACTGAGATCTATTTTGTTGAGTCATCAAAGAATATTCCTAGAATGTGAATGTATTATGTTTTAAATACCATTAGCGAAGAAAGGAATATTGGCTAAGACACTGAGATGATTTTCTGTTCTTTATTGAGTAATAATGTTGTGATATTTTGGCTGTGATCTTGACTGAGGTGCATTTTGTGAGGGAAGCTGGAAAGATGGGATATTTAGATTAGCTCACACTCTGCCAATTTCATTCTGTAGCATGTGTCTTTATTTATCAAGCAAGTTTACCTTCTGAAAGACAGTTTGATTGGTAGGCTTAGGTTCTGGTCATGACCAGGATCCCGAACATGAAGAATACCCGAAAACATCCAACTCCAAATTGAGTCAGACCATTTTTTGGATGGCATCAGACTTTCCCAGTCTTGATTGTCGAGAATTGCTTTGGAGAGGGTACATAAAAGGTTTACCAGGATGTTGCCTGGTATGAGAAATTTTAGCTGCGAGGAAAGGTTGGATAGCCTGGATTTGTTTTCAATGCAGGCGGTTGAGGGGTGTCCTGACAGACATTTATAAGATTGTGAATGGCATGAGTAGAGTGGAAAGTATGAGCATTTTTCACAGGATGGAGGGGTCAACTACGAGGGGATGCAAATTCAATGTGTGGGGTGGAGTGGGGGTGTGGGGATGAAATGCTTAAAAGAGATGTGCAAGATACATTTTTCACACAAAGGATGGTGAGGACCTGAAACACATTGCCAGAGGAGCTGGTGGAAGCAGACATAATAGTAGCATTCAAGAAACCCCTGGACAAATACATGAATAGGAAGGAAATGGAATAGAATAGAATCCCTGCAGTGTGGAAACAGGCCATTTGGTCTACTTCGACCATCAAAAGAGCACCCCACCCCAACAAATTCTCCTACCTTATTACTGCACATTTACTCCCGACTAATGTACTTAACCGACACATCCCTGAATGCTTTGGGCAATTTAGCATGGCCAATTCAGCTAACCTACACATCTTTGGAGTCTGAGAAGAAACCGGAGTACCCGGAGGAAATTCACGCAGACACAGGGAGAATGTGCAAACTCCACCTGAGACTGGCATCAAACCTGGGGCCCTGGCACTGTGAGGCAGCAGTGCAAACCACTGAGCCACCATGCTGCCAAGTAGAGAGATATGGATCCTGCAAGTGCAGAAAGTTTTAGTATGGAAGGGCAAAATGTGTCAGTGCAGACTTGAAGGGCCGAAGGGTCTGTTTTTGTATTGCTTTTTGTTCTTTGTTCTTTGAATAGGCTGGTGCAGTAAAAGGTTGTGACTTTCTTACCTCCACCCATATAGATTATACACCTTCCAATCCCGAAATCATTTCTTGCTATTGCACCTAATCTATCGCTAATGAACAGAACTAACCCACAACCTTTCTCTTCTGGCCTGTCCTTTCAAAATGTTACGTAGCCCTGAATATTTGGTTCCTAACTTTAATCTCCTTGTAATCTTATTCAATTAGAAGAAGCCCTACAGTATGGAAACAGGCCCTTCAACCCAACAAGTCCACACTGACCCTTGGAAGAGCATTCTGCCCAGACCCATTCCCCTACCCTATATTTACCCCTGGCTAATACACCTAACACTATGGGCAATTTAGCACGGCCAATTCACATGATCTGCACTTCTTTTGATTGTGGGAGGAAACTCACACAGACACGGGGAGAATGTGCAAACTCTACGCAGACAGTCACCCAAGGCAGGAATTGAACCAGGTCCCTGGTGTTGTGAGGCAGCAGTGCTAACTACTGAGCCACTGTGCTGCCCCTAGCTCCATAATGGATACAAGATCATACCCACGAGCTTTTGTTTGTGCCATTCACTCATTTACTTTGTTCTGAATAATGTATGCATTTAATTAAAGAGCTGTTAATTTTACCTTTTTACCATTTTTCCCCACTTTGATTACAGTAGCTGTTGTTCTGTTATGCTTGTACATACTGTGTCTTTCTGTCCCAATCTGCATATTATTATCAAAATAGCTGTCCTGTAATGCTGCCATATTCTTTTCCTTCGTAAGCCTACATACCCTTCTCCAGAACACTCCTTTTTTTTAATTAGCTTTAAGCTCTGTTAATAGACCTATTTATTTGATCTACTATCATACTGGTTCAAGCAAAGTGCATCCCATCAGAACAGATCCCTTCTGCTCTAGAACTGGCATCAGTGACCTATGAAATAAAACCCATTTTCTTTTCAATCATTTTCAATCCTTAGACCATGCCTTTAACCACTTGACTTTATTTACCCTTTGATAATTTGCTCTTGGCTCAGTTAGTAATCCTAGGATTACTACCGTGGATGTTTTCTTTTTAACTTAGCTGATAACAATATATTCTTTAGCACTACCTTCTTTCTAGCCCTATTGATGATGTTCATAACAATGTGGGTGATAACAACAGGATCGCTCCCCCGCCTCTCCATGATCCACTCCAGCTATGAGGGTATAACCTTGGCACGAGGCAGGGATCATGGCCTTTGGGATGCATGCTCAATAATATCTGTCCACCAATCATACTGCTGCCTACCACTACTACATTCATGTTTTTTTCCCCACACTTGAATGGCTTCCCCTCCTCCCTGGTTCCAAAGTCCAGTTTGTTCATTCCCCATGCAGTCCTCATTCTCATCCATGTAGCTTGCAAGAACCTTATAACTATTAGACAACAGTTCCATCTTGGGTCCCCATAGCTGTCTCACCTACAATCTTATCCTTGATCACAGACCAAGCTTGAATATTCAGGTGAATTTGTCTCTCTTTGACGCAGTGCAATGCCTGCAAATTGGACTCCAGCTCCTCAACTCTCTATGACTCTCATTACAGACTGATTGAGCTACAAACAGTTGCTGCAGTTTGTTCACTATGGATCACCTTGGTATCCAGCAGCTCCCAGATGCTGCATCTGCAATACGTCACCCACCTGCCATCTCTATCATATTTTTTATGTATGTTATTAATTAAATGACTCCTGTATCCTTCCTTTTTACACTTGAAGAATCCACATTGTGAACACTTTATTGTATTTTTTTTCCTTTTTTAATGTATTAGCATCAATTGTGCATTAAACATGTTATTTTTAAGCAAAAAGAGAGAAAAAGATTTGCATATATACTAAAGACTAGAAGCATTGTCCAACCCTACTCACCAATTAGCAGCTTTGTTCAGCCACCAAATACTGTTCTCATTCCACCACTGAATCCTTGCAAGGCTACTTCAGCATGCCAGAATAAACCACACTCCAATCTCTCTGTTCCTTCATTCCTATCATTAAAAATGTGCTAAACAAGCTAGAGATAGAGAAATGTCGACTGTGGAACTCAGAGTAGGTACCTGGAAGTTTCAACTCACTGCTGGCTGAACAGCCTCCATGTTGCTCACAGTGGACAGCATCACAAGGTATGATCTACAGGCAAGAGACGTACATACCCATCATCCTCGGATGTTGGCATTGAGCATTAGCCAAGCCCTCATGGCCATATTGGCATACACTGATCCAATCGCAGGATGTTCGGGAAGCACTGATATTGAAAGGCAGTTGCAGGGGCACTTTGTGTGTACAGACAGCCACCCAGCTTACTGACTGGATTAAGGTAGATCTCTTTTTCTCATAGCATTCACTCACTTAGTGCCTACCTGCATGCTTGCAGAATCCATACCTTGCCTTGTATGATCTTACCATGCCATGCCATTTAGCATATTCACACAACCAGGCAGTGTGCCTTGCTGCTTAACCGTACTAAGTCAATCTCGCTGTTTGATATTGTGCTATATCAATCTCATAACGTGACAGCAACATCATATTACATTCACACTGCATGTGCAGCAAGCAGGAGAAAATGAGGACTGCAGATGCTGGAGAGTCAGAGTCAAAAGTTGTGGAGCTGGAAAAAGCACAGCAGGTCAGACAGCATCCCAGGAGCAGGAGAGTTGATGTTTCGGGCAAAAGCCCCTCATTGTCTCAAAATCTTAGAGGAGTAGTCTTCACTAAAGTCCATGGAGGCACTCATCAGTCAGGGAGTCCTGGCATAGTAATTCAAGGGCAGATACCTTTCCAGAGGTTTGGACACTGTCAGGGGTACAGTCAGAGTGGTTCATGGTCCGTGGGTCTGTATCTCTGTAGTCTGGGGAGAAGGGATTGTAGTTAGCTCTTTGGCTCCATAGGGGCTGGTTGCTTACTCACTGGGGGAGATGGACAGACATCAGTTAAGGATCTGGGTACATCAATTCAAGACTGTTTAAACCACTCAAGGAAATGATCAGCCCATCAGATGTCTTCATGGAAACTAAGAGTAAAGGGAGTTGTAGAGGAACAAGAGGGGTCACGGCCAATGGAACAAGTGCCAGGAACCGAATGATTGGGAATGAGGGCTACAGGCTAGGTGTAAGTGGGAATGAGAATTGAGAAAGGGGGCGACAATAAGTATAAGGGGCAGTATGCGGTAAAGTACAGAGGGAAAAAGCATCATCTAGGATGTGGGTTCATCCACAGTTAGGAGAACTGTGGCTTTAAGTGGTAGACGGTGTATGACCACATTGGCATGGCCACTTCATATGCCAAGGGCTGGGGGCAAAAGGTAGGTAAATGAAGGCTCATGTTGATAGATTGGACTGGAACTTGTGGAAGGGTCTGGATGTCCAGAGTCTGGAAGCCACTGGCTGAAAAGCATTCTCTTTCATCTTTCATCATGCTAGAAATCAAAAGAACACATCAGAACAGAAAGTGGCAGTGGCCACAATCAGAATGAGTGGGTAGTTGACTCAGCCTATGAGGGCAGAGTCTGCAGGACCCATTGATGGAGACCCTTTAAAAAGAGACAAGGTGACACACAGAGTGATGCACTGTACAGGACGCAATTCCTGGTGAATGCATTGACTCCCTTTGTGCTGTGCACTTTCCTGCCTCAGACATTACTGACCATCTCATTCACATAAACACCTAGGACAAGAGGTCAATTTAAAAGAAAAATTAAATACAATAGTCTTGAAAATTTCATGAATCTTAAACTGTAAAAGATATGGTAGAATTATTAGTCTGTCCACACCATAAACCCATTCCAAAACAGGAAACAGGATTATTCACATTTTGGAATGGGACACTCACGCTAGGGCCTGTCCCACTGGGACACTCCTTCTGCAAATCTGGCAATATATTGGAGCAAACAATTGCTGTTCTATCGAAAAATTGATATGACTTACTTTGGTGAATGTCAGAATTTGGTGAAAGTGTTATCCCTCATTGATCAGCCTGGTTTTACAAAGCAATGGTTACTACATGACTGGAATTATAGAACCATAGAAATTATAGAGTTTGGGTGGAGCATTCCGCCCATCTTATTCATACTGACCCAAAGACTCCCAGATACCATTTCTAATCCCACCTTCCAGCATATGGCCCATAGCTATTGAGCTTAAGGTGCAGATTCAGGTTGTTTATAAAAGAATTTAGGGTCTCTTATAAGATAGCATTAGGCTTATGACCCAGTATTAATTGTGATTATGTTTCCCATAGTTAGGTTTAGCCCTGAGGTATTGTTGCTCGAGAAGAAGGTGTAGTAGTGTTACTTGTCTCTGATCACTCCGAACACCCCATCTGAAATACAGATTCAGTGAAGGAGAGGCAGAAATCTAATGATCAGAATCACTTCATTCCAATTTTTAGCTGCAGTGGACTGTGGAAGACTGATAATATCACCAAATGAAAAGGATACTGAACTTCTGGGCTAATAACATGTCTGATATGTCCACCAATAAAATCTCAGTGCATGCTTTGTGAAATGGAAGCAGTTCAGCAAGATTCTGCTGTGTCCCAAACTGGTTTACAGATGATCTATTACAAAGCTAATCATATTTAATAGGTTATTGTATTCCAGTGAGCTAATAACAGCATATACTGATTCCCATTTTGAATCAGTTTGATTATTCTTTGTATAGAATATGTAATTGCCACAGTTCAACAATGTTTGGATGAAGATTTCTGATTTATGGTCATTTAAATCTTGTGCAAACCCAAAAAGATTTTCATGACTTTTGTTTAATAAAAGCAGAAGACATTTAATAGGAAATCCCACTAACTATAGACAGCAGGATAACTAATATTAAGCAGCAGGATTTTTTAAAGACTGTCTGAAACAGTATTGAGCAATTCCAATCAAAATGATACAGTAAGCAAAGACATTGGGCTGTAATGTAATTAAAAAAGGTACCGTTCAAGAAAATGATGACATATAATTCCAAAACATATCTGTTATGTTATGAACAATATTTCAAGTAAAACAAAATTAATTTGCTAGTTTATGTTTAAATTGAAATATGAACACATTAGAAATAAATGTCAGGAAGTATGGTGCATTTTATGGAAAACAAAGATTTTCTCATTACTCTGTAAGTGTATATAATACCTTTGTAACCAGACCCAATAGTAAACATTTCCTTTTTATTAATGGAATCCATCTACCCAGACATATGATAATAAAAATTATGTTAACGCTTTATATTAGAAGTGAGAATCTTGTTATAAGCAAGTCCACTTATAGTGACAAGCAAAACAATGAGAGAAAAGGACAAAGCTAGGAAGATTAATGCCATTTGTGAAAAATTGTTGTTCACGTTTAATTGATTTGAATAAATCTTTATTAAAAAATGCCCCTTTGGAAGATCTTGTGACAAGAAATTATCATTTGGGTACTGAGCAGCCTTCCACCAAGTGAGAATGAAAATGAAATGGAGCGTCCTTAAAGTCTTAGTAAAGGCATTAATGCGCACATTTAATGTCCATTGGAAGATTCAGTGTTGATGTTGTCATTTGCAATATAGTGTTTAAAGGAGAGGTTTTTATCCTCTGGCCAGATGGTTTATTGTGCTTTGAGTAATCAACACACTCTGTCAAATTTTATGAATTAAATGAAAGCTTTTCCGTACAATGCTTTTTGAGCATTTTTCTAGAATCTACTCTCTGCAGTTTGAACTGGTTGTCCTAGAGTTAGAAATTCTTTTGATTGAACAAGTTCAGTAATGGATTTACCTAAGAGACCACTAGGAATGTTCAGATAGTACACACAGGCCATCAATGAAACTATGTACACTTTCCAGGAAGTTGTTATCTACTGTGAAAGCATGATTTCACCTGTTCCAGTGTTGTTTTAGAAGTGCAATAATGATCAAAAGCTGTTGGGAGATTGTCAAATGCAATTTATTTCTCATTGACTTGTCTGTGTAACACATGATCTGATGTAATCCCACATAGTAAAGAAACTTATTTTTCTGAATTTGTTTTGATGTCCAATCCAGAAGCAGTGTGGAATCTTTGCAACTGTGCTTTCTATAGTTGCCTATTTTTTGATCTATGGAATTAATCTGAAAGTTTACTGTTTTTCTGATAGACAGACTGGTAGGCACATTTTGTTGCATTGTTTGATTGCCAATAGGTGTTTGTAGCTGTTCATTATTTTCTTGACTTGGAAGAATGTTATTAAGGTGTTTGTTTCCCTGGTACTATGCTTACTTTATTGGCTTCTTTGTTGATTAAAGTTATTATTGAACCTTTGCCATTGTAAAGGTAGTTATAATACTAAAATTGAAAGCTATTGAAGTTTCTGTTGTTTTAAAGACTGTCATTGACGTAAAGTTTGATTTTCCTTTACCAAAGAAGTGTCTTTAAAGAAAAGAGTTAAAATACTTATTTTCCAAGATGGACAGAATGATTTCCTAAACATCAGTGGGCAGAAACTTCCTTAAATGACTTCGCTCAATAATATTTAACAGTTTTATCGACAGTATCAAAGATGGTTGACATGATATCATTCATCCCATTGTTTATTGCATTCACATTGAACATGTCTAGTAACTGACTTATTTAAAAGAGTCATAGTCATAGAGTTATAGAGATGCAGTATGGAAACAGACACTTCAGTCTAACTCGTCCACGCCAATCGGTTATCCTAACCTAATCTAGTCCCATTTGCCAGCACCTGCCCCTTAACCCTCTAAACCCTTCCTATTCATATACCCATCCAGACTGACAATTCTGTCTCCAATGAATTCTTGTTGTAAGTTTCCATAATTGCATGATCAGATATCCAATGCATCTAATCTAACAGTACCTGATCGATTTATACTCTTTATCTTTATCGAATTTTATGCATTTTAATTAACAAAACTGAGAAAAAAACCTGTTATGAAATGTTCCTTTCATCCCATGAAATAACAAAGACTTTGAAAACTTTGCTGTTCTGTCTCTGATATTGCAATTTTTCTTTTTCAACAGATTTTTTTAAAGCTGGTACCTGAAGAATCATTCAAATGTGTTGCTGTTAACTTTGCCATTGAGTAACTGGCTCAGAAATTTGGTAATTCCCCAAATGAAGTCTAAACTATATTTCTCGGCCTAGTTTTCTAGGGGAAATAAAGCTTCCTTCGATCTTACAAATACTGCCAATCCCAGAAATCTGACGTTAAAAAACAAAAAGTGCTGCAGAAACTGAGCATAAGGACATAGGAAATATAAGCACTAATAGGCCATTCGGCCCCTCATGACTGTCCTACCATTCAACAAGATCATGGCTGATTTGTCCCATGCCTCAACTCCTCTTTTATGTCAACTCAGCAAGCTGTCAACTCCTCGATATCGCAAAAATCTATCTACCTCTTCTTTAATTTTTTTTTTTATCCATTCATGGGATATGGGTATCACTGGCTTGGCCTGCATTTATTGCTCATCCCTAAATGCCCTTGAGAAGGTGGTGATGAGCTGCCTTCCTCGATTGGTGCAGTCTGTGTACTGTAGGTGCACCCTCAATGCTGTGAGGGAGAGATTCCACAGTTTTGACCCAGCGACATTGAAGAAACTAGTGATATGTTTGCAAGTCAAGATTGTGAGTGGCTTGGAAGAGAACTTAAAGGTGG
The DNA here is from genome assembly GCF_037043375.1 of Chiloscyllium plagiosum. Taxonomy (NCBI): domain Eukaryota; kingdom Metazoa; phylum Chordata; class Chondrichthyes; order Orectolobiformes; family Hemiscylliidae; genus Chiloscyllium; species Chiloscyllium plagiosum. Next base: position 81,061,032 of record NW_028270140.1, read on the forward strand.
AGAATTCTAGACAGTCACACCCTCCAAGAAAAGAATTTCCTTCAAAATCTCAGTTTTAAATGAGTGTTCCCATATTCTGTAACATTTGCCCTTAATTCAAGTCTCCCCTATTAGTAGAAACATCTCAAAATCTACCCTATCAAACCCTTTCTGAATCTTGTATGTTTCAATAAGATCATCCTTCATTCTTTAAATTCTATTGAACAAAGACCTAGCCTGTTTAACATTTCCTGATACAACTCCCACATCCTCAGGAATCAACTAGTGAATTTCTTTGAACTATCTTCAATACAAATGTATCGTTCTTTAAAAAAAAGGCAATCAAAATGGTGTACAGAACTCCAGACTGAAAATAACAATTGCTGGAGATTACAGTGGGTCAGGCAACATCCATAGAGAGAAAGAGAACAAACTATTGTTTCTCATCTAGATGACTCTTCATCAGAACTGAAGTGAAGTGCGGATGGAGCAGCATTTATGCTATCGATGGTTCTGGGGTTGGCAGGGTATAGGGTGCTGGTGGACAATAGCTGTTGATAGTTCAGATTAAGTGACCGGGATATGAGAATGGAAGAACAATTGTGTGGCTAACTTCCAGACTTGAAAGAGAAGAAATGGGTATCTTGTGTATTGTAATCACTGCACCCGATGTGGCCTACTCTACATTGGAGATACCAAACACAGACTGGGTGACCACTTTGCAGAACGCCTCCAATCCATGCACAGGCAGGATCCCAACCTTCTCATAGCCAGTCATTTTAACAAAGAATCCTGCACACATGCCCACTTGTTTGTCCTTGACATACGGCAGTGCTCCAGTGAATCACAGCACAAACTGGAGGAACATCATCTCATCTTCAGACATCTTATACTCCATAACCACCTGGTGAAGGAGCAGCGCTCTGAAAGCTAGTGCTTCCAATTAAACCGGTTGGACTATAACCTGGTGTGTGATTTTTAACTTTGTCACCTCAGTTCAACACCAACATCTCCAAATCACATCTTCAGACTAGCCACTTCACAGCCTTCTGGTCTCAAATTGTGAACACACTTCCATTTCTTCCCTTTCTTTTAGATTAATTTGTTACATTCTCTGTCTACCTTTTGATTCTTCCTACTTAAGTGCATGATCTCATAATTTCTATGTTAAACTCTATCTAACAAGTTTTTGCTCACTCATTCAATCTATCTACAGTATACCCAATTTAGACACCTTATATTCTCATCACAACATCTTTTGAATTGTCCACAAATTTGGATACACTACACTCTGCTCCCTCTTCTAAGACTTTAATATAGATAATAAATAAATGAGAATCCTAGGACTGATCTTGTGCCCCTCCACTACAGCTTCTTAATCTGAACAAATGATCCATTAATCCAGACTCTCTGTTTTCTGTTTGTTAACTAATGCTCAGTCCATACATATTACACCTAATAGCATGATCCTCCTATCTTGCGGAATAACCTATAACATGGCTCCTTATTGAATGCCTTCTGAAAATCCAAATATGATATGCCAACTAATTCCCCTTATTATGGACCAGGCCAGACCCCCTCAAAACATTTCAAAAAGGTATCCCCGATCCTAACCTTTTAAATTGTTTTAGGTAGATATAGAGTGGATATTCCAGGAGTGATGCAGCTGGCCAAACTTCTTGGCTTCAAGTAAACAAAACTTATTTACACATCACCAAATGAAATACAATAGCGCCTCGACATACGAATGACCCCGTTCACGAACAAATCGATTTACGAACAGGATTGTACGTAAAATTTTGCTTCAACATATGTATGAAATTCAAAGTACGAACGAAGGTATAAACGCAAAAAGCCCGTGTGTGACCACGTGGTTTCATTGTTCTGCTTTGCTACGCGCTTGTTGAATGCAAAAGCTCTCAGGGCCCCCGTGATCTCATTCAGTTCGTCTTTGGCGCGTGTGCGGTGAACAGCGTTCATTGCTACGTCCAAGCATTCTTACGCTATCCGAACAATGGGAAAAATTGATTCAGTTCACGAACTTTTCAGTTCGCGAACCGGGTCCCAGAATGGATTAAGTTCGGAAGTCGAGGTGCTACTGTACAAGCAAAATAAAATTGAATTTAAAATAGCACCTATTTGAAAACCCAACTGACATGACATCCGTTCAATTTAATGAAGGAATTGTTCCGATTTCTTGCAACATCCTCATAAACACACCCCTTAGCAAAAAAGATAAGTTCAAACACAGGGAGAAATGTTAGAGAGAGATAGTCAGCCAGAAACATCTGTTGCATCAGGGAACCTTTTTTTCCCAGCAGTTTTCTTTGACCAACAACTTTGAACAGACTGCTTGCTAAAAACCCAAACCAAACCAAACCAAAACTAAGAGAACACTCTGAATTGGGAGAACTGGCCACTCCCCTTTCATTGTACAAGCGTTTTAAAACAAAAGCCTTTTCCCAATTGTTGCCTTCGGCAGTTTCTATTAGCAATTAGCAGAAGTCCCTTATCCCAGACAAATTGGAACGTCTGCCTTTTACAACCCCTCTTGAAAAAAACCAAGGACAATATAACAACATAGTAGGGCAGCATGGTGGCTCAGTGATTAGCACTGCTGCCTCACAGTGCCAGGGACCTGGGTTTGATTCCAGCCTTGGGCAACTGTCTATGTGGAGTTTGCACATTCTCCCCGTATCTGCATGGGTTTCCTCTGGGTGCTCCGGTTTCCTCCCACAATCCAAAGATGTGCAGGTCAGGTGAATCGGCCATGCTAAATTGCCCATATTATTAGGTCATTAGTCAGGGGTAACTATAGGGTAGGGGAATGGCTCTGGGTAGGTTACACTTTGGAGGGTCGGTGTGGGCTTGTTGAGCCTGTTTTCATACTGCAGGGAATCTAATATAATCTAATCATAACCTTGTTAAAGGAGCATCATCATCCCACCCTTAATCAATGTTGCTTATTATATCCTCGAAGAACTCTAGGAAAATTTGTTGAACATGACTATCCTTTCACAAAGCCATATTCACTCCGCTTGATTACTTTAAGTTTTTCCTGCTAGGTGTTTCTAAACAACAATCTCTAGAATTTTCCCATTGACAGATTTCAGACTAACTGGCCTCTAGTTTACTGTCTCCCTCCCTTCTTGAGTAGAGTGACATGTTAGCAGTTTGACAATCGACTGGAATTCTCCCAGAATGCAGTGAGTTTTGAAATATGCTGCCTGTGTAAGATTCTGCAAATCTTCTGGGGAGAAAGATGCATTAACATCAGCATCCTTCACCTGGCCAACATTATCAGCATCGAACACACATGATTGGCTGTGACAGGCCCGGCACATCATCCCCATGACTAGCACGAGACTTCCCAAGTGGCTGCTCTACTCCCAGCTTTGAAACAACAGGTGCGCCACAGGCGGACAGTGGCAGTGCTTCAGGGATACCCTCAAGGCTTCACTGGCAAAGTGCAGCTTTCCCACAGACACCTGGAAATCACTGACTCAAAACTGTCCAAAGTAGAGAAGGAGCATCTGGGAGGGCATGAAACATCTTGAAGCTTGCCTTTGGAAAAAGCGGAAGCCAGGCGAAGATAGCGGAAGGAATGCACTGCCACCCAATACCCCACCTACCCTTCCCTGTGACCATCTTCCACCCAAAGTATAACAGAGCCTGTGGAAGCCACATCAATCTGCACAGCCACCTACAGACTCATCCTGAAAGTTGATGAGATTCAACTGAAGCATACAAAGCTAATAAAACCCTGACTAAAAGGCTAATAAAGTGGGAGAAAATTAATTACAAAAGTAAATTTGCAGGAATATAAAAACAAATCATAAGTGCCTCTACAGGATACAAAAGAGAGTAGATAAAGCAAGTGTGGGATATGTGAAGGATGCAACTGGGGAATTGATAATGCAGAACAAGAAAATTGCTAGATATTTTAAACTAATATTTTGTATCCACTGAGGGACTGCTAATAATGATGATGATGATTTCAACCAATTTCTCCACTATCTTTGGAGTTGCATCCTTTGAAATGCTTAGATGCAGGCAGTCAGACCTGACAATTATCTGACTTCAGTGTCATTAGTTTGCCCAATACTTTGCTTGAGATGATTGGAAAATCTTTCCTCCCATCTGTTCCAAACCTTATCTGTGATCTTTGGGATTTTTATTCATTGTATCCTCTACCATGAAGATTGATACAAAATATCTGCAATTTTCTTGTTCTGCATTATCAATTTCCCCAGTTGCATCCTCCACATATCCCACACTTGCTTTATCTACCCTCTTTTGTGTTCTTGTAGAAGCACTTATGGTTTGGTTTTATATTCCTGCCAATTGGCTTTTGTAATTAATTTTCTCCCACTTTAATAGCCTTTTAGCCAGGCTTTTATTAGCTTTGTATGCCTTAGTTTTTGATTGGATACTCTCTTCACCTTTGCTAACCACAGGAGGTTCATCCTTCTTGTTGAGTCCTTCTTTTTAATGAGTTCTGTCAAATATTTGCCTCAGTGTCTGCTAAATTTCTTTTTAGTCTATTTTCCCAGGACACTTTAGATCCTTTCTTCATACCTCTATAATTATCCTTATTTAAACTGAATATACTGGTTTCAGACCCAAATTGCTTTCCCTCACACTAAATTGAAATTCTACTATGTTGTAGTCCTTAACTCCAAGATCTCTTATTAATCCTATCGCACTAGGCATTACCAGATCTAAAATAGCCTGCTCCCAGGTAGATTCTGCAACATATTGGTCTAAGAAGCAACGCCTGAACAGTCTAGAATTTTGTCTTCCATGTCACCCTTGTCATTTGATTTGTTCAGTCAATCTGTTGATTAAAATCACTCATGAAAATTGTAGTCTCGTCTTGCGAATCTCCATTTTTAGCTGATTTATACTTTGTCCTACAGTGAGGTAACTCTTTGGGGGCTTAACTATATATGACTCTCAACTGTGACTTCCTTCCTGTGCTCTTTCTCATTTCCACCTAAAACAAATCTCTGTCTAACCGGAAAAGATGCAAAACCTGCCAGTACACCACCCCCCCTCTCTTCCATCCAGGGCCCCAATCAGTACTTCCAGGTGAGACTGAGGTTCACCTGCCTCTCTTCCAACCTAGTTCACTGCATCAGGTGCACTTGATGTGGTCTTCTCTACATCGGGGAGACCAAATGTAAACTTAGGAAATGGTTCGCCAAGCATCTCAGCCGGGCCTGCATGGACCGACTGGGCCACCCAGTCACTGCCCATTTTAATTCCCCTTCCCATTCCCTTTCCGACATGACCATCCTTAGCCTCCTCCATTGCCACAATAAAGCACACTGGAAATTGGAGGAACAACACCTCATCTTCTGCCTGGGCAACCTACAGCCTAGAAGACTCAACATTGAGTTCTCCAATTTCAAATAACCTCCCTTCCCATCCCTTGACTCCCTTCCCAGCCCCACCTCCTCCCTTCCATTCCTTCCTGCCACCAACTGGATTCATTCCTCCCATTGACCAACCAGGTCGTACCCTCTACCTGTTGTTACCTATCCCCACTTCCCACCCTGCCCCTGATACCCCCTTTATCTGCAGCTTCCTTTACACTCACCCCAAGTCCTGAAAAAGGGTTACACCCGAAACGGATTTCTCCAGCTCCTAATGCTGCCTGGCTTGCTGTGTTCTTCCAGCCTCTTGTCTATTTTGAATTCCAGCATCTGCAGTTTTTTTTCTGTCTCTATCCAGTTCTGGCAGCATTTCTGGACAGGGAAACAGTTTTTTAAAATTTGGAGTCAAAGATTTTCCCAAGAAGAATGTTCGGACATGAAACGTTAAGTCTGATCCTTTCTCGTTCCTTCCTTCAAGTGAGTGAGTTTGCTTTGGGTGTTCAATAATCTGCCTTTTTTCAAATCTCTGATTTGGATTTCTCCCCTTATCTGCTGGAGAGCTTTTACTGTTCTCATTGCTTTTTTAAAAAGACACGATATAGTGTATAAGGATTTATAGATTTATGGTGTTTTTCAGAAAGTTTTTTTTCAGAGATGTTTCCTCCTTGGCTACTGTTCAGCTCTTCTTTTTTCATTGTTCACTACATTGATAATTATGCTTAAAAAATTAATTTTTTGTATTCTTCTCTTCTCCAGTGTTGAGACTGTGGTGCTGGAAAAGCACAGCAGGCTTGGCAGCATCCGAGGAGCAGGAGAATCGACATTTCGGGTGTGACCATTCTTCAGGATGTGGGGTGAGTCAGGGTGAGTCATTCCATCAGTAATGAGGCTTGAGGGCCGGGGGAGGGAGCTGTGAGATAATTGGGAGGGGGATGTGGGACTGGGATAATATAGGGGGAGGGTTGACACAATGTATAGAGATGTATCCCTCCAGCCCGGCACCGCCTTCCTGACCTGCAGTCTTCTTCTTGACCTCTCCGCCTCCATCCTACTCCGACCTATCACCCTCACCTTGACCTCTTTCCACCTATCACATTTCCAACGCCCCTCCTCCAAGTCCCTCCTCCCTACCTTTTATCTTCTCCTGCTGAACACTCTCTGCTCATTCCTGAAGAAGGGCCTGTGCCCGAAACGTCGAATCTCCTGTTCCCTGGATGCTGCCTGACCTGCTGTGCTGTTCCAGCAATAAAGTTTCAACTTTGATCTCCAGCATCTGCAGACCTCACTTTCTCCACAATGTATAGAGAGATTGGTGGGGTGGAAGGTGAGGACTGGGGGGGGGTTCTGTCCATGCTGCTTTGGAAGGGGTGGGGTTCAAGGGCGGAGGTGCAGGAAGTGGAAGAGATGGGCTGGAGGGCATCGTCGACCACATGAGAAGAGAAATGCATCACTTCCTCCTTCTTCTGTTCTCCAGCCAATCTTAGTTCTATTTCTTGTTGCCATCATATTTTATCTTGTGGTTTGATGCCACACTATAAATTTGGTTTCAGTGCAGATCGGCAAAGTCAAGAACTAGCTTCAGGCTTCGAGTTCAACTAATATTATTTCTTATACACTAATAATAAATAGTGACAGAGGGAAATCAGCTTGTGCTCTGTGGAACCACCACATTGCAATCCAAGGTAGCTATTGGTGGACAGATTGCTGAATACATAGAAGGCCCTGTGAAGGCAGCTTGTGCTTCCGTAAGAGCTGTCTGAGTTGGTATTGAAGCAAGCTGCCTGACTTCAGTCCGTGCTTCCTCTTGTAGCAATGAAATATTAGTTAGGATCTTCTTAGCATTGTCCATTAGACATTGTACCTCACCATTAAGAAACAACATTGTCTACCTTTTACCTTTTAACATTGTCTAACTTTTCTCCATCTCCTGATGCTGCCTGGCCTGCTGTGCTCTTCCAGCCTCCTGCTTGTCTACTTTGGATTCCAGCATATGCAGATATTTTTTGTCTCCAACTGCTTTTTAGCAGAGCAGAATAGTTTTGAGAAAGAGTCAGTGGACTCGAAACATTAACTTTACTTTCTTCCCGTAAATGCTTCCAGACCTGTTGAGATTCTCCAGCAATTTTTGTTTATTTTTATTTTATTTATATTAAATAGCTTTAAGTTGATTAGATTCCCTAAAGTTTGGAAACAGGCCCTTCGGCCCAACAAGTCCACACCGACCCTTTGAAGAGTAACCCACCCAGACCCATTTCCTTTGACTAATGCACCTAACACGATGGGCAATTTAGCACGGCCAATTCACCTGACCCACACATCTTTGGACTGTGGGAGGAAACCGGAGCACCCGCATGTAGACACAGGGAAATTGAGCAGACTCCACACAGACAGTCGCCTGAGGCTGGAATCGAACTTGGGACCTTGGTGCTCTGAGGCAGCAGTCCTAACCCCTGAGCCACTGTGCCGCCCAAGTTGTGTTGGCAAGTATTGATCTTGAATCTCCTGCTGATGTATGCAGCTAATCAACATCATATTTAATGCTGGCTACATGCAACAGTCACATAAATGATCAGGTAGCAGGAAGATCCCAAGATGTCTTTATTATACCTAATGAGCATCGGCTAATCATGCATTGCAAAATGAGTGGTAGAACAAAGTGCGCAGAGGACACTGAAAGTCTGCAGAGGGATGTAGATAAGTTAAGTAAGTAGGCAAGGCTCTGGTAGCTGGAGTGCAATGTTGGTAAATGTGAGGTCTTCCATGTTGGTTGGAATAACAGCAAACTGGACTATTATTTAAATGGTGAAAAATTGCAGCAGCTGCTGTGCAGAGGGACCTGAGTGTTCTTGTGCATGAATCACAAAATGTTGGTTTGCAGATGCAGCAAGTAATTAAGAAGGCAAATGAAATCTTGTCCTTCATTGCTAGAGAGATGGAGTTTAAAAACAGGGAGGTTATACTGCAGCTGTATAGGATGCTGGTGAGGTCACACCTGGAGTACCATGTACAATTTTGGTTTCCTTACTAGAGAAAGGATGTAGTGGCACTGGAAGGGGTGCAGAGGAGGTCACCTAGATTGATTCTGGAATTGAGGAGGATGGCTTATGAGAAGAGATTGAGTAGACTGGGACTATATTCATTGGAATTTTGAAGAATGAGGGGAGATAGTGTGGAGACATATACAATTATGAAGGGAGTAAAGATAGAAGCAGGGAGGTTGTTTCCACTGGTGGGTGAAACTAGAACTGGGGCATAGCCTCAAAATAAGGGGGAACTGATTTAGAACTGAGTTGAGGAGGAACTTCTTCACCCAAAGGGTTGTGAATCTGTGGAATTATCTGCATTGTGAAATAGTTGAGGCTACCTCGTTGAATGCTTGTCAGGCAAAGACAGTTAACGGAATTAAGGGTTACGATGAGTAGGTGGGTACATAGAGCTGAGTCCACGAAAAGATCAACCAGAAACAAAAGTAGAAATCTCTGGGAAAGCTCACCAGGTCTGGCAGCATCCGGGAAGAGAAATCAGATTCAATATCTTAGTTCGGGTGACCCTTCATCAGAACCCTCTGAGGAAAGATCACTGGAACTGAGATGTTGATTCTAATTTCTCTTCACAGGTGCCTGCCAGAGCTTTTCCAGACATTTCTGCTTTTGTTTCTGATTTACAGCATCTGCAGTTCTTTCGGTTTTTATTTAATAGATCAGCCATGATCTTCTTGAATGGCGGAGCAGGCTCAAGGGCCAGATGGCCTACTCCTGCCCTAGTTCTTATGTTTCTGTTCATATGCAATTATAAAATTTTAGCCCTAATGTTTTTGTGTTTGTAAAATGTTCTTAAGAGAACATGTGATTATTTTTGTAGAAGTAATTGAGTCTTTCCCATGTGCAGCTGCATCTGAAAGCATCATGGAACTCTTGAGTTGAGAAGAATTAATTCCAGTTGTCCCAAGCAGAAGTATGATTTGAACAATTCCCCAGAGTAGCTTGAAACCTGACTAAAGATGCCCACCTATAGGAGCATAGTTGGAAGGCATACTTTATGTGCTTTAATGTGGAAATTGGGCTGAAATGTAACCAGGCCAAAAGCCTGACGTTGTGCTTTATGCTTATCGATCTATTTCCTACACTTATGTCCTAAGCAGTCACAGTGCTTGTGATGCCACTCCCAGTGTTGCTAAAGATAGCTTTCCACACTCGCAAAAAAATGAGAGAATTCCTGGCAAACTCCAGCATTGCCTACACTGTCCATATTGGCAAATGTCAGGGACCTAGTGATTCTACGTCTAAACTAAACATTGTGTGACTCAAATGATGTATTGTTTGAGTGCCTCTCTATATGTTTTCAGATGTTGGTCCCTGAGGCCTTCAATATTTCATTAACTTCTAAGCAATTCAAATACTGTTAAAGGATAAATATCATGAGGTCATGCCAGATGTACAATTTCATTAGATTAACCCTTAGTATAAATAACATTCATAATTAGTCTCCATGCAATGTAACTTATTGTTAAACTCCCTCATAAATATTCCACACTTTCAAAACATTTTCCCTTGTTGTAAATTCAGTTATGCATGAACTGATAAGGATTCTCCGAGAATTAGCAAACTACTAATTATAAATAGTTTGTGGCCCACTAATTCACAAGTTGTTTATCTATATCTATTGGGCAAACGTGATGTTCAATTAATCATTTCACTGTATTTCAATCTTTTCCTGTATCAGGCCCATTTATAAGGCAGGAGCCTCATTTAAAAGTTGTTTTCAAATGAAGCAGTATTTTTCTGTCAACTCATTCATCCATTTTACAGTCGGTTCTGATATAATGCAATAGTTCTGTTCCTGTGTGACCTCAGAAAGTTGCGTAATACCAGCACTATTTAAACTAATGGGGCCGGAATCGCATTATAACCAACAGGTAAAGAAAGTTTGTATTGTTCAGATAATGGTCTAAATTCCTCAGTTGCATTATAGCCAATTTGCATTGAAGAAACACACATTATAGCAGAACCAACTATAATTTAGGTCAAATCACAGTTTTGAAGAGTGAGGTATTACTGAAGGCATAGAATCATAATGAAATGTTTTAGAATAACACTGTTTGACTTAACCCAAATGAACCAACCCTGTGAGGTCCAATGCAGTCCATCAGCCCCTGTGTCCAAAAGCAGTCAATAGTAAGTAGGACAAGGTAATGCTGATGTAGTTGGTCACCTTCAGATTAAGACTGTGAGTAGCAGCATTGTGTAGTAGCTATGATGAAGAACTACCCATCTACATGTACCTTACCATTAATTCATTTTGGGAGTCTTAAACAGATAAATCACTCTGCTGCTAATGTTGACATTAGCTGGAAATGTGTTGCTGGAAAAGCGCAGCAGGTCAGGCAGCATCCAGGGAACAGGAGAATCGACGTTTCGGGCACAAGCCCTTCTTCAGGAATGAGGAAAGTTTGTCCAGCAGGCTAAGATAAAAGGTAGGGAGGAGGGACTTGGGGGAGGGGCGTCGGAAATGTGATAGGTGGAAAGAGGTCAAGGTGAGGGTGATAGGTCAGACTGGGATGGGGGCGGAGAGGTCGGGAAGAAGATTGCAGGTTAGGAAGGCGGTGCTGAATTCGATGGATTTGACTGAGACAGGGTGGGGGGAGGGGAAATGAGGAAACTGGTGAAATCCGAGTTCATCCCTTGTGGTTGGAGGGTTCCTAGGCGGAAGATGAGGCGTTCTTCCTCCAACCGTCGTTTTGTTGTGGTCTGACGATGGAGGAGTCCAAAGACCTGCATATCCTTGGTGGAGTGGGAGGGGGAATTGAAATGTTGAGCTACAGGGTGGTTGGGTTGGTTGGTCCGGGTGTCCCAGAGGTGTTCTCTGAAACGCTCCGCAAGTAGCCGGCCTGTCTCCCCAATATAGAGGAGGCCACATCAGGTGCAGAGGATGCAATAGATGATGTGTGTGGAGGTGCAGGTGAATCTGTGGCGGATATGGAAGTTTCCTTTGGGGCCTTGGAGGGAGGTGAGGGGGGAGGTGTGGGCGCAAGTCTTGCACCTCCTGCGGTTGCAGGGGAAGGTGCCGGGAGTGGAGGTTGGGTTGGTGGGGGGTGTGGATCTGACGAGGGAGTCACGGAGGGAGTGGTCTTTATGGAATGCTGATAGGGGAGGGGAGGGAAATATATCCTTGGTGGTGGGGTCCGTTTGGAGGTAGCGGAAATGACGGCGGATGATGCGCTGTACATGGAGATTGGTGGGTGGTAGGTGAGGACCAGTGGGGTTCTGTCCTGGTGGCGGTTGGAGGGGCGGGACTCAAGGGCGGAGGAGCGGGAAGTGGAAGAGATGTGGTGGAGGGCATCGTCGACCACGTCGGGGGGGAAATTGCGGTCCTTGAAGAAGGAGGCCATCTGGGTTGTGCGTTTTTGGAACTGGTCCTCCTGGGAGCAGATGCGGCGGAGTCGAAGGAATTGGGAGAATGGGATGGCGTTTTTACAGGGGGCAGGATGGGAGGAGGTGTAGTCCAGGTAGCTGTGGGAGTCGGTCGGTTTGTAGTAGATGTCCGTGTTGATTCGGTCGCCTGAGATAGAAATAGAAAGGTCGAGGAAGGGGAGGGAGGAATCTGAGACTGTCCAGGTGAACTTGAGGTCGGGGTGGAAGGTGTTGGTGAAGTGGATGAACTGTTCAACCACCTCGTGGGAGCACGAGGCGGCGCCGATACAGTCATCGATGTAGCGGAGGAAAAGGTGGGGGGTGGGGCCAGTGTAGTTGCGGAAGATGGATTGTTCCACATATCCTACGAAGAGGCAGGCATAGCTGGGGCCCATGCGGGTGCCCATGGCTACTCCTTTCGTTTGGAGGAAGTGGGAGGATTGGAAAGAGAAGTTGTTCAGGGTGAGGACCAGTTCAGTCAGTCGAAGGAGGGTGTCAGTGGAAGGGTACTGGTCGGTACGGCGGGAAAGAAAGAAGCGGAGGGTTTTGAGTACGGCGGGAAAGAAAGAAGCGGAGGGCTTTGAGTATGGCGGGAAAGAAAGAAGCGGAGGGCTTTGACATTACTCTATCTAGTATTTTACTGGAGATTGGAAAGGTAAAACCAGATAAAGGAGTTTCTTTTGACAATGCTAGGTCATCCTTCCATTGATATCTTCAATTCCATCATCACAGGGCCTAATTACCTCTTGAATTTTATAAAAATCATTTAGCCTTCATAACCTAACCTAACATCTCATCTACATTAAGTATTTGAAATTAGGAATAACTAAGCATGCCGGTACTTGTTAAAGATAGTACCAATGAAAAAAAGGCATGAGGAAGGTTTACCAAGTGAAGTATTCTTTTTGTAGAATCCTGGTGTAGCCTTAAATCCCTGCAGCAGCCCTTGATATGCTTTTTGAAACATTGAGCTTTGACTCATTGGAATTCATTATGCTGAGATGAACATGCCTGACTCCAGAAGATTTTGTGGGGTCCATGGTGTGTAATTTCAAAGGTATAAAATTCATTCTTGCCAGCTTCAGCTGATGATTGCTCTGCAATTCTGACAAAAGGTCAGAATGATAATCTGCTTTTCTCTCCACAGATACTGCCAGACCTGCTGAATTTCTCCAGTATTTCTGTTTTTGTTTCAGCTAATGACAGGCCTTTTTCTAGTCTTTGTTGGTCTTTGTGAATATTGCGCATGTGTCTTTGAGTTTCCCATTATCTAAGTAAGCCATTTGGTCGGAATTACATCATTTATGCCAGACAACATTTTTAACTTCAAGCAGGAGAATTTCTCTGGGACTTCCCAATCTTTTGTCTCAACTTCAGCACAAGGTTGGTCAACCTTTCAGAAAGATTGACAGAGCCTGCAAATTACAATGCATTCTGGCATTTCTCCACAGTTGCTACCAATCTAATAGTGAGAAATCGGAAAAAAATCCTGTGGAAATAACCATGTGCAGAAATCTTCCAATAATGAAGGACCCAAAGCCTTGAAAGTGAAGCAGAGCAGAATGAGATGTACATTTTTAAAATTTTCTCTATAATTCATGCTGTTCCCCACACCATGAACTAATTGTAAGTATGTGGATGCGTGAATCTACTGAAACCAAGCTTTGATCAATAACTAATCTGGAAATAGCATCCCTGGGACATGAAAATAGCCTTGAGAAAGAATTCTGGCTTCAAATTGCTTATTCATTCCGTAAGGTGTTACTTAGTCTGTGTTTGACACTCCCAGTTGAAAATCCTACAAAATGGAGGGGGATGTTCAAAAATGTTAAACCTATAACACAACCTTTGGTATTAAGGTACATGGGTGTTTTTATTATATTGTATAACTGCATCCCTTCAAAGTTGAGTGTTGAATGTTCACCACTAACTTATTTTTGAATGTTTCAGTTAAAAATGGATTCTGACACTGTTGGGGGCTGAGGGTTGACCTTATAAATTTTATAATATCATGTGGGCCATGGATAAGGTGAAGCGTAAAGGTCTTTGTCCCAGGGTAGGGAATCCAAAACTAGAGGGAATAGGTTTAATGTGAGAGGGGCAAGATTTAAAAGGGGCCTGAGGAGCAACTTTTTCATGTGGAGGGTGGCAGTGTATGGAATGAGCTGTCAGACGAAATGGTAGAGGTGGATACAATTACAACACTTAAAGGACATCTGGATGTTTTGTGAGTAGGAAGGGTTTAGAGGGATATGAGCCAAATGCTAATACATGGGTCTCGATCAGTTTAGGATATTTGGTCAGCATGGACGAGTTGAACAGAAGGGTCTGTTTCTGTGCTGTACAACTCTATGACTATGAGTCTATGAATGGTACTCTCCTCGGCCAGTGCAAAATTTGAAGCAAGTGAGATGGAAAAGGGAACAAAATAGTTTACCTGTAAGAGAAAAAGAGCTGGACCAGAATGCAGGTATTCTGCGGTGAGTCATGCTAACCACAACACATCAAATAAACAAGTCTCTTTGCCAGTACTGACAGAGACACAGCAGAAATGTAGCCAAAAAAACAGCATGTCATCCCAGCTTGCAGGAGAGGATTTCATTTTTGGCTTGAAAAGAATGTTGTCAGGATCATGCTGCAGACTTGGCAGAAGTCTTGCAGTAGAGAATTTACTACACTAACATACAAAGCACTAGGGATCCATGTACAGACAAACAGACTGCAGCTGAGTGGACTGTCTCACTTGGAATGAGTTCAGCACTTCTGTTATTTAGCTGTCAACTGTGGGTTTACTTGATTTATATATTTTCAACATTCTGTTTAGAATGTTGGCAATGAGTATTAGCGTTTGCCTGCAGTGACAGTCAATCTTGTGTATTACCTGTTCTCAAACAGTTGTGCATTAACCAACTATAATTTGCTTCTTTAATTAATGTCAATTAATCACATCCACTATAAGGGCAGTTTCTAATTATGCATTAAACCAATTGGTGTCATACATGTCATGCAGCAGACTTCTCTAACAGTGGTGTCCTCCTTTCATAGACAGTTACCAGAAACGTGTGCTGAGTACTACATAGTTATTTCATTTAGTTAATATTAATCATGACAAATTTGAGAGTGTTAAGTAAAATACATTCTGAATTTTACATTTAAAAAAAAATCATAAGTTACATATTAGATAGAAGTAGAACTAGTTTTTATCATATTCAGCCACATCTAATCAGAATGTTTGGCTGGTTCCTAAGCATTTGGTAGAGTAATCCAAATTATTCCAATTACTAAAAGTGATTCATTGCTCAATAGCTGCGTGCTGGAATTTGCAAAGTGTTTGACTTAAACCAAGTGATATTGTTTGAAAATATTTTACATTCAAGTGGCCTTCCTGGTAGCTAGAGACACATGGTGTTATTCAGTGCCAGTTGATTGTTCATTGTTTTCTATTAAAGAATGGTTTAACTATGGGCTCGTGATCTTGCTCATGTGCCAGTCATGCTGAGCCTTGTGTGTACAAATAGTTACAAGCTTTGCAAAATCCACGATGGGTAAAACAATCTATATTGAATTCACATTTTCTAAATCAGCCAATTTTAATCAAGTTACACTTCAGGTAAGTGGAGGGGCAGCTGCTGTGGGAGATTACAGCTTTTAAAACTGATTGCACTACCCTGAACATCTCTGGTGTTTTATTTCTTCATAAAAACAAAGTCCTTTAGCTTGATGCCATGAAAAGATTTTTTTTCTGCAAATCTTAATATCAAGTGATACTACATCAGTTAGAATATTAATTTCATTCAGTCTAGAGCCCTATCTGAACTGGTTTAACATTGTAGATCATTCATGCCCATTAGGAGAATTGCAATTGAACCTTTAATGTCCTGGCTGGCTTTCAGTATTGATGTCACCTCTACCTCTGTTGTAAGTGCTTCTGTATGGCAGCCATTAAAACACACACATCACTTGGAATATAGCATCAGATTGGAGCAGATAAAAATGTGTGGAATGTTAGAGCTGCAAAGCTCAGCTACTGACAGAAAGAAGAAGTTGGAAACAACAGACTGTGACTTTGAATTACTAGGTGAGTCAAAATGGCTGTGCCTTTTCCTTGTCCTGCTGCTGTGAAAATGAAAGCAGATAGAAGACAGAATTGATGGTTTTATACCCTTAGTGGCAATAGTATGAAATAAACAGAGGGTTATGTACGAAACCTGAACATATAAGAGTTGCACTCTACTGCTAGTGCTGGAGATACAGCACAACAAGTTGGCTTGCCGAGATCCCACTGAGGAGCAGGAAAGCCAAACAGCAGAAATTTTGTAAGTTTTGAACCATGTATGAGCGTTCCATGTATGAACAGTATCTATTCAACCTCAGAACTCAAGGGGAAAGAGAGCAATGGATCAGTATGTGACTTCTCTGATATATTCAATGTAATCCTTTGAGTCTGGCAATTGCAAGGTGATCTGATCAGAGATAGGATTGTCTTAAGCATAGCAAACAATCAGAACACGTCTGCTGAGAGAGAAAAAAAACTTTGAAGAACACTATTGATATGCAGAATCTCTGAGAATCTCAATACTCAATGTATTAATGGGATTTTTGGCATCTTAATGAAGATTTACTTGAGAAACATTTCAGGACAAATGAGATTGACAGATTAGTAGAAAGAAAAGTATTTGCAGAAAAGCCAGGAAAGGCCAGAGGATGGGATATAAATATTGCAGAGGACATCGCACAATGAAAAAAGGAAGCATGTCCTGCATACTGCTCTACTTGTAAGAAACAGAACACTTTGCATTCTGGAGACAGAGGTTAGGAACAAATAAGTCTTTCTTCAGGCCAGCAAGATATCGCGAGTGGTGTGCCACAGGCGTCAATGCTTGGGTCTCAGTTCTTTACAATTATAGAAAAGTCATGGGAGGGGATTTTAACTTTCCAAACATCGACTGGGACTGTCATAGTGTTAAAGGTTTAGATAGAGACGAATTTCTTAAGTGTGTACAAGACAATTTTCTGATTCTGTATATGGATGTACCTATGAGAGAAGGTGCAAAACTTGACCTATTCTTGGGAAATAGGGCAGGGCAGGTGACTGAGATGTCAGTGGGGGAGCACTTTGGGGCCAGCGACCATAATTCTATTTGTTTTAAAATAGTGATGGAAAAGGATAGACCAGATCTAAAAGTTGAAGTCCTAAATTGGAGAAAGGCCAATATTAGGCAAGACGTTTCGAAAGCTGATTGGAGGCAGATGTTCGCAGGTAAAGGGACGGCTGGAAAATGGGAAGCCTTCAGAAATGAGATAACACGAATCCAGAGAAAGTATATTCCTGTCAGGGTGAAAGGGAAGGCTGGTAGGTATAGGGAATGCTGGATGACTAAAATAATTGAGGGTTTGGTTAAGAAAAAGAAAGAAGCATATGTCAGGTATAGACAGGATAGATTGAGTGAATCCTTAGAAGAGTATAAAGAAAGTAGGAGTATACTTAAGAGGGAAATCCGGAGGGACATGAGATAGCTTT
This sequence comes from Chiloscyllium plagiosum, assembly GCF_037043375.1. NCBI lineage: Eukaryota > Metazoa > Chordata > Chondrichthyes > Orectolobiformes > Hemiscylliidae > Chiloscyllium > Chiloscyllium plagiosum. The sequence goes on from NW_028270140.1 coordinate 81,078,320, forward strand.
GGCAAATAGGATTAAGGAGAATCCAAAGGGTTTTTACAAATATATTAAGGACAAAAGGGTAACTAGGGAGAGAATAGGGCCCTTCAAAGATCAGCAAGGTGGCCTTTGTGTGGTGCCACAGAAAATGGGGGAGATACTAAATGAATATTTTGCATCAGTATTTACTGTGGAAAAGGATATGGAAGATATAGACTGTAGGGAAATAGATGATGACATCTTGCAAAATGTCCAGATTACAGAGGAGGAAGTGCTGGATGTCTTGAAACGGTTAAAAGCAGATAAATCCCCAGGACCTGATCAGGTGTACTCGAGAACTCTGTGGGAAGCTAGAGAAGTGATCTGAGCTATAGGGAGAGACTGAACAGGCTGGGGCTGTTTTCCCTGGAGCGTTGGAGGCTGAGGGGTGACCTTATATGGGGTTAAAAAATTATGAGGGGCATGGATAGGATAAATAGACAAAGTCTTCTCCCTGGGGTCGGGGAGTCCAGAACTAGAGGGCATAGGTTTAGGGTGAGAGGGAAAAGATATAAAAGAGACCTAAGGGGCAACTTTTTCATGCAGAGGGTGGTACGTGTATGGAATGAGCTGCCAGAGGATTTGGTGGAAGCTGGTACAATTGCAACATTTAAGAGGCATTTGGATGGGTATATGAATAGGAAGGATTTGGAGGGATATGGGCCGGGTGCTGGCAGGTGGGACTAGATTGGGTTGGGATATCTGGTCAGCATGGACAGGTTGGACTGAAGGGTCTGTTTCCATGCTGTACATCTGTGTGACTGTATGACTCTATTTGGATGTTGGGTATGTCGCTAAATTTACTGATGACATAAAGGTAGGGAGAAAAGTCAATTGTGAAGAGGACATAACGATACAATGGATATTGATATGTTAAATGAGTGCGTCAAAGATGTGGCAAATGGAGTTCAATGTGGGAAAGTGTGAAATTTTCCATTTTGTCAGAAAGTATAAGAGAAAGCAATTTGTCTGAAATGCAGAGAAATGTAGGTGTTCTAGGGTATGAAGTGCTGAAGGGTAATGTGCAGGTACAGCAAATAATCAGAAAAGCTGATAGAATGTAATGTTTTATTATGAGGGGAATTGAATGATTTGATTTGATTTGATTAGATTTGAGTTATTATTGTCAAATGTACCAAGATACACTGAAAAGGATTGTTTTGCATGTAATCCAGGCAAACTGTACTTTACATAAGTACATCAGGGTAATAGAAGAGTGCAGGATGCATTGTTATTGCTACAGACAAGGTGAAGAGAAAGATCAATGTTAAAATATGAAAGGGCCATCTTTAAGTCTGATAACAGTGGGGAAGAATCTGTTCTTGAATCTGTTGGTACGTATTCTCAAATGTATGTATCTTTAACCTGATGGAAGAAGGTGGAAGAGAGTATAACAGGTCTTTGATTATATGAGCCGCTTTCCTGAGGCATCAGGAAGTATAGACAGAGTAATGGAAGAAAGACTGGTTTGTATGATGGACTGGGCTGGTCATTACTTGCAGTCTTGGGCAGAGCAGTTGCCATACCAATCTGTGATGCAATAGGGAGGTTAGGGAGTAGGGAGGTTATGTTTTAGTTGTACAGGGCATTGGTGAGACTGTATCTGGAGTACTATGTACTAGACTGGTTACCATATGTACAGAAAGATGTTAATGCATTGGAAGCAATTCAGAGAAGGTTTACTCAACTAATACTTGAAATGAGCAGGTTGCCTTATGAGAAAAGCTAGACAAGCTAAGCCTGTATTCTTTGGAGTTTAGTAGAGTCAGAGAAACTTAATTGAAACATAAAGTCCTGAGGAGACAACTGGGTGAATGTTGAAAAGATATTTCCTCTTGTGGGAGAATCTAGAACTAGAAGTCACAGTCTAAAAATAAGGGTTGCCCATTTAAATTAGATGCAGACTTTTTTTCCCTCTCAGAGGGTTGTGAATCTTTGAAATTTCCTTCATCCAAAGGCAGTGGATTAGATTCCCTACAGTATGGAAACAGACCCTTCGGCCCAACAAGTCCACGCCGACCCTCCGAAGAGTAATCCAACCAGAGCCATTATCCTGCCCCATATTTACCCCTGTTTTGGCAATTTAGCATGGCCAATTCATCTGACCTGTACGTTTTTTGGATTGTGGGAGGAAACCGGAGCACCTGGAGGAAACCGACTCAGACACAGAGAGAATGTGCAAACTCCACACAGACAGTTACCCAAGGCTGGAAATTGAATCCAGGTCCCTGGTGCTGTGAGGCAGCAGTGCAAACCACTGAGCCATTGTGCCACCATAGATGCAGAATCTTTAATATTTTTAAAACAGCGATAGATAATTCTTGATTATTAAATGGATGAAAGATAATCAGTGACAGGTAGGAACCTAAACTTGGGGTTAAAATCAACCATGATTTTATTGAACGGTTTGCGGCACGAAATGGCCTCCTATTGGTCCTTGTTCAAGGCTAGAACAAAGAAAAGCCATCCTATAAAGATGGCTACTAGAAAACTATCAGCTGATGACAGTGAAGAATCATTTTACCCAATCCAACAGATTAACATCATCAGATCTAAAGATGATAAATAGTTCCTGAGTGATCGAATGACGACTGCAGAACAAGAGAATCAAATGAAAGTGATTAGTTTCATGCAACACGATGACCTAGCAGACTTATGTGAAGTCTGATAAGAATGTAACCCAAAACAAAGGCCTCAAAGAGGGGGGACCATATGATGGAATGATGCTTATTCCAAGGGGAATAAAATGAAGCTGAGAGCTCAATATAATGGGAAGAATGAAGCTTCTGCAGTTCCAGAAAGTGGACATGAAGCAAAATCCATATGTCTGGCCTTGGATTCGAAACCAACGTTCCCTCCAATTGTTAGTGCTGCTGTGCAGGCCTCCGATGTCCATACTTGGCTGCTGCATCTGGGCCAAGAAGCTGTGCGTTGGCTTGGCGATCAGTGTGTTCCTAGCTTCCCAAGCCACGCACTTAAATGGACTGTTGCTGGTAATCCTAAACACGTTAGAAAATAATTGCAGCATTTCACAGGCCACAAAGTCATTAATGGCCGCACAGATCCTGACAAAGATGTTTTCACAGATTGTGGGTGTCTTCTGGTGAGGACTGCCTTGAAGATGGCATGTGAGATGTGTTGTTGAGAATTCCAGCTACTTTCAAATGCTGCCTGAAAATCAGAAGAGCCGAGAAAGGAAGTAGTCAAGAAAGTGACAATGGCTATAATCTGAATTAAAAGCACAGTAACTATTAAAAAAAAGGCCTGAAAATGGCGAATGTCATTGACCCAATGAATCTCAACAAAGCTTTGAGGAAATCTCACTACCCCTTGCTATCTATTGAAGAAATGCTGCCTCAACTCTATGAGGCAAATGTCATTACACTGCTTTGTAAAATATGGTTACTAGCAGGTAAAACCAGATAAAAAACAACAGTTTTCTAGCTCTGTTCTAAATGCCACTTGGGAGATTGAGATGATAGCATATGTCTTTTAGCATTTCCACTGCTCTGGAAGAGTATCAATGCAGATATGAGATACTTATTGATCTTCCTGGAGTGGAAATGATTGTGGATGATCTTGCGTGTCTGTGCATGTACAGGCACAATGGAAGAAACCATCATAGACAATGATTAGAATCTATTGCAACTGTTAGAACGAGTTTTCTCAAAGACCCTAAAGCTGAACAAGTAAAGGATGCAATCAAATGTGCTTGATATCAATATATGTCATTTAAAGATGGCAAAAGGACTTCACTCAAATCCTAAGAAGCTGAGAGCTGTAGGTGAATTTCAGTGTCCAACAGGTGTGAAAGCAGTTGGATTCCTGAAAGATTTGGCAAGTTCTTGCCAAATTTGTCATCAGACAAACTTGTACCTCTGTGAAAAGTCACACAGTTCTGCAAACACTGACTGATATGCCAACATATTAGTTTTCACTTTCAGAAGGCACTATCATACACAGGCATCGAAAATCCATGCAACAGAAAACATATTGAGAGAGACTATTGCTCTTTACCCTCTTAACTATGCAACTGGGTTCTTGAGTACCTTTCTCCGGAATTGTGTGACCATATAGGTAGATGTGTAAGTCACTACTGGGATCATCCAGCTTTCATGCCTCTGGCACCATATTGAAAGCACAGACATACACCATTTCACAATCCAGGAACTAGTACACACACTGAGGTGCTAGAACCACAACATTCAACACTTAGCCCAAAGAAAGTGAATATTTGTTCTGGACAGGGTACTATGATTTCCACAATGTTAGTACCACGATCTGCTACCTCACACTCTTTCTCAGGACTACCACTCGCTCTAGCTCTACTGCTGCACGTCCAGGTTACTCGTCATCAGAGGATTGTCAGAGACCAGGAAACTGCTCAACCCCAGGCAAAGAAGACCTCCTGTTCTCACTCCATTAGACAGGCAAAAGAACATCAGGCAGGTTTGCCAGAAACACTCGGTAAGCTGGATCAAAGGACAAAGGGGTTCCTGAAAGTTCTCATTACCATGCTGTCTCCAGTATGTGAGCTGTCTCCACTGACAATCAGTGACTGTCCTGGACACTCAGGCTCCAGTGCCAGCTGGAAAATGAACACAAATCCACTCTCCATCACTGTAGCTATGGGTGCTTGGCATCGATGATAAGGTGAAAGAAAAAGCAATGAACTTTGACCCCACTCTGGGAACCACTTCCTCTCTGGGGACACTAAGTGGTAGCACACACATGATCCCTAGAAGCCTCCTATCAAGGTTACCCAAGAGGTAGCTAGCTCCCCCCAGCTCCTTCCTGTCTGTTACCCCAAAACCTGCGATTACTCAAGCTGAGGAAGATAATTCTGCCATGAGGCAGGAGACGATCAGCAAGCCTCAGCTCACCGGGCTCAAAGATATCAGGGATGATGTTGTCTGTGCTTTCGACATTTTACCCAGCTTATGTTTAAAAACATTTTATTCAAACGCTCTTGTCAGTGAGATAGACAATAGGACACAAAATTTGGTTTGGGGTTCAACTTGATTTTAATTAGCAACTACTCCTTATTAAACACACTTAAATGAGCATTTCCCAATATTTGCTCTCCATTTAGCTGTGAGAAAGGATATTACCCACTACGAGGCGAAAGTGACGACTGCAGAGGCTGGAGATCAGAGTCTTAATTAGAGTGGTGCTGGAAAAGCACAGCAGGTCAGCCAGCATCCGAGGAGCAGGAAAATCGATGTTTCGGGCAAAAGCCCTTCATCAGGAATGAGCATTCCTGATGAAGGGCTTTTGCCCAAAACATCGATTTTCCTGCTCCTCGAATGCTGCCTAATCTGCTGTGCTTTTCCAGCACCACTCTAATCATTATCCACTACGATCCAGGTGGAATGAGCTGTTGGAACCTCCTTCCTCTCTGACATTGGGCTCTCTCTCTTCCATGAAGATGAGTCTCGCAGGTCAGGCAAAGTCTTCTTTTGGAGCATCTTGAATTGCCGTATGGTCTTCTGCCGTGAGTCTTCGCTGCGAGTTTCCATTGATGGGGTAGCTTCCAGGTGTATATTTGTGTCCCCCTCATCTTGGACCTTCCTGAATGTTCTGTGGCCTTTGGCCAATGCGGTCATGAGCAGGGTTCAAAGCATCCAATGGGGTCACACGAACATCCTTCACTGGTGCAATGCTGGGAAGTGCAAAGAGCATGGCTGAAGTTGAAATTTTATTGCTGGAACAGCACAGCAGGTCAGGCAGCATCCAGGGAACAGGAGATTCGACGTTTCGGGCACAGGCCCTGTGCCCGAAACGTCGAATCTCCTGTTCCCTGGATGCTGCCTGACCTGCTGTGCTGTTCCAGCAATAAAGTTTCAACTTTGATCTCCAGCATCTGCAGACCTCACTTTCTCCTCAAAGAGCATGGCCTCAGGCACTGGCTGGAAGTCAAGGTGTCCAAATGTCTAATCGATACTTCTCCAATATGCAACACTCGGGCTGGTTGTAGTTGGTTCTTTTGAACCTTTCTGACTTCTTTGATCTTGGTTTCCACTGTTCTCTGATGGCTGCTGACTGCTGTTTAATTTAGAAAGTGGAACAATATACCTCAGGAACAGACCCTTCAGCCCATTTTGTCTGTGCTGACCATGATGCCATTCTAAACTAATCCCACCTGCCTGCACATGATCCATATCCCTCTAATCCCTGCTTGTTCATGCATATGTCTCTTTAGAATGCCTCTTAAAGATTGCAATCATATCTGCTTCTATCACTATCCTTGGCAGCACATTCAAGGCACATACCACCCTCTGTGTAAAAGACTTTCATTGCACAGCACCTTTAAATTTTTCACCTCCCACCTTAAACCTATGCCCGAGTATTTGACATTTCCACTGGGGTAAAGGATACTGACTATCCACCCTATCCATGTCTCTCATAGTTTTACATAGTTCTATCAGGTAATTCCTCAGCATCTGATGCTCTAATGAAACAATCCAAGTTGTCCAACCTCTCCTTACAGTTAATACTCTCCAATCCAGGCAACGTCCTAGAAAACCTTTGCACCCTTTCAGAAACTTCACATACTTCCTACACTGTGGTCATCAGAACTGCACACAATATTCTAAATACGGCTTAACTACAGCTGCAACATGGCTTGCCAGCTTTTATATTCAACGACCAATGAAAGCAAGCATGCCGTGCACCTTCTTTACCATCCTATCTACTTGTGTTGCCACTTTCAGAGAACTATGGTCTTGCACCCCAAGATCCCTCTTTATATCATAGCTCCTAAGAGTCCTGTCATTTACTGTATAATTTTCTTTTGCATTTGACCTCCCAAAATGCATCACCTCACATTTGTCTGGATTAAACTCCATCTGCCATTTCTCCTCTTTCCGACTGATGTATGTCCTGCTGTATCCTTTGAAAACCCTCTTCACTATTCATAACTCCACCAATTTTAAGGCCATCTGCAAATTTACTAATCAGATCAAATACATTTTCATTTAAATCATACATATATAAAACAAACAAAAGCAGTCCCAGCACTGATCCTTGCAGAACACCACTGGTCACAGAACTCCTGTCAGAAAAACATCATTCCACGTCTACCCACGGTCTTCTATGACCAAACCCATTTTGTATCCAACTTACATACTCGCCATGGATCCTATATGACTTAATCTTCTAGTCCAGCCTAATTTGAGGGACCTTGATACCTGCTTTAGCAAACAGACAACATCCACTGCCCTACCGTCATCAATCATCTTTGTTGCTTCTCAAAATACATGATCAGATTTGTAAGACAAGATCTCCCCCACAAAATCTTGCTGAATACCCTTATTAAGTCAATTCTTTCCCAAACATGAGTAAAGTTTGACAAATTTTCTCTCAGGCCAAATTCTCCACTTGTGTGTCAATTTTGAATATCCAATTTTGAGCCTGTGGTTGTTGACCACAATGACAATCCAACTCTTACAAGTGACCTTGTGCTGCTAAAATGTCTGTTGTAGTGTAACTTTTACTGTTAGACTGAATTAAGTTACCCATGAGAAACGTAAGCAGACTCTTCAAACATCCCAAGAATTAAAGAAGATGTAATGGCCATGAATAACTCATCTCTCACAATCAACTCACTTGTTGGCTGCAGATAGCAGCAAATCAAGGGTCCTGACACTGAGGATTGCTGCCAAGGTATTGCACTTTAGTGTGGGCCACACTGAGGATAAATGCAATGTGCGAGGATTGTGCTCCACACATCATTCCACATTTACGCCTGCCTAGTGAGTTACAGTGCAGAATCCCTGTTGATTCCCTGAATATGTGCAGGGAAAGATTGATGTTGGATATGAATCTTTCAAGGGTAATGTATTCTCATTCAAGATTGGGATATGTTCAATGGGTTCATGCATCAACTTCACTTCAGTTCTTTGGTCGTTTGTGAAAGGTTACACAAAGCACTGGCATCTGCAGGTTCAACGCTGTCCTAGAGGATGCTTAAACATTTGAGGCAACTTGGTGTCTAAAAGCTATCTAAAATATTGAAGAGTTACTAATTAAGGATTTGAAATATTTCCAAGGAGGCAAGTATTCCATCACAAAGTCACCCTTTATTTACATATGCAGAGTACCCACTCTCACTTATCGGCTGGGAACTTGTGACATTTGTTTTTAATGAAGGAAACCTGGCTCAGTTGCTCGTAATATGGAATTTGAAACAATGTGAAACCTGGTTAATGAGTGATATCACCAACCTGATGGAGGTGTAAGACTAGAACAGGGGACAGTACTCCTCTCCAAACCTGATCGCACCAGTGGGAGAATAGTGTAAAATGGTGGCTACTTGGTGACATAAGAGCACGGCCCTCTTTCCAATGTAACTCATTGAATGTTAAATATTTTGCCTGTCACATTTTTGGAATGTTCCAATAAGAACCTATGTGAATCTATGTCGTGAATTTTATATACTTGGGAAACCAAGATATTCTGCAGGCAAACAAGTTATTTTTAATTGTAGTTGATGCTTTGTTGACAAACATAACACTCAATATACACCCTGCAAGGACCACAACAGTGAGATAATTACCAGTTATTTCACTTTCTGTGCTGTCAGTTGAAGGATAGATGTTTGATAGAACACTGGGAAAATGTATTTTTATTTTCTTTTTAGCTACCTAAGCAGAAAAATGCACATTGGTTTAATATCTCATTGGTTGAGAACACCACACTCCCTGAAATCTATATTTAAAGTGTCAGCCTAGACTACCTTCTTAAACCTTGGAGATATGCTGAAACATGCAATCTGTTAGATGCCAAGATAAACAATTGTTAAGCCAAATTTAAGATGGATGCAAGCTCTGACTTTCGGTACATAATCATTGAGTTATAGAGTCATACAGCACAGAAACAGACCCTTTGGTTAAACTCATCCACGCCAATCATAATTCCAAACTAAACTAGTCCCACTTACCTGCATTTGGCCCATATTCCTCCAAACATTTCTTATCCATCTACTTGTCTAAATGTCTTAAACATTGTAACTGTACCTGCAGTTGCCATTTTCTTTGGAAGTTCATTCCACACACGAACCACTCTCTGTATAAAAAATTACCTCTCGTGTCTTTTTAAAACCTTTCGCCTCTCACCTTAAAAACATGCCCATTAGTTTTGAACTCCCCAAATCTAGAGAAAAGACCTATGCTATTCATCTCATCTGTGTTCCTCATTATTTTATAACCCTCGATAAGGTCAACCCTCAACCTCCTACAAACCATTGATAAAAGTCCCAGCCTAGCCTGCATGTCATTATAACTCAAACCCTCCATTCCTGGTAGCATCCTGGCAAAACTCTTCTGAAACCTCTCTAACTTAATAATATCCTTCCTATAACAGGGAGACCAGAACTGGACACAGTACTATAGATAAGGCCTTATCAATGTTTTGTGCAACCTCAACATAACGTTCCAACTCCTATACTCAAAGGCCTGAGCAATGAAGGCAAGGAATGCTTTCTTAACCACACCTTCTGCATGTGATGCAAACTTCAAAGAATTATGTACTTGAACCCCTAGATCCCTCTGATCTACAACACTACTCAGGGCCTTACCTTTAATTATATAAGTCCTGCCCTTGTTTGTTTTACCAAAATGCAATACCTCACATTTATCCAAATTAAACTCCATCTGCCACTCTTCAGCCCATTGATCCATTTGATCAAGATTTTTTTGTAATCTTAGATTATGTTCTTCATTGTCCACTTTACCATCAAATTTGGTGTCATTTACACACTTAATAACTATGCCCTCTATATTCTCATCTAAATCCTTTATATAAATGATAAACAAAAGTGGACCCAGCACCAATTCCTGAGGAACACCGCCAGTCACAAGCCTCACCTGGAATGTGCCTTTCTGAAAAACTTTGAATGGGATAGATAAGTAAAACTGTAAATCTAAAAGGTTTGAGTTCCTCAATCTAAGAATGGTTTGATTTTTGTTTGTACGTGCAAATGGTTCTCCAAACACAATGGACAGTAGATAATGGAGATGACGTGAATCTCATCCATCAGCTGGAAGGCCAGCAAGAGACCCACGTTGCCTTTTTTAAAGAAGGGTATTATGCGTCTCAGGAAGTTAATGGAGCAGCACTTCATGGAACAGTGGCACATCTTTCCTGGGATCAAGGACAGCAGGGATGGAAGTCCTGCAAGATGAGAGCTGCAAGCCAGTCAGAAGCCAGCAGTAGTGCCACTGAAGATGCCTTGGCTGCTGCCAATACATATACACCCAATGCTGACTGTCACTGTTTGGTCCCAGGTCACCAGTGAGTTATAGCAAGAACAAAGTCAAGAGGGAGGTGTTACAGGGCCATGGGATTCAAGTCAGTAGAAAGGGCTGCTCTCAGTGGACTACCCCCTTCTTGAGGCCCAGGTAAACCCAAAAGTATCATTAGACATCCTGCATGCCAAGCCCCGATCTACTGCTATGTCAACCCCTGCAGTCATTGAACGATGTCCTTAAATCAATATTAATTGCATATTAGAATTAGGTTATACTCTTCTTTCTCTGCATTTACCTTTGATCCACTTTGGCCTAAAATTTAATCTCTCTCAGTGCGTGGAATGCGATTGGGAAATGGGTCATACAACTGCATGGAAGCCACCACTGAAATGGGATAACTGATGTCCACAAATTCAGGACATGGTCAAGAAAATAAAAATGCGTATCAGAAAGATCCAAGATGCTGTCAGGAAAAAAATCTGCTTTGGTTGGAGATTTGGATTATTGCCAAAATGGAAAGATTAGTTGGTCCAATGATACAGGATACTGCAAAAAGGAAAACACCACTTTCAACAAAACTGCCATGCTCCATGTAGGACACCCCAGGACCTGATCAGGTGTACCTGAACCTCTGTGGGAAGCTAGGGAAGTGATTGCTGGGACCCTTGCTGAGACATTTGTATCATCGATAGTCACAGGTGAGGTGCCGGAAGACTGGGCGTTGGCTAACATGGTGCCACTATGTAAGAAAGGTAGTAAGGATAAACCAGGGAACTATAGACCAGTGAGCCTGACATTGGTGGTGGGCAAGTTGTTGGAGGGCATCCTGAGGGACAGGATGTACATGTGTTTGGAAAGGCAAGGACTGATTAGGGATAGTCAACATGGTTTTGTGCATGGGAAAGCACGTCTCAAAAACTTGAGTGAGTTTTTTTAAGACGTCACAAAGAGGATTGATGAGGGCACCACAGTACACGTTATCTATATGGACTTCAGTAAGATGAGGGTCCCTGTGGGAGACTGGTTGGCAAGCTTAGATCTCATGGAATACAGGGAGAACTAGCCATTTGAATGCAGAACTGGCTTGAAGACAGAGGGTGGTGGTAGAGAGTTGTTTTTCAGACTGGAGGCCTGTGACTAGTGGAGTGCCACACGGATTGGTGCTGGGTCCTCTACTTTTCGTCATTTATGTACATGATTTGGATGTGAGCATAAGAGGTATAGTTAGTAAGTTTGTAGATGACACCAAAATTGGAGGTGCAGTAGACAGCGAAGAAAGTTACCTTGGATTACAATGGACTTTTGATCAGATGGGCCAATGGGCTGAGGAATGGCAGATGGAGTTTAATTCAGATAAATGTGAGATGCTGCATTTTGGAATAGCAAATCTTAGCAGGACTTATACACTTCATGATAAGTTCTGAGGGAGTGTTGCTGAACAAAGAGACCTTGGTGTGCAGGTTCATATCTCCTTGAAAGTGGGGACGCAGGTAGATAGGATAGTGAAGAAGGCATTTGGCATGCTTTCCTTTATTGGTCAGAGTATTGAGTACAGGAGTTGGGAGGTCATGTTGCGGCTGTACAGGACATTGGTTAGGCCACTTTTGGAATATTGCATGCAATTCTGGTCTCCTTCTTATTGGAAAGATGTTGTGAAACTTGAAAAGGTTCAGAAAAGACTTACAAGATGTTGCCAGGGTTGGAGGATTTGAACTATAGGGAGAGGCTAGAGCTGTTTTCCCTGGAGCGTCGGAGGATGAGGGGCGACCTTACAGAGGTTTATAAAATCATGAGAGGCATGGATAGGGTAAATAGACAAGGTCTTTTCCCTGGGGTCGGGGAGTCCAGAACTAAAGGGCATAGGTTTAGGGTGAGAGGGGAAAGATATAAAAGAGACCTAAGGAGCAACTTTTTCACACAGAGAGTGGTGTGTATGTGGAATGGGCTGCCAGAAGAAGTGGTGGAGGCTAGTACAATTGCAACATTTAAAAGTCATCTCGATGGGTATATGAACAGCAAGGGTTTGGAGGGATATGGACTGTGTGCTGACAGGTGGCACTAGATTGGATTAGGATATCTGGCTGGCATGGACAAGTTGGACTGAAAGGTCTGTTTTTGTGCTGTACATCTCTATGATTCTATGACTCTATTTATGAGATAAGACGTTTTTCAGATACTACACTGAAATAATTGCCAAATAATTGAATAATAAATATCCTTGGCAAAGGCAATTCAAGGGATTAAAGGTTTCGGGTTTAAAGAGATATACAGATCTTTACTGTTAAGAACAAAATCAAAGTAAAAAGTCTGCAATCCAGAGAACTAAAAATGTTCCAAGTCCAAAGACAACTCAGTCTGGGACAATCGTGAAACCTCCTGACCACCGGAATTTATGAAATCAGAGACTTGGGTGGAGAGAGAGAGATGGGAGCATGGTAAATAATTATAAACACAAATATATGATGTTAATTATAAGGAAAAAGCCTAAGGAGACAATTTTGTATCAGAACATCAGGGTTTGAAAGAGTTAATGCTGAGCAGTGCATTAAACACCACCCAGTACAATGATGTCACATGGATTTTAAAGAGAAACAGCTTTTGATCTCAAAGGATTAAGATCTATGATCAAGGTCTTCCTCAGAGTCTAAATGACTGTAACCATCATACAATGTAATTTGTATCTGATTACTGTCATGCACTAAACTATATCTTGTTTTGGAGCTGCTTCTTGCTAGATTACTTGTTTATCCTGACTGCACTTGACCAAGCAAATACTGCAGATCCATACCGGGAAAGAGGATGGTGTCAACAAATCTTCTAGATGGAATTTACACTGTGATGATGAGTCTTCTTACAACACCGTATCACAGATGCCAGTTTGATTCACTCTGCATTATACCAAGAAATACTGAATACCTTGAAGGCTATGGGTCCTCACAATATTTCAGCAATGGCACTGAAGACTTGTGTTCCAGAATGAGTCATGCCCCTAGCCAAGCCATTCACGTACAGCTGGACCACTGGAATCTACCCAACAATATGGAAATCTAGAAAAGTATGTCCTATCAATAAAAAGTAGGATAAATTCAATTCAGTCGATTAATGCTTTATCAGGCTACTCTCCAATATTAGAAAGTAATAAAAGGGCTCATTTGCAATGCTATCAAGCAGCATTAGTCAAGTAATAGCCTGTTCATTGGGGCTCTAGTAGGGTGCTACCAAGGCCACTTAGTTCACTTCCTATACTTCACTGCAGAAGTTTCTCAGCATAATGTCCTAGTCTCTTCCATCTTCAGCTGCTTCCTCAATGATCTTCATCCATTATAATGTCAGAAAGGGGGATGTTCGTTGATGATTGCACAATGTTCAGCATCATTCGCAACTCCTCAGATACTGAAGCAGTCCATATCCAAATACAGGAAGATGTGGCCTTGAGCTAATAAGTAGAAAGCCACATTTGCACTGCAGGCAATGACCGTCACCAAAAAGAAAAAAAATCCAATCATTGTCACTCGATGTTCAATGGCATTGCCACTGCTAGCAGGACAAGGCCAGCAGATTCATATCAGCAGCACAATTTTTAAGTTCTCCTCCAAGCCACTCTCCACCCTTGACTTGGAAGTATACCACCACTCCTTCAACGTCACTGGGCCGAAAACTCTGGAACTCCCTCCCTAATGTCATTGTGGGTCTTACTTCATCACGAGGACTGAAATACTTTAAGAAGGTCAGCTTCTCAAGGGCAACTAGGGAAGGGCAATAAAAACTGGCCCAGCCAGCTATGTTCACATCCTATGAACAAATAAGCAAAACGTGTTTACACTATCCACAGCAACTAACATGCATGATTTTAATGTTTCAAGCAAGTTCTAAGTTGCCATATTGTAATATTGCAGGTTTATTTCTAAATGTTTGAGAAGACAAACTAAACTTACTCCACAGAGTTAAAATATCAAAGTGATTTGGTTAGGCAGCACCAAGCCTGATTCATCATAATTCAAAGCTCAGGAACATGTCTTCTTTCGTAGCTGTCTATTTGCACATCTACCCAACCGACTACATGAAGCTTTATAGTCTGAACCTTTCCTGAAAGATTTTCGACATGAAGTCACATGTTCCAATACTGACAGCAAAGATGCTCCAATGCTGAGTGGCATTACAAATGTATGATTCACACACTTAATTAGACAGTGCTCAAAAAACCTTCCCTTTGCTTACCGGATTTAACATTTATAAACACTATTATTAAATAAAGTGTATTCTGGAGCTGCAGCAAATAAATAGTCTGTAACTTAATATTATTAATTTTTTACTTACATACAATCCATAGCACGATATAGCGTGCATAGTTTAAAGAAAACCTGTTGAATTACTTGCCCGGAATTGTTTTAGTTTAGGATGTAGCTGAATGAGTCAAAGTGAGTAAGTATTGTTTATAGTTAATCCTTTCACTGCTCCCTTGAATTTATGAGATTATCTCAAGACAGTGCAAAAACTGAGAAATTTAAATTACTTCTCTGACAGATATGCTGATTTGGCACTTGACATGGAATCAACAGGAGATGTTTATCAAGTATTTGCCTAACAGGCAGATGTAAGTCTTTACTGTCTCAGACATTTGAGATAAAGCAGTGGAAATATTCTAAAATACAAACAGATATCCTCGTAATGTATATATTTCATCAGTTTCTCCAATTCAGTCACAAGTAATGTTACCTTCTCTTACAGGCACAGATGGAATGGCTAAGAAAATGCCCATAACATTTTAACATAAGGGAAGCAGAATTTGAAAATGTGTGTGGGGATTGCAATATGGAATTACTCTGCATTCATTGTTTCTGTTTCAGGCAGTACACAAACTTTACGTTTTCCGCTAATTTGAATGACTGTAGCAAAAACCTCAATGTTTAGTGACTGGACTTAAGAGTTGCACATTTGTGAAAGTCTAGCAGATGTGAAGGCAATCCACATTAAGGAAAGCCAGTCTGCACCTACTAAACGAGAAGTATATTGTGGCTAAAGCACAGGCTGAAAGTTATTCTAAACGTCAGAAATGGTACAGTGTGGTACAGAGAAGCTACAAGACTTTCTGCTGTTGGACTGAACATCTTGACACATGAAATACAGAAGATGAAAAACATAATCTATTTCCAAGAAACTAGGAGATTATCCAGATAAACACTGTGAAGGCAGGGAGATCAGCGAACTGAGGTATTTAATGCCAGGAATTTAGCCTCTCTAGGTTTGTAAAATCATGAGGGGCATGGATAGGCTAAATAGACAAAGTGTTTTCCCTGGGGTAGGGTAGACCAAAACTATAGGGGTATGAATGTAATGCTGCCAAAAGATCATTGACTTCATATGAATGGTAAAGGTTAGTGACTGCGTTTTCAAATATCAGATCTTACTAACTGTACCATTAACCTCACATACTGATCAACGCACCACACCCCCATTATTCAGTTACCACCGATATCAAATTTAGAGCTTCATTGCATCTTCATGTTTTTATCTTATACTTGACATGGAGAAGCTGGTGTTGGATTGGAGTGGACAAAGTTAAAAATCACACAATACCAGGTTATAGTCCAACAGGTTTATTTGGAAGTAATAGCTCTCGGAGCGCTGCTCCTTCATCAGGTAGCTGTGGAGCAGGATCATAAGACACAAGTTTTATAGCAAAAGATCACAATGTCATGCATGCAATTGAAAGATATATTGAACAAAACTAGACTGATGAAACTTGAAAGGGTTCAGAAAAGATTTACAAGGATGTTGCCAGGGTTGGGGGATTTGAGCTATATGGAGAGGCTGAACAGGGTGGGCTGTTTTCCCTGGAGAATCAGAGGCGGAGGTGTGACCTTATAGAGATTTATAAAATCATGAGGGGCATGGATAGGATCAATAGACAAAGTCTTTTCCCTGGGGTGGGGTAGACCAAAACTAGAGAGCATAGGTTTAGGGTGAGAGGGGAAAGATATAAAAGAGACCTAAGGGCCAACTTTTTCACACAGAGGGTGGTACATGTATGGAATGAGCTGCCAGAGGAAGTGGTGGAGGCGAGTACTATTGCAACATTTAAAAGTCATCTGGATGGGTATATGAATAGGAAGGGTTTAGAGGGATATGTGCTGTCAAGTGGGACTAGATTGAGTTGGGATATCTGGTCGACATGGACAATTTGGACTGAAGGGTCTATTTCCGTGCTGTACATCTCAATGACTCTTTGACTCTATGCTGTTAAGTTTTTCAACTTTTAGAATGGGTTGCGGGTTTCAGTTCATTAACATGTAACATAGCAAAAGATCACACTGTCATGCATGCAACTGAATATATTGTTTTAATTGCATGCATGACACTGTGATCTTTTGTTATAAATTCTGTTTCTTATGATCCTGCTCCAAAGCTACCTGATGAAGGAATAGTGCTCCAAAAGTTAGTACAGGTACACAGTCCTTTATCTGAAATCCTTGGAGCCAGCTGTTTTTTGGAATTTGGAACTTTTCGGCTTTTGAAATAAATGAATTTTCATAGTGAAATGAAAAAAAAATTTAACAGCAGACACACGTGTGAATAGGACGAGCACTGAGACAGAATTGATTCCTGCCAGTGCTGGGCCACACTGCCACGTCACATCTGAGTGACGTGGGTCGAGTGGGCGTGGAGTTGGGTCACCTGTTCACATGCCAAAATGATGCTCCACACTCCACGAAAGATTTCGGAGTATGGAGCTTTTCAGATTTCAAAATTTCGGGTATAAGATAGTGTACCTGTACTTCCAGATAAACCTGTTGGATGAGAAGCTGGTGTTGTGCAAGTTTTAACTTAATCTTATACTGACATTCCAAGCCAACACACATTGCCAAGTATTCAACTATTTATTTTGGATGGGCTCTAACTGCTGTCTTTTCCAATGAAGTCTTTGCTCTTGTGAATGAGTAAAGGAAGCTATGACAAAATTATTATGCAAACACAGTGAAGCACAATTGCTGAAGTATTTCCTTGAGCAGACCCTACCATTGTGGGCCATATGTACATGTTGCAGGTACTTCGTTCAAACAAAGGAGACAGTGTTCATTATTATTGCAGTAGCTATCACTGAGGCCTTTGCCAGCAATGGAAGCTGAAACCACTGAAGATGACACTATCTTTGTATCTAACCCTCCTCCTTACGTTCCACTTCCCTTGTATTTGACAGTACTTGATTAAAACCTCTTACGATACTTTCCACCATCCCTCACATCACAACTTACCCATGGTCAATACTTTGTCAATAGCCAAGACCTGCATCTTGTCCTGGATGTTGTGGAATAGAAAGACGTGAAAGAGCATGAAGAAAAATATCATTATTTTCTCTCGCACTAACTGGGACCAACTTAGAACTGACTCTGCATATACTTTTGAGACTAGCTTGGGGGCAGGATTTGTATGTGGTAAGACAGCAGACACCAGTCACCTGCAGCCAAGACAGGGAATAAAGTTCGTGCAAACAGCAGCTTAGCGGAGGCTGAGATCATACACTGATTCTACTGAATAGTTCAAACTCTAGCCTCTTCCTAAAATCCCTCTACACACAGACACAGGCACATTTTTGTTCACTCTCTTAACTGTTCTGTATCCTTCTAAGAAGAGTTTGTATCCATCTCAAAATTTATTTTCCTACATAACTTTGCATCATCATTTTTTTCTACAATACATACTGTCCCTTTATCCCATTCATTAGACGACATAAAGAAAGTGAGCATGTTTACATTGGGTGGGGAGTTAGAATCAGAAAAGTCTATTTCCCAATATAAATCCTGCTCTGACGAAGTCACTTTCATCTTTAACTGAAGTAGGAATGTGGCCAGATAACCAATGCAATTAGACTGATGAAGGAGCGATGCTCCGAAAGCTAGTGTGCTTCCAATTAAACCTGTTGGATTATAACCTGGTGTTGTGTGATTTTTAACTTAATGCAATTAAAGGAGATGATTTCGAATTTTAAAATCACAATGAATGCAGGTTCCACTGTCCTGCCGACTCTGGACTTTTACTGCGGCCAATCAGATTTCCTGAGGCATGTAAAACCAAATGGTTTCAAGGTCAGGACTTGATGGCTTTACATTTAGCCCCTATATTCAAGTACGTACCCGAGGAGCCTCCATTCTCATGGCATAATTTACTTGAGGTATGTCACCTTCGTACTTCTTACCTGTATCCCCACTCTGATTCGAAGCATGATTTGGAGGTGATGGAGTTGAACTGGGGTGGTTAAAAATTACACAACACCAAGTATAATCCAACAGGTTTATTTGGAAGCACTAGCTTTCTGAGCACAGGTCCTTCATCAGGTGTTTGTGGAGTATAAGATCGTAGGACACAAAATTTATTGCAAATGTTTATAGTGTAATGTAACTGAAATTGTATATCGAAAAAGACCTGGATTGTTTATTAAATCTCTCATCTTTTAGAATGGGCATGTTGGTTTCAGTTCTTTCATATGTAAATTCCAGAACTTTGTTAAAGTTACATTTTCAAGTGAACTTTAACAATAGGTGCCATGTTGGCTCAGATAATGTATTGAAGGTGTGAGGTGCCCTGTGTGAGACTGTCTGTGCCCCAATGTTCAGACTGATTCTAATCTAAAAAAGGGATTTACAGTATCTTACATGGATTCAAGTAGTTTTTGAGTAAAATAAAATGTAACCGTGCAAGTACAAATTCACCCCACAAACTTATATGTGAGTGTGTATGTGTATGTGGGGTGGTGTGAGTGTCTGTGTGAGATTGTGTATATGTGTATGTGTGTGAGTGTAAAGGGGTGTAAGTCTGTGAGAGGGTGTGTGTGTGCATGTGAGTGTGGGAGTGTATGTATGAGTGTATGAGAGAGAGCTTGCGTATGAGAGAGGGTCTGCATGAGTGTATGAGTCTGTAGGAGTGTGTGTGTGTGTATGTGTGTGTGGTGCAGTTGGATCAGCTGTAGTGTGACATGAACCCAAGGTCCTGGTTGAGGCCATCCCCATGGGTACAGAACTTGGCTATCAGCCTCTGCTCAGCCACTTTGCATTGTTGCCTTCCCCAAATCTGCCTGGAGGATGGTCACCTGATGATCCGAGGTCGAATGTCCTGGACCACTGAAGTATTCTGCGACTGGGAGGGAACACTCCTGTCTGTTGATTATTGTGTGGTGTCCATTTATCCATTGTTGTAGCCTCTGCTTGGTCTCGCCAATGTACCATGCCTCAGCGCATCCTTGCCTGCAGCGTATGAGATAGACAACATTGGCCGAGTACCTGCCACATGGGGATACCTCAAACCATGTACGTGGCAGATACTCATGTGACTCGGCCAATGTGTTTATTTCATACGCTGCAGACAAGGATGCCCTGAGGCATGGTACATTGGTGAGACTGAGCAGAGGCTGCAGCAACAGACAAATGGACACCGCACAACAATCAACAGACAGGAGTGTTCCCTCCCAATAGGAGAATACTTCAGTGGTCTGGGACATTCGACCTTGGACCTTCGGGTGACCATCCTCCAGGCAGATTTGGGGGCAGGCAACAATGCAAAGGCCGAGCAGAGGCTGATAGCCAAGTTCCATACCCATGGGGATGGCCTCAACCAGGACCTTGGGTTCATGTCACACTACAGCTGACCCCACTGCACTACACACACACACACACACACTCCTACAGACCCATACACTCACGCAGACCTTCTCTCATATACAAGCTCTCTCTCATACGCTCGCATATACTCCCAAACTCTCACCGTCTCACACACTTGTAGTCTTTTACACTCACACACATACACACATACACACACTCTCTCACAGACACTCATACGCCCCACTGCCCTTCAGCGATCCAATTGTCAGTTCATTCACATTTCATTGGCTACATGACCTTCGCTGTCATCCAAGAGCCACTGTTTAACTTGCTGTGAATTCTCAAAATGTAGATGTTTGGAAGATCGCCAAAAGCAGAAGTGGCTATCATGAGGGGGAGTCTTTTTTCAGGGGATTGGAGGAAGGTTTAGGGGAGGTGTCGGAGGTCAGTTCTTTACACAGAGAATGGTGGGTGCGTGGAAAGCACTGCCAGCAATGGTAGTCGAGTCAGATACACTAGGGACATTTAGGCTACTCTGGGATAGGTACATGGATGATAGTACAATGAAGGGTATGTAGGTTAATTTGAGTAGGATAAAAGGTCGGCACAACATCAAGGGCCCAAAGGCCTGAACTGTGCTATACTGTTCTATGAATGAAAGTGCCATGACTGCTGCAAGGATATCAGGCATTGAGCTGCAAGTTTTGTTATTCTTGACTATACTCTAATGAGACGTTGCGGGAGTGGAATTTATGGTGCATCTCAAAGCTGACAGACAGCACCTGGACACAAAGTACTGAACAACACTAACATCCTGTGTATGGCAAAGCCTGTAATTCTTCTGAATCTGAGTGCTCATTCTTTCTGTTTCTCCCTGGCACATTCCCTGTCAGACTATAATCCAAAGAGAATGATGATGTTTTTGCATATGTCTGGGACCATGAGTCTGGGCAGAATCCTTGATTATAAGAACATAAGAACCAGGAGCAGGAGTAGGCCATCTGGCCCTTTGAGCCGACCTGTCAGTCAGTAAGATCATGGCTGATCTTTTCATGGACTCAGCTCCACTTACCCGCCCACTCACCATAACTCTTAATTCCTTTACTGTTCAATGAAAACTATCTATCTTAGCTTTAAAAACATTTACTGAGGAAGCCTCAAACACTTCACTGGCCAGGGAATTCCATAGATTCACAATCCTCTGGGTGAAGAAGTTCCTTCTCGATTCAGTCATAAATCTGCTCCACCTAATTTTGAGACTATGCCCTCTTGCCCTAGTTTCTTTCGCCAGTGGAAACATCCTTTCTATTTCTACCTTATTTACTCTTTTCATAATTTTATATGTTTCTATATGATCCCTCCTCATTCTTCTAAATTCCAATGAATATAATCCCAGACTACTCAATCTCTCCTCATAAGCCAGCTCCTTGAACTCTGGATTCAACCTATGAATCTCCACTGCATTCCTACTGCCAGTACATCCTTTCTCAAGTAAGGAGACCAAAACTGTACACAGTACTCCGGGTGTAACCTCACTAGCACCCTGTACAGTTGGAATATAACCTCCCTGATTTCAAACTCAATCCATTGAGCAATGAAGGACAAAATTCCATTTGCCTTCTTAAATACCTGTTGTACCTGCAGGCCAACATTCTGTGATTTATGTACGAGGTCACCCAGGTTCCTCTGCACAGCAGCGGGCTACAAGTTCTTAACATTCAAGTAATAGTCCTTTTTCCTGTTATTCCTACTGACATGGATGACTTGACATTTATTAACATTGTACTCCATCTGCCAGACCTTTGCCCACTCCCTTAAACTATCTTTGTCACTTTGCAAAATTTCACAGTCCTCTGCACGTTTTGCTCATCTTAGTGTCATCTGCAAACTTTGATGTACTACATGTCATCCCCAACTCCAGATCATCTATGTAAATTGTGAATAATTGAGGTCCCAACATTGATCCCTGAGGCACACCACAAACCACTGATTGCCAAACAGAATAACAGGCATGTATTCCCGCTCTTTGCTTCCTGTTGGTTAACCAATCCTCTGTCCATGCTAATACATTGCCCATAACCCTCTGCCTTTTGTGCGACACTTTGTCAAGGGCCTTTAGGAAATCTAGATACACCACATCTACTGGGTCCCCATTGTCCACCGTGTTCATAATGTCTTCATAGAATTTCAAAAATTAGATAAACATGACCTGCCTTCATAAACCCATGCTGCATTTGCCCAACTGAACAATTTCTATGCAGGTGCCTTGCTATTTCTTCCTTGATAATAGACTCAAGCATTTTCCCCACGACAGAAATTAAGCTAACTGGTTTACAATTCCCTACCTTTTGACCACCTCCCTTTATAAATAGTTAAGTCAAGGCAGTATCCTTCAACAGTGGTTATGTATTCTTTGAAGATTCCTGCTCATCAGTAGCTGGTAATGCATTGAATTATTTGTTGAAATGATTACCATTTTTTCCAAGCTGCCCAGGTTTCATTTCCATGACCATACAGTCCTATCAAAAGCCAGCTTCTGCTACAATGGTCAAATCAGACATGGAATGTTTCATTCAAAATATGATATTTGAGACTTTCTCAAGAAAGTCCACCTGTTCAAAATTTCGTCAGTGATTTTTCCATTGTGGATGCCGCATGCGCCTTCAAAATTTTATCAGTCATTGTAGCTGCCGATCTCTTTCTGGGCCACATTCTACTTGCAACCATAAAGTTCCTTAAGTTACTAACACCTTAAAAATTGTTGTTTGGAGATGTAAAAACAGAGTTTATCAGTTAAAACATTTTCACTAAATATGTTTCCTTTTTTCTTAGCATTTAAAAAGAAGCAACTCTGACATTGTGCATCGACATCTGTTTGTGTCATTCTCTTTCTGTTTTCAAAACACTTAAGATAGCTAACCAGACATTTTAGCTCTTTCCTTTTTGAGTATGTGAAGCTGAACCAAAACTCTAATTTGCCACCAAAGCAATTTTAAAGTTTGCCTGTCTATTGGTTTTGACTAATTTTATGACACATTGCACATTTTACTAAGCATTCCATAACCAGGAGGTACGACAGACTAATGCCTCTGTAAAGACAATCTGTAACAAAATGCAGCCTTCAATTCACCTTCGTTCTTTGGTTGAACATTTTCCTCAATTCTGGATTTGGAAAGGCAAGGACGGATTAGTGATAGTCAACATGGCTTTGTGCATGGGAAATCGTGTCTCATTAACTTGCTTGAGTTTTTTGAAGAGGCAACAAATACGATTGATAAGGGTGGCTGTGATCTATATGGACTTCAGTAAGGCGTTCCTTATGGTAGCAAGGTTAGATCACATGGAATACAGAGAGAACTAGCTATTTAGATACAGAACTAGCTTGAAGGTAAAAGACAGAGAGTAATGATGGAGGTTTACTTTTCAGACTGGAGGTCTGTGACCAGTGGTGTGTCAGGAGGATTGGTGCTGGGTCCATTGCTTATTGTCATTTATATCAATGATTTAGATGTGAACATAAGAGGTATGGTTAGTAAGGGTTTGCAGATGACACCAAATTTGGAGTGTAGTTGTCAGCAAACAAGGTTACCGCAGAGTGCAACAGGATCTTGAACAGGTGGGCCAATGGGCTGAGGAGTGGCAGGTGGAGTTTAATTTAGATAAATGTGAGGTGCTGCATTTTGGGACATCAAATCTTAGCAGGACTTAGACACTGAATACTAAGATCCTGGGGAGTGTTGCTGAACAAAGAATGCAGATTCATAGTTCCTTGAAAGTGGAGTCCCAGGATAGTGAAGAAGGTGTTTAATAAACTTGCCTTTATTATTTGGTGCATTGAGTATAGGAGTTGGAAAGTCATGTTGTGACTGCACAGGACATTGGTTAGGCCACTTTTGGAATACTGAGTGCAATTCTAGTTTCCCTGTTACAGGAAGCATGCTGTGAAAGGGTTCAGAAAAGATTTACAAGGATGTTGCCAGGGTTGAAGGGTTTGAGCTATAGGGACAGGTTGAATAGGCTGGGGCTATTTTCCCTGGAGTGTCAGAGGCTGAGGGGTGACCTTATAGAGGTTTATAAAATCATGAGGTGCATGGATAGGGTAAATAGACAAGGTCTTTTGACGGAGTGGGTGAGTCCAAAACTAAAAGGCATAGGTTTAAGATGAGAGGGGAAGATTTAAATGGGGCCTAAGGAGCAAATTTTTAATGCAGAGGGTGGTGCATGTATGGAATGAGCTGCCAGAGGAAGTGGTGGAGGCTGGTCCAATTATAATTTTTAAAAGGCATCTGGATAGGTATATGAATAGGAAGGGTTTAGAGGGATTTGGGCCAAATGTTGGCAAATGGGTCAAGATTAGGTTAGGATATCTGGTCAGCATGGACGATTTGGATTGAAGGGTCTGTTTCCATGCTGGGAGACGTTGAGGTCTGAGATGCTGGAGATCAGAGTTGAGAATGTGTTGCTGGAAAAGCACAGCAGGACAGGCAGCATCTGAGGAGCAGAAAAATCAATGTTTCGGGCCAGAGGCCTTCATGAAGATGGGCTCTAGCCTGAAACGTCAATTTTCCTTCTCCTCGGATGCTACCTGAACAACTGTTTCCATGCTGTACAGCCATTTGACTCTGTGACTCTATAACTCTGTGCAATCTCAATAAGAAAATTTGAATAAAAGTATGCGAATTATTTAAAAGTATTACTTTCTTACAGGCAAAGAGAAATAATTTCCTGAGCTCCAAAGTGGTGGTATAGGTGTGAAGCCATTGCTCTGTGCTAATTGACGTCACAATCTGCGTATTCCCATATATCTGATGAATACTCCTGTAGACATGCTTACCATCCCCCAAAATGGCTTCTAAAGGGACATAAAGCAGATGAGCCCTTGCACTTTGTTGGCGTTGTTTGGAGCCAAATTGTCATGTGTAACATTAAAAATTTGTAGCTGAATTACATTGTCTAGGACTTCTTATCAGACTCAACCCTTTCAATCTGAGAATTTGTGCAAATTTGATTCTTTCAGCAAGAATGAAAAGTATTAATTTTCTGATAAAGTCTGATCCCTGTTGGTGACAGTGATTTGGGAATTATGTCATCTTCAAGATCTTTTATCAGTCAATTCAACAGCAGATTTATTTCTAGGCCACATACATTTTATTACCACAAGACAATTGAACAATCTAATTTCCTTCAGTTACTGACTTTAAAAAAATGTTCCTTGGAGAAATAAAGACAGAGATTTTATCTTATGAAGCATATTCAGTAAACATGTCTCCTCATTTTCCTGGATGGCAGTAATTGAGCAGTGACCCCACTGTAATTTCTGGGACCACTTCAGTTCACTAGTGTAGGCAGATAACCATGCCAACACTTGTGCAGCTTAGCTGCTGACTAGTCAGAAACAATCCAATGGAGGGGTCGACTTTATGGAAACATGATTGTTTCCCTTCTTGATAATGTTGTGCACTTTCTGATGGAGCTGGGAATTGATGAATGCTATAAGCATGGACCTAAACCTCTAAATAGCTTCTCCTTTTGTCAGTTGGCAAAATGCAAGGTTTCTAATGAGAAGACATCTGGCCAATTTGTAGTTGCTTCTATTTTCTTTGGATGATGATTATTGACTTTGTCCACTCGGTTTTTAATTTCAATTCATAACCAAAATCAACAAGTTCAACTTCTCATATATCTCCTTCTTTTGTATCCAAGATCAACACACTCATTGGCATGCCTTAAATTATTTATCAATTTTACATTGATTTGAGATCTAACTCTTTATTCATCCTGACTCCTTCACATAATTAATTTAGAATATACGGGTGAAATGAATATAAAGGAATGAGGCGGGTTAAACAGGCAAAAACACCTTATTTCCTACGAGGAGAAAGGAAAAGATTTGAGGTATTTCATCTCTCTTTGACCTCAGGATTTCCAAAGCATTTTGCAGTCATGAAGAACATTTTCAGGTATATCCATTTGTTTAATCCAGGGAAAGGTGCACTCAGCAAGACCTCATAACAGCAATGAAATAATGCCCAGATATCTTTTTATTTGATCATGGGATGTGAGTGTTGCTGATTGAACCAGCATCTTTCCTTCCATATTAGATTGTTGTTAGAAAATAACTTTTTGAACAGCTGCAGGAGTTAGAGGGATAATGATTGGTTGATGCTGATTGAAGGCAAAATGTAAAGCATGGCAAAAAGAAAAGAAATCAAATCCTCCTCGAACAGTGGCAAAATTTATGCCTCTGATAAGCAAATAAGTTTCTTATGGTCTCATTCAAAAGATAGCATCTCCCACACTGCAGTCCTGGAACATGATCTTGGAATATACACTCAGTTCTTGGAATGAAGCTTGAACCAACCACATCCTACTTCAGAGGCAGCAATGATACCTTCAAGCTAAGCCAGATATTCAATTTGAGAATGATTAGAAAACAAGCAATTCAAATAAAGTGAGCAGTCTATTGAAGTGGGAGTGTGTGAGAAAGTGCTTGACAGACCAAAGTCTGGAAGATCAATAGATATATGCTGCAGACAGTGAAAAATGAATTCAGACGCACAAGACTGAATGGGAATCTTTACAGGAGCAACAGACTGCAGCAGTGCAAGAAGACAGCTCACCACCACCTTCTCAAGGGCAACTAGGGACGGGCAATAAATGCTGGCCAGCCAGTGAAGCTCACACCCCACAAATGAGAAAACAAATTCAATGGTGCACATTAAAAGCTGTTAATGAGCTCAGATGTGGGCAAAATCAGTAGTGGAGAATGGGTGTGTTATATATGACCCAGTAATTCCAACATTTTAGCCTGGATTTTCATCATTGAGATGCACAGGGGAGTCAGACAAGTTCCTGCCCCAGCCCACCTGGCTTGGAGGAAGTGTTGGTAAGATGGGATCTTCATTACTGTGGGGGCTGGGGGAGTGATTGCAGGTTAGAGTTGGGCCAGAGAAAAGGTTTGGAGGCAGATACAGAGACAGCTATTTGCTGAAGCTTGTGGTTTCAGAGGCCTGCCTCAGTGTAGTGTAGTGAGGCTGCCTCAGCCTTTCATCCTGAAGAAGGGCATGTGCCCGAAACGTCGAATCTCCTGTTCCCTGGATGCTGCCTGACCTGCTGTGCTGTTCCAGCAATAAAGTTTCAGCTTTGATCTCCAGCGTCTGCAGACCTCACTTTCTCCTCAGTGTAGTGGGACCTTAACACAGTTGTAATAAGAAAACGATCCTACAGCCCTCACCTGTCGCACTCACCCACCGCCTACAGGCTTGCTTTGGTGCATCCATGCCACTGTATGCACCTCCACCCATGCTCATGGTCCCTTATGGCCCATGCCTGGCTATGTCTCCCCACTTGTGCCTCATGGTCCCTCATGTCACCCTTGTTCAACTATGAGACACTCCATCCATCTTCCAGGGTGCACCCATTCCAGATTATGCCATTTCCATATGTATTGACTCATTATACATTGTATCAATGAATCCTCTCATGACACTACCATGTGTAATCGTCGAAAAGTGTGGCATTGGAAAAGCACATCCGGTCAGGCAGCATCCAAGGAGCAAGAGAATTAGTGTTTCAGGCATAAGCCCTTCTTCAGGATGAAAGGCTTATGCCTGTAATGTCGATTCTCCTGCTCCTTGGATGCTCCCTGACCTGCTGTGCTTTTCCAGTGCCACACTTCTCAACTCTGATCTCCAGCATCTGCAATCCTCACTTTCTCCGACCATGTGTAAGAAAAAAGCTTGAAAAAGTCACTCATCCATTACTTTCTATTTTCTTCAATAAACTGCTGGTTATCACAAGCCAACAGGCAGTGATTACCTACAATGCTGAAATACAGTGATGTGGCCTGTGACATCAGCTGGATGTGACAGAACAGGCTTCAGGAAGCCTCTATGCATGCACCGATGTGTAATGATGCTATCATTAGTGAAGATGTGTCTGAAAAGGAGGGCCGTGGAGACAAGGCTGTGATCCTGGCAGGATAAAGACTGATACTGTCAGTAGGATGGGCTGAAGACAGCACCAGGAATGGGAATGGACTGCACTGAGTGGAACCATCCTCCTTTGTCTATTTCGTACATTTATTTTGCAAAAATAAATTAAACATCTGAAGAACTCCTCAGCCTGCAGTACTTTCTTAGAGACTGCCTACTGCTCTTCCTCATCTAACAATGGCGTTGACTTTAGCCTTGCATATTCTTGCTCTTTTAACCACCTACTGCTTGCAATTTAATGAATCATAGCACCAATGTCAATGAAAGTGTCAATCATCAATAAAATCTAAAGCATCCATGGCAGAAACTGCAAGCACTTAAAGCATTATGTAAATAAACATTGAAAAATTGATCTTAGAAATCAGGGAACCAGGTCTGTTAATCAAGCAGGGCCTTATGTGTTTCAACAGAGCAATGGATGTCTGGGCTTTCAGCCAATAGTGTTAATAAAGCTTACCATTTAAAAAGCTCCCCCATGCTCACGATGATTTAGGATACCTCTGAAATGCTATCATCCATGTGTCGTTTGAAAGCTCATTTACTCTATGAAAATTGTAGGGGACTGGGCTGTGCCAATATTCAAAATGTAACCAGAGTGCTTGCTGTATGCTCACCACCCACATCACCTCACATCCTTAAAAAGATCTTGACAATTGGAAAGACCAGGATTGGGGTCAGCAATCCCAGATTTGGGACATGGTCATAATTTTTAAAAGGATTCCAAACCAACTTCACCAAGTAAACATCATAACCACCTAGCTTCAAAAGGTAGACATCATGATGAAAGCCTTGCGCATGAATATTACCTAAACAAGAGGAAACAAAATCAGTCTCCATGAAGATAGGACAACAATAACATTACTTCATTACAAAATAGAAGAATCAGCCACCAGGCAGTTGCCACAACACACACTGAAACAAAAGTAACATGTTGATTTTTTTGGGAATTTATTTCTGTTGTATTGAATGCTTTCACTCTCTGATGATGCAGGTAAATAGTTAATTTTGCAGGGTTAAAATATGCCCAGAAGAAAAGAAAAAAGTTGTACTTTTTAGATGTTTCTGCAGTCTATGGAAATCAGGTGCATATTTCTATTGTTAACATAAGGTTTGAATCATTTTCTTTTGTATTTCACAAAGGTACCCAGAAATGAAAATACAAAATCAGTGGGTTTCCCCTAGTTTCTCACTTTTGATTGAAGGGATAATTTGAGCCTCACCCCCTTGTCAGAAAACTGATGGGTCAATTTCAGTGCTGGTTTCACATCTCATCTGATTTGACTCTCCTGTGAGGTCAATCAGGAGTTGCACTGGGCAGAATGTGAAATAAGCATTTTAGTCAATCCCATACATTCCTTTCCTGATGACTTAGAATACACTGACCTTGATGGTATATCATTATACTCATGAATCGTATAGAAAATGAACATTTTATTTTTAAAACAAGGTGGAAAATTGATGGTCTGTTTAGAAACAATGTAGTATTGAGAGTACAGATGACTGTCTTACTTCTCTTCTAATATAGATGTAACCAGACAAGGTTGGAACTTGGTCTGCTATACTGAACGGGATTCTAAAATGCAAATAACTTTTTGGTACACTCATTGAAAATGCGCTAAAATGTAACAGATCTTTCCTGTGGATTTTATGCCTGCTGTTGTCCAAATGCCTACAGAAACTGGTTCAAAACTGGCTTGCAGACATCTTGACGGCCAAATGGAATCCTACAGAATGCGTCTGAGAATAAAACCCATTTTAACAACAAAGAGATGCAAATGGGTGAAACTCAAATATTATGTTTGTCAATGCACAAATCATCAAAAATCATTTCTGTAGATTATGGATAGCACATACTATGGTCACTGGACAGAATGAGAATGGATCATCCAATATTACACACTTTAATAGCAAGCTCAGTTAATCAGACAAAAAGACACAGTGAGAGCAGATGCAGATTAACAAATGAAATATCCTGTCTAAAATCTACCAGTAGGCAGAGATTTGGAGCTAGGCTTTTTGTACGAGTTTGAAGATGAAGATTCAATCTCACTGTGTGTGCGTGTTGAACCTTGACTGATTTGAAGCCAGAAACCTGCGACTGTAACCAGTGAGCCACTCTGAATCCATTATTGGAAACTTCCAACTGCTACTTCTCAAAGGGGAATCATCATGCCTGTAATATTTCAGGCATCCATTATTGGGTAGATTAGATATAATAGTGACTTTTTTGGCTTAAGGTAATCTAAATGCATGATACTCCCTTTTGTAATCACTTGTCCTTGTGCGGGGGTGTATGTCTTTGAGCATGTGGAAGTGGAAATTGTTGTGAATACATTCACATATTGAGAATATACAATCATGTGTTCTATTGTTAAATTTACTTGAAAATATTATCTCGTGCTTCCTCTTGAC
The DNA here is from genome assembly GCF_037043375.1 of Chiloscyllium plagiosum. NCBI lineage: Eukaryota > Metazoa > Chordata > Chondrichthyes > Orectolobiformes > Hemiscylliidae > Chiloscyllium > Chiloscyllium plagiosum. Next base: position 81,108,584 of record NW_028270140.1, read on the forward strand.
AGTCACAGAAGTCAAGGGCACTCCTTCTTTAAAACACAGCTGTCTCAAATTAGCCAAAGGTAGAAAAATTGGGAAACGTCTGACTATCTCTTCTGTGTCTCTCACAGGGTACCAATGCCTCAAAATAAACATTGAGATTGTTTCTAAAGAGATTACACCAGCCTCTGGCTACAGATTCTTAATCAGCTTTTAAATAAATAATTCAACTCAATCGATCATTTTTGTTATTGAAACACAAAATGACATTTTGAAATCAAACTCCTTTGCCAGAAAACAAAGCCAATAAGCCAATCATCAGATAGTTTTGCTGTTTTATTAATTTGGTCAATATCTTTCCGAGTGAAAAAAAAGTGGGCTATGAAATGGGGCTCCATTGCACCACTGACACAGTCCTGAGTGAAAGCTTTGCAGCCAGAAATCTCCTGCTGATCTAGCATATAATCTGTCATTTTGTCCATGCAGGGTCAATTAATTCATTCTCATATTCACTCTAAGCTGATGTGAGGGAGTTCCTTGTCACATTACATAAAGGATTAAGCATCCAATAGGAGGAGATGGCGTGGTGGTAATGCCCCTGCACTAGCAATTGTGAACTTCAGACTAATGTGCTAAGGGTTCTTTCAGTGCAGTGGTAGTGTCCCTATCTTTGAGCCAGGAGTCCTCAGTTCAAATCTCACCTGTTTCTGAGCAGGTTGACTGGAAGCTAGCCTTCTTTATTTAAGCATCCAATGTTCAGGTGGGATATTTTTGAATTTACTTTTGTTAGCACTGAGTTTGTAGAAGTGTCATGTTCCTGGGGGAGTTTTCTTCATGTTGGATTTCAAGAAGACTATTCTGCACAAGTCTCTTTCTGTTATGCTACTAAGCTCCAGTCCTTTGTGGAGATACAGAAATAAAGATAAATAATAGAAATTGATATCAAACTCATGAATAGAGTTGAGCTGTTGAGCCACAAGGGATATTTCTGTGCAATAGAGACAATTGGTTTTGTACAACTTGAGGGTAGCCAGTCCTTTGCATGGGGTAAAATGATGAGACATGTCTTGGAAAAACTAACTCAGGTTGTTGAGAAATTGAACACACATTCTCATCATCTAGTCAACAAGGTAACCAGCCCTATCATCCAGACAGGTGAATACCTCATTGTTCCCCAAGTCAATTCAAGACGCAAATTATAGTTTTAGTGTGAAAGATGGAAATATATCTGCTTGCCCATTTTGTTTTAGTTCACCATACGTTGAAGCCTGATAGTGATTAATGGACAGGCAATATAAAGTGAAGGGTACAATTTTTAAGGGGGTGCAGGTGCAGAATGACATGGGTATTTATGTTCAATGATCATTGAAGGTGGCAGGACTGGTGAGGGAGCAGTTAATAAAACATGCAGTATTTATTTATCAGGGGACAGAGGATAAGTGGAAGAAAGTTATGCTGAATTTGTTTGTTAGACCTCACCTGCAGTACTGTGCACATTTCTAGGTGTCATATTATAGGAAGGATTTGAACTCATTGGAGAGACAACTGAAAAGGTTTACAAAAATAGTTCCAGGGATGAGAGACTTCAGTTATGAGGATAATTTGAAAGGTTGGGATTGTTCTCTTTGGAGAGAAGGAGGTTAAGATGTCACTTCAATCTCCCTGTTGGTCCACAGTTTTCCACTTTTCTCTGCATGTATTGGGGTGGCAGGGTGGCTCAGTGGTTCGATGCCTGTCTGTGTGGAGTTTGCACATTCTCCCTGTGTTTGTATGGGTTTCCTCCCACAGTCCAAAGATGTGCAGGTCAGGTGAATTGGTCATGCTAAATTGCCCATAGTGTTAGGTACATTAGTTAGGGGTAAATATAAGGTAGAGGAATGGGTGTCAGTGGATTACTCTTTGGAGGGTCAGTGTGGACCTGTTGGGTCAAAGGGCCTGTTTCCATACTGTAGGGAATCTAATCTGTATCTCCTTGGCCAAAGTCCTGAAAGAAAAGCTACTAACAAAAAAATTAATTTATAGCATTTTTATCTGTCAAATACTCTCAACAACACATACAAAACTGAATTCTTCAGCCTTGTACATTCCCTGAATGCCTGTTTTGTTGCTGCCTTTGACTCAATGCTGCCCCAGTAGCTGTAGCCAGGCTGGTGGAAAGTCACTGTCATTTATTCGGGAAAACTGTAAATAGCCTTGCAGGATGTCCTAAAGCACCATAGGCCTAGTAGACCTGGCTTTAGACTGCTCACTATTAGCTTGTGCAGCAGCAGTGTAGGCTAGCTGGGTGAATGGCAACAGCAAAGGTGCGTGCTGCGTGATAATGCTGAGTAGGCAAACGCTCTATCATCCTGACAGATGGTTCATTCAATACCCAGCTCCTCAATGATCTTAGTAATTTATTGGATAACCATTTGCTAGACTACTGTGATATCTACCAAGTTTCTTTGAACCCAAAGCCATAGTGGCAGCAGCCTGAACCTGTTTGACAGCAAGTATTGATCACATGAGTTCTGGCTGAGCCTGTATTGCAGCACTGGGAAGTCGAGTGGCTTCTTTGTTTGCTGCAGTGCAAGTTGAGACATTGGCCATTAGATGCTGCATCATGGATAGCATGTCATGGTTTCCATTAGCACACTGGAAAGGATGAGTTCAAGCTCTGAGTGAAGCTCTGGAACTGAATTCCTTAGAGGCTCTTGTTAGTGACAATGAACGACCTGGCAGTCCAAACAATGCATCAAGTGAATAGGTGACAGCATTTTCCACCTTTGGTAATCCATCAATGTCAATTTTGGGTGATGAGATTATCTCATTATCCTCAATATTCTCAGTGACATCAGATGCAATTTTCATGTGGAGCACCATCACCTCCAGAAGGTTCAGATGAGAGAATTATGCCTGTCTCTTGTAGCTCCTACAATGGACCACCTGTTTCTGCCAGCATGAAGAAATATTTTCCAATGTTTTTGGATGATGGGCCTAGAATACATGGAGGGATGTGGAAGCAGTAACGGCTGGATGTGAGGTCAGCAGCATTGTAGGTGAATGAGGGTAAGCTGAAATAACTGAATGTCAGAGCTGTGTCCTGTTTGTTCAAAATTAATGGTGGGCTAGAGGCAGAGATGGCCTGTGTTTAACAACGTGGATGGTAGGAAATTTTATGGGATGATGCGTTCATCCACACTGATCACCTGTGAGATCTTGAACTGCTCCTGGCACTGCTACCAAGAATTACACACTTCCCAGCATTCACCTTATGGACGTACTGGAGATATTGCATCTCTCCTTTCTGGGCTCAGTGGCTCAGTTGTTAGCACTGCTGTTTCACAATACCCAGGGGTCTGGGTTTGATTTCAGCTTTGGTTGATGGTCTGTATGGAGTTTGTACATTCTCCCCGTGTCTGCATGGATTTCTGTCAGGTACTCCAGTTTCTTCCCACAAGATGTGCAGGACAGGTGGATTGGCCATGCTAAATGTGGTGATAGAGTGGGCTTGGGTGGGGTGCTCTTTGGAAGGTCAATGTAGACTCAATGGGCTGAATGGTCTCTTCCTGCACTGTCAGGATTCTACTAATACATCCAGCACAATGTTAGGAAGCCTAGAGCCTTCTCAGTTGCTGTTTGCTCCATTTTTTTATTCATTTGCTTCTTCCAAGAGCTTTCACAGTCTGCAGCATTATCTTACCAATAAATACAGTTCCCCTTTGAGGGGGCAAGCTCTCTTTAAGGCACGAAGGAGAACTGAGCTAGAAAGGATTCAAAAGAGATTTACCAGGTTGCTGGGTATGAAAGGTTGGAGTTATAAAGAAAGACTGGAGAGGCTGGGACTTGTTTCACTGGAGCGTTTAAGAGGTTGAAAGGTGACCTTATACAGGCCTATAAAATCATGAGGTGTAAAGATAGGACTAATGATAGATGTCTTTTCCCTACAGTGGGGCATTTCAAGACTAGGGGGCAAGGAGAGAGATTTGAAAAAAAACGAGGATCAACCTTTTGCACAGAGGGTGGTTCGCATGTAGAGTGAATGTCCTGAGGAAGTGGTGAATGTGAGTATAGTTGCAACATTTAAAAGACACTTAGATATGTACATGAATAGGAAACGTTTGGAGGGATATGGCCGGCCAGAAGCAAGCAGATGGGGCTAGTTTAGTTTTGGACAATGTTCGGGCATGGACTGGTTGAATGAAGGGTCTGTTTCCATGCTGTATGACTCTCTGACTCTATGAAACATAGACTAACTATGCAGAGTGAGATGTTCCTTTTGAAGAATGCAACCAATCAGTGGAATACTCCACAGTGGGCTGCACTGTGATGTTATTTACATGTTGTCTACCTCAATAAGACTGGGCCAAAGACAATCGTGATTTGTGACCCTATATCTGAAGGAAGAACTTGAAAAAATCTTCCACATGGAGTTTTTGTAAGACTACAGAATATCTAGAGACAAGGAAGTTATTTGGTACACTTTAATTTATCTATCCAGTCCAATCTAAACGTTTCCCCATTGTAGGATCAAATTGTTTTGTAATATTGCCTGGGCTTTTGCTGCAACAAAAGTATTTAAAAGTTCAATCCACAAACGTTTTAGTCTAATATGAAGAACAAATTCCTCTCATACTTTTCAATCCATAACACTGATAGTAGCCACTTCACAGTGGGCATGATGGGATTAGGGCCAGAGTTAAACCATCAAGTGGGACCTAACTCAGTGTGCACACTAATGCAGTGCCAATTTTACAGAACTAGATTGTGTTTGAGTATCACATTAGTGGGCACTTAATTAACATAGTTTAATCAAGTTCCTGCAGTGTAATTGGGAACACAATTTAAAATTAACCTATGCTACCTGAGGTTCCCAGGGATTGGGCAACCTAAGAGTAAAAGATTGGCTCTGGTTGATGACTCAAAAAACATATAATTGTCTTTCTCAGAAATCTTTGCAGACCAGGAAGAGCAAGAGCACTGTGCAGGTTCCCTAAAGAAAGCATTTTGCTTCCCAGCTTCTGATTATGCCTCTCTCTGTCTATTCTCCAAGCCTGAGCGATTATCTTTTCTCCCTACCCCAACAGTAGTGCCCTTCCTTCCCCATCCTCCACACTTCATTGTTAATATTTGATGATTGGCTCAAGCTATCTAATGGTGTGGTTTTTGACTGTATTTTCCTCAGTATTAAAATATGTCTTTGTTCTAGAAGATAAGGATGTACAGTATTCAATACTAAGGAGAGCACAATTGGAGTTTAATATTTTGAATGCATTTGCGCCTTAAATAACTTTCTGAGATACTTACATAAGTAATGAGTATGGATCTTGTCGAACATCTCACTGAACATAATTCATTCCTGGGTAAATCGTCTATGCTTAAGGCCAGCCTCACACTTTGAAGGTAAAATTCTCCCTACAGCCAGCTCTTCACATGTTTGACCTAGTTAACTATTAATAATGAATTCTTGATATTAATTCAGTCTTCATGTGATGACTTGCTGTCAATGTGGGATCTAAAATAACAGACAGCTTCACTTGTTTCGGACATGGAAGAAGTAATAGTTTCAGATCAATTGATTTTCTGAGATGTGACCATGCAAGAAGTACTGTGTGCCTCTGAAATTCTGGTGCACTCTCTTCACAGAAGAAATATACAGGCCACTTGGTATAGAAGTTGTTGCTGTGAAGTAAAGGGAATTACATTTTCTAAGAATAGCTATAAAGCCTGTGCAAACAGTTATTATTTTGTCACACCAGATCACATAAATTTGAAGCCTAGATCTGTTGGGCTCCAGGTAAGATATTCTCTCTTGTATGTGATTATGTTCATTACAGCTTATTGCTGTTCATTCAAGAGAGCAGACCTCAGATTACTATGTGGCAATGATGGTGACCAGACCCAGAGAACCAAAGATGTGTACTAAGAACCTGAAGTGAAGCCCAGTGACTGTCCAGGGTTACAGGTAAACAAAGAGGCCTGCCCAGTGATCCATACCCCGAGATGGGGGAAATAATTGAAGTGAAGTTCAGCAGAGGTGACTGAAAAGAGTTTGAGCCTCATCTAGGTGCTGAATCACACAAAGGGAATGCCCAAGCAAAAGGCTTGAGAGAAGGCCCATGACAGAGTACTCGGCAAACAACAGAATGAAATCAATTAGCTATCGTGAGTATATCATGATAGAAAACCAAGAGCATTACGAGGAGGGGAACTCAGAGAATCTGCAAAATGCGAATGCTTAAAGAAACAGGGTGCGGCGCACATCCCCACAGACAGGAACCAACCCAAACAATTTTATAGAAAGCTGCAAGTGTAAAGAGAGAATTCAGGGCACAGCTACATGGTAGCACAGAGATCATGGCAGGCTATATATGCCTCAGCTGTAGGAGACACAAGAGAAGCCGGTGAACTCTTGCTGGAGAATGTAACATGCCCACCATGAGATTTTGACTCCTTTGATTCTATAGACCCACAGGACAAGTTTTGGGTCACAGAGCTTATAGCAAATTACAAGGAGACTACTTTTAAATTTGAATATCAGGATGAATATATTGATCCTTACAGATTCTGGACCAAGTGGAGTTCAAAACCTTTTTGACCATTCTCCATTCATCTCCAGGGCCAAGAGAAACTAAAAGCAGAACAGAAGGCCAGTTGCACACTGCACTTTATTGCAGTGGAAGAGAGATTACAAGGAGCTCGTACATCATTCCTGTTCATTATAATTACTCAGTAAGCAGAGCTCCTTATACAGCTTTATATCTTATTTGGTTAGCAAGTATCAGAGATGCTGCCTGATCTGCTGAGATTTTCCAGTTTTGTTTGCTGTCATCTCAGATTTCCAGTGTCTGTGGTCTTTATTTCTGGATACTGAAGTAATGTCTGTCAAATTCTACAAGAACAAATATCAGCATATTAATGGTAAGAATAGAGAAAACTTGGAAACAAAAAGCCTAAAAATGTTACTTTTCTTAATCATATTGATAGTCGTTAACTTCAAACCTTTGTATATTAATATATTGATTATTATTCAGCTAAGGCCACTCTATATCTATTCCCTGCTAAAATGAATCTTTCCTGTAAATAAGTAAAGGTCTGTATCCTGAAATCACATAATTAAGAAGCAATTCCTCCACTAATGGCCAGAAGTGTTCAGTTGATTTATTGCTTGTGTACTATTTGGGGCATGTATCATGTTTTCAATGGCACAAATCCCTTGCATTTACATCATTTAATTAGTGCAAACGATTAAAAAGCTTTCAGCCAAACAGTTCCATTCAAAAAATGCTTTCACATCAGAGGCAAACTAACTGAACAGAGGTAACTAATTTTAAGAATGGAGCTACACATTCAAATATAATCCGAAAACTCACTGTCCAATTTGTACGCTAGTGATACATGTAGTAGATGCTCAGTTCTTTTGTGAAGTGGCAATCAACATTGCATTGGTAGTCTACTCCTATTTTTGCTCATCCCAATGCTGCCCGACACTTCTGACCAACTCTTCTTAATCCATCTTCCTGAGAAAAGTCAAGTAAACCTTCCAGAGGAGAGGGTTTCATTGGAATATTGAAGGAACCAAGAGAAGACTGGATACACTTCTTTTTTGAGGTACGAGTGTGATATAGTAATTTTAAATGTTCAGTTTAGATAAATGGTAATGACCAGGTGAATGAATAAATGAGTGGAGTGAGTTGTTACGTGGATAAATGGGGTGCAGTGAGTGCTATGGAGATATTTTGACAATTTTCTTTGAATGTCCTTGGCCAATTTTGATACTGGGACGTTCATGCACTGAAGCAGTTTTAGAAAGTGACAAAAAATAAAATGTTGACTTAATAATGCAACAGAAATCATCTGATCCAGGTAGGTTGATCACTTTTCATGAAACCAATATGAATTAAATCAAAAACAATCTGAGCTGAAATTTGATTAAATTAAAATAGGTAGCTTCATTCTTAAAATGATCTACCTGTTGTTCATTTGGTTTAGCTCTGATGTGAAAGTGTTTTTCTAATAGACATATTTGGCTAAAGGGATTTAACCATTTGTGTGATGACCCGAGCCAACACACAATATACAACCAACTCATTGAACGTTGAAGAGGGGAACCAGTCCATAAGTGGTCTTAATAGTCAATAGCCTGGTAGATGGGTGAGGTATTGTCAGATCAAGTCATAAGGAGCATTTAGTGGTGGGGGCTAAACAGATTGGGTCAGAAAATAGTTGGGGGGTGGAAGGACAATTAAGCCTGATCAACAGATTTGGCTCAGTCAAGTTGGTATCAGGGATTTTTGTGGAAAATCCTGGAGTTCAAGGGAATTTCCAATTGAAAGTTCAAACATCCTGGGCAATTTCCACAGAGGTCTGGATTTCTGTCAGATCTCAAAGTACACCTTGGGTCATACACCCAGTCTATGACAATGTGAATAATTGATGCATTGTCCTTCCAGCACAAGCCAAATTAACCAAACTGGAGCAAAGATTGTGGGAAGCTCAAGCCTAACTTACGCCAAGCATAAATCAGGTAGATGTTGTTTTATTACTGATTTTAAAATCAATTTTTCCAAAGTTAACTCTGGCTATATCAGTGGCCACATCTGCAGATTGAGCAAAATGATTTGCAACCATTTGCACCCATTTGTGGAGAGAGTACAAATTTAATTTATTTTCTCAACTGTGCAGACTCTGGCAAGCATGCTTTTGAAACTTTTCCATATTAAACATGTTTAATGCACTAAGAAACTGATTAATGTACACCCCAGAAACTTATAAAGGATTCATTTTTTTAAAAAAGTCATTTTAGTGATTTAAACACTGGTTATTCACAGATGGAGAACTGGATGTTTATTAAATTGCTTATTTTGTGATAGACTCATTTTCAACTGTTAATAAAAATGTATCAGTGATTATTTTTAGTGGAAAGGAAAAGAAACGCTTTTATTACATTGCCCAATTGCATTGCTTCTTAGAAGATTTTACATCTGTGATTTTGCAAATAAATTTTAATATAAACTTTGACATGCAACATGATCAGTGCAATTTCAAACCTACCTTCCGTCAAATTTCCTGATTGTCCAAAAGCAAATATTCTGTCCCAAGGGTTCTATTTGAAATGTTTAGTAGTCTGTCATTTGCAAGGCTGTGTTTAGGCAACCATTGCTTTTGGCAGTGAATGCATTAGCTTACAGCAGTAGAGGTGAAAAACAGCTTTTCATCTGTTTAAGATGTATTTAGTTGACTTTGTCTTAAAGACTTTGATCATTTAAAATTCTTCAAATACATTTCTTCAACATGCTTTAATCTTTTATTTTGATGTAAGATAACTTTCTAATTAGATCAGGTTTCTGTGAATTTATTACAGTAGATTAACATTTAACTTGCGGAAACGTATCACTTCACCGTACCTATGCATTCTGTTCCTGGGGGAGAATAGTGACAGACAAATCAACTTGGACTGTGTACAATCTGATTTAAATTATATTGTTTCGTACCCTTAGATTGGGAGACCATCACCAATCAGTCATTTAGCTTCAAGCTAAGATCAGGGTATTCTTCACTCAGGCTATTTAAATAAGGTCTGGACCAAACACACAGATGCAGTTCAAAGAACCCCTAAGGAAACTCTGGATACCCATGTTGTCTAAATTCTTTCTACAAGCAAAAACAGACATATAAATATTATGCCTGAACATCAAACTTGGCTTAAATACCTGGTGCTAAGGTGAAGTACTAAAAATAGACTGTCACTTTGGGGAATGCTTGGGCTTGTTTAGTATGAATTCACATGATCAAATGTCCCACTGACAGTGCATTTTTTAAGGTCCGAAAGATCTGCTTTTAATTATTTTTGTATAGTTTGTCAAAGACTACAATCAGTTCTGGTCAGGTACAATGCTTGAAGGTTTATGGTGGAGGATGTCCATCTTAATTCATATCAGCTGAGCCTTGAGCCTGTCAGGCAGATATTAAATCACTAAATCTACGCACGCATTGAGCTTTGATTTCTAGCTGAAACCAGCAGGTAATCTAGGGCAGGCATTTACAACAGCTTGAAGTCAATCTCCTGATTTGCAGCCTCAAATCTCTCACTTTGAGAGCCCATTGAAGGAAATAACTTCACAACATTTAGACTACACTTCACCAGCTCCTAGGATTCTTCTTACAAATTCATTTTAAAACACTGGGCTGCATTTGATTCAGTACATGCTGCAGCAAAAATGCATTTGTTCCACATTTTGCAGTGCAAACATGTTTTACCTCAAGGTCAATCATGGAATCTATTCTTCATCCTCTGATTTTCTACAATGCATTTCTTTCGACATTGATTGTTAGGAAGGATGTAGGTTTGCAAATATAGTACTGACACTAATTGATTTTTATGGGAGAATATTCTGTGACGTTTGTGTACTGAATTTAATTTTAATAGACAAATATACTTTGATTTCCTCAATATGTTCTTTTAAAACATAGAATCATAGAATCATAGAATCCCTACAGTGTGGAAGCAGGCCATTCAACCCATCAAGTCTACACTGAACCTCCAAAGAGCATCCCACTCAGATCCACCCCCGATCCAATACCATAACTCTGCATTTCCAATGGCTAATACACCCAGCCTGCACATCTCTGGACACTATGAGAAATTTAGCATGGTCAATACACCTAGCCTGCACATCTCTGAACACTATGGAAATTTAGCCTGGCCAATCCACCTAGGCTGCACATCTCTGGACTCGATGGGAAATTTAGCATCGCCAATCCACCTAACCTGCACATCTCTGGACTCGATAGGAAATTTAGCATCGCCAATCCACCTAACCTGCACATTTTTGGACTCTATGGGAAATTCAGTATGGCCAATTCACTTAACCTGCACATCTTTAGGCTGCTCTTACAACAATAAGAAATTATTCTGCAGACAGAAAATTCTGTCAGAAGGCTCATGACTCAACTGCAAGAAATCTAGGCAGCCAAAGTAGTAAACAACAATACTGTGAAATTGGAAAAATGACTCTTCCCCTTGTCCCAATATGTTCCAAGAAACAACCCTCTAGAAATTTGACAACAATGTGCCTCACAGATTAGACAAAAGTACTGTTTTACAACACCTTCACTTTTACAAAATCATCAACTTAGCCAAGAAACTGTAGATATGGCTCTCCAAAAAAAATTCTAAGATAATCATAGTATAAGTATATTATTTTAGCTTCAACTGCACTTAATCTGTGTGTGTGTGTGCGAGACTAATGAATGACAGTCACGTTTTGAACATGAAGGTGGAATATATGGTAATAAATAACACTTTTTAAAAGCTCACAAAAGGTTAACATTGCTTACTTGGAACATTCACATGAAGGTACAAAAACACAACTAATACAAACTTGTCAATGATTGGCAGTCGAAGGAACACACAAATGCTACATGCAAATTCCACATGACATTATTTCTTTCTCTGCAAAGGTTCCAGTATACTGACATTAGGAATATCTGCCAGAAATGCAATTTAAGTATTTTATTGAGATTAGACAGTCTGAAATTTTCTTTGCAGTTCAACACGAATGAGGTCAAAGAGTATATTCATGATTGAAATTGGCAGCAACATTGACAGACCGTTCAAAAATAGAAGTGAAATTTCTGTTCAAGACACGAGTTCAATATTGTTGTGACTAGATGATAGGTCACGTACTCCAGTTTATTAGTTCCAGATGAGATAACCCAGATCATGAAGGTCCTGGATGAGGAGGGATGAAATATCTTTCCATCTTTGCTCACCATGTTCAGTTGGTCACAACAAAGTTCACTTAAAACTGGATCCCTTCTCTTGTGAATACCTTTCTCACAGACTCAAATGAACTTATGCTTTCAAGGAATCAGTTCACCAGGCTTTCTTGACTTAACAAAAATTTCGCTTCTTTCTTACCAAACATGAGAAGCATTAGAATTGATTCTAAGGAGTGGATAGATGAATGTTGAGACCATTAGTCTTAGCATTGAGGGTTATGGAGTCAGTTTTAACATTTTTGGATTTAGAGTTTGGTTCAAATTTTATTGTGCTTATTCCTTTTAACTGTGACTGAATTCTAGCATTCAAGGTAAGATAGAGTGCTTTTGTTGTTATGTTTTGTTGTGTCCAGCTTTCAAGGTAGCTAGTTCCTAGATTTCCAAATGAAAGAGTCCCTCAACCGGCAACATGGATGACCTTCACAGCATGCAAATATTAAAACCCAAGCTAGGACATGAAATAGGTCTACAGAGGCCTGTATCCTGTCATCAAATCACCCTTTATTTGCACATGGAAAGTCCTTGACTCTGACACAGTCTCTTCAGAGTCAGAACCCAGACTGTTAGAAGAGAAGGAGCAAAACTTGACCTTCTCTTGGGAAATAAGACAGGGCAAGTAGCTGAGGTGAACAGAGGGGGAGCACTTTGGAACAATTCATCATAATTCTATTAATCTTTAAATAGTTATGGAATTGGAATAAGGCCAACTTCGATGGTACTCAGCAAGAGGTTGATTGGAAGAGGCTTTCGCAGATAAATGGGAGGGTGAAAAGTGGGAGGCCTTCAAAAATGTGATAACAAGAATCCTGAGGCAACATGTTCCTAATCGTGTGAATGTCAAGGCTGGTAGGTATAGGGAATGCTGGATGATTAGAGAAATTGAGGCTCTGGCCAAGAAAAAGATGGAGACATATAGCATGAATAGACAGCAGGGATCCAATGAATCCCTCAAGGAGTATAAGGGCAATAGGAGTATACTCAAGAGGGAAATTAGGAGGGCAAAAAGGAGACCTGAGATCGCTTTAGCAAATTGGGTTAAGGAGAACCCAAAGAGATTCTACAAATACATTAAGACAAGGAATAACCAGAGAGAGAATAGGGCCCCTTAAAGATTAGCAAGGCCACCTATGTGTGGAACCACGGGAGATGGGTGAGATGCTAAACAAATATTTCACGTCAGTATTCCCTGTGGAGAAGGATATGGAAGTTAGAGAACTTGAAGAAATGAACAGTGATATCTTGAAAAGTGTCCATATTACAAAGGAGGTGGTGCTGGATGTCTTAAAATAGATAAAGGTGGATAAATCCCCGGAACCTGATCAGGTGTACCCTCGAACTCTGCAAATAGGGAAGTTATTGCTGGACTCATTGCTGAGATATTTGTATCATCGACAGCTACAGATAAGGTGCCAGAAGATCAGAGGGTGGCTAATATAGTGTCATTATTTAAGAAAGATGGTAAGGAAAAGCCAGGGAACTACAGACTGGTGAGCCTGACATCAGTGATGAGTAACTTGTTCGAGGGGATTCTGAGGAACAGGATTTACATGTATTTGAAAAGGCCAGGACTGACTAGGGATAGTCAATATGGTTTTGTGCATGGGAATTCATGAATAACTAACCTGATTGAAATTTTTGAAGGAAGTGACAAAAAAAATCAATGATGGCAGAGTAAGGGACCTTCCCAAATGGACTTCAGCAAAGTGCTCGACAAGTTTCCCCATGATAGGCTGGTGAGCAAAGTTGAATCACATAGAATCCACAGCCACTAGCCAGTTGGACACAAAACTGGCTTGAAGGTAGGAGACAGAGAGTAGTGGTGGAGGGTTTTCTTTCAAGCTGCAGGCCTGTAACCAGCAGTATACTGCAAGGATTGATGCTATGTCCACTGTTTTTTGTCACTTATACAAATGCTTTGGTTGTGAGTACAGGAGGAATGTTTAGTAAGTTTGCAGATGACACCAAAATTGGTAGTGTAGTGGACAGTGAAGAAGGTTATCTCAGATAGGACATCGATCAGATGGGCCGAAGGGCTGAGGGATGGCAGATGGAATACAATTTAGGTAAATATGAGGTGTTGCTTTTGGTAAACTAAATCAGGACAGGATTTATTCACTTAATGGTAAGGTCTTGGGGAGTATTGCCAAACAAAGAGATCTTGAGGTGCAGGTGCACAATTGCAGAATTTAAAAGGCATCTGAATAGGTACATGAATGGGGGGAGTTTGGAGGAATATGAGCCAAATGCTGGCAAATGGAACTAGATTAATTTAGGATATCAGGTTGACATGGACGAATTTGACTGAAGGGTCTTTTTCCATGCTGTACAACTCTATGACTTTATAATCCATGACACTCCTCTTTTTATCTGTCAGCCAGAGCTCCCTGATTGGATCAGGTTAACAGCCCAATCAGGGATCACATATTCCATAACATTCAGCTGACTGACCTTGTTACAACCATTACTTCCCCACCCCCCACCCCATCATCCCAGGGACATAGGTCTGTCCCTTATCTTGGACAGCCTCCTGGGGCATTTTAGCAGTAGATCAGGTTCCTCTGACTTGGTGTCCGATGCGACTGGTGTCTAACACACTCGCTTCTTGAGTCAGGAATGCCTCGGTAGACATTCACTTTCTCCTTCCGCCATTTGTGAGTTTGCGGCTTTCATATATCCATCTGATTGTTAAGTACTGTCGCATCACTGGTCCTGACCTCAAATTGAACATGACTCTTACCTGTGCAGAGAGAAAGTGAGGGCTGCAGATGCTGGAGATCAGAGCTGAAAAAGGGCTGAATTGGGCTTATGCCCGAAACGTCGATTCTCCTGTTCCTTGGATGCTGCCCTACCTGCTGCGCTTTTCCAGCAACACATTTTCAGCTCTTACCTGTGCAGGGCCATTCCTATGGCTCTTACATCAACGTTCATCCCCTGAGTAAACTGTCTCTCCACGTGGCGGAGTCTTGGGTCCAATACTGACATTCTTGATGCCGTTTCACCCACCCCTCCAGGTTCGGGAAGATCACATTTAACTTTGTGCAGAGTCTTCTTCCCATTAGCATATTTGAAAGTGCTATCCCTGTAGTTGCATGTGGGATGGTCCTATTATCAAGTAAGAACCATGATAGCTTGAGTACCTCTACTTTATAGCCACTTAACATACATTCACAGTCAATTTGGCTGCATCAGCATTCTTTTTAAAAAAATCACAATTATAAGAATAAAACCGTCTATCATACTTGATGGTTCTGAACCATGGTCATGACAGTATACGTAACACCCATTATTTTATTCAAATTAGGAGTGCACATAAAATCCAGATTTACATGATAGGATCTGAATTTAACTCATACTGCTGTCTTCCAATTAGTAAATCTTGTATCTGCCTGTGTAGTCAATCACAGCAAAATGTGATTCAAGATCCAGAACTTGGCTCAGATCAACCCCAATATTGTATGTACAATTTTCTATCTACTCACAAGGGGAAATGGCTGAATGAATACACAAAAGTGCTAGCAACAGCCATTTATAAATGCCAGATGATTAATGCAACATTTTGTCACTTTTTATGAAGTAACATTTTCTTCCATGAATAATAAACAAACTACAGAAAGGCTAATATCAGCTTAATGATTGACACGAGATAATTCGAAGTGCAGTTTAACTTTTGTTGTTTTTCTCCATGTTTAAGGCATCCCAGTGTTTTTTCACTCTTCTCAGCTTGTGAAAAAAAAGTTGTAAGTAAAAACAAAACATGACAAATTATAAATTTTCATGCTGATAAAAGCATTACTCACAGGAAAGAACCGATTTTCATTTCTGGGGCTTTGTGAGTTGGACCTTACCTTTAAAAATAACAGTGCACATTTCTGACTTTCACACTGGGGATGAGTTGAGCTGAGAAATCCAGGAAGAATTTAAGAGGTTGCCCAATTCCTGCCCCAACTGTTCGGAAGGCTTATCTCATGGTCAAACATCAAATTCAAAGATTAAAATTGAATATTAAAACATAAACCATACTTCCTGCACTCATCCAATCATTTCCCTCATTCTCCATGCTCCTTCAGTGCTAATCTATGCCTTGTATCCATATCCTATGGCGCCTCATACACCCATGCTGCCCAATGCCCATCTACTTGTGTCCCATGTTCTCTCGCATCCCCTCTTATAACCTCTCCCTATTCACTTATCTCTCATGTCCTCTGATACCCCCGTACCACTAATTCCATCTCCCATGGTCTCTCAAACCCCATTTGCCCTCAATCATCTCGATGGCCACATATAGTCCTTTTGTTAACTCAGTTCCAGCATAGCCCCTACCCATCACCCTTTTGCCTTCCCTCTCCATGCCAACTCATCTGTGTTTGAGCATGGGCATCACTCAGGAGACAGGCTGATAGAAAGTCAAGGTATCAGTCTATTGATGATGTCAGTATTGAAAGAAAAGCAGTGTAAAAGTAAAGTGACCATAGTTTGACTCTCACACTGGAGAGAGAGAAAGAACTGGAGGTTGTTTAACGTAGGGTTACCGCACATCAAATGAGGGGCAAGGTTGAGAAAGTGGGATAACCTCAGTCAGTGCGGGAATTGAACCTGCACTATCGACATTATTCTATATTAAAACCAGCCTTCTAGCCAACTGAACTAACTGGCACTCTGGAACACAAACACAAACCTATCGGAAGGATGTTGTGAAACTTAAAAAGGTTCAGAAAAGGTTTACAAGGATATTCAACACTTCAACTCCCCCTCCCACTTCACCAAGGACATGCAGGTCCTTCGACTCCTCCAACACCAGATCATAGCAACACGACGGCTGGAGGAAGTGCGTCTCATCTTCTGCCTAGGAATCCTCCAACCACAAGGGATGAACTCAGATTTCTCCAGTTTCCTCATTTCCCCTCCCCCCACCTTGTCTCAGTCCCAACCCTCGAACTCAGCACCACCTTCCTAACCTGCAATCTTCTTCCTGACCCCTCCGCCCCCACCCCCACTCTGGCCTATCACCCTCACCTTAACCTCCTTCCACCTATCGCATTTCCAACGCCCCTCCCCCAAGTCCCTCCTCCCTACCTTTTATCTTAGCCTGCTTGGCACACTCTCCTCATTCCTGAAGAAAGGCTCATGCCCGAAACGTCGATTCTCCTGCTCCTTGGATGCTGCCTGACCTGCTGCGCTTTTCCAGCAACACATTTTCAGCTCTGATCTCCAGCATCTGCAGTCCTCATTTTCTCCTGACAAGGATATTGCCAGGGTTGGAGTATTTGAGCTACGGGGAGAGGTTGAATAGGCTGGGGCTGTTTTCCCTGGAGTGTCAGAGTCTGAAGGGTGACCTAATAGAGGTTTATAAAATCATGAGGGGCATGACTAGGATAAATAGACAAAATATTTTCTCTGGGGTGGGGGAGTCCAGAACTAGAGGGCATAGGTTTAGGGTGAGAGGGGAAAGATATAAATGGGACCTAAGGGGCAACTTTTTAATGCAGAGGGTGGTGCATGTATAGAATAAGCTGCCAGAGGAAGTGTTAGGGGTTGGTATAATTGCAGCATTGAAAAGGTGTCTGGATGGGTACATGAATAGAAAAGGTTTAGAGGGATATGGGCCAAGTGCTGGCAAGTGGGACTAGACTAGGTTACGATAGCGTGCATGGATGAGTGGGACAGAAGGGACTGTTTCTGTGCTGTACTTCTCAATGACTCTATGTCTCCAATCATATTTAAAAAAACCTTTATATTGAAATTGCTTCGACTCATCCCTTATAAAGACCATCACCTTAAGGGCTTGATGTCCAATATAAACAAACCTTTCATTCAAGTGCTCAACATTTTACGTAAACGGACATCTCATTTAAATGCTTGATAGTTTATGTCAGCAAAAGAAGATGCATTCAATAAGCAGCTGCAGCTGTGAATAACAAAACACCCCAATGTGAAAATGATAGCCTGGCAAATCTTGAACCACAAATCCAATTCTGTACTAGTTTTGTGTGAACAGGTACTTTGAAAATATCCAGTATGGCTTTTCCATATTTTCATGAGAACTTTAGCAATCCCAATGAGTTTATGCACTTCTTATGCACAACTTTGCCTTTTCATAATCCAAAATAATACCTCCCCTTGAGGTGCCTTGCCTCTACCACAGATGTCCCACGTCCAGACCAAAGGGTACCTTACCTCTCCAAAAGGGGAGAATTTTTTAAAGTTCCTCCAAATCTCAAGCTTCATACCCCACTTGCTCCCCCTCACCCCACAAACACCCATGCTGCACCCATGACAATCCATGCAACCTAATGCCCTCTACCATCCCCCATGGCCACTTATACCGCAATGTGAGTTTCTACCTACTCTTTCCCTTTTCATCTACAATGGCAACTCATTGAGTATCCATAAGTATCCATGTACATAGAGGAAAAAAAAAGTTCTGTTATTTCAATGTCCATATTGAAGTCTATGCTCAATCTCATTTATAAAAACACATTTTGACGTTTACTGCAGGATCTTGATAGATCTTGAAAAAATTGGGTAGTTCCAAGAGTTGAGAGATAAATGGGAGAGGATGGGGTTGGAGGGAAAGTAGCTGAGAAAGCGATAAGTGGATGAAGGTGAGGGAGAAGGTGATAGGTCTGGGGGGGTGCGGGAAGTGATTGGCAGGTCTGGAGGGCAGTGCTGAGTTGGAGGCTTGGGACTGGGATAATGTTGGGGGAGGGGAAATGAGGAAGCTATTAAAGTCAACATTTATCTTGTGTGGTTGCAGGGTCCCAAGGCAGAATATGAGACGTTCCTCCTCCAGGTGTTAGGTGGTAACGGTTCGGCGGTGGAGGAGGCCCAGGACCTGTGTGTCCTTGACTGAGAGGGAGGGGGAGTTGAAGTGTTCAGTTACGGAGCGGTGGGGTTGGTAGGTGCAGGTGTCCCAGAGATGTTCTCTGAAGCGATCCGCTAGAAGGCATCTTGTCTCCCCGGTAGACCCGATGTGGTCTCCTCTACATCAGGGTGACAAGACGCCTCATATTCCACCTCATATTCCCAGTCCCAAGCCTCCAAACTCGGCACCACCCTCCAGACCTGTCCATCACTCCCACCCCCTCCGACCTATCACCTTCTCCCTCACCTTCATCCGCCTATCGCTTTCTCAGCTACCTTCACCCCAACAGAACCCCGCCCCCCCCCCCGCTTTATCTCTCAGTCCTGGCCCACAAGCCCCATTCCCGATGAAGGGCTTATGCCTGAAGTGTCGATTTCCCTGCTTCTTGGATGCTGCCTAGCCTGCTGTGCTTTCCCAGCAACACACTCTCAACTGAGAACTGACTTGCTCTTCCCTGGTATAATCTGCACAATCTGGATGCCAACATTTGCCAGAATTTGTTTTTCTGATTATACAAATGAATACAGCGTAACTTTGAATTGTAACTACCATTTCAAGGATACTTTGGAGTGCAGATCAGAGGGCACCTTAACTTTCCATACAGCACTAAGGCTATCCCACAAACCAATCATTTGCAATGTTAAATTCTTTACTGTTGCTGCTGTATCCTACTTGATGCTTCTGATGCTATGACTTGTGACTGATTTCCATTGAAGATACCATATTGGAATAAACATTTCTGACAGTAAGTGTTTCAGCCATACAGTACACTACAGACTCTGAGGATAGCACTTGAAAGTACCAGTATAGATTTACATCTGATGGATGATGACACCGTTTGTAATGAACTGAGTAACAGACTTAAAATTATTCAAATGACGTTAAGAAAATAAACTGAATTATACAATAGCACCATTGGGGTACATTAGTAAGTTCTTAATACTTAAAACGTTTATGATGTGAAAAAACTCAATACCTGATTAAGTCTTCTTTCATTACACTTTGAATAACCTTCCTCAATAGCAGGAATTCATCAAAAAAGTAGAGGCCAGAAACACAGAGTTAATCCCCTGGGACACAGATTCAAACCGAGGATATACAGCTAGTCTAAGTGTTGGAGTTATGAAGTATTAATTGTTGTAAAGATCTACTCAGAGTCATAGAGTCATACAGCAGTAGAACAGGTCCTTTGGTCCAATTAGTCCATGCCGACCAGATACCTTGCTAATTTAGTCCCATTTGCCAGTATTTGGCCCATATCTCTCTAAACCCTTCTTATTCATGTACCCAACATGCACCACTCTCTGCGTGAAAAGGTTGCCCCTCAGGCCCCTCTTAAAACTTGCCCCTCTCACCTTAAATATATGCCTTCTAGTTCTGGGCTCCCCTATCCTGGGAAAAAAACACCTTGGTTTACTAATATAATTAGGGAAGCAAATCTATTGTTCTTCTTTGATCTGAGCTGTATGTGACTGTCCGGAAGAAGAGTTACACCTGAAACATCGATTGCTACATCTCCTGATGCTGCCTGGCTTGCTATGTTCTTCCAGCCTCCTGTCTGTCTATTTTGGATTCCAACATCTGCAGTAATTTTGACTCTCTATGTGACTCTAGCACTCACACGGTAACTTAATTCAAGAACAATTAGAAACAGGAACCCAAGTGTAGGAATAGGCTATTTAGCCCTCAGGTCCGCTCTGCTGTACTGGATTATGGCTGATGATTTTACTCAATGCCTTATTCCCATATTATCCGCCCACTCCTCAAAGTTATCAGTAACTAGAAGCCTCTGACTTGAACTTACTTAGTGATTGAGCTTCCACAGCCTCTGGAATAGAATGGCAACAAATGCTGGCATGACCAGCAACACCACCATTCTGTGAAAACAATAGAAAATAAACAAGGATGAGCCACTCTTACAGATCTATGGTGTCATTGGGTTATCAGCTTTTATTTTGTCAGACTGGTATGTTTGGCAGGCTTGTTATTTCATAAATTAAAGTATGTCACCTTAGCTGATTTTTTTCATCTCTACCAGTTTATTCCTTACTTTTCTTCATTGTTACATTCAGAGCCATAAGTTTCGAGAATTCAGCTACACTGTTTGACCGGTAGTCTATAAGCTCTTTGCCAGTCAAAGTGCCATTTGCTGGGCGTATTGGCTGAATGACCCACAATGAAGAATAAGCTGTTTTCAATTTCTTTGGTGTATTGAATCCTTTGAGCACTGTTTGTAACATTTTGCATTCTGGTAGCCTGAACCAATTAATGTTAATCAGTTCCAGAACACAAACTGCTTAATATGTAATATTTGAGAAAGAACGTGAGAGTGAAATAATGAAAGGCCATGAACATTGCCATACTCTAGGCTCAGTAACATTGAGTTTATGACAGCAGGTTCTTATAAACTACTGGAGTGTACCGAAGTAAGCTAGTTCGCCTAGATAGTCCTTTGTTGGCTGCACTCTGTAGAGGAAATCAACAACAAACAGCATTTACATAGTGCTTTAAACAAATAAAGATATGGAAAAATGTTCCACAGAAGTGTTGATGATCAAAAAAGGAGCCAAGAGTTTTTTTATTCTCTAAAATGTTCAGCGAGTTTACTTATTCTCCTTCACTTGGCTGTGTCAGAGTCGAGAGAGGGTGCTGGAAAAACACAGCAGGTCAGGCAGCATCTGAGGAGCAGGAGAAGTGATGTTTTGGGCGTAAACCCTTCATCAGGAATCCTGATAATGCCACACTTGTAATGCCATGGTGAATGCACCAAATATCACCAGGTTTTGTTTAAAATATAAGTCAGGCAGGTTGACTCTAATTCTTGAGGGCATTGCCCTGAGAAATGAATCAAAGATGGGTTCACTGGCTTCTTATATGAAACAGTTCCTCAGAGGTCAGTATCTGTCACCAAGTCATCTTTTACTTACACGTGGAGGGTTCTCGACACTGATTCATATTCCTCAGAGCCAGCTCTCAGAATGAACAGAACCTCTAATACTCCAGATTTCTTTTTCATTTTTTTTCAAACAAACATTCACAATAAATAATAAAGAAAAACAAAAATTCAAAATAAACTCCTCCTCAGTAGGAAGATACCAACAGCAGTAAATAAGAAATATTGTGTGGTTTCAGGCTGTTCAGAAATCAGTCTCCTCTCCTCTCCTCCTTAACACAGAAAAGTAGAGAGTCCTTCACACACACTGATCCATGATTTGAGCTATAGGGAGAGGTTATGTAGGCTGAGGGGTGACCTTATACAGGTTTATAAAATCATGAGGGGCATGGATAGGATAAATAGAAACCACACAATATTTCTCTGGGGTGGGAGAACTAGAGGACATAGGTTTAGGGTGAGAGGGTAAAGTTATAAAAGAGACCTATGGGGCAACTTTTACTCACAGAGGATGGTACGTGTATGGAATGAGCTGCCAAAGGAAGTGGTGAGGGCTAGTACGATTGTAACATTTAAAAGGCATCTGGATGGGTGTATGGATAGGAAGGGTTTGGAGGGATATGGGCCAGGTGCTGGCAAGTGGGACTAGATTGGGTTGGGATATCTGTTCGGCATGGACAGGTTGGACCGAAGGGTCTGTTTCTGTGCTGTACATCTCTGTGATTCTTTGACTCTATAACTCTCAGAATGAATAGAACCTTTAACACTCCTGTTTATGTCTGTCAGCCAGGGCTCCCTGATTTGATCAGGTTAACAGTCCCAATTGGTGAACTCATATTCTATGAGGTCCAGTTGGCTGACCTTGTTGCAATCATTACACTCTGCACCATAAAATTCTGCAATTCAGAATAGGTGTCATCCATTTTGTTGAATTGAAACAGATTCCTATAGACAGGATAAGTGAAAACCCCAGGTCAGAGGATTCCTGTTTATTGTACAAGAATGAAATGTAAGCAATATGTATATACATGTGATCAGTGGGGGATAAGGTTTGGTAGTTTTCTGTATGTATTGGACAGATGTGACTCAGAGCCAGACAGAGATTGACAGAGTATCCACAGAGTTTTCTGTTTAGCCAGCCCGTGACAGACTTTCTCTGAATTTGTTTGAATAGATTTGAGATTAACCTGCATACTTGAGGACTCTGTGGTCTGTGCAGGAGATTAACAGATTCATATATGTAGCTTCCAGTACACATAAGTATGCCACACTGTGAGCCTAACTGATAATCCTAAACCGGTTGAAAGTGAGGACTGCAGATGCTGGAGATTAGAGTCAAGATTAGAGTGGTGCTGAAAAAGCACAGCAGGTCAGGCAGTATCCGAGGAGCAGGAAAATCAACGTTTTGGGCAGGAGTACTTCATCAGGAATCATTCCTGCCATAGGAGCCACTCCTGATGAAGGGCTCCTGCCGAAACATCGATTTTCCTCCTCCTCGGATGCTGCCTGACCTGCTGTGCTTTTCCAGCACCACCCTAATCTTGATCCTGAACTGATTGTCAACCATTTCTTTGTATGTTCAGCATTATCCCATATATGTTGCAGAATCACTTCTAATATTGGACATTGTGTTGCAAGTTTTATAGAGTGGGCACAGTCAGTAGTTGCTTGTTGCAAACAGCCAAGATGATATATTGTTTTATACAAACTGCCAGTCTTTGGAATGTACAGGCTCCATATTTGGTATCACACCAACACTGAACTTCATATACCAGATTACACAGTTACATGATAGGTAGAACATTCTTTTCGCTTGACAGCACCATCCTGTGTGTGGTCAACACCATTCATGTAGCCACAGCATTGCAGCAATGTGATACAGCTAGCTTCACCTGTTGCTTCAATGTTTGGGAAAACTTTCCCCTTTCAGGGTAATCTTAGACTGGACACATTTCATGACCAAAAGTGATAGTTTTATGCCCCATCACCTTTCAGTGTACACATTGAGATTCTAATAGTTCCATACACTATAAAATTGGCCTTAATAGCAACCCCGTAACATAGCCCCAACCATATGTTTACCTTGCATATTTGTTGCTCAAATAATGCGCAAGTCATTCTGCAGGATAATGGCTCCCCTGATCAGATCACTTCTTGTTTTATATCATATAAACTGAATGGGTTTAAGGCATTCATATTTTCTCAGACCAATCAGAGTCGATCTAGTTGGCAGTTAACTGTCAATTATCTTTAATTGGTGCATTCTACGTGACAACACCTCTACCAATCAGAATTCAGTTGCCAAGCAATTAGCAATTTCCTCTCATGCAATATAAATGTCATTTTTCTTTTGAATTAGTAATCTTAGGAATTGATCCGAAGAGTGCAATACAAAAAACCGTGACAAAATCTTTTCACAGCAATATTTATTTATGTGTTGAAATGTTCCCTTTAACTGAAGGAGGAACAGAATTTTCTGGAGAGGATAGTTGGTTGTCATTCTAAATCTCTGTTGGAATCCAGGTAGATGTGACCTAGTTGTCATGGGGAAGGAAACATAAGTCAAATTTTATTGAAATGCTGTTGACTGTTTCCACATGATGGAAAAAGGAAAGGGACAGTTGCTCTTTAGAAAGACACAGAGCAGCAGAGCAAGAAACACAAAGCAATTACTACATGTAGTGAAGCAACAACTATTGATGTGAAGAGTAAAGTGAACTGTTTATCTATTAACAACTAAGCTGAATTCTTGTATTTGTGGATTTTCTTTTGAAAGGATGGGATACAAAGAAAAAGAATCATTTGAAGACTGAAAGAACAAGGAATTTTCAAGGTGAGCCTTGCTGTTGTGAGCAAGGCTGTTATGGAACATTCAGACTTAATTAAATGCTTTTTGAAAGACAAGAAAATATTTGACCTGGTGTCACAGCGAGAAACGAGCATGCATGAAGGCCAGAAGTGACTGGAAACTAAATGTGCATTGATATAAATCTGCTAGAAGTGTGGAGAAAACCATAGAATCTCCACAACACAGAAAGAGACCATTCATTCCATTGAGTCTCTATAGGCCCAAAAGTACATCTCACCCTGACTCAGCTCCCCCCTATTCCTGTAATGTCTATTCACTATGGCTAATCCACCTAACCTTCATATCTTTAGACTGTGGGAGGAAACCTGACCACACAGCAGAAACAGGGAGAACATACAAACTTTACACAGATAGTCACCCAAGGCTGGAATTGAAGCCAGGTCGTGGATACTGTAAGGAAGCAGCGCAAACCACTAATATAAGACTATTTCATATGGCATAGCTTGATTGAGCTAAGTAGTTAATGCAAAGTAGCTTTTTTAGTAATTTGGTATTTTAGTTAAATAATGTTTGATTTGTGTTGATTTTAGTTTATTTGGTACAGTGAAAATCCTAAAACATGAAATATTGTCCTGTGGTTTATTTATGTTCTCCTTTAATTTATTGGTCACTGGGAAATTCATCTCTTTTCTAAAGGTTATCAATCTCTCTGGGGAATGTAACAACTACACCCCAGAGTCTGTGATATCTCCTACCCATTATCTAGTGCACTGTACCCTCAGAGATTCCAGTATACTGCATCCCCAGAGTCTATGTTATACAGTATCCACACAGTCTGAAGTATATTGCACACTCAGACACTGTATATGTATTAATTTCTGGAGTTTGAAGAGTAGTGTACTCCTCGAGTTCACAAAATACTCTATAATCACAAGCTGTAAATAGGGTACCTCCAGCTCCTGCAGAACGCTGTGCCCCCACTGTTTGAAATGCACCAAAGAAGAAGAAAAAAGAAAATTTACAGCCCAGGAGCAGGCCCTTCGGCGCTCCAAGTCTGACCCGATCCAAATCCACTGTCTCAATCTATCACCCAATTCCTAAGCATCTGCTCCCCACCTACTCATGCATCTGTCCAGATGCACCTTAAATGAATCAGCCTGCCTCTACTACCTCTGCTGCCAATGCGTTCCTGGCACCCACCACCCTCTGTGTAAAGTACTTGCCATGTATATCCCCCTTAAACTTTTCACTTCTCATCTTGACTGTGTGATCTCTTGTTATTGAATCCCGCACTCTGGGAAAAATCTTACCTCTATCTACCCTGTATATACCCATCATGATTTTGTAGGCCTCAATCAGGTCCCCCCTCAATCTCTTTTTTCTACTGAAAACAATCCTAACCTACTCAACCTCTCTTCATATATAGCACCTTCCATACCAGGCAACTTCCCCATAAACCTTTTCTGCACCCTCTCCAAAGCATCCACATCCTTTTGGTATTGTGGCGACCAGAACTGTGAGTAGTATTTTAAGTGCGGCCAAACCAATGTCTTGTAAAATTTTAACATGACCCGCCAGCTGTTATACTCAATATCTTGTCCGATGAAGGCAAGCATACCATATGCCTTCTTGACCACTCTATCCATCTGTGCAGCCACCTTCAGGGTACACTGGACCTGAACTCCCAGATTTCTCTGCTCATCAACATTTCCCAAGGCTCTTCTGTTTACAGTATGGTTCACTCTAGAATTAGACTTCCCAAAATCCATCACTGCACATTTGCCTGGATTGAACTCCATCTGCCTCTTCTCCACGCAACTCTCCAGTCTATCTATATTCTCCTGTAATTTTTGACAGTTCCCTATGCTTTCTGCGACTCCACCAATCTTCGTGTCATCTGCAAACTTACTGATCAGACCCACCAATGCCCTCTTCCAGATCATTTATGTATATTACAAACAACAGTGGTCCCAGCACTGATCCCTGTGGCACCACTAGTCACCTTTCTCCATTTCGAGAAACTCCCTTCAACTACTACTCTCTGTCTCCTGTTGCTCAACTAGTTCTTTATCCACCTAGCTAGAACACCCTGCACACTATGTGACTTCACTTTCTCCATTAGTTTACCATGGGGAACCTTTTCAAACAGCTTACTAAAGTCCATGTATATGACATCTACAGCTCTTCTTTCATCTATCAACTTAGTCACTTCCTCAAAGAACTCTATTAAGTTGGTATGCTGTAATCTTTCCCGCACAAAATAATGTTGCCTATAACTGATAAGCCCATCCTTTTCCAAATATAAATAGACTTTACCCCTCAGTACCTTCTCCAGCAACTTTCCCACCACTGACATCAGGCTCACTGATCTGTAGTTACCTGGAATATCCCTACTACCCTTCTTGTACAGGGGGACAACATGAGCAACCCTCCAGTCCTCTGGCACCTCACCTGTGATTAAGAATGCTACAAAGATATTTGTCAGGGCCCCAGCTATTTCCTCTCTCACCTTCCTCAGCAACCTGGGATAGATCCCATCTGGTCCTGGGGATTTGTCCACCTTAATATCCTTTAGCCTACCCAAAACATTTTCCCTCCTTATGTCAATGTGATCCCGAATAAACAAACTTCTACCTCTATCTCAGCATTTATCACCTCCCATTCCTCAGTGAATACTAATGCAAAGTAATCATTGAGAATCTCACCCATTTTCTCAGGTTTGACACATAACCTTCCTTATCCTTTAGTGGACCAACCTTTTCTCTGGTTACCCTCTTGCCTCGTATATAAGAATAAAAGGCTTTG
Source organism: Chiloscyllium plagiosum (assembly GCF_037043375.1). Classification (NCBI taxonomy): domain Eukaryota; kingdom Metazoa; phylum Chordata; class Chondrichthyes; order Orectolobiformes; family Hemiscylliidae; genus Chiloscyllium; species Chiloscyllium plagiosum. The sequence continues at coordinate 81,135,692 of NW_028270140.1, forward strand.
GGATTCTCCTTAATTCTGCTAAAGTTATTTCATGACCCCTTTTAGCCCGCTTGATTCCATGTTTAAGATTGGTCCTACTCTTTCGATATTCCTCCAGGGCCTGTTCTGTTCTTAGCTGCTTAGATCTTATGTACACTTCCCTTTTCTTCTTGGCCAGTTGCCCGAGTTCTCCTGTCATCCACGATTCACGAATCTTGCCTTTCCTATCCTTTGTTTCCTGCACTATTTTCAGCCTATCTTTGAAAGCCTCCCAAAAAACAAATGTGCACTTTCCTTCAAATAGCTGTGTCCAATCCACATTTCCCAGCTCCTGCCTAATTTTGATATTATTGGCCTTGGCCCAGTTTAGTACTCAGCCCTTAGGACCACTGTCATCTTTGTCTACGGGTATTCTAAAACTTACAGAATTGTGGTCACTAAACCCAAAGAAATCCCCCTTCTACCACCTGGCCTGGCTCATTCCCCAACACCAGGTCAATATGACCCCTTCCCTCATCGGACTATTCACATACTGCTCTAGAAAACTTTCCTGGATGCTCCTTACAAATTCTGCCCCTTACAAATCCAGACTTCTGACACTAAGTGTATCCCAGTCAATGTTGAGAAAATTAAAATCTCCCAACACCACCACCCTGGTGTTTCTACATCTTTCCATTATCTGTTTACCTGTTTGTTCTTCTATCTCACACTCACTGTTGGGAGGCCTGTAATATAGCCCCACCAATGTTACTTCGCCCTTATTTTTCAGTTCCACTCATAACCCCTTAATGCTCAAGCCCTCCATAGGTCCTCCTTTAGCACAGCCATGATATCATCCCTGACCAGCAATGCAACTCCTCCCCCCCTTTTACTTCCCTCCTTGTCCTGTCTGAAGCATCTACATCCTGGAATGTTTAGTTGCCAATCATGCTGTTCCTTCAACCAAGTCTCTGTGATCGCAATAACGTCATACTCCCAGGCACCAATCCAAGACCTAAGTTCATCCGCCTTACCCACTATACTCCTTGCATTAAAGTATATGCACTTCAGGCCACCAGTTCTTTTGGTTCATCTGCCCTCTGCCTACTCTTCCCCTTATTAATGCTAACTTCATGATTCTTACAGAATCCAGTTTCCACCTCACTGTCTAGTAGTCTTCTCTTCTGGTTCCCAACCCCCCTGCCACATTAGTTTAAAACCTTCCCAACAGCAGTAGCAAACACTTCCCCAAGGACATTAGTTCTGGTTCAGGTGTAGACCGTCCAATTTACAATAGTTCCACCTTCCCCAGAACTGGTCCCAATGTCCCATAAATCTGAACTCTCCCTCCTACACCACTCTATCTTGGAATTTGCAATTCAGAACAACCTTGGTTATCCAAACATCAATTATCCAAATTTTGGATTATCCAAACAAGATTTGAAGATCTGTTATCTGAACAATCAGTTGTCTGAACAAAATAATCCCAGTTCGTCCCATTCGGATTATCGAGGTTGTTCTGTATACTGTTCTCTCAAAAGTTGTCATTCACCGTGCCTCCAATGTTTTCAGTATAGTGTTCCCCAGAATTTAAAAGGTGCAGCATACTTTGTTGCAGAAGAATAGATGCTAAATGTTGTTTTTTTCAATTGCCAATATTTTCTTCACTGCCCCTGGCCATAATCCCAACATAAACCTGAGATCTGATCCACTTCTATTTTTTACTATCATGATAGAGTCACAGACCCTTCAGTCCAACTCATCCATGTTGACCAGCTATCCTAAATTACTGTAGTCCCATTTGCCAGCATTTGGCCTATATCCCTCCAAACTCTTCCTATTCATATACCCATCCAGGTGTACCAGCTTCCTCCACTTCCTCCGGCAGCTCATTCTGTTCACGCAACCCCACCCTCGTGTGAAAAGGTTTCCCCTTAGGACTCTTTTAAATCTTGCCCCGCTCACCTTAAGCATGTGCCCTTTAGTTTTGGACTCCCCTACCCTGGGGAAAAGACCTTGATTATTCACCCTACTTGATGGTCATTGATTGTCAGCAAGTCATTGGGGTGGCCAGAGATACAGAGTTTCCGATACAGGGAATCCTCACTACAAATCTTATCTCTACAGAAGTGACTGATCTTGTAAGAGGCTGACAAAGGCTCCAATGATGGGAGGTATGTACGTAGTATCTGGTCTTCCTGATGCACTGTCAGCAGTTTTATAGTTAGTGAGTACCAAGTGAGCTCAGGATTTATATGTCCTCAGTTTCCACAGTAACAGCAATGCCCAGCTGCACTACATTCTACATGTAAAAGGAGAAATCAATGCACATCAGTTATTCTCTTGAAATTTTTGCAACAAATTCAGCAAAGCATAGTTTATCATGAAACCCTGAAATTGTGAGACATATTTGCAATGGATCTGAATATAATAAGAGACTGGGGTGATCTGATCTGAGTAACATGGGGATGGTAAGAAGTCTAGCTAGACCCATCATGATGTCGGGAGCAACTTTGCTTCAACAAAACCATAAGGTGGGTTTCTCATGAGGCCAATTTAAAGGTATTCTTGCTCGTTACACAACTTGGAGATGGCCCAACTCACTGATTTTCATCTTATTTGTCTTACTGAATTCTTCAGCTAAGTTACACATTGAGAAATCTCAACTTGGAAGCCAGAGCAGGTACATGGAGGATTCAACTTACCATTTGCTCTGAATGATCCCCAAGTAAAGTGCATCTTAGGGTAAGATCCATGGGCACCAACTGTACACACCCTCCTTCCAAGGAAATTGGCATCCAGCAGTTGGCACCCCATTATGACCATCCTGGGGTACCTCTCTGATTCACGGGCAGAGTGGTTCGGGAAGCACAGATTTGTATTACAAGACGCATTCGCAGAAAGAGTTGAAAGACTGCCGCAGGAACATTTTGCATGCAGGGATAGGCACTCAGTTGAATGACCGGATGTGGGTGCCTCTCTGGGCTGTGTGTTTGTGAGAGTAAGTGACTTGATCTGTTAGATCTGTAGCACCACTGATGTTTTAAAGGAAACAAATATTGCACACAGACCATTATGCTGTCCAGGGTACAGACCTGCAGGGTCTCTAATCCCTGACCATTGTGATGTATCACTGGATTAGCATGCTGGAAATCAAGCCCCACTACTCCCTGAGACATCACTTAAATAGTTGATAGAAGCATGCAAAAATTCTCCAATTTACTTGATTTTCAGATCCAGGATGTTAGAAAGCACAGACCAATATTTATTGTCAGCAAATAGACTTGAGCTCCAGATAAATAATTATGAACCACACGCATGTAACTCTACTTATCAAAACTTGAGCCATCCAAATGCCTTGTTCCCCTTTTTATGTTGCAGATCCCTGCCTCAGACATCACTGAACACATCAATCACACTTGCACATTGGCTGTGAATGAGTCGGGATGTTATTCAAAGAGGTTTAGGCAGCACCCTGTATACTAGGCGAAAGTGAGGACTGCAGATGCTGGAGATTAGAGTCAAGATTAGAGTGGTGCTGGGGAATGCACAGGTCAGTCAGCATCCAAGGAGCAGGAAAATCAATATTTCGGGCAGGAGCCCTGATGAATGCTCGGATGCTGCCTGACCTGCTGTGCATCAGCACCCTGTATATACTTTGCAGATGATGCAGCAGTCTGTCACCTCAGACTACCATCTATGGAACATTGTCTGTGGACATGAAATAATGCCTCACACTGTAACACAAACATTTGGAGCTATGCAGAGACAAACAACCAGATGTAAAGAAAAATCAGTGAAGTTTAGGAGAAATGCAAAATCAGGGATGGTGGATTGTCAGTTATGCCACTAAAATGGAGTCAAAGAGTCTGTTTCCTTTACCTCTCCCTCCCACTATGTCTTTGTGCATTCCCAAATTCTGTATTTGGAGTGGCAGGAGCCTGCTTGATAGTGGAGCTTATTGTCCCTGGAGATTTGGCCAGGTGACCCTGGGTTCCCATGTGACTGAATAGTTTAGTATGCTGAGAATCTCCTTGTTAAAAGTACGTCTACCCTCCCCGGCATCATCTTCTGAGGGTGAAAATAAAGGTGGCTGCCTCTGGGGTGTCCTGAGTGGAGCCTTCTGAGGGAGTGGGTGTAGTTCATCCTCCTGTTGGGTGCCTCTTGGCACCGCCCTGTCTCCTTGTAAGGAAAGGACACCTGGGGTCTGTCCATCCCCTTGTTCTCCAGGTTCTCCATCTCCTTGGCACCATGCCTTTGATCTTGAGGGTCAGTGGCTGGGGTGCAGGTTTGTGCACATCGCTAGTGTGTGATCCCTGTATTGCTGAACGTTGCTCTCCATGGCAACTGCCAACCTGTCCACGAGGTAGTTAACAGTCACATGATGCACTGCACTGCTGCACCTTCAGGGCAATGAGTGTCACTGCATCCCACATACCTATCTGCTGCTCCCACTTCCCCTCTGTGTATGTCAATGAATTCCCCCTTTCTTTTATTCACTCACAGGTTGTCCCTGGCCAGAATGGTGAAATTTATTCTGAGCAAATTACTGCAGATGCTGGAATCTGTAGTAAAAACAAGAAATGCTGGCGATTGCAGTGGGTCAGGCAGCATCCATGGAAAAGAGAGAGCAAGCTAATGTTTTAAGTTTAGATGACTCTTTGTCAGAACTGACATGAAGTGTGGAGGAGGCAGCAGTTATGCTACAGTGGTGAGAAGGAGTGCTGGGGGAGAGAGGCTGCTGAGAGTACAGATTAAGCAATTGGAGTGTGAGAGTGGCAGAACAATGGTGTGCCTGATTGCCAGACTGGAAAGAATACAGTTACATTGGAGTGACAGAAGGGGAGAGAGAACATGGTGACAGAGATTGTGACAAGTAAAGCTAAAAGGAAGGCAAAAAATGGAAGCGGTTCACAATTTGAAGGTGTTTGATCTCAATCTTGAGCCCAGAAGGCTGTAAAGTGCCAAGTCTGAAGATACGATGTTGTTCCTCAAGTTTGTGCTGTGATTCACGGCAGCATGCTGAGGACAGACGTGTGGGCATGTGAGCAGGATGATGTGTTAAAATGACCAGCTATGGGAATGTCAGGGTCCTGCCTGCACATGCACTGGAGCTGTTCTGCAAAGCGGTCACTCAAAATGGAGACAGAGATGTTAAATTTCACATGGTCCATATCCAACACTTCCCTTCCTTTCTTTGACCTCTCCATCTCCATTCCAGTGAATATATTGTCACTTCCATCCACTACAAATCCAATGACTCCCAAAGTTGCCTTTACTGCAGCTCATCACACCCCATATCCTGCAAGGATTCCATCCCATTTTCACCATTCCATCGGCGATGTCATATATGTTTGGATGATTCCACTTTCCAAAACCACGCTACTGACATGGCTTCCTCCTAGTTGACAATCCCCCAACCCCAACCCTCCATCTTTTTGGCATGGAGCCACCTCTTGCAGACTTTTTTTCTGGTTTGCCCTTCCAGGAATATACAAAAAGAGAATTAATAGAGAGCTCCAAAACTAGTGTGTGTGTTTGTCATTTATTAGGTTGCTGTGGAATGTGCTGTGCAAGCCACAACATGAAAACAGCGAGTAAGCATCCCTGCACCAAAGGCAAGGAAAGAAAGATTCCATTACTCCACATACTGTTATTCAGTTTAAAACAAAATCAGAGCAAAGGAACTTTAATCAGGGAACACAGCCAAGAATTTCAAAAACCAAATGTTCAACTGCCAAATTCAATGCTACTGGTGCGACCCTGTTAAGGCAGAAATATTGCTTTTTGTGCTCTCCAGAAACAATGTTTTACAAATTTCATTTTGGACTTGCCTTATTTCTAATCTGTGTGTATGTGTGTTAAATGTTTCTTCTTGCATGTAGCAATTAATAAACACATTCAATTTTGTTAATTTTAAAAAAAGCCTGGTTAAATTGGTACCTTTTTAAAATGTAAGTTCTTTTGAGTCTGGGAGACAGGTATCCACAAGTAAAGTGAATCATTATAAAATTAACCCAATTGCAACCAAGTAAACAAGTAAATGAAAAAAGAATGGGAGCCAATTCAGCAACCCCACCTCCTCCCCCCCAACCCAGCTTAACAATTTGGAGCATACTGTCTGAAAATGGAACATATTGTGAAACTTTACTTGGATTACGGCCATACACACTTCACAGGCTCAACCTCCACCAGCACAGATAGCGTCATAGAGATGAACAGCATAGAAATAGGCCTTCGGTCCAACTTGTCCATGCCAACCAGATATCCATAAAAACTAATCCCATTTGCCTTTTAAATATTGTGATTGCACCAGCCTCCACCCTTTCCTCTTGCAGTTCATGAAACACCTTCTGTGTGAAAACGTTGCCTCTCAGGTCCCTTCTAAAATCTTTCCCCTCTCACCTAATATCTGTGCCCTCTCATTTTAGACTCCCTTACCCTGGGAAAAGACCTTGTCTATTTACCCTATCCATGCCCCTCATGATTTGGAGGTGCCAGTGTTGGACTGGGGTGGACAAAGTTAAAAATCACACAACACCAGGTTATAGTCCAACAGGTTTATTTGGAAGCACTAGGTTTCGGAGCACTGCTCCTTCATCAGGTGGTTGTTAACTCTGCAACTACCTGATGAAGGAGCAGCACTCCGAAAGCTAGTGCTTCCAAATAAACCTGTTGGATTATAACCTGAGGTTGTGTGATTTTTAACTTCATGCCCCGCATGATTTTATAAAGCTCTATAAAGTCACCCCTCAGCCTCCCATGCTCCAGGGAAAATAGCCTGAGTCTATTCAGCCTCTTCCTATAGCCCAAACCCTCCAACCCTTACAACATCCTTGTGAATCTTTTCTGAAACTTTTCAAGTTTCATAACATAATTTCTACAGCCGGGAGACCAGAATTGCATGCAGAATTCCAATAATGGCCTAACCAATGTCATATACAGCTGCAATAAGACACTCAGTCATTCAGAACTTCTCAGATACTGAAGCAGTCTATGTCCATATGCAGCAAGACCTGGACAATATCCAGGTTTGGGCTGAAAAATGGCAAAGAACATTCGTGCCACATAAATGCCAGGCAAAGACCATTTCCAACAAGAGAAAAAACAATCATTTCCCCCGGACCTTACGTTCAATATCATTAACCTCACTGATTTCTACAGACACTATTGACATCCTCGGAGTTATCATTAACAAAAAAACTACAAGAGTTAGAAAAACTGCAGCTAGGAATTTATCTCCTGACTCCCCAAGCCGGTCCACTATCTAAAAGGTTGAACTCAGCAGTGTTATATAATATTCCCCACTTGCCTGATGAATGCAGCACCAACATCGTTCAAAAGGTTTGACACCACCCAGGATAAAGTAGCCCAACTGATTAGTCTCACATCCACAAATATCCACTCCCACCTCCACCCATCCTCAGTGGCAGCAGTGTGTACCATCCATATGCTGCACTGCAGAATTTCACCCAGACTAGACAGCATCTTCTAAACACATAACCCCTTCCACCTGGCAGGATAAGAGCAGCAGGTACATGGCAACACCAATGCATAAATGTTATCCTACTAACCACTCACCATCCTGACCATTGGAAATATATTGCCATTTCTTCAGTGTCATCAGGACAAATTCCTGGAACACCCTCCAGTGGTACCTGTACCTTCTGGACAGAAGTAGTTCAAGAAAGCAACTCACCACCATCCTCTCATGAGCAACTAAGGATGGGCAGATAAGGCAGCGATACGCATGGCTCGCAAATGAATGAAGAAACATCAGTGGATTCTCATGCCTACTGGGTGATTAGCATGGCACAAATTTGCAAGTGAACATGTCAAACGTAGAGGCAAAACTGGATAGCCCTGCTTAGAGGAGGGACGACAGACACTGCAATGCTCTGCTGACTGCATATGCAGACACTCAGGAGTCACCGGAAACAAGGTTGCTCAGAGACCACAGCAACAGATTTGTGAGAGTCATAGAGTTTTTATAGTACAGAAACAGGCCCTTCGGCCCTATCTTGTCCACACCAGTCAACAAACATCTAACTGTTCTCATCCCATTTTCCAGCACTTGGCTTGTAGTCTTATATGCAATGGCATTGCAAGGGCTCGTCTAAATAGTTCTTCAATACCTTAAGGGTTCCTGCCTCTTCCATTCTTTTAGACATTGGGTTCCACACTCCCACCAAACTCTGGGTGCAAAATATTCCTCAAATTTTCTTTAAACCTACTGCTCCTTACATTAAAACTGTGCCCTCTGTATCGATAACTCAAAAAGAGGAAAGGTTACTCTCTATCCATGCCCCTTAGAACTGTGTACACATCAATCAGATTCCCACCTCACTCCCCCCTCTGTCTCCTCTGCTATAAGAAAAACAAACTCAGTTTTTTAAAAAATTCATTCACAGGGCGTGAGTAGCACTGATCAGGCCAGCATTTACTGCCCATCCCTAATTGCCCAGAGGTCAGTTAAGAGTTAACCATATTGCTGTTGGTGTGGAGTCACATGTCAACCAGAGCAGGTAAAGATGGCAGTTCCTTTCCTCAAAGGATATTAATAAACCGGATAGGTTTTAAATCTAGTCACTCTTCCTAGCTGTATCACTTCAGCCCAGCTAACATCTTGGTGAACCTCTTCTACACCCTCTCTTGTGCAATCACATCCTCCTGTAGTGTGGTGACCAGAACGACACAGAGTACTCCAACTGTGGCTTAACTAACACCATATACAGCTCCATCATAACCTCCCTGCCACACGCCAGAGTTCCCTGAGAGTAGAGGCTTGGAGTGAAATAGTCAATCCGACTCTTTTGAAAGAAGTTAGAAGAAGGATTTTATCTAGAAATGGTTTGAAAAGGGATAATTAAACAGGGTACAACTATTAGGCAATCACTATGGAGGCTACCTTTCGCAGTCGTATCCAGCTACCTATTAATGCTATGGTCTGCCGGCAGGTCATGGAGTCGTAGAGAAGCACAACATGGAAACAGACCCTGCTGACCAGATAAGCTAAATAAATCTAGTCCCATTTGGCCTATGTCCCTCTAGCAGGTCCCTACATTTACTGCTGGACTATATTTCAACATGAACAGAGGGCCTCCATGCCGATTGTAGAATTGCAGAATCGGGGAGGCAATTGCTGGACTATTAATCCAGAAATTCAGCTAATGTTCTGGGGCTCGGGTTCAAATCCTGCCATGGCAGATGGTGGAATTTGACTTCAATAAAAACTATGGAAATAAAGATCTAACGATGACCATTATCGAGTTTCAGGAAAGACTCACCTTGATCACTAATGTCCTTCAGGGAAGGAAATCTGCCATCCTCACCCAGTCTGGCCTATATGTGATTCCAGGCCCAAAGCAATGTGGTTGACTCTGGGCAATTAGGAATCAAGAAATATTGGCCGAGCCAAAGATGTCCTCATCCCATAAGCAAATTTTAAAAATGCTTTAATTGCCTAATTGGCTACTTGTCTAATGCTTCTGGTCATCCTTTTCTTCTCAGCCCTCACCAACCTATTCCTAAATGATCCAGTTGCAGAAACATGCCACAAAACTGATATGCTCGAAAAGGCGGAAAATTGCAGCCCATCCTCCTCCAGTCCCACTTTGGCTCAGTTTGACAACTCATCCCCATCACAATGAGTATATGATAATGAGGACACAGGTCTTTAAGTGTGTAATGTAATAAAATACAGATGTTCATGAGGTCTGATTTTCATCTGGGTTTTAAAAATCATGATAGATACAAAAATAGCTGAGACAGAGAGAACGGTTACTAAAAATGGGGCAATTAGATAAGCTGCAATGAACCATTGGAAATGACACTGCTAGTTATGATCAATCAAACATTTGGGTTTTTTTTACATACTATCCAGACTGTAGGAAGGGTGATGACCCTCAGGGGAAGGGGAAGGTCGCTTTGAAGGTTCCGAGAGACAGCAACAAAGGCTTTCAGAACAGGCTAGCAACATGCTTTAAAATGGAAATGAGTAATCTGATGGGACATCACAGACTACTGCCAGCGTTTTGTCCCTCTCTCTATTGATGGGGCAACTATTCTGCCAAACTAACATAAACAGGATATTTGGCTCTGTCTTCCAGACCACATCCACATCTTATTGCCTGTTTCCTTCTTGGAACGCGAGAGGAAAAAGTCCCCTTCAGACGGTGGGGGGAACAGCTCTCAGGAAAGTGAGCCAGCAGTCATGCAGTGTTACCAGCAGTGTTTATTTTTCCTGGCTTCAATAAAAAGTTCAGTTATTAATATGGGAGTAAGCCGCACCAGCTGACACTGTAAGATAACATAAATTGAAAGTGACATCGAGGAGCATGTGGTTGTTAACGTGCATCGTGGTGAGCCTGTTTGACATCTCAAAAGATCCCCAATGCAAGCCAAGTCATATCACCTCTGCCTATGCCCTCCGCACCAGCAAAGAGCCAAGCACCTAGATTGATTTGTATTACAAACAGATACAGCATTTAGTTCCAAATTAATTGCACAGTATGAAATACTGGAACTCTCTCCTCTCCCTACATACTCTTATTTGATTTTGTACCCGTCACAGAGACTTGGAATTGTAGATTTCCCCTTAGTCGGGTCCAGAGCACCCGGGTATCTTCCTGCGTCCCAAGCCACATTCCATTAGCCAAGGTCCAAGGCCATAAAACACTCTAGATTGGATGCTTGGTAAATCCCTTGCTGCTTGTCAAACTGGTAACACTTTGTGTATTTATAGACTCTGATTCAAATATGAACTCAAGCAGCAATGAACACCAGGCATCGGATATGAGCAGATGAAACAGCCTCCTGATCTAGGAAACCATAGTCTATTATCGTCATCTTGTGCTGAGCACGATGGGGGAAGTGGAAGGGGAGCTCTTAATGGTGTGTGACAGCCTACATTTAAAGCAGATTTTCCCTTGGGATTCCTCGGGGAGGGGAAAATGCCTTTATTTTTGTTCCTCGTGAATTGTTAAAAATGTTGCAGTTATGCCTTTGGGAAAGAAATTTAGGAAGGTTATATCTTTAGTCTTGAAATCAACGGATCCATTAGTTAATACGCTATGGCAGAGGCTGGCTATTTAATGTTTGAGTAAAGTTGCCAATGTTTGTTGCGGTGAACTCTGATACGCTCAGCTGGAACCCATCATCTTCAAAGGCTCTTTTAACAGCTCCACATAAACCCACTCTTTCTCTTTTGCAAGTCAGATAAATTTAGAACTAGTTCGGTTGTTAGTGGAGGAAAATGAAACTGTTGTAAAGCTAAGAATAAATGTTTGTCAGTAATTTGTTTCTCTTTTGTGTATTTTTTCAAGAATGTTTGTTTTTCTTGCAGATCGTGATCTGAAAGGCGAATGTGCTCATTGCACTAACTGAGCCTATATCTGTAGCTCGAGTTTATCTTGGCTGTGAAATGCCTTAGTGATTTATATAATGCTTACCCCATTCTCCTTTGAGGCTGAGCCAACTGTCTAGCTCGCATGTTAGTCAAAGCAGTAGAACTAGAAGAATGGGGGGAGGGGAGGAGGGGGAACTTCATACACCACAGAACATCCTTGTTCTGCAATAGTAGAGGCTTGTGAAGTACACATTAGTAATTGGCTGAGAGCTTTGCTTAGCTTCCCAGCATCCCCCCAACCCCCAAATTCATTTCCTGTTTTATAATACCATGCACGGATAAGATTTCATAAGAATTTTTTCTCAATATTGCACCGTCGAGAATAGAATAGGAACATAATCAGAGACTAAACAACACTTTCTGTAGCCAGCAGCTGTGATCTGATAAGGAATGTGAATTATGACTGTGAGCCCTTGTCCTTCCCTACAAGCATGCTCTTTCAGCATGGATAAAATTTAACATTAATTTGATGCTGATGTACTTGACATAACTTTGACTTGTGCCTGCTGATGTTTCCATGAAACGTGATATGGAGTAATTTTTTCATATTTCATGCCAGATATGGCTCTCCATTGGTTGAATTATGATGAACTGTTTGATATTTTCAAACTTTGAGTGGGTAATAGTGGTCATTGTTTGGTGAATGAGTAGCAAAATGGCAAAAGTTAAAGAGAAAGAAAGGAGAAATTAGAGGGAAAAATATTCAGCGAAAGTTATTAGAATGTAAGAAGTGACTTTTGAAACTAAGACTACTACATTATTTAAGAGGCAAGTGACTAAGTATTTGACACAAAAAAAATAAGAAGAACTATAGAGGGAAATCAGATTATAGTGGACAGCTCCAGTTAGTTGATTGAATGCCCCTCATGCTGTAAAGTCTATGATGCTAAGAAGATATTTGACAGGGCTAGGGAAATATATTTTGCCCTTCAATCATACCTAAGGATTTTATTTCAGTTGACATAAGTCCTCTAAACACAGAATCACTACAGTGTCAAAGTAGACCATTTGGCCCATTGAGTCCACACCAACTCTCCAAAGAGCAACTCGCCCTCTGGTGTTATACTTCTCCCCTGGCTAATCTACCAAACCTATGCATCCTTGGATACCACGGGCAATTGAGCATAGCCAATGAACGTAATCTGCACATCCTTGGACTGTGGGAGGAAACCAGAGCACCCAGAGGAAACCCATGCATACACCAGGAGAATGTGCAAACTCCACACAGTCACCCAAGGACAAAATCAAATCCCAGTCTTTAGTACTGTGAGGCAGCAGTGCAAACCACTGAACTACCATGCTACACCCTGTCTCATACATTTAGAGCTAGTTAGCCAGTGAATCTCATATGTTCATTAGTCAGTCATTTTAACACAGCACCCTGCTCACATGCCCATATGTCTGTCCCCAGCATGTTGCAGTGCTCCAGTGAATCACAGCACAAACTGGAGGAACATCATCTCATCTTCAGACTAGGCAATTTACAGCCTTCTGGACTCAATATTGAGTTAAACATCTTCAACCTATGAATGTTTCTTTCCTTTCTTTTAGCTTGTTATCATGTCCTCCCCTGCTCCTCTTCCCACTTACTGTCCTTTCAAGTTTTGCAGGAGATACACCGTTGTTCTGCCATTCTCACATTCTGATCACTTAATGTAAACTACTAACATCTTTTCTCCGCCAGCACCCTACATTCACCACACCCCACCCCTCCACCACCCCCTCCAGCTCCCCCCCCCACCCCCGGATTATAGCATAAATGTTGCCCACTCCACATTTCACTTCAGCTCTGATGAAGAGTCATCTAGACTCAAAACATTAGCTTGCTTCTTTCCATGGATTGTGATCTCCAGCATTTCTTGTTTTCATGACATAGAAATGAAACAACCTTTTCTGTCTCTCAGCAGGTTGTGAGTCTTTGAAACTTTTCCTGAAAAGGCAGCAGAAGCAGAATCTTTGAATATTTTTAATGCAGAGGTGGATAGATTTCTGTTTGTGGTGTGCTGCAAGGATCAGTGCTGGGGTCCACTGACATTTGTCATTTATATAAATGATTTGGATGTGAACATAGAACTTAGTAAGTTGGCAAATGGCACCAAAATTGGAGGTGTAGTGGACAGTGAAGAAGGTTACCTCAGAGAACAATGGAATCTTGATCAGATGGGCCATTGAGTCAAAAAGTGGGAGATGGAGTTTAATTTAGAAAAATGTGAAGGGCTACATTTTGGAAAAGCAAATCAGGGCAGGACTTATACATTTAATGGTAAGGTCCTGGGGAGTGTTGCTGAACAATGAGACCTTGGAGTGCAGGTTCATAGCTCCTTGAAAGTGGAGTTGCAGGAAGATAGGATAGTGAATAAGGTGTTTGGTATTAGATTCCCTACTGTATGGAAATAGGCCCTTTGGCCCAACAAGTCCACACCAATCCTCCAAAGAGTGACCTACCTAGATCCATTCCCCTACATTCACTCCTGACTAATGCACCTCACACTATGGGCAATTTAGCATGGCCAATTCACCTCACCCGCACATTTTTGGACTGTGGGAGGAAACCGGAGTACCCAGAAGAAACCCACACAAACACAGGGAGAATGTGCAAACTCCACACTATCCTTTATTGGTCAGAGCACTGAGTATCGGAATTGGGAGGTTATGTTGCAGCTGTACAGGGCATTGGTTAGGCCACTTTTGGAATATTGTGTGCAATTCTGGTGTCTCTCCTACTGGAAGGATGTTGTGAAACTTGAAGGGGTTCAGAAAAGGTTTACAATGATGTTGCCAGGGTTGGAAGGTTTGAGCCATAGGGAGAGGCTGAATAGGCTGGGGCTGTTTTCCCTGGAGAGTTGGAAGCTGAGGGGGGTCTTTATAGAGGTTTATAAAATCATGAGGGGCATGGATAGGGTAAATAGATGAGTTCTTTTCCCTGGAATGGGTGGGGTGGGAGGAGTGGAGGTGGCGTGTCCAAAACCAGAGAGCATAGATTTAGGCGAGAGAGGAAAAACTTAGAAGGGTCCTAAGGGACAACATTTTCACGCAAAGGGTGGTACACGTATGGAATGAGCTCCCAGAGGAAGTAGTTGAGGCTGGCACAATTTCAACATTTAAAAGGCATCTGGATGGGTAAATGAATAGGGAGGGTTTAAAGGGATATGGTCCAAATGCTGGCAAATGGGACTAGTTTAGGTTAGGATATCTGGTCAGCATAGACCAGTTAGACGAAGGGTCTGTTTCCATGCTGTACATTTCTATGACTCTATGACTATGGATAAAGGCTCTTAGATGCGGGGTGGTGGGGGGATGGTGGATGTGGGAAAATGAATTTGAGATTAAAATTACATCAGTTAGCGTGTTATTAAATAATGGAACAGGCTTGAGGGAGTCTACTTGTGGTTCTTTTATCTATTTGTAAGGTATTAATTTATATTCAAGGACACAGTGCTTTTACATTTATAAATGCAGCTTGTTGTAATGTGATTATTTAAAGCAGATGCTAAAAATGTGAAATACATTTACAAAATAAAATCATCTTACTGGTGGAAGCTCATTGATCTGAAATGTTGTCTCTTCTTTTGTCTCCATAGATGCTGCTGGATCTGCTGACCATTTGCAATATTTTCTGTGTTTTACTAAAATAAAACGCATGCTGTTGAAGCTTTGCATCTTGCACTTATTGGCAGATTATAAGAATCCCAGATTTGTTGTGTTTTGATTATACTTGTGACCTGACTCAATTTAGAATGTATTGTTGCAGAAAAGAAATTGTATCTGTACATTTTTTTTATGTTCACAGGATATTCCAAATTATAAATCAGTTCTCAATCAATGAAGTTCTTTGAAGTGTAGTTACTGGTGCAAAATAGCAGTGAATGTTCGCATGAAATGCTCATAAATTTCAATGTCATAATGAAAAGATAATCTGGTTCTTTGTGATGATGACTAAGATCAGTTTTGGTCAGGACGCTGGGGATAACTTTACCGTTCTTGTGCATATACTGCTCTGGAAGGTAGGGATTTGGTTTAATGTCTTACCTGAACTTCTCTGACTTAGAGATGAAACTTTACTAATTGCATGACTGATACACCGTCTAAATTACTTACACTCCCATCCACAAGCAATCCAATTTGTGCAAGTTATGATTTAAAGATTTAAAGTTTAAATCGATTAGATGATTCAAATGAAATTGTGCCTGCCAACTTAATTTTTCTCGGTTGGACTGCAAATTGGAAATCAGTATAGTTCCACTTCCAAATTCAACATCAGAAATCTGGTTTGGATGTCTGACCGAAGCAGTTAGTGATGAGCTGACCAATGTCTTGAAAACAAGTTGTGTAAACAATTACTGTGCTGCAAGAAGTTCAAAGAATTTATATAGTCAGAGTTAATGACATCTTCAAACGTTATTTTAACATCATTGTTTAATTTCCTACAGCTGCCACATATCTACCACAAACACAATCAATCAGGGAGTAAAGGGCCCTCATGGTGAAGAGGCAGTGTCCCGAGCCAGGAGGCCTGAGTTCAAATCCAATCTCCTCCAGAGGTGTGACAATAATACATCTGAACAGGTTAATTAGAAACTTCTATCAAACAGAGTGAAGGATTCTTGTGGCGCTGTGGTAGTGCCCCTACCCATGGAGAAAGTGAGGACTGCAGATGCTGGAGATCAGAGCTGAAAATGTGTTGCTGGAAAAGCGCAGCAGGTCAGGCAGCATCCAAGGAGCAGGAGAATCGACGTTTCGGGCATGAGCCCTTCTTCAGGAAAGAGGGCCCCTACCCATTGGCCAAGATACTTGGACTCAAGTCCCACCTGCCTGAGAGATGTGTAATAATATCTCTGAACAGGTTGATTAGAAAATATCTATCAATTGGGACCCAGCTGACAATTGTTGTTACACCACATCCCCACTGCTTCAAGTCTCATTTCCAAATCCCATAGTTTACATATATTGTCAGTTTTTCAACCACATCACTCAAAATTGTTGCAATGCAGTTACTCTGATATATTTTGCTTTCTTTTGAGAACAGGATGGTGCACAACTGAAGCCACCAACAATTAATCAGAGGAGGGTATACATGTCTACGTATTTTGTCCCCATGGAGGAGACAGCGTTGGCTATTATTAGAACATCTAACAATGAGGCTGTACTCAGCAGCAGTACTGGAAGCATTCAAGATGATACGTCCTCACACTCATAACTCCTTTTGACTTCTCACTAACCCTTCATCCTTATCAGAGAGCAGGAAATTATTTAATGATGAAAATAATGATAATGAAAGACAAAAGAGAATGGATAAATAAAGCAACAAAGCATAAGTTAAGAGGAAATGTTTGGTCATACAATCCCTACAGTGTGGGAACAGGCCCTTCGACCCAACAAGTCCACACCGGCCCTCCGAAGAGTAACCCACCCAGACCCATTCCCCTACCCTATTACCTCTAGATTTACCCTGACTAATGCATTTAACCTTACGCATCCCTGAATACAATGGGCAATTTAGCTTGGCCAATCAACCTAATCTGCACATTTTTGGATTGTGGGAGAAAACCAAAGCAAACTCTTACAGGTACAGGGAGAATGTGCAAACTCCACACAGTCACCTGAGTCTGGAATCAAACCCATATCCCTAGCATTGTGCGGGAACAGTGCTAACCATTGAGCCACCGTGCTGCCCAATGATTATGTTGAATAAAAAACAGATAGGATGAAAAGCCTAGAACATATGACAAGGAGTAGCAGAATCCCAGGAAGCAGAACTGGGTGGAAAATAGGCTGATAAATCTCTCAAGACCAGTCTGCCAATTCAGTAGCTGTAGGGAATCCCCAGCTTAAGTACCATCCCTCACCTCTTCCACTCATATTGCTGGAGCTAACATCTAAAACCAACACCAGCATGGATAGGTTACAGGAAGGAACTTTCCCCTTGGTGAAGGGATCAATGACCAGGAGTGGGGTGGGGGGGGTGCATAGATTTAAAATAAGCAGCAAGAGGTTTAGAGGGGATGTGCGGAAAGAATTTTTCATTCAGAGGATGGTGGGAATTTGAAATTCACTGCCTATCACAGTGGAAGAGACAGAAATCTTCATAACATTTAAGAAGTTCAGTATTTAGACATGCACTTGCAATGTCAAGGCTATGAGCCAAATGCTGAAAAATGTAATTAGAATAGTCAGATAATTAACCAGACCAGTCTGGATGGGCTGAATAGCTATGCTGTAGATGTCTTTGACTCTATGAAGTTTGCCTTTGATGGTGAGTCCAGAACTCACTATTGTAAGGCACTAGTTAAATTGAGAAGTTGCCCTTTTAGGGCAGAAATGAGGACAATTTGTTCTCTTTCAAAGCACCCTGAGACTTTGGAATTCTTTGCCTCAGAATGTGCTGAACAGGATCATTTAATATCTTTAAGGCAGAGGGAGTATATTCTTTTTAGGAAAGGGAATCAAAGATTAATGAGGGTAGATGGAAATTTGGAATTCAGAACACAAAGAAACCGATCAGCCAAGACCTTACTGAATGGCTGAGCAGGCTTGAAGGGCGAAATGGCCTGATCCTAATTATCATGTTTGAAAATAAATTGAGCTTGCCCGTAATGCTTCTTTAATATCCAGTTGGGCTTGAGAGATTGTGTGCTGCAGATTTTTATTACAACTTTCCTCACTTATGGTTACCCTCTACTCTTAGCATTTACATGTTGCATATGAAACAAATAGCAATAGCAAATTTGAAACAGACCTCGAGTCTGCAAGCATTATGCAAAAGATGGAGCAGGGATTACTAACCTACTGCTCGGTGCATTGCATTTTAGAGAAGGAACAATCCCTGTGATTAATTAATCAGGACCATCATTCAGTAACTGGGGAATTAGCAAGGTCAGATGTTAACTGTTAACCTTTCTTACCTCATATTTTCACTCATTTCTTTTTTAATTGGTGAGTAGTCATATGGATGAAGTTAAACAGCCATGTCCATGACTTTGCCGATGTAATTTGCTAAATTTATCTTCGTTCTTCTTTTGTAGGATGCATGCATTGCTGCCATGGCCAGCATTTGTTTCCCATTCCTAATTGTCCTTGAACTGAGTGAGTTGAGATGGCAGTTAAGAGCCAACCACATTGCTGGGGGTCTGGAGACATCCATAAGGCAACCAGGGAAGGAAAGCAGATTAATTTTCTTATGGGGCGTTAATGCTTCAGATGGTCCATTCCAACAATTGGGGCAGCATGGTGGCTTAGCAGTTAGCACTGTTGCCTCAAAACGCCAGAGACCTGGGTTTGATTCCAGCTTTGGGTGACTGTCTGTGTGGAGTTTGCAGATTCTCCCTGTGTCTGCATGGATTCCCTCTGTGTGGGTGCTCCTGTTTCCTCCCACAATCCAAAGATGTGCAGGTAGGGTTAGTTAGCCTTGCTAAATTGCCCATAGTGTTCAGGGATGTGTAGGTTAGGTGCACTAGTCAGGGATAGATATAGGGTAGGGGAATGGGTTTGTGTGGGATACTCTTTGGAGGGTCAGTGTGGACTTATTGGATCGAAGGGCCTGTTTCCACACTGTAGGCATCTATGATTTTTAACTACAGTCACCATCATTGAGATTAGCTTTCAATTGCAGATGTATTAATTGAATTTGGATTCCACCAGCTGCAGTGTTGGGATTTGAACACTTGGCCACAGAGCATTATCTTGGGCCTTTGGCTTGTGAGTTCAGTGATGTTAGCTCTATGTCACCAATTCATCCCATAATATTTAAATACATTTTAAGGAAGAAAATCTGCCATCCTAACCTGGCCTGGTCTACCAGTGACTCTCCAGACTCACAGCAGTGTGAATGATTCTTTACGGACTTCTGAAATGGCCTAGCATTGTATCAAACTATTAACACGTCTCAAAAGAATGAAACTGGATGGAGAACCTGTCATAAACCTACGCACCAGAAATTAATACAGCAAATTCAGCCCTGTTGACCCTGCATTGTCCTTCTCACTAACATTTGGAGGCCAGTGTCAAAACTGGGAGTACAGTCTCTCTGCTTTAGAATAGGGTAGAATCCCGACAGTGTGGAAGCAGGCCATTCAGCTCATACCAACCCTCTAAAGAGAATCCACCTAGACCCTTATCTCTGTAATTCCCATTGCTAATCCATCCAGCCTGCACATCCCTGTACACTATACCATGGCTCAACCATATAACCTGCACATCTTTGGACTATGGGAGGAAACCAGACCACCCAGAGGAAACCCACATAGGCACAGGCATGAATGTGCAAATTCCACACCTGACAGTCCCCCAAGGCTGGAATTGAGCCCAGGGTCCCTGTCACTCTGAGGTAGCAGCGCTAACCACTGAGCCACTGTACCACCCAGAATGCAGCTTAGAGCCAATGTGTTCCTGTGTAAAAGTGGTAACCAACTTCATTACTTTGACGATTCAATAGCTTGTGTGTCAACTAATATCGAACAAGCAACTTCCATTGATCAAAGAACAAATAACATAAAATCCCTACAGTGCAGAAAGAGGCCATTCAACCCATCGAGTCTGCACAGACCATCCAATGAAAATCTCATCCCACTCCTTTCCTGTAAGCCTGCTTGGGGTTTTTAGCCTGGCTAATCCACCCCACCTGCACATCTTTTGATTGCAGCATGAACAATTGCAATGGAAGCTCAGAACTTTGAAATACAAATACAAATTGGTGCCAAGCACAGTTTTGGGTGTCCAAAACTGTCATGTCAGTTTAGCACATTTTCATCATTAGATTCTATGATTGCGTAGAGACAGCATCTGGGGCAAAGCAGTGCCTCGATTAAGTACAGACCTGCTTTCCTTCCTGGGTTTAGTAGCATCGAGCTGAAAATGTGTTGCTGGAAAAGTGCAGCAGGTCAGGCAGCATCCAAGGAGCAGGAGAATCGACGTTTCGGGCATGAGCCCTTCTTCAGGAATGAGGAAAGTGTGCCAAGCAGGCTAAGATAAAAGGTAGGAAGGAGGGACTTGGGGGAGGGGCGTTGGAAATGCGATAGGTAGAAGGAGGTTAAGGTGAGGGTGATAGGCTGGAGTGGGGGTGGGGGCGGAGAGGTCTGGAAGAAGATTACAGGTTAGGAAGGTGGTGCTGAGTTCGAGGGTTGGGACTGATACAAGGTGGGGGGAGGGGAAATGAGGAAACTGGAGAAATCTGAGTTCATCCCTTGTGGTTGGAGGGTTCCTAGGCGGAAGATGAGGTGCTCTTCCTCCAACCGTCATGTTGCCATGGTCTGGCGATGGAGGAGTCCAAGGACCTGCATGTCCTTGGTGAAGTGGGAGGGGGAATTGAAGTGTTGAGCCATGGGGTGGTTGGGTTGGTTGGTCCGGGTGTCCCAGAGGTGTTCTCTGAAACGTTCCGCAAGTAGGCGGCCTGTCTCCCCAATATAGAGGAGGCCACATCTGATGCAGCGGATGCAGTAAATGATGTGTGTGGGGGTGCAGATGATTTGTGGTGGATATGGAAGGATCCCTTGGGCCTTGGAGGGAAGTAAAGGGGGAGGTGTGGGCGCAAGTTTTGCATTTCTTGCGGTTGCAGGGGAAGGTGCCGGGAGTGGAGGTTGGGTTGATAGGGGGCGTGGACCTGACAAGGGAGTCACGAAGGGAGTGGTATTTTTGGAATGCTGATAGGGGAGGGGAGGTAAATATATCCCTGGTGGTGGGGTCCATTTGGAGGTGGCGGAAATGACGAAGGATGATATGATGTTTATGGAGGTTGGTGGGGTGGTTGGTGAGGACCAGTGGGGTTCTGTCCTGGTGGCGATTGGAGGGGCGGGCTCAAGGGCGGAGGAGCGGGAAGTGGAGGAGATGCAGTGGAGTCGATCACGTCTGGGGGGAAATTGCGGTCTTTGACGAAGGAGGCCATCTGGGTTGTTTGGTATTGGAACTGATCCTCCTGGGAGCAGATGCGGCGGAGACGAAGGAATTTAGTAACATTGAATGTCCCATCACTGCTACTCTATCCATGTTGTAGGTGTCGTCCATCAGCCCTCCTTTCAGACTGCTACCACTCACAATGAAAGGAAACCATGTGAGGTGTTGCAACACAAGTGCTTGTAGATATTTTCCACTCAAACTGTTTAGGGACATTTCTGCACACTTCTGGAGCAGGTGGGAGTTGAACCCAGGCTTGGAGGTAGAGATATTATCACACTGCCACAAGTGCCCGGGGCCTTCGAGGCTCAGAATTGCTTGAGGTTATTTGTTAATGCCATCATTAGACTCCTCCACTGAAATTCAGCAGCCTTGTACCAGCAACGCTTCAGCACTGGGTAGCTCAGTACAGGAGCAGGAACACTAAGACAGGCAAAAGCAGTTTTGAAGGAAAACAGAAGGACAGTTCATTAATATTTATACAAAGTCAGAAGTCACATGACACCTGGTTATAGTCCAACAGGTTTATTTGACTTCTGACCTTGTCCACCCCAGTCCAACACCAGCATCTCTCCATGTCAGTTAACATTGGTATGGAAGGCTCGATTTATTAATTTATTTTGAAGTGCTTATCTTTTGTTGCTTTTTAGTTTTGGTTTGTACATAGAAGGTGTTGTGATGGCCAGCGATGGAGGGAAGGTGAAGAGTGTGGAACTGTTGCTGAGCAGCGATTTGAACCTGCATTTACTGGTATAGTCAGATTAGCCTGGCTAAAATAATGGTCTAAAGTTTCCTCCTTCCTTTCTCCTCTTTCTCCTGCTCTTCTTCCTTTTCCTAACTTTCAACTGATTAGCACAGAAATGGTGGCAAGGACTATCCCCACACAAGAGTGAGGCTGTGCAGCAATTGGATTGCCACAGACTTAACAAATGCTCTGCTGAGAATTGGAGGGCTTCAGAACTTTCAAAGGTTGCTCTGTCTTATTCCCAGTGGTAAGATTGTATCGTGACTCCTGCTGGTATTCTAGACATTGACCTGCAGGATATATTGCACATGGTTATGTACCATCTGTATGTCAAGGAAGTGGAACCCCTTTTGGTTATGCTACATCCCAGAGCTGACACATAGAGTGCACTTCCCATACCTCTGCCCTTGAATCTGACACCTTCAATTGCAACAAAGACAGAACCCCCAACCCCCCCACCCCACGGTCCTCACTTTCCACTCCACCAACCTCTGGATACATTGCATCATCCTTCACCATTTCCAGCACCTACAAACAGACTCCACCACCAAAGATATATTTCCCTCCCCAACCCTATCTGCGTTCCAGAGGGACCATTCCCTCTGCAATTCCCTGGTTAGGTCCACGCCCCCCACCAACCCATCCTCCACTCCCAGTGTCTTCCCTTGCACCGCAGGAATTGTAAAACCTGGGCCCACACCTCCCCCCTCCCTTCTGTCCAAGGCCCCAAAGGATCCTTCCTCCCACACTGGATCCCCAAAGGATCCTTCCTCCCATCATATTGTATCCGTTGCTCCCCAAGTGGTTTCCTCTACATTGAGGAGACAGGATGCCAACTTGCCGATCATTTCAGAGAACATCTCTGGGAGACCCAAACTAAACAACCCCACCACCCTGTGACTGAACATTTTAACTCCCCCTCCCACTCCGCCGAGGACATGTAGGTCCTGAGCCTCCTCCATCACCACACCCTAACCATCCGACGCCTGAAGGAAGAATGCCTCATCTCCCACCTTGGAACCCTCCAACTACACAGAATCAATGTGATTTAATCAGTTTCCTCATTTCCCCTCCCACCACCTTATCCCAGATCCAACCTTCCAACTCGGTACCGGCCTCTTGAACTGTCCTACCTGTCCATCCTCCTTCCCACTTATCTGCTCCACCCACCTCTCCGACCTATCAACTTCACACCTACCTTCATCTACATATTGCATTCCCAGCTACCTTCCCCCCCAGCCCCACCCCCTCCCACCACCCTGTCCCCTCCCATTTATCTCCCAGCCCCCTTATCCCACAAGCCTCATTTCTGATGAAAGGGCTTATGTTTGAAATGCCGATTCTCCTGCTCCTCAGATGCTACCTGACCGGCAGTGCTTTTCCAGCAGCACACTTTACGACTCTGATCTCCAGGATCTGCAGTCCTCACTTTCTCCTACAATGAGTCATAGAGATGGAATCAGATACTTCGGTCCAACTCAACCGTACCAACAAGATATCCTAAATTAATCTAGTCCCATTTGCCAGCATTTGGCCCATATCCCGCTAAACCTTCCTATTCATGTACCCATTGGGGATGCCTCTTAAATGTTGTAATTGTATCAGCTGCCACCACTTCCTTTGGCAGCTCATTCGACACACACATCACCCACTGCATGAAAAGGTTGCCCCTTAAGCTCTTTTTAAATCATTCCCCACTCGCCTTAAATCTATATTGTCTAGTTTTGGACTCCCCTGCCCCATGGAAAAGACCTTGGCTATTCATCCTATCCATGCCTCTCACGGTTTTATAAACTTCTATGAAGTCACCCCTCAGCCTCCGATGCTCCAGGGAAAAAAGCTCCAGCCTATTCAGCCTCTCCCTTTAGCTCAAAGCCTCCAACCCTAGCAACATCCTTGCAAATTTTTCAGAACAATTTCAAGTTTCACAACATCTTTTCCGTAACAAGTAGACGAGATCCGAAAAGTGGTCTAACCAATGTCCTGCACAGCTGCAAAAAGACCCCTCTGTACTTGTGACTGCACTTACAAAACAGTGTGTTACCTGCCAATGACAGTCTGCCATATGGAGAAACCTGCAAAAGTTTTTGTGCCACACAACATCTTGTACAATTTTACTTTAAATAGTGGATGATCTATACATAAATAACGTTATCGCTGGAGAGTTGAGTTCCAAAATGGCAGCAAAATCAATGTTACATACTGATTGGCATCAAAGTGGCTAACATTTGGAATAGTTAGATGCTTGTTTTTGACTGGCACAGGAGAAAGTGAGGACGGCAGATGCTGGAGATCAAAGTTGAAAATGTGTTGCTGGAAAAGCGCAGCAGGTCAGGCAGCATCCAAGGAACAGGAGAATCGACGTTTCGGACATGAGCCCTCAGGAATCCTGAGGAAGGGCTCATGCCCGAAACGTCGATTTTCCTGCTCCTTGGATGCTGCCTGACCTGCTGCGCTTTTCCAGCAACACATTTTCAGCTTTGATTGGCACAGACTTAACAGGCTGAAGGGTCTTCTTCTGTGCTGTGTGTCTCTATGACTTTATGACTGTAACTAGAATCTGCCTAACCTGCATATTCTTGGTGGTTACTCTGTTTGCACCTTAATGCCCTCAACAAAGTAGTGTCTCCACCAGATATGTTTCTGCTCACTTGAGACATAATTTTGAAATCAAAATGGAACTTGCACCATTGAAAAACTCAGTACAAAAATTGTTGAATTTTGTTGCCATTTTCTCAGGCTTTCTGTACTTGCCTGCTGTGCTGAATGATTGCTTGAAAAATGAAATAATAACTAAAAGACATTCACATCATTCAATTGTCAAAATAATAGTTGCAGTGTAATGTGACCTATTTCACTGACATATTATCAGTCAGGAGATGCCATTCATTGGAATTCAGGGATGGGAAACACTAGGAAATGAGAGTTATAAATCCTTTTACAATTAACACTTGACATAGAGCAAAGGCAGGTAATTAGGTCACCCTGGTAGGAATACTGTAAAATTGACCGATATTTCCCGAAACAAGTTAGTTTTAGAATTGTATTGAAGAATATTGTTCATCTATTTAATAATCTTGATCTTCAGGCTAGAGAGCTTGTTAAAATGTCACTAATCATTTGAAAGTTCAATACTTTTATATTGTCATATTGAATGGTGATTTAGCAAGTATTGGTGCAAACCACTGTTAAAACTAATGGTCAACGTGGAATGGGTAAGAACTATTAAAATATATGTTTCTTCAGTACTCTCTGCATCTATTACCCGATTAGTCAGGCAATAAAGCTTATAGCCTGTGGAACAATGGCAAGTTCTGTATTTTTATATCTTAAGCAATTGCGTTTGGCAATAAAAAGAAAGAATAATTAGAATGCATAATCCTAGCTGTTATTAATAATTTCCAGCATGGAAGCTGCATATCCATTCCTTGTCACTTTATATTTAGCAGTAGTATTCCTTATGCTTGGAAACAACATAGTCCCTATGTGTCAAAGGAAATGTTCTGCACAACATTTTTCATGGGAAAAAAGAAAACCATTGTTTGATACAAATTGCTTTATTTCTAATGTTTGAAATACAAGAAGGATTTTCCTGGAGTACTGGCTACAGATGGTTCATAACGATGAATAGCCCAAATAAAGCAATATTACATTCTCATGATTGCTATGTCCTGTTTGGCATGAAATGTTTGAGCTTCTATACGTCCTCATACTGCCTTATATCATGTACAGCTGTTTCAAATCTTAGCAACAAAGTAGACATGAGAATAAATTGTGTTTGCTGCTTTATGTTTTCATTAAAATTAATGAACAAAGCAAAAGGCTTTTTGAGAGTAAACTGTTCCAGACTCCAGAGACAAGATTAAAATTTATGGCAAATGAGTAAATTGTTTCCAGTGTAGAAAAACAGAATGCTGAAAATGTGAAGTTAAAAACCAGAGAGTGCTGTCAATGCGCAACTGAAAATGAAAGGTTATTGTTCAGACTTTTGTCTCATTTTACCAGTTTTCTTCATTCTGAAGAAAGGTCCTGCGTCATATTTTCCTCTGCCTAAATGCTAAAGATTGTCATTATTATTAAAGAGCTGAAGAAAAATATGTCCTGCAGTTGAAAGCAACAGTCTTTATTGCTACCAGAAACAAACATATTTCCTGTCATGACTTCTGTTCTGCGACTGCAAGTGTTGTGTTATTAATTGGTTTGAAAGGCTTAATGTTGGACACTGGTTAGGTACCACCCAATTTGATGATATATACGGGCTTGGGTGGGGAAAAAAGTAGAGCTGAAAATGTGTTGCTGGAAAGGCGCAGCAGGTCAGGCAGCATCCAAGGAGCAGGAGAATCGACGTTTCCGGCATGAGCCCTTCTTCAGGCTGAAGAAGGGCTCATACCCGAAATGTCGATTCTCCTGCTCCTTGGATGCTGCCTGACCTGCTGTGCCTTTCCAGCAACACATTTTCAGCTCTGATCTCCAGCATCTGCAGTCCTCACTTCCCCCTGGGGAAAAAAGTAGTCTAGCTCAAAGGCATTTTGGGGCGAAATGTTTCATCCCTAGCTCCTGGTTGGCTTAGGTTCCTATGTCTAATTGGCCAATAAATGACACTCTGCTAACAAAACAAAGGGAGTTGGTGGTGTAGTGTTATTATCACAGGTAATCCAGTGTCCCAGGTTCATGATCTAGGAACTTGTGTTCAAATCCCACTATGGCAGAAGGTGAAATTTAAATTCATGCTTTCAAATAATAAAAGCTACCCTAATGCTGCATAACAATTATCAATTGTTATTAAAAACCCATCTTGTGCATTAATGAGAGAGTGGGAGCACTGGCAATAGTGAGAATGGTAGAGCATGAACCTTGTTGGGAGATGAGTACAGCAGCAGAGATACAGACTGTGTGTATGTCAGAGGGAAGATAGTGACACTTATGCTAGCGGAATGGAGAAGGACATTGAAGGACATAGCAAGGCAGTGCACATGCAGGTAGGTGCTAGGTGAGTGAATACTATGAGAGCAAATGAGTAGCCATGATATGCAGACTGCTTCAATCATGCATGCAAAATATCCTCACAGCAGCCATACAGTCAAACAGCTATACAGCACAGAAACAGACCCTATAGTCCAACAGACCCCATGCCAACCAGATATCCTGACCTAATCTAGTCCCATTTGCCAGCATTTGGCCCATATCCCTCTAACCCTTTCCACTCATATAACCATTCAGATGCCCTTTGAATGTTGTAATTGTACCGGTCTCCACCACTTCCTCTGGCAGCTCATTCCACACACTCACCACCCTCTGCGTGATAACATTGCTCCTTTGGTCCCTTTTAAATCTTTCCCCTCTCACTTTAAATCTATGCCCTCTAGTTTTGAACTCCCCCAACCCAGGGAAAATACCTTCTCTATTTACCCTCACCATGTCCCTCATGATTTTATAAACCCCTCAGCCTCCGACGCTCCAGGGAAAAGAGACCCAGCTTATTCAATCTCTCCCTATAGCTCAAATCCTCCAAGCCTGGCAACAGTCTTGTAATTCTTTTCTGAACCTTTCAAGTTTCACAATATCCTTCCTACAGCAGGGAAACCAGAATTGCATACAGCCTAACCAATGTCCTGTACAGCTACAACATGACCTCCCAACTCCTTTACTCAATGCTCTGACCAATAAAGGCAAGCGTACCAAATGCCTTCTTCACTATCATACCTACCCGTGATTCCACTCCAAGGTTTCTTTGTTCAGCAACATTTCCCAAGACATTACCATTAAGTGTATAAGTCATGCCTTGATTTGCTTTTCCAAAATGCTGCACCTTACATTTATCTAAGCTCCATCTGCCACTCCATCTGCCACTCCTCGAGCCATTAGCCCCTCTGATCAACATTCTGTTGTACTCTGAGGTAATGTTCCTTGCTGTCCACTACACCTCCCATTTTGGTGTCATCTGCAAATGTATTGACTATACCACCTATGTTCACATTCAAATCATTTATATAAATGACAAAAAGTGGTGGACCCAGCACCACTTCCAATGTTAGCTGCCAATGCATCCTGCAGTGCACATCTGTGCTTCCTAGTGGTTGGCAAGTGCATCTGAGAGAGGCCATGATGATTGTGAGGGATCAGTAAATCTTGGATGCCAATGATAGTGGACAAGCAGTGCAGGCAGCAGGTACATGTGGCTGTTCCCTCAGATACTATTTAGTGCTGAGTAACATGGAGGTAACTTGTAGCCAGGTTCCAACTTTAATGACCATGTCAATAATTCTTGACATTTAGCTTGCTGCACTTTTGATAACATAGGAAGCTGAGTATTAATGATGTGAATTGGGTTGTTAATAAGGCATTTAATGAGCAATAATCCTCTTAATTGGCAACTCTCTGCAGCCTAGCGAGAAACTCACTTTAACATTCAACAAAGGCATAAAAGGTGCAGTGAGATGCTCTCAACATCAAGATGAGCCTCATTGGATTTCCCATCGTATTTTGTCATAAAACGCACCATTTACCACACTATAGGCTCAGGTGCCTATGGAACTTATCCCAATATGTGTGCATCACACATCTCAATTCTTGCATAAAACTGAAAGGTAGAGGCAAGTGTACATTTCAGGAACTCCACTAATATCGGTTCCTCATTATCTCATTGCCTCACTTCTCGGTGGTTTGAAAGGAGTTCTGTTGCAAGTCACTTTTTTTGTGACTACCCAAAACTGATTTGAATCATTACACTTGCAGCTGGTAAAGTCAAAGGTTCTACATTTGTATGAAGTTTCTTTGCCAGTCCAATCTGATGGTTCACCTCAGCAAATGCTCTTTGAGCTTGTTTCGAGATGCTTTTGGCAGTTTGAAAATAAGATCATCATTGCAAAGGTTCTCTTTCCTGACTCTGATGTCAGTTATCCAAGAAATCCCCTGCATGGTCTCCATGTGTTGCTTGGTGTTGCCCAATTGGTTTATGTTTTCATTGGACAGCACTAGGTAAAGCAGGCATATTTGCCTTTCTTTAGATATCATTAAGACACTCATAGTCAAAGATACAGAGAACATTGGAAATACTTTCTCCAAATATGCTGCTGCAGTTCACGAAAACAGCTTACTTCCACCTAGTCAAAGACGATTAAGATAGATCATAAATCCTGGCTCTTCTAGCAATGCCTACATTCAGCAACTTAATAGAAAAAGTGTGCAAAGTCATATATATATAAGCAAGTGCTTGCTGGGAATACATTATGAAATATGGAAGTATAGACCAATACTTTTAATGGCCTCAAAACCCTGCAGGGCCCAATGGTCTTATTCTTGACATGTATGCACAGCAGGCTAGACTTCACTGCAGTGATATAAATCCATATACTCAAGACAATACTAGTTGCTTTAGGTCTGATGTTCAGATAAGTAGTGTAGTGTGCTTAGTAATGGTCTTTCTGAAGTATATAACATCAGGAAGCTTCACAAGGTCAGGAAGGAGAAATCACATCTGAAGTGAGATATAGCCTGATTGTGTATATAGTTTGGGGACCTTGGAGGAAGCATAGGAATTCAGTGCAAAGGGATACTCTTTGCTTGTTTTTTTGGCTCACAGTTTGTAAGGACTTTTGTAAAAGGGTCAATTGAAGACCAGTCTTGGGGGGCCAGCACAAAAGAGAGTGATGTCACAGGAAAACCATAACTTCATTGTTGGTAATAGCTGCTAGTTTGCCTATTTGTTACAGGTTACCTTCAGATTGAAGGTGAACAGGAGAAATATTTACAGATTATCCACTAAAAGACAAGTAGGTTCTTTTTTCAGCATTCCAGGAGAGTATTACAATTAAATGAGGATAGAGTTAGCTAAAGTGAACTGAGTGGACAAATTAGCAGGAATAACAGTAAGCAAGAAGTGGCAGGCATTTAAGGAGGTAATTCATGACTTTCAGCAAAAATACATCCCAGTAAGTTGGAAAGATTCTAACAGAGGAATAAACTAACTGTGATTAATCAATGAAATTAAGGATAGTATTAAGTTGAAAGAAAAAGGAGGCAAAAATCAGTGATAGCCCAAAAGACTGTGGTAAATTCAGAATCTAGCAAAGGAGGACTATAAAATCATGCCTGACTAATTTATTAGAGCTTTTCAAGGAAGTCTCAACCAGAGAGTATGGAGGGGAACCAGTAAATGTGTTGTATTTGGATTTTCAGAAATCATTTAACATGGTCCCTCACAATGGTTAAGTAGTAAGATAAGAAGCTGCAGTGTTGGAGGTAGTATTTCGGCAAGGATAGAAAACTGGCTCATGGGCAAGAGTTTGACAATTTCACTGTGAGAAAAACCTTTACCTGCAGTTTTGGGAATTATGGTGATCAAGGTCTGTGGAACTACCAAACTGTGAAATTATTTAAATCCACAGTGTTTTAAAAATGAAAAACATCTCTCCAGTTGAATTGACAAGTAATTTAAAAAATAGATTCACTACCTCTGTCAGAATTGAAAATAATATGATCTCACAGTTGTAATAGCTGTTTGTTAACATTATACAAAACATATCCAGTCTGTCATTTGTAATGCTTTTCACAACCTATCATTATTTCAAGTGGGGATCCTAAGTTTAGTTTTGTTTACAGCTAAAAGAAATTAATAAAATATTAATAGTCTTTGATTTAGTATTATGAACATAATTCTTAAATAAGGGATTTAAATAGTTTGGTTGGGCTTTAATGAACATGAGATGGTTTTTTACTGACATAAAGACTATAATAAATACTTAAGTCTTGATTTATATTTATATAAATATACTTTACTTTGAAAATATTGAATACAGTAAGCAGAATATTGATAGATAACTGTGCAAATGAAATATTAACTTGGACATAGAGTGTCTGTACTGAGCTCAGTACTCTGGAAGCAGGTTGTTGTATTCTGGCCTGTTGCACTCAGTGGACCTTTCCATTCCTTTGAGAGTCAATTTGGGTAATCTCAAGATCTCTACCCTCATTTCCTCTTTGCTCACTTTGAGATTGTCAAGTGTTCAACACATCACAACAATGTGTGTTGCACTGAGTACTTAGTCCTGCCTGGCAGCGCCTGACTATTCCAGGCCTTAGAACCACATGTCAGCAGGCCTATAGTCTATTCTACAATCGCCCTGGTTACAGGCATAGATTTTGTCCTTGATATTAGTCTGAGGATTTCTTAGAGAAGTCTTCAACCACTTGTGAAAGGTATATCTCTTGTTGTCCAGCAACTGTCCTTGTATGAGCTACACGTCTTTGAAAGGGGCTGGCTTATGTGAGTGGTCCAATCCTTAAAAATCATGGTAGTTTCCTAAAAACCTGCAATTTCTAGCCACCGTGGTTATAAATGATTTGAACATGAAGAGAATGGAATCTTTTTCCATTCATGAAGACTGTTGGTAGATGGTAGGATGCTCAGATTGCTACAGTTTGCACCCTGAGTCTGTGGGAAACCAGTGATGAGTGTGATCACTCACTGCCTGACGGAAGGGGCAGCAGGATGACCTCTTGCAAAGGAAACATATTGGATTCATCTTTGAGTTGACGCCTGTGCAATACCACAGAGGTCTCCTGAAGATCCCCGATCTGATCTACTGGCAAAGGAATTAGAGGTGTCTGTTAACTTTAGGGCTGCCAGGAGGGGATTATCACCCAGTCAAGGTGACCACAAGACCTTGGCCACATGCTTTGGAACATCACTGGTCACCTTTTAAACTGTTCTCTCACTCATTTACAAACGGACGGCACGGTGGCTCAGTGGTTTTCACTGCTGCCTCACTGCACCAGGAACCTGGGCTCAATTCCAGCCTCAGGCGACTGTCCGTGTGGAGTTTGCACGTTCTCTCTGTGTCTGCTTGGGTTTCCTTTGGGTGTTACGGTTTCCTCACGCAGTCAAAATATGTGCAAGTTAGGTGAATTGGCCATGCTTAATTGTCCATAGTGCTTAGGGATGTGTAGGTTAGGTGCAATTGTTAAGGGTAAATACAGGATAATAGTGTATGCGAATGGGTCTGAGTGGGTTATCCTTCAGAGGGTGAGTGTGGAATTGTTGAGCCAAATGGCCTGTTTCCACACTGTAGGGACTCAATAATTCTATGAAATAGCTGGACCTATGTAGACCCTGTTTCTTGCAAGAGTTTCCCTATGATGTGCTGGCTCTTGCCTTACAGCTTCTCCCTCTGCAGGCTGTGCAGTGGCAAATGCTGTGATTATAGCTGCACTCATCTCTGTTGTTTTCTGTGTCAATTCCTTTGGAGTAGTACGGTTGCAAGAAAAACCGTTGGGTTGACCTCTGCTTTGCTTCTTTCATTTCCAGCAGATCAGTGTGAACTGTCAGTGAAAAAGACATGGTTTTAATAAAGGAATGGGTTAGCCCTGACATTCTTCCCTATCAAGCTCCAGGTTATGCCCTGACAGAGATTCCAGGTCTTTTTCGATACATAATTTCAGTTACATCGCACTGTAAACTTTTGCTATAAATTGTGCGTCTTACTATCTTATACTCCACAACCAACTGATGAAGGAGCAGTGCTCCGAAATCTAATGCTTCCAATTAAACCTGTTGGATTATAAACTGGTGTTGTGTGATTTTTAACTTCTGACAGAGATTAGTTTTGTGCCTGACCATGTGCTCCATGTTATTGCTGTGAACTTGAGAGGTCAGATGTTTGCTACAACCATCACAGGATTTTGAAGATACTTAGAACCGCCTGATTACCTTCTGGCCTGACAATATCTCTCCTCAGGCATAATAATCATTGCAACCTCATGTTAGGTGGCCCAAGGAAGTATTAATGTGAACTTAGCATGAAACGACTGTCAGACTGTCTCCCACAACAACCAATCCTCCCCGAGTCCTATTATAGGAGCCCTCCCTTAGCCCTCCTTAGGTGAATAGTGAACTTTGTGCAGCTGAGTCTCTGAAACATTGAGTATTAGAATTGGACAGAATTACTTGGGAAGGGAAAGTTCATTCCAATAAGTAGAGTATTTAATGACATGCCAACTCACATACATTTGCTTCTCACCGTCCAATGGTGAAAAAGTCATCTCACCATCTAAGGAGGGAAGGTTTAATTGAGAATTTATTTCGATAGTGAAAAATAAGTGAGAATTTTAGACTCTCACCTGGTTAAGTCATTAGGCTTGTCTTTACTCTGGCCATGTCAGGGGGTGGAGAATCACACACATTGTCATTGCAATAGATCTAAAAATATTCAACAAAATATTGAACAACCAAAGGCATGTTCAACAGAAATCCCTGAAATGGCAGTAAGGGGCAGGGTATTGACAGGTAGTACTAAACTGAAGATTAAGCTTCCATCTGACTCTGTGTGCACAGGACAATTTCAAAGTTTGCAGAAGGCACAAAACTTGGGAGAATTATAAACTGAGGAGGATAACGTAGAAGTTCAGTGGGATATTGGCATGTCGGTAGAGTGGACACATAAGTGCCAAATGAAGTTCAATGGGGAGAAGTGTAATGTGATGCACTTTGCCACAAAGAATATGACAGTAGAAAATACAGAGTACTATTTTAAAGAGAGTGAACAAACAGAGGAACCTAGGTCTATGCACATACAATTCATCAAAGGTGACTGGAAAGGTAGAGAGAGCTGTTAACAAAGTGCTTAATATTTCAGGCTTCAAAAATATGGACATCGGTTACAGGAACAGGGAGTTTATGATGAACTTGCATGAAGCAATCATTAGACTTCAGCTGAAGAATTTATTCTGTTCTGAGAGCCATCTTTCTGGAAAATGTGAATGCATTGAAAAGAGTGCCAAAACAGTCTTCAAGTATAGTTCTAGAGATAAGTCACTGCAGTTATAAGGATCGATTGGAGAAGTTGAGACTGCTTTCGTTCAAGAGGAGAAAGCAAATAAAATATTTGATGGAAGCTTTCAAAGTCATGAGAGGGGTGCGCACAGAGTGGATGGGGAGAAACCATTTCTACTTATAAGTAGATTGAGAACAAGGGGTAGAGTTTTCAAAAATTTTACAAAAGAACTAAATGTACGATGAGAAAAACATATTTTTCACACAGCAAGTAATTAAGGTCTCAAATGCACTGTCCGAAAGTGTGGTGAAGGAAAGTTCAATTGAGGTATTCAAGAGGGTAGTAAAGGATCATTTAAAAAGAAATAATGTGCAGGATTATGAAAAAAGACAGGAGATTGATACTAAATCAAAACGTTCAGAGTGCTGGTGCAGAATCAATTGACTGTATGTCCTCCTTCTGCACAGTTACTGTAAGGATTGTAACAAGGCCAACCAAGGGGATCTCACAGAATATGGGGATGTTAATCTGGTTCATTGTGGCACCCCTGGCTGAAAGATATAAACAGGAGTTTCAGAGGTTCTGTTCACTTTGAGAGCTAGCTCTGAGGGAGCTGGATCAGTGTCAAGGACTCTCCACATATAAATAAAGGGGGACTTAGTGATGGGGTACTGGCCTCTGTGGAGTTATTTCAGTGGGGACAAGAGAAAAGCATGCTCCAGAAGAAATGTGCTCGCAGCAATTGGCTTTGAGTTGGGGTAAGCGTTTTTGGCATCATATTTGGGAAGCTTGACTTGTTCAAACGACCTGTTCGAGGGACTCCCTACAGATTAAATGTACAATTTTGGTTCCATTCTCATTTGAGAAGCAGCTGGCCCAGTTCCACTGATTGTAGTAAATGGCTATCCACGCCTGTCATAATTTTATAAACCTCTATAAAGTCACCCCTCAGCCTCCAACGCTCACAGAAAACAGCCCCAGCTTATTCAACCTCTCCCTATTGCTCAAATCCTCCAACCCTGGCAACATCCTTGTAAATCCTTTTTGAATCCTTTCAAGTTTCACAACATCCTTCCAATAGGAGAGAGATGAATATTCCAGAATTGTACGCAATATTCCAACAGTGGCCTAACCAATGTCTTGTCCAGCTGCAACATGACCTCCTGTACTCAATACTCTGACCAATAGGGGTATGGGTGGGTTGCGCTTTGGCGGGAAGGTATGGACTTGTTGGGCCGAAGGGCCTGTTTCCACACTGTAAGTAATCTAATCTAATCTAATCTCCGGGTACGGTTGAAGATCGTATGAGGAAAGGCTGAGGCACTTGGGGCTGTTTTCATTGGAGAAAAGAAGGTTTAGGGGTGACTTCATAGAGATGTACAAGATGATTAGGGGTTTAGATAGGGTTGACCATGAGAACCTTTTTCCACGTATGGAGTCAGCTGTTACGAGGAGGCATAGCTTTAAATTAAGGGATGATATGTATAGGACAGATGTTAGGGGTAGATTCTTTACTCAGCGAGTTGTGAGTTCATGGAATGCCCTGCCAGTAGCAATGATGGACTCTCCCTCTTTATGGGCATTTAAACGGGCATTGGATAGGTATATGGAGGATAGTGGGCTAGTGTAGGTTAGGTGGGCTTGGATTGGCACAACATCGAGGGCCAAAGGGCCTGTACTGCGCTGTATTTTTCTATGTGTTCTATGTATTCTATGTAAAGGAAAGCGTACCAAATGCCTTATTCACTATCCTATCTACCTGCGACTCCACTTTCAAGGAGCTATGAACCTGCACTCCAAGGTGTCTTTGTTCAGCAACACTCCCTAAGACCTTACTATTAAGTGTATAAGTCCTGCTAAGATTTACGTTCCCAAAATGCAGCACCTCGCATTTATCTGAATTAAACTCCATCTGCCAGTTCTCAGCCCATTGGCCCATCTAGTCCAGATCCTCTTGTAATCTGAGGTAACCCTCTTCGCTGTCCACTACACCTCCAATTTCAGTGTCATCTGCAAACTTATTAACTGTACCTCTTATGCTCGCATCCAAACCATTTATGTAAATGACAAAAAAGTAGAGGACCCAGCACCGATCCTTGTGGCACTCCACTGGTCACAGGCCTCCAGTCTGAAAAACAACCCACCACCACCACCCTAAGTCTTCTACCTTTGAGCCAGTTCTGTATCCAAATGGCTAGTTCTCCCTGTATTCCATGAGATCTAACCTTGCTAATCAGTCTCCCATGGGAAACCTTGTCAAACGCCTTACTGAAATCCATATAGATCACATCTACCACTCTGCCCTCATCAATCCTCTTTGTTACTTCTTCAAAAAACTCAATCAGGTTGTGATGGTCTCTCCACGTACAAATAAAAAGTGACTTGGTGATGGGATACTGGCCTCTGTGGACATCCTTCTATTACATTTTTGTGATTTCAAACATTGGAGTTTTCAATGAATATTTAAAAAGATGGAGAATAGATAAAATTCTAAGAAATGTGACCAATGAGATTTAGTTACCTTTAATGTCAATGGATCCTTCTCTGTTGTTTTAAACGAAATAACTTTGATGTTTAAAAGGAAACACTTTGTAATAATCAAGTTGAAATCTTTGTTTTATGTGTGTACTTTATGCATTCCTACACTTTCACTGAAATGCATGCTTCGTCACACTTGCACTAAACAGTAAAATGAAGCAGTGCAATTCATCAGAGACTCAAATAGAAAAGTCTTCTAAATGCTCCCACGTAGCTACTTGGCTGGGAAGAATGCCACTGGCAAAAAGCAGATCTGATTACCCACTTCTACTTTTCTCATCCAAGTACAACACAGAACAGTTTATGCAAACAGAAAAGCCATGACTAGGGAGTTCAAAACAAATAAAGAAATAAATTAGATACATGTTTATGGTGATTGATATGAGAAACATAAGTTGAATTCTAAAGGCCAGAGGTAAGTATTCAAAACTAACAATAGTCTCAAAATGATTGTTAGCAGTATTAGCAGACAAAAGCAGAACTCTTTTGTATGACATTCCTCTGTGGAATTATTTAATTCAAGGCATTATCACATTTATTTCACATTGGTTCACACTCTATTAAAACATTGGACAAGAAAGCATCAAACCAATGTATTAAAGCTTTCATTTGTTGTTTTTGCCAACAGTAATTTATTGGCGAATGTGCCAAAAACTGCACTCATCTATATAAAAGTCAATGCCATCAGAACATCATCTATTGTGATTGATGACTCATCAGACATCAGGGTAAAAGGTAGCAGGACTATATTTTCATTCAAACTTGTGCAATGCCAACCGCACTTGATCTGATTTGCTAATGTGACAGGTTAATTAGCTTTTACAGAGACTGCACACTGACCTTGCATTTGCACAGGTCAACAGGTCATAGAGTAGCGTCTGACAGTATTGGCAAGTTATTGCAAAAACTGATCTTGAATATAATACCATCCTGAGAGCAATGCACCTATTTCACATGTAATACTTTATAAAAACTAAAATGATGATTGGTGGTCATAGGTAGAATCTCCCGTATCAGCATTAACGTTGCAGAGCTTCATGCAGCAAGAACTCAGACTGGGAATTTGGGAACCTACCTTTGTGATTACATCAAGACCTCAGATATTGAAGCAGTCCTTGTCCCAAATGTAACAAAACTTCAACAATATTGAACAGGTATTTTGTGTCAGTATTCACACTGGAAGACATGAATAACATGCTAGTAATTGACAAAGAGACAAAGGTAGGTGAGGACCTGGAAACAATCGTTATCACAAAAGAGGTAGTGTTGGGCAAGCTAATGGAGTTAAGGGTAGACAAGTCTCCTGGCCATGATGGAATGCATTCCAAGGAACTAAAAGTGATTGCAGGAGAAAAGGCAAATATACTTGTGGTAATTTTCCAAAATTCACTGGATTCTTTCTGGTGCAGTTCCAGCAGATTGAAAAACAGCAAGTGTGATGCCACTGTTTAAAAAAGGGGGTAGACAAAAGATAGGGAATTATAGACTGGTTAGCTCAACTTCTGTAGTCTTGAGTCTATTATCAGGGAAGAAACAGCAACATCTAGTTAGAAATTGTCCTTTTGGGAAAATGCAGCATTGGTTCACAAAGAGCAAGTCATGCTTAACTAATTGACTGCAATTTCAGGGGAATCGGCCATGCTAAATTGTCCATAGCTTTAGGTGCATTAGTCAGGGGTAAATATAGGGTATGGGAATGGGTCTGTAGGTTACTCTTCGGAGGGTCAGTGTGGACTTGTTGGGTCTGTTTCCATACTGTAGGTAATCTAATCTAATCTAATATCCATCCCCTTTGCCTGACTCTTGTGTAGTGTCAATGTTACTTGTCACTTGTCAGACCAAATTCTGGACAATATCCAGGTTTGGGCTGACAAGTGACAAGTAACAAGTAACATTTACGCTGCACAAGTGCCAGGCAGAGGGCATGTCCAGTAAGAGCGAATCCAATGCCCATTGACATTTATTGACATTAAAGACCCCACTGTTAACACTGTGAGGGTTTCCATTGACCAGAAACTGAAGTAGAACAGGCATATAAATAGAGTGGCAACAAGAACAGGTCAAAGGCTTGGGATTGTGCAGTTAGTCATCTCCTGACTCTCCAAAGCCTGTCCACCATCTTCAAGGCACAAGTCTGGAATGTCATGGAATACCCCCTCACTTGCCTGAATGGGTACAGCTCTGAGGAGAAAGTGAGGACTGCAGATGCTGAAGATCAGAGCTGAAAATGTGTTGCTGGAAAAGCGCAGTAGGTCAGGCAGCACCCAAGGAACAGGAGAATCGACATTTCGGGCATAAGCCCTTCTTCAGGAATGAGGAAAAAGCTGGGTACAGCTCTGACATCACTCAAGAAGCTTGGCATCATTCAGGACAACGCAGCCCACTTGATTGGCTGCACATTCGGAAACATCCACTCCCTCCACTGCCTATGCTCAGTCGCAGCAGTGTGTACCATCTACAAGACACACTGTAGAAATTCACAAAGACTGTAAGACATAAGAATAGCCCATTCAGCCCTTCAAGTCCACTCCACTACTGAATTAGATCATGCCTGATTTGATAATCCTCAACTCCACTTTCCTGCCCTTTCCCAAAACCGTTGACTCTCTTGCTGTTAAATAATGTCTCCATCAGCTTTGAATACCTTTTAATATTCATTTACAATTTAAAAGTTGCAGCCTCAACAGTCCTCAGTGATAAAAAATTCCACAGATTCACAATCCTCTGAGACAGAGAAAAAAAATCCTCATCATCACTGTCTTAAAGGGGAAGCTCCTAACTCTGAGATCATGCCTTCTGGTCTTAGACTCGCCAATACGGGGAACAATGTCTCTGCTTCTGTACCCTGCCATAGAAACACAGAAATATAGAAATATAGAAACATAGGAATCCAGGCTCTTCCTTCCAAACCCATGACCACTTCCACCGAGAAGAACAAGGACAGCAGATATATGGGAGCACCACCACCTGCAGGTTCCCCTTCAAGCCATTCACCACCTTGATGTGGAAAGATATTGCAGTTCCCTCATTGTTACTGAGTTAAAATCCTGGAATCCCCTCCCTAACAGAATTGGAGGTCTGCTCATAACACATGGACTGCAGTGGTTCAAGAAGGCAGCTCACCACCATCTTCTCAAGGGCAACTAGGAACCAACAATAACTGTTGGCCCAGCCAGCCACACCGAAAGTCCATGGGTGAATAAAAGAATGGCACACATCCAATATGCTAAATAGACCTCCATCTTTGATACTGATGTTGTGAACAGGAAATGGAGATATATATCCACGGGCAATGCTTGGAAATGCCCTGAAGGCCAACAACCTACCAAATTTAATGGTAGGACCTTATTCATGTTCTTTTAATTTGTTTATTGATTGTCAGACAATGGGATAACAAGCTAGTTGGCAGCCAGGCAACAAAGGCAGCAGAGGAAGGTAGTTTAGGATGGCAACAATAACTGAGTGGCATTGGTTTTGCATATTTATTGCACATGCCCCAGCTCCCCAGACCATCTTCTGCCAATCATGCAATGGAGGGGTGGAGGCAGTCTGTAGGCTGGGCACTCCCCACAAGTTATGGTGGATTAACGTACTCTCTTTATTCAGTGCTGGGCCATGCATACTTCCATGGTGCTAACGGGGACAACTTTCCTGGATTTTGTCCCAGCAATGATGAAGAAATTATGCAATATATATGTTGGATATGGTGGTGGTGTAGTTGTAATGACTGGGAATCCAAAATCTCAGTTTCTGAGGATATGGGTTTAAATCTAACCATAGACAATGAGCAAAATTTGAATGCAATTTTTTTTTAAAATGTGGAATTTGAGAAAAAAGAGTACTAATCTAATGGTAACCACATAACAATTGTTAATTGTTCTATCAGTCCATCTGGTTCACTAATGTACCATAATTACCTGTTTTGGCCAACATGTGACTCAGCTTTGGTAATGCCATACTTGCCCATGCTGGTCATTGACTCCAGGAAACAAGGTAACGGTATGCCTCTGTCTACATCAATGGTGCTATGGTGGAATGGGTGAGTCAAGTTCTTAGGAGCGACAATCACCAACAATCTGTCCTGGTCCACCTACTTTGATGCTATGGTCAAGAAAGCATAACAATGCTGCTACTTCTTCAGGAGGCTAAGAAAATTCAGCAGGTCCGTAAAGGCTTACCAACTTTTATTGATGCACCATAGAAAGCATTCTATCCCAATGCATCATAGCTCAGTATGACAAACTCTCTGCCCAGGACTGTAAGAAACTAAAGGGAGTTGAGAATACAACCCAGTCCATTGCACAAGCCAACCTTTCATCCATTGAGTCCACCTATACTTCTTGGTGTCTTGGGAAGGCAGCCAACATCATCAAAGACCCCTCCCATCCCAGTTATAATCTCTTCCAACCTCTTCCATCCAGCAGAAGATACAGAAGCTTAACATGTGTACTAAAATATTCCAGAACAGTTTCTTCCTTGTTGTTGTTAGACTTCTGAATGTATCTCTCAAATTTAAAATTTAATGTTGATCTTGCCCTTTGTGCATAATCTCTGCAGCCTAACATTGCATTTGCTGCTCTGTTCTATTACTCTAATGCTCGTTGTCTTGGTACGATCTGCCTGTAACGAACACAAAACACAACTTTCTACTGTACCAAGGTACATGACAATAATAAATCAGATCAAATCAAACAAAAAATCTGATTTCCATAATTTTTCATGCACCTGTATCAGTTGTGCTTTTCCTGCTCTTCTGCAGGTAATTGGAAAGTTATTTCTACATGTGGCAATTTTATTAAATTGTAGTCCAGGAGTGGAGTCACACACCTATGTGGGCAGACCTTAGAAATTCAGGCATCCATTGCACACAATATTCTCACAATTTAGGCTGGAAAATTGTGCATGGTACAGGCTTGAGTTTCAGAAATGTGTCCTAGGGGAGTGATGTTTTCTTCCAAGCAAAAAAAGTAAAACAAAGACCTTTTAGAAACCCTACATGCTGTTGATAGTCAGTAATCACATTGAACAGTGCTGTTTATAAGTATTATTTCCTTGTTGGTTACCCTCTTGTTCAATGTCAGTTACTAATCCTATAAAAATTCATAGAACTAATTCTAACAGATGAAATACATCTCAAAAGCTTGAAGGCAAATGCTAAGAGATGCTCAAGCCTGAGGCTAAAGTCATGGTTTACTGAACAGTAGTGATCCCTGTGGTCCTATATGCTTCATAGTCCTGGACAGCAGCACAGGAATAGTGCCACCAGCAATGCCTTTTCCAGAGCTGCTGATATGATGGCAAAGAAAGTGCTCCAGCAGCAGTTTCTCGCCCAAGCCAACTTAATCAACTTCAAAGCTTTAGTCACTCAAAACCAGGTCCACTGGGTGGGGACAAATAGACTCTCTGTCTGACATCAGACACCAAAGCAACTGCTCTTCGTAGAATCCGATTACAGCTGGAGCTGCCCAGCAGGAAAGTGGAAACCTTGAAAGAATTTCCTCAATGCATCCTTGAGGATAGCAGACAATCCCCCTAACTCGCAGGAGACCCTGGCTTGTGGCCAACCAAAATATGGGAAACTCATGGGGAACACACCAAACATTTTGACAGAATTAGAGAAGAATATGCAAAAGAAAAATCAAGATATCAGAAAGGGTACCACAAAGCCCCCCAAAACTCCATGTAACAGTCAGCATTGGTGATGTATTGGACCTTGTCAATAAGTTCAGAACCCAATGAATCAGATTGGGAGCAAATCATTCTCGATTCTAAAAAAAACTCAGATGCTAATAAATATAATTAAATGCAAGCTATGGAAGAGAATTAGAGTGAAGTAATATCTTCACAGTCACACAAATGATCTGAAAAGTGGCTTAAAACTGTAAACCTCTTTTGTCTTTGTTAAAATTACATTCATTTATGTAACAAAAGCAGTGGGAATGTAGCGGGGACCTTTGCCAAGGGACTTTTTTCACAGCTACATTTACCAGCCTGTGATTTTCTATGAATGAAAATGAATGGGCAGCAAATCAGGAATTGGAGAGGGCAGAAATGGAAAAGTGTGCTCTTCATTACTAAATCATTGCCATACAGTTAGTCATATTGCATGAAATGTTATTTGAATGTTTATATCCTGTTTCTGGTGTGTCTTTGTTCCTCTCCCAGAGGCAACAAAACATGTTGAAGAGTCCCAATGGTCCAGACAAGCATCTCATGCTTTGTGGGTTTGTTGTTTAGAAGTTAAGAAATCTGACTGGAGATAACTTATAGTGGCAGAAATGAGACTCCACTACTCCTACAGACATTTGCTAATTGGCTGCTTGAGACACAGACTAGGGGTGGCCTCCAAACTTTTAACAAGGCTTTCCATTGATGAGGTTGATATGGTAGAGTACAGAGGAAATATAAACTTCAAATTAAAGCTATAGCCCTTCAATTGTCAATTCAGGTAGCAATCTATTTCTCCAGAGGATACTTTAAATCTGGAACTCTTTTCCCTAAAGTTTGTGAATGCTTACACACTTGGAACTTCCAAAACAGAGACAGATGGATTTTAAAGTAATCTCATCAGAGAAGTCTGAAACACTGGGCAGAAATATACAGGTGTGGGTGGACAGTTTGACCTCATCAGGTAATGAGAGAGCCTGTCCTGCAGCAATAAAGCATTGTGAGCAGGCTAAACTAAAGCAGAGTGGGAATTCCACCCCTCAATGGGGAGATAGTCCCAGCCTCTGGAGCTACCAGCTAAGCTGATTGCACGGCAACTCTAATGATACCGGTAGTGCCAGAGATCCTTAATGAACACTGCCGGCACTGAAGGCTGAAGATCCAACTAAGACTGTGATGGTAGTGGTTGGGGGCAGAGTGGGGGCTCCTCCTAAGGGAGGGTGATGAGGGTCTGGTGGGATGTCAAATGATTTGTGGGTAGGAAGGTGATGATGGGGCTTCATTTCCCTACAGGGTACCAAGGCTGAGGTTACCATGAAGATTTCGCTTTCTCAGACTCTCCCTTCGTCTGAGGCATGGTGATCCTCAGATTAACCCACCTCGAGTCGTCCCTCTGTAGTGAGAGAGCAGACTTATGGTCCTCTGGGACTGTGGCAACTTTATCTTTCGCACTGATACACAAAGAGCAACCTCCAAAGATATTAGTTGCGTCCTTCCTTTTCCTTCCTTTCAAAAACATTCTTAAAATGGGCTGGCCATTGTCCACTTTTACAGGGTAGTTTAAGTGTCAATTGAGCTTTTGCAATCTTGGTTGACTTAATAGTTTATTTACAAATGGTGGGTGATTTGCTAATTTCTAAGCCTGCCCACTGTCCCTTATTGTGGGTGGGAGGGGTAGGAGGAAGGTGGTGAACTAACCACCCAACCTGTTTTACACCATGTGGAGACATGCCATATCCAGCCAATTAACTGTATATGTCTCTTAATTCCACATTTACTATCAAACCTGCTAAGTAAATCAGTATTTTCTATTTTTATTTCAGATTTCCAGCATCCGCAATTCTTTGCTTTAAGAAATGTTCCAATTAACTAAAGACAAAATGGATATTTATATTTAAAAAATGGTTCACACAACTGCAGACTTGAATAATGGAATGGGTTTGAGAGGTTTGAATAGGGGTTTGTACCTGTTACCAATGTTTTTAGACAATTTCTTCATCACTTTATAATTTCATTTGTGAAGTGTTTTCACTCAGACAAGCAGAAAAGGAATGCTGACACCTACAAAACAGTGAAGAGGTAGAAAGAAAATTTTTCAACTGAATAGATGCTTCCAATAATCTTTTCTGAAACTTTTATGCTGAATGTTAAAACAGTATCTGAGACCAAACCTTTTCAATGACACAATCACGAATTACCATCCCCTGTCCCCCATCATTAGCACAGAAATGGGGATGCTTACTGATGATTTCACAATGTTCAGTTTCATCTCAGTTGATAAAGCAGCTCACATGCAGCGAGATACGTTAAGATTTAAGATGAAAACTGACTAGGAACATGCAGAGCAAACAAATTAGGCAATGATCACCTCCAAAGAGATACCTAACTTTCTCTTCTTGACATTCAGTGCCTTAACATTGCCGACTTCTGGAGGATACCTTTGACAAGAAACCTAACTGAGTCAGTGCTGCAGGTACAAGAGCATGTCAGAGATGGAATCGCTGCGCTGAGTAACTCATCCCCCATCTCTTCAAAGTCTGTCCATCCTTGCACCATGGCTGCAGGATATGATTCGTGTTGCCACAATTTTGTGACTTGGGCTGCTGTCAGCACATTGGAGAGATAGCTGTCCCCATTTCTTCTGGCAGCTCATTGTCCATTATGGCATCTGTTTGCCAAAGAGTGACTGCTGTCTGATACTGGCGCATTTCTGCCAATTCTTATTTACAACATTGTACATAATAGTGCTCTCTGTAAATACTAATACAGAAT
The DNA here is from genome assembly GCF_037043375.1 of Chiloscyllium plagiosum. NCBI lineage: Eukaryota > Metazoa > Chordata > Chondrichthyes > Orectolobiformes > Hemiscylliidae > Chiloscyllium > Chiloscyllium plagiosum. The sequence goes on from NW_028270140.1 coordinate 81,180,435, forward strand.
ATTGCACCTTTATTCCACAGTCTCATATACCTCACAGTTACATGAGGCTAGATATCACCATCTCATTACCATGTTCGTTCTCATTAACCTTCGGGTGTACCATAGACATGATGTACTGCAGTAACTCATCAAGCCTTCTTCAACAGCACCTTCCAAACCCCTGGCCTCTCCCATTTTGAAGGACAAGCTCAGCAGCTGCATGAAAATAGCACTACCACAAGTTTCCCTCCAAATCATTTACCATCCTGATTCGGAATTACATCACTGTTCCTTCGCTGTTGCTGGATGAACATCCTGGAACTCCCATGCAAACTGCACTGTGGGTTTATCTATACTACTTGGCCTGCAGCAGTACTCAATGGCAATTAGCTCAACAAATGCCAGGCTTCTAGTGATGATATATGTCACAAATAAATTTTTAAAAAATTTCATTGAGCACATCCAGGAATCAGGGTATTATTAACGATTGTCCAAAATAAATACATTACTGTTTATATGTTGATATGAAGGTTCTTGTTCCAATGTCCTCTGCTTTAATAAAGTGTTAAAGCACTAAAGAAATCTGCTAAGTATCACATGAATTTTTTTTATAATCAAAAGGGGACTAAATTGAATCTTACTGAAGAACTACAGTCAGGCGACTGACTGTGTGGAGTTTGCATGTTCTCCCCATGTCTGCATGGATTTCCTCTGGGTGCTCTGGTTTCCTCCCATAATCCAAAGATGTGCAGGTTAGGTGAATTGGCCATGCTAAATTGCCCGTAGTGTTAGGTAAGAGATAAGGTAGGGGTATGGATGGGTTGTGCTTCGGTGGGTCGGTGTGGACTTGTTGGGCCGAAGGGCCTGTTTCCACACTGTAATGTAATCTAATCTAAAAATCTAATCTAATTAAAGGCAAAAAAGAACAGTATGAGAAATGAGGTATTTTAACATTGCAATGGAAATCTTGGTGGAGGAAATAGAAGGAAGCGAGTAATCCTGTATCTGCTGAGGACTGGGAGACACACCAGACACACAATGTAAAGGCATTGGAAGAGTACAGTCATAAAGGTTATTGTTAGGTGCCTAGTTCTGAGAGGCTTGGTTATAGTCCTGCAGGGGGTTTAATGATCTTATATGTGTGCACAAGGTCAGTGAATTCATCTTCAAATGCCACAGCTTGTCAATTGCATGACTAGTCATAGCCATTTCTCCAATACCCCTTCCCAACATTCACCCTCCAACAATCCCTGATGATAAATTGAAGCTGACTATTAATGTAATAGAACCTGTAGTGGTTGAAAATGGGGGTCAATTTATACATTGAATGTATGCAAAAATGGGATTGTTGAAAATGTAGGGTCTTTTCATATGCTGAATCTGCCACAATTTCCAGTATTTAATCTTCTTCTTGAATCCTACTTCGTATTGCACAATCTCTCCTGATATATAAGCTGTAGATGGTGTATAGAAGCATGCTTCACATCATTTAGCCTCTCCCTTGAGCACAACCTTATCCTTATGCCTTTTCTTCTTCAGTTACAATGAAGTGCTGCCTAACCTGGCAATGAAGTTTGAAGACTCACCATCATTTGGCTTCACACTTACAGGATTAAGTTTGATAGTGATAGCAGTGGCCTTGAAGGCAGGCTAAAAATCTGAGGGAAGTCCTGCCTCTGCTTTTTCCAGGACCTCCAATGTTCATTCTGTTCCCACACAACATTTAACTGCCTGGCATTAATGTGCCTTTGCAAGGAGGTCTCTGTTTGTCCACTAGGCCAGCTTCTTCACTTGGACAGGTACTTACTGTACTGTCTACCCTACTGTCGTTTGAATACTGAATGGACTCACAAACTCTTAACATTTGCCTGTACCTGTGTTTTCGTTTTTGCCGCTGTTTACCCATGATTGACTTATCTATGCTACTTAACTCTGTGATCTGCCTGTATTGCTCTGTGCCTCAGTACACGTGACAATAAATTCAATTCAATTCAATACCTTCCCCACCCAATCACCAAGTGTCCCCAAACACTGGTATTCTTCCAGCAACACCCAGCCACTTACAGATTTCAGTTGATTTCCAGGCAGGAAGTCTACCCTCCAGTTTCTCACACCACCTTATCCTCTGACTGAACCGCAGGGAGGAAGGTGGTAGGAACACCACTCCTCATGATCCCCCAGCTTCCCTCCTGATTCTGTGACAGCATCCTCTACCTCCCAGCCAGCATCTATTGAGCAGATTATATCCTGCCTGCAGTCAGCAGCTCAGATACTCCAACTGCTTCCAGCCCAGAAAAACATAATCAGAGGCAGGGTTTGCTGTGATGAGACAAAGGACAGTGGGCAAGGCAGTGGGGCCAGATGGCAGCTTGCCAGAGGAATGAGTGACACAAAGATACCTACCACTGAAGTCACAGATGAGGACTTTAATAAGGCAGAATATAGACAAAAGCTGTTGGATATGCACAATAAAATGGCTGGTGCATTGAAAAGCCTGTGTACAATGTTAAAGGTCATGAATGTAGCACAGGACTTTGTGCAGAACTGGAATGTCAATATTGAAGTGGTGACCACTTGCAATAATACTCAAATGGTTCGTCCCATGATGCATCAACTGAAGACCAATGTCTCAGCTTTTGTTGAAGAACATGCAGCTTCTAAGTTTGCAAGCTCAGATTCTGCTAACAGGGTTGGAGATAGCAGTATTATCGGCTCTCACTACTGTCCAGCTACCCGTCTTCTTGCAAGTTGTAAGATTGCTGAGACACACCCACAAAGTTACAGTATGGAGTAGGAGCCTGCTTCCTTTCTCAGAATGGCACTATCCATCTTCCCACTATACAGCCTTTTTCAGTTCCCTTGTTATTGTAAGACAACCAAACAGTATAAACACCTGTCATTAGTCAAAGCGGTCCAGTCTGAGGTTGGGTCTTCAATGCCCAGATTGATTTATAGACTGCAGTAATGGCCAGCTGCAGTCAGCTCACTGAGAGTCATTGGTTTTCTACCAGCAATACTTCAACTACTGTGTAGGGGCATGAGGACAGCCAAAGCCTTCATTAGACAGAAACTAAGGGAATGCACATGAGGGATAAGTTGACATTTACGTGCAATAAATCATGCCTTGATTTAGAAATTTGGATTGGAAGCTTTATTTCACAGTGGCTTTTATTTTTATCTTGTGGATAAATTATGTGATTCTCAGTGATAAGGAGTTTGGTATGTTTGGGAATGAGGAACTGGAGATATGTTTATCAGCTTCACAGTTCAATTATTTCTTCAGTCACAAACAGTGCAGTCAGGGACTGTCTCAGTTCGAACTCCTTTCCATTTCATCTTTGCTGCTGCCTGCTGCTCAGTGTCTTATCTGACAGCTGGTGGTAAGTGATATCTCCACATTATGGCAAGGTTGCGCACTGTGCAACAGTCCACCACAAATCTTGAGACAAATTCGATACGACTCATCCAAAGTGGTGCAAGTTGGGGGAAATCATTCATTCAACATTCCTTAAAGTATCCTTGTGGCTGCAAGGCTCACATAGACTGCAAACCAGAATAACTTGCGATGTCTGTTAGTGGCTGGAATACAATGAGAGCAGATTGAAGGCATCATGTCAGTTGCAGGCTTCTAGGCATCAGCCTGCACAAGAGTCTGTGTATGGCCGTGGGCACACACCAAGTGAACAATGAAAGTGGAATCACTTTTGGTTCGGTTACATGGCATTGTTGGTAGGCTGTACCAACCCGGTGAGATATATACTGTCAATGGTACTCTGCAACATTGGGAGAACTGTAATCTAGCAAAGTCACATGTTGATTTGATCAACTTGTCCTTAGTGAAAGTGAATAAAAGGAGGTCACTACCTTTGAATATTGGGCCTCAGTAATTTAATTTTGTAACAGACTGTGCAAATTTCAAGATGTCACAAACATTTTATGTCAAATCTCGAAGGTGTCAGAGACTAAAAGCTCAGTCACTGCATTACCATTACAATGCTGTCCTTGCCCTGATCTGAGGTTGGAGATGGCACCATAACAATTAAAGTGAGAACATCATCCCCCAGTTGTCTCAGATAGGGAGGAAAGTATGGTGTGAAGAAGGCTTATGGAGAGTGATATAGATAAGTTGAGAGAGTGAGAAAATCTGTCACATGGAGAATAAGGGTTGAAAAAGTAAAGTTGTCTTCAGCAGGACGAGTAAATAAAAAGTGGAATATTAATTGAATCAAGAACAACTGCTAAGTTCTAAAACTTAGGCATTCTGGAAAAGTCACAAAAACTAAGTTAATATGCAGGTACAGCAAGTAATTAAAAATACTCAAATGAAACTAAAGTATTGCAAATGTGGAGATGAAATGAGACCTATTGAATTTCTCAAGCGCTTACTGTTTTGATTTCAGATTTTATCTGATTCCAACTCCGACATTTGCAGTAACTGAAACTAAAGTACTGTAAACGTTGGAAATGAAACCAGATGAAATCTAAAATCAAAACAGAGAGTGCTCGAGAAATTCAATCGGTCTGGCAGCATCTGTGGAGAGAGAAACAGAGTAATGTTTTGAGTCCGGTATGAATCTTCTTCAGAATTCAGCAGTCCCTGAAAACCTAGCCCTACTCCCCAGACTAAGGCTGAGTGCAGATACAGTGCAGCCTATATTTTCACCAGGGATATTCTAGAATGGGCAATCAGACCTGATCTGCCAATTAATTGGGTTATGGCTGATCATCTACTTCAAAGTCACTTTCCTGCACTAATGTAGCAACTTGTTCAGCCTCAGATTTCATGCTTTATTTTGAAGTAATTCTGTTTTTTAAGAATTGTCTTCTCCATGATGTCCAGTTGTGGGTACTCTTATGTTCCATTTATAATGTTAAATCTTTGAGGAAGCATTATTTCTCCTTCCATGTCTTCTCAATGAATTTTTAAAATTACTATTAAGTTGTTTACATCTATGGCATTTCAATGCTGTTTACAATTCACAGCTTGCATTCTGGAATTCATGAATGCAATTTTAAATTCTGTTGCTGTAAAGTTTCTTCCAACCATTTAAACAGTGCATTATAGCAGCATTGTATCGAATTCTTCCAATAAAGCTTTCAATTCTGCTAAATGGCTGGTAGTTATTTATTACTTTCAGGCTTTTAAATTCTGATTCAATGGAATGCCAACTCTCTGTACCATCAATTGGATGTTCTGGCTTTGTTTAACAATCAAAGTGGGGCTTTTTGGTCCAGGTTTGTTTTTGCCCATCTTTTGCAGCCAAAATAGAGTTTTCTCACTTCATCCTGGGCAAAACAAATATTTTCCTGACTTCTAGGTCGAAAACAACAATACACTTGCTTCTGCAATATTTTGTAACCTTCTCTGGTCAGTATCTTTATAAATCTCCTCACCTAAATTGCAGTTAAATTACCATGTCCTGGATTTTTCAAATCTTAAGCTTTTTCTGAAATGCCTTCTTCTGTGACACTTGCCTTAAATTTATCTAAATTTGCACCTTTTCAAATTTAACAAGGCATTCAAAAGGCATTGGTTGCATATTAAAGTAGAAGCAATGCTAAACAGAAGAATGGCACTAAGTCATGTGTTCCTTTGCTGACATGGTGGGCTGAATGGTAGCCTTCTGCATCGTAATATTTTTGTGTTTCTGCAAAAGAGATTCTGATGCCTTCAGTTCTGGTACAAAATATTTGTGATCCTTCACTGTCCTTGCCAGGTGTGCTTATGGACATTACTTGTGATAGTGGTATCGCTCATTTTTGAGATGTGAGAGCTCATTTTTAACTTCTCTTTCTAGTCTTTCTGCCATTTGGTTTATTGTCACTGTTAGGTGGAGAAAGGAGTGTTTTACGGAAAGAACACAAAGTTGCAGTGCTATGTCACTGCTCAGTGACAGCAGCAAATGCCAATTGCAAAGATGGCACTGCTGGTTCAATTATAATGTGATTTGACACACTGGGCAGAAAGAGAGCATCACATGCTTCTGGCAGATCTCACCTAAGCATGGTTTCCTTTCCTTCTCAGCAGCAACTTTCGCCCGCAGTGAGAAAATAATTGAAACAATGTGCTGTAATAATTGAAACAATGTGCTGCTTTTGCCGTAGGATGCTCTTTGAGATGGGGGTGGGGAGGGGTTACAAAGTGCCTGTTCCTCTACGGGGATGATTAAGGTATAATTTAAAGGTCAAATGGTACTCCCATTGCGCTTGAACCCGCAGACAAAGGATCACTCCATACCAATTGGCAGCCTGCAATCCGAGCCTCAGCTTCCAAGCCGAAACACTTTTCATTCAACTCTTATTTATTCACAGCTGTTTAAATGCAAGTGTACATCTCGGGTCATCGTTCCCATTCTCCCCATGTGCAGGTCCCAATAAGACCATGCACTTGTGTTGTGATATCGCCTGTAAATACTGGCAATACAGATCTTATTGTAACCAAGTGATATCACTAGGTTATCAGTGCATGGGTGGGTCCTGGCAGCAATATTTTATACTTTGGCAGCAGATACTCTATTTGTAAACTCTTTCCTTTTTTTCTCAGTAATATCTAACTTTATTCCTGGAGCCTTCAGTTGTTTCCTTTTGTGTCTATTTCTTAAAGCCTTTGTCATTTTCTCAGTAATGGCTGGCTTTTTCTCTTACTCTAGTTCACACTATTTTCCCTGCACCTGTCACCACCTTCTTAGCGAGTGTTTTACTCTCAAATGCTGAGCTCATTCTGATGCTGCTCCCATGACTACTGCTGACAGTTTATATCTTTTGTGCAACTCTGTTGCTGACTGTTTGCATCTCTTTAATGCACTGAAGCTCCTAAAGTGGGAAATAATTTTCCTCAAATATATTTTTCTTCTTTCTTCAGGGTCAAATGAATTCTGCCTGCTGACTGCCGATCACCATGTCATATTCTGGTTTGGGTAAATTGCAACCACCAATCCTCCTATTTTTCACGCAAAGTCTAGGATCTGCCTAGTAGGGCAGCATAGTGGCTCAGTGATTAGCACTAATGCCTCACAGCTCCAGGCACCCGGGTTCGATTCCAGCCTCAATGATTGTCTGTGTGGAGTTAGCACATTCTCCTGTGTCTGTGCAGGTTTCCTCCGGGTGCTCTGGTTTTCTACTACAGTCTAAAGATATGCAGGTTAGGTCAATTGGCCATGCTAAATTGTCCATGGTGTAGATTATTAAGTCAGGGGTAAATGTAGGTTAGGGGAATGGGTCTGTGTGGGGTGCTCTTCGGAGGGTTGGTATGAACTTATTGGTCTGAAGGGCCTGTTTCCACACTGTAGGGATTCTAATTGTAAGCATAATTGGTAGAGGATAGATGATTGGTAACTTGAAATAGAAAAGGCGCTTGTCTTACAGAACAGGTTGTTTATTACAGACTAGCAACAGGTACAGTCTACATGAACTTGCTAGGTATAATTACTTAGGACTATCTGGGGCTGTGTAGAACATATCTGCTTCAGTTAGGAACTCAAACCGATCTCAACTACATCATACCAATGATTGTGTGACAGCATCAATTTGCATGGAACTTAACGCAATATCAACTTTAATTCTTTCAGAGGCTTTACCTGACAAACATGGCCTTCCCTGCATGCCTTTTGCTTATTGTCTTTATCCTTGGTCTATTTCAATGCCAAGGCCTATGAGTGCATCTGTATCAGGGAGTAAGAGATTTGTGTAGAATTCTTTAAGTCAGGAAAATCTATTGAGACATTATCATAACACTCCCTGAAGACTGTCAGTAACCAAAGCTCCTTTTTCATAATACTTGTGGTGGAAAGCATTTGGGTCATGTGTATGGGGGAGGGGCCTCTGGTGGTGTCCTTCCTGTTGATTAGCATATGGATCAGATGTAGGAACTTGAGAATGTGATTTTTGCTTCTCTGATGAGCTTCTAAACAACAGCGCTGGCATGAGATCAGTAACATCAGATTGACCTGGTCTAACTTATTTTAAAGCAGACTTTCATTGCGCAGACACTAGATACCTATATCAGGATGGTAGCTGGCATACGTAAAATCTGAACATGTGGGTCCTAGTCACCATCTTGGAGTTCTAAGGGCGCTCATTGTGGCGAATGGGTGCAGCTATATCCAATTCTTCACTATAGTATCGTATTTCATCACTGGGCTAATATTTGAAAACATACATGGTAATGATAGTGCAAACTTCTTAATTTACAGCCAAAACAAAGACACTGGGATCAATTAAGAAAATTAATTTAAAAAGATAGGTGACTAACCAGTAAAACTGACAAGTCCCCTAAGTATCAATGCAAGTGTAGCAACATTACTCAAATAAATTGATTCATTAATGAAGTTGACTCTTTTGTATTTGACCTCACAAAGTAGATGGGCATTAATAATTATTGGCAACAAAAATCTCAGGAAGCTGGAGATTGGGCAATAAGTATGTAATCAATATTACATGCAAAATTGCAAATAACATTAAATATCTATAATGTTACGTCACCTGCTGAATCTTCATAGGATAATGTAATAATTAACAACTAAATGATGTGTTATAGTTTTAATTACCTTCAGTTTTCAATTATAACCCAGTAATGCAGCCAAAGAAAACTTGGTAATAAAAGCATATATCAACGTTTCAAAGCCAGCATTCAATAACTCCTTTTCTTTGGCATGACTGAGCAAACATGTAAATTTGGACCTTGGATTTATGATCAACACTTGACATCTCAGAAAACATGTTTGGAATAACGTCAGGATGGCTTAAGATCAAGATGCTGGTTTACGCAGTCCGTGTTATGACTGAGACATTGGTGATAACTAAAAAGAAAAGAAGATCAACAACTGTCACCTTCGCTGTTTACAACATATTCTGAGCATCTCATGGAATTGTAAAATCATGAGGATGACATGTCTCTCAGTGGCAAAGCTCTCATATATGTTAACACTTGAAGTGACTTTGCTGGTCTGGGTATATTTTCAGGATGGAGAAAGATCACAGTCACACCTGACTGTCACTTAATGTTTGTGCTTGGGTTTCTATGGAGGGGAACACTAGCACTGCACAGGCCTTTATGACCCATGGTCTCTGCAGGGGCTGGTATACATCACCAACTCAGAAAATGTAATGTTTTAGTTTAACTTTGATAAGTTACCTTTGGATGTTTCCTTTAATGTTCTGTTAACACTGTTGCAGTGCGCCAATAGGGGCTGCCTAAACCATAACAGTTTATTTATTTTTAAAAACTTTAAAAAGGTGGATTTGAAGCAGTATTCTAATCCAAACAATAGCTGTGGTCCACAACACAGAACATATGTCTGCTTTTGATTTGAACAATAATATGTTAATAACTCAGCAGATAGTCAACAGCATAGGCTCACGAGGAAAAGGTGTGTCACAAAAGACATACCTAGATCATAAAAGAAAATTCAACTAATCCAGAGACACTTTACTGTTTGACATATTGCTCTGGAATTGCTTTTTAATATTTTAATTATAAAAAGACTGACAGGAGCTGCAATGATGGAAACACAATTACCAAATGCAGTTCTGATAAAGTTATTTCAAAACCATAATGCAGTACACGACGAAACATGAATTTGTAATCATATGTTATGTCTACTACCTGAATATTTGAAGCAGATTCAGCTGTTTAGGCCCAAACTAGAATGGGAAAGATCACTTCCAGAAATTACATTGTCTGGAGGAAAGCAAATGACATACTACAAGCTGACTGATTCCTATATCTCAGCATAGGTGTGGAAGGCCATATTCTCATAGGGTTCTGTGGAGGCCGGTGGAACTAACAACTTGTGTTTGATTTGACATATATAATAGCATTATGATACATCCCACAGTGCTTTAGAGGAACGCTACAAAACAAAAGTTGATACTCAGCCATCAGCACAGATGGTCACAGGATTGACCAAAGAAACAACAAGTGGCATAAGAAGAGCCTGTATGTCAGGATTTTCTGTGTGATGAAATGGCTAGGACCAGAAAACCAATGAGGCACACAAACCTCTATTTCAAGGATGGATACAAGGATGATGTGAAGACACTAAACATTGATTCTCATACCTGTGGGCCATACACCGCTGACAGAGGAACGTGACAACATCCCTGGTGGGCCAGTGTGCATCACCATGATGATCGGCGGTTACAGCACCTTGGCAACAATTACCCGCAACACACCTGATAACCAATTCATAAATGCAGCAGAACCTACCTCTCTAAGATTGGTCACTTCATCCATCAGCAAAACTGCTTCATAAGCATCCCCAATGAATTTCATTTTCTGCATGTCCGTCATCTTATCCAGATGGAAGGATGACCATCGTGGTTCTACCTCTAAAGTGATTCCTAAACTGTCCTTCAAGGCAGACCAATACAGGCAAGAAAAATATTAAATCATGCTGGCTTGTGAAATACATTACTTACTTTAAAAATGGTTATGTTTGATCCAGATCTATGTTGAGTTAAAAGATAACAGGCAGTGAAGTAGTACTATGCAATAACACTCCATGACTTGGGAGCTCTTCAGAGGGTCCCATGAGAAAGTGCTCATGTAATTGTCAGGTATATGCAGAATTTCTCTTGTGCGATGTCTGTTATAGTGGAATAAGCTGCCAAGAATCATTGTTAAGGCTCAGTCCCGAAGCTTTGAGACTTTGACAGGTTGCAGAAGGTTGCTAAAGATCCAGAAAACATGTCCCAGCAAAGACCCAGACTCTAAGGAAAGGGAGAAAATTTGGGAAAAAAGATACATTTTCTAAAATTGTCTCTCAAGGCTCACTTGGAATGTGAGCATTCAAAATTAATACTGTCCCATTTCAATTGAGGCATAGACTTGAGTGAGTAAAGAACTCACAGTCGGAGCTCACTAAGTGGTGCATTGTCAATTTTGACCACGGAGAGTGCATGAAGTAGTTCCTTTATTTTTAAATGTTAAAAGGAATGAAAGTAGATTAGCAGAACCAATGCAATAAGATTATAAAATCAAATCAAGCATGGAGAAAAAATGAAGCAGAGATAAAGTAAATAAAAAAAGGAGTGAGATAATGTAATTGAGAGAAAGAGAAAGCAAAGAGCAAACATGAGAAAAAGCTGAAACTTTTATTATAGTACTCATGGGTAAGTGCAAGTAAAAGTACTAAGTTCAATTGTGAATATTGTCAACAGGTCAGTTTTTTTGGTAGGAGATCAACTGAATCTACAATAAAAACAAAATAGCCACTCACAAATATACTTAACACCCACTGTCATGTAATTTGTGCTCAGTTGAGCTGTACTGCTCCTTTTGTAATTTTGCTCTCACTAAACACTACAAAATATGCTGTGGGCCCCATCTCTATTACGCTATTGTACTGAATGCAGATATTTCATCAGAATAACGATGTAATTTTATTGCCTTTTTCACAATATTACATTGCCAGTGCTGAATGCATTAATTGACTGTGAGTGCTAGCCATTGTGTAATATTGTGTTGTAAATGGACACTAATGGATTTGGAGTTAATGGTGTGGCAAGTCCAAAAAAAAAGACCTATTTCAGCAATATGTGATAATATGAACACCATCATTGTTTCAGTTAAAAAGCTCTGGAACCATACTCGCACAGAAACCCATCAATTCATTGATTATACTGTTTCATATCTGTACAGCGAAGAGCAGAAAAATAATCACCATCTTGCTGCAGCACAATTATTAACAATAGATCAGGAGTGAAGTTAATGCTACTTATTTCTGTTTGTTTGGAAAAGAGGCTTCAAGAGAGTGCTGACTTCAAAATCCCACTAAGGCAGATGCAATAAAGTTCCATCTAGCACTGAATCATGACACAAATGTGATCAAGTCTCAAAATGATTGAACAATAAATAAGTTGTTTTGAACCTATGTTTTGAATTTTCTGATGTATTCAGAATGTCAGCATTTATTAATAACATTTTGGTTCAAACATACAAAGTTAAAAGGTGAAATTGTTCATTGCAACAAAGTTTATTTTAAAAGACTAGTTTATTCATTTTATGTTTTTTTTTCAATTTCCATCTATGTTTCCCACATCACTTATTTGCCAATGTCACACGATTGTGAGATTTTTGAAATAATTTATATTATTGATTCAATCAGTGGTTTCTGTCAGCGAGTTGTCAATTTTGATTGGACAATTATATCCCAGTACCTGCTTTCATTCAATTTAATCATTTGAGGACTACCAACAATTGAATACAACAGAGGTATATCATTTTATTTATGTTGAATTGATGCAAAGCAAATTTTCTTGGTTTAAATAAGAAAGCTGACAATAAGACTACTCTATGTACCTATCATATATTGCCATTATGGAAAAAGGTAAGGATGTGAATGGGCTCAACACTATATACAGATGGCAAATTTCTCAAAACTGCCAGCCTCATCAATGTTGCTCTGTCTTCAAGAAAAATTTATAACTGACATGAGTGGGAAAGGCTCTATTCAATTAAAGGCTCTATTCCATGGGACTTAGAGAGAAAAGTAATCATCAAAGTTACAGCACACTACTCTGATAGCTAATGCAGCACCTTTGTTTTGCATTCGTTCATGATCCCACCACAACTGGAAGGAGTAGGCACTCAGAGAATAGAAGTGCAGCTGAGAAAGCTCTGAAAGCAAGTGTTTGTGTATTCTAGTCTGCTCTGTGATTTGGTCATGTTTGATGTGTTTCTCAATCCATCCTCCTGCGTTCTGCCCAGAAGCCTTGATCCCCTTACTAATCAAGAATCTATTTACTTACCTCTGTCTTTAAGACACTTCATGACTTGGCTTTCTATGGCAGTGGGTTCCGCAGATTCACCATTCTCTGGCTGAAGGAATTCCTCCTCATCTCAATTCTAAAGAGTCGTCCTTTCATTCTGAGGCTGTGCCCTTAGTCCTAGTCTCCCCTGCTAATGAAAACATCTTCTCCATGTCCAGTCTATCCAGGGCCCTCAGTATTAGATTAGATTTCCTACAGTGTGGAAACAGGCCCTTTGGCCCAACAAGTCCACAACAACCCTACGAACAGTAACCCATTTCCCTCTGACTAATACACCTAACACTATGGGCAATTTAGCGTGGCCGATTTACCTGACCTGCACATTTTTGGATTATGGGAGGAAACCGGAGCATCCGGAGGAAACCCACGCAGACATGGGGAGAATGTGCAAACTCAACACACAGATAGTCGTCCGAGGCTGGAATTGAACCTGGGTCCCTGGTCCTGTGAGGCAGCAGTACTAACCACTGAGCCACCGTGCTGCCCTACTATATTGTTATGTTGTCCTTGGTTTTTTTTAAAAGGGGTTGTGTTCTGTAAGTTTCAGTTAGATCCTTCTAAACACCATCGAGTACAGATCCAAAATCCTTAATTGTTCCTCATAAGATAAGGGCAAGATCAAGGCCTGAGATATTATCTTTGTTACATTCAGTTTAATACTCTTTTATTTCAGAATATTTCAGACTCATCTCTGATAACCTCTGGATTTAGATGTAGCATTGACGCTGCCACTTCTGTCATACCTGTTGCTCACTGGAGTAGGGAGCAGATTTTCTCATTTACTTCAAGTTTTCTGTCAAAATATCCAAGTTTTCTTCATTAAATGGGACAGATTTTGGATACTTCATGTCTCCATTATCATCTTGTAGATTTCTTGAAGCCAGGAACAAAATGTCAAATTTAATTGAAGTCCAAACCGTTGACAGTTTTGTAAAATACCTTAAGAGCTGCTGATCTCCAGTTGTTTTTCATTTGTTCATGGAATGGCCATAGGCTAGGTCAGCATTTATTGATTAAATGCCCTTGAGAAAGTGGGGATGGCATTTTGGACCCTCTCTGTTCATGTTGTGTATTCGAGCCACAGTGCTGTAAGAAAAGGAGTTGTAGGACTTTGACCCACCATCAATCAAAGAATGGTGATTTTATTCAAAGTCGGGATGGTGTCTGATGGGGAATTTGCAGGCTGTGATGGTGTTCCCAAGTATCTGCTGGGTGGCCTCCAGGTGGCAGAAGTTGAAGTTATTGAATTAGCAAGATGATGCAGAGCATCTTGAAGCTGGTACATACTATTACCACAGTGGTGGAGGGAGTGAATGCCAGTGATGATGGACCAAGCCAATCAAGTGGGATGCTTTACCCTGTTAGTATCAATTTTGTCTTGCATCTTGTTGAAGCTGCACTCATCCTGGTAAGTGGCGAGTGTTCTATCACATATCTGACTTGTGTCTTGTAGGTATTGGACAAGATTTGAAGGATTCAGGAGGTATGTTGTTCATTTCAAGATTCCTAGCCTCTGACTTGCTCTTTTAACCAATGCAGTTATATGGCTAGACCACTTCTGGTTTCTTTTTCACTCATTACTCAGGATGGTAAATTCAATAGATGTAATCTATTGAAATTTCAAGGGTAAATGGTTCATAAAATATTCATACAGTCCCTACAGTGTGGAAATAGGCCAGTTTGCCCAAAAGTCTACACCAACCCTCTGAAGAGTATCCTATTCAGATCCATTCCCCTGCCCTATTGCTCGACATTTCCCCTGACTCATGCACCTAACCTACACATTCCTGAACACTACGGGCAATTTAGCATGGCCAATTCACCTAACCCACACATCTTTGGACTGTGGGAGGAAACCAGAGGACCCAGAGGAAACCCACACAGACACAGGGAGAATGTGCAAACTCCACACAGACAGTCACCCAAGGCTGGAATCGAACCTGACTCCCTGGTACTGTGAGCCACTGTGCCGCCCAAATTGGTCAGATTTTTTCTTATTGGAGGTGGTCATTTACTGTCACACAGATGGTGTAAATATTATTTATCCCTTATCAGCTCAAGACTGGGTTCTGTCCAGATCTTGTTGCATTTGGGCATGGACTGCTTCAGTATCTGAGGAGTCGCGAATGATGCTGAACATTGTGCAATCTCTGGCGAACATCCCCATTTCCAATCTTATGATGGAGGGAAGGTCATTGATGAAGCAGCTGAGGATGGTTGGCTCTAGGACACTACCCTGAGGAACTCCTATAGAAATGCCCCGTTACTGAGCAGATTGACCTCCAACAACCATTACTACCTTCATTTGTGCTAGATATGACACCAATAACTAGAGAACATTTACCCCCGATTTTGGTTTGGTTGGGGCTCCTTAGTGCCACACATGATCAAATATTGTCATGAGGTCAACAGCAGACACTCTCTCTTCATCTCTGGAATTCAGCTCTTTTGCCCATGTTTGGACCAAGGATGTCAGGAGCTAGGTGGCCCCGATGAGCACCAGTGACCAAGTAATTACTGAGCAAATGCCAATTGGTAACACTTTAACAATCTTTACATCACTTTACTGATGATCGAGTGTAGAATGATGAATCTGTAACTGACCTGGTTGGATTTTGCTGCCTTTTCTGAATTAGATTGTTTTATATATTGCCAGGTAAATGCCAATGTAGTATGTACTCTAGAGGGACATGGTGAGGGACATGGTGAGTGCTGAAGCACAGGTTTTCAGGATTGTAGTCAGAATATTGTTAAGGATCGTAGCTTTTGCTGTATCCAGCATCTTCATCCATTTCTTGATATCAAGGGAAGTGAATGAAATTGGCTGAAGACTGACATCTGTAATGCAGGGACCCTTAGGAGATAGCTAAGATGGATTACTCACTTGGAGCTGTGGCTGAAGGTTTACCCTTTAAAAAGACATGTCAGGCTCCTTCATCATTGAGGATGGGGCTATTTGTGGAATCGCTTCCCCCAGTGAGTCATTTAATTATCCACTGCCATTCTCAACTGGATGTGACTGAACTGCATAGCTCGGAGCTGATCCATTGTGGAATTAACTAGCTTTATCTTGTTGGCTCTGCTGTTTGGTGTGATTCACCCCCTAATTCATTTCCTTGAAAAAAAGTGAATGAGAAGATTCTTATAATGGTGAACCCAGAAGTGGTCCCCACAGCTTTTCAGTTAGTATCACTGACCTGGCCCTTCTGCTTCTTTAGACATTACAAGAGCTTTCAATATGTACTGTTGAATCCATTCAAGCAGTCAAAATCATGGAGATTGTCACAATAGGACAGATTTTACAAATTAGGCACAGAGATTCTCTGACCAGTCATGTATATTGAACATTCTTGTGCAGAGGTCAGCAAACCTCTCAAGGTTTCTATCTAAATTTTATTGAACACACAAATTCTTGAAATATACCTCATTGTTCTTTTTTCCCTTAAATATGACGTGAGTATTGATTGTTAATGATCACAGTTAGCAAACCTTTGTTCCAAATGATCCAGTCTAATTTAGTCGAGTTCTTCCCCTGGCTTAAAGGATATATGTCAGGGTCGAAGTGATTCTGAGCTGAGTCAATCAGGGCAGACACATGTTTAATGGTCTACATTGAGTTGGCTGGTCTTGGCTTAATGGACATAGAGTCATAGAGTCATTGAGATGTATAGCACAGAAACTGACCCTTTGGTCCAATTCGTCCATACTGACCAGATATCCTAAATTAGACTAGTACCAGTTGCCAGCACCTGGCCCATATCTGTTTAAACCCTTCCTATTCATGTACCCATCCAGATGATTTTTAAATGCTGCAATTGTACCAGCCTACACCACTTCCTCGGGCAGCTCATTTTATACATGCACCGCCCTCTGCATGAAAATGTTGCCTCCTAGTTCCCTTTTATATCTTTCCTCTCTCAACCTAAACTTATACCATCTAGTTCTGGACTCCCCTAACCCAGGGAAAAGACCTTGTCTATTTACCCTATCCATGCATCTCATGATTTTATAAACCTCATGAATGGGCCTTGCTGCTTGTTACCATTAGGAAACCATAGAATGTAAAGTAGTTATTCATTGAGTTGAATACAATACCCTGTCTTTGTCAAAAATGTTCAGTGGATGGGGAGGCATTGGTGACCAGGCAGGAGGATGTGAGGTGGAGGTCCCGCTTCACTCCCAATCCCCTCTGGTCAAATCCACAACTGGAAGCCTTGTGGGCACCCTTCTCACTGAGAGGCCAATTGAGACTCTGAAACACAGTCAATTAAAGGCCTCACCCAGCCTCTGCTGGCATTCAACCCATGTTGACGGTGGGGGTGGGGGCTCGGGGGGAATGCGAGTGGGACTGAATTTTTGGTTAGACTGCCCAGTACACACTGTTGGGTAGGAGAGGGTTACCTTAATCACAGGCAGTCAGTGCTCAGGGGAGGACTTGGGACAGAATCGGATGGGACCTGAAGGAAGGTAAAAGCCTTTCCCTTATGTCCCACCCCATTCACTTCCTTATATGCAACACCTTCTTCAAATCTCAGCCATCATTTCCAGTGATCCTTCAACATTGTCAAGTGAGTGCCCCACAGTTGCCAACACTCTCGCTGACACAGCATGGACTGGCGTTTGCTACTAGCTGACTGGCTGACAGGTGTGAGGGGTGGTGTTTTCATCCTACTGGGGGCTTGCTCAGTACAGAGAGTCTAACTCTGTCCAGAGAAGTGCCTGATTGAAATGTAATAGATTTGGGTCTTGTGGAGGAAAGCAATGCACTTGTTCTCCAACCGCAGGCTCGATTCCAGTTACCGACAATAAAGCCCTACCATTTGCTTCTCTGCAAGATGATTTGAATTTTCAACCATGTTTGACTATGCTCCTTCTTCTTGTTATTTTACTTTTTGACTATTTATAACATCCTTTCCTTCCCCAGTTAGTCTTTCTTCATAACGTCTTTCAGACTTTCTAATTCTTTTGTTTTGCTTTCCTGGTATAATCAGCCCAATGTTCTTCAGCACCATTTGCCCTAAATTTGTCACATCGTTTATTTCCTCTTGATTTAATTTAATTTTTTCTTCCTATTCAATAATTTCCAGTCTTTATGGATGATCATTCTGACTTTGCAGCTCTTTTAATTTAGCCAAATTGCACAGCCATCACATGTTCAGAATAAAAAGTGTCAACTCCTGATTTTGTTTTCAATGTGGCTTCAGGCTGATGCACGGATTCCAATTTGAATCCTCATTCATATCATGCTTCTGTTTACACCAGAGTCCACCTGTCAGCAAGAGATTTAATGCCATCTGATGCATGCCTTGAGCAGAGTCAAAAGTACACTGTTAGCAGCTTGGAACAAATTCAAACCAATTCAACTTTAATTCAACCTGATTTTAATAGTAAAAGAGAGCACATAAACTGCAAAATGTTGATGATAAGTCTGAACAAAGTTTGTAATTAATTCACTTGTTCGTTCTTGGAAATGGCTGGGCCAGCATCGCTAAATCACTCTTGAGAAGGTGATGGTGAGCTGCCTTCTTGAACTGCTGCAGTCCACACAGTGAAGGTACACCCAGAATGTTGATAGGAAGGGTGCTATAGGATATTGACCCAGTGACAATAAAGGAATGGCGATTTAACTCCAAATCAGAATGATGTGGGAATTGGAAGGGCTTCTTGCAGGTAATGATGTTCTTATGTTTAGGAAACTCTGGTCCTTCTCGGTAGTAGAGGCCACAAGTTTGGAAAATATTGTCGAAGAGTCTTGGTGAGTTGTTGCAGTATAACTTATGGACACACTGCTCCCACTGTGTGTCAGTGATGGAGAGAATAAATGGTTGAGTTGTTAGTTGGGGTTTCAATGAAGAAGGCTGCTTTGTCCTGGATGATATTGAGCTTTCCACATCCATACAAATGGCAAGTACTCCATCACACTCCAGACACGTGTCTTGCAGATGATGGACAAGCTTTGAGGAGTGAGGAGGTGAATTACTTACTATAGATTCACAACCTCTTGTTCTTGTAAGCACAGTATTTTATGACTGTTCAGTATTTGGTCAATGATAACCCCCAGGATGTTGATAGTGGGTGATTTAGCAATGGTAGTGCAGTGATTGTCAAGGGGCAATGGTTGAATTGTCTCTTGTTAGAGATATTGATTACATGGCACTTGTATAGTGTGAATGTTACTTCCTTGTTGTCTGGCCAAGCCTGGATATTGTTCAGGCCTTGCTGTGTTTAGGAATAGACTACTTCAGTATCTGAGCAATTGCAAATGGAATACTAGTATTTGTGTTACAAGTGAACAAACAAGAGGAGGGCACTCAGTCTTGTATACACACCATCATTCATTAAGATCATAGCTGATCTGGCTTTAGCCCTAAATTCAAAGTCCCGCTACTCCAAGAATCTATCGATGTCTGTCTTAAAAACACGTAATGATGTAGTATCCACAATGACCTATATCAAACACAGTACTCCAGATGCAGTCTCACCAATGCCCTATATAACTGAAGTGTAACTTCCCTACTCTTGTATTCAACTCCCGCACAACAGAACATAATATTTCGTCAGCTTTCCTGATTACTGGTTGTACCTGCATGTTAGGTGATCCTGGGAACCTCAGGAGGAAGTTGAAGTGCATCATCTAATCAGCAGTTCTAGTTGATGGTGGTTGCAAATGCTTCAGCCTTGTCTTTTTGCACTGAGGTGCTTGGCTCCTTCTTCACAAGGATGTGGATATTTGCAGTGCTTCCTCCTCCAAAGAGTTGTTTAACTGTTCACCACCATTGACAAATGAACATGGTAGGACTACAGAACGTAGAACTGTTGCTTGTGGGATTATTAAGTGCTGCTTGTTGCATACTGCTTCCCCTGTTGGATATGCAAATTGTCCCATATTGTGGCTTCACCTGATTAACATCTTGGTTTTAAGTTTTGCCTGCTGCTGCTCCCAACATGCCCTCTAGCACTTTTCAGTGATTTTCCCTTGGCCTGATGTTGATAGCCTGAGGATATGCCAGGAAATAAGGTTAGAAATTGTTGCTGAATACAATTCTGCTGGTTCTTATGGCCCACAGTTGCTAGATCTGTTCAAAGTCTATCCCATTCAGCATTGTGATAGTGCTACACAATACACTGGGGGTATCCTCAATGTGCAGTCGGACTTTGAGCCCACAAGAACTATGCAATGGTCATTCCTACTGGTATTGTCATCAACAGATGTTTGGCATAGGGCAAATTGGTGAGGACGGTGTCTCAAAGTTGATTCCCTTCCTATCTTCTGCTGGCCAATTCTAGCAATTCCATTCCCTCGAACTAATCCAGCATGATTACTTGTAGTGATACAGCCAGCCTTGATGATGGACATTGAAGTTCCCACCCAGAGTCTGTTCTGTGCCATTGTCACCCTCAGTGCTTCGTTCAGGTGACATTCAATATGGAGGAATATTAATTCATCAGCTGAGGTGAGGGAAGGTGTTTAGGGAGGGTGTTGTGGAACATGGCAATCATAAGGTTTCCTTGCCAGTGGTTGCTCTGATATCTTGAGACATCATGGAGTCTGGACTTAATGTGTAGGACTCCTAGGGCAACTCCCTTGGATTGAATACCACATGGTTGCCACCTTTGATGGGTCTATCCTGCCAGTGAGGCTGCATATGTACCCAGGGATGGTTATGGTGACGTCTGGGACATTGTGTATAATGTATGACTCCATGACGACAGTGTCAGGCTCTTGCCTTGGTCAGACGGCAACATCAGGTTATAATCAATAGGTTTATTTGAAATCAAAAGCTTTCGGAGAGCTGCTCCTTCGTCAGGTGGAATGAAGAGAAGCATATAGGCACAGGATTTAGAGGCAAGAGATCAAAAGATCACACAAATGGTGTGAGTGGAGTGTTGACAGGTTGAATAATAAGTCTTTGCAGGTGATCAAAATTGTCAGATGGTGTGAGTAAAGTGTCAACTGCTGAATAGCAAGTGAAGAGATGACATGTAATCCGATCAATTGAGGCAAAGAGATTATTAGAAAAAACTAAAAATAAGCTGTTGCTTGACTAGTCTATGGGGCGAGACATTTCCAAGAGGAAGGGTTTTGCAATGTCAACAGGGCTGAGTGTCCCCTTATTGTTTCCTGTGCCATAGTCGATCCACTGGCTGTCCATTTTCATTCCTTTCAGACTTTGTAGCAGTTCA
Source organism: Chiloscyllium plagiosum (assembly GCF_037043375.1). Lineage (NCBI taxonomy): Eukaryota > Metazoa > Chordata > Chondrichthyes > Orectolobiformes > Hemiscylliidae > Chiloscyllium > Chiloscyllium plagiosum. Next base: position 81,201,369 of record NW_028270140.1, read on the forward strand.
GTGCAATGGAGAGGTTTTCTATGCCAGTGTAGAGTCAGCCACATTGCTGTGGAATGGAAATCACATGCAGAAAGGCAGATTGACCACACAGTGAGACATGCTGGACATTGATAACAGGGGACATGTCTGTATCCGATATCCATACTCTGCCTCAGCAGGAGCAGAAATCTGCTGAGGGTGCTACACCAGCTGGGCGACCAATATATCACAGTGAAAAGGGAGGGTCTGCAACACGACAGCACTCTCCCAGTACTACCCCATATTAAATACTGATGCTGACAGTGCATTCAGCAATACATCCAGATCTAACACCAAACCTGACACAGCATTTAGCACAGATAAATAATACACTTACATGTATTTGCCTCACAGCGCCAGAGACCCGGGTTCAATACCCGCCTCAGGCGACTGACTGTGTGGAGTTTGCACGTTCTCCCCGTGTCTGCGTGGGTTTCCTCCGGGTGCTCCGGTTTCCTCCCACAGTCCGAAGATGTGCAGGTCAGGTGAATTGGCCATGCTAAATTGCCTGTAGTGTTAGGTAAGGGGTAAATGTGGGGGTATGGGTGGGTTGCGCTTCGGCGGGGCGGTGTGGACTTGTTGGGCCGAAGGGCCTGTTTCCACACTGTAGGTAATCTAATCTAGTTACTCTAATCTAATCTAATGTAAGAATGAGAATCCAAACTTGTGTGATTCACACAAGACCCTTAGAAGTCACACAAATAATGGCTCCTCTCAATCTTTCGTAATGTCATTTCTGCTGACTTTAACGTTATCAAAATACAAAATTCAATTTGCAGGCATGGACGGCGTATAGCAAAGACATGGAAGATTGAAATTAGGAGTAGGATTGTAGTGTTCAGGCCTTCGTGCCTACTGCAAAATTCAATATGATCATGATGATTCTCCATCTCAAAATCACATTTTTGTATTTTTCTCATCATACCCCTTTGTGCCTTGATTATCTAAAAATGTAAGAAAAAGAAGGAAGCATATGTCAAGTATAGACAGGATAGATCGAGTGAATCCTTAGAAGATTATAAAGCCAGTAGGAGTATACTTAAGAGGAAAACCAGGTGGGCAAGAAGGGGACATGAAATAGCTTGGGAAATAGGGTTGAAGAGAATCCAAGAGGTTTTTATAAATACATTAAAGACAAAAGGGTAACGAGGGAGAGAATAGGGCCCCTCAAAGATCAGCAAGGCAGCCTATGTGTGAAGCCCCAGGAGATGGGGGAGATACTAAACAAGTATTTTGCATCAATGTTTATTGTGGAAAATAACATGGAAGATATAGAATATGGGGAAATAGATGATGACATCTTGAAAAATGTCCATATTACAGAGGAGGAGGTGCTGGATGTCTTGAAACACATAAAAGTGGATACATCCCCAGGACCTGATCAAGTCCACCCTAGTAGTAAGGAAAAGCTAGAGAACCAGTGAGCCTACCATCAGTGGTGGGCAAGTTGTTGGAGGGAATAGAGCAAATCCTGAGGGACAGGATTTACATGTATTTGGAAAGACAAGGACTGATTATGGATAGTCAACATGGCTTTGTGCGTAGGAAATCATGTCTCACAAACTTGGTTGAGTTTTTTGAGGAGGCGACAAGACAGGTCAACAAAGGTCGAGCAGTGATGTGGTGTATATGGACTTCAGCAAGGCATTTAATAAGGTTCGAGCTGAAAATGTGTTGCTGGAAAGGCGCAGCAGGCCAGGCAGCATCCAAGGAGCAGGAAAATCGATGTTTCGGGCATGAGCCCTTCTTCATTCCTGAAGAAGGACTCATGCCCGAAACGTTGATTCTCCTGCTCCTCGGATGCTGCCTGACCTGCTGCGCTTTTCCAGCAACACATTTTCAGCTCTGATCTCCAGCATCTGCAGTCCTCACTTTCTCCATTTAATAAGGTCCCCCATGGTAGGCTCATTCATAAAGTCAGGAAGTATGTGATACAGGGAGACTTGGCTACCTGGATTCAGAATTGGCTGGCTGACAGAAGGCAGAGAGTGGTTGTAGATAGAAAGTATTCTGCCAGGAGGTCACTGTTGAATGATGTCCCATAGGGCTCTGTTCTTGGGCCTCTGCTCTTTGTAGTTTTTATAGATGACTTGGATGAGGAGTTTGAAGGGTGGGTTAATAAATTTGCAGATGACACAAAGGTTGGAGGTGTCATCGACAGTATAGACGGCTGCAGCGCGACATAGACAGGATGCAGAGCTGGGCTGAGAAATGGCAGATGGAGTTCAATCTGGATAAATGTGAAGTGATGCATTTTGGAAGGTCGAACGCGAACGCTGAATATAGGTTTAAAGACAGGATTCTTGGCAGTGCGATCAGGGTGTGCAAGTACATAGATCCCTCAAAGTTGCCACTCAAGTGGCTAGGGTTGTTAAGAAAGCATATGGTGTTTTGGCTTTCCTTAACAGGGCAATTGAGTTTAAGAGCCATGAGGTTTTGCTACAGCTCTACAAGTCCCTGGTGAGACCACACTTGGAATACTGTGTCCAGGTCTGGTCGCCCTACTATAGGATAAGGTACAGAGGCTTTGGAGAGGGTGCAAAGAAGGTTTACCAGGATGCTGCCTGGACTGGAGAGCTTGTCTTATGAAGAAAGGTTGAAAAAGCTCGGACTTTTCTCTCTGGAGAGAAGGAGGAAGAGAGGAGACCTGATCGAGGTATACAAGATGATGAGTGGAATAGATAGAGTCAATAGCCAGAGACTTGACCCTAGGCAGGTTTGACTGGTACGAGGAGTCATAGTTTGAAGTTATTAGGAGGAAGGTATAAAGGAGACATCAGAGGTAGGTTCTTTACCCAGAGAGTTGTGAATACATGGAATGCGTTGCCAGCTGTGGTGGTGGAAGCAGAGTCATTGGGGACATTTAAGCGACTGCTGGACATGCACATGGATAGCAGTGAGTTGAGGGCTGTGTAGATTAAATTACTATATTTTACATTAGGATTAAACCTCGGCACAATATCATGGGCCAAAGGGCCTGTTCTGTGCTGTATTTTTCTTTGTAAGTAACAATGAGGATTGATGAAGGCCGAATGGACTGATCTATATGGAGTTCAGTAAGGCGTTAGCAAGGTTAGATCACATGGAACATGGAGAACTAGCCAGTTGCATACTGAACTGACTCAAAGGTAGAAGACAGAGGGTGATGGGAGAGGGCTGCTTTTCAAGCTGGAGGCCTATGACCTGTGGTGTGCCACAAGGATCGGTGCTGGGTCCTCTACTTTTTTGTCATTTATATAAATAATTTGGGTATGAACATAGGAGGTATGGTTCGAAAGTTTGCAGATGACACCAAAATTGAAGGTGTAGTGGACAGCAAAGAAGGTTACCTCAGAGTACAATGGGATCTTGATCAGATGGGCCATGGGCTGAGAAGTGGCAGATGGAGTTTTATTTAGACAAATGTGAGGTGCTGCTTTTTGGAAAAGAAATCAAAACAGACTTATACACTTAATGGTAAGATCCTAGGGAATGTTGCTGAATAAAGAGACCTTAGAGTGCAGGTTCATAGCTTCTTGAAAGTAGAATCACAGGTAGATAGGATATTGAAGAAGGCATTTGGTATGCTTTCCTTTATTGGTCAGAGTACTGAGTACAGGATTGGGAGGTCATGTTGCAGCTGAACAGGACATTGTTCAGGCCACTTTTGGAATATTGTGTGCAATTCTGGTCTCCTTCCTGTCAGAAGGATGTTATGAAACTTGAAAGGGTTCAGAAAAGATTTACAAGGATGTTGCCAGGGTTGGAGGATTTGAGCTATAAGGAGAATCTGAACAGGCTGGGGCTGTTTTCCTAGAAACATCAGAGGATGAGGGGTGATCTTGTAGAGGTTTATAAAATCATGAGGGGCATGGATTGGATAAATAGACAAGGTCTTTTCCCTGGGGTGGGGGAGTCCAGAACTAGAGGACGTAGGTTTAGGGTGAGAGGGGAAGGATATAAAAAGGACCTAAGGGGCAACCTTTTCATACAGAGAGTGGTGCATGTATGGGAATGAGCTGCCAGAGGAAGTGGTGGAGGCTGGTACAATTACAGCATTTAAAAGGCATCTGGATGAGTATATGAATAAGAAGGGTTTAGAGGGATATGGACCAACTGCTGGCAAATGAGACTAGATTAGGTTCAGACATCTGGTCAGCATGGACGCGTTGGACTGTAGGGTCTGTTTCCATGCTGTACATCCCAATGACTCTATGCGTTTGCCCCTACCCAGAACACTTACCTAGATAGTCCCAAAACCTTCTGATAAGTTGAGTCGCAAATACTGATCCCTGCAGTACACCACGAAGCACTGTCTACCACCTGGAAAAACATCCATTTATTCACATTTTGTTTCCTGTCTGTCAACCAATTCTCAATCCACGTCTGTATATTACTTCATATATTTATAGAAACTTTTATAATCGGCTTTCACGATGTGTGCAAGTTTACCCTCAAGTTCATTGCAAATTGTTATCTTATCCTTAAGTATCCTCAATCTGAATGCATATCAAATAAGCGATGCAATGATTGTAAATTCAATATAGCTGTACTTTTGCAAATGCTGCTTCTTGGTTTGCGGCTACAGTGTCATTGTGGATTGCATGCTTTTGCCTAGCAAACTGACATTTACTCTGTCCACCATGGGCATTGTGCTATTTCTAATATCACTTTGCATTTAGAGAATGGAAAATGATAGCTGGCAGTTCAGACTGCACTGGGCACTGTCAGCACCAGGCTCCACCCCACAGCCTGCACATCCTCTGTTACCTCACACTAACTTAACTGCAAATCTCAACTCACTCATTCTCCCTATGTGGACACCGACCATAATTAAACTTCATCAAAAATGGTCCTCCTTGTTACCTGAATCCCAGTATTACACCTCGTTGATGCCCATTCTACCTCTGTGGAGGCCATGGTGGTGGTCAAAATCAATAACTCATTCTCCATAGCCTATCACAACCACTGATAATATTCCAAATTCCCTGCATTCAATTTGGGTTTTCCCCTTCATTGTTCTTATTCCCACTACGACAACTGCCTCTGCTTTCTACCAATTCCCCCCCACCCTTGACTTTCTCACCCCTTCTGTCATTGAGACTTAATCCCTGCAACAACTGCCCCTACAGTCCTCTCGCCGTTGAAAACTCCTGAAAGAGGGACAGACACCCAAGACTGGATTTGATCAAACATCTGACTGATTCCAACAATCATCACCCAGACATGACTGACTAGACACCTGACTGCTGTGTCTGCAGCTTGCCAATGAACAATACTTGAATTCCCTGACTGCTTCTGCTGGACCTGCACAATTGACTGCCAAGATCTAGAGATGAAGGGATATGTGTCAAACATCCATGGAACGTGTCCTGAGATGTTGTGCCCATGTGCAGTCTGGAGGTAGTTTGGACCAAGCAGCAAACTGAATTCACCTACTCTTGTTTCCTTGTCAAGTTTTCCCAATGTCTAGCTTGTTTGGTGAGCTGGGTAAGGTGAGAGGCTGAATATTAATAAGATAAATTATGAGATTAACAAAGCATGTAACAAGTGTTAATCCTATCAATTGGCGTCTTGATACTACGTGATGAGAATCTTGGCACATCCTTTATGAAAAGCATAAAAGATGAAGCGAGATTAACTTGATACCAAGATGGGCCTTGTCAGACTTTTTGTTCGGCAGACGTGGGTACTGCAGATTCTGGAGATTAGAGTCAAGAATAGAGTGGTGCTGGAAAAGCACAGCAGGCCAGGCAGCATCCAAGGAGCAGGAAAATCAACATTTCGGGCAAAAGCCCTTCATCAGGGAGACGTTTTGTTAGATTCAGCTACACATCTTGCAGTACCCCATGTCTATAAGATTCTGCCCACTGTGCATTATGAACAGAACTGAACAAAGTATTCAAGGTATAACCTTCAGAATTATTATGTTTTACTCGATGTGCTGAATTTTCTTCATTATTTTCGCTGTTGTTAGATTAGATTGTTTGGAAGTGTTGGGCAGTAAACCTACAGAAGCTCAGAGGTCACTGTCAAGTTCAACCTAATTGTACCAATTGTGATCTCATGGCCTATTGCCTCTCCCTTTGTGTGGTCTTTTACACTGAGTCACATTACGTTTTCTTTGTTTTGCTCTTCCAGTTATTAAGAAAATACCGACACCCATTTTTGAGTTCCTGAGCTGCCATCTCAGATTGAATTGCAACTCTTCGTTTTGCATTAACTACAAACTTAATTGATTTACACCATATTTCTTGTAATCAGTGCATGAAATTTTGTACCTTTAACTTGCCACATTTGTTGAGAAGACTAACCTCAAGGTTGACGCAAATTATGTTGTTTCCTTTATTCTTTCAAGGGATGTGGGTGTTGCTAGGCCAACACATATTGCCTAGTGAAATGAATGGCTTGCTGGGCCATTTCAGAGTTAACTACATTGCTGTGGCACAAATAGCTCCCAACAGGTAAACACAGCAGATTTTCACCCCTGCAAGACATTAGTGGACCAGATGGTTTTTTATAACAAGCAATGATAGCATCAGAAGTCATGATTATGGAATATAATTCCCAATTCCAGAATTATTAATTAACAGAACTTTACTTCCACCAGCTTCCAAGGTGGGGTGTGAAGTCTTGCGCTGCATTGCAAAGACAGATGAAATGAAAATGTAATGAGTGACTATAATTTCTTATTTTAGGCTTATAATTATGAGCATTAAAACAAACAAATTAAATGAGAGTTTAGCAAATAAATGTTTCCTGTGGCACAATTGGGTTGTTTGAGCTGCTATGAATGTTTCCTTGTTTGGTTTGGTTAAGATTGCCATAGAATGAAACTTCAATATTATTGATATTTTTATGCAGAAGATGATGTTTTTCCAAAATATCAACTTACATAATTACATAATAGGATAACATCCTAAATGATATGATTTAAGAAGTCTAACAGTCTTAAAAGCTCACAAGAAGTGGAGTAAACATTAAAAAGAATGATCTGTGTTAATGCTGAGTGATTGATATAGCAGATGTGTTCGAGAAAGATACAAGCACTTTTGTTAAACAAAGCTGTGGTCTTCTTCCAAGTCAAAATTCAATCCCACTAGACAGCTGTTAACCATGATTAAGTGTTCATCTTCAGAATGTTTTTTAAAGGGAGGGATAGAGAACTGCGATAGTAGGTTGGAACTCCGCACAAAAGTAGAGTCGGCCAGATTCTTGAATATGATCCTCCTGTGGTCATTTTCTAATTTGAGTCCTGCTGTTGTGAGGAAGCACAGTCATGGTGGATGCCAACTACATTTTTTTAAGAAGGAAATCCCTCCAGCCACTGATCACACCCCAAGCAGATGGTTATTAACTGCCAATGGCAGAAAACTCAAACCTGGGAAACAGTTCATGGCACAGCAAGAGGGGAAAGAAGGAAATGGCGAGTTTAACAAAATACCATACCCTTATGTGGAAGTGCTTAAAATAATAAAGATAATGATAAATGCAATGCAATTCAAGTTGAATGAATCTTAAGAAAATAAACATTATGACAGAGTTTCACATCTACTGGGAAAAGAATGGAAAACTAATGCCAAGAGTGTTTCTGATCCTGTTCCTGGAGGAGAAGCAGTCCCAGCCCTCAGTATTTATGGGAATAGACGGTTACTTGGCTGGAAAGCAGATTAGGAAGCCAATGAATAGCTGTGTTGACAGAAATAGAGGTGGGACAGAGAGAAAGCAGGCCAAATTTAGAATTGACTATGGCAGCTATTTCACTGATTCATTGAAACAAACACAGAATGCTGGAGAAACTCAGCAGGTCCGGCAGCATCGAGTGGAGAGAGAAAAAATCAATGGGGTATAGTTTGCTCGCTGAGCTGTAGGTTTGATATCCAGACGTTTCATTACCTGGCTAGGTAACATCATCAGTGGCGACCTCCAAATGAAGCGAAGCTGTTGTTTCCTGCTTTCTATTTATATCTTTCTCCTGGATGGGGTTCCTGGGGTTTGTGGTGATGTCATTTCCTGTTCATTTTCTGAGGGGTTGATAGATGGCATCTAGATCTATGTGTTTGTTTATGGCGTTGTGGTTGGAGTGCCAGGCCTCTCGGAATTTTCTGGCATGTCTTTGCTTAGCCTGTCCCAGTATAGATGTGTTGTCCCAGTCAAAATGGTGGTTTCTTTCATCCGTGTGTAGGGAGCCCCTACACACGGATGAAAAAAAACACCATTTTGACTGGGACAACACATCTATCCTGGGACAGGCTAAGCAAAGATATGCCAGAGAATTCCGAGAGGCCTGGCACTCCAACCACAACGCCATAAGCAAACACATAGATCTATACGCCATCTATCAACCCCTCAGAAAACAAACAGATATAAATAGAAAGCAGGAGACAACAGCTTCGCTTCACTTGGAGGTCGCCACTGATGATGTTACCTAGCTAGGTAATGAAACGTCTGGATATCAAACCTACAGCTCAGCGAGCAAACCTACACCCTAAACCTCAACCTGAGCTACAAACCTTAACAAACTTTGCAGAAAAAATCAATGTTTTGAGATCAATGTGAATCCTCTTCAGACCTTGGTGCTGTCAAACCGGCTTAGTTTCTCCAGCATTCTTGGCTTGTTTCAGGTTTTTAGCATCCACAGTATTTTGTTTTTATGTACTGATTCACGTGTTATATTATGACGAAGCAGGAACAGCTGATGGAATGAAATAGAACATAAACGTAATAACAATGTTAACAATGATTTTGCTTTGGCGTCAGACAACTCAGCTTTCTGAACGCCCATTCTTTCTGATGAGAACAGTGTGTCGAGACCAATTTAAGTTTTCTGTATTTTTGATTGTGGATAAAAATGGGCAAAGGGCTGTTTTATAGACCACGGATTGTGGAAGAAATTGTTGCCTATTTTAAAAGTAAGCTATTGAAACTCATTATAAGGGAACATTTTTACATTTCTATTTTGTTCAATCTTGCAGATGGACTGACACCAGGAGGTGCATACAAAGTGAGATTCGGCTGCCCACAAGTAGTTGATTGGTTTGTGGAATTGTGACCAACTCTGGATGACAAAGGTCATCTGTGTGATTCTGTGTGATTGGTGACTAATAGCTGAAAAGCTTGAGTATATGAACTTATTGGCAACAGCCTTCAGAGCTGCGCATAGGGAGGTGTGTGGCACTTGGCGTGGAAAATCCCTAATGCCTGAAGAAAGCCAGTTATTGTCACCTACTAGTTGCTGTGATCTGTTAGTTTTTACCAATAAATCAAATTTTAGAATTTGTAAACACTCAGACTGTGTCTCTTGTAAGGATGTGAAAAATAACAGGAGAAAAGAAATTGAACAAGTCCCAACAAATCAATAAGTTAATTTCAGTTAACCCCATGGACAAAGGCCCAGATTTTTTTCTTGCAGCCAATAACACCAATGTTTTATTGTCTGTATGCATTAAGAGAGAGTTTTCACTAGTAGAATTCTATGTCAGCCTTTCACAGTTGCTTTCCTGTAGCTAGAATCAATTTATTTATAATAAATAGTAATTTTTATTAAGTGCAGAAACGTGGTCCATGCTTTTTGTTAACTTGAGTGTAAAACATTGGGAATTAGCTGCTTTCCAATCTCAAGGAACCTTCTATGAATCTAATGAGGCATGGAAAATTAAAGCCAACACACATCAACTACTTCATAAACAGAATATTGGAGAAACTCAGCCGGTCTGGCAGCATCTAGCGAAAAAGAAGCAGAGTTAACATTTCAAGTCCAATCACCCTTCATCAGAACAGAAATTGCTGTTGGACAGAATAGCAAACATGAATATGGCACCCAGAGACACACACAAACAGATCATTAATCGTATGGTAAACAAACTTTCAGTGCCTCTTGGTGTTGCTGACTGCCTTATTGGGGTCTTTTGCTTGCCCATACCTCTAGTTGCTACTAACTAAGAGCCTCAGGGTCCTCCATTTGTCTGTTCTTCTAGGTGCTGCTGACTACATGTTTCAGGATCTTTTGCCTGCCATTCCTCCAGTTACTACTGACTGCCAATCCCACAATCCTCTGCTTACCTGCTCTTCTAGGTGCTATTGGCTGGCCACAATCACCAGTGCATGATTTGCAAATGTTTCTGTACTTGGCCTAAGAACCTGCTTGGTTAACAGTGGTAGAGGATGAAGCAGTGGAGAGCCTTAATAAAAATAATCATTTGCCTTAACAAGGTGTATTTGAACTATAGTAACAAGTATAAGTTACATTGGCTGTTGGTCAGAGCAACTAAGATTATCAGGAGTCAATTTCAACATATTGGACTCTTGAGCTTGATTCAGTTCTTCCCCATCCAAAAGTAAATGATGCCATGAAATTGAGGGGTGCATCTCAAACTCTTTCAAAACGGACCACCTGATGAAGAAGCATCACTCCGAAAGCTTCCAAATAAACCTGTTGGACTATAACCTGGTGTTGTGTGATTTTTAACTCTTCCAGAACCATTATCTTATGCAGAAATCTACCTGAGATAATACTAAATCAGGAGAAGGGACACAAGAAATCAAAGGATGACAGGAAGAATATCAATTATCACAATCTCTGCGTTGAACATGAAAATGCAATATAAAATAAATCAAATCTGTCAAATGTTGACCATTAATGCATCTCAAATAAAGTTCTAAATATGACAATCATTTTTAACAAATAGCAACATATAGTTGAATAGAATGAGATATTAGTTTTAGTGTTGAAATTTTGTCTGGATGCAGAGGCAGGTTTGAGTCCTCCTTGTCTGCCTGGGTGCAGGAGAATTCAAATGCTCCCCCTCCCCCCGCCTCCCCCCCCTAGACATCACAAATGTAGCCTGGCTGCCCAAACTATTCCTTAATTAAAGTTTGGAAAAAGATTGCCTCTTTATCGTCTCCGTACACACCTTCCAACACAGGCTCCTCCTCTTCTCAAACAAGAAGTCCTCAGATTGTCCCCCCCACCTTAACCATTGTCCCTCCTATATTCATTACCAGTTTGCCAACAAATATTGTCGCAACTCCATTGTAAAAGTAACAATTTACCCTGAATCAAACCATTCACCATATTTATTGTTTGTGAAACCTGGTCTGAAAATCAGGTGCTACAACTGTCTACAAACCAATACTAACACCAGTGCAAATCTAATCCAGTGGCTACAAAGTACTTAGAGTCATAGAGATAAACAACACGGAAACAGACCCTTCGGTTCAACCTGTCCATGCCGACCAGATATCCCAACCCAACCTATACCCACCTGCCAGCACCCGGCCCATTTCCCTCCAAACCCTTCCTATTCATATACCCTCCAGATGCCTTTTAAATGTTGCAATCATACCAGCCTCCACCACTTCCTCTGGCCGCTCACTCCATACATGTACTACCCTCTGCGTGAAAACGTTACCCCTTAGATCTCTTTTCAATCTTTCCCCTCTCATCCTAAACTTATATCTTCTAGTTCTGGACTCCCCCTCCCCAGGGAAGAGGCTTTGTCTATTTACCCTATCCATGCCCCTCATGATTTTATAAACCTCTATAAGGTCATCCTTCAGCCTCCAACACTCCAGGAAAAACAGCCCCAGCCTATTTAACCTCTCTCTACAGATCAAATCCTCCAACACTGGCAACATCCTTGTAAATATTTTCTGAACCATTTCAAGTTTCGCAACATCTTTCCGATAGGAAGGAGACCAGAATTGCACGCAATATTCCAAAGGTGGCCTAACCAATGTACTATACAGACGCAACATGACCTTCCACCTTCTGTACTCAATACTCTGAACAATAAAAGAAAGCATACCAAATGCCTTCTTCACTATCCTATCTACCTGCGACTCTACTTTCAATGAGCTAAGAACCTGCACTCCAAGGTGTCTTTGTTCAGCAACACTCCCTAGGACCTTGCCATTAAGTGTAGAAGTCCTGCTAAGATTTGCTTTTCCAAAATGCAGCGTCTCGCATTTATCTAAATTAAACTCCATCTGCCACTTCTCAGCCCAGTGGCCCATCTTTGAGAACTCCAAAGGATATCAGACAATCCAAACCTTTACAGATAGAGGCCATTAGTTTTCTTGATAATGTCCATAATTAAGGAATGCACTACAGAATTCTTATTTCAATTACTCGAAATCTATCTATTTTAGTTTATCTTGTTATTTTATTTAACTTGTTTTTAACATCAGGCTGGGCAATGCAGACCGCTTGTCTCCACTCTGAACATTAGCAATTCCATAACTATAAAAGGAAGCATTTTTGAATTAGTTTGCTTATCCCAACACACCATAAACTATTACAAGAGAGGAAGCCATTACTTGGGCAGTGGCTAAAGAAAAAGCCAGAAACTTGCAACAACTTACTTTCTGAATCAAGATTAAATGTTTAAAATAGATTGTTTTGTGGTAAACCCAAATTTACTACTATCTGATGTTGGAGACGTGCATTACAGTATATTTATCCCTAATTGCTGCCAGCATCGGTTTGACACTTAGTCATGGATTTGAACAGGTATCCGAGATTTATATATCAATACAGTGCAGACAGAGTTTGGCACTTCTAAGGAATTTGAGTTGAGATTTTCTGTCCATTAATGATTGGCTTGGAACTGGCAATATGATGAAGTACCAGCAGTAAGTGGCTAATTTAGCCACTTAATTCTCCAATAAAGACCACTTCACACTCCCAAGGGCATGGTGCTACCATGTGATGAGACAACAATCTCTGCAACTTCCCAGTGGGCTTCGGAAAGTGGGAACCTCCTTAATGAGTGTTTCATGGCCCCCGATGGAAATGGACCTCCCCATGGCAGTCTGCAAATATATCATGACCCTTCCCCACCCTTCATAATTGTCAAGTTTGCTTACCTGACCTTGGTTTCTTTTCAACAAAAACTTTGACATTGAGCTACTTAGATCCTGAATAAAGCTTCAGTACTGGCCACTGATATCACTGACATTGCAGCGGGTACTAAGTTGCCAACTGTCTGATTGGGCCAAGAGCTCTAGGGGCCATGCTGTCATATTCAATTGGACAATGGCTCTGACCTGTTAGTGGCCTAATGCCAGCAAAACAAAAATGCTGGCCAGGTGTCGCTGCCTATCAGAGTGAGGTCACTTTCCATTTTTGACCCTGATGGCAGGAAAGGTCCACCTTAAAGTTCTGTCAACGCCTTTGTAGGCTGAGGTACTCCAATGGATATAGTCCCATAAATAGTGGCTGACATGGATCTTTTTGATGTTGAGGTACATTGGCTTAGTGGTTAGCACTACTGCCTCCCAGCACCAGGGACCCAGCTTTGATTCCAACCTCAGCCGATTGTCTGTGTGGAATTTGCACATTCTCTGTGTCTGCATGGATTTCCTCTGGGTGCTCTGGTTTCCTCCCACAGATCCTAAGACGTGCAGGTTAGGAAGACTGGCCATGTTAAATTGCCCATCATGTCCAGGGATGTGCAGGCTAGATGGATAAGCCCTGATAAATGCAGGTTACAGGGATAGGGTAGGGAAGGTGGATCTTGGTGGGATGGTCTTCGGAAGGTTGATGTGGAGTCAATAGGCCGAATGGCCTGCTTCCACACTTTAGGGATTCTATGAAAAAAAGTTGCAAAGTGTGCAGTGGGGCATTGCTTCAAGAATCGCTTGGGGGTGGATGTCAAGGATATTTTGGGGATGAAGAGTCAGGTGACTTTTGGGACTCTTATCTTTGGCAAAGGTTGTGTTTAAATGCTGTATAAACCCTTTGGAACTACCCAAGGCACGTGAAGATATGTCAAGCAAACTCTTGGAAGTGTCAACAAGGTCAAATTAGGGTGCTTCTCTCAATTATTTTTGAATTAACATTATTCAAACAGATTTCCTGATCATATATTTCTCATTTATTCCTTGTGACTGCTGCATTTGTTTCCAATAAGTAATGACAATCGTTCAAAAGGTATTTCATTGCAAGTACACATTTTAGCAAATCTTGATCACATGAAGGGAGATTTATAAATTTAATGCCCATTTTTGTTCCCTATCATATCCATCTCCACTAATTTATACTGATTCATATTCTCTGCAGATAACCTGACTTCATTCCATTCATGATTGTCTACGGGGCTTATACAAGCATATGAAATAAGATCAAAAGTAGACCGTTCGACCCGTCAAACCTGCTCTGCCATTCAGTCAGATCATGGCATATCTGTTTATATTTCAAAATACACATCCCTATCTACCCAAGATAACTGTCAAATCCTCTGCCTAACAAAAACCTATCTACCCGGCTATTAAAAATATTCATTGATCCCGCACTCACCATCTTCTGATACAGAGTTCCAAAGCTGCACAACCCTCTAAGATGAAACATTCACCTCATACTCTGTCCTGAAAGGGTGACCTTTTAATGTTAAAACAGTTTCCCCTAGTTCTGGACTCACATAAGAAGAAACATCCTTTCCATATCCATCCCTGTCAAGGCTATTCAGGATATTATTCACTTCAATCAAGTCACCATTCTTTTCTAAACTCCAATGGAAACAAACCCATCTTGTCCAAACTCTCATTATTACACAACTCGCTCGTGTCAAGAACAATTTTTGCAACATGACATAGGAGTCTTGTTCCATCTTAGTCATGAATATTGTAGGTTGTAGGGGTTCCTTGTAGAACTTCACTAATTAGTTTTTACCCAGTTGGCGCATGTTCTGTTTATTATCACTTTTTGCCTTACACTGCCAGGCTAATTCTCAAACCAGTCTAGACAATTTGTCTACAGGCCTTTTTCATGAGCTTTAAACTTCCTTATTGGTCTCATAAATGGAACTCTGTTCTGTCTTTTGAAAAAAGGGAGCTACCTAAGTGAGCTATTGTTACTGGATTAATGTCCAATACTAGCCTAGCTGACCCTCAGCAAACCCTAGTCAGGTTGGAAGGCATGACCTAACTGGTAAAATAATACTGATTGTTCTCTAGGATATCTGAATCTTTTTACTGCCAATTATAAGAAAATTCATGAAAAATGTATAATGAGTGGCAAATCTGCTCCTGCTGGTTTTCTGCGCCCCTCCCCATTCCAATGTAAAATTTCCCTATTATTTAAAAATTAGATCTTTAGTGCCCTTTAAAATACATTTTGTTGAACTCCTAAAGGGCAGCTTCCTGCAATTTTAATAATTAAAATAAAATTCTATGGGGGAATCACATTTTAGCAGATCAATAAAGGCTTTTTAGTATATGTTGCAATAAAAAGGTTACGTAGCATATAATTATAGTTTGATCTTTTCATCCACCCACTTTCCTATTCAGTATCACAATTGCTGAATGCAATTCCAGGGCATGTTTTGTGATGAAATATGGTGTGTGTCTTGTAAAATGTCAGAGAAATTCAGTACTCAATGAAGTTAAACATTAATAAACTCAGTTGCTAGGAGCCTTAGAAGGTGTTTGCATAATGTACTGAAATGGTAGATGGCAGTTCTCGAATCTTACTTTCAGGAAAAACAACATGTTGAAAGATTATACCCTCTCATTGAGATCTTTATTGCTTTCCTAAAATGCATTTTTTTTGGGTCAGGAATTTGTTGCTGACTATGTTATGTCTCTTAAGCAATATATAACTTCTCTCCAAACAATACACAAAAACCTTCACCATACATAGAATATGAAAGACATGATTAAATTGAAATCTTACTCCCACATATGTACTGGAAAAAAGGTGCATACTTAAAATTCTAAAGTCTAATTAAAGTAAAAGGTTTTGAATGATGAATGCCTCATTTCTTTGATCAAATGGAAGTGTTTACTTCTATTTGAGCAGGGTGTTTCAGCAGAGTGTTCAATCTGTCCATTGTATTTAGTGCTAGTCTAGTGTTACAGGCACATATATCATCATAGGGCCACAGCTGCGTATATACTTTTTTAAAAAAAACACTTCACTCTCCACTGGCAATGACTGTAAATTTAATGAGAGCATCTGCTGCCCTTGTGCCTAGATAATTCATACCGTGCCACATGTGCTCGTAGAATTTTCAGAACAGCCCTGTCCTTCAGTAATAAATTACCAGTCCATTATACAGCCTAAAGGGCCTGTGATTCATGTAATATTACACTTCAGCTAAACACTATTGACAGTGCCCATACAGGTATTTAAGAGTCTGGGCTGTTAGAAGAGAAGCAGATTATTAAATAAATCGAGGTAGCAGTTGTCAAGCTTGATGTTGACAGCAGATGGGTCTTTGTCCTTGACCCTGTGATTCAAAGACATTCAGCTATCTGAGCTCAGATCCTGCAGCAGATAAAATCGCAGATTGCAAACAAGCATAATCCACAATGTACAGCCCCACAGGATGGATAGCTATGTGGCAAAAGTGATCTGCTGGTGAAAGTCCAGCTGGATATTTAGTAATAATAATAAGCCACATTTGATCCATAGGCAAACATGAAATAATTGGAATATTGACATCAGTCATTCTTTCAACTTTCATTTTTTATTGAGTTTCTGTTGCTTGAAACTGTAGGTCATTTGTAACACATTATGCAAATGTAAAAAAAACTAATCTGTTGCATAATACATTAGTGTTCAATTTCCCTGTGTTAAGTAATTTATCTAGCAGCGGATTGCACACAAAGAACTCTCAAAGCTGATGTTGATTAAGCCTTCATTAAATCTCAGTGCAGCCGCAATACTTTTAAAGGATTAAATTAACTTTAGAATGCTTTCATTAAAAATAAAAATAGATAAAGTGAGATGCTTAGATGCCTGTCGATCCCTTCCTAGAAAGCACGTGCCAGTCTCAGGTCAATTTAATAGCTAGAAGATTCTTAACTAAAAATGACCGATCACAGCTTCAAACTGATTTGGATTCAAGATTACAGCAAATAGATTACTGTAGTAACATGCAAATACAATTTGAAAAGAAGCTATTAGTGATAAATGAAATCATTCAAATGGGGTTGGTGCATTATTGCATTGTTCATGGGTTTATGAGGCTTTAGTGTTCGAAAAGAGTACATCCTGAGGACCTGAGTCAAAGGTATTATCACTATTAGCTGCTTATAATGTTTTTTTTTATTAGGGTGAAGGAGCTACATGAATGAGACAGATTGAATAATATGACCTCATTAGCTCTCAAACATTTAAATCTGCTTCTGACTTTCTCCAAACCTTAAGCTTACAAAAATAGACTTGTACACGTTATGTTACATGGGTCATACATTCAGTTGTGATTAATGAGTTGTAAATAGCTGAAATAATAGCAACTGTACTTTATAGACTTAAAATACATGATCTGCTCATCCAAAATATCAAACTTACAAATCTGTGTAAAATAAACAGTAACTTCAGCGGACACCAATAATAAAAAACTTCCGTTGATTATAAGAATTGTAAACTCCAGGTGTTACATAATGATTCATGGTTACTGAGGAGCTTTTGCAATCTCTGCTCCCATGTGGCCCACGTACTTTGATTTGTACTGTTCCATAAATACACATACGTTTTCTGTCATAATCATAAATTTTTCAACTACCTTTTCCAAGGCTGGCCTCTCCGTATAATTCATTGATATGACAATAGCACTGTGAGCTCCTGCAATGCTCAAAGTGCTTTTCTAATGAGTAGCTATGCCACAGAGATCAGGAAGGTCCCAGACTCAATTCTTCATCTTCAGCTAATCAGACATTTGTTTTGATAAATCAATTCAGATCTAAATTAAGGGACTAACTTCTGCTATTTTGTAACATTTTCTTGCTGTATTTTTACATTTGGAAAAGAGAAAGTGGCTCAGCTCCTGATAATCATCCCATCATTCCTGTTGCATGTATTTTTGCAGATCCCAAAGGTTAAAATTAGATTGGCGGAGACGCCCCCAAGGTTTAGTAACCTGCCAACAGTTGCTATTAATGTTCATATGTGGATATCTGGGTAGGTTAGTAAGCGGCACCTGTGAAGCTGTATTGATGTAAAAAACAAGTGCTTGAAATAAAAAACACTGATGAGTTATATTATAAATATCATGTCCTACTTTGTATCAGAATGGTTTTCCCCTTCTATTATATTAAAGGTGACTTGAAAGCCTGTTCAACAGCCTAAATTCTATGCATTCATTTCAGAGGAATTAATTGTGACAGACAATCTGGACTGCTCTTGTTGTGAATCAGTCTTCATTTAATCATTGAATAAATTGGTAAGTTTATTTGACTAATTGAGAGTTAACATTTCCAGTCATTGGGGAGAAACTTGGGAAGAGGCTATTTGCAACTGTTCCAAGTCTGCATTTTCTTAGCATTAGAAATTGCACCTCTTGTACAGGAATGGAAACTGTTGAATTCTAACAATGTATGAGTAGCTTCAATACAAGACTTAATTCAAAACTTGGACTGACAGTGATTAGATTTTAGATTAGATTACATTACAGTGTGGAAACAAGTCCACACCGACCCGCCGAAGCGCAACCCACCCATACTCCTACATTTACCCCTTACCTAACACTACGGGCAATTTAACATGGCCAATTCACCTGACCTGCACATCTTTGGACTGTGGGAGGAAACTGGAGCACCCGGAGGAAACCCACGCAGACACGGGGAGAACGTGCAAACTCCACACAGTCAGTCGCCTGAGGCGGGAATTGAACCCGGGTCTCTGGCGCTGTGAGGCAGCAGTGCTAACCACTGTGCCACCGTGCCGCCCACAAAAGTGTTATCACTTTTCATTGGATATCCACAAAGATTTGTCGGACATAAAGAGAAATGCTGTAGTCTCTTGCTTTATTCTGTAAAGGAATATTCTTTTCCTACTCTTTTACATTACCCAATCCTGTACCTTGAGGCCCCATTGGCTTTGTTCCATACACATATCAATTCCACTTGTGGATTTTGCAGATTCACAAGAAATTTTATGGTCAGGTTTATAGCAGCTTGTGTGTGAAACTTGGATACAATTTCACTTAGACCAGACAGACAAAGTTTGATATATTTTGGGTTAAATTTCTTGTTGGAAGCCGGAGAAAATTCAAATGTCACAAATTGAATAAGAACTCCTCCAAAGGTATTTTAGGGAACAAGTTTCCACTCCCCTTGAGGAGTGCGGGCAATGGTGAGAAGGATTGCAAAATATGGTGAAAATAGAAAATATTGATTTTTGATGTTGGGGTGAAACACTTCCAAAGATCACCCTAGGATTTAAATAATGTATCTGAACCTCGCTAACAAGGAGCAACTACTTTAATTCTATGTACTTGTAACTCCTTATTAGCTAAACTTGTCCCTTATTTTACAGCTTCCAATTCTCCCCTTTAACCTTCTGAAAATAGATGGAGCCAGTTCCAAAAATGAAAGTCCAAATGGTTTCCTAGCAGTAGAAGATTATTGCTTGCATCTCTGGGCTTTCAGACAACTCTGTCTTCACAATAATGTTCCAAAGTGCTCAATCAACACCATCTTCAGCAGTATCTCATAGAATCCCATCGAGCCTACACCGATCCTCTACAGAGGATGCCACCCAAACCTACCTCCTACCTGTCACTCTGCATTTCCCATGGCAAATTCACCCAGCCTGCACATCTCTGGACGCTAGGGGACAATTTAGCATTGTCAATCCACCTAACCTGCACATCTTTGGACTGAGGGAGGAAACTCATATAGACTTGGGGAAAATGTGCAAACTCCACAGAAATCACCTCAGAGCGAAATCGAACCTGGGTCCCGGCACTGCGAGGCAGCGGTGCTAACACTGAGCCATTATGACATGCCAAAAATCTGACCATGAGCCTTCAGGCAGGGATAGGGCTCACACCCATAATTTCTGGTTTACAGCACCAACAATTTTCCACTCAGTCACCATGCTCTACTTCCTCCACCACACAAGAGGGCAGCAAACCATGTACCTCACCACATCATCTTGCTTGTTTTGGGACTGATTCATACACTACTTCAGCCCTTTCAGGACTTCACTTTGCAGCTCAGGGACATCTACAACTTGCATGCTTCTGCCATTTTGGACATCCACACGTCTCATGCATCTACACTGGACATATATCTTATGGTTCTGTGTTAACTTTCTTCGTGCTCACTCACTTAGTGATTACTTGGAGATTGCCAACTGTATCTTGTACAGCTTTGTAGTGCAGAGAGAGAAATAGGCACCTTGTCATGGTTTGGATCACTGGACAGTCAAGGGATGGTCATGTTGCAGTACAGCAAGGGGCTATATCAATAACACAGTAAGGGAAGGCAATGGCCTATTATCACTGAACTGAAAATCCAGAGACCCAAGTAATGCTCTGGGGACCTAGGTTCGAATCCTGCCACAACAGGTGGTAGAATTTGAATTCAACAATAATCTGGAATTAAGAGTCTAATGATGACTATGAATCCATTGTTGATTGTCAGAAAACTCATCTGGTTCATTAATGCCCTTTAAGGAAAGGAACTACCATCCTTACCTAGTCTACAGTCAACATGTGACTCCAAATCCACAGCAATGTGGTTGACTCTCAAATGGGCAATTAGGGATGGGCAATAAATGTGGGGGCAATGCCCACATCCCATGAATGAATAGCATATATTATATTATATATATAGCACATACCAGCAGCTTGTGAAGCAAATACACTGTATGTACTTCTGCAAATAACCATGTCTGAAAGTCAAAGGGGTCAAGATGGGAACTATAGCTTGTAAGGGTACTGCCACAGTCAACCAACAAGCTCATCTGATTTTAGTTCAAGGGATCACCATGGTAAGGTACTTAATCCTTGCAGAGTCCAGGGATCTGTGCTATTGCAATCATAGGGTTGGGCCATTGTCAGTCCTGCAGGCCAAGTGCAACCAGTCTGGGAACTGCAGTAAGTCATTTGGGGCACTGGGGGGCCATCAGTCTGGAGACTGGGCCAGGAGTTGTGCCTATCCTGCCAAATCATGCTGGAGCTTTGGGCCATGGTCAGTCCCGGAGGGCATTAATAGTCAGATGGCTTAACATGGGCCAGCATGTGTTCTCCTAGACAAGTGGGAAACTCCATTCTGGTATTGGAATTCATTGCACTGGGTCACTGAGTTTATATTGAAAGTTGGCAATTCAAGATAGAAGAGTGGGATTCCCTGGAGCAAAACAGGGGATGGGAAGGAAGTTTTCACAAGGTACATGTTTCACAGCATTGCAATAAGTGTGCAGGTCATTCCTTTTGCAAGAATGAACATTAAAAATTTTGGTCTCAAGCAATCATGGCCCTGAGATTGTGTGCACTATTTACCTCCTTTCAGTATAGAAATCTAGTCAGTTACTAACTTAGCAGTCTTACCTGAGTTTGTTACTTTTGGATTATATTTGACATCTCTACTGGAAGACAACCCGTTGGAGCAGCCACATTTGCACACTGAACTGTAGGTATGTAAAGACATAGTCTACGATGTTCAAGAGTGGCTTTTTGAGGGAGCAGCTGCTATGATGCTGGGTTACTACCAGAATTTCACTTACCCACTGTAGCATTAGTATCTTGAATAAGCAATATACAGCTGGACATACCTCAGAACTCTTTATAAAGGCTTGACATTAACCTCCTTGCAAAGTATCTATAGCACACAATGTCAGGGAATAATGTGATACTTTATATTGATTGAGAGCTCAGGAGTAGCATTTATGAAATGCTGTTCTATTTTCAACATTTCTCACAGATTATCAACTATCTATCTGAGATAAATACTGCAGTTGCTGGATTTTCTGAAGCTCTGGTGCACAGGTGAACACAATGTGGAAGCAGAGAGCAATGACAATATTATCAGTCAACAGCAAGAATAGTAACTTCCAGCAGCTGCCTTTACAGGGAGAGGCAACAGTGAAGATCCCACAAGGAACTGGAAGGAGATGAACAGATTTCTGCATCTACAGGCCTCATTGTCATTATTTGCAACAGTCGGAGAACCAGGGCAGATGGAAACTATGGCCTGGACAATCATTACTGAATGGTGTCATTTGTTGGAGCAGGGCCTGTGCTCTAACTGACTGATTGTCATCCTATCCCAATGGCTGTCAAGGGTACAGCTAATTTGAATTTGTATGTGATGCATTTCAAGGAGCTATTGGGGTCCTGTGTGGCATCTCCCACTGCTTGACCCACAAAGCCATCCACAAAGTCACTGATTCTATTTTGTCCACCTTACACCAATTTATATTTTTCCCCCATGATGAGGAGAATCAAGCTTGGGCAGTGCATTGTTCACTATCGCCAGCTGTTCCTGAAAGACTACAACCATATTGCTCTCAAAGTGCCCTACCAGCAATGCACAGTGGTTATAAGTGAGCAGAAATACCAGATTTTATGGGTCTGCTGTGGATGTCCTGCAATAATGCATACACACTAAAGAACACAGAAGTTTCTGCCTCTTTCCATGCTCTTCAGACTATACTAGGATGACAGTTGGGAAACAAAGGCTACCCCCTCAACTATGGCTGATGGATCCTTTATGTAATGCTCAGACATTTGCAAAATGGAGTTAATAATGCAGCCAATAAGTCCACAAGAACTATAATGAAACAGACCATTGGACTCTTCAAAATAAGATTTTGACACACTGAAGGACAACCCAGAAATGATGTACTGTATCATTGTGGCATACAATAGCCCTTTACAACTGGAACTGACCGAAGTGGAGAATGTCCTGGTTGCAGAGGAAATGGCGGAATCGAGAGCAACCTTCTGAAAATAAAGATGATGAGGAGGATCAGGACACAGGCCAGGAAGGACACCCAAGAGACCATGATGGAGTTACATAAGAAGTCAGATAGAGTTCAATTCAAACCTGCTTCCAGGATGAATGATCTGGCTTTCACTTCCTGTCAAAGTGTACCTTCTTATTCTTCCAAAGAATATGTAGATCTGGATATTTTTATGGTTGTTGAACTTTCCTGCTGCTGAATAAATGTTTTTGTATCTGTATTATTTTATGCTTAATATCATCAGGTGATGCCATTTTCAAGTATCCACACTTGACAGATCTTACTCACGGTTAGGGACAAAGTGGCAACCAGTGAGAAAGGGCACTAATATTGTCAGGTCACTTTTACAGCTTCTGTCAGTGTATGATATCCAGGCATTGTGCAGCAAAGTCACTCATGATAGACAGCTGACAGGGAGTAGTCCTAAGGTGCCCAGCTTTGACTGTTCCATCATCAGTTAGCTCTTCAAAGTTTCAGAGTTTGTGTGGACTGCTAAATTGCCTTGAAATGCTTGAGCACCCTGTTGGACAGTGTTTAACCTGAAGGAGGCAGCACTTTGTGCAGATTCTCTTGGCAGGTCAATGCACCATGAGGGAGAGTGGAGATGTGAACTTTCCATTGTACACCTCCCAGCCTTGACTTGGCAGTGTGCTCCCTTGAACATTTCAGAAATAGATGGAAGCTTTGCTTGCAGATGTGTGGAATCATCATTGATTTTGTGCTGTCATTCATAAAGTGGGTGTAAGGTCTGTGTAGGGCAAGCTTTACCATAATCCCTGTACATTACTTTTAGATTCTGTGTCGTCTATATTAAAGTCCAATGTTTTGATTATGGCCAAAAATAGTCTCTATATCTTCTTTCTTGCTCATTCACCCAATGTACACCAAATATCTACATGATGAATAAGTCAAGTAATAACAATAGCAATATTAAAAGTGAAACTGCTAAAGAAAAAAAATCTTACAAACATGTAAATTAGGAGCATACGTAGGCCTCTCAAACTGATTCCACTATTCAATAAGATCATGGTTGATCTGATTATTTCAAAATCCTGTGACATCTGAAAATCTTTCACTCTCTTGCTACTCAAGAATCTATTGGCCTCTGCCTCAAAAAGATTCAAAACTCTTCTTCATTCTAAGACTTATCACCCTCTGTGAGAGAAAAAGAAGTTCTCCTTATTTCTACCTTAATTAGGCATTTTTTATTTTAAATAGTGAACTCTAGTTCTAGATTCTCCCACAAGAAGCATCTTTTCGGCATTCAACCTGTCGAAACCCCTCATGATCTTACATGTTTCAATTAAGTCATTCCTTACTTTTCTAAACTCCAGCGTATGGGTGCACAGCACCTCCAACTTTTCACTGTAAGACAACCCACCCAATCCAGGTGCTGAATTGGGAAATCTCTGAACTGCTTCTAATGCATTTCCATTTTTCCTTAAGTAAGAAGCCTGATACTAAGTGCAGATGTGGTCCCCGTAGTGCCATGTATGATTGAACCCTAATTTTGTATTCAATTCCCTTCATCGTGAATGATAACATTCTGTTAGTATTCCTAATTACTTGCATGTAAACCTTTTGCTATTTACAAATTGTCATTTGAACAAAACTGCTACTG
Source organism: Chiloscyllium plagiosum (assembly GCF_037043375.1). Lineage (NCBI taxonomy): Eukaryota > Metazoa > Chordata > Chondrichthyes > Orectolobiformes > Hemiscylliidae > Chiloscyllium > Chiloscyllium plagiosum. The sequence goes on from NW_028270140.1 coordinate 81,225,683, forward strand.
TTACAACTGTCTGACAGAGTATTAAAATATCAATAAAAGTTGCTTCAAACTCTACTCACCTCTTAAACTTGTCCAAATAAACACTGAAACATTGACAAAAAAGCAACTTGCTGTAACCACTCAGACGTCAATCAAGCTAAGCTAACAATACGTTCCAGTTGTCAAAACTGAATTAATGTTTTTATTGGCCATGGCTTACAGCCAGGCTTCAATATGCTTCCTTGACATTAGCTGGCATGGAACATAAGGAGCCATGCTTTGGTTGGGGCATGAGTTGGTATTGGCTTGGAATTGTGACTCCAAGGTTCTATGAGGACGACAAGGGGGATTGAGTTGGCATGAAAAGTATAAGGGGGCTGGGCCAGTTGACAGTCATATGTTGACATGAGATGGCCTGGAAGGAGTAAGGGGCAATGGAAGTGATATGAGGTTGGGGCTGCAGGGATGTGCAAGGGATGAGGGCCTGAGGGTTAAAAATCCTCTAACAACAACAGGGGTGAAATCTAGTCAATTTGCCTGTGTGGAGCCAACACTCAACTTCTAGTATCGGGGGATTCAACTCCATCCTGACCTCAACACAAGTTCCATGTTATCAGGGCACTTTCTACCAAATCAGGCCTGGGTGGGTTGGGAAACTTCCCAACATGAGCTGCTGGCTTGGTATCCAAAGTCCAGACGTAAGAGTTTAGTTTCCTCCAGCACTGTAACATAATTGTAAAATTCCATTGTGTACTATCTAGATAATTGATTTATTTCTTAATATGGATTAGTTGGAGCATCAACTTATTTTACAAGTGAATTTTGCACAAGTGATTTAACTAATAAATTGTCAGAGAAAAAATCTCAAGAATTCTTTTAGAATTGAAACACAAAGATAATTTTTTTTGAATACAGCACTTTTCTACATTTTCATTGTGCTCTCTGTATGGTTCTTTTAAAAGGAAATCTTACAGAGTAACACTGGAAATTGTACAGAGCATATTAAAGGTCTTATTCTGCAGAAATTATTCACATAGAGCTTAACAGGCAAGTGGCTTTTTCAAGCTATTCATAAATATACAGACATGCATGCAACTCATTTGAACAGCCACATGGATGTCAAAACAGCCTATTTACACTTCAAACATAAATCATTCGCTGACTTACTTTCTGGTTATGGTTGTATGTCATAAAGAAAACAACGCTAGGAAAATAAAATCAATGAATGTATGGATGGAATTCTCTTTGAAACACTCTTCCATTTTTTTTGATAGATGAACCGCTTTGATAGTATCTGGTAATTGTCAAATGTTTATTGATGATATTACAGTTATTTTTTTCGACATACATAAAGGAACTTGCTTCACATCTCTGTGATTGAGTAACACCCAAGTTACTTCCCGGCCCATGCCCATTGATAGGTTTTGTAAATAAAAATTCTAAATTATCATAAAAATTGTGCATTTTTCTGAATTGCGTTTGTGTTGCAATTCCGAATGTTCTCATGGAACAAGTAGTGAAGGTCATTTCCAGAAATTGGTTTCTCACGGAATAACAATTATTTTGTTTGCTCAAGCCGTCTAATGCATTAAGTGTACTTTAATTCTGTCAGAAACGCCTCAATTCGAGGATGACACCTACTGAAGCTTGTAGGTTTCCAACATGCAGCTTTGTCTGATGGAGCAGGACAATTCTCAACTCTCAGACCTTTGGGCACAAGCCTCATGTTTTAATACAATCCTGGATGCAGTATTTACTGCCTTTCCTTCCTTCGCTGCTGCTGTTCTGCCTCCTCATTAGAACATTTCAGCTCAAAGCATTATGCAGCCTGACAGACAAGTTATTGCCATTTTCTAAGACTGGTAGCAAGGACTTCCCAATTATAGAGGTCTACAGCACAGGAAAAGGTCTTTCATCTCATCATGCCTGCGCTGGTCAAAAATAACTACCTTAACTTTTCAACAAAAAAAAACAAAACAACTGTGGATATTAGAAATCAGAAACAAAAAGCAGAAGTTGCTGGAAAAACTCAACAGTTGTGATAGCATCTATGGACGGAAATCAAAGCTAACATATTGTGTCATATGTTCTTAGAATCCCTGTCGTGTGGAAACAGGTCATTTGGACCATCAAGTCCACACTGACCCTCAGAAGAGCATCCCAGCCAGACCCATCTCCCTATCATGTTCCTGTAAATCTGCATTTCCCATGGCTAATCCACTTAGCTTGCACATCTTTGGACTATGGAAGGAAAGCAGAGCACGTGGAGGAAACCCACGCAGATACAGGGAGAACATGGAAACTCCACGCAGACCATCACCTGAGGGTGAGATTGAACCTGGTTCCCTGGCCGTGAGGCAGCAGTGCTAACCATTGATCCACCATGCCTCCAGTGACCCTTCTTCAGAACTGATGGTAGCTGGGAAAATGTTTTTTTATGAGAAAGATTCAGTCAAAGGGAGGGGGTAAGGAATAAACAATAGGTGGAGATAGAGCCCAAAGAGAGGGAGAAAAACACAGTTGGACAGACAGATAATGGTCAGCCTGGAAGAATGAATAGCTCTTTATGGGGACTATTAGTGTTTAACAATGGGTTGTGTGTAATAACATTCCTCCCATTGACCAACCAGATCGTACCCTCTACCTGTGTTCACCTATCCCCACCTCAACACACCTCCTGCCCCTGCCACCCCCTTTATCTGCAGCTCTCCTTACACCCACTCCCAGTCCTAGAGAAGGGTTACACCCGAAACGTTAACTTCTCAACCTCTGGATGCTACTTGGCTTGCTGTGTTCTTCCAACCTCCTGCTTGTCTGTGTGTGTGTGTGTGTGTGTGAGAGAGATGGGGAGGGGCGGTAGGTGGAGGAGAGGAGGGATTGGGGGAAGGTGCTCAAGTGCTACATTATTGAAATCAAGTTTGAGTCCAGAAGGCAGCAGAGCTCCCAAGCGGAACATGAGGTCCTTGCAGCTTGCACTGAGCTTCTCTGCAGCACTGCAGCAAGCCTGACACAGAAATATTGGCTAGGGAACAGAGTGATGTTTTGAAGTGGCAGGCAACTGGAAGATCAGAGACTTTTTTGCAGCTAGGACATAGGTTTTCTGTAAAGCTGGCATCCAGTCTACATTCATTTCCCCAATGTAGAGGAGACCACATTGTGAGCAGTGAATGCAGCAGACTAGATTGCGAGAAGGGCAGGTAAGTCACTGCTTCACCTGGAAGGTATGTTTGGGCCCTTGGATACTGAGGAGGAAGGAAGTAAATGGGCACATGTTCAGCTGTTGCAGGGAAAGGTGCCAAGAGGCTGGAGGGAGGGATGTTGGAAGGGAACAGACCCAGCACAAGACAGGCAGGGGAGGGGAGGGGAATGCATGTTTGATGGTGACATCCCGTTGGAGGTGGCTGAAATGGTGGAGACTGGTGGGATGGTAGGTAAAGACAAGGGGAACCCTATCACTGTTATGGGAGGAAAGAAAGAGGATGAGGGCTGAGGTGTGGGAGATGAGTAGGACCCAGCTGAGGGCCCTGTCAACTATGGTGTTGGGGAAATATCAGTTGAGGAAGAAGGTGGACATTTTGGAGGCCTTTTATTGAATTTGGCATCATCAAAACAGATGAAACAATGGAACTGAGAGAATGGAATAGAGTCTTTACAGGGTGCAGGGTGTGAGGATGTATAGTTGAGCTAACTGTGGGAGTCAGTGGGTTGTAGTGGATATTGGTGGCCAATCTATCCCCAGAAATGAAAGCAAGATGTCAAGAAAGGAAAGGGAGGAGTCACAGATGGGCCAGGTGAAGGTGAAAGTGAGGTGGAAATTGGAAGCAAAACTGATAAAGTTTACGAATTCCAAATGAGAGAGGGAAGCAGCACCGATGCTATCACTGATATACCGGAGGAAGAGTTATGGGTGAAGGTTGGAATAGAAATGGAACTAAGAATGTTCAATATATCCCACAAAGAGACAGACACAACTGGGGCCCATGTGGGTACCCATGGCCATCCTTTTAACCTGAAGAGAGTTAGAGGAGTTAAAAGAGAAGTTGTTCAGAGTGAGGTCAAGCTCAGCCAGGCGGAGGAAGAAGGTGGTGGCTGGGGATGGCTCAGGTGTTCTTTTCCAGGAAGAAGTGGAGAGCTCATGTCTATGGTAAAGAGAGGTGGCTGGATCCTGCAAACTGGAAATTCTGAAACTGACGTAAAGCATCAGAGAGGATGTAAATGAAAAGAGACTTGACAAGGGGAGAGGAAACCAAGTCAAGGTAGGAAGGGATGAGTTCTGTGGGTCAGGAGCAGGCACAAACGATGGGTCTACCTGGGCAGTCCTGTTTGTGGATTTTGGGAAGGAGGTAGAAGTGAGCTGTGCAGGGCTGGCAGAGTATGAGCTTGGAGGCAGTCGGGGGTGGGGGGGGGGGGGGGGGGGGGGGGGGGGGAGGCAATCACCAGATGAAATGAGGTTAATCACCACTGTGGCCCTGGTAGCGTGATGGTTCATGATGGTGACATGGTCCAGAGGGAGATATGAGGGGGTAGCTGAGACCTGACACTCAGCCTCTGCAATGTAGAGATCAGTTTGCCAGACTACAACAGCACCACCCTTGTTGACAGGCTTAATTACAGAGTCGTGTCAGATATGAGAGCATGGAGTGCAGAGGGAGATAGGTTGGAATGGGTAAGGGGGATGCAGACAGATTGAGGCGACCCATGTCACATTGACAGTTCTCAAAGAGCAGGTTGAGTGCAGATAAACAGCCAGAGGGAGGGCTCCAAGTGGAGGGAGAGTATAGGAGATGGGCAAAGGGGTCTGTCGGATGGGAAGAAGACTTTTTCAACCTAGCACTTTGCTCAAAGCCTTGTACGCTTTTGCATTGCAAGTGCACATCTAATTACTCCTTAAATGTTATGTGAGTTTCTGCCTCTACCACCTTACAGGTTGGAGAGTGAAAATACAAATATGTGATTGAAATAGATCATGTTGTCATGCTGAATGGTGAGGTGTGCAATGACCTGGATTGGTCATATTTCAGTGTAAGGTTGAACCATGATGATCAGCACCTCCTTGCCACTGCAGCTTTCTTCTGCCTTTTTTGCCTGGTCTGCCTTAGAGCACTTTTTGTACTGAACCTTGATTGACTCCCCCCACTCCATCCCCCACCCCACCTTACTTAGGCTGGTACCCATGGTCGACATTTCCAGTGCTTCACTCAAGGGATCATTGGACTGCTCAAGTTTCTCCACAATTTCAAACTAGCAATTCACAGCGGGATGTGTTCTAATGAAGGATTAAGGTCAATGCTAACTCCTCCCATGTGTCTGAAACTTTGCCAGGATTATGGCAGATTCAATATGACAATAGTGCAGAGAAACCTTTCTCTTGATTTATTAAGAGCTTGTTAAGAGGATCAATAATGGACAAACCTCCCTACGTTCTCTTGCAAGATGGCAGCAGAGTAGGACTCTTCAGCCAGAGCTCACCTGCTCCGTCCATTCTTTTCACTTTTTATCGTTCACTTCTCCTGTGTTTTTTTTATTCCTTCTTCCTTCCTGGCAACATCCTGAACTCCTGCTCTCAGCGTAGACCCAGACTCTTGGCTCAGCATGGACCCTGTGTGGTGATCCCTCTGCCCAACGTGGCGATCTTTTGGCACAGTGCGGCGACTTCTCAACCTGGCGTGGCAGTCTCCTGGCCTGGAATGGCACTCTCTTAGCGGCCAGCATGGCTGTCCTTTGGCCTAGTACGGTCTCAGCATGGTCGTCTGGCCTTGAAATGATGCTCGAGCAGTCTCTCAGTCTCAAGAGGCTCATGGTGAAGCCTGGCATGATCTGGAGTCAAGGCTAGGTGCAGTCTAAAGGCTTGGTGCCAATGTAGGTGAGCTTGGAAGAACAGTTATTTGGAACCTTTTATTTCTTTATTTTCCTAATTTCTTTTCCATAAGAATTTGTACTTCAGAAGCTGTACCCAGGTACCTTTGGACCTAAGATATCGCCATAAATGGTGACTTTTTAATTTTTCATGGGACAATAAAGCTAATTCTACTCTTATAATTTATTTCCCAAATAAGTTCTGGTAAAAAAAAATACAATAAATTACCACATCACAAATTTTGGTTACATAAATGCAGGTGTCTTTTGCTGCTATGTGTACCATTTCAGGTTTAAAATGGTCACTGTGCATGTGCTTCTTGGCTTGAAAGAGAATCCCTACAGTGTGGAACCAGGCCATTCAGCCAAATTGATCCATACTGGCCCTCTGAAGAGTATCCCAACCAGACCATCCCTCTTCTCAGTCTCTGTAAACCTGAATTTCCCATGACTAATCCACCTAACATCTTTGGACTGTGGGAGGAAACCAGAACACCTAGCAGAAACTGATGCAGCCATGGGGAGTATGTGCAAACTTCACATGGACAGTTGTCCAAGGCTGGATTCAAACCTTGGTCCCTGGTGCTGTGAGGCAGCAGTGCTAACCGCTGAGCCACCTTGCTGCAAGCTGCAGCAAGCATCATTTTGGAAAGACTGGAGTATGTGTCAGAAATTTGCAAATATCGTGTGGGTAGATCAGCGCATAACTGATTTGACTCTGAACTTGCCATTTTCAACCTCAGTAATCCAGTTATAAAAACGAAGAAGCTCCTACTCCCAGAGCTATTTCAAGTAATTAGCAATTATTTTGGATGAGCTGCAGATTTATTTCTATTGGCTGTTGCTGACTATGTATGTGTTTACAAACTTGTACAGCTCCTCAAAGATGGTGACATTAACAAGGAGTGGCTTGCCATCACTGGGGATGTGGCATCACTGAAGATTTGAATGTACAAAGGGACTTGCTGGCACTTACAGCATTCACTACATTGTGAGGATTGCTAAGGTGCTGCCCTGGCTGGTGGCGCTGTGGAGGCCAAAGCTAGTGTCCTCTCTAAGGATGACAGCAGCCTGCCTTTATGGAAACAAGCTGAGATTATGTGACTTCAGCTTGAGATTCCACTGCAGACCAGAGACATTGACTTCCTCCTTCAGCTGTCACCTGCACTAACCTTTCTGCTACTCTAGCTACAGACCATTCATGTCCAATGTCTCACCATGTGCAGATTCTTTCTTTGAACTCCCTTCTCATGAACAATTAGGAATTGCTAATAGATGCTGTTTTTACATAAATAAGTTATAAAGAGTACATACAGTGTCAACCTCGAATCTGATACCTCCTAATCTGTGAGTGTTTATAATCTATTACTCTCTTTCCCCTTTCTCGCCACCTGCTTCTCTAACACAGCCTGGCCAGATGGCTGTTCTTGGATTTCTGAAAGAAGAAAGACACAAAAGGTAAGACTGAGATTAGGGATGGGTAACTTTTGAGAAGTACATGATTAGACTTCCTGGAGCTAGTAAACCAGAAGAGATTTTGGGATCTGAGGGGAGTGGGATATAAATTTGAGAAGGAGGATTAGATAGAGATATTCCTTCACTTCAATCCCTTCACACACCACTGACCCTGGCTTTGGTCTAGGTTAGAATGGTGCTGGAAAAGCACAGCAGTTCAGGCAGCATCCGAGGAGCAGTAAAATCGACGTTTCGGGCAAAAGCCCTTCATCAGGAATATGCATGGGCACTCCAATGATGGTGAGCACCATTTCCTCCATAGTTGAAGACCTCCTCCATGCAGCTATGCCTGTCCTCGCTCAGCTAGATGCTGATGTCTACGACTATGAGCCACTTTATCCTGGAAGAGAAATGAAAGTGTATCCATGAGTGAACCTTGTGTTTGAATGATATGACTTTCTTGTTGAATAGCTGGAAATCCCATCACACTGTCTGGTGGAATTTAAATTCATTTAAACAGTCTGGAATACAAAGCTAATCTCACCAATCATCATAACGGCAACTGTCATCAATTGTTGTAAAAATTCAAATGATTTGCCCTAATCCTTTAAGGAGGGAAATCCGTCATCTCATCTTGGTCTGGGATACATGTGACTCCGGAGCCCGGCAACACAACTGTCACTCAACTGCTATCCTAATGGTTCCACCCTTGGGCAACATGTCCATGTGGAATTTGCATATTCCTAACAGTTTAGCAAACCATTCGGTACAAGGGGCGATAGGAATGGGCAAATACTGGCATTACTAACGATGTTGGCCTCCCATGAAAGAATATGCAAAAATTTGAGTTACGTGGGTGTGAGTCTTGTCTAAGTCAAATGTGTGAGGATAGGTAAAGCTATGAAAGTGAGTTCTGAATCATGGTTGACAGAGATCTTTAATAGGTGAAGGGATGGTAGAAAATTGAGCAGCGAATATGGTTTGTAATTCATTTGAAGACACATTCATTCACCTTGAATACTCATATGAAGTCCATGAATTTCTTAAGACTCCACATCCAGGACCTTAGGACTATACTGACATTGGCCATGGTAACTCTCTGCTCCCACTTCCTTCACAGCATCTGTTCAAATTACATTCTGGTTCTCTAAGGATATAACTCTTCTCTACGCCCATCTGCCTCTTGTACTGATGCCTACTGTGCTGTACTAGCGTATCTGTCTGCCATGTTGCTGCATTTTTCAGGGCCTTTCCTGCTCAGACAGTCTTCTGCAACTACTTACAGCAGCTGGTCAAAACGTGCCAGTCCTTGAAGAAGTGCATGAAATTTGTATTAAGAACAGCAATGCAGCTATTAACATCATTTAACCCGAACCCTGACCCATTCATTGCAGGTATTATGGAGTAAAACAAACTGCAAACTATGGAGTCCACACAAGCACAGTTAAATACAGACATTAATGTCCAAGTTAATTTGTATCCCCACAGGCTACATTATAACTGTGCCTTGCTGATAGATCTGTCATTAAAATTCACGTAAAGACAAGAAATTGTAGTGCTTATTCACAAAATATGCCGGAACATGGTACATTCAGGGGTAAGTGAATTGTTAATAGTGTGATCAGTTATAGAGTCATAGAGTCAAAGAGATGTACAGGTTGGAAACAGACCCTTCAGTCCAACCCGTCCATGCCGACCAGATATCCAAGCCCAATCTAGTCCCACCTGCCAGCACCCAGCCCATATCGCTCCAAACCCTTCCTATTCACATATCCATCCAAATGCCTCTTAAACGTTGCAATTTTACCAGCCTACACCATTTCCTCTGGCAGCTCATTCCATACAGGTACCACCCTCTGCGTGAAAAAGTTGCCCCTTAGGTCTCTTTTATATCTTTCCCCTCTCACGCTAAACCTATACCCTCTAGTTCTAGACTTCCCGACCCCAGGGAAAAGACTTTGCCTATTTATCCTAGCCATGCCCCTCATAATTTTGCAAACCTCTATAAGATCACCCCTCAGCCTCCGACGCTCCAGGGAAAACAGCCCCAGTCTGTTCAGCCTCTCCCTATAGCTCAGATCCTCCAACCCTGGCAACATCCTTGTAAATCTTTTCTGAACTCTTTCAAGTTTCACAACATCTTTCCGATAGGAAGGAGACCAGAATTGCAGGCAATATTCCAACAGAGGCCTAACCAATATCCTGTACAGCCACAACATGATCTCCCAACTGCTGTACTCAATACTCTGACCAATTAAGGAAAGCATACCAAACACTTTCTTCACTATCTTATCTACCTGCGACTCCACTTTCAAGGAGCTCTGAACCTGCACTCCAAAGTCTCTTTGTTCAGCAACACTCCATAGGACCTTACCATTAAGTGTATAAGTTCTGCTAAGATTTGCTTTCCCAAAATGCAGCACCTCGCATTTATCTGAATCAGACGCCATCTGCCATTTCTCAGCCCATTGGCCCATCTGGTCAAGATCCTCTTGTAATCTGAGGTAACCCTCTTTGCTGTCCACTACACCTCCAATTTTGGTGTCATCTGCAAACTTACTAACTGTACCTCTTATGTTCATATCCAAATCATTTTCCAAATCATTTATGTAAATGACAAAAAGTAGAGGACCCAGCACTGATCCTTGTGGCACTCCACTGGTCACAGGCCTCCAGTCTGAAAAACAACCCTCCACCACCACCCTTTCTCTTCTACCTTTGAGCCAGTTCTGTATCCAAATGGCTAGTTCTCCCTGTATTCCATGAGATCTAACCTTGCTAATCAGTCTCCCATGGGGAATCTTGTCGAACGCCTTACTGAAGTCCATATAGATCACATCTACTGCTCCGCCCTCATCAATCTTCTTTGTTGCTTCTTCAAAAAAACTCAATCAAGTTTGTGAGATATGATTTCCCATGCACAAAGCCATGTTGACTATCCCTAATCAGTCCTTGCCTTTCCAAATACATGTACATCCTGTCCCTCAGGATTCCCTCCAACAACTTGCCCACCACAAAGCCAGGCTCACCAGTCTATAGTTCCCTGACTTGTCTTTACTGCCCTTCTTAAACAATGGCACCACGTTTGCCAACCTCCAGTCTTCCAGCACCTCACCTGTGACTATTGATGATGCAAGTATCTCAGCAAGTGGCCCAGCAATCACTTCTCTGGCTTCCTACAGAGTTCCCGGGTACACCTGATCAGGTCCTGGGGATTTATCCACCTTTAACCGTTTCAAGACATCCAGCACTTTCTCCTCTATAATCTGGACATTTTGCAAGATGTCACCATCTATTTTCCTACAGTCTATATCTTCCATATCCTTTTCCACAGTAAATGCTGATGCAAAATATTCATTTAGTACCTCCCCCATTTTCTGTGGCTCCACACAAAGGCCGCCTTGCTGATCTTTGAGGGGCCCTATTCTATCCATAGTTACCTTTTTGTCCTTAATATATTTGTAAAATCCCTTTGGATTCTCCTTAATTCTATTTGCCAAAGCTGTTTCATGTCCCCTTTTAGCCCTCCTGATTTCCCTCTTAAGTACACTCTTACTTCCTTTATATTCTTCTAAGGATTCACTCAATCTATCCTGTCTATACCTGATATATGCTTCCTTCTTTTTCTTAACCAAACCCTCAATTTCTTTAGTCATCCAGCATTCCCTATACCTATCAGCCTCCCTTTTCACCCTGACAGGAATATACTTTCTCTGGCTTCTTGTTATCTCATTTCTGAAGGCTTCCCATTATCCAGCCGTCCCTTTACCTGTGAACATCTGCCTCCAATCAGCTTTCAAAAGTTCTTGCCTAATACCATCAAAATAAGCCGTTCTCCAATTTAGAACTTCAACTTTTAGATCTGGTCTATCCTTTTCTATCACGATTTTAAAGCGAATAGAATTATGGTCGCTGGCCCCAAAGTGCTCCCCCATTGACACCTCAGTCACCTGTCCTGCCTTATTTCCTAAGAGTAGGTCAAGTTTTGCACCTTCTCTGGTAGGTATATCCATATACTGAATCAGACAGTTGTCTTGCATGCACTTCAGAAATTCCTCTTCATCTAAACCCTTAACACTATGGCAGTCCCAGTCGATATTTGGAAAGTTAAAATCCCCTACCATAACTACCCTATTATCCTTACAGATCACTGAGATCTCCTTACAAGTTTGTTTCTCAATTTCCCTCTGACTATTAGGGGGTCTATAATACAATCCCAATAAAGTGATCATCCCTTTCTTATTTCTCAGTTCCACCCAAATAAATTCCCTGGATGTATTTGCGGGAATATCCTCCCTCAGCACAGCTGTCATGCTATCCCTTATCAAAAATGCCACTCCCCCTCCTCTCTTGCCTCCCTTTCTATCCTTCCTGTAGCATTTGCATCCTGGAACATTAAGCTGTCAGTCCTGCCCATCCCTGAGCCATGTTTCTGTAATTGCTATGATATACCTGTCCCAAATTCCTAACCATGCCCTGAGTTAATCTGCCTTCCCTGTTAGGCCCCTTGCATTGAAATAAATGCAGTTTAATTTATTAGACCTACCTTGTCCCTGCCTGCCCTGACTGTTTGATTCACTTCTGTTCTCAACTGTACCAGTCTCAGATCGATCTCTTTCCTCACTAACTCCTTGGGTCCCACTCCCCCCCACCTTAGTAGTTTAAATCCTCCCAAGCAGTTCTAGCAAATTTCCCTGCCAGTATATTAGTCCCCTTCCAATTTAGGTGCAATCCGTCCTTCTTGTACAGGTCACTTCTACCCCAAAAGAGATTCCAATGATCCAAAAATGTGAATCCTTCTCCCATACACCAGCTCCTCAGCCATGCATTCATATGCTCTATCCTCCTATTCCTGCACTCACTAGCTTGTAGCACTGGGAGTAATCCAGATATTACTACCCTTGAGGACCTCCTTTTTAAATTTCTGCCGAACTCTCTGTAATCTCCCTTCAGAATCTCATCTTTTTCCCTTTCTATGTTGTTGGTTCCAATGTGGACAATGACCTCCTGCTGGTCCCTCTCCCACGTGAGAACATTCTGCACCTTCTCTGAGGCATCCTTGATCCTGGCACCAGGGAAGCAACACACCATTCTGCTTTGTCTCTGCTGGCCACAGAAACATCTGTCTGTTCCTGGGACTACAGAATCCCCTAACACAATTGATCTCTTGGAAGCCGACGTATCCCTCGCTGCATTAGAGCCAGTCTCAAGACCAGAAACTTGGCTGTTCGTACTACGTTTCCCTGAGAGTCCATCACCCCTTCCATTTTCCAAAACAGCATACCTGTTTGAAATGGGTATTTCCACAAAAGACTCCTTCTCTATGTGCCTACCGCTCTTACCCTTCCTGGAGTTAACCCATCTATGTGACTGTATCTGAGACTTTCCCCCCTTCCTATAACTGCCATCCATCACATACTGTTGCTGTTGCAAATTTCTCTATAGTTTATGGTTTCTTTCAGTTTCTTCACCAGTTCACCAGTTTCTTCTTTCAAGGTATCTTGAAGTTGATGATACCTATTAAGCTAAAAGTTCCTTTTTGTATTTCAGAAAAAGAGTATTTAGAAGGAGTACAGCTAACTTTCATCAGACTGATTCCTGGGATGGCAGGATGAGGAGAGATCGGGCTGAGTAGGCCTGTATTCAGTGGATTTCAGAGGCAAGAGAGGGATTTCACTGAAATGTATAAAATCCTGACAGGACTGGACAGACTGGATGCAGTGATGATATTTCCCCACCATGTAGGGAGTCCAAATCAGGGCTCACGATCTCAGGAGATTGTGTAGGCCAATTCAGTCTGAGATACTAAGATTCAGAAGGTTGGACATCTGAGAATTCTCTTCCACACATATGTGTGAGGTGTCATCGCTGGATATATTTAAGACGGAAATAGATTTCTTGAAGCTGAGGGAAATGGGGAGAGACATTAAGCTGGAGGATCAGCCGTGATCATATGGTTGCAGAAAGGGCTCAATATGCTGGATAGTCAACTGCTGCTCCAATTTTTTATGTTTCTTTTCTCTGTTCAATATTTGACAGTGCTAATTTAAAATAAATTGTCAGTTGCATACAAACTCAACCAAATCTATAATACTGCATAATTCCGGTCTCCAGCCTATAGCCAATGAATCTTGCAGCATAGGCCAGAAGTAAGTTTGGTGGAAGAATCTGAGCTAAAATTAGTTTTTAAATTGTTTATGTTTGTGACTTGATTCAAAGAAGGATCCACTGAATCAAAGCTAGATAAAACAATTTCTTTAGCACTGTTTTAATTGGGTCAGAACCTGACTGGGTAGGCAGTGAGAAGCTTCATCCTGTTTTGTGTTGCCAAACTACAATGGTTTTCAACTGAGTTCACTTTCAGCCCATGCAGGATCCACAGCTCTTGGCCTGTGGCAGCCTGCATCTAAAGTTTCATGGATTGCAATAAGTCCCAGTGAGGATAGATGTGCATCCCATATAGGACAATAAGAAACTTTACCTGAATGGAATTATCAGTAATTTGACTTGGAGAAGCAAGAGAATAATGATGGATTTCTGCACAACCAATGTAATTAATTCCACCCCATTTAGAGGTATTCCTTTGGCCTTTAACTATTGTTCTTTTCACTGATATTCGTAAATCATATCATAGATTTTCACATCTTTGCTTGCAAGCTATAAAACACAATAATGCTTGCTTTATGATCAGCAACATTTCTGATTCTTTTATCTTAACCGATTGCACTCTTTACAAAATCACATCCATTCCATTTTATTCAGAACTATAACACAATTTGATGTTCTCTTGTTGGGGTAAATCTTCAATATTTTGCTGCCAGAAAGTCATTTTAACTGTTATTGTGCCTATCAGAAATCCTTTTCTATGTAGTGAAGAAACATGTTCATTAAATGAAACATATTTGTTGCTGTTTATTTCAACCTACAGTAAAGGTTCTAGTGCTTACATATAACTTGTCTGCCCATAAAGGATCTTGCTTAGAGAATGGTTAAGACTGTTGTATGCTTTAGTTTTATGTCTGAATAATTACAGTCACTTCAAAATATTTCCCACCTTCACATTTTCAGGTACTCCTCTTCCTGTTGATAACAATCGTTCTGGCCTCCTTCTGCTTAAATTGCAGCAGATTATGGGATCAACTCAAATCACCCATGTTAAGGATCACAAACTCACCTGAGACCTATAAGAGAAGGGCATGAATATCTTCTTCATATGAAGTGACTACACACAAGTCTCAAATTTCTATGGCAGTCCTCTTTTCTCAATTTGATGCCTTTCTTCAAGGCCCTTTACAGATTCTCTAGATACATGCTCTTACATTCATGGCAGAAAAAGCTTTAGAACATAGAACAAAGAACATAGAAAAATACAGCGCAGTACCGGCCCTTTGGCCCTCGATGTTGCGCCGATCCAAGCCCACCTAATTTACACTAGCCCACTATCCTCCATATGCCTATCCAATGTCCGCTTAAATGCCCATAAAGAGGGAGAGTCCATCACTGCTACTGGCAGGGCATTCCATGAACACACGACTCAGTGAGTAAAGAATCTACCCCTAACATCTGTCCTATACCTACCCCCCCTTAATTTAAAGCTATGCCCCCTCGTAATAGCTGACTCCATACGTGGAAAAAGGTTTGCATGGTCAACCCTATTTAAACCCCTAATCATCTTGTACACCTCTATCAACTCACCCCTAAACCTTCTTTTCTCCAATGAAAACAGCCCCAAGTGCCTCAGCCTTTTCTCATACGATCTTTCTTAACTCTCTCTAATTCACATAGCGCCCATTAGCAGTGTGAAGTGCTCCTTACTGCATTCTGTTATTATTGCCTGTAAATCTAATTTTCGATATGTGTCACAGAGTCATGGAGATGTACAACATGGAAACAGACCCTTTGGTTCAACTTATTCAGGTATCCTGAATTAATCTAGTCCCATTTGTCTGCATTTGGCCCATTTCCCTCAATATCCTTCCTATTCATATACCCATCTAGATGCCTTTTAAATGTTGCAATTGTACCAGCCTCCAACACTTCCTCTGGCAGTTCATTCCATACATGCACCACCATCTACATGAAAAATTTGCCCTTATGTACCTTTTAAATCTTTGCTTCTCACCCTAAACCTATGCCCTCTAGTTCTGGACTCCACATCTTTTTACCCTATCCATGTCCCTCATTATTTTATAAACCTCTGTAAGCTCACCTCTCAGCCTCCGACACTCCAGGAAACAGAGCCCCAGTCTATTCACCTTCTCCCTATTGCTCAAATCCTCCAACACTGGCAACAGCCTTAAAAATCTTTTCTGAACCATTGAAGTTTCACAACATCTTTCTGATAGGAAGGAGACCAGAATTGCACACAATATTCCAAAAGTGGCCTAACCAATATCCTGTAGAGCCACAACATGATTTCCCAACTCTTATACTTAATGCTTTGACTAATGAAGGAAAGCACACAAAGCACCTTCTTCACTATCCTATCTACCTGCGACTCTACTTTCAAGGAATTATAAACCTGCACTTCAAGGTCTCTTTGTTCAGCAACACTCCCAAGGACCTTACCATCAAATGTATAGGGAATTAAAAAGTGTGGTGCTGGAAAAGCACAGGTGGTCAGGCAACATCCAAGGATCAGGAGGATTGATGTTTCGGGCATAAGCACTTCATCAGGAAGTGTATAAGTCCTGCCCTGATTTGCCTTTCCAAAATGCAGCACCTCGTATTTATTTAAATTTAACTCCATCTGCCACTTATCGGACCATTGGCCCATCTGATCAAGGTCCTGTTGTATTCTGAGGTAACCTTCTTCGTTGTCCACTACAAATCCAATTTTGGTGTCATCTACAAACTTACTAACTATACCTCCTATGTTCACATCCAAATCATTTATATAAATGACAAAAAGTAGTGGACCCAGCACCAATCCTTGTGACATATCACTGGTCACACAGGCCTCCAGTCTGAAAAACAACCCTCTCCTACCAGCCTCTGTCTTCTACCTCGAGTCAGTCTGTATCCAAATGGCTCCGTTTCAACGTGTAATTTTATTCTCTGTCACTGGTGTGATTCACAGAACATTATTTACACCAGCCATGTGTGTGGTTAGATACTTGAGCAACATTGTTTCGATGTTTTCACAGTTCATCAATTATTCATTATACCAATTTAGTCCATCCTTGCGCACCCCAGCTTTTAGAAAACAAACTGACTAAAATTGTATACTTCTATTCGTGTACAAAAGGAATGATGACTTAAATCCTATTCACCACACTTTTTGTGGATTGAAATTTCAATCCATCAGCTTTATATCTGAGAGCAGCTCCTTTGATTCTGAATGACACCCATTAGACAAATTAACTGTATTTAATGTAACGGCAGCTCTTCATCCGACTTCAAAAAGTCAGTCTTAATTTAGACCTTGCAATCTCTACAGGCAATACCAATGCTATATGGCAGAAAACTGCACATCCACAAATATGTATTCACTAATTCTATGGGTTCACTCAAGTAGTGAGTTGTAAAAAGATATTCACAGGAATGAAGCAGCAATCAAGTCTGATTTACAAGTCACTAATATTTCCTGGGTTTGGACCTTTTGGCAGAATCAATATAAACGCTGTAGCTTAATGACTAGAGAAAGATAGATTTTGTTGTCAACAAAATTGAGTTTGTAGCTTCCAGTGGGCCTTACTGCTTTTTGTGCAGGTGTACACCATATTGGCTTCATATTCAGTTTTCTTTAATCACAGCTGAGCAAAGGTTGACCTTTTTTGACCTTAGATTGTTTCATCAATCATTGCATCAGTGCGCTTAAGTTTCTTTTAGTACAATAATTTGTAGAATTTATTAAAAAATAATCCCCTGGTTCCCAATGGACAGTTGAAAATTTACTCCACTCATTAGTCAGTACTGTATCAGCCACTCCTGCCTTGTGAGATAATCATCAGGCATCAGTAGCTGCTTTAAGCTATTCACCGTGTATTGTACCGCAATCAGTGAAGGGACAAAAATCAATGCTAACATAAAACCAATTTCTTTACTTATAATATGTGTTCCTGTTATCCGTACATTGTAAACTACATGTTCTTTTTGTTTATCTCAGAAAAAGAGACAATAAGCTGCCAGTGTACTATGTATGCAGGAAGTGAAGAATTGAAAGGAAAACAAATGTTTGGTAACTTGATTCAGAAGCATATTGTATTCTTGATGTGTTGTGGAAATTGCTTTTTCTACTGATAGCAGAATGCATGTGGTTTCTGGTCCCTCCAATTTTATTTTACTACAGTACCATAGATTGTTATCTTCTTGTCTGCAGGCATAACAGAGATTTTATTAGGTTAGTTGTTTAAAGAAAAGGAATATGTTGAAATTTTAACTTATTTCATTAGTTTTCTACTCTTTACCTAAGATTTTATACCTAGGTACCTTGTACCTAAGATGGCGCTGAAAGTGCTGACATTGAAAACTTGCATTGCACTCTTGTATCCCTAGACTTGAGTACATGTGACAATAAAACCTAATTCCAAATCTTTTTCTAATCCTAATTCTAAACTCCAAGCAATATGTGCAGCTTTTGCATAAAGATTGCATTTACCTTTGGGGCAATGGTGGCGGCTGCAGTTTCGATCTGAAGTTCAGAAACAATCACCACTATTACTCCCTTCCTGAAGTGATGTGAATAATGGTTAAAAAACCACACAGCACCAGGTTATAGTCCAACAGGTTTATTTGGAAGTACTAGCTTTCAGAGCACTCTGAAAGCTAGCACTTCTGAAATAAACCTGTTAGACTATAACCTGGCGTTGTGTGATTTTTAACTTTGTCCATCCCAGTCCAACACCGGCACCTCCACATCATTAATAATGGTGAGCATGATGACTGAATCAGTTTTAACTCCAAAAGTCAGATTCTCACTGTGGAGAAAAACTGTTGCAGCTAAGTTCCCTCTCCTTGGATGGCAATTAGTGGGTGGCACGATGGCACAGTGGTTAGCACTACTGCCTCACAGTGCTAGAGACCCAGGTTCAATTCCCGCCTCAGGTGACCGTGTGGAGCTTGCACATTCTCCCTGTGTCTGTGTGGGTTTCCTCCCACAGTCCAAAAATGTGCAGGTTAGGTGAATTGGCCATGCTAAATTGCCTGTAGTGTTAGGAGCAGGGGTAAGTGTAGGGGAATGGGTCTGGGTGGGTTGCTCTTTGGAGGGTCGGTGTGGACTTGTTGGGCCAAAGGGCCTGTTTCCACACTGTAAGTAATCTAATTTCAAGCTTTTGCTGTCAGATGGCAAAATAACTATTTGCATTTTATTAATTGTACAATCCCACCCCCATCAAGAAACTTGATGCTTTAAAAATTCAACATTACTATCCCTAAGTGCATAACTGTTGAGTTGGCTGCTCTGGCTTGAATAAAGATGAGAAAATAGCTGTGCTGGCCATCTTCCTTCTCCTTCCTTTCGATAGGATCACTACAACTGAAGCGGCCTCTTAGTTTTTAGTCGCTGAGGGAATAGTTACACTTTTAGGGGGCAATAACAGACAATTGTGTGGTACCTGTTAGTGTATCTTGCAGTTTGGTAACTTGGGCGGTTATTGCAAACACATTGTGGGTGCTGGGCTACAGTTAATTAGAGGGTTTGAAGGCAAGTTGCACACAATATAGAGCCTTTTCAGGGGTAAGTTCATGGCACCCTCATGGTTGTAGGCAATTCAAGTCTGGAGATTGGCCTCTTCATTTTCAGTCGCTGAGAGAATGGTTACAGTTTTAGGGAACAATAACAGACAATTGTGTGATACCTGTTAGTGTATCAGAGTGAATTGCACGGTCTTCTGATATGGGGTGGTTTAAAGAAAGCCACAGTCAAACTTATCTCAATGCAGAGAGTGTGCAGGGTCAGCAAAGATATCTGAACCTTTAGAGCCATGGGCTTTGGGGCAAAGCAGGCACATTAATGGTTATATAATAGGGCTCAATCAAAACAGAAAATGGCTGAGTGGACTTTGGGACTGCAGAGATTATAAAGCAATAAGCATTATGAGGAATGGAGGATGAATCATGAGTCAGTGGGAGGGCCTGCAGGTCACTTAATCAAAGGCAATGTTTGAACATTAGCAGATGGATCTGAAACTCAATCTGTGCAAGTTATGAAAATAGTACCTCCAGAGTGGGAATTACCGCCAAGGGGAGAGAGTGGAGCATTGCAATGTCAGGTCCTCTGTATTATAGTCATTACTTCTGGACTGGTTAAACATTGCTCTTCATCTACTTTCAATTCACAATTAATCTGGAAGTCATTTAATGAGATAACCATATTCTGAAATACACTCATGATGTAATCATTAGGGTACATTTTGCCCATTAATTACCACCTTGTGATCTCTGAGATCAGTAAAACTCAATTGAACAAGGAACTCATCTTCCCAGTTGGCCAAGTCCCAAGCACAGGGAACACTTTCTCCAGGCCCAACATAAACAGCTGCCCTTTCTAGCTTCTGAACAGCATCCAGAGGGAGAAGCAGAAGGACAAGATCCACCAAAGGGGAGGAGGAGAGTTCTGATACAGAAGCAGATCCACAGAGTTTGCTGCAGCTTTCTGCAAATGGCTGAGGCCCAGTGCAGAAGATGAAGGAAGTCCTGAGACATGGTGTAACACCAATTTCAGCTGCTGGATGAGAAACTTTGCTGACTATCTTATCCCACCAGTCATCAAAGATACAATTGATTTAAGTATTTTTGCATGCTGGTTATTTCAGGGACCAACTGCAGACCTCTCCAGCATTTACAATCCCCACTTATCAGTGCATCCAAGGAACTCATAAAAATTCAGTCATACACTCGCATACTCACAGAATTACTTAGACACTCACATACACATACAGATTCATAGCACAACCCATAGGCCTCCTGAGGATGAGTTTCCATTTCCTGGATTGGTCAGGCAGTGCCATGCAGTACAGTGCAGAAAGGGTGCCCTGCATCACAGCCCTATGCTTTGTTGGGCCTTTTACAATCTATATTTGATAAAAGAGGAGATGCAGGATTGAGAAGAATCCTCTGAGAAGGAATTTGACGGTGAGCATCCCGAAATGCAACAGAAGTGGAAACAAAGTGAAGAAGACAGAACAATGTTGTGAAGAGCCTGAGAAAAACGTCTAGTGACAGGCTTCCAGGATGACAGAAATTTACAATTGGATATGGATAGGTTAGGTGAATGGGTCAAAATTTGCCTGATGAAGTTTGCAATAGATAAGTGTGAGGTTATCCATTTGGTTGGAGGACTAGAAAGGCAGCTTATTATCTAAATGGAGAAGAACTTCCGAGTGTTTCAGTGCAGAAGGATTTGGCTATTCTCGCGCATGAATGCAGAAACTAGTCTGCAGGTATTAAAGAATGTAAACAAAATTTTGCCATTTATTAAGGATGTAAGTTAGCTCGCTGAGCTGGAAGATTTGTTTTCAGATGTTTTGTCACCATACTTTGTCCAATGTAATGTTTTTTACAGTTCTTGCACAGTATCTTGTAAATGATGTTGGACAAACAAGCAGGAAACTTGCCATCAGGATACACAAACACCAACTAGTCACCAAAAGACGTGACCCATATTACTAGTTTCCAAAATATAGACAAAGAAGGACACCACTTTGACTGGGGCAACACACACATCCTAGGACAGGCGAAATAAAGACACGTACGAAAAG
Organism: Chiloscyllium plagiosum; assembly: GCF_037043375.1. Lineage (NCBI taxonomy): Eukaryota > Metazoa > Chordata > Chondrichthyes > Orectolobiformes > Hemiscylliidae > Chiloscyllium > Chiloscyllium plagiosum. Next base: position 81,246,673 of record NW_028270140.1, read on the forward strand.
TTTTAGAGGCATTGCATTCTAACCAGAACTCCTTCAATAAACACATTGATTTAGACCCTTTCTACCTTCCCTTGAAAAAAAGAACCAGAAATGACATCACCCACCTTAAGAAACTAAGACCTATAAATAGAGAGGCGGGACATACCACCAGCACTGCACCGGAGACACTCACTGATGATGACGAAACATCTGAAAACAAATCTTCCAGCAGAGTGAGCTAATTTACGTACTTATCATCAACCTGAGCTATGAATCTTCTCAAAAATTGCTTTGGCATTTATTGGTCAAAGAGTAGAGTATAAAAGTAGGGAAGTGTTGCTGCAACTGTATGAGGCATTAATGAGACCACATCTAGGGTATTGCACAAAAGTTTGGTCCCCATACTAGAGGAGGGATGTAGTTGTGTTGGAGGCGGTTCAGAGGAGATTCACTATCTTGATTCCAGAGATGAAGGATTCATTTTATGAAGAGAGATTGAGCAGATTAGGCCCATACTCTCTGGAATTTAGAAGAATAAGAGGAGATTGAATTGAGCTATATATGATGCTAAAGGAAATTGACAAAACAGACTCAGAAAGGATGTTTCCTCATGTAGGGCAATCTAGAATGAGAGGTCATAGGTTTAGGATAAGATGTAACAGATTTAAAACAGAGATAAGGATTTTTTTTCTCTCAAAGATTCATAAATCTGTGGAATTTAATTCCGCAGACTGTGGTGGATGCTGGGCCATTGAATAAATTTAAGGAGAAGATAGATTTTAATCAGTAACAGCTTGAAAGGTTATGGAGAGTGGGAGTGGGCAGAAAAGTGGAGTTGAAGGCGAGATGAGATCAGCCATGATGTGCTAAATAGTAGAGCAGGTTCGAGGGAGTGAATTGCCTTCTCCTGCTCCTAGATCTTATGCTTGTATGTTATGACTGAGCTGAGTAGACACTTTCTATATTGTTAGTTATAATTTAATTTGTGCAGTGGGCAGACAGTCTTTTGCCTGATGTACTCTACATTGATAATTGATTTAATTGCTTTCATTGTTATCCAACACACCCAAATGGTTGGTACATCTTTGAAATGCGGATGTGATGATCTCATGTCCCTCTAAGTGAGTGAGGCAAGGCAAATCTTACCCTAAACTAGCGTTAGTCGATAAAGCAATAAGCAATCCATCACATCATGCTCATGGATGTTTGTTCTAAATAGTCCTTATTCAAAGACACTGGAGACCTCTCCCTCAAAAGGTCTTTCAAGTTGCCCTTCATCCTAAAAATGCTTCATCTGAGCATTTATACTCCATACATCACTCCAATATTTCAGAGTGCCATGAGTCTTGTAAAGATAATTATTTCATTTATTATTCTGTATTTTTAATTGTGGACTGAAATGAAAAAGAGACTGTTTTAAAAACTGAAGATTATGAAAATGATTGTTGGACTTTTTAAATGCAGGCTACCTGACATTTATTGCAAGTGCTGTTTACAGAGCTATTTGGTCAAGTAGTGAGGGAAGTTCCGTTACAGGTGACCTGGAGTCAAGGGGAGATTCAGGCAGCAACAGGTAGCTGATTGGCCTAGGGAATGCTGACCAGACATCGACGCCAACAGTAATATGATTGGCTCCCAGGTAGCTGACCACCTTGTGCATGTCAATGTTCAGTTCAAAAGCTTTCAGAACTCCTGAAAGGAAGTTGTCCTTTCTCTGCAGTTAAAAACCATCGCATCGTGGAAGAAATCCAGGTCATTTCCTATCATTAGGATGTGTAAGCTGTTGCATTTATCCAATAATCAGTGATGTAATAAGTCCAAACAAGTGACCCTATTCCTTCTGCAAACAAGGGGGAATATGTGGACAAAGAAAACCAAGGAGTAGCAGGCCCTGAAAAATCAAAAGGATCATCTCAGTAAACCCAGTGGACACTGAATTCCCTTGACAATGTTTCCCTCTGCCTATGTTTTTATTGTGTCTGTCTGTATGTATGATTGTTCGTATGTGAATGGGGAGTTTTATAAGGGGATCAACATACACTGAAGTTATACATCATAATTATTTATCTGTAGCTAGAGTCAATTTGTTTCTTATAATCAGAAATGCTTGTTAAGTACAGAAACCTTTGTATTTAGGGTACTGAGTTGAATGATCAGCCATATTATATTGAATGGTGGTGCAGGCTCAAAGGGTTGAATTTCCTCTTCCTGCACCTATTTTCCATGTTTTCTAAAAGATAGGTAAATTGGGAATTCTGAATACTTTCATAAAATCTTTAACTTCTGTGACGATTCTGGAAATAGAGGGGTTTGATTTCCAGTGTCCAGTGATAGCAGTCCTCTTGCAATACCTGAGCATCCTCTGCAGTGTTATGAAGTTGAAAGTGAGTACTGTACTTTTAAGAGAATGTGAATGATGTTCTGAACTGAGAGCTGACAAGCACCTGTCATATGACTAACTAGCAGTCTCAGAGTATACTGGAAATTTGAAAATATGTAACATTTGGCTGTGAAATAGATACCTGAGTTGGTTGCTGTTTTGACAACAATTTGAATCTAACCAAGCATTTTAAATTATGCCCCCAGATACTAAAACCCAGTCAAGTTTAAATTTACTGTTTTTGCCAACACCAAACCAATGAGATTATCCGATGTTGGGTGTATGAAAAGACAGGATTTTGAAAGTCAGACAGAGGAACTGCCATTGAGAGAGTAACTGCCATCGAGAAAGACTGCCATTCAAAAACAATCTCTACCAAAGATACCTTTCTCATATGAAACATCTTCGCAGAAAAAGAAAGGAGACAACTGAGCCGAAAGGAGACAGACACCAGAGATGTCAGCCACGGTATGGTTTTGAAATTAATTTGATGTAATTTTAATTTTTTTTTAACAGTATATTGTTATAGAGTTGGAGGCAGATAATAAGCAATTAAGAGAAAGGGAGCTTAGAGTTGTGAATAGTTGTTGTTTAACGTTCACTTTTAGAGTTAAGGAATAAATTAATATTATTTTCCTTAAATAGACGAATTTGGGAGTTGCCTGTCACTAATATTTTACGAGGCGAAGTAGCTTTTTGGGGTATTTGGTTTAATTAACATAACGGTTCACTGCAATGTCATAACAGTAGCAATGCTCAAAGTACAATGGCTGAATTTTGTGCACCCATTTTCTTCAGAGCTTTGTACAATGACGGAAATGTTCATCGATCAAAATAGAACCAGGAATAGCTGGAGAACCTCAGCAAGCTGGGCATCTCCTGTGAAGGGAGAACAGAGTTAACATTTCAGGTCTTGTGACCCTTCTGCAGAACATATTTTTCTTTAGAAATGTTCAACAATTGTTGTCTCACAGCCTGAAGTGATCAATGTTCTTTTGTCAACCTCTGAGATAGGACATACCTTTCTCCCATGAAATGTGTGGAATCATCACGGATTCCACCATCTCTGTCAGAAGGTGCATGTAAGGGGTGAACAATTGGGACATCACAAGCCCTCGCTCCTCTCAGTGCACATTGGTTTTGTCATCAACGTCCTCAACATTTGTCTGTATTACATAATCATATATTCGGTCTCACGCACATCATACAACAAACCATTGGCTCCTGAATATGAATTTGATTCCTGAAGAAGGGCTTATGCCCGAAACGTCGATTCTCCTGCTCCTTGGATGCTGCCGGACCTGCTGCGCTTTTCCAGCAACACATTTTCAGCTCTGATCTCCAGCATCTGCAGTCCTCACTTTCTCCTCCTGAATATGAATGTCCACTCCTTGATTTGACCAAGGGTGGTGTCATGCAGTATAGCCAACAGGATGTTCCCCCAGACTGGAGTGGTGCACTGTTCACTCCACAGTCTGAATTAGCAAATACGGGTGAGATAAAGATAAGATGCAGGAATGACAGAATCCTTTGAGCCAGAAGAGGGGGGGTGAGGATCCTAAGATGTGTCAGAAGAACTGTGAAAGAGAAGACGATGGAATAGTGTTTCAGAAAGTCCGAGAGGCCAGAGAGAACCTTCTAACCACTCGCTTCCAGATGTCTGAGCTTGGTGAAGTCTTTGTACTTGCAAATGATAATTTCATTTGAGCAGTTGACAGATAGCCCCATGTCCGATGTTTTCCACATTGGTAATTGATTTATTTGTTGTCAATGTTAATTTACTCTCCACAATGAAAAGTTCAGTTGTTCCGGCAAATGTGAATCTGATTTCCTCACCTCTGAAGTGAAGGAGCCCATGCTAACCTTGTCCATGACCAACTTTAGTGATAAAGTGACTGACACAGTGAGCACTTCCACTCCATCGTGGCTCTGCAGCTTTACACCGGAATGATCCTCATGCCAAAGATATATGAATCAGATTAAGGAATGCATTGCAACATGGGAACCACCAAGTTATCATTCATCTTCTGAATGTTACTTCTGTGTCATTCCTACCTCACATCCTTTCAGTGCTTCTGAGTGCTGTGAGCCCTCCCTGTTCCATTGCTATTTTTGAGTATCCTCTATCACAGTGATGAAAGTACAGTGAGCGGAAAGTTGTGCATCTGCATTAAACATGAGGACAGCATCATAGATTCATTCATCTCTCCATAACCTGCATCATTTAAACATCACAAGTCCTGCCTCCTCCTTGACACCTTACTTTAGCCTCAGTGTTCTCAACATTCATCCTTCACTGCAATCTGTAAGTAACAGTGTTTGTTTCCCTATGGGGTTCAATTGTGCTGACCTGTGCTGCTATATGACCCTAGGCTGAAGGGGTATGATATGATGGTCTCTTGATTCTATATATTGGATAGAGGCTATCCTGTGTTTCGGTGATCCAGTATTTAGGGCATGTTCTGCAAAGCAGGGAGTTATGGGAGGCTCTTTTGCTGGTATCTCTTCTGTTGGGTTAAGAACTGTAAGCCAAGGAGAATATTCTGGCTTGCAGCATTTGAACTCCTGTCCATCTGGTCATTGAATACCACACCAGACCCTTCAAACTCAAAAGCCTCACTGGTAGTGAGACCTTCAGACTAGCTGTCCATGTGATTCACATAACATTTGCCTGCACAGATAATGAGCCAAGAAGCACATTATTGGGTGAAATAACATGCCCTGGGCAAGCCAAATTAAACAGTAATGTTATCAGGGGTAGCACTCATCATCAGCAAAAAATGGCTCAAACTGCCTGACAGTCAACTTCCCTGATTTAAGCAAAGCTTGACATTTAGCTGTCACTTAGCAATAATGGATACATTCTCCACTTGCAGAGACAACTTGGCAAACAACCAGCACTTTCTGTTCATGCAGTGAAAATATTGGTTTTCCCCTTCATTTGATATTCTTGCAAAATGTCATGATGAGTGCGAGATGAAAAGTTACGACAAATGTCTTTTCTCAACTAATTCTGTTTTATCAAAAAAGCAAATTGTTTGTGATTATCTGTGGCCAATCAGCACAGGCCTGGGATATCATTGTAAGAATTCGTCCTTGACCCAATCACCTTCAATTCCTTTATCAATGACATGTCCTTTACCACTACACCTAGAAGTAGGAATGTTTACAGGTGATTGCACACTGTATAGTACTGTTTGCCACTTTTCAGATGCTACAGCAGTCTATGTTATGATGTAGCAAGACCTGGACAACATCTAGGCTGGGACCCATAAGTGAGATGTGACATTTACACTCCACAACTGCTAGGCAATGCCTCCCTCCCATCACCAAATGATGGTAATGTTAGAAAAGTTAGATCCCAGACTGAGACCAGCTTTAGAGACCATAAGTTATCTTAATATATATTTACTGTAAAGATCAATCACTGAACATATTCATATGAGGGTGCCAATGTACTTATGACAGAAGAACACAAAATATTCGCAAAAATTAAAAAATATTAACTATGTTACACTATACAAGAACATTTGGAATGGTCTCATGACAAGTATTATAAGGAAAGATTGAACCCTTTCAAATCCAACAGAAATCTTACAGATAATCAAACCTCAGTTAAGGCTCACCCATGTCTCCATGTTACAACTCCTTATTCAATTGACTCAGCTGTGATTGGTTTCTCTTCGATAGATTTCTGTATTCAATGCTAGTTTTCTTAGTTTAATTTCTAGGTTTCCTCATAAGACCCATAAACAAGTTCCTAAATTAACTCACATACCACCGGCATATGTTTCTTAAACTCAGATCTTCAACAGCCTTCTTGGATTTATTTTCCTCTCTGGCACTTCCGAAGCCTCTTGCTTCCGAATTCTCTTTCTACATACTGAGGACTTTTTTCCTCAGTCCTGCTTCAATGCTAATAACAATGCATTTCTTGTTAAAGACATCTTCTTCAAAATGAACCAGTTTCTATCTGATTAAACTTGCTTACGGGCCTTGGTAGACTGGAACAAAAGATGGAGGAGACTTTCTACAGTGTCACTACACAGAAATCTTCCAGCATATGGAGACCCAGATCCATCAGAATGCTCAGTAGAGACTGGGTAAGTGCTCACACCTGCACTCCAAAGCTTTAATATCAATGATGAGCCAAGTAGAGGTTAAAGACCCTCAAACTCAATCCAGGTGCTCGTTTTTCTTAAGAAGACATGCCAGCAGGCACTCACAGAAAGGAAGGGAGACAGGTAGGTACCTGTCCAGCTCCATCTCAGGACACTCCGGAGCTGTCTTGTCCTTCCACCTAAGGCCATAAGAAATAGGTACAGAAGTAGGCTATTCAGTTCCTTGACCCTGCTCCTCTATTCAATAGGATCATGGCCGATCAATACTCCTCATGTCCATGTTCTTGCCCTTTCTCCATAACCCCGATTATAGGAATCAAGAAATGATCTGTATCAACCTTAAATATACACAAGGATTCTGCTTCTATAGCTCTCTGTGGCAAGGGGTTCTAAAGACTTTCAACCCTTTGAGAGAACAAATCCCTCCTCATCCCAGTCTTAAATTGGCACCCTTTTGTTCTGAGACTATGCCTTCTGGTCCAAGACACGTCAATGATGGTAAACATCCTCTCAGCATTTATCCTGTCAAACCCCTTAAGAATCTTTTATGTTTCGCCACTTATTCTAAATTCCAACGAGAAGATTCACAATCTGTTTAACCTCTGCTCATGAACTATGGCTGATCCCCTGGCTTGATGGTAATGGTTGAGTGGAAGGTATGCTGAGCTATGAGGTTGTAGATTGTAGATTGTAGATTCTGCACTCTGGGCCATCATGCTCAGTAGCAGCAGTGTGTGCTGTTTACAAGATGCACTGCAGAAATTCACCAAATATCCTCAGACAGCGACTTCCAAACCCACGACCACTTCCATCTAGAAGGACAAGAGCAGCAGGTACATGGGAACACCTTCAAGTTCCCCTCAAAGCCACTCACATCCTGACTTGGAAATATAACTCCATTCCTTCACTGTCACTGGGTCTAAATCCTGGAATTCTCTCACTAATGACTTTGTGGGTCAAGCCACAGCAGGTGGACCACAGCAGTTCAAGATGGCAGCTCACCACCACCTTCTCAAGGGCAACAAGGGATGGGCAATAAATGCTGGCCCAGCCAGCAACACCTACATCTCACAATTGAATATAAAAAAAACCTTCCATTTTCTGGACTGTCTGCAATGAAATAATATGTTTCCTTAAATAAGGTGACCAAAACTGTTCACAGTGATCTCGAAGTAGTCTCACCAGCACCTTTTGTAGTTGCAGTAAGATTTTCCTATTCTTATACACAAACCTCCTTGAAATAAGGATTAACATTCCATGGCATTGAGTACAGGAGTTGGAAGGTCATTTTGCAACTGTACAGGACTTTGGCTTGGCCACTGTTGGAATACTGCATGCATTTCTGGTCTCCTTGCTATAGAAAGGATATTGTGAAACTTGAAAGGGTTCAGAAAAGATTTATAAGGATGTTGCCAGGATTGGAGGATTTGAGCTATAGGGAGAGGCTAAGACTGTTTTCCCTGAAGCATTGGAGGCTGAGGGGTGACCTTATAGAGGTTTATAAAATCATGAGGGGCATGGATATTATAAATGGACAAGGTCTTTTCCCTGGAGTGTGGGTGTGAAGAACTAGAGGGCATAGCTTTAGGGTGAGAAAGGAAAGATTTAAAAGGGACCTAAGGGGCATCTTTTTCATGTAAGGGTGAGTGTGTGTATGGAATGAGCTGCCAGAAAAATTGATGGAGGCTGGTACAATTACAACATTTAAAAGGCACCTGGATTGGTAAACGTGTAGGAAGGGTTTAGACGGATATCAATTGCTAGCAAATGGGACTAAATATATTTAGATATCTGGTTACCATGGATAAGTTGGACCGAAGGGTCTGTTTCTGTGCTGTATATCTCTATGATTCTATGACCCTTTCTGATTACCTGCTGCACCCGTGTGCTAGCTTTCTGTGTTTTTGCACATGTTCTCCAAACCCTTTTGTCTAGTAGCTTTCCTCAGTTTTTCTCCTTTAAATAAAATTCTGTTCTTTGGTTCTCCCCTCCAAAATGAACAACTTCACATTTTCCCACATTATACTCCATTTGCCAACTTTTTGTCCACTTACTTATCTCTCTATAAACTGTTTATATTCCTCTCCCAACTTGCCTTTCCACCTATTTTTGTGTCATCTGCAAATTGGCTACGGTACATTCGCTTCCTTCCTCAAAGTGGTTAATCTATATTTTAAGTAGTTACAGTCCCTGCACTGATCCCTGTGCCAATTCTCTATCCATGTCAATATGCTAATTCAAGCACCACAGATTCATATCTTAGGAGTTAACCTTTGATAAGACACCTTGTCAAATGCCTTCTGGAATTCCAAGCACAGCACATCCCTTCTATGCACTCTGGTTGAGACTTCCACATAAAATTCTAATGAACTAGTCAGACATGAGTTCCCTTTTGTGATTCTGTGCTGACCCTGCTTCAATAGAATATGATTTTTCAAATGCACTGCTATTTTTGTTATATTTATTCACAGGATTTGGGCATGTGCTGTATATCCCTAATCCTAACCCTAAAACATAACCTAGTTGCATTTATTGCCCACATTGGGCGCTCATGTTAAGCTATCTTGGGAGTCCTTGAAAATGGCAATGCGTGAGTAAGGTGGTAAAGAAGTCGTATGGTATGCTGCTCTTCATTGGTCTGGGCATTGAGTATAAAAGTTGGCAAGTCATGCTGCAGCTATACAAAACTTTAATTAGGTAAAAACAATGACTGCAGATTTGGGAAACCAGATTCTGGATTAGTGGTGCTGGAAGAGCACAAGGCTGCATCCAAGGAGTATTGTGTGTAGTTTGGTCACTACAGGAAGGATTTAGAGGCTTTGGAGAAGGTGCAAAAGAGGCTTATTAAGATGTTGCCTGGATTGGAGTGTATCAACTATGAGGGGCATTTGGACAAATTTGAATTGTTTTCACTAGAGCATCAGAGGCTGAGGACCTACTTAATAGAAATATGTAAAATTATGAGAAGAATGATTAGGGTGGATAGTTGGAGTCTTTTTCCCAGGGTGGATATGTCAAATAATAGGGGGCTTAGGTTTAAGGTGAGAGGGGGAAAATTTAAAGGAGACGTGGGAGGCAAGTTTTTTACACAGAGGGTGGTAGGTGCCTGGGACGTGATGCCAAGGGTGGAGGTAAAAGAAGATAACAGCAATGTTTAATGGACAAATAAATGAACAGGCAGGGAATGGAAACATATGGACCACGTGCAGACAGATGAGATTAGTTTAGAATAGCAACATGACCAACACAGATATGGTGAACTGAAGAGCTGTGCTGTACTGTTCTATGTTCTCATGGTTAATCCACAACTCTCTACTTTCAGCAATGTGATAGCAGATGCTCAAGAACAGCAATATTACAGGGAGGGCTCACAACACTCAGAAGCACTGAAAGGATGTGACGTAGGAATGGCACAGAAGGAACATTCTGAAGATGAGTGATAACTTGATGGTTCCCATGTTGCAATGCACTCCTTAATCTGATTCATACATCTTTGGCATGAGGATCATTCTAGTGCAAAGCTCTAGAAGCACGATGGAGTGGAAGTGCTCACTGTCACAGCCACTTTATCACTAAAGTTGGTCATGGGCAAAGTTAGCATTGGCACCTTCACTTTAGAGGTAAGGAAATTAGATTCACATTTCATTGCACAGTGCAACAAGTATTGAAAACAAGTAAATTAGTTAACAATGTGGAAAACACCAGGCTCAGGGCTTTCTGCCAACTGCTCAAATGAAATTATCATTAGCAAATACTAAATCTTCATTGCTTCTCAGACATCCTGGAAGTGGGCAGTTAGAAGGTTCTCTCTGGCCTGTTGGGTTCTCTGTCCGTGGGGCTGTATGCCTTGGTCAATTCAGAAGATGAAGTTGCACCTGAGAGTCCTTTGTTCAATTGAATCTTATTGATCTTAGAAATCATTGGGTTGCAATCAGTTGGCAAAATATTTACCTCATGAATATATTTCACAATTAAGTGCTGTAATTAATGTTGACTTACAGATAACTGTAAATTGAAGGTAGTTGAATAACAGTGTTTAGTTAGTGCAGTCATGATGAGGGCCTCAGGTTTCAATGTTCCACTCTGTCCCCATGGAATAAACAGTAATTTACTGCTCCTACTTTGGGGGCACTGTTTTCCACATTGAGATCTGATTGCACAGTTGATTTTCAGATCAATAATACAAAGTCCTAACACTGCATTCAAGTGAGGGATGTATAGATTCTGCCTATAACCCATGAATTACCATCCATTCTTCATGTTGCCTATTGTATTGCAATCCCTCTGACCCCATGTCACTTCCTTACTCACACTATTTGGGTTAAGCTTCTTTATACCACTACTGGTGTCCCTATTTTACACTGGAGCTCATGTCTGTCAATGTGCTACTGCCCATGCTGGCCCAGACCAAGGTTTGCTCTGATTCTTCTTCCCCCAAATTCGAACCCACATAGTCCCCTCTGATAAACCACCAGGACCATCCTACTATCTGCAACTGCCCTCTAAATCTGTGACCATTCCCTCGGGATGGAATACAATGAGGCCAACCCCAAGCCTTGAGCAAACCAGCAACTTCAACATCATTGTGGACTGACTCCTGAAAAGTATGACCCACAACCACGACTGATCATGGCCTGTCTTCTATTTGCAATAGAACCCCGAGTTAGCACACTGCATGACCCAGAGTGTTCCTATCTGAATGTAAGAACTGACTGTGGTCCAATCCCTAGACTTGTATTTGACCAACTGCTTGAATACTGTAGCCAGTTCCCTGAGATTATAAATGGCCCAACCCACAGACTGCCCATGGCAGTACCTGCTGACTGATTCAGTTCCAATTAACATTTCTCCTCTTTGATGTTTACACATCAACATTCTCTTCAAGCATGTGCGTTTGGCATATTGGCTGCAAGCACATACTGCATCGCTAATATTGATGCAGCATTGTGCCAAACACTGACATGTTCCCTCTCCTCCACTTCCACAGCACTGTTTCCCATTGCCACAATATTCCTTCTTCTCCTTCTATGCTAAATTTCTACCTGTCAGCCATAGACTCCTGCCTGAGTTTGCCCACAAAAGCTAAATCTCAGAGAATAAATGCTGGCCTGAGCCTATTCAGTAGCAAGCAACCCAATGTTCAGACGTTATAGCGTTGCTGAGACCCAGTTGAGTGGACAGAGGGTCCAGGGAGACATGGTGCCCGTTAACCATGGAGCAACCTGCTGCTGTGGTGGTACTATCTAAAATAAAGGAAGATGGTCACATTGCCATGAAGGCTTGTGCCAGAGGAACTAACTCAATAGCTACCTGCTTGGATTTTACTGTCAAAATTTTGAAGTTCAAATTTCTGGACTGGGGTGAAATATGATGAGTTCAGTAACTAATAAGATGAAAATGGATGCAAATAACCTTCTCACCACTGTATAACGAGAATTTGATCTTGCCATCTGAATTTAGTCGTGACAATTTTTCACCCTGGTAGAATCCTGATGATTGGAGTCTGGTCCGTTTAAACCACCATGTTCGTCATTATTCTCATCACAACAGGAAAGCAACTTCTTTTCACTTTCATTTACATAATGTGGGCATTGCTGGCTGGGTCAGCATTTATTGACTATCACTAGATCCTCTTGAGAAATTGGTGGGGAGCTGTCTTCACAGAGTCACAGATATCTCCAGCACAGAAAAAGGTCCTTCAGCCCATATTGACCTAACTGTTCTAATCCCATTTTCAGAGCACTTGACCCATAGCCTTGTTTGGTATCATAACTGCAAGTATAAACATTTCTTAAATATTATGACGGTTTCTGCCCTTACCACCCTTACAGGCAACGAGCTCCAGATTCCCACCAACCTCTGGGTAAACAGCCCTGCCCCTTTCCTTAAATCTATACCTCCTGGTCATTTATTCCTCCACCAAAGGATCTTCCTTCCTCTCTACCCTATCTATCCCCCTCATAATCTTAGACATCACAATCATGCTCCCATTAAATCTTCTCTGTTCTATGGAAAACAACTATAGTCTGCCCAATCTCTCTTCATAACTGAAATTCTCTAGCCCAGACAACATCCTGGTAAATTTCCTCTGCACCCTCTCCAGTGCAATCACATCCCTCCTATAATGTGAATTCCAGAACTGCTCACAATACTCTAGCTGTGGTCAAACCAATATTTTATATAGTTTGAGCATAACTTCCCTCCTCTTAAACTCCATGCCTTGACTAGTAAAGGCAAGTTCCCCATTTGCCATGTTGAGCAGTTTACCTGCCTGTTCTGATACTTGAAAGGAATTGTGTGCATGCATACCAAGGTCCCTGTGATCGTTGGTGCTTCCAGGGTCTGAGCATTCTTCATGTATTCCTTTGCCTTGTTTGTCCTGCTGAAGTGCAACACATTTGACTGCACTGAATTCCATTTGCCACTGATCAGCCCATCTGACCTGTCTATCCATATCATCTTGTCTATCTACTTCACTATTTACCACTCAACCAATATGAATATGGTTTGCAAACTTACTGATCAACTCTGCTATATTCAAGTCTAAATCATTTATATAAACCACAAACAGCAAGGGCCCAATCAGTGACCCCTGTGGGACTCTCCTGGACACAGACATCCAGTCAGAAAAACGCCCATCAAACCTTCACTCTTTGTTTCCTGACACTCAGCCAATTTGGATTCAATTTTCCAAATTCCCTTGAATTCCATTGACTCTTGCCTTTGCTATCAGTCTTCCATGCAGGGCCTTATCAATGTGCCATGCAAGTGCTCCAAATTGCACCCAGAATGATGTGTATTTGTTTGGAATGGATTGCTAAACAGTTATCATGTGTGTTTAATGTAACTAATTTTTTGGGAGCACTTCTGGAACACTTTTAGTTGGATTACTGATGGTAGATATTTTGCTTCAGGTAAGGGCTATCATATTTGGTGTCTGGGAAGTGGTTATTTTGTTTGCACATAATATTCAATCTCAAGCAAAGGTGTCATTTAACTTTGTTAGATAATGTAGTTGGAAATTAATATAAGAAGAGATGTAAATGGATTGGCATTTACTATCACCATCGAGGCAGTATGCTATTGCTATCACACTACTGGATAAATTCAGAATGCGTCACTTGGAAACCCAAAACCAAAACCAAAAGTTGGAGAAACTTAGTGGGTCTGGCAGCATCTGCAGAGAGAAAGCAGCGTCAACAGTTCAAGCAGTGATCCTTCTTCAGAACTCAATTTGAAATCCTGCTTGTTTTTGAATATGCTGATATGAAATTCTTTCCGACATGTAGTATCAATGTCATAAGTAGCTAGATAAAATGAATTTCTCCTCAATTGCAAATCACCCCTGGCCATGATTAGCAAACATTGATTGATCAAAACAAATAATCTTTGGGAGAAAAATAGTTGGTTACCATTCTCAGTTTCTTTATTTTGACTTCTATAATTTTGATGTTCTAGTCAGTATTTTCTACATTCGAAGAAAATAAATAGCAAGGAAGGAATTTTTTCCATACAAATCCATTCAGACAATATCATATTGTCACTGTGATAGATGCTCCATGATTAAGTTCTATTAACAGCATGATTTCTTATCGGCTTGTCTTGATTATGTTGTCTCTGAAATATACAGAAACTTAAGGAGGATTTTGTTTTGCTTTCATCAATTCCTTCACATATTTTTCTTAACAGACAGATTCATTTTTGGGAGCATTAAATAGGCTGCAAAGGTTGTTAATAGTAAATATGCCATCCATGTGGGAGGAAACGATCAGCAAAATGCAATTAAAGTCTGTAGCTGGATTTTGTAATTATAACCTTAATTACTGGCATGTAAATGACCACAATGGGATTATATATAGGTAACCAGCTCTGCACAAAAATCACATAAAGGTTATTTGCTAAGGCACTGTAAAATCTATGATGAAACAAATTTTGGTTTGGGTTTTATGTTTGAAAGGCAAATCGACTGGACTTAATGTTCATGCAGAATTACTAATGTAACAATCAGCCTGTGAAGCTGCATCAGCACACCCTTCATCTCCCTGGCATTGTGAATCTTTTATGGCGTTTCAATGATTTTCTCCACCCTGTGCCAGACAATTAAAATTCTAATCACTGCCACAGCCGCTGTGAGAGAGAGAAAAAAATCCTTTATTTCTCTGCACTATAGAAGGTGGTCTCAAGGTGTTCTTGGCTGCCAAGGGAACAAAAGAGAATTAGTCTAAGAATGTAGCATAATATGTAATTCACATTTCGATTTGTTTGGTGGGGGTGGTGCAGAGAGATGAAGTCATGTTACAAATTTGCAGTTGCTGATTGATGACCCAAAGCAATAAGATGTGATTTTGGCTCCGAATGCACTGTTTTTTTCTTCTCACAGTTTCAGAGTTCTCCCTCATCTAATTTCCTCTCACAGCAGCCAGTAGAATGTTTGACACTAGGAAAATGTCTGCCAACGAACTTTAGCGGGAGGCAGTTTTTAATTAACAGGGGCCTAGAAAGGTGATAGCCTGAAGGGGCTTAAAGAAATGAACAAGGGGAGGTTGTTCCAGGCTTTTGCAGCCTCTGAAAAGCCAGCCAGATTACTGTTGTCTGTTCTTATTGAACCTTCTCTGTGTTTTTATTGATCCACTTGTCAGGACCTGACAAAAGAACTGCAGGCTGGCAGTTGTTTGTTCATGATGACAGTTCGGGTTCAGACTGTCCCCAGCAACAGTCACCCATTGTTGAACGATTTGGCTAAAAGACTTTTTAATCTGGGCGGATTTATTCATGCATGCAAGCATTCATAAACGAAAGGTGATAACCATTTTTCTTTTTCAAAAACCCTTTCATGTTGTTCATCTTGATTTTTCTTCCTCTTAAAAGAGATGCTGTAATCTTAAAACTACAAAAGGAAAGCATCTCAAACTGAATATATTATATTGAGCAGATGAAATATCATGGAAATATGGTGAGCAAAATAAAAATGAATTATTTTATCAATTATTTTTCAATCTTACTCAGAAGAAAGCTGGCTGATTTACATTCTTTTCTCTCAGCCTAACGCTGAGCAATCAGTAGTTGAAAGCTATACGCTGATGAAAAATTTATTTTGGTGAATAAAATATGCCAGACAGATTAACACCTCTCTGCACAGCATACATTTCTTGCCTCTTTGTGAATTCAGCAGATGATTAAATAATCATGACAGAATATTTACAGGAAATTACTGTTTAACCAATGATGAAATGTTTCTTTTTAAATTCTGTTTGCTGCAGAATTTTATACTGACAGAATTAATTTTCTGCATCAACTACACCCTCATGCCCAATTTTACTAACTCTGCAATGACTGCATTTCCTGAAGGACCCTTTGACTACTCTGAGTTTGAAGTTCCCCTGTACCTAGTGACATCTACCCCAGCCACATCCGTCTATTACAAGTGAGAGTGGATTAATATTGATTTTTGCCTTTGAAGATTGAAGGTTCTTCTTAACACCCATAAATTACACAGCAGCAATGACAAAGATAAGAAAATACTTGTTTCTCTTTGTTCATAAAAGAAATGCTTATCTTATGGTGCTCCATGCTGTGTTTCAAAATCTACCTCAGTGTCCATTTTTACTTAACAAGCAAGGATGAAAGGTAACCAAAAAAACCTCATAAAATAACAGATTTTGTTAGAGTCATGACAGGAATAACAAAACTTAAATTTCAAATGCTAATAGAGTTCTGTCATTTCATTTCTGTGTGAAATGTTCATTGTCTTCAGATGAGCAAAATATTCCTTAAATAATCAGGAGTGATATGTTTGCTGTTACTTCAAAGCAAATAGACTATCTTCCAATGGCTCCACATTATCCCAGTCATTTTACTTCTTAATTAACTTCTAATGGATATGTCTGTGTACTCTTGTGTCAAACTGAGGATAATCTAGAGAGTTGAAGGCCATGATCAAAGTTCAACATTGTCAGTAGTCCAGTCGATCTTCAGCATGTCAATAAAATAGTCACAGCCCATTGTTATCAATCACATATTGAAGCACCAGTGACTTCATTTCACATTCTATTACTTTTTAAAACTGTTGTACAAGTGACTAGGTTTCTTCTCTCCTTGCTTTTGGCTGAATGTAGCGAGGCATTATAATAGATACACCTCAGATATTGATTCTTCATAAAGAGTAACTATCCTCAAAGAGATTGTTTTGCGTATCCTTCCTGTTTGGAGAACTAGAAATGGGAGGGGGCAATTGATTCAGGATTAGAAGCAAGTGGGACTGAAAGTAGCAGTCGCTGGGATTGGAAAGGAGGCAAATTAGACAGGGTAGCAGTGGCACCAAGGTGGAGTGCCTAGTGTTGGTCCACCCTCTTTGAATGTAGGGTGGATGCTGTATTATATTGAGGCATGTCTACTTTTAAAAATGCATCTTGATTGGTTCCATCACAAATAGACCGAGGGGTAAGTTTTACAAGGGGTGGCATGTTGATCATCTGCCTCACTCTCCTAAGTGGAAGTTTTTTGGTGCTGCATCAACTTTAAGCCTGGCTGCCTTGTGGCAGCGCTATATGCTGGGAACTGCCTTAACAATATGAGAGAAGGACTCCTGCCATTCAAATACAAGAAGTCCTATCTTTGAAAATCTGATTGGCCAGCAGCTCAGTGGACCCAGCACCACCAGATCTTTGTGGCTGTTGCTGGGATTGCAGGTAATGTTGAGAAAAACTGAACATTGACCTTCAGAAGAGTCCTGACATTTTGTTGAAGATGGAGTTATCAGATTTATAGATAGAATGGATGCACAGAGGGAGATACCATCTTGGTGGGGAGTGCCTCCAATGGACACAGAGAGCCATTCTAGACTTAGCGGTCAAAGTTCTAGGATGACCACCTTCCCTTCACCTTCCCCCACTCAATATACAATGGAAGCAGATGCATAATAAAATCCTTAGCTGTCCTTTAATTGCCAACTTTAATGACCTCAATAGAACTAAGGACTGAAAGGCTGGGGAGTGCATTATACACCCCTGCAATAATGGGGTCAGGTCTGGGGGTGTGAGCAGGAAGACAGTAAGCTAGCCATCCACTTCACTGTAAGGGCTACACACCTTCAAATACATCACTCCAAGCTTGATTTCCTCTGTACAGCCAACACTTAAACTGTTTGCCTCTGAGCAAATGAATCTTGCAGTAGAGGCCTCAACCAGGAATTACACCTTAGTTACATATGTAAAATGACTAATGTTCCAACTGTGAAGATTATATGCTGAGTTTTTTTTTAACTAATACATTATTATTGCTCTTAACATGAATGCATGCTTTCAGCCATTATATTGGAAGGTCAAAGGCCATTTCATTGAAAAATGAACACTATTGTTAAATTTCTTGTTCTATGATTTTACTTCTCTTGATGTGATCCATCTGCACGTTCTCCTCCAGGCCACACATCATTCTGATTTGGAGCTATTTCCCTGCTCCTTCTTTGCAGCTGGGTCAAAATCCTGAAATCCCTCCCTAATAGCATCATGGATGTACTTACACACCGAGGTCTGCACTGTTCAAGGTGACAGCTCACCATTGCCTGTTCAGGGAGAATTAAGAATGGACAATAAATGTCTGTGAACAAAAATATATATTAAAAATTCTGTCCAGTTGGTATGTATTAACATCCCATCCTGAATCAAATTCACAGAGAAACATCAAAATAGCTATAGTATGATGCAATTTTAAGCAAAGGCATAGAATAATATTGGGAGAAAGTGAGAACTGCAGATGCTGGAGATCAGAGTCGAGAGTGCGGTGCTGGAAAAGCACAGGAGGTGAGACAGCATCTGAGGAGCAGGCGAATTAACGTTTCGGCCATAAGACCCAAAATAACATTGTTTTCATTTCATTACTGTCCCCACCTTGAAGTGTATGTTGTTAGAGTTAGGTGAAGTAGGCCCCCATACTACATTTGAGTTGAATGTCCTCTTTCTGTGTTATACATTTTTTTTGTAATTCTATCTGACTCCATACTTTCTTTTCATTTCTCCAATTTATTTTGTTCCCTTAGCTTCAACGTATTTTTCTGTTTGTATTTGTCTCATCTAACACCTCTTTTATCTGTTGTAGAGTTGGTCTTGGGAGTGGGGGGGGGTGCTCACGTTATTGAGTAGCTAAGTGTCCACAGGGGACAAAACAGTGGCCTACTGTTTTCAATCCATCTTTCTTAAATAGAAACTGCACTGATTATACTGAGAAGCTGCTGTTTCATGTAATTGATGTAATTCTGAAGAAAAGGACCACCAGGCTAGAAAGGTTTCGTAGGTTAGTGGATGGGTTCCGTTGGTTTCAGCTGTTGTTTCAGGGCTGAAGGATCTGTAATAGTTCTTGTTGAGCAGTGCCTTAAAAGGATTATGATGCATTGACTTGGTAGAAGAACAGCTTAGGATCTCAAAGAAGTAAGAGCTATCATCTGGTTTTTCTTGTTCTTTCCATACCAATGTCCATCACATCAGTGTAACTTGTACATGGTTGCTATTTTACAATTAATTACATCTTGTTTAAGACACGAGCTCCTTCTCATTGATGACCAAGTAATTTTCCTTCACCCTATTAGATCAAGCTATCCTTACACATCCTTAGCCTGAACAAATTAACAGTGGCACATAAAGCTCATAAAATGTGCAGCAGTAAGGATTGTTCAGAAAACAGAGTGAAAAACAACAAGGACCCCATTTAGCTGCTCCCTACGTGCCCGCAGTGGTGGAAGTCAGAAGATTTCTCGAGACACAGTGTTAATAAGATTGTTCATGCAGCTTGGAGAGCTGAACATTCATGAAACTACAGAAGACAACATTGTGATAAGATTCAAGAAAGCAGGAATGATAATGAGTGGTAAAAACATTTCAGACCTGGCTAGAGGTATACAGTGGCAGGAAAAGGTTGGCAGTTCCCTGGAGATGAAATATTTGTCATTGCAAAGCAATTATGGAATGAATCAGGCTGAATCTTAACAGAAATCAGTACCCGTTCTGAATTTCATGTCAGGAATTGTTGCTATCTAGTTTCTATCCAGCGCATGGGAGAAAGGGAAACTGCCCATCAATAAGTTGAGATGATATAGGGATGGGATGTTAATAAGCATAAATAGGACTCACTGGGGAGACTCTCATCTCCCCTTTCAACAGTTGGTTAGAAAAAAGGGTTTTTGTGCTGTCAACATTGAGAAGCTTCTTACTGGGAGAAAGTGAGGACTGCAGCTGCTGGAGACCAGAGTTGAAAAGTGTGATGCTGGAGAAGTGCAGCAGGTCAGTCAGCATCCGAGGAGCAGGAAAATCGACGTTTCGGGCATAAGACCTTCTTCAGGAATCGCTTCTTACTGGCCATCTCGTATGATTTTCTCAAAGAACAATCCATCTTCCGCAACTACACTGGCCCCACCCCCCATCTTTTCCTTCGCTACATTGATGACTGTATCGGCGCTACCTCGTGCTCCCACGAGGAGGTTGAACAGTTCATCCACTACACTAACACCTTCCACCCCGACCTCAAATTCACCTGGACAGTCTCGGACTCCTCCCTCCCCTTCCTAGACCTTTCTGTTTCTATCTCAGGCGACCGAATCAACACGGACATCTACTACAAACCAACCGACTCCCACAGCTACCTGGACTACACCTCCTCCCATCCTGCCCCCTGTAAAAACGCCATCCCATTCTCCCAATTCCTTCGTCTCCGCCGCATCTGCTCCCAGGAGGACCAGTTCAAAATACGTACAACACAGATGGCCTCCTTCTTCAAGGACCGCAATTTCCCCCCCGACGTGGTTGACGGTGCCCTCCACCGCATCTCCTCCACTTCCCGCTCCTCTGCCCTTGAGCCCCGCCCCTCCAACCGCCACCAGGACAGAACCCCACTGGTCCTCACCTACCACCCCACCAATCTCCATGTACAGCGCATCATCCGCCGTCACTTCCGCCACCTCCAAACAGACCCCAGCACCAAGGATATATTTCCCTCCCCTCCCCTATCAGCTTTCCGTAGAGACCACTCCCTCCGCGACTCCCTTGTCAGATCCACACCCCCCACCGACCCAACCTCCACTCCCGGCACCTTCCCTTACAACCGCAGGAGGTGCAACACTTGCGCCCACACCTCCCCCCTCACTTCTCTCCAAGGCCCCAAAGGAAACTTCCATATCCGCCACAGATTCACCTGCACCTCCACCCACATCATCTACTGCATCCGCTGCAGCCGGTGTGGCCTCCTCTATATTGGGGAGACAGGCCGCCTACTTGCGGAGCGATTCAGAGAGCACCTCTGGGCCACCCGGACGAACCAACCCAACCACCCTGTAGCACAGCATTTCAACTCCCCCTCCCACTCCACCGAGGATATGCAGGTCATTGGACTCATCCACCGCCAAACCACAACAACGCGACGGTCGGAGGAGGAGCGTCTTATCTTCCGACTGGGAACCCTCCAACCACAGGGGATGAACTTGGACTTCACCCGTTTCTTCATCCCCCCTCCCCCCACCTTGTCTCAGCCGAATCCCTCCAGCCCGGCACCGCCTTCCTGACCTGCAGTCTTCTTCTTGACCTCTCCGCCTCCATCCTACTCCGACCTATCACCCTCACCTTGACCTCTTTCCACCTATCACATTTCCAACGCCCCTCCTCCAAGTCCCTCCTCCCTACCTTTATCTTCTCCTGCTGAACACTCTCTGCTCATTCCTGAAGAAGGGCCTGTGCCCGAAACGTCGAATCTCCTGTTCCCTGGATGCTGCCTGACCTGCTGTGCTGTTCCAGCAATAAAGTTTCAACTCAAATTTCTTGCCCAAGCTCGTGCCTGAGAAGTCTCTGCCTTTTCAATATCCAAAGTCTGAAGGGAAAGCATTCTGTAGAATAATGAAACTGGAAAACCACCTGAAGTTGTAAAGTCAAAGATTTGAGAGGGAGAAGCTGGTGAAGTAATTATGTTCACAAATGTATAAATGTTCATAATGGAAAAAAAGCTTGGAGTGAGATGTTATATATGGGTGTAAAGGTCTAAAAATGTTAATACTGAGGAGTGCTTTAAACACAATTCGCAATGCTGCTGGTTATATGGATGTAAAGGAAAAACAGCCTGGGATCTCAAGGGAGTAAGACGAACCATCTGCATCTTCCTCATTGTTTCTGTGTAACTTGTGAATAATTGCTACAATGCAACAAACTATATCTTCTTTAAGACTACAGTCTCTTCTTGTGAGATTACCAAATGATTCACCTTTACCACAGTAGCTGGAACAAGCCATGTATATTCCTATCCTGAAAGAGGATGATGGCAGTAAATCTATTGTGCTTTCTTCAAGTAAACAACACTGCCAATATCTAACTCATTCCTTTCTTATACCTTAGCCCACATAGCATATGCTACTCAGACTGATTTCTTGTTGAGACAGATGTCTTGAAGTTTATTGATAACACTAATTATTAATGCTAGTATAAGGTATCAGACTTACAAATAGCGTGTCTTCTATGCTTACTGATGTTACAATTATATTGTATTACTGCAACACTACACATTGCTGATTGACTGACTATACACCTCACTGACTCTATTGCACTGACTCTACCAAGATGTGAAAAGTACCTGTAGACTGGAATGTCACTTGTTGTGGTATCTCCAAACTGTCTTAAAGGTACACTGCCTTTCTGAGATCTATACAATAATAAAACAAAATCCACCTCATAGTGAGCCAGAGTACAGAGAGCTCATATAAGATGATGAGCTCTGGTGTGTGCTGCTCATTCACATTAATCATGATGACACTACTCGCGACGATGAATCTGAGAAGAGGTTATAAGGAGGAAAGAGGCCTGGAAGGACTGCAATCAACACGGATTAGGAATAGGTGATGATGAAGTCAGTTTCTGGAGTTTGGTCCCAAAGATCAGTGTCACAAAATGCCAAATAACTTGAAGTAGGTAGTGAGGAGCAGGGAAGATCATTGCAACACAACCCACCACACTCCTTAATGTATCATACCCCATCACTCACCCATTACCACTCCACTGGCACACAGGATTTACATCTAATAACCAGGTACTACTGTGATGGTACTATGGTTTTAAGAGGTGTATTTTGTTCTTTTTTTCTGAGAGAGTTTGATACAAAGATACTGAGTAGTCTGCTCAAAACCAGGAGGGTAAACACCTTGTCAGGCCTTGGTTTTATTTACAAAGTTGGAATAATAGAAGCAGCCTGAAAGGGGTTTAACTCCCACAGAACCAGGATTTTTTGTTTTAGCTTTCAGCAGTTGTTGGGTCTTGAAGCTGGATGTGGAAGCTTTTATTCCTCTCTCTGTTACAGCTAAAAGCTGGGGTTCTCCTCCTGCTGTGAGAATTGCATGTGAGACAATCTATTATACTGAATTTGCCTTTGCCAAGGGTGTGTTTATGCGATGTTGCTATATTGGAGTAGTTAATTAGTAATAGTTAATATATAGATTATTTTACTCAGCATTTCAGTAGAGTTACAGTTAAGTCAATTGTTTTCTTTTTGTTTTGTCTGTATTTTAACTGTAGTGTAAAAATAAAGTGTGTTTTGCTTAAAGTCGATAGTTTGACCAATCAAATTGCATCTGGAATACAATGCCTTACCCTTACCTTTAAAATAAAGTTAGGATCTAGAATGTCTTTTTAATATATTTTGAAGTTGGTTGCTCTGGTCCATAACACTGCACATCCCTCTCACTAACATTACAATGATGCCAGCCTCACCCTCAACTCTCACTGCCACCACATATCTCCCCTGTTAGCTGTGGTAAGGTATAACGTTCAAGCACAAAGCTACACAATCACTGACATTACATCCTCTCTCATGTGGCACAAGTTGGCACACAATAACAGGGAACAAAGGGACAAAGGTACTAGAATATCTTGAGTCCTACAGCAGTGATCATGGATCTAGTGAGACAGAGTCCATGGTAACTGCCAAGCTGACAACACAAAGAATGATTGTGTGTTCTGCCTTGATGTCTCTTCTCATCTCTCAGCTCACCCTCATCCTGGTATCTTACAAAATGTGCAGATGGTAAGACCATAAATCTCTTCTTCTTTATAACCAGCCCCAATTCCCACCTTAAATCTCCTCATTCTGATTTTTTGCTTTCAGACACCAAGACCGGTTGCTTGTCCAGTCAGCTTGAAGGTAGAGAGGAAACAACAGGCACAGGGTTTCTGAAGGGGTCCCATCATTTGCTGTGACCCTTGTAGCCACCTGTTCAATTGCTGCACTTGTGTCAGTATCAAGAATGTGCTAGGAATGGCTCCTTCTGAGTAAGTGGGTATGAGTGGGCTGCAGTCAGATAAAAGGAAAAGATAGTTTATATGCCACCTCACCGGAAGACAAAGTCATGGAGAAGTTCTTTTACAGGGGACTGAGATGAGGACAATAATGGAATGACAAACAGGAGAATACTGAGAGTAATGCACACTAAAACATTGAATGCATTTGTTAGCCTGCTAGACAGCCTTCTGGTGCTCTCAAGAATTTTGAAATTATCTGGCTTCAAATTGACAAAGGACATGATGCAGAGATTTTCTACAAAATGATGTTTGTGGGATGTGCTTTGAGGATTCACATTTAAACATCCTGGACGATGGTTCATTCTTAATACTGAACAGATACCTGGGCTTTTATTTTTAAAAAGGGCCACTAAAAGACAATTTACACTTCTTGGAGGTCACACAGTGTGTTAATTGCTTGGATCTATTCACTGGATTTCACATGCCGTGGGATATTGTTTGGGATATTGTTTGGAGTATAGTTACAGTATAGCCTGCTGCAAGAGGGAAGCTCTAGAGCCCATCTTCTGCCTATCTCAGAAAACTGTTTTGGTGAGTCCTTGCTGATAATGGGAACACAGCTCCAGCTGAAAAGTCTCTGATTTCTCAACAATTCCTGAACAGAATATGTAAATGCCCCAGGACGCTGACTGAATGCCACTCTTGAAAATGTCATACCTATTTTTTTTTTCTTCAAGGATTAATAATTATTGGCCATAGTGTTTAATTTTGACAAATTTAATATCTGTAGAGAAAGTTTTTTTAAGAATATGTGTGCTTGTATGTGGGTTTAATTTCGAATAGTGTGGTGTGACCAAGTGACGGAGTACTCTCCAATCCCGGATGTAACTCTGAGCATGTGCAATTTCCAGAAGTTGCTATGTAATTTATTATTTCATTGTAGTGTTGGCGACCACACCATTTTTTTAAAATCACAAAATCATGCAGATTTATTCTGTATATATTCAAAGATTAAAAAAAATCAACCTAGCCTTAACACCAGCTGTCATTAGACCAAATAACAGTGAAAGTAACACCCATTGAGATTAAATGTTTGCATCATAGAAGTTTACAAAATTGTGCAAAACCTATCAACTAAATTTTGTTATTAAAGTATCTAGTTAGTTTTGCCACTTAATGAGGCTTTCACTGTTATTTCTGAGTACTGTTGGAAAAAAAGACATGTTTTGAAAGTCTTTTTCTTCCTTTCATCAGGGCAATGCACAATAATACCAAAGCAAAGAAACTCTGACAATTGTACTGCAGAGAGGAGTGTTTTCATTGGTTGTTAGTAGTTTCTGATTGGTAGAGGTATGACCAATGTAGAGAATGGAGAATGTCCAATGGAGAATGTATCAAATAATGACATTTGACAGTTAACTGCCAGGCTTTGCTTAACTTTGGTGTACAAATTTCAGTGCTAGTATGATACCAGGTATGTAAATGGTATGTTGCAAAAACTGGTGGATCACATCGTATCTCTTTTGACATTGACAACAAGCATAGTGGTGACCTTAAGCAATCAGCACACACAAAACTCACAACACACTGGCTAACATTAGATTGGACTCTGCAACTGAACAACATTTGCTACATAATCCTGAGTGTGTGAAGAATTATGCTGAAAACCAATTTTGGTTTGTCAGTCAGGTTTGCAGTGTGTCACTCTCATGTACACTGGATGGTATGTATATTAATACAGAGGCCCTGTTGTTTGCAGAAAGAACATGTACACACACTGCACCAGTTTCACAAAATGATAGAATCCATAAGTACAGAAAGAGGCTATTCAGCCCACTGAGTTTGCACTGACCCTCCAAAGAGCAGCTTACCCAGATCCAGTCCCCTATTCTATCACATGATTAATCCACCTAACCTGCACATTATAAACAATTAGCCCAGCTAATCCACCTAACCTGCATATCTTTGAACTGTGGGTGGAAACCTATGCAGACACGGGGGAGAACATGCAAACTCCGCACAGACATTCGCCAGAAGCTGGAATCAAATTTGTGTCCCTGGTGCTGTGAGGCAGCAGTGCCTACCACAGAGCCACCATACTAGCCCAACCCAATAAAATAGATTACAGTCATTTGCTGATTTATTTCTTAGGCAATGCCCTGAACGATCTTGGTTTAACATTTAAGGAAATCTTACCAGTTTACATTAAGTGGTGCCTTCTCCATAGCTACTAATCTCTCCTAATCAGAGTGCACTTTCCAACCAGTCGGTATTCTCCACTCAAGTCCCTATTAACATTCCCCTTGAGTTGGCATTCTTATGAATTTCTCTGATGTATTCAAGACAAAATGCTTTGACAAAATGTCCCTTTTTGACAGCAATACTTGAGTCTGTACTACTAAATTACTATTGGTTTCTTTTTTAGATATTTGTGCCACCCAATCCAATAATGGTGCATTCAGTGAAAGAGTTGCTTTGGAGTAAAGTTAATGCCTAGTTACCCCCTCCCTACCATCCCCCACACAATTCTGCCAGGCTGGTATATCACTCCTGATGTACAGAATTGAATGCTGCATTCTAAATGAGCTGCTCTGATCAGAACTTAACACATCTTGAACATAACCTCCGTCCCTTTGTAATCTAGCCCCCTTGGAATGAAGGGTAGCCTTTTAAAATTATTTTTGAACACATTCACTAGATTGCTAAAGAAAAACAACAAACTTTTGAAAAATGTCTTCAAAACAGCCTGGCATATTGATGTTTAAACTATTTCATAGTGTGACAGAGTAGGAATTTATACCTGTAATCCCTCACGTCCAAGTACCCAATCTCAGCTGTGTTGTTAACAGTGTAAGGGAAATTGTAGAACAAGAGGGAAGAGAAACACAGAAAGCAGATTAATAGCATTGCCATAATTCATTCAATCCAAGATTAGAAAAAAGACAAGATTAAGGAGAGGCAAAGGAAGCTTTGTGTTGAATTCTAACATTTGATTTGCAAAATATTAAGGTTATTAAGATGTAAATATTCCCAGATAACTCACCTTAAAACATTCTGTCCAATTTGAAAGCAAATTGGTGGCAAAGTTACAGGACAGGGCAATGCTGATAACCACAATCTAAAGCAATTTAATCAGATTGCCTATGTATGATGAATACAACAGAGAAATGAAAAAGGGAGCAAGTATTTCTGTGATGTTTTAGGGTACCCTTGAGTATTGAAAAGCAAAGTATGTTTTCACAAGTCTTAAAAAGATGCAAAGTCAAAACAAAATGGACAAAATACCAATTAATTACATTCTGAAGTGGTTTTCCAAAAGCTGTAAATAACAAGCAATCTGTTATAAGGAGAGAATATGCTGGAAACACACAGGTTAGGCAGCATCTGTGGAGAGAAGAAAGGATCTGGGGGAGGAATTTAGTTTTGGCATCACATTTCCATCATCATTTGGAGAACTTTCAAGAATTCCATGTCATCTTTCTTCAGGAAGCTCAACACTGATCCTTATCTGGTCAGCTTCAGGTCTTCGGTGCAATTAAGTCTCACAGGTTGGGAAAAGTACTGGGGGAATGGGACATCACTTTGAATTCTGTCTGATTCTTGGGTCACCACTCAATCCCAGTTGCCTCAAAAGTAATTGGGTAAGTGATTATGTCTAACTGTCCTCCTGGCACTAGTAGGTGGGTTTCAGCCCCTACTCACCTCTCACTAAGTACAGGACATTTTTCCTGCCTCTGAGAGATAGACCCAGCTGTTTCATGCAATTCTCCCACATTCCTGTCATCCGGCTTGCTCTAACAGGCACATCCTAAATTCTGTCCATTGTTTGAGGTCAATCAATCCATTAGCCTGCCTTGACAATCAACGCACTGCTCATGTGAGTTTCTGGTCCCGAATACTTGGCAGCAGCTGTCTGACACAGAGATGAAAAACAGAGACATTGGCAGTTAGTCAGGTTTTTTTAAACAGAAAGCTTCAGGGTCATGTCAGCCTCAGAAGCTTTGTATGCAGAGGGGTAGTTAAATATTATTGGTCCTGAAATTCCACAGAGCCACTGGTAATACCTCAGCTGCATCAGGTTTCACTGGAGTGACTTGTTGCCAGCAGCTACTTTGTTAACTGTTTTGGTCTAGGATCTGTTTGGATGATTTACAACAATTCAATTTATGGCTAGCTTCTTAAAACTAAACTTATCACGCACTGCACCTTCTCACTTTCTTGCAATTTTGATGCATTCCTGTTTTAACCAGCATTGCTTTAGGAGTTAGAGTCAATGGTGAATATACTCCTGGTTCTTTTGGCACTCATGCATCAAGAATACACTGCAAGATCAAGTTACTTAAATATGCTGGTTTTGCAGTATAATAGATGTGAAAGAAGCTTGTTGATCCTAAACCATATTAGCTGGTCTGTAAAGTGACCCAAATGCATAATTTTAGATAAAGCTTAAGTTGTATTAAATTTTCTGAAAACTGTTAATTTTAAGGATACATTGATTCTTTAGCCTACTATCAATAATTTCTGCCTCTGTGATATTTATTCAATAATCCCGTGTCGGCAGTGAAGCCTGTTTACAAAAACCTCAGTGATAAGAACATTCAATTTCTATGAATGATTAAAAATAAGAAGCTCTACCTTTTCCATAATTAAATCACGCATTCAGAGGATAAGAGATTATAAAAACTATCTACTTGTGAAACATGTTTCTTGAGAAGGTATGAATAGAAATGCACTTGGGCTCTATTTCAGTTTCCTTTGAACAAAATGCCAAAGTTATTATTCAATGTACACAGCTGTGAATTATATATATATTGTCAGAATATTAGTTCTGAATATAAATTAATAATAAAGTAATTAAAGAATAATACTAATCAGATTAGGCCTGACCCAAAGATTTCAACTTTTTCAATTGTATGGCTTGTGTGGAGCATGAGTAATGGTATTCAAAAAGAAAGTATTGAGTAATAAATGTGGAATCAAAGTATGGGTCAGAATTGGAGCCTTGTACTCACACACTGTTGCAATAATATAGAATCTTTGGCAACCAGAATGGCACACAAGTCAAAACAGACTGTCTGAAATTCTACTGAGAGTGCATCAGTGGCACAAATTCATTTGCTCTACACATTTCACATTTCCATTTCATAGAAGGGATCCATCATTGTCCCCTCATTTACAAACTATTGATGTGTTGTCAGTGCAATTTGTGTCCCTGTGTTGAAGTATAGAGTCCAAAAGGAGATAGATTCCATTTCCTACCAGGGCATAATTACACCAGTGCAGTGTATCTGCATCTGCAATTCCCGTCCTCTGCAAATGTTCTAATGAATTTTATACCATACAATACAGCATGGGAACAGGCCTTTTGGCTCACCAAACCTGCTCCAATTCCTAATCCTTATTTAGATCTGTTACTTATTGGCCATACACAGCTTCTATCCCTCTGTTCACCTCCCATTCATGTGACTAGCAAAATATGCCTTAAACATTGCTAATGTGATAGCTTCCACCACCTCTACAGGCAGTGAGTTTCAGGCACCCACCACCCTTTGTGTGAAACATTTGCCCCGCCTTTCTCCCCTAAAATTTCCCCCTCTCACTTTGAACCTATGTCCTCTTATAGTTGTCCTTCCCATCTTGGGAAAAAAAGCCTAACTATTCACCCAATCTATGCCTCACATAATTTTGTAGATCTCTGCAGGTCGCCCATCAGCCTCTGTCTTTCCAGTGAAAACAATCTTGAGTTTATCCAACTTCTCATGACTAAAACCCTACAGACCCGGGGCGGTAGACTAGTAAACCTTCTCTGCACTCTCTCTAAAACATCCACATCCTTATGGTAGTGTGCTGATCAGAACTGTATGCAATATTCTAAATGTGGCTTAACTAAAGTTTTAAACAGTTGTAACATAAATTGTCAACTTTTATATTCGGTTCCCTGGCCAATGAAGGCAAAGTGCTGTACGCCTTCTTGACCAATTTCCCCACCTGAGTTGCCACTTTCAGATCTGTGGATATGCAAGCCAAGATCCCTCTGTATGTCAATGCTCCTCAGGGTTCTGTCATTTATTGTTATGAGTCGCAACTGAATTTGATCTTCCAAATTGCATTACCTCGCATTTGGCCAGATTAAACTCCATCGCTATTTCTCTGACCAAATCTGCACTGTATCGATATGTATCCTTTGACAATCCTCCTGACAATCTGCAACTCCACCAATTTTGATGTCACCTGCAATCCTACCAATAAGACCACCAACATTTCCCTCTAGATTATTTATATATATTATAAACAGGTACTGCCCCTCCTTCCATTAACAGCTTCGGATGAAAGGATACTCTCAACCAAAATCTGAGGTACCAATAGTGTTGATCAAATAGCCTGTCTCCACATTGTAGGGATTCTATTCTATTCCAATAATCAGAGAACATTATTGTAACTGGGATATTAGTGCTGTTGTTAACAGTACAATTTAAGGGATGAACTCTGAGCTCAGTGTCTCTCTCCTTCCCTGTGATCAGTAAAGACTGGTTCGTATGGTTCAACACTGAGCTTTCAGACTGATCTTCTTAAGATGGCTGCCCCAGTACAGATCAAAGCCTCGAGATATCTTCAAGAGGTGGGGTTTGGGCTATAGAAACAGTTCATCCTGGATGTGATGCCTTGTCAACGGCTCGACTTCCTTAAGGAAGTCAATATTCAGAGAATTCTCACTGAAATTGTTTCCTGGAGCTTAGTGTTGCTCTCCCAGTATTCTGAATTACTAGGAATGCTGTGTGGTGGGTGGGGTTTGGATGTGATGGAGAATTCGGAGCAGTACAGGAGACAGTGAGGAGATTTATGGTCTTGGAGGAAATGCAATGTAGACATGTCTCACAGATAGATGTTAGTACAGCTTTGAGAGACATGCCCATAATATCATCATCATATCATAGCATGTGATCCGAAACTGTGACGATTTCTGACTCCATCTTAACTAAGATCATTTAAAACATGATTCACTGATGAAAATGTGCCCCTGTTTGTAGCTGAATAGTTTAATATTAACCCAGTCACTGATGCGCCTGTGACTGTTATATAAATATATGTAACAAATCCAGAGTCTCATCTTTTTTCTTTTCAAGTACTAATTCAACTCCCTTCAGAATATTACTATTGAGATTTCTATCAATGCATTCTCGATCTTAACTTACTGTCAAAAAAGAAAATCTTCTTGTCTTCTTTCTCATTTTTTTCACCAACTACCTTAAATCTGTATCCCTGGTTACTGATTCTTCTGCCAAACACTTGAGGCAGTTGTGACATGTGAGACACATGTTTGTTCATTATGTGACCTAATTATTTGACTATCAATGTACTCATCCTGCTAACATAGCAGGCAGTAAAATAGGAAGTTAAAATTCACACAACATCAGGTTATAGTTCAACAGATTTATTTGGAAGGACAAGTTCAGGTGAGTTGGCCATACTAAATTGCCAAGACAGCAATAAATATAGGGTAGGGGAATGGGTCTGGATGGGTTACTCTTTGGAGAGTCAGTGTGGACTTGTTGGGCCTAAGGGCCTGTTTCCATACTGAAGGGAATCTAATCTAATCTAATCAATTGAATATTTCAGATCATGTCTTGTTCTTTTGTTCTGATGAAGAGTCCGGGACTCTGCTTTCTTCCCACAGATGCTGCCAGGCCTGCTGAGTTACACCAGCTATTTCTGTTTCTGTTTCAGATCTCTACCATCTGTAGTTCTTTGTTTTATTCTAGTTCTTGTGTTATGGGAGCTAACATAAGTATTGTCTTATTAGGTACAAATCCCCTGCTAAAGGCAAGACACACACCAAATAAATGGATCAACATTTCTCTGAGTTAGATAATGAAGGACCAGGAACTCACCCATTCCTAATGTCTTTTGTGGAAGCAGATTCCTCAAAGGAGACAGATTTAATGATCTAATGGGGTGGCATGGTGGCTCAGTGGTTAGCACTGCTGCCTCATAGTGCCAGGGACCCAGGTTTGATTCCAGCCTTGGGTGACTGTCTGTGTGGAGTTTGCACATTCTCCCCATGTCTGCATGGCTTCCTTCCGGGTGCTCTGGTTTCCTCCAACAGTTCATAGGATGTGCAGGTCAGCTGAATTGGCCATTCTAAATTGTCCATAGTGTTAGGTGCATTAGTCAGAGGGAAATGGGTCTGGGTGGGTTACTCTTCAGAGGGTTGGTGTGAACTTGTTGGGTCGAAGGGCCTGTTTCCACACTGTAGGGAATCTAATCATATTGAGGGAGCAAATGGTAAAAACAACAGAAATGCAGTCACACGGCACAGAAAATTACCTTTCAGGCTCCCATTAAAGTACTGACTCTTTGGAAGAGCAATCTTCCAAAGTCTTGTGTACAAGTCTTGTGTATTTATTCTTTATCCAGAACCTGATTTTTTTTTCTTTTCAAGTACTCATTCAACTACCTTTAGAAAATTACTATTGACATTTTCATCAATGCATTCCCAATCTTAACTTACTGTGAAAAAAAATCTTCTCGTCTTCTTTGTCATTCTTTTTCACCAATTACCTTAAATCTGTATCCCCGTTACTGACTCTTCTGCCAAACACTTGAGGCATTTGTGACATGTGAGACACATGCTTGTTCATTATGTGGCCTAACTATCAACGTACAAATCCTGCTAACATAGCAGGCAGTAAAATCAGAGCGATTCTTGGTTAGTCGTGTGATGGAAAGGCAGTTCAACCCTCTATCACTATCAATAGGTTTTGACTGTGAAATTAATGTCAAAGTAAATGATGATGTGAAGATGCTGATGTTGGACTTGTGGTCAAAGCTAAAAATCACAAAACACCAGGTTATAGGCCAACAGATTTATTTGGAAGTACAAGCTTTTGGAGCTCTGCTCCTTCGTCAGGTAGCTAGTGGGTCAGGATCATAGGTCACAAAATTTATATTAAAAGATGAAAGTGTCATACAACTGATGCAAAGTATTGAGCAAACCTAGATTGCTGTTAACTCTTTAATAACTTAGAATGGGTTGCAGGTTTCAAGTGATTAATATGTAAATCCCAAAACTTCTTTCAAGTCACAGTCTCAAGATAACTAAAGGTTTTATTAAAATAAAGGTGACATCTCAGTTCAGAGAAGGCATTAAAAGTGTGAGGTTAGAGTCTGTCCGTACCCGAAACTTGAGTCAGACTGGTTCTATTTCCAAATAGGAATTTATAACATGTCACATAGACTGTGTGCTTTTTGAACAAAATAGAAAATATCTGCAAATGCAAATTCACCCAACAGATTTACATGGGCGTGTGCATGGTTTTGTGTGTGTGTGAGGGAGAGAAAGAGAATGTGTGTGTGGGAGAAAGGGAGAGAGTGTGTGAGTGTATGTGTGTGCATGTGTGCGTGCTTGATTGTGTGCTTGAGTGTGACGGAGTATATGCCTGTGAGAGAGTGTGCATGTGAGTATGAGTGTAGGTGTGTATGTCTGAGAGAGAGCGTGTGTATGAGAGAGGGTCTGTGTGGGTGTATGAGTGTGATCATGTGTAAGAGTGTGTGTGTATGTGTGTAATGCTGTCTAACAAACTTTCTAAGTGATCTGTCATACACTGATCAAGCCATGAAGAGTTGAATATAATGTATCATCATTTTGTATTTCCTATTGGAGGAAAGTAGCAAATTTATGGGTTGCTTTCCATTTCTTGACCTTTTTCTTTGTCCAGCTAATTAGTCTTTAATTTACACATTCTGACATTTTGAAACATATCTAGTACCTCTACATCATAGATTGTCACAGACTTCCTCTAATTTCTTTTTCCTATTGTCTTTGCAAATGGAGTGTTCATATGGGGGAGATTTGGAAGGTTAAAGAAAGATAAGATATTACTGAGTGTAATGAATTGGGTAATGATAATCAGAAGGTGACAAAAAGTAACAGAGCACTCAAACATAACAATGCACAGGCAAACAAAGTCAGATTGAGAGTTAAAAAAATATAAAAATACAGAATTAAAGAATCTTCATCTGAATGATCACAGCATTAATAACATGAAGCATGAACTGAAAGTATAAATGGAAGTAAATGAGTATGATATGATAGCGATTACAAAATGATTGCAATGTGACCAAGGCTGTTCAAAGGTATTTTGCATTTCAGAAGGACAGGAGGAAAAGAAAAGGAAATTCAGTAGTTCTGTTACTCAAATATGAAATCAGTACAGTGCTGAGGTCTTGCCTAGATTCAGGACATCAAGAATTTGGATCAACTTGAGTCGAGAGAAGAAATAGGAAAGGAAATAAAGCACTGGTGTTGGAAATTAGATCCCTTTAAAACTGAATTTTTTGAATATTTTCTAAATAGCAAGAGATTTCATATAACGGCTATTACAGCAGTAATTAACTTTCCAAATTTCCTGCACATTGAAAAAAAAGAGATGAATAACTGAGGTCACCATGCCCCATTTAACTCGTGACAACAATTTATCTGGTGCCCCATTTGCTCTATTGTCAGTGTATTATTTGGGAAAATAAGATGATTTTGTTCTAAGAAAGAACGTTAACCTACTTCTCAGATGAAGGCAGCAAGGGGACAATGACCATTCTGACATCATGAGTACGTGGTCATTAGCTGAGAGGGTTCAGACAGATGATGGACACAACATAGATCTCCAGCTACCAAATTAAGTCATATCACCAGGGAGAGGTGGGAAGAGAGAGAGAGAAAATCCAGTGCAACAAGCCACCATTAGGAAGCAGCAATCATAATATGGTAGAGTTCAGTCTGCAGTTTGAAAGAGAGAAGGCAAAATCGGATGTAATGGTGTTACAGTTAAATAAAGGTAATTATGAGGGCATGAGAGAGGAACTGACGAAAATAGACTGGAAGCAGAGCCTAGCAGGGAAGACAGCAGAGCAAAAGTGGCAGGAGTTTGTGGGTAAAATTGAGGACACTGTACAGAGGTTCATCCCCAAGAAGAGAAAGATTATCCGGGGAGGGATTAGACAGCCATGGCTGACAAAGGAAGTCCGGAAATCTATCAAAGAAAAAGAGAGAGCCTATAAAGTGGCCAAGAGCACTGGGAAATCAGAAGATTGAGAAGGCTACAAAAACAAACAGAGGATAACAAAGAGAGAAATAAGGAAGGAGAGGATCAAATATGAAGGTAGGCTTCAATACATAAGAAACAAACGACAGGCAAGTGTAGACATTGGGCCACTTCAAACTGATGCTGGAAGCCTAGTGATGGGAGATAAGGAAATAGCTGGAGAACTTAATAAGTACTTTGCGTCAGTCTTCACAGTGGAAGACATGAGTAATATCCCAACAATTAAAGGGAGTCAGGGGGCTGAGTTGAGTATGGTTGCCATTACAAAAGAGAAAGTGCTAGAAAAGCTAAAAGGTCTTAAAATTAATAAATCTCCTGGCCCTGATGGGTTACATCCTAGAGTTCTGAGGGAGGTGGCTGAGGAAATAGTGGAGGCGTTGGTTGAGATCTTTCAAAAGTCACTGGAGTCAGGGAAAGTCCCGGATGATTGGAAGATCGCTGTTGTAACCCCCTTGTTCAAGAAAGGATCAAGGCAAAAGATGGAAAATTATAGGCCAATTAGCCTAACCTCAGTTGTTGGTAAAATTCTAGAATCCATCATTAAGGATGAGGTTTCTAAATTCTTGGAAGAGCAGGGTCGGATTAGAACAAGTCAACATGGATTTAGTAAGGGGAGATCGTGCCTGACAAACCTGTTGGAGTTTTTTGAAGAGGTAACAAATAGGTTAGACTGGGGAAACCCAGTGGATGTGGTCTACCTAGATTTCCAAAAGGCCTTTGACAAGGTGCCACACGGGAGGCTGCTGAGCAAGGTGAGGGCCCATGGTGTTCGAGGTGAGTTACTGGTATGGATTGAGGATTGGCTGTCTGACAGAAGGCAGAGAGTTGGGATAAAAGGTTCTTTTTCGGAATGGCAGCCGGTGACAAGCGGTGTCCCGCAGGGTTCAGTGTTGGGGCCGCAGCTGTTCACATTATATATTAATGATCTGGATGAAGGGACTGGGGGCATTCTAGCGAAGTTTGCCAATGATACAGAGTTAGGTGAACAGGCAGGTAGTACTGAGGAAGTGGGGAGGCTGCAGAAGGATCTAGTCAGTTTGGAGGAGTGGTCCAGGAAATGGCTGATGGAATTCAATGTGAGCAAATGCGAGGTCTTGCACTTTGGAAAAAAGCTTAGAAGCATGGATTACTTTCTAAAAGGTGAGAAAATTCGTAAAGCCAAAGTACAGAGGGATCTGGGAGTGCTAGTTGAGGATTCTCTAAAGGTAAACATGCAGGTTGAGTCCATGATTAAGAAAGCGAATGCAATGTTGTCAATTATCTCAAGAGGGTTGGAATATAAAAGCACTGATGTGCTCCTGAGATTTATAAAGCTCTGGTTAGGCCCCATTTGGAGTACTATGTCCAGTTTTGGTCCCCACACCTCAAGATGGACATACTGGCACTGGAGCGTGTCCTGCGGAGATTCACACGGATGATCCCTGGAATGGTTGGTCTAACATATGAGGAACAGCTGAGGATCCTGGGATTATATTCATTGGAGTTTAGAAGATTAAGGGGAGATCTAATAGAAACTTACAAGATAATACATGGCTTGGAGAGGGTGGACGCTAGGAAATTGTTTCCGTTAGGCGAGGAGACTAGGACCCGTGGACACAGCCTTAGAGTTAGAGGGGGTAAATTCAGAACAGAAATGCGGAGACATTTCTTCAGCCAGAGAGTGGTGGGTCCGTGGAATTCATTGCCACAGAGTGCAGTGGAGGCCGGGACGCTAAATGTCTTCAAGGCAGAAATTGATAAATTCTTGATGTCACAAGGAATTAAGGGCTACGGGGAGAATGCGGGTAAGTGGAGTTGAAATGCCCATCAGCCATGATTGAATGGCGGAGTGGACCCGATGGGCCAAATGGCCTTACTTCCGCTCCTATGTCTTATGGTCTTATTTTCTTGGGACAAGATCAGGGTTTCCCCTACTTTGGCCCGAGGGGAAAATATGTTATTATTATCAAAGGTTACAAGATATCAAGGATGAACACTCCCTCACTGCGACCCAGACCCTCCATTTGATAGATTGGCTTGGGGATTGGTAAAATGTTTGCATATTTCATAAGTAATATATTTCTTTACTTTGCTTAATTGAATAAAATCAAAACTGCTGCATTTTAGTAAATTTAATAACGCATTTGAAAATTGCTGACAAATAGTCAACTGCCTACATTAGGTAACTGTGATCACAAATCCTAAAAATCCAACACTTGTATGAGTAATGTATATTCTCCTTAATAGTATCTACTAGGACAGAATACATATTGAGAAATAATAGTGCCTTCTAAGAAAACCATTGCAATAATCATGGATAACTGTAATCTTCACATTGAAATTAAATTGGCAAAGATAGTCTGGAGGTTCTCAGAACACATTCTGAATCTGATCACAGGCAGGCTGTTTTGAACCAGCCAATATATTATGAGACAAGTATGGTAAAAAGGGATATAGATAGCTTAAGTGAATGAGCAAAATATTGTCACAAAATATAATACTGAAATATATGAAGTCAACATTGACAGAGTGGAAAAGCATAATGTTATTTAAATGGAGAGAGATTGCAGAGTGCTCCAGAGCAGAATGATACTGTGTCCTTGCACATTAATCACAAATTGTTAGCAGGATTTGCAAATAATTCAGGAGACAAACTGAACAATGACCTTTATTGCAAGGCAGGTTGATTATACAATGAGCAAAACAGAAAATGCTGGAGAAATTCATCAGGTTTGGCAGCATCTGTGGAGAGAAAGAGAGTTAACATTTTGAGTCCAGTGACCTTTCTTCAGAATTATTGGAGTATAAATATAGGGAAATCTTGTTAAAAGCGTACATGGCATTGGTGAGATGACACGTAGAATACTATGTACAGTTTTTGTCACTTAAGGAGGAAAGTACTTGCATTGGAAGCAATTCAGAGAAGGTTCATTACACTGATTCCAGGGTTGAAGGGGTTTCCTTGTGATGAAATGTAGAGCAGACTTAGATTAATTGGCGTTTAGAGGAATGAGAGGTGATCATATTAAAATGCATAAGCTGCTGAGGGGATTTGACAAGGTAGGTGCTGAAAGGAGGTGTACTCAAATGGGCGAATCTAGAGCTGGAAGAACAGTTTAAAAATAAGGGGCTTCCCATTTAAAATAGAAATGAAGAGAATTTTTTTTCTCTCAGAAGGTCATTAGTATTTGCAATTCTCTTGCAGAGGAGACAGTATTAGAGGCTGGGTCATTGTTCAAGGCTGAGTTAGATAGATTTTGAATTGACAAGGGCAGTGTCATGGGGGGCAGGCAGTAAGTGGAGTAATGGCCTCAGTCAGGTGAGATATGATTTTAATGAATTGTGGAGCAGGTTCAAAGGGCCAAACAGTTTACTCATGCTCTTGTTTATTAAGTTCTTATGCATTGAAATTGAATTAATTATGGATGAGATATATTAGCAGAACAAGTAAGCTTATGGTGTTGTTTTAACAGTTTCTGGAGTGACTCATACATGAATACTGAGCTAGGGGAATTTGCAAGTCTTAAGCAAATTAGTTCTCAATTAACCTAGGAAGATTTCACAAAAATATTGCTAAAGAAACTCTGCTTCATTGTTTCCATCTTCTCTGGCCTTGCTTGACTATCTTGTTTCTTCTGAGTATTGTTTCCTCTTCACAATACTATCATTGTGAAGTATATAAGACATGATCGTAACTTTAGGGATATGCAGCGTATCTCTAATAGACTCCAGGCAATACAGTGATTGTTTGAATTGACTAATGTATTCTGTTTGGTTCTTAGCGGAGGTGCCTTTCATTAAATGTGTTTATTTATTCCACACTAATTCATATGATGTTGGTGCTATTGCTGAGCCCTAATTACACAGAGAACAGTTAAGAATGGTTCACATTGGTTTGCTCTTGAGTCAGATATATGTAAGACCGGGTAAGGATGGCAGATTTCCTTCCCTAAAGAATATTATTGAACCATGTCAGTTATTAATGCAATTGACAATGGTTACATGATTGCCATTTGACCAGTTTTTAACTCGTATTTTTTTTATTGAGTACAAATTTGACTTTCGGCTATTGTTGTTCTTGCATTCCACAAATGTCATTAGCCAAAGTTCCAGACGGTATTTGTCATCTTCCAGATTCCACCCTCTCAGCCAGCAGCATTCCATGAGAAGTGTGTGACTAGACTGCTTCACAACAAATGAACGATGATTGATTCCTGAGTGCCTGTAAGGTCCCTTTACGACATGGTTCCAATGCTCATATAAAAACTGGGAGTTTAATTCCAACCTCTTCATAAATGGTGCACCATTGGTAACAGTATCCCATACAGGTCACTGAGCACACCTCCTTCCAGCTGATGTTTCTCAACCTTTGGAAGAGTGAGGAAATTGTTGGCCTTGAAATTGTTGGTATTGAGCTGTTTGAAGCCATAGTGAGATGTGGAGTTGGATATACATCACCTGAGGCAATCGGAAAGAAACAAAAAGCATAAGAGAGGAATCTTTTAGTGATTTCCAGTGTTCAGGACAAAGTTAAACCAATTAAGATGCAGATGTTATGGTCCTAATGCACGAGGTGTCCAAGTTCAACACTTGCCATCCTGGTAACGGAGAGGCTTCTAAGACACGTCACCACTGTTGCATTTGGAAAATTTTGCCGTGAGTCTATATTATCTAGTTTCTCAAATAGTTGTGCTATTCCCAAATAAATACCTTGGTACACTGTGATCAACCTAGGGAAGCAAAAGAGTCGAATCTTGAATGCAGAAAGCTCCAATTCAAATTAAGCAAAAATTCAGACATTCTTGTATGAATTCAAAGAAGATAACAATAGTTTAAAGCAGAAAAGAAGTCCCAGAAAGAGGCCTCGTGATTATGCCTCAGCATAGAGTCAGTAAGTGAAACAGTAAGAAGAAGGTGATTAAGGTTATCTGAGCCTAAGCCTAAAGGGTGCCCACTGGGAAGTTTTTTCCATTGGGTGGGGAGACTAGGACCATTGGCATAGCCTTAAAATTAGAGGGGGCCAATTTAGAAGGGAAATGAGAAGATATTTCTTCAGCCAGACAATGGTGGGTCTGTGGAATTCATTGCCATGGAGCACAGTGGAGGTCGGGACATTGGATGTCTTCAAGACAGAAATTGATAAGATCTTGATCTTGCAAGGAATTAAGGGCTATGGGGAGGCTGTGGGTAATTGGAATTGAAATGCCCATCAGCCATGATTAAATGGTGGAGTGGAATTGATGGGCCGAATGGCCTTGCTTCCACTCCTATGTCTTATGGTCTTACAATATTAAAGCTCTCTTAAAGAGCTATCCAATTAGTCTCACTCCCTTGGTCTTTTCTAATACCTTGATGTTTTTTTCTCTTCAAGTATTCATCCAAATCTCTTTTGGAAATTGCTACTGAATGTACTTCCAGGCAGTACACGCCAGGTCATGGCAGCTAGTCATGCTCACAAGAGAAAGGCCCTCATGTCAGTGGATTTTGAATTGCTTATAGGAACAGTGGCACCATCTGATAACCAGAGCAGAGATATGCCCAAACAACTGATAGAGGCAGTAACCGTGGTGACCACTTCCAATTGGAGGACTGGGGAAGGTACCGTGATGCTCAGCTTGATTCTGTTGAGCTGTTTTAGGGGTCATCAATGAAGCAATAGATGCAGGAGTTCCTATGTGAAGCACAGGACATAACCAGAGTTCCCAGAAACTCTGTTACTCAGGCTCCAACAATAGGAGAGTCCAGCTAGGCTGAGCACTGATAGCGAGTTTTGAAAAGATTTGTAGTTCAAGTTGAGGTTCTGGATATAGGTTGGCTCACTGAGCTAGAAGGTTTATTTCCAGATGTTTCGTCACCATACCAGGTAACATCTTCAGTGAGCCTCTGGACGAAGCATTGCTGATAATTCCTGCTTTCTATTTATATGTTTGGTTTTCGTTGGGTTGGTGATGTCATTTCCTGTTCTTTTTCTCAGGAGGTGCTAAATCAGATCCAAGTCAATGTGTTTGTTGATAGACTTCTGCATAGATTGAGCATTGCTGTACCTCTGGCCTTTGTGCAAGCCTCTTTCAACAAACTTATAACACTACTGAAAAACTATGTTCACCAAACACCCCTCGGATGCAAGAGCTGATCAATCTAAATGCTGTTATATCTCTCATGAGACCTATGGAGCAACGGTAATGGTGGGGGTGATGGGATGGTAATGGGGGTGCCATGAGATACTAAGGAGTTCTCACCAGGTGATCAGACTCCTTGGTGAATTGGAAAAGACAGGGGTACAGGAGGAGTGGCTCCTTGATGGTCTTAGAGAATCCTTTCTAAATCTTTCATAAGTCCCTGAAGGTGACGGAGCAGATAGATAAGGTGATAAAGTTAGCATATGGGATGCTATCCTTTATTTGGCAAGGTATCAAATACAAGTGCAGGGATATAATGCTGTAACTAAATAAGGTAGTGGTTAGACTACAGCTGCTGTTTTGTGTACATTTCAGTCACAAAATTACAGGAAAGAACGGATTTAATCAGGACTCTGAGTTGATTAAATGAAGATGTACAACATAATGAAGGGTTTAGATCACATGGACAACAAAGACCTGAGGTACAGATTTAGGGTGTTTTGTAGAAGAATTAGAGGGGACATGAGGAAAGTCTTTGTCAACCAGAGGGTGGGAGTATCTGGAATTCACTGCCTGTTTTGGTGGTTGAGCTGTTTTAGGGGTCGAGGCAGAAATCCTCATCTCGTTTTAAATGTGGATTATACCTGAAGCTCTATAGTTTGCAAGGCTGCAGACCAGGTGCTGACAAGTGGAACTAAAATGGGCAGCTTGTTTATCCAGCTGGAGCAGATTCCATGAGCCAAATGACCTCTTTCTGTGCTGTAGTTTTTCTATGACTATTTCTCTAGTTCTAGACATTCATGCTTCTTGTAGCTGTAAAGACCAAGCCAGTTTCTGCAGAGTTGCAGGAGGCCAGGACTTTCTAGGCTATAGGTAACTTGACAACAAACTCCAGAGACATCAAAAGCCACAGTTCAGAAAAGTGAGCAGCCTGCCTCCACTGCATTGATGCAATGTGAGACAAACACCTGGGAGCTCTCAAAGCTTAAGCAGAAATACCCCAGCTGCATTTTGGTATCCTGGGTAATAATTTATTATCTTAAGTCATATCGCGATAATGTATGTAGCCTGTCGCAGCACAAGATGGTCTCTGTACTCCTTTTTGCCTGCTCAACCCTTACAACTGAAATGCTGTTTGGAAAAATGTAATGGAATGTCCAGACTGTATCATATTAATGCTTCATCTGTGCCTTGGCCTGATAATAATGGCAGGCTCAATGATAGCTTCAGAAAATACCAAGAAGGACCGACAGGACGATAGTAGGTGGGAAGTTTAATTTTTATATGGCGATCCAAGGAAGACTCATGAGAAATGCATTGTTCATTGATGAGCCTTTCTGGCACTTATTTCATTATCCTTTGCCCGCATTCTCCTGGATGCATTGTCATTGTCCACCTGGTCTGCAGCTCCCTTAACATCTTTTTCCTCCTCCTCAATGTGGTGAAAGCAGTGTGTTTTAGGAAGCCTAGATTTCTCAAGGGTTGTCCTTTTTATTGCAAAGGACAGAACAGCACAATGATACACAAGACCACATTTAAGAACTTTACCAAATCTATCCAGGTTCCTGGATCTCATTTTCAGAAACCTTATGGCCTACTCAGTGATCATTTTGTGTCACATGGTAGCCATTGTGTAAGTCTTCTGCTAGGCTTCCACACAAATGTAAGGAACCAAGTTTTCAATGCATAGCCCTTGCTACTTTACATCCATCTGTGAAGGAATACAGGAGACTTCAAAAGCTTGGTCATCTTGGTATGC
This sequence comes from Chiloscyllium plagiosum, assembly GCF_037043375.1. Taxonomy (NCBI): domain Eukaryota; kingdom Metazoa; phylum Chordata; class Chondrichthyes; order Orectolobiformes; family Hemiscylliidae; genus Chiloscyllium; species Chiloscyllium plagiosum. The sequence continues at coordinate 81,289,367 of NW_028270140.1, forward strand.
CTTACAATGATGGAGTTGTACGCACTTTCCAGAAATCTTGCACACACATGAAGGTTTTGCAATACCACTTATACACTGAATGGGTGGAAGTCCTTCCTATTGATGAAGTATGCCTCCTTGTCTGTAGCCGTCACTTCTCAAGGTCACTCATGCCTCTTTACCTGAATACATACATTGTACCTCATAGAGAATGACAAATCTGTATGCCTCCAATGTGCTCTCCAAGTCACATCTGTGATTTATTCACTCTCATCCTCGCTGTACTTTAATACTGCTACTGGAACCACTGATGTGCTGCTAAGTTCTTGCCTCCTTATAGATGACAAAACTTGGATCCTCTTGTCTTCATATGCACTCTGGGAAAACGTTAAATCCTCTGGAAAATATCAAGTAATTGGTTCCTTAAGAGGTTCAATTTTGCTCTCACTGATGTGAAATGTAGTCTCCACCTTGCAGCCCAGGTGCCACCAGTAAAACTCATCTTGAATACATTGGTCTCCAGACTGACAAGTTTTCTGCCATTTTGCCAACCAATCTGCCTCCCATCCGGGCTTTGAGAAGATTACACTCAATATTCCAGCTAAGGTCTAACGTTAAATTTGCCATAGCCCTACCAGATACATAAGACTGCTCTCTCTCTCTCTCTCTCTCATTGGAGAGGGATGACTGATGGTTTAACATGAAGGTCACCACACCTTAGGTGAGGGAAGAGGTTGAGGAGAAGAGTCCTTCATGGTAATCTCAGTCAGTATGGAAATTGAACCAACAGTATTGACATAAGTCTGCATCACAAACTAACTATCTAGCCAACTGAACTAACAGTCTAACCAGTAATTTATAAAGCATTAACATAACTTGCTTCACTTGGACTTGAATCTAAAGTCAAGAAAGCATATGATTATTTAACATGTTTCTCCATTCTGTTTCTTCAACATTTTCTGTACATAGACACCTCTCTAAGTTCCAGAAATTCCATAAATATTATACATTTTGAGCCGTATTGACTCTCATGATTCTTCCAAACAAAATGCATCACTTCATCCTTTGCTGTGTTAAATTTTATAGGACGTCTACCTGCTTTTTTCAACTGTATATATCTTCCTGAGGTCTGTTACTACTCTCCTTATTGTTTACTCTCTTTCCAAATTTCTTGACATTATATCCTACATTCCCAAGTTCAATTCATTAATATATATTAAAAAGATTAGTGGTCATGTTAATAACCCTTGGAGAAAACTAGATATTGCCTACCAAAAAACAACTGTTCATCACCACTCTCTACCTTCAGTCCTTGGCCAATTTTGTATCCATGTTGCTCCTGTCCATTAATTCCATATGTTTTAATTTTGCTTATACATATACAAGTCTGTGTCAAATGTTTTTTGAAAATCCCTATGTATAAAACAGCATATCCTTATATATAAGGTATGGTTTTCATCAACCCTTCCAACCTCATCCAAGAACTCAGTAAAATTAGTCTAGCATTATTTTGTTCAACAAATATGCACTGATTTTCCACTATTAGTCCATCATCTTCCAAAGACTAATTCTTTTTTTCCCTGGATCGAATGCCAATAATTTACATTCATCAGTGCAGTGTTGACAGTTGCTGCTTAATGCAAAGAAAGCAATATTAAAGATATAAGAATGTTTCTGCTGAGAATACTCTCTGATGTGCAATGTTTGGGAATCTGAACATTGAGCAGCAGTGAGGTCATCAAGCTGTCTGAGCAGCTGATCAAATCAAAGGATTTTCACAGACAGCAATACACAAAATGAGAAATCAACTCATTTGAAAAAATTCAGGTAGGAATTAAATATTGGGTATACATATGGGGTGAGGTAGAAGTTGAAATATCATTAATAAACTTGAAAAATCCATTTTAAAAATATAGTTTAAAAATCTAGCAATTAATTTAGGAATTAGGTGGCACGATGGCTCAGCGGTTAGCACTGCTGCCTCATAGCACCAGGGATCTGAGTTCGATGAGCAACTGCCTGTGTGAAGTTTGCACATTCTCCCCGTGTCGGCATGGGTTGCATCCAGGTGCTTCAGTTTCCTCCCACAGTCCAAAGACGAGCAGGTTAGGTGGATTGGCCATGCTAAATTGCCCGTAGTGACCAGGGATCTGCAGCTTGTTGGATTGGCTATAGGAAATGCAAGGTTACGGGTTAGGGTGGGGTGCAGGTCTGGCTGGGATGCTGTTCAGAGGGTCGGTGTGGACTCAATGGGCTGAATGGCCTGCTTCCACATTGTTGGGATTCTAAGATAATCATAAAGGAGAAATCCTATTATTCACTTAGAATCACATCAATTGTTTGGCAGTCGTTATTACTCAGATCACCACTAAAACTCAATGACATCTCATTTACTTATTTTTATGAAGTTTCTAACAGTGATATTTGAGCAGAAAAGTGGAAGTTCTTGTGCATCAAGGAATCATATTGAATACCAGCTCAAGGAAATAGGAATCTAAAGTGCAGCTGATAAGGGAGCAGTGAATGTTAGGTCACAATTTTAAGACTTCTGCATTAGTCTGCACTTGCCTGACATCTATGTTGCCAGTTAGTCATAAAAATTCCAGCTGCTGCCACTATCGGAGTGCCCATGATCAACAGTATCAACCATTGCTGTGTACATCCCTTTCCACTCTTACAAAGCGACGTAAAACATTTGCAATCCTGGAGTCCTCTGGTGCACACATTAAGGAGTGTTCAGAGATTTCATAATTTCCACCCTCATTTCTCTCAGTTGTTTTGAAAGCATTCCATTCAGTCTGGGTTATGTTTTACTTCGAAAACTAACAATCCTTTTGAGCTTTGTTATAAAGTAACATTAAATATTTAATATTGTTTAGAAGGCATACATTTTGAAGAATTGTGGACAAAGGAATTTATTTGACATTTTCTGGATAAACTTGGAGTGAAGAGGTCTTTAAAAGTTCACTGTGGATATTGGAGATTGTTTTTAAATATAGATTCCTATAAATCACATGATAACTGTTTGCTTTACTGTGGACATTGCTTGGGTGTTTTTGAACTAAGTGACTGACTTGGAGAATTTTCTTGTAAATCTGGTTCGGTTCAAGGAAAGCCTACTAAGGAAAAATGGAGGAGAGCTAGTTATGAACAAGCTGCCCAGCTGATCGCTCCAATTTCTGAAAAGGAAACCCTCTACAACAGTTCAGGGTGAAATTCATTTGCAATTTTAATATAATTATTTAAAAGACATTTATCAAGATTTCCTAAGCAAGTTATATTCTACAAGACTTTGGAAATAACATTGTATGATTAGTGATGTGACTACACATGCCAGAACATCAGAACAGCAGATCCTAGAATATCCTGAATTTTATACTTTCATCTCCAAGAATAACTCATAGTCAAAGTTATGATTTGTTTTCAGACAGATAATCTTTGCAGAGAAATGTGTTTTATTTCTCATTACCTGAACAATGTTTGCATTTGTTTTTTTTGTGTATGTTGAGGATAATTAGAGGGAAAGCAATTATTCTTCTCTATTACTGATTGTATTAAGGCAATCCATTATTGTATCTTTATTAAATTCATTTTACCGATATTAAACCCTAACTTGTGTTTATTAAAAAAACTGGTTGATAGATCCATTGTCTGTAAGCTAATTTAGATAAGAATTAATTAACCATCTTAGTAACTGAAAAGCAGCATTTTTGTTTTATGTTGTGACCCATGGTGCAATAGGATGTGTGTAATGGAGCTCTCCTCTAATCTCAGATACAACGATACCTACTCTTTCTCTATGTATATCCAAACACTTATTCCTCTTTTCTCCTCCAGTTTTGCTATATTGTAGGACCCTCTTCTCTCTCAAAGATAGATGTAGTGCATTCATTTAATGCATCAGTCATGTTCCCCTGTCTCCACAACAAGAACTCCTTTTTGGTTCCTAATTAGCCATACTCTTACATTGGCTACCCTTCCACTCTTAATTTAATTACAAAATATTTCTATACTCCCTATAATGTTAGTTGCCCGTCTGTATTCATAATCTCTCTTTGACCCATTTCTTCCTTTTTAATATTTCCACTCTACTTTCTGTATTTCTGGGAAAGCAATAACATCCTGCCCAAATGTGAAAAACCATTTGTTGCCTGGATCATTTAATCTGTGCTTAACGCTTACTGAGTCAATGAACATGGAGGTGGCATAGAGATCCTGGAGATGGTATGGGAACATGGAGATGGCACAGGCAAACAGAGTTAACAAGGAGGTAGAGTGGCGGCCATGAAAGGAACATCGGAACATGGAGAAGGTATGGAAAGGGCATAGGGTGGCATGGTTCAGACCTTTAAAACTTATCATCAAAGTGTTTGTGTGTGTGCACAACATTGTTTGTGACTCAAAAATAGAACTTTCTGGAAAAGTTTAGCTGGTCTGGCAGCATCTGTGGAGAGAAATCAGACCCTTCTGTTCTGTGGAAGGGTCACCCGACCCGAAATGTTAACTCTGATTTCTCTCCACAGATGCTGCCAGACCTGCTGAGCTTTATATTTTTGTCTTTGATTTACAGCATCTGCAGACCTTTCAGTTTTTACTGTTTATGACTTCTCTGAGCAGCAATGAACCTCAACAAGATCCATAAATTAACCCCAGCACCACCGAAAATTGCAGGTCGTGTGAGATACATGCCCCCTTTAATGGAACTGTCCAAGGCAAGTGGGCAACGCATAAAAATTGAGGCAACGCTGGGAAAAGAAGCATTCGTTCCCATCTGTCATTCTCAAATGGTTTTGAAGTTAAACTGACTGTGCCAGGATCTGTGGCACAATGTTTTTTGAGAACTGTTGTTGAACTCTGCTGCTAGTCAGCAAGTCATTGTAAACATATACAAAAGACAAACTCAGAGGATGCTGGAAAACCCGAAATAAACACAGAAAATGCTGAAAATCCTCGCTATGTCTAGCAGCATCTGTGCAGAGAGAAACAGAGTTAATGTTGCAGGTCAGTGACCTGGAAGAAAAGTTGTTAGCCTGAAATATTAAATTCATTTCTCTTAAACTTAGACATGTATTGAATCTGCTCAGCACAGCCTCAAGTTGGAAGCATTGATGTGGATATCTTTGTCTTCTGTGCCATACGTTTTCTGTAGGTCATGTCAGTTCTGCCAATGATTGCACATTATCATCTGTCACATTCCTTGCAAGAAATAGCTTTGTCAATAACAGTCCAATATTTCTCAGTTCTGTTTTAAGTCACTTAATCACTGCAACACTGCAGTTTAGTTGCTCCAAGTCGCCTAGCGTCTGAGCTGGAAAGGGGAATGATAAAAAGAATCACATGATCATTGCAGGAGATTGTACACATATGGATGGAGGTGAGAACAGATTGGTCTTGACTGTGACAACCCCATGCCTGAATCGCCTACTGACAGTCATTATGCAAAGTAACTATTTGGGTGAATTTCCAGAGTGTTACTGGCATCTGTGAAGCAACAAGGAGCCAAGATCTTACAAGAGAAGGGAAGAGGACAAAACTACTGATGAGAAAAGCAACTTCAATACATCTTCTGTATTTGTTTCCAGACTGTAAATAATGGTAGCACAAGTAGTGCTTATTGCTCATCCTTATGGCTTTTGTGTTGAACCAGGGCAATGTTTCTCCACTGATTATAATGTTTAAGGAATTGTACAATTTTGGCTGAACAATGATGGAAGAGTGATGGTGGCATTTGTGCAATTTAGGACACAGTATGACTTGGAGCAAAATGCTAAGGTGACATTGTCACAGTTGAAAGACATTATAGACTAGAAGCTGCAATAAAAGGAAACAGTTTTTTCTTGTGCCTGATTTCAAAGTTTCCAGCATTGTGCCTTTTCTGCACTGTCACCAATTCTTGAGGGAGGAACCTTCCATTACACAGTCATGGTTATCGAGGTCTACAGCACAGATTGGTACGGCCTCTTCTGGAGTACTGCCTCCGCTTCTGCTCACCCTGTTATATGAAAGACATTATTAAACTGGGGAGAGTTCAGAAAAAATTTACCAGGATGTTGTCAGGAATGGAGGGTTTGAGGTATAATAATAGACTGGAAAGGCTGAGACATTTTTCACTCGAGCATAAGAGGTTGAGGGGTGACCTTATAAAGGTTTATAAAATCATGAGCGGCATAGATAAGGTGACAGACAAAGGTCTTTTTTCTAGGATGGGTGAGCTAAAAACTATGGGGCATATTTTTAAGGTGAGAGGAGAATGATTTAGAAAGGACATGAGGGGCAAATTTTTCACACAGAGAGTAGTTTGTGTATGGCAAGGAGTGGATGCAGCTACAGTTACAACATTTTAAAGACATTTGGCTAAGTTCTTGAATAGGAAAGGTTTGGAGGGATATAGGCAAGTGCAGGTAGTTGGGACTAGTTTAGTTTGGGAACATAAGCAGCGTGGACTAGTTGGACTGAAGGGTCTGCTTCCTTGCTGTATGACTCTATGTTTTCCTTCAGTCTCTTCTGTTCTAAGGAAAACAACCCCAGTCTATCCAATCTCTCTTCATAACTAAAACACTCCAGCCCAAGAAACATCTTGGTAAATCTCCTCTGTACCATTTAGGCAGGTAGATTAAGGAGAATCCAAAGAGATTCTACAAGTATTATAGGGGCAAAAGAATAACTAGGGAGAGGATAGGGCCCCTTAAAGTTCGATGAGGCCGGCTATGTTCGGAGAAGCAGGAGATGGGTGAGATCCAAAACAAATATTTTGCACCAGTATTTACTGTAGACTAAACATGAAAACTCAGGAACATAAGGAAATAAATAGTGATGTCTTGAAAAGTGTCCACATTACAGAAGAACAGGTTCTGGAGGTCTTAAAACACATAAAGGTAGATAAATCCCCAGGATCTCATCAGGTGTGTCCCAGAATTTTGTGGAAAGCTAGGGAAGGAATTGTAGGGCCCCTAACAGTAATATTTGTATCATCGACAGCCACGGGTGAGATGTTAGAAGACTGGAGAGTGGCTAATGTTGTTCAGTTATTTAAGGAAGTCTGTAAGGCAAAGCCAGGGATCTATAGACCAGTGAGCCTGAAGTCAATGGTAGGGAGGTTGTAAGTTCTGAGAGACTGGATTTACATGCATTTGGAACAGCAAGAGCTGATTAGGAATAGTCAGCATGGCTTTGTGCATGGGAAGTCATGTCTCACAAACTTGATTGAGTTTTTTGAAGAAGTGACCAAGAAAATAACTGAAGGCAGAGTGGTCAACATTGTCTACATGGACTTTAGCAAGCCTTTGACAAAGTTCCACATGGTAGACTAGTTAATTAGATTAGATCACATAGAATTCAGGGAGACCTAATCAATTGGATACAAAATTGGCTTGATAAAGGAAGGAGAGGGTGGTGGTAGATGGTTGTTATACTGACTGAAGGATTGTTACCAGTGATCACAATGATCAGTGCTGGGTCCGTTCCTTTTTGTGACCAATCAACAAGATTTGCATTTCATGTTAAAGGGCAGGATTCCTGTGCCTATTAGTGACAACCTGCACCCTATGATGGTTTCTCCTTCTTTGGTGTATCCCTTTAGCATCTCATATTCAAATCATCATAGTCCTGATCCTCTCCCCCATTAGGATAAGAGTTAGGGTTAGGGTTATGTTTAGAGTTGGGGTTATGGCTATGGTTAGGGCTAGGGTCAGGAATTGCCATCCTATCAGATTCACCGGCAGTTCATGGCAGCCTGACCCTGAGGAGTGGATGTCCCATTCCTCTCTTGGTAAGGATGACCCAGGGTTTTTGTGAGGCAGCGTTGTCAGATTTAAAGTCAGAGAAGCGCTGACTGACCTTTTGACTGTTGGGTGTGAGAAATACAGTGGGACAGATTCCTCACAACCACTGTAACATTTTCCTCCAGCTAGCTGCACTGCAAATCAAACACTTTCTTATCCATTTCTAAGATTCACCTTGAATGGAGCTTGAATGGAGCTTCCAAATAATCTATCATTTGGAAATTTAGTTATGCTGCATTTACTTTTACACTTCCCACTTCCACAAAAAAAAAGAGGGAAATCATTAAGCAGTATCAACTCAAACTGAATCTGTATTAGAAGTTTACTATGTGAGTGCACAAACTTCAAGTTTTAACCTGATAATCACTGATAATCAACACCATTCATTTCTAGCAGAAGGAAATCAATTAATGAAGAATAACTTTGTGTGCCCCTGTCTTTGTTTTATTTACATAGTTTGAATGTCAGCATCACATTTACCTATTTGTATATTGTTGGTAGTCCCCCAGTGACCACTGACACCCTTATAATGACTGTCGATGCTTTACAAATCTCTCTGATCTCTCTCAGCACTTGGCGAAAAAAAACCTACTTAGCCCTGGGGTTATGATTCTTTCGAGTTGATTTAGCATGTCCAGGGTTTCCAATTCATTTATATTGAAGATTTTGCCTTGGGTATCTGTTTAAGGAAAGGGCATGCTACTTCTGGCCTCCCTTCTGAATACTTTGCAGAATAAATTGTTCAGAATATTTTCTATTTTGTGATCATCCTTGATTTATGTCTCTTGAAAGGTTCAACTCTTCTCTAGCAATCCTCTTGTTACTGCAGAACTGAACGAAAAATATATCAATGGTTGGCTGCTGTGCTATACTTCTAGAATTTTCATTTTCGCTCTGATTCTTTTGCCCTGTTCCCACATAGAATCCCTACAGTGTGGAAACAGTCCACACTGACTCTCCAAAGTGCATCCCACCCAGACCCCACCCCCCTACACTATTCCTGTAACCCTATAGTTCCCAGGGCTAACCCACCTAACCTCTACATCCCTGGATACTATGGGCAATTTAGCATGGCTAATTCACCTAACCTGCACATCTTTGGAATGTGGGAAGAAACCAGAGCACTTGGAAGAAATCCACAAAGACACAGGGAGAACATTGCCAACTCCACTCAGACAATTGCCTGAGGCTGGAATCAAACCAGGTTCCTGGTGCTGCGAAACAGCAGTGCTAATCACTGAACCACCCTGCCACTCCAAATGTTCTGAGATGGACTGAGATTCACCCAGTGTATCTAAGACCACCTATTTTCACATCTGTAACATCCCCTGACTTTCTTCCTTGTCTTAGTTCATCTGCTTCTGAAACCCAAACTTCATTACTTCTAGATTTGATCATTCCAATGTTCTCCAGGTGGTTTTTCCACATTCTACCCTTTGTAGACCTGAGGCCGTCCAAACTTCAGTTCCCCATATCTAAACTTGCAGTAAACTCCATTCTCCTTTCACCTTGTGTTTGCTGACCTACATTGACTCGCTCAAATAGAATCTGAATCTTAGAACTCCAAGACAAACTAAAACAGAAATTACTGGGCAAACTCAGCTGGTCTGGCTGCATCTGTGGAGAAAAAAAGGTTAACATTTTGAGTCCCAGTGACCCTTCTTCAGAACTCAGGACAAGAGATACATGCAGATGGTGCCTGTGTTTGATTGTATACAAGATGGAGATGCATCAGACCAAGCAGTAAGCTGAAGTCACTCAGAACTTACACAGATTTCCTTGTTGGGTTTTCTTGATGTTTCTATCTGCATTAGTACATTCGGTAAGCAAGGAAGTTGAATATTAATGGGACATGTTGGGTTATCAACGAGACGTTTAAGAACCAATGACCTCTTCTAATCGGAAACTCACTGCTGTTTAGCAAGAATCTCGCTATGCCACTTGTGGAAAGCATTAAAGGCAGCACAAAATATTTTGATGAAACAATAGGCCTCACTGGATGTTCAGTCCAAAATATGCCACAAATCACGTCATAGAATATAACAGCCTAACCCCTATAAACATGAGGCATTAGTCTTTTTAATTTGTTAAAGTTATGTTGTACTTTTACGATTGTCCTCACCGCCTTATTATTATCTGCCAGGTAAAATTAAATATCTATTTTCTGGATATAAAATTTAATACAATCTCATGATTTATCTACAGAATTTTACATGTTCCAATCAATGATATTACACACCACCAGAGCAGATGGGACTTGAAACCATGCCAGTACAATTTTAAGCCTTCAATGTTTGCTATTTTACTGAGAACTTTTGATCTCCCACTTAAATACTTCCCATTAATAGCTGTAGTTTTATTTAATAATTTTAATATTATCTGGACAATTTTTCACTAATCTTGATAAAAATTGGCATCCTTGCCCTCAACTTTTCTTTTTCCTTTCCTACTCTCACGTTGAACCAAATTAAATTATTTTCCCAATCTAACTGTTAAAACAATTTCCAATATAAAGAGTGAATTTTACAAAAAAAAAGGCTGCATTTGGCATACCATGGGTGTGTCATATTTGTATTCCTTTCTGCTTTGGTTTTGTTTTCTGGTCTTATGCAGGGACAAAGTAAACTTTGCCACAATTTGTCTGTATTTTAAATATGTTGCAAAGGTCTAACATTTGGCATAATCAGTGTTCCTGCTGTTGCCAATTTGCTCGTGGGATTGGACTGGAAATTGGCTAATTAGTATATTAATAAGGTGTAGTAAGTGGTGTGAACACTGACTTAGCCACTGTCAGAGTTCATACCAAACTACACATGCACTTTCAATCAGAAAAATACTTAAGCATTTGTCCAAAGTTAATCTGCACAAGAAATATGATCTTTTAACGTCAAAAATCTTGCCAAATGGAACTGACTGTGATAAAGAAATGTCTTTATTATATCTATCTAAAGTTCATATACATTGCTCAATTTTATTAGCCAGGATATTCCTCCATAACTGTAAATCCAAATTGAATTTCTTTGTGCTGTTGTTGGCAGCCAATGAGTTTCAATCTGTGAAAGACTACTTGCTCATGCTGTAGAGTACAATAGACAAGCTTCACAGCTCAACAGCTCTCTGAGACACCTACGTTCCTTCATTTCGGTCATCATGCACAATTCTGATTTTATGTTCTGCTTTAGAAAAAGGACCTGGATTAAATTCTACGTCCCATTGCAGTAGGCAGGAGACACGCCCACATTACATGGTTTATCAACTCCCACCCCTGCTTTGGATAGACTTACAATTATACTTTAATCAGGAAGCTAGGGACTGTTAAGTGTGTTCTTAGTCATCAGCATTTTTTGCGAATGGGCTCGTTGCTCAATGGATGGAGTATCCAGGAATTATCTTGGTAGGTTATGACCTGGAAGAAGGTCATTTAAAGGGGATTTTAGCAAAGGATCATGTCAAATGCTCCAGAGTTGAGCACACTTGAGCACAAAGAAAACTTTATTGTTGCTGTTAAACGTTTTGGATTATTCACACATTCCAATGCTAACTTTTACATTTTTGTGTGTGGAATTACTCATGGGTAGATTAATGCAATCATGGTAAGCTGGGAAAAAAACAAATTAATCACATGCAGATCCCTAATAATTTCATCCGAGTGTCCGGATTTAACCTCTCCTTGTGACTCCACAGATGGCTGACATGGAGGATAGCACTGATAACCATCACAAATGGAAAAGGACAGCCCCAAATTTCAATGATGCTTCTCCCTGTGATTCCTCCGCAGGGATGAAGTGCCTGTTCGGAGCCCTTGATGCCAACTGACTGTAAGTTTAGATCCACTGTTCTGACCAAAGCAGATGGAACGCAGCTCGCAGTGCAGAGCAACAAGTTTAGAGCGGCCGCTGAATTGGGGGAGTGCAGGAAGCACCTCAATAGCATTGTACAAACTGCAAGAGTGAGTGAGTGTCTACTTTGGGAATGTGCAAATGAATGTGGGGGAGATTTGGGAAGGCTTAATGTTGTCATTATGTTGTGCATTAATCAAAAGTGCAGGGCAGTTTTTGCAGTGACGTTACTGTACCTTGTCCCAAACCTTTTAAAGGGTTTCCTTGAAGATGGGGAAAGAAATGTTAAAGACCCATTGTTAATTTGGTGCTACAGACTCCCTGGGCAGCTGCATTCTGCAAGGTCAGTGAGTGAAGTAATTATCATACAGTATATCCAAAATCATTGCAATGTTATATTTTCTCTGAAGGAGAAGAAAGCACACATTTTGAAATAATGTGGAAGAGAGGTTGTATGCCTTATCTGATGATCCTTGCACCAAATGGAGGCAGAGATGTTGGAGAGCTCTCATGGAACAATTCCTTTGGGGAAATTAAGATAGGAAAAAGACCCAGGGCTAGTAAGATTGCAAGAGGAATTATGTGCAACCGAAAAAGGTATGAATCACAAAATGTTAGCTTGAAGGTACAGGAAATGATTATGAAGGCAAATGGAATTTTGGCCTTTATTGCAAGGGGCAAGGAATATAAAAGTAGTTTTGCTCCAGTTGTAAGGGCTTTAGTAACTCTCTACAGGGTGGTGAGAAAGCTGTTGAGGGAAATGGACCAGCCTATTCATTTGAACTCAGCAGGAGTGTCAAAGTTTGGGATTCTGTCTCTTTTTATTCCATGAAGAAGACTTTGACCTAAGTGATTTTAGCAATGTTTTGGGCAGCTTACCTGAAAAATAGTAACTTCCGCAGACAAACCAGGCTGGTTTGGCTGTTCATTAGCAGGAAATGATGATTTACATGGAGGATGGAAAGTCGTTTTGTATAGATCCCAAAAAAGGCCATTGGCAATGCCTACTCATTCTGGACAGATCCATCAAATTGCATTTCGTGTTACCAAAATTATTTAATGTCTGCTTGTCTTTGAGGTGATACTTTTTTTTAACAAAAGTCAACACTGGTACCTGAATTAACTGTCCAAAGTAGAAATCTGGTAAGGTCAGTGAACTTCTTCTGTAATATCCAGCTGCACAGGGTTCAAATGAGGTGGCATTCTCTTGTCAAGTCAACTGACTTCTCTTGGGCATGCACAATACCCACTGTGGACCTCCTGCCTGTGGTGTCAATGCGTGAATTCTCATTTGTTGAATTTCAGATAAGAACATCTTGGCTAGCATTGAAGTTTTAAGCAATGATGTAAAACAGACACTATCAAAGTGACCATCCACTATTGAACACACCCTGTCTTACTTTCGCTTGAAGTCAATTACATTGGATTGATCCAATATCTCTGTAACTTTGGGGGCTCAATGTACTGAAGAATAACTAGATTGATACAGTACAATGATTAATATTGTTACAGCATAAAATTACTAACCTAATATGAGTGGCACAGTGGCTCAGTGGTTAGCACTGCTGCCTCACAGCACCAGGGGCCCAGGTTTGATTCCAGCCTTGGGGGACTGTCAGTGTAGAGTTTGCGCATTCTCCCTGCATCTGTGTTGGTTTCCTCCCATAGTCTAAAGATGGGCAGGTTAGATGAATAGGTCATACTAAATTGCCCATAGTATTCAGAGATGTGTAAGTTAGGTGCATTAGTCAGGGGAAATGTAAAGTAATGGGGTAGGGAAATTTGACTTGGTGAGTTACGCTGCAGAGGGTATGTGTGGACCAAATGACCTGTTCCCACATTTTAGGAGTTCTATAATAATTATTTTAAATTTCTGCTGTCAATTTATTGGTGTCGCAAGAGTTGCATTTCTTCTTCCTCATGGTAAGATTCTCATAAATGAAACAAAAGCCATTAGAAAACCCCTACGTCTCAGGGTGGAAAGGGTATTCTTGATCTGAGAGACAGCAATGTAGCCCCAGTGAAGATCTGCAGCTGTCCTTGCAGACCAGCGCTCAACAACTTTCCATCTTGACCCCGTGTGCAAATTATCTCAACTTCTTCCGCAAATTTTCTTGACTTTAATAAAAGATCTAAAGTTACCAAAAATGTTTGTTCAAATTTCCACAGAAAGCCTTAAAAAGGCGCAAGCTATTTAACTCATAAACTGCAAACAGATTTTCAACCACAAATTAATATGTAACTGTATGTAGAGTGCAGTGAAATGTACATTCAGAATAGACACAAAACACTTCCATAATAAAAGTGGTAATGATTTTAAATTTAGAATATAGCTTTATGGCTGCAAATGGAATCCATGAAGAAACAAAATTTCTTGGAACTTTTTAATATAAATTTATAAAAACTATACCATATAAACTTATCACAACAATACTGAAACTGTGTGATTACAATTTGATGTGGGACTGTTTTAAATTGATTTGCTCTTGGGAAATAATAGTAGTTGCTGGAAACTAGATTTGACATTGCCTTGCAGCTTTCCACTATGTTTCCATAAATATTTGTACACTTTAACAGAAACGCAGTTATTTTTCCATTAACAAGCTACTTTGACATTAAAATGTTGAAACCAGCAGAAATTTAAAACTGATAGGCATGTTAATAGAATACCAAATGGGCCTTATGTGGGATTTTTAAAGTTGTAGCCATACTTTAGTATTAAGGAATTTGTCTTTTAAACATTATGGATTAAATAGCCATTCCCACTGTTCTGTAGTCATATTTGCCAAAATAAAGAGGTCACCAGACACAGAGATAAGTTATTTGGATGTAGTCATAATAAATTCCTGAAGGAAGATTCAGTAAGACACAACAAGATGTGCAATTTTAACAAATCAGCCAACAAGAATAGAATTCATTGTAATTGGGCTGAAGCTGTACAGACCCAGGTTAAGGTTCACTCAATGGGATCATTCAATTTAATTTAACAGCTCAGCACTGTTTGTTTTAACCAGGATCTTTTAAGATAGGGTCTGTTCATTGAAAGTTATTTAACACAAACAAACTTTTCATCATGCTTCCTTGAGCAGATGCATAATTCATTCAGAGTTAAGGAGTTGAATTTTACACCACCAAAACCCCTACTCCAGAAGTCAGCTGACAGGTTATGGGTGGCACAGTGGTTCATTGGTTAACTCTGCTGTGCCAGGGACCTGGGTTCAATTCCACCCTTGGGGGACTGTCTGTGCAGAGTTTGCATGTTCTCCCTGTGTCTGCCTTCAGGTGCTCCAGTTTCCTCCCATAGTCCAAAGATGTGCAAGTTAGGTGGATTGGCCATGGGAAATGCAGGGTTACAGGGATAGAATAGGGGGCTGGGTCTGCGTGGGCTGCTCTTTGGAGGTTTGGTGTTGACTTGATGAGTCAAATGGCCTGCTTCCACTTCTATGAAGTGGGATGGCATAAAATTGGGCGCCATAATGGCAGCGTCTGTTGGGACAGTTTGATGGTAAAGAACAAAAGGTTCATGGTTAGGTGTTCCTATCTGCTGCTCTTATTGCTCCAAGTAGTAGAGAGTCTGGAATGCGTAGTGAAAGAATACTTGTCAATGTGCTTCAGTCGATTTTGCAGATGGTACTGACTAATGCCTTTTACACTGGTGGCGGAAGGGTAAAATATTTAGATGATTAATGGTGTGGTATTCAAGTAGACTAGTTTGTCCTGGATGGTATCAAGGTTCTCCATGTTATTGGAACTATACCCATCGAAACAAGTGGAAAGTAATATGTTTTGCAGATGGTGACAGGCTCTACTGAACTCTCAGCTTGCAAGCTGTTCTTGCAACTACAATGTTTCTAATGACATATGAGTTCTTTGGAATTTCCAGAATCCTGCAGATGGGACAGTTAGTGATAGTAATGCGATTGAATGTCAAAGGGCAATGGTTTGATTTTCTCTTGTTTGAGATGGCAGTAAGCTCAGCCTGCTATTATTTTCTTGAAACACCTGAGCCCCTGTTTTATTGTCAGCTCTGACTGCTCTACATCAATTTCTCAACATTTATTTACACAAGATGAAATGGTTCAAATGCCTTGCAGCCTCAGCTATTGAAACTTTATAAGATCTGGAAGATTGACTCGTTTGTTAGTATAAAGGCCATATCTTATTATTTTCCTTTATTTTTGATTCTGGACTGAAATGAAAGAAAAGATATTTTAAAGACAAAGGTTTGTGGAAAGGATTATTGTATTTTTTAAAAGCAAGCTACCAGCATTTATTGCAGGTATTATTTGCTCTGTCGTTCATCCAACTAGACAGATTTTGTTTCAGATGAACTCTAGCCAGAGTGTGTACAGAAGAAGATATAGCCAGCAATAAGAAGCTGATTGGTTTGTGGAATGATGCCCACTTGGCAATGACAAAGACCTTCTGCCTGCTAATAACTATGTGATTGGCTCCCCAGTAGCTGAACAGCTTCTCAATGTGAATGAAAGGGTCAGAAGTCATCAGGCCTCCAAAAAGAAAGATGCTATCCTTCCCTCTGCAGTAAAATGCACTGAATGCCTGAAGAAAACCAATTTATTTTCCCTGATCAGGAAATTGAGAAGCAAATTTGTAAGGAGATCTCAGTTATCTGTAAGAATAATAGGGTGGTTATGTTAGGGGATTTTAACTTTCCAAAAATAGACTGGGACTGCCATAGTGTGAAGGTTTAGATGGAGAGGAATTTGTTAAGCATGTAAAAGAAAATTTTCTGATTCAGTATGTGTGGATGTACCGACTAGAGAAGGTGCAAAACTTCATCTACTCTTGGGAAATAAGGCAGGGTGGGTGACTGAGATGTCAATGGGGGAGCACTTTGGGGCCAGTGACCATAATTCTACTAGTTTTAAAATAGTGATGGAAAATGATAGACAGGGTCTAAAAGTTGAAGTTCTAAATTGGAGGAAGGCTAATTTTGACGGTATTAGGCAAGAACTTTCAAAAACTGATTGGGGGTAGTTGTTCACAGGTAAAGGGACAGCTGGAAAATGGGAAGCCTTCAGAAATGAGATAACAAGACTCCAGAGAAAGTATATTCCTGTCAGGGTGAAAGGGAATGCTGGTAGGTGAAGAGAATGCTGGATGACTAAAGAAATTGAGGGTTTGGTTATGAAAAAGGAGGAAGCATATACCAGGTATAGACAAGATAGATCAAATGAATCCTTAGATGGGTATAAATGCAGTAGAATATTACTTACTCTTGGGAAATAAGGCAGGGCAGGTGACTGAGGTGTCAGTGAGGGAGCACTTTGGGACCAGCGACCATAATTCTATTAGTTTTAAAATAGTGATGGAAAAAGATAGACCAGATCGAAAAGTTGAAGTTCTAAATTGGAGAAAGGCCAATTTTTGATGCAATTAGCAAGAATTTGGGGGCAGATGTTCTCAGGCAAAGGGATGGCTGGAAAATGGGAAGCATTCAGAAATGAGATAACGAGAGTGCAGTACATTCCAGTTATAAAAGGAAAAGTATAGAGAATGCTGGATGACCAAAGAAATGGAGGGTTTCATTAAGAAAAAGAAGAGAGCATATGTCAGGTACAGACAAAAGAGATCGGGTGAATCCTTAAAAGAGTATAAAGCAGTAGGAGTATACCTAAGAGGGAAACCAGGAGGGCAAAAAGGGGACATGAGATAGCTTTGGCAAATAGAGTTAAGGAGAATCCAAAGGGTCTTTACAAATACATTAAGGACAAAAGGGTAACTAAGGACAGAATAGGGTCCCTCAAAGATCAGCAAGGCATTGTGTGGAACTGCTGGAGATGGAGGAGGTACTAAATGAGGATTTTGCATTCAGTGTTTACTGTGGAAAAGGACATGGAAAGTATAAATGTAGGGAAATAAATGGTGACATCTTGAAAAATGTCCATATTACACAGGAGAAAGTGCTGGATGTCTTGAAACGCATAAAAGTGGATAAATCCACAGAAACTGATCAGGCGTACCAAGGACGTCCGTGGGGAGCTAGGGAAGTGATTGCAGGGCCCCGTGCTGAGATATTTGTATCATCGATAGTCACAGATGATTGGAGGTTGGCTAACGTGGTGCCACTGTTTAAGAAGAGTGGTAAGGACAAGCCAGGGAATTATAGACTGGCGAGACTGACATCAGTGATGGGCAAGTTGTTGGAGGGAATCCTGAGGGACAGGATTTACATGCATTTGGAAAGGCAAGGACTGATTAGGGATAGTCAACATGGCTTTGTGCGTGGGATATCATCTCACAAACTTGATTGAGTTTTTTGAGGAAGTAACAAAGAGGATTGATGAGGGCAGAGCAGTGGACGTGATCCATATGGACTTCAGTAAGGCATTCAACAAGGTTCCCATGGGAGACTGGTTAGCAAGGTTAGATCTCATGCAATACGGGGAGAACTAGCCATTTAGATACAGAACTGGCTCAAAGGTAGAAGACAGAAGGTGGTGGTGGAGGGTTGTTTTTCAAACTGGAGGCCTGTGACCAGTGGAGTGCCACAAGAATCGGTGCTGGGTCCACTACTTCTCATCATTTATATAAATGATTTGGATGTGAGCATAAGAGGTATAGTTAGTAAGTTTGCAGATGACACCAAAATTGGAGCTGTAGTGAACAGTGAAGAAGATTACCTCAGATTACAATGGGATCTTGATCAGGTGGACCAATGAGCTGAGAAGTGGCAGATGAAGTTTAATTTAGATAAATGTGAGGTGTTGCATTTTGGGAAAGCAAATCTTAGCAGGACTTATATATTTAATGGTAAGGTCCAAGGGAGTGTTGCTGAACAAAGAGACCTTGGAGTGCAGGTTCATAGCCCTTGAAAGTGGAGTCGCTGGTAGATAGGATAGTGAAGAAGGCATTTGGTATGCTTTCCTTTATTGGTCAGAGTATTGAGTACAGGAGTTGGGAGGTCATGTTACAGCTGTACAGGACATTAGTTCGGCCACTGTTGGAATATTGCATGCAATTCTGGTCTCCTTCCGATCAGAAGGATGTTGTGAAACTTAAAAGTGTTCAGAAAAGATTTACAAGGATGTTGCCAGGGTTGGAGGGTTTGAGCTATGGGGAGAGGTTGAAGAGGCTAAGGCTGTTTTCCCTGGAGTGTTGGAGGCTGAGGGGTGACCTTATAGAGGTTTACAAAATCATGAGGGGCATGGATAAGATAAATAGACAAAGCCTTTTCCCTGGAGTGGGGCAGTCCAGAACTAGAGGGCATAGGTTTAGGGTGCAAGGGGAAAGATACATACAAGAGACCTTAGGGGCAACTCTTCAACGCAGAGGTTGGTATGTGTATGGAGTGAGCTGCCAGAAGAAGTGGTGGAGACTGGTACAATTGCAACATTTAAAAGGCATTTTGATGGGTATATGAATAGGAAGAGTTTGGAGCGATATGTTCCGGGTGCTAGCAGATGGGACTAGATTGGGTTGGGATAAATGGTCAACATGGATGAGTTGGACCGAAGGGCCTGTTCCATGCTGTACATCTCTCTGACTCTATCTTTAACTTCTGTGATAACTCTAGGAATAATAGGGCTTGGTTTCCAGTGCATTGCCTTAGTCAAGTACGACATTAGTCTAAAGTAGGAATTCTTATTAAACATAGTGGAAACTCATCAATGAATATATGCTTTTAAAAGGGATTTTACACATACAGCTTTCACTATAAAAGTCATTGCTTTCATCAAGTATACCATGGACGAATGGGTGGGGGAAGACCAGATCTTATAGTGGGCATAGAAGGCAATTAGCAATGGGAGGAGGCACTTGGTTCGACTTGAAGTTCATGAGGAACCATTCAAATGATTTGCTCATTCAGACTTTGGTTCATGACACTCTGGATGTGCCATGAGCCATGACCTATTGAATATCTGGCCTGACTCCATGAAAATTTCAGAGGAATCGGTTATGCTGATCTCCACAATGGAGCTGGTCAGGTCGAACGTGCTGGGTGCAGTCCAGCAGTCTGGACTAGTCCCTCACCTTAAATGTTATAATTGGTATAACTGGTGAAAATTGGAAACCCTGGGAATAGAATCAGGAATTCTGGAATTGAGATCCGTTTTCCATTTTTGAAGGGGTTCCAAATCACACTGACTTGGCAACTGCTTGACCATGTAACCTCAATGCTGCAATATTTGTTAAGGATTAAGACAATACTGAAGATTGGATTTATAAAATATCGATGCATCATCAGTGGGATATGAGTGGGATGGCAAACATGAATCTAAAGTACAGCAAAACATCAATATCCAATTCTGAAAAATGCAGAGAATTCACTCTCAGCTTTAATGCAGAAACAAAATAAAAAGCTTATGTAAAAGATTGAGAAAACATTTATCAGGACTTATTAACATTTCTAAAATATCACAATGAGTTCACAATAGCATTGATGCTTTCAGCGCTCAAATTTGACACTGAATACAGGAATGTCAAGTTTGAAAACATAAATTGCTAATGATGGAAGAATGCCTTGCTGGCTTTGTGTCTCATCATTATGCTAATTACAAACATGCAATTCATGATTATATACTGTAGCATATATATCAAAAACATTGCTCCTACATTAGATGTGGCATTGATTTTAGATGAATTATGGAGGAATATGAGACCTAAAGTGACAATTAATGTAAGAATAAGCCATTTTGTGTCATAATTAATCAATTTTAAAGATCAATAGCTGTTTCACCACTGATGAAGCATCATATTATTCTATTTGAAACCTTGACCTCTGAGACACAAAATTATAAAGCTAGTAATCCAATAACATGTGTTCAATGCAAGATTAAATTGAATGTGTATACAATGTCTGATCTTGGAAACGAAACCAAACAAAGATTTGTTTGACTCATTATAAAGAAAATATTATAAAAGCTTCCTTTCTTCCCAACTGTGCTATATTTGAAAGAGAATTAATAATGCTTGTTATTATCAAGAGTACTCAATTGGGAAATTCTCAGTTTATCCAATGATTTCATATATGCCTCGCTTAACAAGTAATCAGGTAAAAACATTTTATGCAGATTAGAAATTAACACAAAACATTTTTGCAGCTGACCGTAAACTTGAAATTTGGCATAAATATTATCAATATTCATAAAACATTTCGATGATACGTACTGATCATTTTTTATGATGTAATTTATGGAAGCTTGTAGTAAAAGCAATTGGTATCTTCTGTATAGTAAATTCAGTATTGGCCTTGTTTTTAGCTGGCTGTGTGGGTTGTAATGAAGAAGAAAGCTGTAGACCACAAGAAGCTATCAATGAACTGGTCAGCTGGCTAGAAGGTGGCAAATAAGAGGTAGGAGGTAATGTGTTTTGAGAAGGGTAAAGAACAAGAGAAGACACAACAAAATACCAGAGCAGCCAACTAAGAATGTGGGGCATGGTGTTGGCCTTGTAGTCCACGTCCACAAATCCCTCAAGATGCAGATAGATAAGATGTTTAATTTGTTCTGGTATGCTGAAATTGCATGAGAAAGAGTAAAGAGGAGGTTCATGGGAGTGTTGCCAGGACTGAAGAATTTTAGGAATCAGGTGGGCAGAGGCTATTTTCTTTGGAACAGGAGATGTTGAAGGGATATTTAATTGAGGTGAGTAAAATTACAAAGGTTCTAGATGAAATCACTGGGACCGTACCATTTCCCTTAGTAGAGAGTTTGAAAAGGAAGAACACATTTATAATAATTGGTAGAAGATTTGAGGGGATTTGAAGTGATCGTTTTTCAGTCAGAGGTAACAGACCATAAGACCATATAATGTAGGAATTGAAGTAGGCCATTTGGCCCATTGGGTCTGCTCCAACATTTAATAAGGTCGTGGTCGATCTGATAATCAACTCTATTTTCCTGCCTCTTCCCCATAATCCTTGGTTTCCTTCCTGATTAAAAATCTGTCTATCTCAGCCTTGAACGTACTGAATGACACAGTCCTCTGCATTAAGAATTCCACAGACCCACTACCGTTTAAGAGAAGAAATTCCTCTTCTTCTCTATTATAAGTGTGTAAAGACTGTATCTTTTCTTTTCTGTTTCGATTGTAGGGAAGTGACAAACTCCAACCTCAGCCTTGCTGTAAAATTATACCAAAGCCTCCATTCATATCCCAGTGCACTCCTGCTTGGTGAGGAGCATTTCATTCCATTCAATGGGTCAAATGGACTCTGCCTGTGCTATAAATTTCTATTATTCTATGAAATGATCCCATGCTTATCCAGCATGGAAGTTTTGCAACCAGAGGTGGTAAGCTTGGAGGTGAGAAAGGCACTAGGTCAGGTGGAGTGGTAGTGAACCCAAACACCACCGCCTTCCCACCTTCAGGAAGAAATTCTTGCCTGAAAGGTCCATTGTTGATATTCCCACTCCACCATGAACTGAGATCTTTAAATGTCCAATTAATATTCACTTAAGGACCTCAATCTGCTACCACTAGGTTTATCTCTGCTGCAGTGAGATGGTTGCAATATGGGTTCATTGTAGCTGCCAGCTTGTGGACAACTTACAACCTCAGCAGGAAAGCAGTGTCCAACCGAGAGACTGGACATTGGGCAGAAGAGTGACAGGGGCCATCTCCTTGTCGTTGCTTCCCAAACCTCCTTCCTCCCTTTACCCCCAGAACCCCAAACAAAGTAAACTTGCTCCCCCCACCACTACTATTCCACTTTTCTTTGCCTTCAATGTGCCACAATCTTGGAGTTCAGAGGGCTTTTCTGCCAGCTGCCATAATCCCTCTGTGGCACTATTGAATGCAAGTGTCATTGGAGTCTGATTGGCCAGTAACTCCTCCTTCTACTTCAGGATCCTCCATTCTAGGGACAGCCTGCCAGTGGCCAATGACTTGCCTGCTGTCCTGTCAGCAAATGAGACCCCAATATTCCAACAAGACTTTGGTCTTGGTGCAGTAATTCACATGGGGATGTGATTGTTAGAAATTTCAGATCCTGGGGGATCCAAGATGGCGGCGACCCAGTAAGACTGAGTCTATAGTGCTCCTCCCAAGACTTGGGCACAGTGGGTCACCTACCCCCTACCAAGCTCACCAAATCATTTATAAATCATTTATAATAGTTTAGTAACTCAATTAGTTGTGTAATATTACATTTAAGCAACTTTATCCTAAGTTAAAATGACTAAAGGGAAGGGAGCCCGCAGCTCTCAGCAAGCAGGAACCCCTCCCCCACACTCTCCAGCTGCAGCAGAGGCGTCCACAGCCGCCCCGGGGAACTTACCTACAGTAGCAAGTCTTGCAGAAATGCTTTCCAAGCTTGACTCGAAGATCGATGCCTTTATCGTCGAATCCAGAAATCGTTGGGAGTTGCTCTCGGCCGCGCTGCAGAAGCACGACCGTGAAATTGAAGAAATTCAACGCCAAGTCGGAGGGGCGGAGCTAAAGGCCGCGACCTCCGAGACAACCGCTCAAACGGCCGTGGATCAGGTCCGGACTCTCGAGCAGCGAGTCCGGACCTTGGAAAATCATATTGACCACCTCGATAATCGAGGTCGTCGAAAAAATATTCATTTGCTGGGCCTTCCCGAACAGGAAGAGGAAGGCCAGCTTACAGCATTCCTGGAGCAGTGGCTGCCACAACTTTTAAATCTGCAAGCTGGATCAGGCCAGGTAAGGGTGGAATGGGCCTACCGGGTAGCAATACGCGGGCCCGGCTCGAACCAGCGCCCACGCCCGGTCCTGTTCCGGCTGCAGAGCTACAGGGAGAGGCAGATACTCCTAGAAGCCTCTAGAAATCTCGGAAAAGACCCCCAAGCTATGATCTACAAAGGATCCAAGATCATGCTATTTCAGGACTTTTCCCCGGCTCTGGTTCGAAAGAGGAAGGCATTCGACGAGGCGAAGAAGCGTTTAAGGGACTTAAATGTTCAGTACTCCTTACGCTACCCAGCGATGTTACGCTTTAACCATGAAGGATCTGTATATAACTTTGGATCACCAGAAAAGGCTAAGGAATTCTTGGACTCTCTTAGATAAACTGTAGGACATAATGGATGTTGGTCTGCCTTTCCCCCCCCCCCCCCCCCGCTTTGGTTTATATCCCCTCCCTTTTTTTTCTTACCTTACTGCTTAATATTATCATGGGGGGTGGGGAGAGGGATTTGATTTTCTCCCCCCCCCCCCCTTGGAGTTGTTTTCTGTTATTATTTTATGTATATATGAGGGATGTATGTATATGTGTGTATGTATGTGTATATATATGTATATATATATATATATATATGTATGTGTATGTATATATATGTACATATATATAAACTGGGGGATTTGGTTAATGTTGGTGGGGGGAGGTGGTTACCTTATTCGATTTTACCTCTGTCTTTAGGAGCGGGGTTGTTTTTCCCTTCGTTATTTTGTATTATCATATTTAATTATTATTTGTTGAACTGGTAATTTTATAGTTATATGTTTATATATGGTATTAACATTACCAAATATACCCAGGTGTTGGTAGGGGTGGGGGTGGGGTGCTCACTGTTAACTCTAGCTTTGTATTATATTTGAATTTTCCTCATTTTATTGAGGAGTGCCTGGGTCAAGGGTGGGGCATTGGTTGGGAGAGGATATGAGGGATTTTTGGAGAGGAAGTGATGCCCCCTGGGAACAAGGGGGAAAATCTCCACTTAGATAGGTTTTATATTTTTTTTATTTAGAAATAGTTTTTTACTGTATTGTTGTGGGTGTATTAAAGAGGCTTTATTTTTGTAAATTTTACATGTTCCATGCTCGGGATGTTCTGGATAGGGTTCCTCCTCCTGAGGGGTCTCGGATTGGCCCAGAGGATTATGGTTGATCAGTCGGTTAAGTGGTGCACCTGGAATGTCAAGGGGAGTAATTTGCCACTTAAAAGGAAGAAAATATTATCAAATCTTAAGAAGGAAAGAGTTGATATAGCTCTCCTACAGGAGACACACCTGTCAGATAAAGAACACTTGAAATTACGACAGGGCGGATTTGATCAGGCCTTTTTTTCTTCTTTTAGCTCAAAAAGCAGGGGAGTTGTTATTCTTGTTCGGAAGAATTTCCCTTTCAAAATCCTAAAGCAGATAAAAGACGAATCTGGACGATATATCTTGATTAAAGCCCTCATAAATGGAGAGGAATATGGGATTTTAAATTTGTACTGCCCCCCGGCACACCCCTTTAAATTTATAACGGAAGCCTTTTCAAAATTGATGGCTTTTGATGCCCGTCATATAATTATAGGGGGAGACTTTAATTGTATTATGGATCCGGAAATAGACAGGATTCCCAAGAGTACTGCAGGAGTATCTCCCAGATCTAGACAATTGATGGATCTGAACAAAGAATTAGGATTAGTAGATGTATGGAGATGTCTTCATCCACAGGGTAGAGATTTTTCTTTCTACTCTAATCCACATAAATGTCATACCAGAATTGATATGTTTTTTGTCCCCTCGATTTTTTTAAATTCCATATCATCCTGTAAAATAGGTAATATAGCAATTTCTGACCACGCTGCTGTATATATGGAAACTAAGGCGAGGAACAGTGGGACATCCCCTCGGCATTGGCATATGGACCCCTTCTTAATGAAAGATAGTAAATTTGTAAAGTACTTCTCTCAAGAATTTAAAACTTTTTTAGAAATTAATTCAGGTACAGCTAGCAACCCGTCAATTATGTGGGAGACCATCAAAGCTTACACGCGAGGCTTGATCATCTCCTACTCAGCGACCCAGAAGAAATTAAAGGGAGAACAACAGCGTCTGCTTGAAGCCCGCTTAAAAGCGGCTGAAACAGCATACACTGATAGACCTTTGTATTATTAAATTGCAGAGGATTACAGCTCTTAGGACAGCTCTAAATACTACACTTACTCAAACGGCTAAGAGGGAAATATTATTTGCAAAGCAAAGGTTATATGAATATGGCGATAAACCGGGTAGATACTTAGCATTTCTTGCAAAGAAAAAAAAGGCCCCTCAGACTATTATGTCTATCAAGGAAAGTACGGGTATTTTGACTCATGATCATAAAAAGATTAATGCGACCTTTAGAGAATTCTATTCTGAGTTATATAAATCACAGGATTGTGAAGATAGGACGAAGAGGATGCAGTCATTTTTTAAAAATTTGACTTTTCCAGACCTAACTCCGGAACAAGTATCGATCCTAAATGCTCCTCTTACACCCCAAGAAATAGTTGATGCAATTAGGCACCTTCAAAATGGTAAGGCGCCGGGCCCAGATGGCTTTCAAGCTGAATTCTATAAAGAATTTACAGAAATACTGGTTGGTCCACTTATGGACATGTATAACTATGCATATAGTCAGGGCTGTCTCCCGCCTTCGCTGAAAGAGGCAAATATCTCTCTTATCCTTAAAAAAGGAAAGGACCCAGAAGATTGTACATCATACAGACCAATATCCTTGCTAAATGTAGATTTTAAAATCCTCTCTAAAACGTTAGCACTGAGATTAGAAAGGATACTGCCACATATTATAAAGGAGGATCAGACGGGGTTTATTAAGGGCCGTAGATCATCCAATAATGTTAGAAGGGCTCTGAATATGATTCAAGCTTGTCATCAGGGAAAGATACCAGGAGTAGTGGTTTCATTAGACGCGGAAAAGGCATTTGATAGGGTCGAATGGTCATATTTGTTTTACACATTGGAGAGGTTTGGTGTTGGACAGGTGTTTACCAAATGGATCTCAACATTGTATAGTGATCCCAAAGCAGTTGTGGTTACTAATGGATTAGGCTCGGATAGCTTCAGTGTGGGTAGGGGCAGCCGTCAGGGATGTCCCCTCTCGCCATTGTTATTCACGCTAATAATTGAACCACTAGCAGAAGCTATACGAGCTGATCCTAATATAGTGGCCCCAAGGATTGGTACAGGTAAACATAAAATTACCCTTTATGCAGATGATGTTCTTCTATTCCTCAGTAACCCTTTGATGTCCATACCTCGCTTAATTCAAGTTATTAATACATTTAGTGCATTCTCAGGCTATAAAATTAATTTTTCAAAATCGGAGGCTATGCCAATGGGTGGCCTTGCTGTGATACCCCGCTTAGCGGACGGTTCCCTTTTTCCCTTTCGCTGGTCCCTGGAGGGTTTCTTATATTTAGGCATTTTTATTACTCCAGTATTTGGTCAGTTGTATAAGGCTAATTTTGTGTATTTATTGGAAAGGATAAGGCAGGACCTCCAGCGATGGGGAGACCTGCCAATTTCCTGGTTGGGTAGAATAGCATTAATCAAAATGAATATCCTGCCCCGTCTCCTATATCCTATGAGAATGCTTCCGGTGATGCTGCCGAGGACGGCTTTATGTAAATTATACGGCTGGCTGAGTTCCTTTATCTGGAATCATAGGCGGCCCCTCATTAAGCTGAAGAAGCTACAGCTTCCACAGGCAAGGGGTGGATTGGACTTCCCAGATTTTAGGAAATATCAATTAAGTTCCCAATTAAGTTACATAGCTGATTGGGTCTTGTCTGATCCACAATCAATCTGGTTGGACATCGAGGCTTCTCAAGTAAAATACCCACTTATTAACCTTTTATTCTCAGACAAGAGGAAAATCATTACAGATCACTGTAAAAACCCTATAATACTAAATACAATCAAGGCTTGGAATATAATACGGCAAAATGAGGGTAATTCACATAAAACATCCCCCTATGCACCGATAGTGGGAGCATGGGGATTCCAACCGGGGTTAACAGATGCCACTTTTAAACTCTGGAGATCCAGGGGTATCTCATGTCTCGGGGATTTATTTAAAGATGGGGTCCTGATGTCTTTCGGACAGCTGCGTCAGAAATTCGGATTACCCAATGGAGACCTCTTTCGATACTTCCAAATTCGAGTTTTTATACAGAAGAAGACTACGTTATTAGATAGTCTTTATAAATCCGATAGAGAATGTAGTGTCCTACGACCAGTGGGGGTATCTTCCGTCAGTAATATTTATCATTTGCTACATGATGAAGTATCGGGAGATATGGATAATCTGCTTAAAACATGGGATCAGGATCTGGGACTAGAAATCTCCACAGAAACGTGGAATGATATCTGGGAAAATGGTAGAAGAATTACTATTTGTAACAGAACCCAGGCTATCCAGCTGAAGATACTTCATAGGGCCCATATAGCACCGGTTTGATTGGCAAAATTTAAGGCAGGAGCATCTCCAATGTGTCCTAAATGCAAAATAGAGGTGGGCACTCTTGTACATTGCTTATGGACCTGTCATAAGATCCTAAATATTGGACTAAAGTAGCAAGTACCCTGACAGAAATTTTAGGAACGGAAATAAAAGTGGACCCCGTATCTCTCCTCTTGGGCTTTTCAAACTTTCCCTCCTGGACACGTACGGGAAGAGACTATTTTCTATTCTTTCTTTCTGTGCAAGGAAAAATATTTTGATGAACTGGGTGGCGGAGGGTCCCCCTGGACTTTCAAATTGGCACAGACTAATTATGGAATGTATTCCCCTTGACTTCCTTACAAATATGGTGCACCGAAAGACCGAATTATTTTATAAAATATGGCAGCCCTTTTTGAATTACATAAATACAGATATTTCGGCTATCCTAACAAGGGCTTTTATTTAATTGGGATTACAAACCTGGCTGGTCCGCGGCCCCTCGGGGGAGGAATCCCGCACGAATACGGGTTTTATTATATCTGATGCTAACACATCCCGAGCATGTAAGAGACTTAAATATACACCCTGGTTAGTTGTAGGTTAGATTAGTAGATAGTTGAGTTTTGTTTGTTTGTTTTTTTTTTCTTTTCGGTTTTTTTTGTTGTTTTGTTTTTTTTTGTCAAATTTTGGCTATTGTATATTTGAGCTAATTGTATATCAATGTTTATATCTGAGAGTTTTGTTTATTTTTGTAAACTTGTAAAAATGTTAAATTTCTAATAAAAATATCTTTAAAAAAAAAGAAATTTCAGATCCTGAAATTAACAGCAATATCAGAAGCCGCACTTCCCACACATGCAAATTTACTGTTAATGTCAGTTTCTGTACTGACCAAGGTGATTACTTCTGATTTTTCACATTTAAGAATCTGTTGTTAACTATCAAGCAATCCTAAGCCAAGTATCATCTGGCTAGATTGAAAGTTAAACTTCCCCTTCTTCACAATGGCAGTCCAACTAAATAAAATTGATAAATTCTGTCAAATTAAGGAGAGTTTGATCAATACTGCAGATTTGGTTGAGACCATTCAAGTTAATTTGATGTATAACGCTCAATGGTGGAGATGGAGTCTATGGAAATAAATATTATTGTTCAATTTCAATTTAGCAATGGAGGAAATAACTGCTTTTCCACTCATTGTGTTTTTGTCCATCAAACAACATTGATTGTTAACCCACTTATCTTTCTGTATTATTTTCAAATAAATTGCCAATTAATCTTGAGCAATTAGCAATGCTGTGATGAAAGTGCAACAAATATTACAAACAGAATTACAAAGAGGGCACACATTCAGTGCAGTGGTTGCTGGTGGGAATATAGATAATTTAAACCTCATTAATATGGCGCTTAATACAATCAATCTTAAGACATGGGTCTTACATGCTTGTCAGTAAAGTTGCTAGCATAACCAAGGGGAAAATGTACCGCTAAAAAAGGATTTTCCCAATTGTCACCTTAGTCAGGCGAGCAAGATTACTTCAGTGTTGCTGCTGGCTTTTCCAAAACCATACATCAGAAGGCAGTAAAACTGCAGAACTGTTACATCAGCTCTAAATTCTACTCTGAAACAATACAAACTTTCTCCAGGGCGTTCTTCTACATAACTGAAAATATATAAGCCTAGGAATCGCTGCTTGTGTTTCTCTTTATGCTGTTAGGACAGGAGTATTATTGGCCAGTAATGGTGAGTAAAAGACAGAGCTTGTTTAATGCATCATTTGCATTAACTTTGAGGTTGTTGCAGACACAAGGCATGGAGAGTGGAATGAGATACCATATTTGAGGCAGCTGAAGCCTTGTTCAATAGTCATTGATGGAATAACTGTTCACTGGGGGCACATTAAAATATGTATTGTGTATGTAATGCATTCAAATTGCACATGGATGATTAATGGTTTATTCAGGTGAGCCAACACCCTCAGCTTCTTTCTCATGATAGCAATGATGACAGTAGAATTGTCTAATTCATTTGAAATTCTGGGTTTCTGAAAGTACAGTAAATGTAATAGTGTCTGTAGGTCATTCAATAGGGTCATGAAGTTGGCTATCCATCAATCAATCAGATTTACACACATTTTAGATGCTCTGGATGTCCTTTGGAAAAACTAATTATCTCCTTGTCTTTTCTAAGTTTTTTTTATTTTTCACAACTGCTTATAGTGACATATCTTCAATTATTCATCCATTTAAACTTTAAAATCTATAATATATTCCTCATGCCTTGAAAGAGTTTCTGAACTAAAAATATTTGATTTTCCAGAAGTTTAATTAAGTAACATCAATAACAGCGAAGTTAGTGCTTAAAATCATTAAATGACTCTCAATTAACAGTATTGGGTTGCAACAAAAGATTTTCCATTGATACGTGAGCTAATCAGCCTCTTGGATGATCAAGATAGAGGATTAACCTCTATTAATGGCCAGTTTAAGCTGGGATCATTACAAGTCATCAGTTTGGTAAAGGAGTTGAACTGTACACTAGGAATGACCACTCCGCACTTCATGAATACCAGATGACTTTTTAAATTGCCTGCTGGCAGTGATTACCAAATGAGCATGGCATTTTAGTAGATATTGCTTGATCTATCCTTTTCTCTAACATTAACCAATTAATTGGGCATGAACAAATTGGGTACAGAGGATTTGGAGGGCTACATACAAGCGTGACGCTTTTTACTGTTCACTTGTTACTGGTGATTTGAAAAGGAGTTTTAAAACATTTTGTCTAATCTTCACAACAACTTATCAATAACTGTCCCAGGAATGCTCTGTGGACTGCACATAAAATGAGACGACGTGCTACCTTGTCTTACAGAACATCTCAAATTACCATGAGGAAGAGATGACTGGTTATTAGCATTTTTCAAGGGTGTGATGATGTCAAGAAATGTTGAATTTATTCCCCTTAATTACCAAATAGATAAGCAGTGATTTCTTTTGCATTTACCTTATGAAGATCCTTCACAGTTTTGAAGATCATATCAGATCTTACAACTTCTATTCAAATTAAAAAGATCTCCCGTTTCTTTGATCTTTCCTCAAATTTTTTATCCTTAGTGTCTTATCAGTGGGCTTCTTCTGCACCTTTTCCATGGTCTTCACACGTTGTTCAAAGAACAGTATCAGAATAGACTTGAGGGGCTGAATGGCCTACTCCAGTTCCTGTGTTACTATAGATTTGGAGATAAAATTTTAACTGGAGCAAATTCAATCATTAATACACATTTATTACTATCACTCTTATTGTACTCTTTACTCCTTATTTATAAAACTAAGCTCCATTTTTTTAACAATACAACTTAACCAGCTTGCCCTTCTACTTGTAAACATGGGTGAATCCATGTTAGTCTCCTCCTCATCATCTTTTAAAATATTACCATTTAAGGTGTTAGGTGTCCCTATTCATTCATCCAAAATCTACCACCTTGCATGTAATAGCACTACATTTAATTATACATTTTCCCAATTACTAAGCTGAATACGGATTGCTCTGCTATAACACATGTTTTGTTAATGCGAATTTGCTGTTAAGGAACTGACAAATTGGGGACACTGTGTCTAAAGCACGAACTTTTAAAATACGTGTTGGCTTTAATGTAATTACATCTTCAACACTTTAAGCACTGTTTCTAAAGCGCAATTTTTCGATAATGCGTGGTTGCACGAGAATGCAACCATTGCATTGTCAAATAACTCTCAGTATATCATTGTGAAGTTGCTTACAACCTTTCTCAGTTAACGATGCTCCTGATTTGTTTCCTGGGAAACTTCAGGAGCATATAAGAGAAATAGCCTCGCACTAACTGTGGGTTACCACAGTGTACTGTCATCCAACCTGAGTATCAACTGTGAACTGAAAAGTGCTCTATTTCATCAGCATTCAGTTGATTAGTTATTAACATCATCAATCACTTTGTTCCCTCCAGATATGACTATTCTATTGCACTCCACGCCAGCTTCCAAAGTCTTACCTGCTATAGGAGAAAGTGAGGACTGCAGATGCTGGAGATCAGAGCTGAAAATGTGTTGCTGGAAAAGCACAGCCGGTCAGGCAGCATCCAAGGAACAGGAGAATCGACGTTTCGGGCATAAGCCTAAAGAAGGGCTTATGCCCGAAACGTCGATTCTCCTGTTCCTTGGATGCTGCCTGACCTGCTGTGCTTTTCCAGCAACACATTTTCAGCTCTTACCTGCTATAAACTAGAGATCATTCAAAATTCCATTGCTCCTGTTCTAATTACCAAATCCCTTTCATTCTATGCTCACTGACCTACAATGACTCCCTGTTAAAGCAATGCTTCAGTGATAAAATTCTTATTTTCAACTTGCCTGATTAATTACCTACTTCATCTCTCTGACTTCTCTCACATGTGATTTCTACCCATGCACCATTTCCAGAACAACTTGCCATTCAGCAGGTATCTGCCGAAACACTTTTGTATCTACGCCATTTGGAAAAACCTTTAAGATGCCTCGATGTGCACTGGCATTCTGAAGCAGCCATGCTTGGTCAAGGACAGAATCTGAACATGTCAGTGAACAGGAGGATGGTACTGTGATTCTCTGTCAGGAACCTGAAGTTGTAGGGATTTGTCCAGACAAGTGACATCTTCTTCTTGTACCACATGGCAGGCGATGCCTTGCCATCAGACTCTGGTCACTTGACCTGAAGTCACCACCCAGATCAGTGCCATCTCCAGAGTGCAGGGGGACAGCTAGTTATGCAGAAAGAAGGTCAATGACCTTCACTGCTCCATCAGGATAAATGCCAGACTTTTCTCCCTGTCACCTCACACTCACTGGGGGGAGTCAATACTGCTAATTAGGACCATTTCCTCTCAAATCTTAGGCTGTTAGATCTCAGTAAATCTCAGTCCCGAAGAGGCCGGTGCCAGAGATGCTCAGCTCCACCTCAACCTCTAGGGAACAAGTTAATGACCCCTCAGACGATGCACCAGCCCAGGCCTCTGCTTGCAGCTTCCACCAACTCAGAGACTTACACCTCGGTATGTATTCCATGTTGACCAACTCCAGGATACAATCTAACGGACACATCCCTAACATATCTTGCAGCTGGCTGAGGAAGAAATGGCCTAGATCACTGCCATTGAAAGGATTGCAGAGATCTGTTTGGCCCTCGGCAGAAAACCACCCTGTTGTCTGACCAATTAATGATTTTGTGGAGGTGCATAGTGAGATCACCTCAAGATATCAAATGTATAATCATATGGATAGTCAAACAGAAATCGTTAAGAACTGCAAAACTTAGTGAGACCATATGTCCTTTGTACTAGCAGGGATTGTTTACCATATAATCAATAGCAAGTTGCACAATTAAAGAAATTCCAAACACATCTCACTCATCATGGAAACTGGCTTCAAGTTGGTTCTTTGTGGCTCTGTTGCACCCGTTGGTGTATTGCTCCGACATGTTCTCTTGGAAGGTAAAGGTGAGGATGACCGTCCTGGTCAATGTCCTAATCCTCACATTCATCTTCATTCTCCCCCCATTTCCTCTGCATCCAGGACATTCTGTACTTTGCCACTTCTATTTGTGAAAGGCACAGCATGCCATAAGGAGTGTGGCACAGCCTTTCCTGGCTATACTGCAAGGAGCAGTTCAGGCATTGAAACTTTGTCTTAAAGAGGCTGATAATCAGTTGCATCCCAGTTATGGTGGAAACATGAGCAACATTGTGCCTTTAGTTTTACTTCAATCTTGGATGATTTTGTAAAGGTGTCATGAGCCATTTTTGGAGGGGTAGCCCTTATGATTACTTAGATTAGATTACTTACAGTGTGGAAACAGGCCCTTCAGCCCAACAAGTCCACAAACCACCCAGACCCATTCCCTTACATTTACCCCTTCACCTAACACTTCGGGCAATTTAGCATGGCCAATTCACCTAACCTGAACATTTTTGGACTGTGGGAGGAAACCGGAGTACCCGGAGGAAACCCGCACAGACCCGGGGAGAATGTGCAAACTCCACACAGTCAGTCGCCTGAGGCGGGAATTTAACCCGGCTCTCTGGCGCTGTGTGGCAGCAGTGCTAACCACTGTGCCACCATGCCGCCCTGTATGGCTCAAGGATTGAAAGGTTGTAGGAATCTATATGTTCTCTAGTATCTTCTCATCATGGCATTCATAGAGTCATTGGATCATACAGCACAGAAACAGACCATGCTCATCCACGCTGACCAGGTTTCCTAAGCTAAACTATTCTCATTTGCCTGCAATTGCCCCATATCCCTCCTTACCTCTCCTACTTATGTACCTGTCCAAATGTCTTTTAAATGTTGTAACTGTACCTGCACCAACCACTTCCTCTGGCAGTTCATTCCACATGCGAAGCACCCTCTCTGAAAACGTTGGCCCTCACGTCCTTTCGAAATCTTCTGCCTCTCACCTTAAAATTATGCATTCTAGTTTTGAACTCCCTCACCCCAGGGAAAAGACTTTTGCTATTCACCCTATCTATGCCCCTATGATTTTATGAACCCCCATAAGTTCACACCTCAACCTCCTACATTCTGTGGAATAAAGTCCCAGCCTATTCAGCCTCTCCTTATAACTCAGACCCTCCAGTCCCAATAATATCCTGACAGATCTTTTCTGCACCCTTTCCAATCAAATGATTTCCTTCTTTGGAAGGGCAACCAGAACTGTTCACAAAACTGGCCTAAACTCATGTCTAGTAGAACCGCCACATGACCTCCCAATTCCAACACTCATTAGTCTGAGCAACAAAGACAAGCATGCTAAATGCCTTCTTTACCATCCTATTTACCTGTGACACAACTTTCAAGGTCTCAAGGTCTCTTTGTTCAACAACATTCCCCAGAGTCCTACCATTAACTGCGTAACTCCTGTCCTTGTTTGTTTTATCAAAATGCAACACCTAGTGTTTATCTAAATTAAACTCCATCTGCTACTCCTTGGCCCATTAGCTCAACAGATTCAGATCCCTTTGTACGCTTACATAACCTTCTTTGCTGTCTCAATAAAAGCTATTTTGGTATCCACAAACCTTTGCAATCCACAAACATGCTAACCAAGCTTCCTAGGTATCTGGCACCAAACCCAAAACCTCACCTCAGTGGTTACATATAATTTGATCATTGACTAACTGCAAGCCTTTTCTGTTGACAAACCTTGTAGGTTAATGATAGGGCACACCACCACCCCCCTCCCCCAAAGAAACATGTGTGCAATCTATAGTGCCCTGTACCTGGGGATGCTCACATTGGTGGGGAAACCACCAGCGCAGGCTGTTTGACACACTCCACGAGGAAGGAGAGGACAGGTTTCCTTGGTAAATAAAAAGATAATTGGATGAGGCTACAAACGGTCTGACTTGTTCCTTGAAATTAGCTACTCGAACAAAATTTCAGGGAAGCTGCGGCCTAGAATGGGATTGTTATCCAGTCCTTCCAAGTACAAGCCCTGCTCTAGCAAATAATGCAATTTAGGACTGAAGGCCAGGGACATCCTTATTTGGTGTCTACATTGTCTATCTGGGAGCAATAGAAAATTATAGAGAAGCCTGTAGCTGCAGGGTGTCATTATTGTTATCCAGCTCCTTGGGGCATCTTGAACAGAGACATTGCAGCAACTGCTGGATGTTAGTGTTCTTGATGAGCTTTGTTAAAATGTTGTAATTGATCACTCATTCAATGTTGTCTTCACATTTGAAGCAACACCACAAGAACTCCAGGCACAGTGCTGTCCATGTCAGATGTGTGAGCCAACAATCAATGGGGAATGCCAGAAATAGAACAGCTTCCAGTTATAGTGCTCATGGCCCCTCACATCATGCATCATGTTATATAGTACAGCATGAAGAATTCCTAAAGAGGTCAATGCCATGTCTTGACCAGCAGCTGGGTGGCAATTAATATTATTGTAAGGTACATTGCCTGACCAAAGTGGTTATGTTACATTGAAGGTGTGGTATTTTGGCAGTAAGCCCCCCCCAAAAAATGACATTCTCGCACAGCACAGACCATGTCCTTGTACATATAGTTCAATGTGTAAACATGGCAGCTCTGAAGCATTATCATGCACTGATGTGTTTCAGAAGTACCAATGTACTCAGAAGTCACTTTTAAGTTAGCTTTCTGGCAATGTTTACTCAGGTGACAATGACAAAGAGGCAATTAGTGAAGTCTTGATTACTTAAAGCCATAATCTGTAATGTTCAAGCTTAGACAATAAAGGGTCTGCCAATGAAGTGCAATTTGATGCTAGATGTATTAAAAGATGCATGATTGCTCCCCACAAGCCCCATGTTCAAACAATTTTACATTCCTCCCCAAAAGTAAATAATTTATTTCACCCAAACTAATGCGGTGGTAGCAATTTTGTTTTGTTATTATGAGATGAAAATAGCAAGGTTTCAACTTTGTGTCCACGTCGACTTGAGTTTCTCACTTTGCCCAGAATTCTCCTAATGAGACCCCTGATCATTACTATACAAAATTGCAACCAAGACTGTGGCCCACCCCCCCAGGCTCAATTGGCAGGAAGACCTTAACTGAACCCAGCCCAGGCCTCGGAATGTTACATCTGCAGGACCCTGACTGATATATCTGTAATGCCAAGACTGGTTGCACTTGACCTACAGGACTGACTGTGGCCTAATCCATGGATGGCAAGGACACGGATCCCTGGTCTGTGGTAGAACCATCACCCATCTGACCATGGTCAATCCTTGGATAGGTTTCATTCAAGCCTCTTGGCTGACTGTGGTAGTACTCTCTTATGGTCTGTGATCCCCTTTCACCTCATTAAGGAGTGCTCCCATTGCCCGTCACAAATGGACATTTTCTTCAGGCACATGCAGTTTGTTTTCCATGTGAGCCGTTTGTACAGGTTACAGGTATGGTGTTGAGGTAGCACAGTCCTCCACAGCGATGTATCCTCAGCCTTGACTGTCAGACTCCCAATCATAAGGAGTTGACTGCCTTTCCCGCTGCATTAAAAAACAATGCATAACACAGAGGCTGACAACTTTCAAGTAAGCAAAAAATGAGTGAGCACTAAAAAAATAAAGCTAAGGGCCATAAGAGGCATTCTGTGTAGTTGCATGACATGCGTTTGTGCCCCTGCACAGAAGAATAGCTGGCAGAATTATGCAGGAAGTAGATGTCCCCACACTCCAAAATAAAATGTTGGAGAACTAAATTGGTGTGTGAGAGTAGGCACAATGTGGTGGTGAGGCTGGTAGTTTGCTGATGTTGACTTCCATAGTGAAGGGTTGAGGAGTTAGGTATTCATGAAGCATTCAGGGATGTTGTGGGTGAAGATAGAGTTGGATGAGAGCAGGGACAGGCTAGAGTCACCAGGTACTCATTCTTGACTTTCACATTGAGCATTTGCACCTTTTAATTTCTCAGGGAAAGAGAGGAGAATTGGAATTAGAATAGAAAGGAGTCAATTAGAAAAATGTGAGGACTGTAGATACTGGAGATCAGAGAGAGTGTGTTGCTGGAAAAGCACAGCAGGTCAGACAGCATCTGAGGAGCAGGTGAATCGACATTTCAGGCATAAGCCCTTCATCAGGAATTAGGCTTGAGAGCCAAGGGGATAGAGATATAAATGGGAGGGGGGAATGGAGCTGGGGGGAAGGTAGCTCAGAGATTAGATTAGATTATGATTACATTACAGTGTGGAAACAGGCCCTTTCGGCCCAACAAGTCCACACTGACCCGCCGAAGCGCAACCCACCCATACCCCTACATTTACCCCTTACCTAACACTACGGGCAATTTAGCATGGCCAATTCACCTGACCTGCACATCTTTGGACTATGGGAGGAAACCGGAGCACCCGGAGGAAACCCACGCAGACACAGGGAGAACGTGCAAACTCCACACAGTCAGTCGCCTGAGGCGGGAATTGAACTCGGGTCTCTGGCGCTGTGAGGCAGCAGTGCTAACCACTGTGCCACTGTGCCGCCCACTAAGTGATAGGTATAAATGAGAGGGGGTGGGGCTGGGGGGAAAGTAGCTGAGAGTGCAATAGGTATAAATGGGAGGGGGGTGGGGCTGGGGAAAGGCAGCTCAGAGTGTGATAGGTATAAGTGGGAGGGGGTTGGAGCTGGGGGAAGGTAGCTCAGCGTGTGATAGGTATAAATGGGAGGGGGGGTGGGGCTGGGGCTGAGGCTCGGGTAAGGTAGCTCAGCGTGTGATAGGTATAAATGGGAGGTGGGTGGGACTGGGGGTAAGGTAGCTCAGAGTGTGATAGGTATAAATGGGGGGTGTGGGGAGGGGGTGGGGGGAAGGTAGCTCAGAGAGTGATAGGTATAAATGGGAGGGGGGTGGGGCTGGGGGGGAGGTAGCTCAACGTGTGATAGGTATAAATGGGAGGGGGTGCGGTGCGGTGGGGTGGGGCTGTATGGAAGGTAGCTCAGTGTGTGATAGGTATAAATGGGGGTGTGGCTGGGGGGAAGGTAGCTCAGCGTGTGATAGGTATAAATGGGAGGGGTGGTGGAGCTGAGGGGAAGGTAGCTCAGAGTGTGATATGTATAAATGGGAGGGGGTGGGTTTGGGGGGAAGGTAGCTCAGTGTGTGATAAGTATAAATGGGAGGGGGGTAGGGGTAGGGGTAGGGGTGGGGCTGGGCTGGGGGGAAGGTACCTATCACACTCTGAGTGACCTCCCACACAGCCACACCCCTCACCCATTTATCACACTACCTTCCCGCCAGCCCCACCCCCCTCCCTCCCTCCCATTTATACCTATCACACGCTGAGCTACCTTCCCCCCAGCGCAATCCCCCTTGCCATTTATCTCTCTACTCCCTTGGCTCTCAAGCCTCATTCCTGATGAAGGGCTCATGCTCAAAACATCGATTCTCCTGCTCCTCAGATGCTGACTGGCCAAATGTGCTTTTCTAGCACCACACCCTCGACTCTGGAAATGAGTCAAGTTGGACTAATAATGAGATGCAATTTTAAGGAAATAAAGTAACTGCCCCTAAACAGTGAGATCCTGAAGCTGCGTTTTAAATCTTAAGGGGAAAATTGGGAAATCTTTCTCACAGTCAAGCTTCAGATTTTCTCATTCTGAACATATTGTACCAAATGTCTCACCATTTTCCACATTACACCAGGAAGGGAACAGGCCTGCCAATTTATTTTACAGTATTGGGAGAAATGTCCAATCCTCTGCCTTCTGAAACAGAACAGTCAATGTGAGTGAAAAATGTAGTGCTGCAGGAGCAGCAATCATTCAGTAACGTTAACTGAGAATGTGAAAAAGTTTAGTTCACTGGTTATGCAGCCATAAACATCAACCAAAGGTGTTCAACTGATTTAAAAGTTAAAGTTAAAAGTTTATACTCTTCAACCCAAATGTATCAGCAGATGGAAAGTACAGATTTGCTCGAATAACATGAAATAAGCTGCATACGATTCCATGGGAGCCAGACCGATGTCTGTAGCTTCAGGAGATGGAGAAAAGGAAACTACCATCTGGTTGAACACAAAAGAGAATGCCTATTCAAATCAAACATTAATTGCTTGGTTCTGAAATCCAGACTACAGCGAGGAAAACAAAACTTGTTTTTCAAGAGCAGTGGTTTTCGTTAATGGACAACCATAAAGGTTTCTGAGTTCATAGGGAAGAGTTCCTCTGTGAAGGGGATTCAGGAGATAAACAGTTCTCTAACCAAAATAATCGACCAATGATTCAGAAATAATATCCTTGGAGAAGGATTTCCAAGAGATGTAAGATCCTCCAGTTGAGAACTGACTTGCTGAGCTTCAAAATCAACATCAATCATCCACAAGCAAAAGAACTAACACTTTTCCAAACCCAAAGAGATTGCACTCTTGGAAAATCCAGATGGCCTGAATTTGTGGACTCAGAGATAATGGTAAACGTCACATCAGTATTTACATGAATGTATAATGGTTAACTGTGGGGAATAATTACTTCGTGGAGATATTAGAGACAAAAAAAACTCCAGATGCTGGAATCTAAGGTAGATAAGCAGGAGGCTGGAGGAACACAGCAAGCCAGGCAGCATCAGGAGGTGAAGAAGTTGACATTTCGAGGGAGATATTGTCTACATAAATGGTTCTCAAGGAGTTATTGTTCACGCTTCATTGAGTTCCACTTAATCTAACTAGGTCATTTGTTTTTGGGTGAGGTAGTTGAGATCTGTCTGAGTTCCCAAGCTCCTGATAGTCCCAAATAATTACACCTAGCAACTTTACATAAATTGTACCTATTGCTGCTGCGTCATGAACTATCTCATTATGTAAGACAGTGCATGCTCTCCTTAGATGCACTCTTAGTCGAACCTCTATCTCTGATGATTAGATATGCCCTGACTCTGCATAGAGAAAGGAGGATTTGGGGTTTTTGTAGCACAGTGATGAAGACCCCACCTCAGGGCCAGGATACCCAGGTTCAAGTCTCAGCTGCTCCATGTTGTGTCACAACATCTCTGAACAGGTTGATGAGATAATATCTAGAGAAAGAAGGATCACTGACAATAAAGTATTCAAACCAGAATATGACCTTCTCACATTAGCTTGCTAGTGTAGCAAGTAACAGCTACTTGTAAATTAAGGAGTAACCTAATTGGATTTTGTTTCAGACCTTGAAAGTGTGATAAATTCATTTTCACTTTATAAAAACAAATAATTTTTTTTTCAGAATAAGCATTGTACAGAAAATATATTCTAAAACCTACATCTGCGGCACAGGAATCAGCCAAGGTGATTTGTAATGCAGGTTCTCGGCTTGGTTTTGCAAGCCATAGCTAAGATTGCTATTTAATGCCTGTAACACAAAACAAGCTTTATTATAATCATGAAACACCATGTTTTGTTTTAAAGTTTATACTGTATTTTGGTGATATATTATGAGATACATCAACAACTTTTAGATTAAGTTGTTTTGAAAAGCATTGATATTCAACAAAGTAGAGACTAATGGAAAACAGCAGAAACTGCAGAGGTTTAAGAAGACCTGCAGGCTAAATAACAGCACTAAATCATATATGTCCTCAGTGACTGGGCCTGTAAAAATCAATGGCAGCTTGCTGTGGTAATTCATTCAGTCCTGAATGTTTTTCAGAATCTCATCTCATATCAGGGAAGTAATATGCATAAATTCATGATAGAATTTTCCAGCAGTCTCTTCAGAATATCCTTTGCTGCATTTGAAAGAAATATCTCCATAAAAGCTCACTACATTGAAAAAAGATTACTTTTTATTCTATGTAATTTAAAGTTTTCATCCCCACCATTTATTTTAAATAAAAATAAATCATTCCCTGACAATTTTATAAAAGTCACAGTTCAATATTTAGTGTGATTCTTCTAACAATAAGGCCTCTTTAGTAATGTTGATTCAAGCTGTAACAAAACCCTTAAAGATTCACCTGTTTCAGTTTAGTTCAAAGCTAAAGTTAAAGCTTCAGAGTTTCCATTCAATACATCTGCCCTAGCTTCTGGGAGTTCATATCCTCCTTGAATGTAATCTTGACCCCAACTGACAGGTATTTTGATGTTCTAGCAGCTGGATTAACAGTCAAAACTTTAAATTTTCAAACCTTCAATCTCATGTATGCTGGAAGCTTTGAAACTTAAAATCTTTACCTTCGTTACACAGAAAATAATAGTTAGCTGGTTATGTTCTATGAGGCCACAACATATCTTCCTGAAGAGTTCGGTTTTATTATAGACTACAAGAGTAAAGATTGAATTGTTTATGAATGTTATCCAAAAACTGAAACCTTGGCTGTAGTCCGAGACATAAGGTTAAATACCTCTTTATACTACATAGATCATGTAGTCTTCAACTAAGTGAACTTCTTTCTTGAGCATCTTGTCACTTATGTTCCTCAGTAGGTTTAATCACAGATTGGTGAGGTAAAAACAATGACTGCAGATGCTGGAAACCAGATTCTGGATTAGTGGTGCTGGAAGAGCACAGCAGTTCAGGCAGCAGCGAAATCGACGTTTCGGGCAAAGCCCTTCATCAGGAATAAAAGCAGAGAGCCTGAAGCGTGGAGAGATAAGCTAGAGGAGGGTGGGGTTGGGGAGAAAGTAGCATAGAGTACAATAGGTGAGTGGGGGAGGGGATGAAGGCGATAGGTCAGGGAGGAGAGGGAGTGGATAAGTGGAAAAGGAGATAGCCAGGTAGGACAAGTCCGGACAAGTCATGGGGACAGTGCTGAGCTGCAAGTATGGAACTAGGGTGAGGTGGGGGAAGGGGAAATGAGGAAACTGTTGAAGTCCACATTGATGCCCTGGGGTTGAAGTGTTCTGAGGTGGAAGATGAGGCGTTCTTCCTCCAGGCATCTGGTGGTGAGGGAGCGGTGGTGAAGGAGGCCCAGGACTTCCATGTCCTCGGCAGAGTAGGAGGGGAAGTTGAAATGTTGGGCCACGGGGCGGTGTTGTTGATTGGTGCAGGTGTCCCGGAGATGTTCCCTAAAGTGCTCTGCTAGGAGGCGCCCAATCTCCCCAATGTAAAGGAGACCGCATCGGGTACAATAAATGATATTAGTGGATGTGCAAGTAAAACTTTGATGGATGTGGAAGGCTCCTTTAGGGCCTTGGATAGAGGTGCGGGAGGAGGTGTGGGCGCAGGTTTTACAGTTCCTGCAGTGGCAGGGGAAGTTGCCAGAATAGGAGGGTGCCTTGTAGGGGGGCGTGGACCTGACCAGGTAGTCACGGAGGGAATGGTCTTTGCGGAAGGTGGAAAGGGGTGGGGAGGAAAATATATCCCTGGTGGTGGGGTCTTTTTGGAGGTGGCGGAAATGTCGGCGGATGATTTGGTTTATGCGAAGATTAGTAGGGTGGAAGGTGAGCACCAGGGGCGTTCTGTCCTTGTTACAGTTGGAGGGGTGGGGTCTGAGGGCGGAGATGTGGGATGTGGACGAGATGCATTGGAGGGCATCTTTAACCACGTGGGAAGGGAAATTGCGGTCGCTAAAGAAGGAGGCCATCTGGTGTGTTCTGTGGTGGAACTGGTCCTCCTGGGAGCAGATACGGTGAAGGCGGAAGAATTGGGAATATGGGATGGCAGCGCCACCCACCTGCATTCTGCTGACACACCCCCCACAGACCCCACTGTCACTATCCCCACCCCCCAGAACCCTGAGGGGAACACTACCCCTGCTCATGACTCCACCCCCATTCCCGCCACCACCACACCCACTCCAGTTACAGGTTCTGCCCCCACTCCCAGCTCCACACCCACACCAGATCCCAGCTCCCAGCCCTGCCGGGTTTTCACCATCCCTCCAGACCTCCCCATCACTGAGGACGAACGATCAGTCCTCAGCAAAGGACTCACCTTCATCCCCCTCCGTCCATGCATCAATTAATTTAATACACGCCGTGACGTTGAACACTTCTTCCGCCGTCTCCACCTCCGAACTTACTTTCACAATCAGGACTCCCGCCCACCTTCCGAGGACCCCTTCACCCACCTCCAACACACTGCATCCACCTGGACACCCCGCACTGGCCTATTACCTGCCCTCGACCTCTTCATTTCCAACTGCCACCGGGACATCAACCTGTCTACCCCCCTCCCCCACTCCAACCTCTCACCCTCACAACGCGCTGCCCTCCAATCCTTCTGCACAAATCCCAACCTCACCATCAAGCCAGCGGATAAAGGGGGCGCAGTGGTAGTGAGGCGCACTGATCTCTACACTACTAAAGCCAAACACCAACTCGAGGACACCTCTTCCTACTGCCCCCTTGACCATGACCCCACCCCCCATCACCAAACTATCATCTCCCAGACCATATAGAACCTCATCACCTCAGGAGATCTCCCACCCATAGCTTCCAACCTCATAGTCCGGGAACCCCGCACTGCCTGGTTCTACCTCCTTCCCAAGATCCACAAGCCTGACCATCCTGGCCGACCCCCCATTGTCTCAGCATGCTCCCGCCCCACTGAACTCATCACTACCTACTTCGACACTGTCCTATCCCCACCTAGTCCAGGAACTCCCCACATACGTTCAAGACGCCACCCACGCCCTCCAGCTCCTCCAAGACTTCCGTTTCCCCGGCCCCCAACGCCTCATGTTCACCATGGAAATCCAATCCCTCTACACCTCCATCCGCCATGACCAGGGCCTCCAAGCCCTCCGTTTTTTCCTCTCCAGACGTCCCGAACAATACCCTTCCACCGACACTCTCATTCGTTTGGCCGAACTGGTCCTCACCCTTAACAATTTCTCCTTCGAATCCTTCCACTTCCTCCAGACCAAAGGGGTAGCCATGGGCACACGTATGGGCCCCAGCTATGCCTGTCTCTTTATTGGCTATGTAGAACAGTTGATCTTCCGTAATTACACCGGCACCACTCCCCACCTCTTCCTCCGCTACATTGATGACTGCATTGGCGCCACCTCGTGCTCCCGCGAGGAGGTTGAGCAATTCATCAACTTCACCAACACATTCCACCCTGACCTTAAATTTACCTGGACCATCTCTGACACCTCCCTCCCCTTCCTGGACCTCTCCATCTCCATTAATGACGACCGACTTGACACTGACATTATTTACAAACCCACCGACTCCCACAGCTACCTGGATTACACCTCTTCCCACCCTCCCTCTTTCAAAAATGCCATCCCATATTCCCAATTCCTCCGCCTCCGCTGTATCTGCTCCCAGGAGGACCAGTTCCACCACAG
Source organism: Chiloscyllium plagiosum (assembly GCF_037043375.1). NCBI lineage: Eukaryota > Metazoa > Chordata > Chondrichthyes > Orectolobiformes > Hemiscylliidae > Chiloscyllium > Chiloscyllium plagiosum. Next base: position 81,333,852 of record NW_028270140.1, read on the forward strand.
AACACACCAGATGGCCTCCTTCTTTAGAGACCGCAATTTCCCTTCCCACCTGGTTAAAGATGCTCTCCAACGCACCTCGTCCACATCCCGCACCTCCGCCCTCAGACCCCACCCCTCCAACCGTAACAAGGACAGAACTCCCCTGGTGCTCACCTTCCACCCTACCAACCTTCGCATAAACCAAATCATCCGCCAACATTTCCGCCACCTCCAAAAAGACCCCACCACCAGGGATATATTTCCCTCTCCCCCCCTTTCCACCTTCCGCAAAGACCGCTCCCTCCGTGACTACCTGGTCAGGTCCACGCCCCCCTACAACCCACCCTCCCTTCCTGGCACCTTCCCCTGCCTAAAGGAGCCTTGGATATCCATCAAAATTTTACTTGCACATCCACTAATATCATTTATTGTACCCGATGCGGTCTCCTTTACATTGGGGAGATTGGGCGCCTCCTAGCAGAGCACTTTAGGGAACATCTCCGGGACACCTGCACCAATCAACAACACCGCCCCGTGGCCCAACATTTCAACTCCCCCTCCCACTCTGCCGAGGACATGGAGGTCCTGGGCCTCCTTCACCGCCGCTCCCTCACCACCAGATGCCTGGAGGAAGAACGCCTCATCTTCCGCCTCGGAACACTTCAACCCCAGGGCATCAATGTGGACTTCAACAGCTTCCTCATTTCCCCTTCCCCCACCTCACCCTAGTTCCAAACTTGCAGCTCAGCACTGTCCCCATGACTTGTCCGGACTTGTCCTACCTGCCTATCTCCTTTTCCACCTATCCACTCCACCCTCTCCTCCCTGACCTATCGCCTTCATCCCCTCCCCCACTCACCTATTGTACTCTATACTACTTTCTCCCCATCCCCACTCTCCTCTAGCTTATCTCTCCACGCTTCAGGCTTTTGCCCGAAACGTCGATTTCGAAGCTCCTTGGATGCTGCCTGAACTGCTGTGCTCTTCCAGCACCACTAATCCAGAATTAATCACAGATTGTTCAAGTTTTGAGTTTTTCTGTGCCAATTTGTATTGAGTGGCATTCAAGTCCTTACTAAAATAGTGCTAATTACTTGAAAGGAAAATCTGTAGTCTTCTCATGTTTCCCCAAAGACTCACTCAAAACCATTCTTTTATAAAAACATTGACCTGTGTTTTGATGAATGCCTGAGGCAGTGGCAGCCCCAGGATACCCTGCCTGAATGGTTATTATTTATGTGCTCGTCTCGACAGTGAATATTAAAAGATTATATTACTATAGAAGAAGAATCAGAGAAAAGCAAACAGGAATCTCAGAACTGAACCACTCTACAATGTCCTATAGTCCCACTGGCCTAGAGTACCATCTTGTTATGAACCTCCGTAAATGAAATTTTCAGTCGTGTCAGTCAGTTTGTGAAGTCAATGTCAATGGGTTTTACTCATCAGTTGGCTGTCTGCTGGAACAACTTTCCTATTAGGAAAAGGATTACCTAGTTTTTCTAATTATAACTGCTTCATGCCTGTTTCTTTGTAGTGAGTTAGATGAAAATAGAGTTATGGGCCAAACTTCATCATTAAGAAGGGGAGCAAGACTCAGGAAATTTTCTGGCTTGGTCTGTCAGCCTTGGAACAAAGTGGCCACAGGACAAGCTCTTCATTGCCAGGGAATGGGTGCCAGCTGTTGTAAAGGTAGCCAAAGCTGGAATTACTTCAGAGGCAGCTACACTCAGCCAAGAATACATCATATCAGAATTGAATGAGAGATCAGATAACCACTGGTCTCTTGAATCATCTGAACCCCTGCTTGATTGACAGTTCCAGCAATCTGAGATCTGCTATCAATGGACAATATTTATTTACACAATGTTATAACTGGTTATCAATGAATAAACATTTTTCACAACAACAACCTGCACACTGAAGCTTAGTTTGGGTTTTGCCAGGGACACTCAGCTCCTGACCTTGGTACAGTCCAGAAAATAAGCAAAAGAGCTGCTACAAGTTGCTGAGGTAAAGTAAATATAATTTCTCATGAACCAAGGTAACATTCAATCAAGCATGGCATCAAGCAGACCATACAAAATTGGAGTCAATAGGAAATAAAAGGAAAATTCTTCTCACCAAATGAATCATCACTGGCATAAAGCAAGATGGTTGCGGTTGTTGGAAGTCAACCATCTCAGCTCTAGGATATCTCTGCTGGAGTTCCTCAGGGTAGTTTCCTTGGCCAAACCATCTTCAACTGTTTTATCAATGACCTTCCCTGTCAGAAAGGTCAGAAGTGGAGATGTTCGCCGATGATTGCACAATGTTCAGCACCATTCGCATCTCCTCAGATACTGAAGCAGTCCGTGTCCAAATGGAGCAGTACAAGATTCAGGCTTAATAAGAGGCCAGTAATATTCATGTCAATCATGTGAAAGGCAATAAACATCTTCAACAAGAGGGAATCTCATCATCCCTCTTGACCTTCATTGGCACTACAATTGCCAAATACCCCTACATTTAACAACAGAGGGCTACTATTGACCAGAACATGATTGGAACAGCCACACACATATTTATGGATACAAGAACAGGTCAGGAGTTTGAAATTCTGAGGCAAGTAACTCCCCTCAGGATTCTCTAAAGCCATCTTCAATACACACATTAAGAGTGTGACGGGATAATCCCTTCTTGTTTGGATGAGTTCAGTTCCAACACCATCCACGATAAAACAGCTCAATTGATTGGCCGCCATCATCAACAAACACTCCTCCACCATTGCTATACAGTGGCAGTAGTGTGTACCATCTGCAAGGTGCATTACAACAACTCATCAAGGTTTCCTTGACAGCATCTTCAGAACGTTGGACTTCAACCATCTAGAAGGGCAAGGGCAGCATATGCACGGGAACACCACCATCTGCAATTTTCTGTCCAAGCCACACACCACCCTAACCTGGAATTCTCTCTCACTGATTCTGCATGATGCAGTTGAAATTCTGGAACTTTCTTCTGAACAGCACAGTAGCTTTACTCACTTCTCCTGGACTGCAGCAGATAAATAAGGCAGGTCTTCACTAACCTCCTAGGGATTGTCAATAAATGTGGGTCTAGCCAGTAATGTACAAACACTGAACAAATAAAATAACATTACAGTATTTAGTGGGTGAATAGACATGGAAGTGCCACAGGGGGAGCTTCTGGCAAGAGGTGGCATGGGTAACCATGGGTGGTGTGGATTGGGAGGTTTGGCCTAGCAGGGGTGCAGGTCCATAGCTTGACTTGGAAGGCACGAGGAGGACCTTTTAAACTTTTAAAAATTGGAAACATTGAAAATAAAACTTGGAATACCAAAATCTGAAATGGTGGGCCATTTTTAAAGGGTTTAAAAGTCAGACCCACTCAGAAAAAAATTGGGCCTATATGTATTTGTGTATATGTTCCTTAAATAGTCACTTGCATTTAGTGTGGTGGATGATTATGGTATTTTCCAAGATGACCACTCCAGGTACTTTATGGTCTTTTCCACCTCTTTCAGCATGCGGTACAGGGTTCGGGTTGTATGAGGTAGCTTGTTGCCACAATCCTCTTTTATCTTTGTTTTGTGTTGAGCCTGATTAGTGGGAAAGAATAGACCACATTACAGTATTTACAAAAAAGATACTGTTCTTAGATAACAAGAAGGTTGGATGCATGATAGCAACAACAACAACACTTGATCACACAAAAAAAACAGGACCATTAAGAGCTAGTACAGATACATCTGCTCCTCCTATAAGTTAGAGTATGATACCTGTCTCCATCCGCAGACTGGTTGTGTTATTTTTAGAATGGGTGGAGTCAATGTATCGTGGATATTAACCTTGACACAATCATTACTTTATAAAACAATGGTTTGGGATGTGGAATACCCCAGAAATCTCAGTGTATGCCTAACTTTTTTAACTTCTGTATTTCATTTAAATATCCTGAGTTGGTGTGATGAGGGTCATGAGTTTTGGAACTCCCTTCCTGAAAGGGTGGTGAAAGCTGCAATATGACTTGCCAATTTTTATACTTTATGTCCCAACCAATGAAGACAAGCCTGCCGCATGCTTGTTTTTTACCTTTATGGATATTGACAGAGAATGTTTTGCACCCTTGCTACCCTCAGTGCTTCCTCCAAATGGTGGTTGACTAATGAACTGATTTATTATATGAATATCGAAGGAGTGAATGCTGAAGGGAGGTGGAGCAAACTGGCTGTATCATTGTGGTACGGGAAGTCATTCAAGAGGTGGGTGGGGAGAAAAGATAAATGTAGTTGAAATCAGGGTGGTACAGTCAAGGGGATAGACATTGTTCTCTGTGGCAAGGATTGAGAGTCTTAAAGGCTGTGTTGCCTGAGTTCAGGATTTCTCATTCGGACTGCAGAGGAACTTGGAGTGGGAGGAGAAAGATCCAGTTGTCATTGTCCAAATAGGTACCAACTAGGGGTATAAATAGGAAAAAGGTTCTGCGGGTATATGAGCAGCTGTGGGCTAAATAAAAAGCAGAACCAAGAAGGTAATAATCTCTGGATTACTACCCAAGCCATGGCCTAATTAACATCAGGTCAACAAGATTAAAGAGGTAAGCATGTGGTTCACAGATTGGTGTGGAAAAACAAGAACAAATTGAACATCATATTCCCCTGTGGGAGGAGGGAACTGTTCTGATGGGACAGGCTCCACCTGAATCATATAACTAGGGCTTTAAACTAAATAGTGGCGTGAGAATTGGGATCAGTTACATGGAAAATTATAGAAAGTGTCAGAGAGGTTAAGATTTCAGAACAAGTAATAGAACAGACAGTATGGATAGGGTCAGGAATCTACCTTCAAGTACAGCAGACAAGGTAACGACTGTGAGAAGGTGGGGTGGGGCATTCAATGTAGTACTGAGATTGTCATATTTAAAGGTGCACAGAATGTAAACAAAATAAGCTTGGTGTGCAAATTAAAATTAGCGGGTACAATGTTATGGGTATCACAGAGATATGGCTGCAAGGGGATCAAGCGTTAGAACTAAATATTGAAGGATACGCGTCCTGTCAAAAGGACAGGCGTAGGGTAAGATGGAGTGGGTTTTGCCTTTTTAGCCAGAAATGAAATTAAATTGATATAGGGTCAGAAGGCATAGTATGGGTAAAGTTGAGGAACCACAAAGGAGAAAATACTGTGAAGAGAGTTGTGTTCAGGCCTCCTAGCTGTCATCTGAATGTGGGAAAGAAAATAAATCAGAAAATAGAAAAGGCATGTAAGAAAGGCACCATTACAAAAATCATGGGGTATTTCAATATGCAGGTGGACAGGGAAAATCAGGTTGGTAGTGGAGCTCAAAAAATAGAATTTGTGGAATGTCTATGACATGATATTTTGGAGCAGCTTGTGGTCGAGCCCACATTCAGGAAAAGGCAATTCTGAATTTGGTGATGTGTAATGAGACAGACCTGATTTGGAAGCTGAAGATAAAGGAACCCCTAGGGGGTAGTGGCTATAATGTGATAGAATTCATCCTGCAGTTTGAGAGGGAGAAGCTGGAATTAGATATCTACACAGGATTAGGAACAGCACAGGCTTGGTGGGCCAAGGGCCTGTTCCTGTGTTGTGTTGCATTGCATTGCATAACATGATTACAATTGAGTAAAGGTAACTGCAAAGACGTTAGGAAGGAACTGACCAGAGTTAATTGAAAAAGGAGTCCAGCAGTGAAGACAGTAGAGCAGCAATGGCAGGCATTTGAGGGTAATTCGGGATGCTCAGCAGACATTCAGCCTAAGGAAGAAGCAACATACCAAAGGGAGGATGAGGCAACAATGTTAGCAATGGAAGTCAGGGACAGCATAAAAGAAAAAGCATACAATATGATGAAGATTGATCGGACATTAGAGGATCCAGAAGCCTTTAAAACCAGCAGAGTATAACTAACAAAGCAATAAGAGGGGAGAAGATGAATTATGAGGGTAAGCTAGCTGGTAATACAAAAGGAGTTGCAAGAGTTATTTTTTAGATATCTAAAAGGCAAGAGAAAGGCAAGAGTGGACTTTGAGGAAGAAGCTGGAAAATGAGGCTGGAGAAGTAATAATAGGGAACAAAGAAATGGCAGAAGAACTGAATACGCACTTCGCAATTTTCAAGGTGGAAGACACCAACAGCATACCAGTACTTCAAAAGAGTTAGGAGGCAGGGTGACTGTGGAAGTCATCACTAAGGAGGAGGTGCTGGGGAAGCTGAAAGGATTGAAGGTGGATAAATCACCCAGACTTGGTGGACTATACCTTAGAGTTCTGAAGGAAATAGCTCTGGAGTTTGTGGAGGAAGTGCTGGTGATCTTTCAGAAATCACTGGAATCAGGGAGGGTCCCAGAAGACTGAAAAATGGCTAATGTAACACCCCTATTTCAGAAAGAAGGGAGGCAAAAGGCAGGAAACTATAGGTCAGTTAGTCTGACCTTAGTCATTGGTAAGATTTTAGAGTCCATTATGAAGGATGAGCTTGTGGAGTATTTGGAAGTGCATGGTAAAATAGGGCTGGGTCAGCAAGGTTTCATCAAGGAGATATCATGTCTGAAGAAGCCTAAAGGCTGCAGAAGGACTTGACCAGGCTAGGAGAGTGGGCAAAGAAGTGGCAAATGGAATAGAATGTGGGAAAATGTGAGGTGATGAACTTTGGTAGGAGGAATAGAGGTATGGATTATTTTCTAAATGGGAAAAGGCTTTGGAAATCTGAAGCATAAAGGGACTTGGGAGTCGTGTTTTGTAACCCTTGATCCTCGTACCAATTAATAACCTGTCTTAAATATCTCTATTATTAAATACCTCTGACTTAAATACTCACATTGACACAGCTCTCTGTGTCTTAAGGTTAATATGCAGGTTCAGTTGACAGCTAGTAAGGCAAATGGAATGGTAGCATTTATTTCTAGAGGGCAAGAAAACAAGAACAGAGGTATACTGCTGAAGCCATACAAGGCTCTGGTCAGAAGTCATTTGGAACATTGTAGCATTTTTGGGTCCTGTATCGAAGGAAGCATTTGCCAGCATTGGAAGGGTCATGACGAGGTTTACAAGGATGATCCCAGGGATAAGGGACTTGTCATATGAGGATTGGTTGAGGACGCTGGGTCTGTGTTCAATGGAATTTAGAAGGATGGGGGCGGGGGAGGTGAATCTGATTGAAACTTATGGACTACTTGAGAAGGCTGGATAGAGTGGACTTGGAGAAGATGTTTCCACTAGTCTCAGAGACTAGAATCTGAGTGCAGAGCCTCAAAGTGAAGGGAAGATCCTTTGGAACTGAGATGAGGAGGAATTTCTTCATCAAAAAATAGTTAGTCAGTGCTGCAGAGGGCTGTGTCAATGCAAGTATTTAAGACAGAGGTATTTAATAATACAGAGATATTTAAGACAGGTTATTGATTGGTACGAGGATCAAGGGTTACAGGGAGAAGGCAGGAGAATGGGGTTGAGAAACATAACAACCATGATTGAATAATGGAGCAAACTGGATGGCTTGAATGCCCTAATTCTGCTCCTGTATCTTATGGTCTATGATCTGATGGTTAAAAGGAAACAGCTAAGAATGAATCACATCACTAGATTAGTCCCTAGTGACATAGCCCTGCAAGGGGAGGAGAGTTGTCTACCCTGTGTCCCAGACAGGCAAACTCTCTGTAAACTGAATGAGCTTTGTCTTCCCAGGGACAATGTCTCAATGCTCCTTGCTGAAAGAGAGCAAGTCTATTGCTTTACTCAAAGGCAGTGCGCCTACCCAATCTCTAATATCTCTAAATCTTCTCCCTGAGTCTGCTCTGAAAGACAAGACCTTGAGATCTTGATCTATTGGGCTGAGGAGTGGCAGATGGAGTTTAATATGTACAAATGCAAGGAATTGCATTTTGGTGAAACAAACAAGGGCAGGACTTATACAATTGATAGGCAGGTGGTGTTGTAGAACAGAGAGACCTAAGGGATCACATACATAACTCTTTGAAATTTGCATCTCAGGTAGACAGGGTGGTTAAGAAGGTGTTTAGGACACTTGGTCTTCATTGCACAGACCTTTCAGTATAGGAGTTGGTGTGTCATGTTGAGGTTATACATGGCATTGGTGAGGCCTGGAGTACTGTATGCAGTTCTGGTTACCCCGTTACAGGAAAAATATTATTAAACTGGAGATGGTTCAAAAAAGATTTACCAACATGTTGCTGGGAATGGAGGGTTTGACTTATAAAAATAGGCTGGATAGTGAAGCATAAGACGTTGAATGGTGACTTTATCAAGGTTTATAAAATCATATGGGGCATGGATAAGGTCTCTTCCCTGTGGTAGCAGAGTTCAAAAGGTGAAAGGAGAAACATTTAAGAAAGACATGACGGCAACCTTTTTACACAGAGAGTGGTCAGTGTGTGGCCAGAATAATGCAGGTACAGTTACAATTTTAAAAAAAAACTGGATAAGGGCATGAATAGGAAAGGTTTGGAGGGCTATGGGCCAAGCGCAGGCAGGTGGGACAAGTTTAGTTTGGGAATATGGTTGGCTTGGGCTAGTTGGACTGAAGAGTCTGGTTCCATGTTGTATGACTCTGATTCTATAACCTAGATCAGGGAAGCAGGTAGAGGGTTTATGTCTGATCCCTTCCACCAAGTTCACCTACAATTTGGTTTACTCCCAAATTTCATAATCATAGAAATTATCCCTGCGTTCTTGGTAGAATGACCTGGCTGGAAATCAACTCTGAATAACCCCAAAGGCTCTAGACCGGAGGAACACCAGTATAGATACTGAGCAGCCATTGAACCTGAAGGAGGCTGAGCTAAAGCCTATCCAAGTGAATAGGGTGGAAAGAGCACTGAGAGGAAATAATCAGAGCAGAAGAGGACCCAACTAGTGAAAGGCGCTTGACTTGGATCCCAGGGAAATAAAGGTGGTCATCAGAAAGAACTACTTCAGCAAGGTTTTACAATGGTGCAGAAATCTGAACAAGTCTCAATGACCCTGCAAATCAGTATGATAAACTGGATCTAAACCACAGAAATTCAAAGGGCTGATCTTCAAAGCAGAAGGATCAAAAGACAGCCAGGGTACTAGAGCAAAGATAGCAGAGAATGAGGGATGTGCAACCAAGGGATAGCCAGCTGAATCCTTCTTTCCAGTATTAACCAGGGAGTCGAGCAAGTTCCCTAAACCAGGCAGATAAACCTTAATGGGAAAAGCCCAGATCCTCACTGTCTAAGCAAGATGTCTGATGAACCGGAACTTTCTCCCACATAGACAAGATGATCGTGAGGGATGCCAACCTTATGGAAAGCCAGAGATCCATTCAACAAGAGCTGGGCATTCACTTGAAGGCAGTAGTGTTCCAATAGATTTAGGGGTAGGCTATGAATAACACCCTTCACTGAAGTTACAGGTCAAGGGAAGTGAACTCTCTTGAGTTTTGACCACCTGAACAATGGACACCAGTCCCATCTGAGGATAATTAACTATGAGTGAAATACAGAATCCTCTGAGACACTGGTCTATCACCCATGTCAACCTGGGGAGAAAGCAGGATTAGGCTATTGAGTTGGACAATTAGCCATGATCGTGATGAATGGCGGAGCAGGGCCAAATGGCCTCCTCCTGCTCCGATCTTCTATGTTTCTATGTTGTATATCAACTTCCAATGGATAGAAGCAACTTACTTATCTTCACAGACTCCTGAAACTAATACATAATTCCCTCCTAACCAACGCACCAATCCACACAAGGCAGAAGTAAACCTGGGTTGAAACTTTATTGCTGGAACAGCACAGCAGGTCAGGCAGCATCCAGGGAACAGGAGATTCGACGTTTCGGGCACAGGCCCTTCTTCAGGAAGTAAACCTGATCAAGGAACCTGACATTAGGTTATATCAAATAACTGTGTGAATGTGGCCACTGAGTGTGAATGGAAGAATGCATGAATACTGCTTCCTTTTATTTCTTTAGAAAACACATAAAACAAAAGATGTAGAATTCATTCTTTTCTCCCCTGGTTGAAGGAATGCAATGCTGAATGGACAGATAAGAGAAAGATCTTAAATTGTTTTGTTAAAATTGACACCATCTTGCCTAAATTAAATCGCACTTTTGTTGGATTTCAAAATGGCAATTATTGAATGTAGAATGAGCAAGGTCTAGAGATTTCCAGCAATTACCAAAACACAAGCAAACTTATCACCCTGTTACTTTTGATTTTAAATAATTTTGAACTCTTCTTTCCCTTTTTTCTCTTGGGTGCATTGTATGTGAATGTAAGCATGAAGCTTTCCCCAGGTTTGATTGGAGCTATAAACCTGAGTTTGTTTTAACCTTAAAGGATTTGCTGTGGATTCTTTTACTTTGGGCTTTACAACACTGCCACCTATTTTGAAAAGGGGAGAGGAAATAATAAAACAGAAAAGTTTTAGAAACTATCTGTAACAGGGCAGGGGAAAAGAAAGTTAAAAAAATGCATTTAATTCACTTTGCCCTCTTGTCCATTACAACACTGAATAGACTGTGTAGAACAACAAACTATCTTGAGGGGTCCTTACTCTCAATGTGCTATGAAAGATTGCTCATACTCCTCCTCACACATGAATTCCACACACAGGTCATTGTATTTTGGACGAATCCATTCCGTCCTAAATCAGCCCTGCTTCAGCACAGTGACATTTTCATTTCACAGTTTGTCAATAAAGTTCAGGACCAAGCTGTTGGTGGCAGTCTTCCTGTGTCTATTTTGACACAAGTTATGCTGACAGAGGTGGGACAATGGGGATGGTGCAGGAACCCTCACCTTTCGTCTTAATCAACTGTTTGCACTACTCTTTTTAGATGGTAAGATTTAAAATCTACACTTTACTGCCCACTTTTGCAAATAGGAAATATCTACTGTACTTTGGTACCCATAGACATGCCATCTGCAGAACAACCTTGATTATCCGAACATCAATTATCCGAATTTCGAGTTATCCAAACAAGAACTCAAGGTCCTGTAAAAACACTATCCATTATCCGAACAATCCATCATCCGAACTCTCAGTGATCCAAACAAAATACTCCCAACCCGTCTCATTTGGATAATTGAGGTTGTTCTGTATACATAAAACAGGTTTTTTAAAAACATTGATTCACAGGATGTGGATATCAGTGGGCAGGCCAGCAGTTATTGCCCATTCTGAGTGGCCAAAGGACAGTTAAGAGTCAACCACATTGCTGAGTCTGGAGTCGCATGTAAGCCAGACCAGTTTCCTTTCCTAAAGGACATTAGTGAACTAGATGGGTTTTGCCCCCAACAATGGCTTTTCAGTTATTATTAGAATCCAAATTTTTAAATTAAATTCAAAATTCACTATCTATATGGTGAGATTTTAACATTACCTCAGTCTCTGGATTAATTGTCTAGTGATAATACCACTAGGCCATCACCTCGCCTTTACAAGTGGAAAATAATATGAACAGAGATAATTCACTTGCATGAACCAAAAGTTGACAATAAATTATTTTTTAAAAATTAAGACTGTGCCCTTTTCAGCAAAATTGGGCATCCATAGTTTTTTGTAGATGGTAATTGTGGGCTGCCATGTTGAAAGGCTGCCATTAATTGTATTGATTGAGTAGCTTGAGACAAGAGTCAGCTCTGTTGTTATGGGACTGTAGTCACACTTAAGACACAGCAGTTGAAGAGAAAAGGTTTCCTTACCTAAAAGAAAGGAGTGACCAAATTCAATTTTTATGACAATATAGTTACTCTTTTGCTGGTATTGACTTTTTTATTCAGATTTCCAAACAGCTATATTGAGATTTTAAGGTCACATTGTTTGGATTATCAGCGGTATTACCATAACATTATCAGGCCTCTCTGTACAGCACACTCTCTCCAAGCTCTTTGCAGTATGAATGAGTAAGCTTAAAAGAGAGGCGAAAGTTTGTATCAGAGCTTGAAGGTAATGGTATAACGGAATGTAAGAACAATTCAGAATTGAAATCCATTTGTCTACAAGTTAGTCATCTTGAAATTCATAAAGGATCTGAGGACCTGGTAGCAATAGTGGAAGCATCTAAATATTAGTATGGCTGACACTTACAGAGTGCAGAACAGAGGCCAACTCATCATCAATTCTTCATTCATTTCAACTTCAATGAAGTTGTATGGCCTCAATATAGCTATATAATAATGAAATCAAAGTCATTAGGTTCTCCAAACTGCCCATCAGGATATTTATTTGGAAGATAGACATTCCAAAGTTGCTGAGTTGCTTATGGTTATTGTAGCTTTGATATTAGATGAATGAACCCACAGTAAGCATAGTCAACACTTGGTTGTCTGAATGGGATGAAATTATTTTTATGACTGCTTTTTGAATGGCTAATATTTTTTTTCTCCATTGCCTACATTTATCCTGCAATTGCACATTGACACAATGGGCCTTGACAACATTCCAACAATAGCAATGAAGACCTGTGATCCAGAACTGCTGCGCCCTTAGCCAAGCTGTTCAAGTACAATTACAACACTGGCATCTACATGACAATGCAAATAATTTCCCAGGTATGTCCTGTAAAGGAAAAGAGGATAAATACAACTCAGCCAACTACCACTCCATCAGTCTACATTTAATGATCAGTTAAGGGTCATGAACAATGTTATCAAGCAGCACTTGCTTAATGTTTTTATTTTAAATTAACTTGCTAAGAGATGATATGACATACCTCTGGAGCAGGTGGGATTTGAATCTAGGCATTCTGGCCTAGAGATAGGGACACTACTACTAATACAGCCACAATTCAAACACAGATAAAAGAGCTGAGTTCCAGAGGGGAGGGAAAAGTGATTATCCTTGATGTCAATGCTTCAAGAAGCCTTAGCAAAACTGAAAACAATGGGAATCGGGGGAATGCTCTCTGCTGGCTGGGTCATACCTGGCACAAAGGAAGACAGTTGTTGTTGTTGGAGGTCAGTCATCTCAGCACCAGAACATCTCTACAGGAGTTCCTCAGGGGTGTCCTTGGTCCAGTCATCTTCAGCTGCTTCATCAATGATCTTGCCTCCAACATAAGATCAGAAGTGGGAATACTCGCCAACGATTCCACAATGTTCCACACCATTTGAGACTCCTCAGGTCCTGAAACAATCCAGGTTCAAATCTAACACAACAAGAACAATATCCAGGCTTACATGGAAAAGTGGCAAATAACATTCACACTCAGCCATTACTATCTTCAACAAGATAGAACATAATCAGTGTATCTTGACATTCAATGGCAATGTCATCGCTGAATCCCCGACTATCAATATTGTGGGGGTTACATTAATGAGAAACTGAACTGGACTAGCTATGAAGATAGTATGACAACAAGTTAGAGATGAAGGATCTTACTGTGAGTAATTCACCCCTGACTGCCCAAAGCCTGTCCACCATTTAAAAGGCACAAGTCAGGAATGTGATGGAATATTCCCCACTTGCCTGGATGGGTGCAGCTCCAACAAAGCTCAATGCCATCCAGGATAAAACAGTTCATGTGACTGCACCACATCCATGCCCTCCACCATCAAAGTACAGTTGCAGCAGTGTTTAACATTCTACAAGATGCAATGCAACAACTCAGCCAGGCTCCTTAGACAGCACCTTCCAAATCTGAGGCCTCAAGCATTGCAAAACACAAAGGGAGCAGATACGTGGAACACCACCACCTGGAACTTTCCCTCTAATCCACTCACCGTCCTGGCTTAGAAATATATTGCTGTTCCTTCATTATTGCTGGGTCAAAATTCTGGAGCTCCCTCCTGAGCAGCATTGTGGATGTCCCCAAACTAAATTGATTGTAATGGTTCAAATCGGCAGCTCACCACTATCTTTTCAAGGGCAATTGGGGATGGGCAATAAATGTTCCCTTGATATCCCATGAATGAATGAAAACAAACTGCATAACTTTGAGCAAATCCTTAATTTGCCATGAATCGTCCTCTATCACAGTACAGATAAAACTCAGTGAATGGCAATTGTAAAATGTTTGTGTTCAGATATCTTAAAATCTTGGGAAGGCTTTTACAGCAGGCTTCAGTAACTTGACATAAAGAGCAAATGGGAGTCTGCTGGCAGTGAGACCGGCTTCACAATATTTCCAGAAGTGACCTTTTAATTGGACAACACATTTGCCATCACATTGATACAGACACCCCTCTTTAAAATATCGACCTGTTGACTACTCAGTTTAAACAGGGCAGGTTGCATCCATCGAGTTAGCAGGCCCTACACATGACAGGGATTGCTCTGCCACCACTTGTGACACAGTGCTAGTATCCCTACCCCTGGTGCGGGAGGCAGAGGTTCAAGTCCTACCTGCTCCAGAGGTGTATAATAACATCTCTGAATGGGTTAATTAGAAAAGTAAGTTAAATAAAGAAAATGAAATACCAGTGGACTCTCTGAATCGCTCATAATTGGAGTCCTAATTATGTACGCTAGCTGCCCTTTTCTTCAGTAGGAAATTGATCCATTTTCCAGCCTGTTCCTGGGAATTTTCCTAAGTGCCAGTCTGGGTTGGGGCATTTCCTGACTATGATCCCTCTTGCTTTTCTCGCCTAGTTACTAGCCTTCACATCATTGCTACAGGACCAGGATAATGATGCCCACCAGCACTGGGATTATCTTCACCAATTCAAATTGAAATCTCTGTACCCTAATCTCTGCCAGAATGTGTGTAAGTGTTATATCAAAATCATTCCAAATGAAAGATAATCAAATTCCATGCCAAAGGCAAGTTCACTAACAATCTTGTAACCAAAGAAAAAAGGCATATTCAGAACTGGAAGTACAAATTGTGCTTTTTAAAAGAAGCTAAAGTGATCCATCTATTCAGAACCAGAGAAGCAATCATGCAACATTTCAACATTTGTAGTCATTGGTTGTACATTTCAATTTTTGAGATACAAATCTGACAAAAGCAAATTATTCAACTTAAAAATTGACCATTGTGGCAAATTCTTAAGAAAAGATTCATTTTTACCAGAATATCACTTTTCATAAACTATTAAGAGATAAAGAGAAAGCCATGTTATGACTGTCAAGATTACATTAACGTTGCATCTGTTGTTACCATTACTGTACAGATGGATTTCCTACCTCGTATTCACATCGTCAGCAGGACTGGCTATTTCAATCTCTGTAACATTCCTTATTGGGCAGGAGCCAGCAAACACCTTGGCAGGGACCCTTTAAAATGTTGCTTCTTATGTAGCTTGTTGTAATACTCTGTTTTATAATGCTCCTGTGAAGTAATTTGAGATGTTTAATTATGCTGAAGTCTCTTTATAAATATACAATATTATTGTTGTTGATAATCTAGTACAGGCTGGTGGGGGACCACATCAAGCAGTGCCCAATGCATGTTTGACTTTCTGTTATACAGTGTTGGTTGCCAAGGTTTCTGGCCAACAGCCCATGCTCATAAACGTAAGCTATAATCTCCTGGAGTCTGCTTTTATTTAGCTTTTGGCAAAAGTGTCAAAGGGAATTGAACGGAAAGGATAATTTGATGGTTAGTTCCATTTTGTCATATATTGACTGAAGTTAAAATTGCTTCTTGTTGCTTTAGTACTTTACAGTGCCATCAAATTGTTTGGAGGTAGAAATTAGATCTTGTTTAATGGGTATAAGTTATACTTTATAAAATATTAGTTCATGATCAGTCAGTAGAAAATTATTCAATTAGTTCTACAAACTGATATCTTGCTACCTACTATTGAGTTAGCAAGCATAGCACAACACAGTTAGAATGTTTCTCAGTCTTTAAGTGCAAATGATAATGTTTGACTCTCATCAGGGGAAAGCAAAACATAATGAGAATATTGTGTCAGAGGAGTGCACTGGTGAATCAACTGTTAGTACTGGCTATTATGCTAGAACGTACAGTCTCTCATGTTTTCCATTCCTTTTGCCAAGTAGCAATTTCTTTTCTAACAACTGGAGATCAAATTCTGTGGGGTTGAGGCTTATTAAATTTCCTGGCCTCTGCTCTATGTTCCCAGTTCCTGGCCCCTTGAGTGGGCTCAAACCTAGAGCAAAGAGCAGGGTTCAGTCGATTTCATGGGTAAACAAAACTCTAAAATTCTGTTCTCAGATAACATCAAGAGAGGAGGGCAAAGTAAAGTCTTTAACATATTAGTTTAAGGTATTTTTTAAAAAATATTTAGAATATCTAAATTTTAACTTGAACAAGTTTTCTTTTTTGAGCAAATGTGTTGCAAACTGTTGCTTTAAAATTGTGGTCATGTACATTTAAATAGCAATGTTGAATAATTAAGCCACAGATGGTAAACCCATCAATTCTGGTCGTGTTCAGTTGCATTTTATTGTTGGTGCTGATTTGTTTGTGAGAGTGGAAACATCTGCAGTTCCACAAATCAGGCTGAATGCCAAAATCGCTGTCTTCAGTATGTTTACCTGAACTGGTGCCATACATAGTCAATATTGCTTTTCTACTGCACACAGTAAATTATATATTTCCAATTGTTGTTATAATCTATCTGTAATATTTGACATTGATATAAAAGGTTTTAGTCATAAGCCATTCTTACATATATATGTAGCTATACACTGTTTCAATTTAATTGCCTTGGAACTGATTGTTGTTTTATATTTTAGATTAGTTGCCTATTCAGATTTATCACATACTTTTGACAAATAGGTTTGTTAATGAGGATCAATGGAAACAGCTTTGAGGGTTTTGGACTAAAATATTTTCGATGTTGAAATATTTTTCAAAGCACTTTATGAACTTGTAATAAAATAAGTGACATGCAAAATTCATACCAAAAATTAAAGATGAAAAAAAAGGAAAAATCAAACCAGAGATAGAAGAGATAAAATATACGTGCCTTCTATTTGCTCATATTGATGCTAGAGATAATTAAAAATGCATCAATCATCCTGAGGAACTTGTGAAGTCATTTGGATGCTGATCGTTTATAGATGTCAGACTTTGAAGCTTTATGCTGGGGGCTGCAATATTTCAAACATTGGAGATGTTAAAATAATGTGCCTACCGTCCAAAGCTTAACAGTGATATGTGCTAATAAAATAAGTTTGATTTATAAGTATAGTCTCTGATATTCATATTTTTAATTAAGTATTTTGTAATAATTTTCATTGTTTTTATTAATAATTCTGTAATTGCAATTTGTAATATTGTTTAAAAAATTATTTAAGAATATATGAAGGTATGGAACGGAAAAAGTGATCTATTGAATTTCCACAATTTTTAGTGTTTGTACACAGCCTAGTTTTTTTTTAGTCCCCCCCCGGAGAAGTGAATTATTGCATGTAAAAATTTCTGACCCTGACGTTATGCAAGTTAACATCTCAAGTTAAATGATGGCAGTGAAATTTCAGACAAATTCATGGATTCATAAACTAGTGCCTTACGGTGCAATTTCTGATCAATTGTAAAGTATTTCCCTGACCACTGAGGGTAAATTGGCAAAAACTTCAAGAATATCAAATCACCAGGAGAGCAAATATCTTCTAGTACAATCAATTGCAATCCACAGAAGTCAATTCTCAAGTCCAAAAGCAAATACTTAAGCAGCCCGATTTCTTCTTCTTCTGACAGGTACAGAATATCAAATCTGGTACCATCAGGATCGAGTCTTTTAAACTATATTTCAAATACATTGGCTTTGCATTTGCTAATTAGCTACATACATATTCTTTGGGCAGAATATTCAGCATTGGTAGTGGAAATGGTTTTAGGAGGATTACATAAGGCTATATCCACTACCATTGGGATTAGTCCAGTAGCAAACAAGTCTCTCACAAAGAGCATGCAAGACAGTCAGACTATGCAGGCAGATAGTCACCTCAAGAGGTGGCGAATGGGAGGGGAGCACTGGGGAGGAGGTAGGAGAGGCCTGGGTAATTAGTACCTGTTTGAAAGACTAGATATCAGAAATGGCGAGTGGGGGGTGCATTTATGCCCTTGCTTCTGATCCCCATGATTCCTACTCTGCAAACACTACCCTTATACATTACTTACCTGTGGCCTGGGTTCTCCATGGTCTTGGGATTCCAGAGGGCTGTCTTTCCAACAGCAGACACAGCTGCGCCAGTGACACTGCTGAATGCAAGAGCTGATGGCCTCCGACTGGCTGGCAGCTTTCTCTTGGTGGACCTATGCCAATAGGGCCTTGTTTTGAGGAGAAGGCTTCCTACTAGCCTTGCTACTGTCTGATTGGCATGTGTTTCAGCAGGCCTTTTGTAAAGATAATAAAGTCAGTGAAGAATCAGAAATATTTGGAAATGAACACACTGGTTGTACTCTGCCTCCATTTTGAAGATTACAAGTTGATTTGGACCTGCATGTCACAGTTCACCATGTTTTCTTTTAATTCTGCAAGATAAAACCAATAATGTTGCAACAAAGTTCTATCCTATGGTGATGAAAATTGAAACTTCAGAGTTTCAACAAATTTAGTTCGTTTTAAGTCTTCACATTTCGGACATTTATCAGTAGATTCAGAAAGAACAATTAAATCAGTGAACAACTGTGGGAGTTCAGGTTTTATATCACACCATGGTGGGTTTCTATGAGTGACACATTTACATGCTATGAATTGTTACATTTAAAAAAAAATGCCCAATCTCACCATTGAGTTAGTGGTGCACAGAAATCACATAGCACTCAATTTACTTTCATTTACAGGTGATGTGCATCCGTTGGTATTGTGCAGTTGAATGCAATTTAGAGACAAGCGTATGATAACTAACACACCAGCATGCATCCCCACCTCTCCCCCCTCCACCTCACCCTAACTAGAAAACCTATGTTGCATCAATTAAGAACTGATAGGTGAGCATGGCCTACTATAGCCTCAATTATTGCCAGAAGCTGCCTTCCAATCCAATGCCAAAACTATAGGGTCCGAACGGCCACTGGTCCAATCCGACTCTTTGGGTGATTCCACAGCAAGAAGATAAGTAATTTTTATGTGCTTCTCACAGAGCAGGGTTTTCAAGGGGAGCTGGATAATTCAAAGTGTTGGGGGCAATTGGAGGACCTCCTCAATTAAGCAGACAGGGTTGCCTGTCTTCCCAGTCAGGAGACTAGATGACTTTCGAGACAAGGTAAACAATTTAGGAGGTTTTGATTGTGGCCCTTACATGACACTAGTTGACCACTTGAGCACTTTAATTGGGTGGATCAAAAAGGTCATCATGGATCCACTCTCCCAAAACTTAATTAGCAACATATCAAGAATGACACGTTCCACTTGTCCAATTATTGTCATATTTCATTTAGCTGAGCTACTATTATCCCATGGAAAGATATGTTAGTGTCTTCAAAAGGTGGCCAATCATCATTTAATAGGAATTCTAACAAAGATATACCGTGGTATTTGGGATTTCTTCCAAAGATGCTTGCTGTTAGGTATTGACCTCTTCACTCATGTAAGCGTTACTGGTTGTGTGGTTCAACAGTTGTTTTTGACTTTTGCATGTTGTCTGGCAATGTCCCATTTTCTTACAAAAAGTTGCATTACCATCATAAAGCTAGATCCACATCTGGAATAGAAACTTCTAATATGAAAAGATTTAAAGAGTTTTTTTGTGGTCTGTCATGTAGTATGTGATGATACTATGGCTTTAAGAGGTGTATTTTGTTCTGGGTTTCTTTGTGAAGAAAGGTTGAGACAGAGTCTGCTCCAAAGCCAAAAAAATTAAACAGTTTGTGAGGCCTTGGGTTTTTTTTTGAAGTTAGAAAAATAATAGTCTAATGGGGTAGGGATAAGCTCCCACAAAACCAAAATTTTTAGATGTTTCAATTGCAGTTGCTACTGGGGTCTTGAAGCTGGAAGTGGAAGCTATTTTTTTCTCTCCCTGTTACAACTAAAAGCTGGGAGTTCTCTTCCTGCTGCTAGAATTGCTTATGAGGCAATCTGTCTTACAGAATTTGCCTTTGTCAAGTTTATAAACTTCATAAACACTTTGTTTATGAAGTGTTACTACATTGGAACAGTTATTTTTTAATAGTTAAATAATCTATTATTCTGTTAAGTTTTTTATGAAAGTTAAATTATTCTAATTTCTTCTTTATTTTGTTGTCTTTTAACTGTAGTGAATGAATAAAGTGTGTTTGCTTCAAGACTGGTAGTTTGACCAATCGAATTGCATCCAGCACACAACCTGGCATTTGCCTTTAAGAAAAGAAAACGTTATTGTCTAGGCTATATTTTTAAATACATTTGAGAGGGTTTAGTCTGGTTCATAACAAATACTTTAGTGTTTTTGTACCTTAGAATGTTAACAATGGCTGATGAGTTTCTTGAGCTAGACTGGCTTTGTGTTCCCATAATTTTCTGATGCTGTTTTGGATATCGGCTTCAACCATTATTTGTATAGCTCTTTCTAATGTACAATTCTCTTTTTATTGTAACAAATCTGAAAGAGATGCATCAGAAATTCTGACAATAATTCTGGCTCAAACTTATTCTGATTGTAAATCACGGTAATCACAAAGTCTGACAATAAACAAAGATTATTAATACACGTCAATCGGCTCCCCATTAAAGGTACACTCTTCTGTTGAATCTTGCTTTCTCCATTATACAATTAATACTTGAAAGAAAATAATTGTCAATAATTCTTACATGATCAAAGTTGTCTGTTACTTTGCTGACATTTTGTTATTTTAAAATATGATCTGGACGTACTGAAGGAAATGCATTCATTTGATCTTCTGAGTTTCTTCTGCAAACCTGAAATAATACTATATCATATGAATTGTCTATTCCATATAGTCCTATTCAATTCCATCTCTGAAAGATTTGTAACTCTGCGAGGGTGTGCAATCTGTTTCTCCATTTACATTATATGAAACATTTAAAAAGTTAAATTATTTGATAGAAAGCTATTGCAGGAATATTCTAGTATTTTGTAATATAACTTATGTTTCCATTCAGTGTTTTAAATTGTTTAAAATGTTCAATCTTTTTCATCAGGGTTTCTGAAGATTATAATTTTTTTTGATGATCATATAATGAAGATAAATTGCTGATAAAGTTCCATCTTTAAGAGCTTTGTTGCTTTTATAAAGCTTTTTAGATTTGCTTTTCCTATATTCCATTTAAGAGATATTCCTTAATTTCAGTTAAAGTTGAAAAACTTTTAATGTTTCAGGATTATCATCCTACTATTTGTTTTCAGCATTTAAATATCATTGAAATGCTTTAAAATGAGAAAATACGATATTTCATGTTTTCTCCAAAGTTGAAAGAAAGGTTGTTTATTTTGTGTTATTTTCTCCACTTCTTGTTGGTTTTTTCATCCTTTATAATTCTATTAATGATTTACACTCTTTCTGCTCCTTCTCTGACCTTTTGCTCATTTTACACTGGAAAAACTAGTATTGCATAGACAACATTTCTGCAAGGAAATTTTTTAGTTGAATGATTAAATATAGCTCCCCCCCCCAAATCACTCAGCAGAGTCTTCCCAAGCCCTCAACAACATAGACGATGACACAACAATTTGGAAAATCAGGGAGACTTCCAGCAAGGCTATTTTCAATGTCAAGAGAGAAAAACGTCTCATTCTCCAACTAAGAGATATTGAAATGAAATTCTTGATAGTGGGTGGGGAGAGAACTACTAACAGGGGTTTTCACTGTTTATGACCCTCATTACGACATATTCTCACCTCATTAATGTGCAGTTTCCGATTCACCCACCTATCAGATAGAAACTAGATAGCAAGAATTCCAGATAGGAAAGTCTGAAGAGATAATTGACAGCTTTAGCTGACTGCTTATTCCTCTGGACAGGAATCTTGGGCAACCAGCACAAACATCTCCGGATGTGTCTTTTTAAAACTCGTTTGTGGGATTTATGCATTGCTGGCTGGTGAGCATTGATAGCACATCCCTATTGCCCTTGAGAGGCTGGTGGTGAGCTGCCACCTTGAACCACTGCAGTCCACTTGCTGTGTTTCTTTGTTGTGATTTTCTAGTGATTGATACAACAGAGTGGCTTTCTAGGCCATTTCAGAGGGCAGTTGATCATCAACCACATTGCTGTGACTCTGGAGTCACATGTTGGCCAGACCAGATAAGGATGGCAGATTTCCTTCCCTTAAGGACATTAGTGAACCAGATGGTTTTTTGTGACAATTAACAATGGTTTCATGGTCATAAGACAATGCTTAATTCCAGATATATTCCATGGACAATGACTGTACACACCTCACTTCCATGGACACTGGCATCTAACACATGCCAGCGTCTCTGCATCAACATGGCATATCTGCAGACTGCTTATGATACACTTCTACACCTTAGCTCTTCACTGTGGAATGCACCAGCATCTATTGTTGCCTTGCTGCTGCAAGATCCACCATGCATCTTTGGATAGATACCCAAATCATGAATCAGACAAGGCCACACCTCACAGCTGCTCACTTGCTCACTTCCTGCTTAGTCATTTTGAGCCAGCTTTGGTGCTTACAGCATCTCTGCTGTACTTTCCCTTGCTTAGCCTTTTTGCAGGATGCCACCTCAGCCAGAGGTAACAGTCTCACCCTATTTCTATCTGGAGCATACACAAATCCAAGAAGCTTGTCACTTCTGCCAGTAAGGATCATTCAAAGGATGGACACGTTGCTGTATGATACCATGCTATGTCAATTTTACACCCTCACCATATGCTTGCCATGTACATGGCATATGCTTCAATCAATGTCTCCAAATCCTCAGTCAACTCAAAGGAGACAGTCTTCAGTCAGGAGTTCTTGACACAGTTAGTCAAGGGCAGGTCCCAACATCAGCCGAAACCATGTCCAAACCCATGGTCAGTCATCAGCATTCAGTAGTCACGCTCCTCTCCTCACAAGGGGGTGAGGAGCTGAATATCAGCCAACTACTCCTTACCTTGGCTTTTTCTGTGCTATAATGGGCTGTTTTCTCCTGGAATGAGGGAATGAGAGAGATTGAGTGAGGTAAAAGTGGAGTGGCATTACTGTTAGACAATGGTGCAATTGGGGTAAATGTGGTGAGCTACAATAAAATGTTCATGGCAGTTGAAAGATGTAATAGCAGAGAATTTAAAAATACATAATATATTCAGGCAAAACCAACGTGGCTTCATGAAAGAGAAATAACACCTGATAAAGTTAGTAGAGTTGTTTGAGGAGGTAAGAAGCAGGAAAGACAAAGTGGAGCAAGTTGATAAAATAGATCTGGATTTTCAAACAGCATTTGATAATGTACTACACACAAGGCTACTTAATTAGAAAGGAGCTCATGGTGTTGGGAATAGTATATTTGCACAGATAGAAGATTAGCTAACCAGCAAAAGACAGAGAGCTGGGAAAATGGGGGCAGTTTCAGGATTGCAACCTGTAACTAATGGAATGCCAAAGGAATCAATGCTGAGGCAGAGTTAGAGAAAGTGTGAGGTGGTGGGGAGACATGGTGGCACTTACCATTACAGAACATTTACCTTCTTCCTACATTGCTGGGCTTTCCCCGAGATGGGAAAAAGACAGGAGTATGAAGTTGGGGATCAGACCAGCCATGAATCTTATTGAATGATGAGCAGACTCAATATACTGGTTGGCATTCTTCTGCTCCTACATCTAATGGTCTTATTCTGTGATCTTCTGGATTGCCTTGACAGCTTTGAGGACAATCTACACGGTACACATGATGGCCTATGTGACGACTCTGAAATCGCCAAAGTGACAGACAAGGGACTTGGATCTAATGGGAAGGGGTGTCAGGGTGGCAGAGTTTGGTGACATGGTGGGATAACAAAGATGAATAAAGGGGGAATAATGGAGTGGGGTGAGTGCAAATCTTGAGGGAGATGAGAATGATGAAGATCTGCACAGTAAAAACGGCTCAGACCTCTGATAAAAAGGAACAGGACAAAAAAGTTAGAGCTTTGATGCACATCCTCCTTGCTTGCACACAAAGTCCTTTTATAGCCCACTCAATGCTATTATCACATGGTGGGCACCAAATGGGCAGCCAAAGCACCCATTCACCATGACAATGATTTAATTTGATACAGGCACATGTGCTGTACTCGCGATGAAAGCCCAGAGCAATTCTAAGGTAGCAGAGATTCAGCTTCCAAAAGCTTACCCATTGCCATTGTCCTTTCACTGTTTTCATAATCTCACCTTCATTGGCTTGACATTTATTTTTGACTTGTTTATTCTCTAAAGCATCTTGAGACACTTTTATGCTGAAGATGACATATAAATCCAAGTTACTGTTGAGTCAAACTGGAAGCTGTGTAATACGCTGAAGTATGTGGAAGTGGAATGGTGCATAGCGTGGTTTAGGTGTACATTTTCAAAGCTCAATCAAAATCCAAAACGAAGACTGTAGAAATAATGCTGTCAAATGTTAGCAAACTGATATGTCAATTTGAAAAATGTTTATTAGACACTTTGATGGAAGCACTGATTGTGCTAATTGAATTAACTTTCTATGCCAACATCAAAGATTTTGCTATGACTGCTGCAGTATATTTTTCCCTGTGGCAAATGAATTAAATTAAATATGCCTTTTAAATTCTTTCCCATCAGTGTAAATAAGAGAACTTGAGGTTTTATTACCCATTTAGTTGTTGTCCCAGGAACTTTGGCGGTGATTTAGTTACAGGCTGTGATTAAAATAACATGGTGCATATGTTATCTACAAAGTTGTCTTGGCACCTCATGGTTGATGATACAAATCATTCATGCAAAGTTCGAAGCTAAATCTGTTTGTAGGCAGCATTGAAAATCATGTTATGTGCCACTGATTTTGATGAATTTAAAACTAGCCACTCACAAGCAGTCTTCACAGCCCACATTCTTCCAGTTCTTAAAGATTTTTAATATAATTTGGTGGTCATTGCTCCACTTAGTTTTCAGTTGTGAAAAACTGATGAATGCATTGGTGACATTCCATACTTCCCCCACAGGGTGAATGGAAAACATCCTTTTGTAGTATTCTAATTTTTTGAATGAGGGATTGCAGAACCCTGCATCTAAAGTTTAAATACATTCACAGAATTTCACTCCTCACCAGGGAACTAAATGCAGAAAAGACTCTGTTTCCTATGTTCCTCTTGTAGCCTCTGAATTAAATACTGAGATTGAAATCCGAAGGGGCCTTTAAGGTGTTTAGGTCAGAGCTCGAGGCTCCATAAACCTCTTCAGCCCTATGTTTCACCTACTTACATGTGAATCTTGGGTCAAAAAATCCAAACGGCCAGTTGCAAAATTGACCCCAACTTCCGTGTGCTGTCTGAAATTATCGACTGAATTAACCTGCAGTAAAAAAAATTGAGAAATCCCATATTTGTCTTTCCTTCATAATTTTCCTAGCTGCAATGACTTTGAACCGTTGCACCTTCCCAGAGGATTCCAACAAAGTCCCTAGACAATGTCCTCTGTTTTGTGGCTGAGATCTGAATGTTTCTGAGTGCACAGGGGAAGCAAATTGGGATCACAGAAGAGGCAGAAATTTGAAAGGAAAAGGAAACAGGTTTTAAAAAGAAGGCCTGACCCACCTGCTGCTCTTTTCTAATATCATAAGCTTAATAACAGTCTGGTAGACCAAATGTGATTTAAAAAAAACATTTTTTATTTAAAAGGACTGCTTCAATATGACTACAATGGGTAAGTAATGAAGGCAGCATGAAGTGACACCAAATCCCAAACAGACACTAGTTTGCCTATGGGAACAGCTGGAGTTTTATAGTAATGCAAATGAGGCAGTCTGACTGCATTAGTAGCTCAATATTGTATGCACAGCACAGCGCAGCACCATGTAGACTCATGTTCTTCCCTCTTTACTCTTCAAAATTGTCTTCGTTTTGTGAAGGATCTTGCCAGAAGTATCCATATTATAGATTTATTTTAGAAAATGCACTTGTGAATGCCAGTCCTAAAAGAATTAGGGACACTGGTGAGATATCTTTAAACACCCACACAACAATCATGAAATATAAGTTGAACTGTTATGATGAGTATTTTACAGCAAGTTATAGCAATGCATGTCTATATGCTATTTGTAGAATTTCTGCAAGTGGTTTTGCTATATAATTAATGGTCGATAAACGGGAGTTTTTGGGAATAAAATTGGACTTTTTACCAGTAAGACAGAACTGGCTCATAGGAAACTGGCAGCTTGTTTGCACCTGAATTCCTTGTCTTTTGTAGTCATTGAATATTTTAAATAAGAAAGATTGGAGCAGCAATTGATTGTTGTATATCAATGTTATGCTCTATCAGGAATATTATTTTGTACAAGAGTCCAAAACCAGTGATGGTTTTACACTTCTCCTGTTTGCATCTCTGTTGAACTGGGTTGGCAATTTATGTATCAATGACTTTACAATATCGCAGAAAGTCAAAATGTTCCCCCTGTGGTTTATTAGTAGCAACAGTTTCTTTACAGACGTAAACTAGGAATCATTCAACTAGCTGAAAACTGAAGAGTTTAAACTCCTCCAAAAATTGAAAATACTGGAAATGCTCAGTGAATCAGGCAGCATCTGTGGAGAGAGAAACAATTTAAGTTTCAAGTAAATGACCTTCATCCAGTTCGAGATTTAATTTGCTTTAACCAAAGGTCAATGGAACATGGGTAACAGAATGGCCTGTGGGAGGGTAGGAGACAGGAGAGATGAAAAGACAGAAGAGTGTGACTTTCAGTGTCACAGAATTTGAAATAGAACAAAAAGGAAAGAAAATGAGGAGACTTAATATAATGCAAAACTGTGAAATGCCTAATCAAAAAAATGAGGTACTGTATCTCAAGCCTACCTGTTGCTCAAAATCTATTACATCTCTAATTTTTACCCAGGACTGATAAAACGTCATTGACCTGAAATTTTAACTCTACTCCTTTCTCCACATATACAGTTTGATCTACTGACTATTTCTAGCATTTTCTGTTACAGATTCCCACATATTTTGAGGAGAGTCTATGAACATGATTTGTCAGATGTCAGGATTTATCACCCTGCCTCCCAAAGGGGGTCATGGAGTGCACACCTGCTAATGTTGGGGGCTTGCAGCCATTTAACACTGCCCCCCCCCCCCAACCTGGGGGGAAAGACCCATCTTACAGATGTAGTAGCCAATTGAATTGCTGAGCAGCTCTGTAGTCTCAACAGTGCCCGATTCAAGTAGTAGCAATTGCTGAGCCTGTAAGCCAAGTCCCTAAGGAAGAGATGTCAATGGATGCCAGGCTGCAGATAAGCCTAGGGTATTGCTGGGACTTGGCTGGCAGGCTCTCTCATGGTGGGGTGGTATTGGGTAGGTGGCTGAGGCAATGGGATGCAGGATTTGAAAGGCTAGGTCAGAGGCTTAAAAAGACCCGTATTATCTTGTTGGGGTGTGTCTGATGGGTAAAAAGGATGCCAAGTGAAGGTACCCCTTCTTGTCTGACATCAGCCCAGTCAGCAAATACAGCTGGCATGGGTCTTCCCTTGCTGTGGGTAAAACAGTGATGGGGCAGCATAAGGCATTTAAGTGTCCACCTAAGGGCCTCAATAAGCCCAGAGGCTGGCAGGACACCCAACATTTCGACCATCCTTCACAAAATGGGCGAAAGGTTAGGGCAGATGGACAGCCTGTGGACATTTCTTGTGTTTAATGAAATCCTCACCTTCAAACCTCCCAGTGAGCAGCATATAGTTTCACTCAAAACTCTTAATTTATTTAAAATGGAACAAAACAAAAATTGATTTGGTTGGTCATTTTAAAAGGCTTTGTTGTCTTAACTTTTTTCATTTTTGTCTTCTTTTTAGTGCGTTTCTCTAATGTTGAGAATGGACATTAAGTCTTTGCTGGTTTATCAGCTGCTGGGATAATGATTCCGAGTTAGCCAGCCTTGAAGAATCCTCCTTCCTTTACATTAAACATGCTTCTTCTTTTAAACACTACTCCCCCACAACCACATCTGATATTGAGAAACCAGCGTGTGGATAAGTAAAAACAAAACCACATCCTACTAGGATTCTTCGGTGTGTTGCACCTGAATGCGTTATTTCAGGAGAGGAAAAGATTATTAATACAGGTTATGAAATATTCTCACTATTGATATATTAACAGCTTTTTCTTTCTTTAATGCTTTGCTTTGGTTGTTCATTAATAATGTATTACATTTAACTATTGCGATGTCTATTTAAATATTAAATATTAAGTTTTAATGTGATTTATTCAATAGAATAGTTCCTTGCTCAGTCCATTTTAACATTCCCTCTATTGCATTTGCTGAGTGCAGACTTTTGCCATGGTCTGTACCAAATCAGATAACTATTATCCCACATCAATTTAAACAGATGTCTTTGCCAAGGTGGGGGACTGGGTGTGTTGGTGGGGCAAGGGCCAGGAGTGGGGCTGGTTGCTCAGATGCGAGTTCAAATAAAGGAGAGAATGGAATAATGATTGGATGAGAAATTAATATACTGGGGAGGATAGAGAAACAAAATTGGCAATAACAGAAAGGGACAATCAAACTTTGTTTCAACAATTAATGTTCTCAATGTGTGGCAGATAATCCTGGTATACAGCTGGGACCTAGGTGTATCAGAAGTTCATGTTCTCCCAGCTGGGACCTAGGTGTATCAGAAGTTCATGTTCTCCAACAGTTTCTTTGGGACCGTATTTGGGCTGAAACTCTTTCTGTAGGAGAATGAATGGCGGAAGGCTCAGAGATTCCTCCTCAGTCTGGGATATATTGGGAAGCTGCTGTGCCAAATATTAAGTGACTGATTGGTGCACTGGTGTACCAGGAGTGCAGAGAGCTGGTAAACCTCCCCCTGAAGCAACATGGATTCCTGAACATTTCAAAAAGTTTCATCTCCCTTTGAAAAGAGTTGATGGTCCATGTTGTGCATCATTTCTTTGATTTTAAGGCCATTCCACCACATCCCATGTTACCACCCACCCCTCTCACTTCCACAAAGAAACCATTTCTGTTCTAATTATCCACCTGCTCAATCTGTCCAAATTGCATGTGTGCTCACCAGCAATACCTAATTGACCTTCCTGTGATCTTGAACTAACACTGAGGGTAACCCAACCAGTAAAGTGTGGTCTAAAAATACAAACACCCCTCTGCCTGATCCTCACTGGGAATGATTGGCCCTGCCCTAGTCTAGTCCCCAACTGCTAAACCTACATGCCCGGCATACAAAAGACAGCTTTCACGAGTTGCTGGCAGTTAACCATGCAGCATGTCTGCAGAGACACATGCCCCGAGCACCAATGAGTTATGCCAAAGGACTGGTCTTGCATGGTCTGGCAAGGTCAGCTATTCTGTGGCCAGTCACATGTAACACTGCACACTAAGCACATGCATCCATGTGACATTATCAGCTCACATATTCAATTTTTATTGCAGATTTCTTTTGTTTACACACTTAAAGTACAATACATCATGAGCCAGACATTTCACTAAAATGGAGGGCGGAATGAACAAAAAAATTTCTGCTGAGTTTCCCTGCTTCTTTAGGTGCCACTCAAAAATTGGCTCTCTCTGAGACACTCACTTATCCAACTATATGAGATGTATACCTGATTTACTCAATAAACTTGGCAGAATAAGTTAGGATTCATCCATTCCAGTTGAGGTACACTTTAAATCAGATTTAACAGTATTCCAGTTGAGTAAAGCTAACTATAAAGGCACAAAGGAGGAGCTGTCTAGAGTCGATTGACAGTGACTAGCAGGGCAGACAGTGGAGCAGCAATGGCAGGAGTTTCTGGGGGTTATTCGGGAGGCATGGCAGAGATTCATTCTGAGGAAAAAGAAACATACTGAGGTGGACAAGGCAACCATGGCTGACAAGGGAATTTGGGGCAGCATAAAAGCAAAAGGAAAAAGTGGTGACGATTAGATATTAGTTACAGGCCAGGTCCCAGAATGTTTACATCTGACACGCTGAGCAGATTATGCAAACCACACAAGATATTCCCCTTGATCAACATATTGATACTCTAGACTACAAAATTGAAGACATGCTCAAGATTAATCTGTCACTCTTGGCCAATTTGAACAGTTGCAATTGCCAAATGTGAACAGCCACAAGATTTGTAAAAGATTAATATTCAAGGATGGCCTGACAGTATTAAAGAAGTAAAGCTGAAAATGTGTTGCTGGAAAAGCGCAGCAGGTCAGGCAGCATCCAGGGAACAGGAGAATTGACGTTTCAGGCATAAGCCCTTCTTCAGTATTAAAGAAGTATATGAGAAGAATTGTTTATTTTGGCCACACAGAGATGAACTTGATATATCATGACAAGCCATTGTCAAGAGCAAATAAGCCCCAAAACCAAAATCATTATGTCGCAACACCAGGATGCACAAAACTGGTAGCATGCAAGTTTGTGTACTGTCCAGGGACGAAACAGGATACTCAATGACTCATGAATGTATATGAGGCATGCTGAACAGATCAACCCAACTGTGGAGGGGGCCTCTACATCCACACAATATTCCACATATTCTTTGAACAGAAGTAACAACAAACCTATTTACAGAGCACAGAGAAGATTACATCCTTGCGTTTGATTATTTGTCTAAATTTCCCCTTGTTTGCCAATGTGCAACCATTGTAGGCACATAATTTGGAGGTGCTGGTGTGATTTTTAACATTGTTAACGCAATGAGCACAATTTTCAGTTTATTCAATGTCACAGAACAGTGTCTGATAATGACGGCAATATATCAACGAACCATTTCAAGATATATGTATTGAGTGTGCTACGTATCAGATTATCAACCTGCTACCCATGCTGAAGTGGTCCAGTAGAATGTTTGGTATATACTTTAAATTAACAATTATCAATAGGTTTTAGACGTGCAGATTGTCCTTTGGCACCTCGCTAATCAGTGTATACCACTAATGACCCAACCAAATCTGAACATATGTTAAGTGGGAGAGGATGGGGTTAGGGGTAGGGAGTGGAGGAGGTGGGATTGATTGCTATTCTGTACATCATGTCAGAATTTGTAAGTTCATAATTCTCCATTACCTCATAGGTACAGTTATTGTAAAAGTGCTGCGGATATGCAACCCATATCTCTTCCTTTGTCAGTGTATCAGCAGTCGATATTTTATTATAGGATTGCAAGACGTCTGTTATTTTGGTCAGAGATCTTTCCACTTTGTGCTCACCTCAATCACAATGCTTTTCAGAAGTCTGAGAAAATAAATTGTATTTTTCGCTCAAAACATGCAAATGGAGGGAACATGAGATTCTTTGTCAAACATAATTTGCACATTGTGATGTTGGAAGGCTGCCTTTCCCAAACAATAAAGCCTATCCTTCTGGGTTTGCCAAGTTGACACCAGCAGAAGCACTGTCGAGGAAATAGAGACAAATAGCCAGAGTGAATTAAGTGAGAAAGCATCCTTCTTTGGGAATAAGTGATTTATAGTAATTATGCAGTAAATATTTTTTATCGATGCTAACAGGCTGCAAAGACATACTTTAACACATTTTAATAAAACAATGATTTGTTGGGTTAGAATTTCTCACAACAAATTCACAATTCTAGAAAATAGTAATGAAACAGAAATAGTAAAGCCAGGCAAATGGGGATCATCACCACAGAGTGATTAGTTTGAAATGAAACAGTTAAACTGAAATCATTTTATTACCTCACACAAATCAATATTTTTGCTGAGCACCAAATTTTATTTGAATTTTATCCCAGTTTGACCTATTAATTTTTCTCAGATGACACAATTAAATGATCAAAGGCACCTACACAGTAGCACTCCTCTGCATTAAGGTTTGCAACATCTTCAAATTTGCATTGTTTTGCTTTCCTATCAATATGCATGGTTATTATAATGAAATTCCAAGCCAGCATAGTCAGTCTTTTCACGTTTATGAGAGGTTACAGTGGGAAGGGTTGCACTTTAATAGAGGGACTGCTAACACAGAATGTTGAAGAAAACTGGAACACTTCCAAACACTTCGTGGCAAAAAGGTTAAACCATAAAAAGATGTGGAATGTGCTGCTACGTGCTGATAATCAAACATCAGCTCCACACTGATTAGACAGCTTCATTCTTGCCTGTGGCCTTGTCACAAATGTGTTTTGATGACAGATTTGAGGATGCATATACAGGAAGATATACACTGGCTGGTGTAAAGTAAATGTCAGGCAGAGATGATCTGCATTCCTTGTGGTAATGAAATACCCAAATCTACTGCCTTAAGAGATAATGGTGCTTGCTGCAGTCTGTGTTGCAGCACTTGAAGCACTTTCTTACAAAGTAATTGTTCTTACCACTTTTTGCAGGGTTTCTCTTCCATGCAAAATACAATTTCAAGGATTTTCTATGAAAACTGTGTTTCATTCTGTGCCTCAACATTTTCATAGTCTATTGTTGTTAATTCTATTTCTCCTAATAAGGATTTTTTAATGGATTTCTGAATTGCTGTAACCATCTATACATACTTTTAGACTTAATGGAAGGATTAGAAAATGAATTACCCTTATTAGGGCAATCTGTTGAGGGTTCCCAGTTATATGTTGCAATGTCATTAGCTGCTTATAATGTTTATATATAGTTTGTTTTCCCTGTGCACCTGTTTGCAAGTGTTCCTTTATTAAAATATGATTCCTGAGAACAAAATATAAGAAAAATAAAATGGCAGCGTTCATTGTCAAGTCAACGTCATATACTTACAGTACACTTGGGATGCTCTTAATACTTCGTGTAGTATGATAGTGAGCTACAAACTAGGACAATACTAATTTCTGCTCTGTGCTGAAATTGAGCACATTAGTGTCTGTAGATGAATGAAATATGCTATCCAGGTAATCCTGTTGCAAAATATCTATGCGTAGGTGTCAGGATCAAGTTGGACTGTGATTAATACTCACTTGTTTGGGTATAGTTGCAATAACAAGTTCAACATCATCCAGCATTAGGAAATTCTCTTGACTGGTAACCCAGCATTTGACTCACTTCCTTTACCACTGGAGCACTGTGGCTGCAGCATATGTTTATCTACAGGATGCACTACAGCAACTCATCAAGCTTACTTTAACTATAGATCCCTTTTCCAGCACCACTCTAATCTAGCCCCTATCCCTTCAAAGTCTACCGCCAAGAAATAACAATAGCATGAAAACTCTAAGCCTCTTCCAAGTTCTGTCTCTCATGCTTCAGAATGCTTCGACTTTTGATACAAGGACATGGATTCATTTAGGATGAAGATGAGAAGTTCCTTCACTCAAAGGTTTCAGAATCTTTGGAATTCTCAACCTAGGATGCTTCATCATTGAAGGCTGAGCTAGGAATTAAGGTTAGGGTTAGAGTTAGCAATGTAAGGCTGAGATAGGCAAATTTGGTTTCTGAGAGTGGTTGTGGGAAAATGAAATTGAGTCCTGATTATACTAAATGCTAGAGAAGGCTCAAGATTTCCCTACTCCCATACCATGTCATCCAGCTCATGAGAAGTCACCATCATTTGTAGCTTTTCTTGTCATAGTGTTTTTTTGGGTGAAGGCTGACCTGGTCAACAAGCCTGCCCAATGGAAGCAGCACTAATGTGCTAATGCCAGCAGTCCTAACCAGGACAGGCCATGTCCAGCTTTATTCAAAAGGGGGTTCAACTTAAAAAGTTTGGATAAATGTGGGTCAAGCAGAGAGGAACAGTAGCAAATGGAACTTATTGGCTGAGATTGTTAGAGGCATTGAACGTATCATAGATGTACAGCATGGAAACAGACCCTTCGGTCCAACCCGTCCATGCCGACCAGATATCCCAACCCCACCTACCTAATGTGTAGTTGGAGATTCAGCTCTTGGATTGGGCTCATCAGCCACACAAATACCCACAGAACCCATGACCAGTGACACAGAATTTCCTACGTGGGCAAACATATTCGTTAGTGATTAATTGCAGACGACAAAATGTATTACATTTACCATTGCCCCTCATTCCCTTCCCAAATCACTGAGGTCGTAATAAGTAAACTGAAGCTTGAATGTTTGCTAATTCTTTCAGAATATGTTTGTTTTGGACTTGGAAAGCTGATCGGTCTTTGTCTTGAGATTGTCACTTGACTCTGATTTTAATGTCATTTCTCTACTGGAGGATCCTTTATCTCACAAATGACCTTCACAGAGGTCATGTTCTTTGTATATTTTGATTATGGCTCATTATCTTATCTGGAGGACCTTTGATCTCATAAATGTTCATCGTAGAAGACAGTTGGACTGGTGAAACAATTACATTCCTCTTTGTAATACCCTGGATTTCTGAATCTGGCTGTCTAGTTGGAACAGAGAATCTCTTGTCTATACTCTTGTGGTATTCTTGATGGTCAAATCAGCTAGTGTCTTCTTTTGGAACCATAACCTTGATATCCAGCTTATCTGCCTTAACTTATTGATCATGTTAGATGTCTTCTGTCAGTCTCTGTGGATGTGAGACAGGTGAAGTAAGCTTTTCTTTCAGGCTGTCAATTGTTTTACGGAAAGATGTGTGTCAACTCAACTGTATCGTTGGTAATGACTGTTTTATCAATGAATTCAGCTCAAACACTGGAAAGCTTTGGTTAAAGGATGATCGATGAGTTCAGGTGTCTTGCACTGTTCATTCTTGTTGTCAGGATTTGATTATTCTGCCAAACTTTGCTGGTGATTGGCATTTGAAGATTCTCCAATAATGACAAGGAGGAAAAACATTTCTACTGACTTCCTTTTTGTTGGTAATTTAAAGCAATTCTCTTGTGGCAACATAGATAAGCTCAAAAGTTCTGGGAGAGGCACTTTCTTGAAACAGAAATTCTACAAGAACATTCAACCTTGTTAAACATGAGTGAGTCATATCTGAATTGAAAAAACAACAGCAAGGTAATTATGCTGCACCTTTAAGAAAGAAAAAAACATTTCAAGGTATTTCATAGAAGAACAATCAAACAAAAAAAATCACAAATTCAACCAAGATGATAATAGGAGTGATCAAAGAATAGTTGAAGTGATAGGATTAAATAGGACCTGAGGTGGTGAAAACAAGATGCCGAGCTAGAGACATTTAGAGAAGGAATGACAAAAATCAGGGAACTTACAGCAACAGGTACATTCATCAATGATGGGGTGAAGGAAGTTGGACTTGCACAAAGCCTAGAAACAGAATTCTTGTAGGGTTGTCCTTCTAGAGAAGCTAATTGATACACAATGAGATAAGGCCATCAAAGGATATAAACACAAGAATGCAAAATTTATTAGATTAGATTAGATTACAGTGTGGAAACAGGCCCTTCGGCCCAACAAGTCCACACCGACCCGCCAAAGCACAACCCACCCATACCCCTTACCTAACACTATGGGCAATTTAGCATGGCCAATTCACCCAACCTGCACATCTTTGGACTGTGGGAGGAAACCGGAGCACCCGGAAGAAACCCACGCAGACACGGGGAGAACGTGCAAATTCCACACAGTCAGTCGCCTGAGGCGGGGATTGAACCCAGGTCTCTGTGAGGCAGCAGTGCTAACCACTGTGCCACTGTGCCGCCCATACTGGGGCTCAAACACTGATGTAGGTCAGCGAGCATAGGGATGATGGATGAGTGGAACGCAGTACATGATAAGATACTGTGAGTGTATTAAATGAACTGATGTTTACAGATGGTGGAGGAGAGGCTGACTGGGAGAACATTGGGGAAATTTAGTCTGCAGTTAACAATATATTGAAGACAAGTTCAGAAACAGACTATGACATGTTTTAGAGCAGCTACGACATGTTTTCAGGGCAGGCAATGTTATGATGATGGAAGCACGCTGTGTTTGTAATGTAGAAAACATGTGGAATTGAAAGCTCAGCTTAGGCAGTGAAGTTTGCAAAATATTGGCACCAAACATGGAGTGGCATGTGAAGCAAAAGCAGTATGAAATGTGTGCAAAGTACTGATGGCAAAGGCTTCAACCTTTCTCAAGTTCAATTGGTTTAAAACGTAGTTCAAGCTGACTGGAGTTTGGACAAGATGGCTGGTAAAGTAGGGGGGAGGTCTGTAGTGATGATGGTGAGATAGAGCTAAGTATCGTCACAATAAAAGTGGAACCTAGCATATAGGCATGAAATAGACAGTAGGATCAGAATGGAGAATTACCCTGTTTTCATTGCTTCTGAGGCAGGAAACACAAATATCTTTCCACTGGCTAAGTTATTATATATTCCTGTAAACGTCACTCATCAATTTAAACGATATTAACTTTTAAAATTCATAATACTTTTTGTGCAAGTGCCTCATGTAAAGGTTGATATTATTTTCCAGAATCAAGGGCAACATTTTTTTAATACAAAGTAACTCTGGAGATGTTTCAAATGGATTACAGCAAAAAAATTATTAAAGTAGCAGGTGTGAATTGCTTGTGCTTTTGCCATTTCTATTGCTCATTGTCGTCTGTAATTTATTCTACTGACTTTAAAAATAAAAATCCTGCAACTGACAAGGAAAATAGTGACTGCTGATAGTGAGTTGAGATCTTTTGAGTACGCATTAATTGTCCCAGAGGCTCAGTGGTTAGCACTGCTGCCTCACGGCGCTAGGGACCTAGGTTCGATTCCATCCTCGGGCGACTGTCTGTGTGGAGTTCGCACATTCTCTCCATGCATGTGTGGGTTTCTGCTGGGTACTCCGGTTTCCTTTCATAGTACAAAAATGTGCAAGTAAGCTGGATTGGTCATGCTAAAATGCCCTTAATGTTCAGGGATGTGTAGGTTAGCTGCATTAGCCACTGAAAATGCAGGATTACAGAGATGGTCTGGGTCGGGCGCTCTTCCTAGGGTCAGTGTGAAGTTGTTGGGCCGAATGGCCTATTTCCACACTGTGGGGATTCTATGATTCTATATAAATAGATTGAAGGTAGAAAAATAGCAGAATGCACGCCTGCCCTCATCCAGAGGAGTTCTACTCACTATAGAGGAGGAGACAGTATTTCACCTGAGATGTCTGATTGTGAAAAAGGTTACTGATGGAGTTTTTCTGATTATGATTGGATAGGTAAGGAAGGAGCCACACAGCCAAAAGTTGACTCAGTGGTAAATTCAGTGGCCAGTTGGTGAGACAGTCTAGAACGTCACACCTGACATGGCATTAAGGAACCATCGAAGGAATGGACTTAAAGTGGGAGAAATGCACTACAAATTAACCTGTAATTCTCAGACCGTGAACACAATGGGAGAAAAGACAGCATTCTGGGTTGTATTTGTGTTTACTCCTGTCAACAATATACAAGGACAAGGTTGCTTTTATTCCTAGTTCAATTGCAGTGTCTCTGGCTAGGCCAGGATTAATTGCCTATGCTTAATTGCAAGAAGGCAGTGAGTCAACCACAGTGCAGTGGGTCTGGAGTCAAATCTAGGCAAGACCAAGTAAGGATGGCAGATTTCTTTCCTTAATGGTCATTAGTTTGAAATGAAAATTGGCAGTGGTTGCATGGTCATCTTTAGACGAGCTTTCCCTTCTAAATTTTTATTGAATTTAAATTTCATCCTCTGTCATGTGGATTCAAATCCTTGCCCTCAGAGTAACATTCTAGGGTCCTGGTTTTATTAGCACAATCACATAACCACGATAACACCATCTTTCCTAGAAGTGAGCTTCAATTCTGGTTTGTGTGTGTTAGCAGCCTGATGTTCTAGTGTGTGAAATAGTGTGCAGCAAAGGTCACAGCTCTGAAAACAGCCATTAAACACCCCTGCAGCACAATTACTGAAAAGGAAAAGCAACCTTCTCACTCTGAATGCAGCCAATCAACCATTGTAAAAAAGCATCAGGATAAGGGAATTTCAATCAACTTGCAAAGCCGGGAATTTTGCAATTGACTGTTCAACTACCAAGTTCAATGCTGCCAGGAACATCCATTGTGAGGGCTGTAACTTGTAACTATCTACTCTTCACCAGCTGGCTAGTATATCTTTTAATTTTTTTTGCACTTCTCATTTCTAATCTATGTGTATGTATGTTGTATAGTCATTTCTTCTGTTGAGACTATCACTATTTGTCTTTTATTTTTAGAATTTTTGGTTTGAAATGCGCTTGCCGGTCATTGAGTTTTATCCAAGATCAGCTAGGAACGGTCAATAAACACTGGTCCAAGTAGTAATGTCGACATCCTGTGAGTGAATGAAGAAAGCCATGGAAGGAGTTGCTTCTGACAGAGGGCGTGCCTTTGCCGTAGGGGTTCTTGAGTGGCTCAGAGAGTCCATAGGGTGAACTGTATATTGTAGCCAGCTGGAAGATTGCCAGGTTTCAACCCCACTGGCTTAATGCTAACATCAACAAAAAGAGGCCCTTAATTGTCCACTTAAATGACCAAATTAGGCTCCCAGCACGTCGGCAGTCTGCCTCTGGCAAAAAGATATGACAGTTAGAAAGCATTTTGCACACATCATTATGCCAGCCTTCTTGTTACCTCGCCTGTGCCCAAAGGCACTGTAAATACTAGAAACAGCTTACCCTGAAGCAGACAAGCAGCCCAAACCTCTTGTGCAACTAATACACAAATGAACCAGAGCAACAGCAAGGGTAGAATTATCCTGTTTGTCTTCCGTTTCCCACCATCTATATTCATCTTCAATAAAAACATCGCCCTGAAACCTCATTTGACGAGATGCCTCCCCTTGCTCATGCTGTTATGAATTCAAAAAGCTGAAACTGTCTAGGGAATAGGTCAGAGGCCACAGGGAAGAATTTTCATTACGATTTGACAACAAGCAATGACGTCCTGGAATTCTCAAAAGAGCAACCATTTTCAAAAGGAGCTGCCAAAGTGACAAGGCGCTACTAAGGTTTAGAGGGCAAGTCTGTCACAGCTGACCCCCAGCAGGCCAACCTCTGCTATACCTCACTCCTTTTGTCTGTCACACTGTAGCATTGACCTTCAGTGGCAGAGAGCATTGGGTTACAAGCTGGCGAGAAGATAAATCCTGCTCCGCAAACACAATTGACTCAAACCCCTCGGTGTTTGTGATGTACTGACCAATCAGAAACCTCCACAGCACACAGAACCATGCAGAGTTTACAAGCAGTCCCAGGCAATGGCAAATACCCTTCAATTCTTTTCCATTAAGAGAAGGACCTCCACAGGCCACATATAAATCAATCCAAAATGGAAGTCATGCAAATTTAATGATACAACCATTTGCTTTCTGCACGTAGCACAATTACATTTTAAGAATACACATTAACTGAACAAAGCCATGAAAGGCACCAATTCCATTTTCTTGCTTTCTTTGTGTGCTCAAAATGACACTTTACGAAAACACTGCAATTGAACAGTGGTGCACTACCAAATCACCAGCTCGCTTATGTTATTGTTTATTGATTTTGTGGGAAATAAGATTAAATGAAATGCCAAAGCTGAAGTCCTTCTAACAATCTGGGGAATAGCTTCTATTTTATTTGGGAGAAACAATTCAATCTTTGCAATGTAATTATTGTTTTCCTTCCCTTAATTTGCATATTTTATAAATTGGCTTATGGAGATTTAAAAAAAACGTGTAGACACCCATAATCAATTCATCATATTTTTACAGGTAAAGTACATGAAAAGATAAATAAAATCAAGGAATCAAATATAACATATGTGACACAGATGTCTGCATACTATTATAGCAGGTGTGCGACTGGTTGGAATCTGATTCTAGCATTGTCAGAAATATCTTTTCAAAATGAATATGGACATCAAAAGCTAGCTACAAATATGCTATGCAGCCTTCAGCGGTTTTTTTTAATTGATGTCAAACACTTATTCAAGATGGAGTTTTTTTTGTTTTGTTTTCAACAGATAGTGACACATGAGGACATAAAAGGAATTACCTGGTCAAGGGTAAAATGTATTTGGCCATTAGTTTTCCATAAATCGTGGAGAGAAGTGACCTCGTAGTCCTGGACAGCTGATCAAAGTTGTGCATTTTTTTGCATACTTTCCAGCGTAATGGCAAGGAAAAGCTAATCAAAACAGCACAAATTATCTTCCTGGTAAATGGTGCCATTAGAGATGGGAGGATAAGACATGCAGCTCTGAAACTCATTAACAAGATGGCAAGATTCCAACAGAGAAGAGCTATTTAAATAACACAGTAAAATCCCAGTTATTTTCTTCCTGTGAAATGTGAAGTCTCCCTGCAGGAAACAGAGATATTTCCATGTGTTTTTTTTTGCTGCCTTATTTTAAATTGCAAAGGGATGAAATATAATGGACTAGAGACCAGAAGAAAATGACAGATGCCTTTCAGACTCTTAACAAATACTATTCTTACAAGCTGCCTAGATCAGCTTAAGGCAAAGTAGGGAGACAGGATTAGTCTCTGTTGTTTTCTCATTTAAACCTCACCACTGAGGCATAGTAGACAGCTGAATTGTTGAAAGATAAGGAACACACCAATTGTGGAATGCATTAGGGAGCTGAGGAAAGTAGAAACATTTCGAGCTTTCTTGTTGCAATAAAATGAGTTTCCAGTATGATCGGAGATTGCCAGCTCTCAGATCCAGGTCTTTCTAATTAAGTCTCAGTATTATCACGTTTAGAGTAGGAGAAAAGGTCAAAGGAAGTTAAACGATTTAATGAACCAGCTATTATTCAGGTAAAAAAAAATGAAATACTTTAATGAAAGGACATGTACTGAATTTTTAAAATACATAATAGGAAAGCCATGGCAAGGCAAAGGCGATAATATCCAAGGCTAACATTACTGTTCCGTAAAGATTAGTTTTCCTGTACTTTAAAAAAAACCTGGCTAACAAAAGATGATGATTTTCACAGACATGAACAGCATTTGGAAACAATTAAAGCACATTCCCTAGGCAGCATCTGTTTTCACGTAGCACAGGCTTTCATCACTTTCCAGGTTTTTTTTTGCACAGAGTGTGACATTAAACAATGTTCCAGCAAAAGTTCACATTTCTCAACGAACGGAAAAAAAAGGATTTCTGCAAAAACAAAGAGACTTCTTTGCTTATGAATTATCATGCAGCTGCTGGAATCCACTGGTATGAAATCAGCCAAATGGAGGCATTATTTTCCACAAGCTTTTGAATTTCTAGTAAATTCCGGAACATATCCTATGAGAAAATCCTGGGTCAGTGCGATGTTTAGTAAATTAGTGTGTTTTTCTCAGGGGAGGAGACAGACTGTTTACATGAAAGGAGACTGCAGGTAACAGAGACTTGAAGTTCAGCAATAGTGGTTAAATGCAGGTTTAAAATGACTGTCAAAAAAATCATGCTTTTTTCTGAGATGAAACAGTTATCAAAGCATACATGTCACACAATACCCGTTACAATTCTAGCATGACTTACTCTATTCCACAGCCCATGTTTTTATTGTTTAGTGAGGACATGGAAGAGACCATATTTAATCTCGTTAACAACAAGACTTGTCAGACACTACTATTTCTTTGTCGTAAACTGCAAATATTTATATCGTTATCATGCCCCTGTCATTAATCATGTTGGAACAAGCAGGATAAAGTAAGGGTTTGCTTTGTTATTTAATTTTTGGCCATGAAAGGATAGACAGCAGTCTCCGGGAAAAACATGTCTTAAAAACTACATTTCGGATCTTCTCTTGAGGAAAGGGAAAAACTTATATCTTCGATATTTCTGGCCAAATAAATGCTGCTTGCAACTCTGGCTCAGTCCACAATCGCACACATGTGGACTTAACTACGATTGGCATGTCAAATCCATCACAGTTGATTGGAATAGATTACTGAGTTGATAGAGCTGTAAGATTCAGAGCATCTTTCTGAAGGAGCTTGTGAACAGACCCCTGTATAATGATGATAGGTTATTGCCTGAGTGCTCTGCAGTACAAAACAACACACAACACAGAAGGATTCTCCTAAGGGCCTTTTGCAGATTGCTAGAGATGTAAGAAAAAAAACTGCTATGTGCACTAATTTTTTTTGTGGACCACAACACTTATTGCACTGCATGTCCTTCATTGTCTCAGTTAAAATAAATTGTGCTCTCATCTAAAAAATGCTTTTTTGCAGTTAAATTTATCAAAATTATGAGCTAGGAGTACTCATTGTTAACA
Source organism: Chiloscyllium plagiosum (assembly GCF_037043375.1). Classification (NCBI taxonomy): domain Eukaryota; kingdom Metazoa; phylum Chordata; class Chondrichthyes; order Orectolobiformes; family Hemiscylliidae; genus Chiloscyllium; species Chiloscyllium plagiosum. The sequence goes on from NW_028270140.1 coordinate 81,375,928, forward strand.
TGCGTCAACTTTATTACAGACAAACTGTGCAAAAATAAAATGGCGATAGAATGAAAATGCTGTTTCTAGTACCAAAAACAAAAGCAATTGACAAGTATTTGTAAATTTAGTTGGTGTATAATACTTTAAGGTCAATTTTTCAGGTAAACTGAAAATAGAGGCTTACGTAGAAACTTTAAACTCCAATACTGATTAGAACTTTTGAGATGAGATAATCAACAAACAAGCTCTTTCAAATCTTACTTGTACTCTTTTTGTTGTGTGTTTGGGGTCTAACTCTGCTTAATGTCCCAAAGTAATACTGCTTCACTCCTTGTAACTTTCTGAAAGAACTCTATTTACATTTGACATATACAGATATTATCTTCACATGAAGAAAGAGCTTCTGTTCCCTTCCACTTCTCTGTCATGCAAGAATGACATTATATATGCTTCTGATGGTATGCCCATTTTTCCTCCATAGTTGGCCACTAAATCTTGATCCCTATTACATTTATCTTACAAACACCTTCCCTCAAAGTCTCAGACTACAGTATTAGTCTTTGTGATGTTTCAACTAATCTCCTTGATCGGGTTCACATTCTCTTTTCTGTCAGTTAGTAATTCCCTTTGCTTCTCCCCACCCCACGAGGTTATTGTAGAGCTTTTATCTTCTTCTACTTCTGAGTCATAAATCCAAATTTCTATGTTTTTTGTTCTTTTATATCAGTACATTAAAATTTCACTATTTAATCCCATAGTCTGTTTGAAACATATACATTCCCAGTCGTGGTATTTTTGCTATGATCATTCCTTCTCTCTGTTGGACCCTTATCTATACTCTTGTGCCAGTCAACAACTATGGTATCTCTTGTGCTCTGTATGTTTTATTGACATTTAAGCCAGTTGTCCCTTTATGCACTTTCACTCTGTGGTGGTCATTCTCACTAATGTTCAGTTTTAACATATGAGATAGATGTGGAATCTGCATTCTCAGTCTCCTCTTATCAATTACTCTGTCATTGATAACTTACTAGCACAAAATTTAGATCTTTGTTTTCTCTCAGCTTTCATTTGCTTGAGGATGGTGGGGTGAACTGGTAACATGAATGAAATCATATTCGTTTGCAAATCTCATTAACTGCTCATTTGCAAACTGTGGAGCATTGTTGATATCTGGGAATCATGTGTTCAGTAGATTCTCTTGAGTGATTCTATTACTGCTGCTGCTGTGATACTGTGCAGACGGTTGACTTCAATCCATCTTGGGTAATTGTCAATGACAAAAATGAAGATTTTTCCTTTGAACTTGAACAAATCCATTCCCAGTCGTTTCCATGTCCTTGATGGAAAAAAAAGGGCAACCGCAGTTTCTTTTACTCTTGGCAGCCGAAGAAATGCAGTGAGCAATCATTTTATGTTTGACATTAATAATACCTACAGACATATTGACATTTTAATTACAACAGGTGCTTTTACAAAAAAAACCTTTTAAAAATGAGTGATAATGTAAATTCTGAGCATTGTATTTCAATGATCGCCTGGAAAATTTGTGTGGACTACACTAGCCTCAAAGGGGACCCTGGAAGTTCATACCTGATGGTTGTCAAGGAATCTCCAAGCAAATTTCAAAGAGGAGAAATATAATGCAAACTGAACTGTAATCTTTTGTGAGTTATCAGAAAGTGTGAATATGATGTTAGAAAAGAAAGCAATCTAAATGAGACACATGTTTATATTTTCCACTTCCAAATGGAACACGAATTAAATACAAGTTTCAGCCATGCTGTGTGTGTGCTAATGAGCAAATGTACATGTTGTGAGGGTCATTGCTGAGAAAACCTCTAGTCATCTCTGCCTTGTAGCTAAAAAGATAGGAAGTCTCACAGTCTCTTTGTTGGAAGCAATCAAAATCACCGTGAAATGGAAAATAGACAAAATTTTCTTTATGGCTGACTTCCAAAGAATAATTTCAAAATTAGCCATTCACTTATCAATATCACACAACATCCTATCATCTTTCTTCATGCGACTCAAAGATGGTCTTTTCCATCTTTTTGAGCACCCAATAAATTATATTTTAATGAACAACAAAATAAGTGTTGAACACTCATAATATGTCTTCACACAATGCTGCATTCTCATCAATACCCTGTCTTGTTAATATGTCATGAGTGCTGGTTTCCACCCCATGAAGCGATGTACTGACCTGGTCCATCTGGCCTTTCTTATCTAATCTTTAAATATTTCAGTACTTGGTGAACCTTTTCTTTCAACTCTTCCAATTCCTGGGCCTGGTGTGATCTCTCTATTGCTTGGGATGCTCCTGGGATTAACAGGCTGCTTTCTATGCTTCTCCTGAGCTCTGGAGCTGTTCCTTTATCTGTTACTGTTTCTAATCCTTTAGGCGGTTGCTCATTGTGTCTTGTCTCTATTTCTGTTTTCCAATTTATTGCTGGCCTTGCAATGTCCCCAGCATCCTGGTGACTTTTCAAAAAAATGAAGTTCCGTTCTCCTTAACCACAAAATTCACTTCAGTTACTAATTCTGATGCTTCTTTGAGCCTTCCCTTTTGCCACCATTTTGCCATGTATTGGTGGTCAAACTCTGTATGACTCTATGACACGATCCAATTTCCCCTGATCTACTAAAAGCATGGAAACAGACCCTTGAGGCCAACCATAATCCCAAACTAAACTAGCACCACCCGCCTGTACTTGGCCCATATCCTTCCAAATGTTTCTTTTTCATGTACTTATTTAAATATCTTTTAAACATTGTAACTTTACCTGCATTCACCACTTCCTTTGGAAGTTAATTCTACACACGAACCACTCTCATAGCTTTTTTAAATCTCTCTCCCCTCACTTTAAAAATATGCCCCTGAATGTTGAAATCCCCCATCCTAGAGAAAAGCCACTTGCCATTCACCTTATCTATACCCTTTGTGATTTTATAAATCTCTAAAAGATCACCCCTCAACCTCCAATGCCACACTAAAAAAAGTCTCAGCCCATCCAGCCTCTCCTTATAACTCAAACTCTCTATTCCTGGAAAATCCTAGCAAATCTTTTCTGAACCTTCTCCAGCTTAATAATATCCTTCCTATAACAGGGCAGCCAGAACTGCATACAGTAGTCCAGAAAAGGCCTCACCAATGTCCTGTATAACCTCAACATAACATCCCAACTTTTAACCTCAAAGGTCTGAGCAATGAAGGCAAGCATGCTACATGCTTTCTTAACGACCTTGTCTATATGTGATGCAAACTTGAAACAATTATGTACCAGAACCCCAATGGTCAGGGGAGACCTTGGGGGATATCAAGGTAGATATAAGCGGGGTGTCATTACAATACAGCCAGTTATATCAGGCCAGATGTGAGATGAGGTATCTGGTATCTGTGTCAGATGTTGGAGAGAATTGACAGAGAATAAGGGATCAGGTCAGGGGAATATGGGGGTTGTGGGTGGTAGAGCTGGAGAGTTACCATAATGAATCCATGGGTGTCAAGATGTCAGTGAAGACTTGGTTCAGGTGGAAGAATCAGATGTGGACCCGGAGGGCTGGGGAGGGAAAGGTCGGGGGTGGATAGTTGGATATTGGATCAGGGGTCAGAGGTGTACAGCGCCCTTGACTGGTTAAGAGGAGAATCAGGTCAGGGGATGGTGAGGTGAGTGTCAAGTCGAAGTACTGTGAGAGGACGGGGAAAGGTTTGGGTCCAGTTGAGGTTGGTCAGTTTAATTGTTACACAGGATTTAGAATGGATTTCAATTCCTCTAACTTTTCCTGAGCTACTATTGAGGTAAGTATGTTGCAACCATTCAAAATTTCCAATTCCAACAGATTCGGGGATGATTTTAGAGGTTTCCAGATATTGGAAATTTCATGTCCTATGCATATTTTGCAGGGTCATAAGCGTCCAAACTTCTGTAAGACCCTGATGTGATCTACTGTCAAAGCTGCTGCAATGACTGCAATCCCATTGGACGATCTGGGCTGTTATCTCCATCCTGGGTGAGAGCTGCTACACCTCCAACTCTCACTCGGTAACCATGTAGCTGACATCATTACTAAACCCTAAGCATCAGTCTTTATGTTAGTCTGCAGTACACTGAATACTTTTACTAGACAAGCAATTTAACCTTGTAAGCCAAGTGACATCTGCCTACAACTTTCTAATTATTGGTTATGTATATAAAAAAAACTAGGCATTCTATATAAGTTAAAGCTCTTTGGAACTTGAGCGAACCAGAAAAATCACCAATTAGCACCCCCACTCCCAGCTCCACACCCACACCAGATCCCAGCTCCCAGCCCTGCCGGGTTTTCACCATCCCTCCAGACCTTCCCCTCACTGAGGACGAATGATCAGTCGTGACGTCGAACACTTCTTCCGTCGCCTCCGCCTCCGAGCTTACTTTCACAATCAGGACTCCCACCCACCTTCCAAGGACTCCTTCGCCCACCTCCAACACACTGCATCCACCTGGACTCCCCGTGCTGACCTATTACCTGCCCTCGACCTCTTCATTTCCAACTGCCGCCGGGACATTAACCGCCTCAACCTGTCTACCCCCCTCCCCCACTCCAACCTCTCACCCTCACAACGCGCAGCCCTCCAATCCCTCTGCTCCAATCCCAACGTCACCATCAAGCCAGCATATAAAGGGGGCGCAGTGGTAGTCTGGCGCACTGACTCTACACCGCTGAAGCCAAACGCCAACTCGAGGACACCTCTTCCTACTGCCCCCTCGACCATGACCCCACCCCCCATCACCAAACCATCATCTCCCAGAACCTCATCACCTCAGGAGATCTCCCACCCACAGCTTCCAACGTCATAGTCCGGGAACCCGACACTGCACGGTTCTACCTCCTTCCCAAGATCCACAAGCCTGACCACCCTGGCCGACCCCCCATTGTCTCAGCATGCTCCTGCCCCACTGAACTCATCTCTACCTACCTCGACACTGTCCTATCCCCCTTAGTCCAGGAACTCCCCACATACGTTCGAGACACCACCCATGCCCCCCACCTCGTCCAAGATTTCCGTTTCCCCGGCCCCCAACACCTCATCTTCATCATGCATATCCAATCCCTCTACACCTCCATCCGCCATGACCAGGGCCTCCAAGCCCTCCATTTTTTCCTCTCCCGACGTCCCCAACAGTACCCTTCCACCGACACTCTCATTCGTTTGGCCGAACGGTCCTACCCTTAACAATTTCTCCTTTGAATCCTCCCACTTCCTCCAGACCAAAGGGGTAACCATGGGCACATGTATGGGCCCCAGTTATGCCTGTCTCTTTGTTGGCTACGTAGAACAGTCGATCTTCCGTAATTACACCGGCACCACTCCCCACCTCTTCCTCCGCTACATTGATGACTGCATTGGCGCCACCTCGTGCTCCCGTGAGGAGGTTGAGCAATTCATCAACTTCACCAACACATTCCACCCTGACCTTAAATTTACCTGGACCATCTCTGACACCTCCCTCCCCTTCCTAGACCTCTCCATCTCCATTAATGACGACCGACTTGACACTGACATTTTTTACAAACCCACCGACTCCCACAGCTACCTGGATTACACCTCTTCCCACCCTACCTCTTGCAAAAATGCCATCCCGTATTCAAACTTCCTCCGCCTCTGCCGTATCTGCTCCCAGGAGGACCAGTTCCACCACAGAACACACCAGATGGCCTCCTTCTTTAGAGACCGCAATTTCCCTTCCCATGTGGTTAAAGATGCCCTCCAACACATCTCGTCCACATCCCGCACCTCCGCCCTCAGACCCCACCCCTCCAACTGTAACAAGGACAGAATGCCCCTGGTGCTCACCTTCCACCCTACCAACCTTCGCAAAAACCAAATCATCTGCCGACATTTCCGCCACCTTCAAAAAGACCCTACCACCAGGGATATGTTTCCCTCCCCACCTCTTTCCGCCTTCTGCAAAGACTGTGCCCTCCATGACTACCTGGTCAGGTCCACGCCCCTCTACAACCCACCCTCCCATCCTGGCACCTTCCCCTGCCACCGCAGGAACTGCAAACCCTGTGCCCACACCTTCTCCCTCACCTCCATCCAAGGCCCTAAAGGAGCCTTCCACATCCATCAAAGTTTTACCTGCACATCCACTAATATCATTTATTGTATCCGTTGCTCCCGATGCGGTCTCCTCTAGATTGGGGAGACTGGACGCCTCCTAGCAGAGTGCTTTAGGAAACATCCCTGGGACACCCGCACCAATCAACCACACCGCCATGTGGCCCAACATTTCAACTCCCCCTCCCACTCTGCTGAGGACATGGAGGTCCTGGGCTTCCTTCACCGCCACTCTCTCACCACCAGCCACCTGGTGGAAGAACGCCTCATCTTCCACCTCGGAACACTTCAACCCCAGGGCATCAATGTGGACTTCAACAGTTTCCTCATTTCCCCCTCCCCCACCTCACCCTAGTTCCAAACTTCCAGCTCAGCACTGTCCCCATGACCTGTCCTACCTGCCTATCTCTCTTCCCATCTATCCGCTCCACCCTCCTCCCTAACCTATCACCTTCATCCCCTCCCCCACTCACTTATTGTACTCTATGCTACTTTCTCCCCACCCCCACCCTCCTCTAGCTTATCTCTCCACGCTTCAGGCTCTCTGCCTTTATTCCTGATTAAGGGGTTTTTACCGAAACGTCGATTTTACTGCTCCTCGGATGCTGCCTGAACTGCTGTGCTCTTCCATCACCACTAATCCAGAACCAATTATTTAATGTTAAATTAAGTATTGACTCAAATTGCCCCAATTTGTAGATTACATAATTTCAGCAAATCACACTAAGCATTGATTTGTTTTTGTGCATGCATATGTTTTACAGAAGGGTTGTGGATTACTCTAAAAGCTACACTTCCTGCATTAATGCCAGATTAGTGCACAGTTGTAATGTAGATCCAACTGAAGGACTACACGTGATCTACTTAAATAAAATTGCTGTCCAGTATTCTAATTTATGTTCATGTACCTATTGACCTTAATGAAAGAACACAAAAGGACTGTTATAATGCTAATGTTTGCCTGCAAGCAGTCTCACTCATACTGTGGCTAATCATTGTTCTACATTAGGGACTACGGAGAGCAATCAGATGCAGTGCTTCATGTTGAACTTTATGTACTCTTATTTCTGGCATATAAATAAACTCTTTTTGAATAACAGAGTGTGCCTGGCACTAAATGGTGTTTAGGCTCAGTGAAATTCTACAGAGACAAAACTGATGAGACTGATCCACTTTTCTGTTTTAATAAATCACATTTTGCTTTTCTCTCTTGCCAGGTAATTTTTTGTAATACTAAATTAGATTTTATTTAGAATGGTGCATCTCATAGAAATGAGAAAACTGCCAATACTTGGCAAAATGTAATTGCTTTGATGTTAAAACTAGCAATGGGAATAGTATTTTAACAGTTTAATTATATGTGGTCTTATGTGTTACATCATGTTATGTTGATTATGCACAGCTTCTTCAGCCACAACAAAATAATTTAACAGAAGCATATTCATAAGGTGTTCTATAATGCACTCAATTAATAATATAAAGTGACTAATGATTAATGATATGTACCAAAGGATAATGAAGAGGCAATTCAATGAGTGGGAAAACATGGTCTGCAGCCCTAATTTCTCAGCCTCTATTTCAAATGAACAGTAATACTTGCTGGAAGCACATGATTAAATCAGCCCTTCACCATTGAATCCCTACAGTGTGGAAGCAGGATATTCAGCCCATCGAGTTCACACCAACCCTCCGCAGAGCATCCTATCCAGACTATCCCCCACCCTATTCTTGTAATCCTTGCATTTCCCATGGCTAACCCACGTAAGCTTGCACATCCCTGGACACAATGGAGCAATTTAGCATGGCCAATCCACCCTGCGCTGTACATCTTTGTACTGTGGGAAGAAACTGGAGCACCTGGCAGAAACCCACACAGACAGGGGGAGAATGGGCAAGTTCCACATAAACAGTCACCCGAGGGTGGAATCAAACACAAGTCCCCAGCACTGTGAGGCAGCTGTGCTAACCACAGAGCCGCCCCCTTAGCCACAGTCACTGCTATTTTTGTTGTAGGACTCTAATATTGCGTGAAACTTCTGACAGAGCTCAAATAACTGCTGCTTCTGTCTTGATCACTTCTAACCACCATCAACTGGAAGAATATGGCACGCCCAGTCTGGGAATGTAAGTTCCGTAAATATAGCATGCACCCACTCATGACCTCAGTTTATGACCCTGTGACAGATTGTGGAGTCAGGAGGAGACAATGTCTTTGAAATATAAATTATACCCTGGGTAACCCTGGAGGTCACAAACTTCTCCAGATACGTAGCTTCTGATGGAATGGGTCAGCCTTTCTAAAATCAACGTTTTAAAGCGTATTAACCCCAATTAAAAGGAGGTTGGCAAATGCAGGCAATTTTATTCAAAGACCTTAGTATGTCCAGGCCATAGCATATGTTTGAGTTTTTAAGGGATGCCCCACTTTTGCCACTCACTAGGATGGTGCACCAATCTTCTCTAATGGTGTTCAATCAGATCAGGAATCTAAAAATCCCTGTCATTGCAATCTATATCTTTCACCACAATTCCTACTACATCACTGGCATAAAATGAGGGAGCCAATGCCTGAGCCATACAAATAAACTGTTTAAAAAGGGCAAGTTCTTGCATTACTAGTTCATTGCCTCATTTAAGAATCATACTGGTCTGCAGCTGAAGGACCATAAAGATTTGCTTCAATTATCCAGTATCAGTATTACCTGACATGCCCTTGAGTGCTTTGAATGACTTGTGCAGTCAATTTAAAAGCAAACATTTAAAGGGAGGGTGATAGGATCAATCGTTAAAATCAGTGGGGAGTCTTAAAAATGAAATATTTGAGTTTATGCTCTTCCTGACTTTTTGACCAGTGTAGTTGGAAAATTATGACTCAAAGATGATCAAATTTCTGATTTGCATTTCTTTTGGAGAATGTTCTCTACCAGAATTAAAATGTTAGGAAACAATGCCTGCTTTGGCATCCTCTTTCCCTTTTTAAAAGCGTTAATGCAGCAAGGTTGGAGCATCTCTCCAACCAATCCTTTTCTCTTCCATGATGCAGGAAATTGTGAGACCAAACAAAGCTTGTCCATTCACATGCCTTCCAAGAGTGGAAGAAATTATGCACGGATTGAAGCGATAAACTTTAATTTGCTAAAGGAAATTCAAACTGGCTTTGGCCTGTATTTACCCATGGACAGAGAGGGTCACTGACATTAGTCCGATTTTGGAATCCCACCTCCGAATCTGCGTACACTATTTTCAACGAAGTGGTGGGAGAGAACAGGAAAGGATTTCAGGTTTCACAACCATGGGAGCAATACATATTAAAGTACAGCTGCCTCCACTCCAGTGTGATCACCCAGCTTTGAGAAACATGACTTTTCAGGAAAAGACTTAAAATTGCTGGCATTCTTTGGCAAGGTAGATACCCCTATACAGAGGTATGGCACCCTTTCAGACAAGTTCAGGAATCCCTTTGGATGTGGTGAACAGCAATTTGGGATTATCAAATGTCAACATGAATGTGTACAAAAATAAACTCAGGAACTGTCAAGTTGCCAAGCCATTTAAATCCCATTGGAATGGACTGCTGTCAAAGCATTTAAATCTCCAATTCTTTAAAGCACATACAGTTTAAAAAAGTTCATTCTGTCCTGCGGCATAAGTCTGAGGATTAGCAGTGTATGACTGATTCCACAACCTCTCACTATCACTGTGGGTGCCTGTCAGTTCACAGATTGATGGACAGCTCCAAGTGCTTATAAAATCTTTGAAATAAGGCTACAAATATAGATATCTATTTTACATGGGATTAGTTAGTTGTATCATAGAAATCATAGAATCCCAGTGGTGTGGAAGAAGTATATTGAGTCCATCGAGTCCGCACCGAACCCCCCCCCCACCGAAGAGCACCCTACCTCGACCTAGACCCTTTTCCTATCCCTGTAAGTATACATTTTACCATGGCCAACGCACCTAGCCAGCACATCCCTGGACACCACAGACAATCCACCATGGCCAATCCACTTAATATGCACATCTTTGGACTTTGGGACGAAACCAGAGCATGCAGAGGAAACCCGTGCAGACAAGGGGAGAATGTACAAACTCCACACAGTCACCCAAGGCTGGAATCGAACCCAGGTCCCTGGTGCAGTGAGACAGCAGTGCCAATTGCTGAGGCATCGTGCATGCACATACATTGAGTTCCATGTTGAATGAGGCTGTTGATTCTTTAAAAAGACAATAAAGCCTGCATAATACATCATTAGGGGCATGGATAGGATAAATAGACAAAGTCTATCCCCTGGGGTGGGGGATTCCAGAACTAGAGGGCATAGGTATAGGGTGAGAGGGGAAAGATATAAAACAGACCTATGAGGCAACTTTTTCATGCAGAGGGTGGTATATGTATGGAATGAGCTGCCAGAGGAAATGGTGGAGGCTAGTCCAATTGCAACATTTCAAAGGCATCTGGATGGGCATATGAATAGGAAGGGTTTGGAGGGATATGGGCCGAGATTGGGACTAGATTGAGTTGGGATGAGTTGGACTGAAGGTCTATTTTCGTACTGTACATCTCTATGACTCTAAACATTTTGAAGTTGATCTTGTTTCATTTCAGTCAGGGGTGGTACAGTCTGCCCATAATGGATCCTGGCTGAGTTGGTATGCAGGGTGCAAAGACAATAGGAGATGAGTGATGCAGGGGTTAGCATGCAATTGCAAAGTGGTGGGTACAGGGATGCAGGCTAATATGGAGGGCAAAAGGGGCTTTGGTTTGCATGGCTCATGTGAGGGGTCATGGGAATGGGACGAGACATGAGGTAGCATAATTTGGCATAAGTGGGGCATGAGGAGTATGTTGGGGGTGGGTGTTGTAGGGGATGAGGGCTGTTTTTCATTTACTTTTCTTACCAGTCCATGAGCACCAAAGCTAGTTCCATACTATATATCCCAGCATCTGATGGTTCATGTGGCAACCTCCACACTGATTCTCAGAACACTGAGCCTCAATCCTATTAACACCACCCACCATTCTATTTATGTTTTGTCATCACCAAATTACTGTGATATTTGTGCTTCCATCTGTTAACCACCACCAGTAAATGTTTCCAGTTGAATAATTTACATGTAAAACCCATTAAAGGCAATGCAAACCACTAAAGGTGTGGGAGAGGCAGGGAGAGTGGGAGGAGGCTAAATCAAAATGGAGTTGGATGGGGAGATAAGGCACTTGACCCTCTATGGTGCCCAACTCTCTCGAAAGACAATGAGAGTACTGGTGGACACCGCATGCTCCATCTCCAAGGACACCCAGGCATGAATGTAGCCACAGAAGAGGGGCAGGCAATCAGCAGTTAAGACCAGCTCCACTGCCCACTGCCTGGATTTGTCAAAGGCCAACTTGGCTAGACCCTGGAGCATACCTACGAGGAGATCTTTTGACTCGTCCACACTCCTCCAGACTTGATGCCCTCACCTCTACTCCCCCAGAACCAGAATCAAATCATGAGAGCAAAAATCCAGCTGTCCTTTAGGGCAGATTTTCTACTGGTCAGAGAGTTGGTATTCAACCGCAGGTCGGAGTTGTGCACCATTCTGGCACACTTAAAAGGAATTGTTCAGGAAATTGAATCTTCTGCTGAGCAATTCATCTCCACGTGGAACTCCAAGAAAGTCTCCTGCCCAGGGAACTGACAATTTCCTAGCCTCTAGGACCTCAGTTGACTCAGTATTTAACACACCCTCCAATATCCTGCCTTGATTCTCAATTAAGCACTGTCCTCTGATGGACCGACTCTCGAGGAGTCATGTTGGATTTGACCCGACCCTGAATCACTGCTAGATCCAACTATCCAGTCTTGCTCACTCGCTTCAACTATCCATTTCCCTTTGCCCATTGGATCTGAAGCACACCACACACCCGCCTCCCCCAAGTACACCTTCTTGCTGGACTCAAACCCCCAAGACCTGATTTCTTCAGCTCACTACAACCTAACCTTAACACATACCTGTCCCCTAGCCACGATGAATCCCTGCACCATATCCCACTGCAGCTGGCACCCTTCCCAGCTGTTAGCCCTCTTACCTAGCACCTTGGCACCCTATCCACTTGACACCCTAGATACCTGGCACCCCACCCATCTGGCACCAACCTACCCAGCATCTTAACATCATCTTATCTTACATACTCACTCCTTGACTACTACTGTCAAGGCAACTATCTTTCAGAACAATGTTAGTTACAGCTGTGAAAAGTGGGTGTGGATTGCCTTCCTTTGACAGTTCAATGCTACAAAACACTGTCAGAAGGGCAGTGTGTCTCTGCATTTCTGAGGGAGCCCGGAGCAGAATCTCAGAAAAGCGGAGCTCCCTTCATTCATAAAAAGGGCCAGAATGGTACTTTGCGTGAGATTGTCTCTCACTGGAAAACCTGATCTGTAGTGTTTCCATTTGCGCATAAATAGGTTGGCCATTGGTATTGGCATCCCCATTACCTATTGAGAGAAAGTGAGGACTGCAGATGTTGGAGATCAGAGTCAAAAAGTGTAGTGCTGGAAAAGCACAGCAGGTCAGGCAGCATCCAAGGAGCAGGAGAATTGACTTTTCCAGTGCCACACTTGTTGATCTCCATGACCTATACCTCACCTAAATGTCCATGTGTGAACCTCGGCAGGTAACTACATGTTTTGTGCACCTTTAGAGGGTGGGAGGGTGATTTGCAAAATAAACCCCTCTATGCTGTGAGTAGGCTATTGGTTGGATTTGTTTTGAGTTTATTACTACCATTATGTCATTCTCAGCAAATGTGAGTGCCTGTGATGAGGGTTGGCCATGGTCTAATCTGCAGCTCCCAAGCAGCTGCCAAGTACACATACCTTTCAACACTGATTGAGTGAATTTTCAGAACATTGTTCCTGCAATGTGCTCCTAATATGGAAACAGCAGGAAAAGAAATCATCAGCTCTCTAAAGATTTTTTGGTTTGAAAACTTCACCAGGTCAACCTTGCGCTATTACCCCATTTAATTGATCTATTCATTCGGTTGCTTGCAAGCAAGGACAATAATCAACAAACCATCACACTCACTCTAGTTTTGTTTATTCTGTTCAAATAAACCCATTCACAAATAGCAGCATCATTGAAACATGTGAACTCCACCACATAGAAAGACAAGGACAGTAGATGTATGAGAACATCACACTGCCTGTAAGTTTCCTGCCTAAGAACTATATCATTGTTCCCTCACTGTTGTGGGGTCAGAATCCTCAAACTCACATCATAATAGCACTGTGAGTGTACATATCTCTCATGGACAATAGTGGTTCAAGAAGGCAGCTCACTACCCCATTTCAAGGGCAATTAGGGTTGAGAAATCAATGTTGGCTGAGACAACAATGCTCACATTCTGTGCATGAAATAAAAATCTGATGAGATGCCATATTTGTAAACTGATTGATCAGCAAGCATTATGTACACCACTGACTATTCAACTGTGACAGAGGTATTCTTGACGGCCTTGATGCTGCGCTGCTGAGTGCGTACAGGGAGCCACACAAATCAATAAAAGGACACATTTACTCTGGCCCTAGTATCGAGGCTGTTGGTCAGACACTAACTAGCAGATAAATCATTGAAAGAATCAACAGATTCTGGCTCTTATTCTCAAGCTAACTTGAAAACCTCTGAAAGGAAGAGAAAATTTGAAGAGGAGAACTAAGAATTTCAAAACAATGTACTGATTTCATTTCCATTCATCCTAAATTCACAGGCATCCACTTGTATCTTATTTGCAATGAGAAATTCACCAAAAATAAGTCAAATCTGGAAAGACTTTGTACTAAAAGGCACAGTGTGTTTGCTGGAGAGGTTGTCCAGCTGAAGATATCCAAAGAAAGAACTGAAGAGCTGAAGAACAAGACAGAGAAAATTTGAACATCATCAGTTGACTTCTTCTTATTCTGTGGCAGCTCATGACATTGGCGAAATGAGGAAAACTGTTCACACAATGTGAATATGTAAAGGGACACTATCAAAGTTTCAGTGCAGTGCACAGTGAGTTTAAAAAATAAAAGTGAAATAATTCAAACCATTGAAGTAATGTCTTTATCTCTGAAGAACTTATGGCCACAATGGTCATAAATATCAGCAGCTGACACTTTAAGGACATAAATTCAGCTCCAGCATGAGCAAGTGCTTTCAAGTATGAATTTTATAAAACACAAGTTGAGAAACCAATTGATCTATGAAAGTTTGCAGGATTCTTTGAAAATGGAAATGACAGCATACTGTCCAGATATTGAACAACTCTCCAAAGAAATCCAGCAAGAGAAATCACATTAAAGTAAAAACATTTCATTTAAGGCAGGAGTTGATATTATTTGAATAGTTTGTTTTGTTGTTTTAAGCTTCTATAAATGTTATATGTAGAGTCACAGAATCATAGAGATACACAGCACGGAAGCAGATCCAACTCATCCATGCTGATCAGCTATCCTAAATTAATTGAATCCCATTTCTCAGCATTTGGCCCATATCCCTCTAAACCCTTCCTATTCATATACCCATCCAGATGCTTTTTAAATGCTGTAATTATACCCATCTCCACCACTTCCTCTGGCAGCTCATTCCATACACGCACCACCCTCTGCTTAAAAAAATTGCCCCTCAGGTCCCTTTTAATTTTTTCCCCTCTCAACCTATGCCCTCTAGTTTGGGACTCACCCACCACAGGAAAAATACCTTATCTATTTACCCTATCTCTGATGCTCGAGGGAAAACAGCCCTAGCCTATTCAGCCTCTCCCTCCAACCCTGGCAACATCCTTGTCAATCTTTTTTGAACTCTTTCAAGTTTCAAACATACTTGTGAGAAAGCATGCTTCAATCAGTAATTATGATCAAAGTCTTTTGCAAGTGTCTGATAATCAAATGCCCTCCTTCATTGACATTAATAGGCATGGATTTATGAGTGTAAGTAAAATGGCATCACTTAAAAATTCATAAACATATTCTTGTTGTTGATGCTTGAGTAATAACATTTGTTTATTCATTTGTGAGATGTGGACATCACTGGCTGGCCAGCATTTATTGCCCATCCCGAGTTGCCCTTGAGAGGTGGTAGTGGGCTGCCTTCTTTGACCTCTACAGTCCACCCGCGAAATGTATTTCCAAGTCAGGATGGTGAGTAGCTTGAAAGAGGAAATTGAAGGGGGTGGTGGGTTTGGAAGCTGCTGTCGGAGGATCTCTGGTGAAATTCTGCAGTGTGACTTGTAGAAGGCACACACAGCTGCTACTGAGCATTGGTGGTGGAGGGAATGGATACTTGTGGATGTAATGCCAATCAAGCGAGCTGGTTTGACCTGGATGGGGTCAAGCTTCTTGAGTGTTTTTGGAGCTGCAATCTCCAGGCAAGTGGGGAGTACTCTATCACTTTCCTGGCTTGTGCCTTGTAGATGGTAGACAGACTGTGGGGAGTCAGGAGGCGTGTTTCTTGATGCAGTATTCCTAGCCTCTGACCTGCTCTTGCAGCCACTGTGTTTATTTGGTGAGTTCAGTTAAGTTTCTGGTCAACGATTACAGCTCTGAAGATTTGCATTTTGATTGATTTTTTTGTTGTTAAGGTTGAAGACACTAGCCTATGAGTCAAAGAGTCATAGAGATGTACAGCACGGAAACAGACCTTTCGGTCCAACCCGTCCATGCCAACCAGATATCCCAACCCAATCTAGTCCCACCTGCCAGCACCCGGCCCATATCCCTCCAAACCCTTCCTAATCATATACCCATCCAAATGCCTCTTAAATGTTGCAATTAGACCAGCCTCCACCACATCCTCTGGCAGCTCATTCCATACACGTACCACCCTCTGCCTGAAAAGGTTGCCCCTTAGGACTCTTTTATATCTTTCCCCTCTCACCCGAAACCTATGCCCTCCAGTTCTGGACTCCCCAATCCCAGGGGAAAGACTTTGCCTATTTATCCTATCCATGCCCCTCATAATTTTGTAAACCTCTATAAGGTCACCCCTCAGCCTCCGATGCTCCAGAGAAAACAGCCCCAGCCTGTTCAGCTTCTCTCTGTAGCTCAGATCCTCCAACCCTGGCAACATCCTTGTAAATCTTTTCTGAACCTTTTCAAGTTTCACAACATCTTTCCGATAGGAAGGAGACCAGAATTGCACGCAATAGTCCAACAGTGGCTAACCAATGTCCTGTACAGCCGCAACATGACCTCCCAATTCCTGTACTCATTACTCTGACCAATAAAGGAAAGCATACCAAACGCCTTTTTCACTATCCTATCTACCAGCGACTCCACTTTCAAGGAGCTCTGAACCTGCACTCCAAGGTCACTTTGTTCAGCAACACTCCCTAGGACCTTACCATTAAGTGTACAAGTCTTGCTAAGTTTTGTTTTCCCAAGATGCAGCAACTCCATCTGCCACTTTTCAGCCCACTGGCCCATCTGGTCCAGATCATTTTGTAATCTGAGATGACCCTCTTCGCTGTCTACTACACCTCCAATTCTGGTATCATCTGCAAACTTACTAACTATACCTCTTATGTTCACATCCAAATCATTTATGTAAATGACAAAACGTAGAGGGCCCAGCACCGATCCTTGTGGCACTCCACTGGTCACAGACCTCCAGTCTGAAAAACAACCCTCCACCACCACCCTCTGTCTTCTACCTTTGAGCCAGTTCTGTATCCAAATGGCTAGTTCTCCCTGTATTCCATGAGATCTAACCTTGCTAATCAGTCTCGCATGGGGAACCTTGTCGAACGCCTTACTGAAGTCCATATAGATCACATCTATTGCTCAGCCCTCATCAATCTTCTTTGTTACTTCATCAAAAAACTCAATCAAGTTTGTGAGACATGATTTCCCACGCACAAAGCCATGTTGATTATCCCGAATCAGTCCTTGCCTTTCCAAATACATGTACATCCTGTCCCGCAGGATTCCCTCCAACAACTTGTCCACCACAGAGGTCAGGTTCACTGGTCTATAGTTTCCTGGCTTGTCTTTACCACCCTTCTTAAACAGTGGGACCACGTTTGCCAACCTCCAGTCTTCCAGCACCTCACCTGTGACTATCGATGATACAAATATCTCAGCAAGATGCCCAGCAATCACTTCTCTAGCTTCTCACAGAGTTCTCGGGTACACCTGATCAGGTCCTGGGGATTTATCCACCTTTAACCGTTTCAACACATCCAGCACTTCCTCCTCTGTAATCTGGACATTTTGCAAGATGTCACCGTCTATTTCCCTAATAATGATAATTAAAATGTAAATGTTAATCCCTACGTGCACACTTTGTGTGCTACCAAGGTTCTGTGAGTCTCGTCCAGAATAGCCACTTGGAACCCCTTGTCCCATTTGGTAATTACATTTTTTTTCTCTGCCATCCGTTGCTAAAATGACCTCAAGGACAGGCTCAATAGCTGTCAATACCACCATATGGTGAAGTTTACAGTAACAGAAACAGTTAAATCATAAAATATCTGTAACCATGAAATACTTCATGCATATTTATTAGTTTTAAAAGCACACATGCATTTTACCACTCTGTCGATGTCTGATGGGACTTTTTATCATATATTGCTGTTATAATGGGATAAGGCAAACAATCCAATTATGAAAGGTTAAGCTCAAAATAATCTTGAAAATGTATTTTATCTTGTTATTTTTCATTAATGATGTTTTAATTTACTCAACTATTTTATACATATAGAACCAATAGGAAAAGGCATTAAAAATACTTAAGCACGTACGTTTAAATGACAGTGATTTTTCAGTGGTGGTTACAGAGAGTCCCTTAGGAATGGTGAACTCTGTGGGAAATGTAACATTATTATTAGAGGATTACTCCAAACAGGAGCATTTTACTTCTGTTCCTGCCTATCGCATCAAATACTTACTTTTCAATAGTGCAACATTATTCTGCAGTGATTTTCGAAGATATTTAAGATACATATTGTTAAGAAAATAAAAGCAATGTTAATTTACAGCAAATCTTAAGGAGAATGTTTAAATGTTGAATGCAAGCCATTATAAGCAGTTATCAGTTTTC
The DNA here is from genome assembly GCF_037043375.1 of Chiloscyllium plagiosum. Lineage (NCBI taxonomy): Eukaryota > Metazoa > Chordata > Chondrichthyes > Orectolobiformes > Hemiscylliidae > Chiloscyllium > Chiloscyllium plagiosum. The sequence continues at coordinate 81,394,088 of NW_028270140.1, forward strand.
AAAATTCAATGTATAGCACAGTCTCAGTTTCACTGAGACAGTTAGAGAGTCATAGAGTCATAGAGATGTACAGCATGGAAACAGACCCTTCAGTCCAACCCGTCCATGCCGACCAGATATCCCAACCCAATCTAGTCCCACCTGCCAGCATCTGGTCCATATCCCTCCAAACCCTTCCTATTCATATACCCATCCAAATGCCCCTTAAATGTTGCAATTGTACCAGCCTCCACCACATCCTCTGGCAGCTCATTCCATACAAGTACCACCCTCTGCATGAAAAAGTTGGCCCTTAGGTCTCTTTTATATCTTTTCCCTCTCACCCGAAACCTATGCCCTCTAGTTCTGGACTCCCCGACCCCTATCTATGTCCCTTGTAATTTTGTAAACCTTGTTAAGGTCACCTCTCAGCCTCCGACGCTCCAGGGAAAACAGCCCCAGCCTGTTCAGCCTCTCCCTGGAGATCCTCCAAGTCTGGCAACATCCTTGTAAATCTTTTCTGAACTATTTCAAGTTTCACAACATCTTTCCAATAGGAAGGAGACCAGAATTGCAAGCAATATTCCAACAGTGGCCTAACCAATGTCCTGTACAGCTGCAACATGACCTCCCAACTCCTCTACTCAATACTCTGACCAATAAAGGAAAGCATACCAAACGCCTTCTTTACTATCCTATCTACCAGCGACTCCACTTTCAAGGAGCTCTGAACCGTCACTCCCTAGGACCTTACCATTAAGTGTATAAGTCCTGCTAAGATTTGCTTTCCCAAAATGCAGCACCTCACATTTATCTGAATTAAACTCCATCTGCTACTTCTCAGCCCATTGGCCCATCTGGTCCAGATCCTGTTGTAATCTGAGGTAACCCTCTTCGCTGTCCACTACACCTCCAATTTTGGTGTCATCTGCAATATTACTAACTGTACCTCTTATGCTCGCATCCAACTCATTTATGTAAATGACAAAACATAAAGGACCCAGCACCGATCCTTGTGGCACTCGTTTGGTCACAGGCCTCCAGTCTGAAAAACAACCCTCCACCACCACCTTCTGTCTTCTACCTTTGAGCCAGTTCTGTATCCAAATGGCTAGTTCTCCCTTTATTCCGTGAGATCTAACCTTGCTAATCAGTATCCCATGGGGAACCTTGTTGGATGCCTTACTGAAGTCCATATTGATCACATCTACTGCTCTGCCCTCATCAATCTTCTTTGTTACTTCTTCAAAAAACTCAACCAAATTTGTGAGACATGATTTCCCATGCACAAAGCCATGTTGACTATCCCGAATCAGTCCTTGCCTTTCCAACAACTTGCCCACCACCGAGGTCAGGCTCACTGGTCTATAGTTCCCTGGCTTGTCTTTACCACCCTTCTTAAACAGTGGCACCACGTTTGCCAATCTCCAGTCTTCCGGCATCTCACCTGTGACTATCGATGATACAAATATCTCAGCAAGAGGCCCAGCAATCACCTCTCTAGCTTCTCACAGAGTTCTTGGGTACACCTGATCAGGTCCTGGGGATTTATCCACCTTTAACCATTTCAACAAATCTAGCACTTCCTCCTCTGTAATCTGTACATTTTGCAAGATGTCACCATCTATTTCCCTACAGTCTATATCTTCCATATCCTTTTCTACAGTAAATACTGATGCAAAATATTCATTTAGTAACTCCCCATTTTCTGTGGCTCCCCACAAAGGCCGGCTTGCTGATCTTTGAGGGGCCCTATTCTCTCCATAGTTACCCTTTTGCCCTTAATATATTTGTAAAAACCCTTTTGATTCTCCTTAATTCTATTTGCCAAAGCTATCTCATGTCCTCGTTCTGCCCTCCTGATTTCCCTCTTAAGTATACTCCTACTTTCTTTATACTCTTCTAAGGATTCACTCAATCTATCTTGTCTACACCTGACATATGCTTCCTTCTTTTTCTTAACCAAACTCACAATTTCTTTAATCATCCAGCATTCCCTATACCCACCAGCCTTCCCTTTCACCCTGACAGGAATGTACTTTCTCTGGATTCTTGTTATCTCATTTTTGAAGGCTTCTCATTTTCCAGCCATCCCTTTACCTGCGAACATCTGCCTCCAATCAGCTTTCGAAAGTTCTTGCCTAATACCATCAAAATTGGCCTTTATCCAATTTAGAACTTCAACTTTTAGATCTGGTCTATCCTTTTCCATCATTATTCCCTGGTCCCTGGCCCCAAAGTGCTCCCTCATTGACACCTCAGTCATCTGCCCTGCCTTATTTCCCAAGAGTTGGTCAAGTTTTGCACCTTCTCTAGTAGGTACATCCACATACTGAATCAGAAAATTGTCTTGGACGCACTTAAGAAATTCCTCTCCATCTAAACCTTTAACACTATGGCAGTCCCAGTCGATGTTTGGAAAGTTAAAATCCCCTACCATAACCACCTTATTATTCTTACAGATAGCTGAGATCTCCTTACAAGTTTGTTTTTCAATTTCCCTCTGACTATTAGGGGGTCTATAATACAATCCAATAAGGTGATCATCCCTTTCTTATTTCCATTTCCACCCAAATAACTTGCCTGGATGTATTTCTGGGAATATCCTCCCTCAGCACAGCTGTAATGCTATGCCTTATCAAAAACACCACTCCCCCTCCTCTCTTGCCTACCTTTCTATCCTTCCTGTAGCATTTGTATCCTGGAACATTAAGCTGCCAGTCCTGCCCATCTCTGATTCTGTAATTGCTATGATAGCCCAGTCCCATGTTCCTAACCATGCCTTGAGTTCATCTGCCTTCCCTGTTCGGCCCCTTGTATTGAAATAAATGCAGTTTAATTTATTAGTCCAACCTTGTCCCTGCCTGCCCTGACTGTTTGATTCACTTCTGTTCTCAGCTGTACCCGTCTCAAATCGATCTCTTTCCTCACTATCTCCCTGGGTCCCACCCCCCCACCTTACTAGTTTAAATCCTCCCAAGCAGTTTTAGCAAATTTCCCTGCCAGTATATTAGTCCCCTTCCAACTTAGGTGCAATCCATCCTTCTTGTATAGGTCACTTCTACCCCAAAAGAGATTCCAATGATCCAAAAATGTGAATCCTTCTCCCATACACCAGCTCCTCAGCCATGCATTCATCTGCTCTATCCTCCTATTCCTGCCCTCACTAGCTCGTAGCACTGGGAGTATTCCACATGTTACTACCCTTGAGGACCTCCTTTTTAAATTTCTGCCTAACTCTCTGTAATCTCCCTTCAGAATCTCAACCTTTTCCCTTCCTATGTCATTCATTCCAATGTGGATAATGACCTCCTGCTGGCCCCTCTCCCGGGAAGAATATTCTGCACCCTCTCTGAGACATCCTTGATCCTGGCACCAGGGAAACAACACACCATTCTGCCACAGAAACATCTGTCTGTACCTCTGACTACAGAATCCCCTAACACAATTGATCTCTTTGAAGCCGACGTATCCCTCGTTGCATTAGAGCCAGTCTCAATACCAGAAACTTGGCTGTTCGTGCTACATTCCCCTGAGAAACCATCACCCCCTACATTTTCCAATACAGTATACCTGTTTGAAATGGGTATATCCACAAAAGACTCCTGCCCTCGGTGCCTACCTCTCTCAGCCTTCCTGAAGTTAACCCATCTATGTGATTGTATCTGAGACTTTCCCCCCTTCCTACATCTGCCATCCATCACATACTGTTGCTGTTGCAAATTCCTCATCGCATCTATCTGTCTCTCCAACCGATCCACTCGATCTGATAAGATTCGCATCCAACAGCATTTATTGCAGATATAATCCACAGTAACCCTTAAGCTCTCTTTAAACTCCCACATCTGACAAGAAGTACATATCACTGCAAAGGCCATTTTTGCTCCTTCACAATCTACAGACCCAGAAAATAACACCATAGTGGGCGGCACGGTGGCACAGTGGTTAGCCCTGCTGCCTCACAGCGCCAGAGACCCGGGCTCAATTCCCGCCTCAGGCGACTGACTGTGTAGAGTTTGCACATTCTCCCCATGCGTGGGTTTCCTCTGGGTGCTCCGGTTTCCTCCCACAGTCCAAAGATGTGCAGGTCAGGTGAATTGGCCATGCTAAATTGCCCGTAGTGTTAGGTAAGGTGTACATGTAGGGGTATGGGTGGGTTGCGCTTCGGCGGGGCAGTGTGGACTTGTTGGGCCGAAGGGCCTGTTTCCACACTGTAAGTAATCTAGTCTTATTCCTCTACAAACACTGCCCCAGGTTAAATTAATAGATATTGATTATATTTTAAATTTAATCAAGAGACTTATCTCCAAAAACATAATCAAGAAAGAATCCACTATACTCCCTACTGCAGCCTTTCTCTTGGACAGACTTAAAACAACAATTAACTTATCTGATTCTGTGCTGTGAACTTCGCACAACAGTTCCTTCAAGATTAGTTGTGAATTTCACTGTTTGTTAATTTTCCCAGATGCACTCCGATGTCCAGCGATAGACAAATTCAAACAGCAAAAGCGGTAACTGTGCAGGTTCTTTCTCTCTTGCTGACAATAGTAAGGTTGATTGAAAGTGGATGTTAATAGTGGAAAAGAACCAAATGATTTCTATTTAGGATGTGGATGTTTATACGCTTTCATATCAATTAATCCTTTACGTAACTTCAGGTATTATTACTGAGGAAATAAAGACAAATGCCAAGACTCCTGAAACACAGGGTAGTTTAGAATTCTGAATATTGCTTTACGTCTACACTATAAAACCATTTTGTGATTGCAGGGTAGTTTAATTTTTAGTCTAGACTATTGAACTGTGTTGGATTTCCTGACAGTTCTGAGTAAAATCCAGCACTCATTTCTTGATTATTAGATCAGCGTCTATTGGTGATTATTTCAGAAAGCTGGCCTAGCACTTTGTTATTAAAGCTTGCATCATCCACCCATTTCTCCAGGAAAATAAAGAAGGAATAATAACTGATTCCATCCCTTTCTGTGTTCTCTTTTGTACTCTTCTTGAATTGTGATTTAGTAAATGCCTTTTTGTCAGCTTGGCTTGCCTGAAGATAATGACTGACACTAATTATGATGTGTGATATTGCAACCTTAGCCTATATCATTAATTTAACATTTCAAACTGGTCTTTGAAACGATGGATAAACCAGGCTTCTTCTGGTGCAGCAATAAATGCATGTCTCTCCCCTCAGAGTAACAGTGTTCTCTGCATATTTAATTACAGAGATTTATGAAGAACAACAACATACACTAAAATAACAACAACAATGTATGAAAGGTTTTTCTGTGAAAACATTGTCAGATTTTTTTTAAATCAACATCAAGGTAAAGAAGGTTGGCGACTGGAAGTGTTTCAAATGGATAAATGTTGAAGAGCACTTTAAGGGAACAGGAGAAGGTGGAGAGGTTTCAGGAGAAAATTGCAAAGAAACTGACTTAAATGGTTCAAAGAATTGCAACCAGTTTGGGGCAAAAAGGGTGGTGAAGACTACACAAGCCAGAGTTCGAGAACACAGGTTCTTCAAAGATTTTTGGGCTAAATGAGATTACAGGAGGAGTAAGCTGAAATGTTATTAAGGGAATTAAGCCTGAGGATGCTCACATTTGAACTTTCCAATTACGAACAGGAGGTCACTTAGCCCCTCCACCATTCTGCTATAGTAAGGACATTACTAAATCTGAAAGGGTGCAGAAAAGACTTACCAGGATGGTGCTGGGACTGGAGGGCATGAGTTATAAAGAGAGGTTGGATAGGCTGGGGCTTTGTTCACTGGAACAGAGGAGGTTGAGGGGTGATCTTATAGAGGTTTATGAAACAATGAGGGGCATAGATAAGATAAATAGCAAGGGTCTTTTTTCCAGGGTGGGAAAATTAGAGGGCATAATATTACGGTGAGAGGAGAAAGATTTAAAAGGGACCTGAGGGCACATTTTTCACACAGAGGGTGGATTGTAAATGGAATGAACTTTCAGAGGAAGTAGTAGATGCAGGGACACTTAAAACATTTAAAAGACTTTTGGACAGCTGCTTGAATAGGAAAGGTTGAGAGGGATATTGACCAAATGTAGGCAAATGGGACAACATTCCTGTGGGAAACTTGGTTGGTATCGTTGAATGGACTGAAGGTCTGTGTCTGTGCTATATGATTCCAATACGCTATTCAATAGATCAAGTCTGATTACTCCACATTCCTACCTATCAACAATGACTTTTTATCCCTTTAGTTTTAAATTTGTGATTTTGAGGGACTGGGAAGCTATGTAGGTTGGCATGTACATGTGATGGGTGAGCAGATTGTTTTCGAATAGAATATTGAGATTAGGTTAAACAAAATTTATCATTGAAGCCATTCTGCAGACATTTGAAATAGTTGAGTTTGCTGTGAGAAAGACAGATGAGGGTTAGAGCAAATAGGCTGACAGGAAGGTTACAGAAGTGAAAACAGATATAAGAACAAAGGACAAAGAACAATACAGCACAGGAACAGGCGCTTCGGCCTTCCAAACCTGCACCAACACATTTTGCCTTTCCATATTAAAACTCTTTTCACTTACAGGATCCATACCCCTCTATTCCCTTCCTATTCATGTATTCATCCAGGTGCTTCTTGAATGCAACTATTGTGTCTGCTTCCTCCACCTCCTCTGGCAGCACATTGCAGGCACTCACTACTGTTTGGCTTGATTTGATTTGATTTATTGTCATGTGTGCCAATGTACAGTGAAAAGCTGTGTTTGTGAGCAGTACACTCAGATCATAGTCAGCAAGCACACACAGATCATAGGGTGAAAATACATGAACAGAGGAAGGCATACAAGGTACACCGCACAGGATGTATGTGAGGCAAGATCAACATTAACAAGGTCAGCATTATTTGAAGTTAGAGAGTCCATTCATCAATCCAGAAACAGCAGGGAAGAAGCTGTTCTTGAAACTGCTGGTACATGTGTTCAAGCTTCTATATCTACTGCCTGACAGAAGAGGTTGTAAGAGAGCACTACTGGGGTGAGATGGATCTTGGATGTTATTATCAGTCTTTCCACATCAATGAGACATGTGAATGGAGTCCACGGAGGGGAGCTTGGCTGCCATGATGATCTGAGCTGTGCACACAACCTACTGTATTTTCTTATGGTCCTGGGCAGAGCAGTTGCCATACGAGGGTATTATGCACCCGGATAGTATGCTTTGTGTGAAAAATGTGCCTCGCATATCTTTGTTAAACTTCCTCCCCAACCCCCTCCACACTTTGAACCTATATCCCACAGTAATGAAAACAAGCTCAGTCTATGCAACCTTTCTTCATAGCTAAAATTCTCTACCCCAGGCAACATCCTGGTAAACCTTTTCTGTACCCTCTCCAAAGTATCCACATCCTCTTGGTAGTGTGGTGACCAGAACTGTATGCAGTATTCCAAGTGTGGCCTAATGCGAGTTCTAGAAAGGTATAACTTGCTTCCATTCAGTGCCATTTCCAATGAAGGCAAGTATGCCATAGGTCTTTTTTATTACCTTATCTACCTGTACTGCCATGTTCAGTGATCTGTGGACCTGCATACCCAGATGTCTTAGCATATCAATACTCCTAAGGGTTCTACTATTCACTATATAATTTCTAGCTGTACTTGACTTTCCAAAATGCATCATCTCACATTTGTCCAGATTAAATTCCATCAGCCATTTTTCTACCCATGACTCCAACTGATCTACATCCTGCTGCATCATGTGACAATCCTCCTAATAATCAACAACTCCCCCAATCTTTGTATTGTCTGCAAACATATAATTAGATCAGCTACATTTTCCTCCAAATAATTTATGTAGATCACGAACAGCAGACGACCCAAACACTGATCCCTGTGCAACACCACTAGTTACAGCCCTCCGTTCCAAATAGCGTTCTTCCACCACTACCCTCTGTCTCCTATGACTAAGCCAGTTCTGTAACCATCTTGCCAGCTCATCTATCATACAGTACGACTTCACCTTTCATACCAATCTGCCATGAGATGACACATTTTGCAGAGTACATGCAAACAGAAGCTCAGCTCTGCATCAATTAGGAGATTGAGTTGTGATAAAAACTGAAAGATTTCAAGGATTCTAAGTAATCTTTCAAGGATTCTGGGTAATCCAAGATGGAGGATGGGAAAAATTTCTGGCTGTAATGGCTGCTCCTTTATTGAGGTATTTTAGGTGTTGGAGGTGATTTCCTCAAATTCCAGGAGCAGCAATTACTGTTTTATATGCTGTTGCATTGTTTTGGAACTTAAAAGTCAAAACAACAGCAGCTTTAAAAGGGAGAAGAACAGGTAAAGGAAGTACATGGTGAGGTCAGTGCAGGAGAGAGAGAGAGAGAGAGAAAGAAACTAACACCGCAGTGAACCTGCATAGTTACTGCCTTTGCTGTTTGAATTGCTGGACATCGATGTGTGTCTGCGAAAATTGACAAACAATGAAATTCACAACTGATCTTGGAAGAGCTATTTGGGCGAAGTTCACAGCACAGAAGCAGAGAAGTGTATTGTTTTTAAGTGGGACCTACAGAAAGTCTGCAGTAGTGAGTAGAGTGGGTTCTTTCTTGATTATATGTTTTTGGAGATATGTCTCTTGATTAAACGCAAAATATAAGCCATAACTATTCATTTAACCTGGGGCAGTGTTTTGTAGAGGAATAAGACGGTGTTATTTTCTGGGTCTGTAGATTGTGAAGGAGCAAAAATGGCCTTTATTAGAGTGATACGTGCTTCTTGTCAGATGTGGGAGTTTAAAGAGAGTTTAAGGGTTACTGCGGATTATAACTGCAATAAATGGTGTAAGTTGTGAAGCTTATCAGATTGAATGGATTGGTTGGAGAGACAGTTAGAAGCAATGAGGAATTTGCAACTGCAACAGTATGTGATGGATGGCAGTTATAGGAAGGGGGGAAAGTCTCAGATACAGTCACATAAGTGGGTTAACTCCAGGGAAGGTAAGAGAGGTAGGCAGCTAGTGCAGGAGCCTTCTGTGGCTATACCCATTTCAAACAAGTATGTTGTTTTGGAAAATGTAGGGGGTGATGGATTCTCAGGGGAGTGTAGCATGAACAGCCAAGTTTCTGGTATTGAGATTGGCTCTAATGCAATGAAGGGTATGTTGAGTTCCAAGAGATCAATTGTGTTAGGTGATTCTCTAGTCCGAGGTACAGACAAACGTTTCTGTCACCAGCAGCGAAAAATCAGAATGGTGTGTTGTTTCCCTGGTGCCAGGATCAAGGATGTCTCAGAGAGGGTGCAGAATGTTCTCAGGGGAGAGAGGGGCCATCAACAGGTCATTGTCCACATTGGAACCAACGACATAGTAAGGGAAAAGGATGAAATTCTGAAGGGAGTTTACAGAGAGTTTGGCAGGAATTTAAAAAGTAAGTCCTCGAGAGTAGTAATATCTGGATTACTCCTGGTGCGACGGGCTTGTGAGGACAGGAATAGGAGGATAGAGCAGATGATTGCATGGCTGAGGAGGTGGTGTATGGGGGAAGGATTCACATTTCTGGACCATTGCAATCTCTTTTGGTGTAGAAGTGACCTGTACAAGAAGGACGGATTGCACCTAAATTGGAAGGGGACTAATACACTGGCAGGGAGATTTGCCAGAGCTGCTCGGGAGGATTTAAACTAGTAAGGTGATGAGGTGGGACCCAGGGAGATAGTGAGGAAAGAGATTGATCTGAGACTGGTACAGTTGAGAACAGAAGTGAGTCAAACAGTCAGGGCAGGCAGGGACAAGGTCGGACTAATAAATTAAACTGCATCTATTTCAAAGCAAGGGGCCGAACAGGGAAGGCAGATGAACTCAGGGCATAATTAGGAACATGGGACTGGGACATCATCGCAATTACAGAAACATGGCTCAGGGATGGGCAGGACTGGCAGCTTAATGTTCCAGGATACAAATGCTACAGGAAGGATAGAAAGGGAGGCAAGAGAGGAGAGGGAGTGGTGTTTTTGATAAGGGATAGCATTACAGCTGTGCTGAGGGAGGATATTCCTGGAAGTACATTCAGGGAAGTTATTTGGGTGGAAATGAGAAATAAGAAAGGGATGATCACCTTATTATAATTGTATTATAGAGCCCCTAATAGTCAGAGGGAAATTGAAAAACAAACTTGTAAGGAGATATCAACCATCTGTAAGAATAATAGGGTAGTTATGGTAGGGGATTTTAACTTTCCCAGCATACTCTGGGACTGCCATAGTGTTAAAGGTTTAGATGGAGAGGAATTTGTTAAGTGTGTACAAGAAAACTTTCTGATTCAGAATGTGGATGTACCTACTAGAGAAGGTGCAAAACTTGACCTACTCTTGGGAAATAAGGCAGGGCAGGTGACTGAGGTGTCAGTGGGGGAGCACTTTGGGGCCAGTGACTATAATTCTATTAAATTTAAAATAGTGATGGTAAAGGATAGTCCAGATCTAAAAGTTGAAGTTCTAAATTGGAGAAAGGCCTATTTTGATGGTATTAGGCAAGAACTTTCAAAAGCTGATTGGGGGCAGATGTTCGCAGGGAAAGGGACGGCTGGAAAATGGGAAGCCTTCAGAAATGAGATACTGAGAATCCAGAGAAAGTATATTCTTGTCAGGGTGAAAGGAAAGGCTGGTAGGTACAGGGAATGCTGGATGACTAAAGAAATTGAGAGCTTGGTTAAGAAAAAGAAGGAAGCATATGTAAAGTATAGACAGGATAGATCGAGTGACTCCTTCGAAGAGTATAAAAGCAGTAGGAGTATACTTAAGAGGGAAATCAGGAGGGCAAAAAGGGGACAAGAGATGGCTTTAGTGAATAGAGTTAGGGAGAATCCAAAGGGTGTTTACAAATAAATTAAGGACAAAAGGGTAACGAGAGAATAGGGCCCCTCAAAGATTAGCAAGGCGGTCTTTGTGTGGAGCCGCAGAAAATGGTGGAGATACGAAACGAGTATATTGCATCAGTGTTTACTGTGGAAAAGGATATGGAAGATATAGACTGTAGGGAAATAGATGGTGACATCTTGCAAAATGTCCAGATTACAGAGGAGGAAGTGCTGGATGTCTTGAAATGCATAAAGGAGAATAAATCCCCAGGATCTGATCAGGTGTACCTTAGAACGCTGTCGGAGGCTAGAGAAGTGATTGCTGGGCCTCTTGCTATGATATTTGTATCATTGATATTCACAGGTGAGGTGCCGGAAGACTGGAGGTTGGCTAACGTGGTGCCACTGTTTAAGAAGGATAGTAAGGACAAGCCAGGGAACTATAGAAGGCTGAGCCTGACCTCGGTGGTGGGCAAGTTGTTGGAGGGAATCCTGAGGGACAGGATGTACATGTATTTGGAAAGGCAAGGACTGATTTGGGATAGTCAACATGGCTTTGTGCATGTGAAATCATGTCTCACAAACTTGATTGAGTTTTTTGAAGAAGTAGCAAAGAGGATTGATGAGAGCAGAGCAGTAGATGTGATCTATATGGACTTCAGTAAGGCCTTCGACAAGTTTTCCCATGGGAGACTGGTTAGCAAGGTTAGATCTCACAGCTTAAAGGGAGAACTAACCATTTGGATACAGAACTGGCTCAAAGGTAGAAGGTGGTGGTGGAGGGTTGCTTTTCAAACTGGAGGCCTGTGACCAGTGGAGTGCCACAAGGATCGGTGCTGGTTCCTCTACGTTTTGTCATTTACATAAATGATTTGGATGCGAGCATAAGAGGTACAGTTAGTAAATTTGCAGATGACACCAAAATTGGAGGTGTAGTGGACAGTGAAGAAGGTTACCTCAGATTACAACAGGATCTGGATCAGATGGGCCAATGGGCTGAGAAGTGGCAGATGGAGTTTAATTCAGGTAAATGCGAGGTGCTGCATTTTGGGAAAGCAACTCTTAGCAGGACTTATACACTTAATGGTAAAGTCCTAGGCAGTGTTGCTGACCTTGGAGTGCAGGTTCATAGCTCCTTGAAAGTCGAGTCGCAGGTGGATAGGATAGTGAAGAAGGCGTTTGGTATGCTTTCCTTTATTGGTCAAAGTATTGAGTACAGGAGTTGGGATGTTGTGTTGCGGCTGTACAGGTCATTGGTTAGGCCACTGTTGGAATCTTGCATGCAATTCTGGTCTCCTTCCTAACAGAAAGATCTTTTGAAACTTGAAAGGGTTCAGAAAAGATTTACAAGGATGTTGCCAAGGTTGGAGGATCTGAGCTACAGGTAGAGGCTGAACAGGCTGGGGCTGTTTTCCTTGGAGCGTCGGAGGCTAAGGGGTGACCTTATAGCGGTTTACAAAATTATAGGGGGCACGGATAGGATAAATAGACAAAGTCTTTTCCCTGGGGTGGGGGAGTCCAGAACTAGAGGGCATAGTTTTAGAGTGAGAGGGGAAAGATATACGTGCGATCTAAGGAGCAACCTTTTCACGCAGAGGGTGGCACATGTATGGAATGAGCTGCCAGAGGGTGTGGTGGAAGCTGGTACAATTGCAACATTTAAAAGGCATTTGGATGGGTATATGAATAGGAAGGGTTTGGAGTGATATGGGCCGGGTGCTGGCAGGTGGGACTAGATTGGGTTGGGATTTCTAATCGGCATGGACGGGTTGGACTGAAGGGTCTGTTTCCATGCTGTACATCTCCATGACTCTATGAACCGCAGATGCTGCAAATCGGAGACAAAAACATAAATTGCTGGAAAAGTTCAGCATATCTGGCAGCATCTGTGAAAATAAATCAGAATTAATGTTTTGGCTCCAGTAACCCTTCCTCAGAAATGTTGGTAGCTTGGAAAATGTCAGTTTATATGCAGAAGATAGGGTTGGAGGGGAGGTAGGGAGGTGAGGGTGGTGTGTGCGGAGGATAGAGCCCAGAGAGAGAAGAATAGTTGCACAGACAAAGGAGTAGATAATGATATGGCTAGGAAGGTGAATAGTTGTGAAGGGCTTTTGCCCGAAACGTCGATTTTGCTGCTCCTCGAATGCTGCCTGAACTGCTGTGCTCTTCCAGCACCACTAATCCAAAAAAAGAATAGTTGTTAATGGAGACTTTCATGGCGAAGAATAAGTAGTCTGTAACTGCAGACTATGTGATAACAAGGCCTGGTGTGTTGTGTAGGAGCTAGCACATGGGAGATTTCAGGCCTGAGCATTATTGAACTTAATATTAAATTGGAGGGCTGCAGGGCCCCCAAGCTTGCGATGACCTTTTCCAATTCTGGATGAGAGAGGGATGCAGCACCAATATCATCATCGATATATTGGAGAAAGTGTTGTGGATGGCGGCCAGAATATGACTAGAATGAGGAATGATCCACAAACCACATGAAGAGACAGGCATAATTGGGGCTCATGCGTGTACCCATGGCCATCTTCTGAGCTGAAGAAAATGGGAGGAGTTAAAAGAGAAGTTGTTCATGGTGAGGACGAGCTCAGGCAGAGGAGAATGGTGGTGGGTGGACATGATTCAAGTCTTTGCTCCAGGAAGAAGTGGAGAGACCTGAGACCATCCTGGTGAGAGATGGACGTGTAAACACCCCACAGCCTCATAACATCTTCCCCTACAACTACTGAAAGTGTAACACCTGCCCATTTACCTCCTCCCTCTTCAGTATCCAAGCGCCCAAACATACCTTCCAGGTGAAACAGCACTTCACATAATCTAGTCTACTGCATTCGCTGCTCACAATGTGGTCTCCTCTACATTGGGAAAATGAAGCGTAAACTGGGTGATGGATTCACAGAACATCTATGTCCTACCTGCAAAAAAGACCCTGAGCTTCCAGTTGCCTGCTGCTTTAACACATCACTGTGTCCCCTGAACAACATCTCTGTCTCAGGCTTGCTGCCGTGCTCCAGCAAAGCTCAGCACAAGCTGGAAGAGCAACAGCTCACCTTCCACTTGGGAACCCTGCACCTTCAGGACTCAATATCGTGTTTAATAATGTAAGGCCCTGAATTCTCCCATGTCCTAGCTCCCACCCCACATGCCAGTCTTGTTATCACACTCTACCATTACACACATTACCTATTGTTAGCCACTAACAGTCTCCATTAACAGATATTTACCTCCTAGCCAGAGATCATTATCCACTCCTTTGTCTGTCCAACTGTTCTTTGCTCTCTTTGATCTCTATCCCTACCTATTGTTTACTCCTTACCCCCTCCACCCACCCTATTCTTTGCATATAAATTGACATTTTCTTCACTACCATCAGTTCTGAGGAAGGGTCACTAGACCCAAAACGCTAACTCTAATTTCTCTTCACTGAGTTGAAATGGTTGGTTTCAATTTAAGAAATTGGTTGAGAAGTCTGATGAAACAGTGGCAATATATAGCAGGTTGAGTTCAATACGATTCAACTGCAATTAAGTCTCAATCTCAAGAACATAGGATGAAGGTGATGTCTTTAATGCTTGGGTAATCAACTGGTTTACCTGTTAATCATTGTCCTGCCAGTATTGATTGTAGTGAAATTAGACTATCAATATTCAATTTCCATCATTTGCTAAAACACCAGAAACTTTCATGGACTTAAAATGGTTTTAAAAAGCACACCACTTTTCCAAAATGGTTGTCGTCATCATCTGAGAAACTCAGGCAACCCGTGTGGAAATCATTACTTTGTGATTGTTAATTTAGTCTATAATATATAGATGTCATAAAAATGAAATCTGTGGTCAAAAATTCTGTATTTGCAAGCTTGGAGCAAGCTTATTTTCTAGCAGGTTTTAGTTTGCTTTGAAAGAGCAGCCTAATTATGAACTAGTTGAGAACTGATCCTTATTAACTGATTCAGATAGATCTTTTGTGTTGGAGCATATATAAATCAACAATTTAGTACAGTTTAGCACGTAAAAATGCAATATACAATAGAATGTCAAGTTGAGCATATCAAGAAATTCAGCGGAAAAAGAAGACAGGTATTGTTATTGCCTAACCAAAACAACTGATTGGTTATTATGGTCTGAGATTATTTCTAGTTTCTAATCTTTAAAGTGAAAATAAGGTCCTCAGCTCATACTCAAATCTCTAGTTCATTTTCTCTTTTTTTCTTAAGGAAAGCTTGATAGATACTAATTTTATTACTAGCACAGAAAACAAATGAAAATATGTAATAAAGTGCTAAGAATGGTGAATTTTCAAGAGTAAATAGCAGGAATATTAATTATTTAATTAATTACTTAGATTAATACAATAGAGATGATGATCCACAGTGAACACATCTGTAGCAAGTGTTTTCAGCTTAAGCAGCTATGGATCTGAGTTGAGGGCTGCATTCCAAGCTGTAGACATTGCATCACATCAGGGAAGGGGATGGTACCTGGAAACATTTCTCCAGGATGCGATCACATCCATTAAATTAGATAGTTCCAACGTGGTCTGGCATTGAGGACAGGAGAGTATGATGGTAGGTGAGACAGGTATGGGACCCAAGATGTGGCTGTCAAGAAGCCCCTGTTCATGCAATTGTCCAACAGTTTTGAGGTACTTGCAAGGTGCGTGAAAGAGAAGGAACTGCTCGCAGGATGAACAAACTAGCCCTTATACCATGATATAAGAAACCATTCAAATAGGGGAAGGAATGTAGCAGTGATCAGGGACAGTACATTTAGAGGGATGGATACTATTCTCTGCAGCTGTGAGTATGAGTCCAGAAGGCTATGTAACCTTCTCAGTGCCAGGGTTAAGGGCATCTCTTCGGGCTGGAGAGGAACTTTGAGTTGGAGGGAAGAAAGCAGTTGTCATCACCCACATGGGTGGTAATGACATTGATAAGATTGTAAAGGGGTTTCTACTGAAAGATTTTGGAGTCGGGAGCTAAATTCAAAAGCAGAACTTTCAAGGTAATAATCTCTGATTTACTACATGCCTGCAGGCAAATTGGTACAGGGTAAATAAAGTCAAGAAGTAAAAAGCAGGGCTTAAAGCTTAATGTGGTAGGAATGTGTTTCTGGAATGAGTACTGTGGTAGACGGGTGCTGTTTTTGTAGAACAGGGGTCAATTGAACAATGCTGGAATCAATATTATAAAAAATATAATAACTAGGGTTACAGAGAGGTTATAAACTAATTGGAAGTAGGAAGATTCAGGATTGGGGATATATAGGCTTAGAAAGTAGTAGCTTAAGAGTAGATTTATCAAAATGCAGCTACTTTGATAATGTCACCTAGGGTGGGGTAGGAAATAATAGTGGGTGCAATTGGGCGGCACGGTGGCTCAGTGGTTAGCATTGCGGCCTCACAACACCAGGGACCCAGGTTCAATTCTGGCCTCGGACAACTGTCTGTGTGGTGTTTGCACATTCCCCCCGTGTCTGTGCGGGTTTCCTCCGGGTACTCCGGTTTCCTCCCACAGTCCAAAAATGTGCAAGTTAGGTGAATTGGCCATGCTAAATTGCCCGTCACGTTAGGTGCAGGGGTAAATGTAGGGAAATGGGTCTGGGTTGCTCTTCGGAGTGTTAGTGTGCACTTGTTGGGCCGAAGGACCTGTTTCCACACTGTAGCTAATCTAACCCAATCAATTGTAAAAGAAGAAGCAAAAATACTCAAAGCGGGAAAGTATGGTTAAAAGGCAAAATCATAGCACGTACCTTGAACCTACAGGGTATTCAAATTAATGAACAGCACAAGTAAAGATTAATCAATATGGCCTTATAGCCATCGCAGAAATATGATTACAAAGAGTTCAATGAATTCAGATTCTAAATATTCAGAAATATATGACTATTCAAGAGGTGGCAGGGCTGCTTTACTGGTCTGAGATGGAATAATTACAACAGCAAGAAATGACCTCAGATTGGATAAGGTAGAGGTAATAAATAAGAAAGGGAAGAAGACACTAGTAGGAATCCATAGGCCACCTAACAGTAGCTGTTCTATGGGACAGAGAATAAATCAGGAGATATTAAGAATCTGTAAAATAAAAGGAAATTAATGATGAGTTTTAATTTTCATGCAGATTGGGAAAACCAAATTGGCAAAGGTAGCCATAAGGAAGAGTTCACAGTCTCCTAGAATGAGATATTGTGGATCAAACCAGGGATCAGGCTATTTTGGACCTGATAATGCATAATGAGGCAGGTTTAATAAATGATCTCAGAGAAGAAATGCCTGGTGGTATTGTTAGCTGAAAATGTGTTGCTGGAAAAGCACAGCAGGCCAGGCAGCATCCAAGGAGCAGGAGAATCGACATTTCGGACATGAGCCCTTTCCAGCAACACATTTTCAGCTCTGATCTCCAGCATCTGCAGTCCTCACTTTCTCCTGGTGGTATTGTTAATCCATTGACCCAATTAATGTTCTGGGGAGCTGGGATCAAATCCTGCCATAGCAGATGGTGGAGTTTGAATTTAGTTTATGGGTGGCACAGTGGCTCAGTAGTTAGCACTGCTGCCCCACAGCACCAGGGTCCCAGGTTTGATTCCAGCCTCAGGCGACTGTCTGTGTGGAGTTTGCACATTCTCCCTGTGTCTGTGTGCGTGCTCCGGTTTCCTCCCACAATCCAAAGATGTGCAGGTCAGGTGAATTGGACATGCTAAATTGCCCATTGTGTTAGGTGCATTAGTCAGAGGGAAATGGGTCTGGGTGGATTACTCTTCGCAGGGTCGGTGTGGATGGGTTGGGCCAAAGGGCCTGTTTCCACACTGTAGGGAATCTAATCTTAATCTTAAAAGATCCACTCAGGAACAGTGACCATCATGTGGTAGAATTTTCCATTGTTTAAGAGTGAGAAACTTGGATTGGAAACAAAAATCAAAAGAACTCCGGGTGCTATAAATCAAGAGACAAAAATAGATATTGCTGGAAAAGCTAAGCAGATCTGGCAGCATCTGTGGAGAGAAATGAAAGTTAACATTTTGGGTCGAGTGACCCTTCCTCAGACTGGAAACTTAAATAAGGGTCATTGTTTAGGGATAAGGGCAGAGCTGGCTGCAGTGGACTAGGAAAGGAATTTTGCAGCAAGAACAATGGCAAAAAGCTTGAAAGAAAGCTCATGACTCATGGCAAAGATATATCCCAGAGATGAAGAAGCATTCGAGGATGGTGATAAACTATGCTTAAGGAAGTTAAGGATTTCAGCAAATTGAAAGGAAAAAGGCATGCAATTTGGCAAAGATTAGTGGCAAATTGGAAATGTTTTAAAAGCCAACAAAAGATGACAAAAAAAGTGAAAAAATAAACCATGAAAGTCAACTAGCAAGTAAAATAAGAATGCATAGTACCAAAAGATTGGGAGTCTGCTAATTTAACACTTTTATTCAAAAAAGAAAGTTAAAATAAAGGTATGATGTGGAGGTGCCGATGTTGGACTAGGGTGGACAAAATCAAAAATCACTCGACACCAGGTTATAGTGCAATAGGTTTATTTGAAACTGCGAGCTTAGCATCTGTCGCTCGGAAAATATTGTAGAGTATTACAAAGGATTTCATGGAAGACCATTTAAAAATATGTATGTAATCAAGCAGAGTCAGCATAGCTTCATGAAGGAGATATCGTACCTGATATATTTATTAGAGTTACTTGAGGGAGTAACATGTTGAATAGATAAAGGAGAACAGTAGATCTAAAATCAATAGGTGATTTCGATTTCCAAAAGGTGTCAATAAGGCACACCATGTAATGCTGCTTAATAAGGTTACAGCTTTTGGTGTTAGAGCTAGTACAATTAGCATAGATTAAGGATTGGTTCACTGTAGAAGACAGGGAGGTGGGATATGGGAGACATTTTCAGGATAACAACCTGTAACAAGTGGAGTGTTACAGGGATCAGCGCTGGGGCCACAATTACTTAGAGTCAAATTTGTGAGTGGCACAAAAAATGGGAAGCAAGGCAAGTGGTGGAGGTGACACAAAGAGTCTGCAGAGGTATATGGACAGGGCAAATTCTTGGCTGATGGAACATAACATGGGAAAATGTAAGGTTATGCATTTTGTCTAGAAAAATGATGGAGCTGAATATTAATTAAATAGGGAGAAACTGAAGAATGCTTCACCATAGACAGATTTGGGTATTCTCATCCACGAATCACGAAAAGCTAGCATCTAAATTCAGTGGCTAATAAGGAAGGCAAATGGACTGTTAGCCTTTATTTTAGAAGGGGTACAAATATAAGAATGCTGCCTGACCTGCTCTGCTTTTTCAGTGCCATCCATTTCAAATCTAACTCTCCAGCATCTGCAGTCCTCACTTTCTCCGACAAAGATAGGGAGATCCTGCCAAAACTATGTCAGATGTTAACCAGACCATACCTGGAATATTGTGGACAGTTTTACGCTCCTTATCCAAGGAAACAAGTACTGCCATTGGTGCCAGGCCTGAGAAAGTTGACTCTGGGTGTGGAGGAATTTTCTTCAGAGGAGAGGTTGAGTAGGTTGGGCCTGTACTCATCGGAGTTTAGAAGAATTAGAGGTGACTTTATTGAAACATATAAGATTCTTGAGGGATTTTTCTGGGTAGATGTGGAAAGCTTATTTCCCCTTGTGGGAGAGTCTAAAACCAAAGGGCATAATCTCAAAATAATGGTTTGCCCATTTAAGGGGAAAATGAGGAGGAATTTCTTCTCTCAATGGGTGGTATACTTAAGCAACACTTTTCCACAGAGGGTTGTAGAGGGTGGGTTGTGAGTTATATTCGAAGTTAGGACAGACAGAATTTTAATCAGGGATTAAAGATTATGGGGTTCAGGGAAGTGGAGTTGAAGGTTATCAGATCAGCCTGATCCCTTTTGAATGACAGAGCAGACGTGATGAGAAACTTCTGCTCCTACTTGCTATGACTTTGTGGTCTAATGACATCTTTAATCTGGTTCCCCACTCATCTGCAAAGCAGCCCACTTGAAATCCAAAAGTGGGCCTACTGCTTCCTTTAAAAGTTAGTACACTGCATGTTTTCCACTCCATGGTTCTCTTAAATTATTCTACACAGTCATGGAAATATGTTATTTATCACAGAATAAGACAAGCCTGCGACTGTTTAGACTGGTGCACAGCTGCAAAAATATACAGTGGAACAATTATGACTACCTGGGATCATTTTTTGGGGATATTACACCCCACGTGCACCTTAACACACCAACTCAGTATAATAAGTATAGGCTTTGTTTTGCAGGCAGAATGTTTAAAAATGCTGCTTTATAATTTGCTCATTTCTATGCATGATTTAGTGTTTTGACCTCAGCGTTTACACTTGAGCTGAAGTGGAGTGGCTCCACTTTAACTTGCTCATCTCCTAATCTATTTTCTCCCTCAGAAATTGATTGAATGCTCAAAATGGAATTAGCATTCAGCTTGTCAGCATGCACTCTTCGTGAATTACGATGCTAACTTTTAATGACCAATGGGTGCCAACTGCATCACCTCTGTCAATTTTCTGCAGCTCGAAAACACTTCACATGTCTGTCAATTCACTGAGCCACAAAAGGACTCTGTTGTAACCCTACAGTATTTTGTGATCCATTTGTGATTTAATCCAGTCGCAATGCAGACTCTTTTTCCCCTCAAAAAGGCTTTATTGAAAAATGAACAACTGTAATCAGTCGCTTGAAAAATGCCAAGTAACTGATATCTGAACCCAGCACGGTCAAGTAAAGTTTAGACATAATTATCCCACCAGACAAATATGTAATTGCTTTGCACCATCAGGACTATTATGTCTGCAATGATCGTTCCTCTGTTACTCTGAAGAGCTTGACTAATAACTGTTGATTGAAATTTTGCATAATATATTTAACGAATCAGGCAGTGAGCATGCTGTTAAAATCAAACACTTCAGAAAATATTCCACTGCACACAAATAATATTATAGTTATTAATAAAATGGATTGCAGCACACAGATACAATGCCAGCATAGGCATAGCACTGTGCAGAAATTAAAAGAGATAAAAGCTGAATTAAAATGATTTGAAAGTCAACAGTGAAATGCAGGGAGAAAAGTCTGGTCTTGGAGTTGAGATTTTGGGGTAATTCCTTGATGTGATACTCCCAGCTATGACAATCACACAAAGGAAGTGCATCTGCAGTTTCCCAAATTGCATTCTCACTCATAAGTATTGAATTACAGATGTACAATATTTGAGAGTTGAACTATCAATCGCGGCGACAGATCATCAATCTGAAATGCTAACTCCATTTCTCGCCGTTTTGTTTTAGATTTCAAATGTCTGAAATTATTTCCTTGAATGTTGATTAATCAATCTTGGTCAAAATGGCATGTTGTCTTTGCATTTCTGTGAGGTTGTCTTGTTTTGCTCTAGCCCTGGTATGAGTTGGCACAATTTGCACCTTCAAATCAGATACAGTCATGTGTTCAAGTCAACTCCAGAAGCTCAAGCACAACATCAAGGTGGGTACTCCAACACAGTACTGAGGATGCAGTCCACTATCAGAGATACATTTTCTCAAATGGCATTTTGAACCATGACCCCATTCATCCTCTCAGGTTACATAGACCATTTCAAGGCATTTTCTTTCAAAGAAAAGTAGTTGTTCTACTTTTGTGCTTCAGACAGTATTGTCTGTCATCCAACATCGCTAAAAAGGATAATTTGATTATTATTCAATGCTGTTTGTGAAACTTTGCTGCTGCTGTGAGTGTCATCATTGCAGCTTCTAAGCATTTGAGTTCTTTAAGGGATTGTGTGTTTAGAATATGTGAGGGTAGTCACTTTTTAGTCTTAACACAAAGAGCTTTGTAGAGCAAACAAGCTGTAGTTTATTCCAACTCTCCAACTATTTCTACGTTTTAAGAATAGACTCAGCATTATTACAAAGACTGTTGGGAGGACTGAGCCCTTGGCCTGTCTCACACACTATCCTATTTTACTATCCTCGTTACACCAATGAGTGATGCTTATTGAAAGCAATCATAATAATTCTTTCAGATTTTTTCTGACCCTTTCTGTTTTCCATATTGCACCAGATTGCTTTCAAAATTCATAAATGGTTGCAAAATGCTTTGGGATGTCCTGAGGTCATAAAATGTGCTATATGAAACTGCAAGTTCATTCCTTCCTATGCATTCTCACCTACACAACTGGTATTATAATGGCCAAGATCAGATTATGTGAGGAGCAGAAACTCTGAAAGGGCTGCTACTCAAATTTCAAGGCAACTTAATTTTGTTCAAACATACAAAAGTGAGCTGGATCATTTCCAGAGTGTATATAAGAAAGGCAATTATTGGTCGCTATATATTTGCTGTGGTTTTGGTCTGATATGGTTTAAAAAATCATTGACATAGAAACATAGAAGATAGAAGCAAGCATACAACATTTGGCCCTTAAAGTCTGTTCTGCCATTCAATCTGATCCTGTTTTCATTTTCTCCCTTAACCCTTGGAACCCTTTAGCCCTAAGAACTATATCTAATTTCTTCTTGAAACATTTCAATGTTTTGTCGTCAGTCACTTCCTTGCGACAGAGGCTTCCACAGGTTCACCACTCTCTGGGTGAAAGAATTTCTCCTCATCTCAGTCTGAAATAGCCTAACCAGTATCTATAGATTGTGACCTCTGGTTCCAGACTCCCTGGTCATCTGAAACAGCCTTCTTGCATTTACATGTCTGGACCTGTTATAATCTTATAGGTTTCTATGAGATCCCCCTCATTTGTCTAAACTTCACTGAATATAGTCTTAACTGACCCAGTCTCTGTTCATACATCAGTGCTCCCATCAAAGGAATCAGTCTGGTAAACCTTTGTTGCACTTTCTCAATAGGCAGAGCATTGTTCCTCAGCTAAGGAGACCAAAGTTGTACAAAATATTCCATGTCTGCTTTCACTAAGTCTTGTATAATTGCAGCAAGATATCCCCGCTTTGGTACTCAAATCCTCTCGAAATTAAGGTCGACATACTAGTTGCTTTCTTCATTGCCTGCTCTGCCTACATGTTTACTTTCAATTACTGGTGTGCAAAGACATCTGGGTCTCATTGCACCTCCCCTTTTCCCAATCTATCGCCATTAAGGTAATATTTTGCCTTACTATTTTTGCTCCCAAACTTTATATTTATCCATGTTACATTCCATCTACCTCATATTTGTGCGCACACTGAACATCTCCATATCACACAGTAGCGTGTCTGCATCCTCCTCACTGTTCATCTTCCTACCCAGCTTTGTGTCATCTGTTAATCTGAAAATCTCACATTTAGTTCCCTCATTCAGCTATTTATAGATATTATGAAAAGTTGGGGAATTATGAGGACCCCTGTGCCAATCAATGCCTGCCAGTCAGTTAAAGACTTGTTTATTGCCACTCTTTGTTTCCTGTCTGCCAACCAGTTCTCTATCCATCTCAATACATTATCCCCAATGCCATGCACCTTAATTCTTTGTGCTGATCTCTTAAGTACAAATAAACCATATCTACTGGCACCCCCTTTCAATTCTACTAGTTAGATCTTCAAAAACAGTTAGCAGATTTGTTAAGCTTGATTTCACTTTCATAAATCCATTCTGACTCTGTCTGATTCTGCCATTGTTTCCCAAATGGTCTGCTAATAAATATTTTATAATGGACTTTTGAATTTTCCCTACTACTGGTGTCAGGCTAACCAGTCTATTACTCCTGGTTTTCTATCTACCTCTCATTGACTATCCTCCATTCCAAGCAAGCTGTTTGAGAGTCTAAACAATCTTGAAAGATGACCACCAATATATCCACTATTTCTACAGTCATTTCCTTAAGTACTCAGTGATGTGGATTATTAGCCCATGGTATTTATTGTCTCTTAATCCCATCACATTTCCAAACATCATTTCCCTACTAATATTGAATTCTTTCTGTTCCTCACCATCCCTATACCATGATTTCCCAAAATATTTGGGACATTACAGGTGTTCTCTTTTGTGAAGACAGAACTAAATATGTACTTAATTGATTTGCCATTTCTTTGTTCCTCATTATAACTTTCCCTGAATTCTGATCGAGGGACCTACATTTGTTTTCACGCATCTTTTTCTGCTCACAAGTTGGAGAAACATTGTTTGTATATTCCCCACAAGTTTACTCCATCATAATCTCACACTATTTTTCCTTTCTTAATCAATTCCTTTGTCTTTCTTTGCTGAAATCATCTTATACACACTCCAAGAATTTCTCTAGTGTGGCAGTGTTACTGATTTGAATTGCCCAGTCTATTTGGAGGTTAAAGTCAGCCATAATTACAGCTGAACTTTATTTCCTGTGTCCCTAATTTCCTGTTTAATGTCTTCCCTAACATTACCACGACAGTTGGGGGTTTCTATGCAACACTACTATATTCTGTCCCTTGGAATTTCTAAGCTCTACCTATTCAGATTACACTTTAAGAGCTAAAATCTTTCCCGACTATTTAATTAATTTCCAACCCCCTTTGCCTCTTTGTCTATCCTTCATAATCACTGAATAGCCCTGTATGTTCAGTTCACATTTCTGGTCATTCTCCATAATGCAAACTATATCACTCTGTTGATATTTGGTAACACAACTATTCATCAATCTCTTTATTGTGAATGCTTCATGCAGTAAAACACAAGGCTTTTAACATCGTTAGTCCCATTCAAATTATTTTGTGCTGTAGCCTATTGATTTTTACCCTTGAATTCTCTATCAATTTTCTTATTTCACATTCTGTCTTTGTTTTTGCTCTTGCTTCCTTATCTTCTATTTACGTTTCCATCTCCCTGCCATTTTAGTTTAAATCCTCCCAACCACCCAAGCAAATAGTTGCCAGAGGAGAACATTTCTGGCCCTGCTCAGATACAACCAATCCAGCTTGTACTGGTCCCATCTCCCCCAGACTAGGTCACAATGCCCCAGCAATCAAAAACCCACATCCATGTACTATCTCTCCAGCTACATATCCATCTGATGGATCCTGCTATTTCTGGTCTGATGATCATGTGGCAGTCAGGATGGGTTTAATTGCTAAATTGTATTCTGTGACTGATTGACAAGGACAAGGAAGGTAAAATGTCTATAGGTTGCACCATGATTGTATGGAACAGGCTTGATGGAACAGGCTGCCTTTTCTTCTTCTGTTTCGTATACTATTATTTGCGCAAGTTTCAAATTGTAGACATAGTGCAAACCTGTTTACCAGTAGTCCTGCCTTTCTACCTGTACATTGTCATTAATAATTCCTTATTGTTGTCTAACAGGAATTGAGGGTCCAGTTTCTGGTCCGCATATTCTCAGCTTTGGTGCAATTGTGTACTGCACAGCAAACAACATTGATTTGGAGGACACACAACTGCATCACACTATGAACCTGACTGACAATCCTAATTGAGGACTCACAACGCAGTGCACTCGGATACTAGTCTCTACATATACTAATATACAGGCTTTGTTCTTTCTGACAGAAAGAATGTGTCCAATCACTGCATTTGTTTCAATTCAACAGATTAGGTGACAACCATTCACTGATTCATTTCTTTAGGAAATATTCTGATAAATCAAAGTCCACCTGCTTGGTTTACAATGTAAACAAAGCTAGGCAGTCAACCACCATTAATTGGTGCATTCTTCAAACCTCCACCAATTGGAGACTATTTGCCAACTCTCATTTCATGCAGAATAAATATTGCTTATCCACTTTGAATTGTTATTCTTGCAAATTGTCATGATAAATGCAATACAAAAAGCTTTGAAAAATGTGTTTTTACTGCAGTTCTCAAATTCTATAATGCAAAGTGATTATTAGTTTCTTTATTATTATTGTTGACCCCAAACTAACCATGACGTACATGGTATGAACTATGCTGATACAGTTCCCAGCTGATATGCACAGCAGATGCCAACACTCGTGGGTACATACTCTGCAGTTGTTGTTCCAATTTTTGCTGACATGGTATTCTTTATCAGCTTATGTGTTCAAATATAGTTTATGAATTTTGCACTGAGGCCTTACAGAATGAAAGTTCATGATTAAGTTACATGCAAAATATATTACATTAGTATGAAATAACTAGATCAGCCATATATAACTGCCCATTTCAAATTGAAGCATCTGAACAATACTGCAGTGTTGTCAAAACTGAACTGGAGACATCTCCTAATTCTGGCAAACAGTCATTCACCTGAAATATTGGCCTTGAAATTAATGAGGAAGTGAGGATAGAATGGATTGGGACAGACTGGAACTCTGTACACCTGGAAGAACAAGTAACCATCAAATTATACTTAATTTTACACAGGATCTGATTTCTGTTCTTTGTCTCAATTTTCAGAAGCAGCCAAATCAATTGAGAGACTGACTGTGTGTTAGGCAGGCAGATCTATGACATACTGTGGTACTGCAGAGAGACAGCAGGGGCAGAGAGAGATCAGGAGGTTGGGAATGCATGAGAATGGATGGTGTAGTGATGTAGAGGTTGGACAATATCAAGGGGAGAGACTGGAGAGCATGGTGGGGCGATATCAATTGGTAGAAGGCCACTTTCAGAATTCAAAGGGGATGTGAGGTGGTGTAGTGTGATAAGAGCTCAAAGGAGGAATGGTGAAACTGTTGTAGAAATCATGGGAGGAGGAATGAAGATTGTGAAAAGTCAGAAAAATTGGAGAGGAAGGGAGAATAATATGAGGAGTTGGGCATGAACAAGATTTGGAGATAAAAACCTCAAATGCTGGAGGAACTCAGCAGATCTGGCAGCATCAATGTGGAGAGAGAAACAGAGTTAATGCTTGAAATCTGATGCTTCTACTTAGTAACAGTTCTGAACGAAAGTCATTGGACTCAAAATGTTAACTCGTTTTCCTCTCCACATAAGCCTCCAGACTGCTGACTTGTTCTCCATTATTTCATGTTTTTGTTTCAAAGTTCCAGTATTTTAGTTTTGTTAGAAATTGGGAATTTGCATGAGATTGTGAACCATGGAGAACTTTGTGAGGGCATAAGTTGAAGGTGGACAGGGCACCCAATTACCAGAGTGATTGACAGATTTTCTTGTGGGGATGAAGAGAAGCATTCCTGCTCCTCCTCATCCACTACCTGGACTGGAAAAGTGTACAGTACAGTGCTACCAAAGCATTTCCCTCCTCAGACAGCAAATGGCTCCAGAATGAAGATTTGGTGGCGCAAGAGTTATTGAATGATGAGGAGGGAGTTACTTCAGCTAGTGAACATGGAGTTATTAATGGATTATCTATGCATTGGACTATAATTATTCACATAATAGCAGCCTGATTATTGACAGAATTGACAAATGACTTTCATGTAATATAACCTGATTATTGATACAACTGGACTCTGAATGTTAATTGAAATCATTCTAATTATTGGTGTATTAACACACTGACAATTGATGCAATAATTTCCCAGTTATTGAACCAAATTATTAATGCAATAGGAACCATGTAATTAATGTAATTAGACCTGATTTTAATGTAATAGAATCCTCATAATTAATGTAATAAAATGTGATAATTTTTACTTTTATACAATGGGATCCTAATTGTTGATGCAATAAACATCAGATTATGAATATAATCATATCCTGATTATTAATAAAGTAGGAGAAAGTGAGGACTGCAGATGCTGGAGATCAGAGCTTAAAAATGTGTTGCTGGAAAAGCACAGCAGGTCAGGCATCCAAGGAGAAGGAGAATTGACGTTTCGGGCATAAGCCCTTCTTCAGGAATCTGAATGTAATAGGTACCGGCTTGTGAATGTGATAGGACTCTGGGTGTTGATTTGATAAGATTCCCATCATTGTTGCAATAGGATTCTGACTATTATTGTCACTGAATCAATGATTATTTTGAATGATGACTATCTTTATTAATGCAAGTCAATCCTAATCAATGAAGATACAAGCTTTCTACAAAAAAAGTGACCACTTACCATTTTGCAGACTTGTGTTTTGTAGCAGCAGTTGGACCTCAGACTGCAGTTGAGAAGGCCACACCAACAAAACAAAGGAGCTTCACAACCCTCAGAAATCAGCTTGAATTCCACAGCAGCTATTGCTGTCACAGGGCTCCCAACTGCAAAGTCTCCTCCGGTTTGGAAAGCTCTGACTTAACTCCTCCATGATGCAGTCCTTGCCTTGAACAAGCTCATGTCCAGAGAACCTAGCTGGGCAGCATTCAGGCTGAAACAGAGTAAGTATCATCTGATGCTAACTACTTTGACAAGATATTTTAACACAAATGGGAAGCTGAAGGTGTGTTAGGATCATACCTGAGATTTTTTTTCTATTTTCCCTTCTCACCTGACACAAACACATTCATTTTCCAGGACCGAGGGTTGGGATTGCTTAAACGTTCCACAAATTTTTGTTTTCACAAATAGCCACATGACCAGTTGAGTATTTCTGGTATCTTGCATTTTTGAAATTAGATAAGACAGAGCTAAGTATACCTACATATGTGAGCGGTACATTGCACTGAATCTAGCCTGAAAGTTTGAGATTCAGATTTGCACAGCATTGTGCAGCTTCATAAAACATTCTACATGTTAGAGGTTTTCCAATATTAAGTAAGAGACTCAATTGATCTTGTAATTTAATTACACTTTATGTAAACTATACACATGGAGAAGTCACCAATATTTTTCAGCCACTCATTTCATTGTGTTAATTGCCTAGCTGAAACAAATAGAGGGAACTGGTTTTCTGAACATCATGGGTTTCCTTTTCAAAAGCTTTGTGGACAAGTTCCTGTATCTGTAGCTTTTTTGCCAACATATCTGTAGTTGCATTGTCTAGGATTTTGTAGTCAGTCTGAGTAGTGTCCCTTGCCATTCATAGTGACTACATCTGTCTGCATGCTTGACATAGGCTTTCAAGTGAAAACTTATATTTACCAGGGATCCTTTTCAGGGTATCTGCATTACCTGTGTGTGCGGCAGTAATACTATATTTCTTCAACAAATTAAATTGAAAATTCAAGTTAGGACACTCATAATGTAATTTTAATCTTACAAGTTGGGTGAGTGGTGTCAGGTTAAATGTAATTTAAATAAAAATATCTCAAACCTGTCATCAAGCGGTCCACCTCCCAGGTTGGTAGCATCACAGCTCCCATTGCTCCCCACCATCTTGGACCAGTTAAGGATTGGACTCCACACCCTGCTCCCTCAGCCCCAAGTTGAGAATTACTTTAGATTAGGGGCTGGATCTTATTCCTGAGCATAAGACATTTCTACCAAAACACAAAGGATGAAGACATGAATATTGTTATTCCCTCTTGGTTAGCTTGCACTACAGTCTGGATTTCCAATGTAGCGTCAGGAACCTGATAGCAGGATGAATCCCAAATCTACCATTAAAGTGCATGACACTGGCATTGCTATTCTAAAAAATAAATGGGCCGATTGGGCAGGAGGTGAGCTTGCAGAGGGATGCATTGAATAAGAGGGAAAGGATGGAGTCAGCAATCTGAAGGACAGTTTGTAGCTTTGCTGAGGAGAGTAGGCAGCTTATGAAAGGACCATGAAGATACAGACAGTGCAAACTGGCCAAGAACTCCAAGTCAAGATGCAACATCAATGCAGTGCTAGTTGATTCAGCAAATTCACAAAAAAGGGCAAACAAACTTCTTTTTGCCCCATGTCAACCTCATCAGCTAAGTATTCACATGCACCAGACTGTCAGCCAAAATGGAAGTGATTGAAAACTCCATGATTTTCCAAAAAGGCACCTTAACATATTCCTTTAGGCTACTTGCCAAAATATGAGTTCTCATTGCTCCCTATGTGTAGACTCATTACAATTCGCAAACTATTTCTGAGACCACGTGATCGAGTGCTGCTCACCTGGGATACAGTTTTCAAGTCACACCTTTAGTATTTGAATACCCAGCTCAATGTTTTGCAATGGATAATAAATGCTGCTTTGAATTTGAAGAATGTTTAAATTAACATCAGAGGAATGGTTTATTGGTTGTGATTAAATAAACAAGAAGCAATGCTTATGCAAACATCAACATCCTCAGATCCTAAATATTGTCACAGAATCTCATAGATATCAAACATATCTTCCTCACTGTAGCAACGAGTTCTGCATGTTGTGTGTTATCACTCATCCATTCTTATTAGTCCATGTTGAAAGTCATCATTCCTGTAAAGAGAAGGAACGTTGTTCATTTTTATGAGATGTGATTTTGCAGAGATATGCTCAGGCTACACAACAGTGCATTTACCATTAAGTTCAGTCAAATGTAATGCAAAATAGCTTGCCTTCTGAAAGTGAAGAGGCAAGGTTAATACTTCAGCATTATCTGCACATGAAAGCAGTTAATGAACAATCTTAATTTTTCCCTACCTTCCAAATAATCACAATGCTTTCATCAGTCAAATGAGTTGTTCTGTATAAGCACTACAAAAGGGAGAACTTTGCCTTGACAGAAGCATAAAATGGTGGTATTGCATTAGAGATCATTATGCAAACTGTCCAATATTTAGTTCCATTGATTTCAAAAGGTAGTCCATGTGAAGAAACATTTTACAAAATATTTTACATAACTTATAATACACATAACATATATAACAATGAAAACTAGGTCAATGATCATGAATTTTAAGAATATTTGATCATTTTTAAACATAAAACTACAAATTTTAAATGAAGGCATTTTCACATGCTCCATTTTCCATTAAGTATTGTAGTAACCTTGCATTATCATTTTATTCAGTTAGAAAACACTTCCTTTGGAGCTATTATTGCAGTATAACTAGCTGAGTGGACATGATCATCTGCCTGGTGTAAGTTTCAGTTAGAAATTTGAAATAAAGTTAAGCAAATGAACCCATTCCGTGGTGATTCATATAGTCCCAGAAATATAAACAGCCCTAGTACCTCAATAAAGTGGCTCCTCAGCAAGTCTGATTTTAGTGCAGAAATTAACTTACTTTAATGGGAAATTTGAAAAATTGAGCTAAACATTTATAAAAGGGCATCTCATTCTGATCACCACACCTGAAGAAAGAAGAGAAAGTCCTTGAGAGGACCCTGAGATGAATAAATTTTACTAGAAGATTAGTTTGGAGAAGATGTGCATTCTTGGAGAAAAGGAGGTTGAGAGAGATCTGGGAGAGCTGTTATTAGTGTACTAAATTGTTCTGATGCAAGGTAATTTTGACCTGAAATGTTAACGTGATTTCTCCCTCCCAATGCTGCCTGAGCTGCTATTTCAATATGTTTTGTTTTAAAATTTATAATTTAATATGTTTAAAAATAATATTACAAATAAGCATGTAGGTCAGAAACAAGCAGTTGAAAACTTTTTCATTGCTATACAAGATTGTCACGATTATAAAATGCAGAAAAATAGATGTTCCATTTATCTGATAGTACAAAGGAATTTGGGACACAGAATTATGATTTTGCAAAGAGCCGCAGAGGGATGATAAAACAAATTTCATTACATAGCAAGTACTAATGATTGAGAATTCAGTGCCTATCAGAGTGGTGGTTGAGGAAATGATCAATAATCTCAAAACAAGATCAATAGGCAATTGATTGGTTACGTTTGTAGGGCTAAGGGAATTGAATGTAACAATGGCACTGACTGGATTGATCCATGGGGTGATGGACTGAATGGCCTTCATCTCTTTCATAAAGACTCTATAGTTTGGATTTTGTGGATCATCATAATCTCTGTCACCTTGACTCAGTGAGGAGCCCACACATGATTCTAACAGTCATCATTTGAGTGGGTTGATGGGCGTCACCGTTTATAAGGTTTTTTCTGTCTACACACATTCTCACCTGCAGTTTCATTTATTGGGAGCTAAGTTATGCTTATTAAACTGAAATATTTCAATTAACATCACTGCAACATATAATAGGAGTATAAAAATAAATTGTTTAAGGGGAAAAAGAAATCAGTTAAACGAGCAAACAGATTCTGGACCCTATCATAAGCCCCTTCACTCTCGAACCCCATCCTCATTGTTCTTGAATCCCTGCACACGATGGTTGCACTTCCAACAGCAGTTCCAATCTTTTCCATGGTACTGCTAAGGCAGGGGTTTCACTCCAGGAACCCAATTGCAGAGGAAATGTCCTTGCATTGGCCAAATTCACAGGTTTGGTGGCTTTTCTTAGAAGATGCAGTGTGGTTCCCTTGTCAGTAATAACTGAAACTCATCCCACTGTTAGAAGAGACTACCCTTTGATTTTGTAAAGCAAACAAATAAGTTTTATTTCTAATGGATGTAATTTTTCTTTCTCCAGACTCCCTAACTCTGTTACAAGCTTAGAGATGGAGCATTCATTGTTTTTTACCAGAATTTTGACAAGAACTAGATTTTAACAGCAGTAGGAATGAGTGATTAAACCAAAGGAACATTGGAATGTGGGGAATAGATACATGAATAGACAATTCAACTCATTGAACCTGGTCTACCAGTCAAACAGATCACACTGAGTATACACCTTTGTGCCATTTTCCACACTGACCCTATATCCCTCAGTGTCATCAGCATCTCGAAATCTATCAATTGCCATTTTGAACAATGATTAAGCTTCCACAGACCTCTGAGGTAGAGAATTTAAAAGATTCAATACACACTGAATGAAGAACTTCTTCCTTATCTCAGTCTTAAATGGGTCTGCTCCTTATTGTGAGATACTATTCCCTGGTTCAGGACTGACCAGTCGGGGGAAATATCTTACCTACATTAACCCTGTTTTGCCCTGTAAGAATTTTATAAGTTTCTGTAAGTATACCTTTCAACCTATGAATCTCTAGAGAATATAGATCCAGGTTCCTCAATCTCTCCTCATAAAACAACCTTGCCATTGCAAGGATTAAACTGGTGAACAAAAGATGTCATTCTAATAAATAAGTGAACTTGTTATAAATAATAAACAAAAGATATACAATTTTTTTGTTACTTTAACTGAATGCACCTATTCAGGTGATTTTTTTTCCCTCTTAAAAAATGTATTTAAGGCAAACTCCCTGGTCCGTTAACTTATGTTATATCCTGTAGAGATGTTAATTGAAATATTTCAGCTTAATAAGCATAACTTAGCAGCCGACAATACAACTGCAGATGAGAATGTGTGTAGACAGGTCAAATCTTCTAAATTATGACATCCAGCAACTCACCCAAATAGTCAATCCTCCTACATGTACCAACTCTGAGAAAATGATTCATTTATTCTCCATGTGGGATATTGCAACTCAGTCAAATCCTCTTTTTATTCACTGGGAATCATCAGATAAGTACCAGGAACATAGCTGATTCTTCCTTAATCTGGGAGGTTTTTTCTTTTAGCTCACCTGCTGCTCTCTGACCAAAATAAAGTTGCAATGCTGTGATTGCTCATCAATTTGTGTAAATTCATAATGGTTCACAGAGGATTGAAGGAGTCTCTGGTCTCGCAACATTTGAAAAGGTTTTACAAATAATTAATTCACAAGTTTAAACTGAGCAATCTGCACAGTAGGAATCTTTATATGAATTATAGGACAGTGAACATTGCTGATAATGTAAGAAATTAGTGGCAAATATGCTATTCACTGGAAGAAATGTACCATGGAAGGTTAGAAAAAAGATTGAGCTTTGGGCTACCTCAGTGTTATTAAACTTGCAATAATTTGACAAGCAAAAGTCAATATTCATGAAACCAGCAAACAATGTAATTGTGTTACTATGGCAACCAATGGTTTCTCTCATAGCCGACTGTCAATTAAGTCTGTGGTGATGGTGATGTTTGGAACTCTGCGTCATACAGTTTTATAGCTTCTTTGTGAGTCCTCATATATTGATAGTTCCAATCAATGCTTGGTGCTGACATAGGACCCTGGAAGCATTGAAGAATGAATGCAATTTATTGTTATAGCCTAAGAGGACAGATAAATGCTACAAAATTTGCCTCTGTCATCTACATTGGCTGTGTAAAGCTCTCATATTTTTATTAGGTCCTACTGTATTATGTATGTAATCAGATAAACAGTGAACAAACCTGACAGAGAGATAATGTGCTAGCATTTGCAATTGATTCTCTTTATGCATTTCATTCCATTTCCTAACAGTAACTCATTTACCCACTCAAGATTTCTGCAGAGCAGAGCCTGATTAAATGCAATCAAACTGCTTTAGCTTGCAGGCCTCGGTAATTGGAAATCCTCCATTTGCAGCAATAACTGTTCATAACCATCATCCCAACACTACACTGGAATAAGGTCAGGAACCACAGAAGAAAAAGTAAATAGTTCTAACTAGCTTAAGTTATAGAAGGTGAGTATTACAGTCAGCATGGGGTTTCAGGATTAGAGTGTACTTTACAAATGACTGAAGGACATTGTTGGCATGAAAACAATTCTTTAGGAAGTGTTTTACAGGAGAGAAGCAGGTGAAGGGCAGAATGGTTGTTTTATCAACAAAATGTCAACAACTACTGATGGAACAATTTATTTCAATTGAATTTATATAATTGTGCATGTGCTTGTAAAGAGATGAATAAGGGCTGACCAACCATATCTGTTGATGAAGATGATGCACCTTTTAAATGTGAAGAGGAATGAGCCAAGATAGGTTAATGTGAATCCATAAGTGGGACTTGTTGCCAGATTATATGTGAGAGACAGATTGTTGAATAAGATGAAGTTTACAGAGGCTGAAAGATGGGAGGCTGACCAGGAGTACATTGGAGTCATTCAGGGGAACTTTAAAACCCTAAAATATGTAGGTGTGGGATGTAAAAAAAAACTTTAAAAACTTCAACTCACTCCCAACCTACTTCAATTTGCCCACATCCAGTTTTAAAATGAAAAGGAAAGACTTGCATTAAATTGCTGATAAGACAGAAATACTGCTGAAACTATTTGACTTGTCATGACAAATGTAAGAAGGTCAAATGTCAATAATCACAACAGTTTATACCACACTAGGAAAGCATGCTGATTGGTCAGCAAGTCAACTCTGATTGCAGTGTTACCACAGAGAAAGCATTTGAAAGCAATAGGTTCCCCAAGATCCCAGGAAATTCAAAGAATGCAAGGCTTTGATTGAGGAGAACATGTTCCTCTGTGTAAGAATGTGTCACTTCTATCATGTAGGAATCATGTGTCAACTTGCCAATAAATCAATCCTCTTTTGTCCTGTATGATAAATTGTTGCGATTATATAAAATTTGGCATTCTTGTGATTGTCCTAATGAACACAAGATGAATAACCAAAGGTTGTGACTGTCTTTTCAGGGTTCAGAAAACTGCTTGCCTTTACATAGTGTTTTCCAGGCTAAAGATCTCAAAGTACTTTACATCCAATGAAATACTTTTGAAATGTAGTTGCTGAAATGTAAGAAATATGTCAGCCAATTTGTGCATGGTGAAGTCTGAACAAGCAAGAAAATCACCAGATAATGTAATTAGTGATAGACAACTATTGGTCAGGACACCAGCGATAACTCCCCTGTAGGATTGGGTGAGGAATGGGGAGATCAATCTGATGTCAGGAAATGGGCTCCTTAAGCACTGTAATGAAACTGTGCATCTCTCATTTTCTCTGTCTTTCAGATGTAACTCAGGCCAAAGATGAGTCCTGGGCTCTAGGAAACCTTGCAGACTAAGGAACATGAGAAATTGCTATTTGGAAGAGTTAAATGTCTTTCCAATAAATGTACTCCCTGGTCTCTGCTCACCCCCAGTCCCCCAAGTACCTGCTGTAAGATCACTGATCCAAGAAGGCTAATACCCTCTCCTCTAGGATCACTGACCACCGCTCATTCCAGAGAACTCCTCCAGATCACCAACTGCCCTCAGTAATCCATGCCTCTGTGCAAAAGATCATTGATCCCATATGGTCAGACTTCTCCCAGTATTGGAAGGACCCAGCCACTGGGACAGCACGGTGGCTCATTGGTTCCATTGCTGCCTCACAGCACCAGCGACCCCACTTTGATTCCAGCCTCAGGTGACTGTGTGGAGTTTGCGCATTCTCTCTGTGTCTGCATGGGTTTCCTTGGGGTGCTCTGGTTTCCTCCCACAATTCAAAGATGTGCAGGTTAGGTGAATTGGCCATACTAAATTGCCCACAATGTTCAGGGATGTGCAGGTTAGGTGCATTAGTCAGGAGTAAATGTACTGTAGGGGAATGGGTTTAGGTGGGTTACTCTTCAGAGGGTCAGTATGGACTGGTCAGGCCATAGGGCCTGTTTCCACACTGTAGGGACTCTATGATTTTAAGTCCCCTTCCACCCCTTGCCGTGGGTGTTAGTGAAAATGATGCTGAGGGAGCATGAGATGGGTCTCACGGAAGAGATGATCTTGAAAAGGAAAATTAACTGAAACATCAAATAACTCATCTGCTCCAGCAGTCTGGTGCTGATTACCTTTGTGGTTAGGAGAAAGCACCAAAGAAAGCTATTTTGATGATGAAGCAAAACCCTGGCATATTTCTACAGAAATTTTACTCTTACTTCCAAAATGTGTGTTTGTTAAAAGGAGAACTGCAACAGAGATGATAATTGCTGATATGAAATTATTCTGTTTGGGACTGACACCTAAAGATGTCAAAGAAATGTCGAACAGACCGGACTGTGATCTCTTGTGGCCAAAACGCTATGAAGGGTTGATGATCCCCTGCTCAACTGCAAGCTGCTCCCTGATTATGTCTAAAATTGCAGACACATTTTATATTTACCCTTTGAAAAAGAGCAAGGATAGGTGTTTAAAAAGCCAGTTTTAACTCCACTGGAGTGGACTAGTGAGATTGAATGTTCTTGTGTGCACCAGCCTGGGTTAGAACATTAGCATGCTGTGCAAAGACTACAGTTGAAGCATGTTTCCCTCATTACCCTGTGCTCCAGGTAAAGATCCTCCTTAATTCTAACATGTTAAAATTGATAGAGGACAAGAAAGGACTCTTGCTCACACAAATGTAGGAATTAAATCATGGTAAATAAGCATCAAAATTACCAAACATCAACCAAGCTACAAATTTAAGGATCATGAAGCTGACTATTCACCCACAACATCAACCCCAACAGTAACCTCCAATGCAAGGACTAAATTGTATCATTATCCATTCTTCACAAACAATTCAGAGATTGATTGGTATATGGTTTTTAAAAAAATCCCTTTGGACACACCTCTTACTTTTAATCTACATGTCTGTATGTTATGTTATTAATTCCTTTTGTGTCTAGTAATTAGCAAACTCACTCTTTGTTGATTGAAGAATGCCTGGTTAATGTGGATCAATTTGTAAAGCACAAATTGACTTTGTTTGAAAGAATTCCACAAGGGAAGGGATCCTTTTTAAAATTAACTTTCTTACAAACAACAGAGTGGGTTGGTGAATAAATGAAGGAAACCAGTTCATTCTTCCTCACCCAGGGGGCTGTACAGTTTGAAGTATCCCATCTGGATTTGTAACAAACTGGGAAACCTCACCAAAGGTTTGGTTGCGCATCACTGACTGAATGGTCCCAATTTTGGTGAAAAGTTTCATAGAATCAGAGAATGATACAACACAGAAGGAGACCATTCAGCCTGTCATGTCTATAATAACTACAAGTATATAAGTTAGCTCGCTGAGCTGGAAGATTTGTTTTCAGATGTTTCATCACCATGACTAGGTAACGTCATCAGTGAGAGTCTCTGGTGAAGTGCTGGTGGTATGTCCCACCTCTCTATTTATAGGTTTTGCTTTCTTAAGGTGGGTGATGTCATTTCCAATTTTTTTAAAGATAAGGTAGATAAGGTCTAAATCAATGTGTTTATTGATGGAGTTCTGGTTAGAATGCCATGCCTCTAAGAATTCCTGTGCATGTCCTTGTTTCGCATGTCCTCGGATGTGTGAGTTGTTCCACTTGAAGTCCTGTCCTTCTTTATCTGTATATATGTAAACTCGTGATAGTGGGTCATGTCTTTTGGTGACTAGTTGGTGTTCATGCGTCCTGGTGACAAGTTTCCTGCTTGTTTGTCCGATGTAACTCTCACTGATGACGTTACCTTGTCATAGTGACAAAACATCTGAAAACAAACCTTCCAGCTCAGCGAGCTAACTTATGTACTTACCATCAACCTTAACTGAAAATCTTCTCAAAAGTTGCTGTATTAATTATTATCATGTTAGCCAGGGGCTGCTCACACATAAAAACTGTAGCTTGTAAACTCAAGCAACCCAAGCCACAGCCATTGGCTTGGACTGGTTAGAACCGGTTCAGCTGAAAGGAAAAACGAGGGAAGTGACATAAGATGCATATCCTTATTTGCTGGAAGAATAGTGAGGTACGAGTAACAGTGAGCTTGGAGCCAGGGCCCATAATGAAAGGACACAGGCTCAGTAGATGAGCCAGAGCCAATGAAAGCAAAACACTACATTATGGGAAGATAAGGAAAAAGGATAAAAATGAAGCATGCCGTTCATGCAAGTGGCGAAAGCTCCAGAGATCAAACTTTGCAGAAGTAGAGTACTCTACATTCGAAGCATGGAGCCTACATTGTGGACTCGAGGGATTGACTGGCCAGCAGGATCCACCATTTTCAGGCATTAGCCTTTATATTCTGTGACTGTTTAGG
This sequence comes from Chiloscyllium plagiosum, assembly GCF_037043375.1. Classification (NCBI taxonomy): domain Eukaryota; kingdom Metazoa; phylum Chordata; class Chondrichthyes; order Orectolobiformes; family Hemiscylliidae; genus Chiloscyllium; species Chiloscyllium plagiosum. The sequence continues at coordinate 81,432,532 of NW_028270140.1, forward strand.
GAGCATCTGAGAAACCCAGTGGCCATACAATTAGATTTTAGTCTTGTATGAATTGCATGCTTTTTTAAATCTTTCCTTAACCAAATGGTACGAATTGTGTGTCTCTTTTAACTAAGCAATAAAATTGATTGTTAATTAATACAGATTTGACTCTCTTCCTCTTTGTGCCAAGTCAATAACTATTGTCAAGGGCAGTAACCAGGCAGCAATCCAATTCATCACAGACCCCCAAAATGTTACTTTTTATTTAGGTGAAATTCAATGTGGAAATGTGTAATGGGTTACACTCTGTTTGAAGATTGAAGAGGGACAATATAGGCTAAATGGGACAATTTATAAAAAGGCATTCAAGAAGAGGTCGAGTAATAAAAATTAAGGTAGAAGTAAGGAAATAAAAATCACAACGATTAGAAAACTCAAGGGGTCAAGCAACATCTGTGAGGGAAAGAGAGTGAGTTTTTCAGAGGGTTGCTGAGAAAAGGCTGAACATTTCTAACATTTTCTGTACTTTCTTCAAAATTCCAACAGCTGTAATATTTGGCTTATTTATTAGTCTCCTGAAAGAACTTCTTTGAAGGTTTTATGACAAGTTAACAGAGCAGTCAACGAAGAAACATTTGGAAGTTTTAAGTTATTTGTTGCTTTGTGTTAATGTTCATCAATTTCCCAGTAACTTTCAATAACAGTGCAAACATCCAAACACTTCCATAAACTCAACAGTGGTCAGTAGAAATTGGTCAGATGACATAAATCAGCAACTAAACTAAAATTAATTACTTATCCCTTCTGCTAGCTCCGGGGGGGTGACTGCTTCCTGCTGCTGATTGCATGTTTCTCTGGGTGAGGTTCAGAGACGGCATAATCTCAACTGTTGACCTCCAAGACACTGGCACTGGGGTTAAATCAAGGGAACAGTGCAGAGTCTGACTGATAATCTCTGTGGTCATATGAATCCAGAGGGAAAAGTGAGTGAAAAAATAGTGTGCGTGGAAATTAGTTTACTGGTTGCAGTGAATCTCCAATTTGAAGTATTAAAGATGAGTCATTATCTGTCCTGAAGAAGACTCGCTGGATTCAAAACATTGACTCTGCTGTCTCTCCACTAATGCTGCCAGACCTACTGAGTTTCTCCAGCAATTTCTGTTCTTATGTTGGATCATTATGCCTCATGCACCAGTTTTACTTTCTGTGAACATCTAGCCAGATGGGACCCTCTATGGCCTGCACTAGAGGCTTATGCATACAAAACAAACATTATTTTTCAAAAAGGGCAGCGGTCCATAATACCAAATTATTTTGTGGCCATTATCTTACCTTGATACATGTAGGAACACGGACAGAATAGTAAAGTTAAATATAGAGTCATTGAGTCATAGAGATGTACAGCAAGGAAACAGATCCTTTGGTCCACTCGTCCATGTTGACCAGATATCCTAAATTAATCTAGACCCATTTGCCGGCACTTGGTTCTTATTCCTCTAAACCAGCCATTCTCAACAGGGGCCATATAGCCCCCTTAGGGGCCCTTGCGTACTTGAAGCTGCACACAGACCGAAAATTGTGAGAAGAGGGTTATGGGGTTTATGGGGACCCTGGTAACTGAACCGATGAAATACCCCAGCAACAACCTTCATTGGAGTAAATAGTTTCCCTCCTATCTATAATATCTTTCCAACACACCGTTTGAATTTGGCACACTCAGTAAATTAATTGCTTAAGCTCCTCCCACACAGCCTCACTTCAGAGTCAGTCGCGAATCAGACTGCACTGGGTCAACGTATTCAATCAAAGGTTCTTGCATCCATTAATGCCATATTTCATTATCCGAAGATCAGCATGTCGTAGTAGGTTTTTTTTAAAAAACCCTAGTTCATTTGTTAATTATTTTCCTTGTAAGAAGTGCCTCATGATTATTTTATTTTCAGAAATAATTCTACCCATGAATTCCTTGGCAAAAAAAAAGTGTCAGCACTATTATGTCGAATACTTATCGTATGGTTTCATCGCAAAACCCATCTTTGCCCATGTGTTTGAACTGCATGACTACATTGTCAAATGAAAGCATGAGGCCAAGCAAATGGAAAAAAAACATTTGGATACCTCGCATCCGGATAAGAAGGAAAAAGCCTTACATTTCTTCAAAAACCTTGGAGGTAATTTTGAGAGAAGGGCAACACTGAAACAAATGTTTACTCAAACATCACAGAAATTAGAGACGGGTCTTGTTGCATCATACAAGATGAGTAAACTGATTGCTGAAACTGGAAGTTTGGTGAGTCGCTAATCCTGCCTTCAGTATCCATAATAACACCTGATGTCATGAATTTGAGTGCCAAAGAAGCAATTCAGGCAATTCCTTTGAGTAATTCCACAGTTGCCAGAAAAATCAATGAGATGGTATGGAACATTGAAGAGGGATTGGTCAGTTCATTACAATCCAAGAAATTCTCTTTACAATTCGACAAAACTACTTTACAAGATAACAACACTCTTCTCATGGCTTACTTGTGATTCTGGAACAGAAACAAACTAATGGAAGAGATGTTGGTTTCTAGGAGGAATAAAACTGATACTAAGGGACTGTCTATTTTTGAAGAAGTCAAATATTCCTTAAACGAGAACAATATTCCCATCGAGAATATAATTGTGTGTGCAACTGATGGTGGCTCTTCTATGGTTGGTTGATACAGAGGATTCATCGTCCACCTAAAACGAGTTGTATCTTCTGTCTTTACTATTCATTGTGTCATTCACAGGGAGCACCTAGTAGCTAAAAACTTAAGAGGATGTCTCAATCTTTTGCTTTCAGTTGTCATAAAGGCTGCAAACTTCATCAAATTCCATGCCCTTCAGGATTGTCTTTTCTGGCAGCTGTGTGAAGAAAATGATGAAGATGTCTGGACACTGCTGCTGCACACTTAGATGAGTATCAATGTTCAATGCTTTGTTACACTCTGGTACACCATAGTTTCCTTCATAGTGTTAAAGGTTTAGATAGAGAGGAATTTGTTAAGTGTGTACAAGAAAACTTTCTGATTCAGAATGTGGAAGTACCTACTAGAGAAGGTGCAAAACTTGACCTATTCTTGGGAAATAAGGCAGGACAGGTGACTGAGGTGTCAGTGGGGGAGCACTTTGGGGCCAGCGACCATAATTCTATTCGTTTTAAAATAGTGATGGAAAAGGATAGACCAGATCTAAAAGTTGAAGTTCTAAATTGGAGAAAGGTCAATTTTGACAGTGTTAGGCAAGATCTTTCAAAAACTGACTGGGGACAGATGTTCGCAGGGAAAGAGACAGCTGGAAAATGGGAAGCCTTGAGGAATGAGATAACGAGAATCTAGAGAAAGTATATTCCTGTCAGGGTGAAAGGAAAGGCTGGTAGGTATAGGGAATGCTGGATGACTAAAGAAATTGAGGGTTTGGTTAAGAAAAAGAAGGATGCATATGCAAGGTGTGGACAGGATAAATCGAGTGAATCCTTAGAAGAGTATAAAGGAAGTAGGAGTATACTTAAGAGGGAAATCAGGAGAGTAAAAAGGGGACATGAAATAGCTTTGGCAAATAGAGTTAAAAAGAATCCAAAGGATTTTTACAAATACATTAAGGACAAAGGGTAACTAGGAGAGAATAGGGCCCCTCAAAGATCAGCAAGGCAGCCTTTGTGTGGAGCCGCAAAAAACGGGGGAGATACTAAACGAGTATTTTGCAACAGTATTTACTGTGGAAAAGGATATGGAAGACATAGAATTTCGGGTAATAAATGGTGACACGTTGCAAAATGTCCATATTACAAAGGAGGAAGTGCTGGATATCTTGAAACACACAAAGGTGGATAAATCCCCAGGACCTAATCAGTTGTACCCTAGAACTGTGTTGGAAGCTAGAGAAGTGATTGCTGGGCCTCTTGCTGAGATATTTGTATCATCGGTAGTCACAGGTAAGGTGCCGGAAGAGTGGAGGTTGGCTAACGTGGTGCCACTGTTTAGGAAGGGCGATAAGGACAAGCCAGGGAACTATAGACCAGTGAGCCTGATGTTGGTGGTGGGCAAGTTGGAGGGAATCCTGAGGGACAGGATATGCATGTATTTGGAAAGGTAAGGACTGATTAGGGATAGTCAACATAGCTTTGTGCATGAGAAATCATGTCTCACAAATTTTATTGAGTTTTTTGAGGCAGTAATAAAGAGGATTGATGAGGGTAGAGCGGTAGATGTGATCTGTATGGACTTCAGTAAGGCATTCGACAAGATTCCCGATTGGAGACTGGTAAGCAAGGTTAGATCTCATGGTATACAGGGAGAACTAGCCATTTGTATACAGAACTGGCTTGAAGGTAGAAGACAGAGGGTGGTGGTGGAGGGTTGTTTTTCAGACTGGAGGCCTGAGAACAGTGGAGTGCCACAAGGATCGGTGCTGGGTCCTCTACTTTTTGTCATTTACATAAATGATTTGGATGTGAGCATAAGAGGTACAGTTAGTAAGTTTGCAGATGACACCAAAATTGGAGGTGTAGTGGACAGCGAAGAGGGTTACCTCAGATTACAACAGGATCTTGACCAGATGGGCCAATGGGCTGAGAAGTGGCAGATGGAGTTTAATTCAGATAAATGCGAGGTGCTGCATTTTGCGAAAGCTAATCTTAGCAGGACTTATACACTTAATGGTAAGGTCCTATGGAGTGTTGCTGAACAAAGAGACCTTGGAGTGCAGGTTCATAGCTCCTTGAAAGTGGAGTCACAGGTAAATAGAATAGTGAAGAAGGTGTTTGGTATGCTTTCTTTTATTGGTCAGAGCATTGAGTACAGGAGTTGGGAGGCTATGTTGCGGCTGTACAGGACATTGGTTAAGCCACTGTTAGAATATTGTATGCAATTCTGGTCTCCTTCCTATCAGAATGCTGTTGTGAAACTTGAAAGGGTTCAGAAAAGATTTACAAAGATGTTGCCAGGGTTGGAGGATTTGAGTTATAGGGAGAGGCTGAACAGGCTGGGGCTGTTTTCCCTGGAGCGTCTGAGGTTGAGGGGTGACCTTATAGAGTTTTACAAAATCATGAGGGGCATGGATAGGATAAATAGACAAAGTCTTTTCCCTGGGGTGGGGGAGTCCAGAACTAGAGGGCATAGGTTTAGGGTGAGAGGCGAAAGATATAAAAGAGATCTAAGGGGCAACTGTTTCACACAGAGGGTGGTACGTGTATGGAATGAGCTGCCAGAGGAAGTGGTGGAGGCTGGTACAATTGCAACATTTAAAAGGCATTTGGATGGGTATATGAATAGGAAGGGTTTGGAGGGACATGGGCCAAGTGCTGGCAAGTGGGACTAGATTGAGTTGGGATATCTGGTCGGCATGGACGGGTTGGACCGAAGGGTCTGTTTCCGTGCTGTACATCTCTATGACTCTATGACTCTATGTCTGACAAAGACCATGGAGAAAGATTCATTCATGCTAAGGCAGACATCTTTTATCTGGAGGTATCTTTCAGAAACTTAATTTGTTAACTAAGACCTTACAGGGCAAAAACAGTAACCTCATAGATTGTGCAGAGGCCATTGTTTCTTTCCTTAAGAAACTCGAAGTCTAATGGGACAATATGGGACATTGGGAATTTTTATAATTTCCAAACCTGAAGATGATCACAGAGGCACTAAAATACGATGACATTACTGCATGTGTAACATCTAAAGCAGGTACACAAGAATATGCAAGAAAGATTTAATGACCTGTTAAACCTCAGTATACTGGATTGAATTTTGAATCCATTTGAAGTACAACTCACCCAAGTTGAGGCAGAAATTCAAGACAGGTTGACTGATCTTCAGTCAGCTTCAAAAAGATTTTTGAATCAAGAGTGATCTGCAGAATAAATTTACAACACTGTGGGAAAAGCCCAAATTTTTTTATTGGCTTTCTCTCAACATATTTCCTTCCAGGAAAATCCAGGAACAGAATTGATATCGCAACAAGAGGCGACCTCCTACTACCATTGTCTAATTTGGAGCTTAATCCCATGAAACTTGCAGGAAAGCATCAAGATCAAAGATTGCATTAGGCCTGTTAGATGTTTAATTTCATACAGTCTTTTTAAAGTTTTGTCCAGTATGTTGGAATGTACAAGCTTTATTGGTGTTCAGTAATAGATGATTTTCTACCTGTTCGTGTTGTATCCCTATTTGAAAAGGAGGCCCTGGAACCTAAGAAGGGCTCCGAGGTGGGCTGTGGTTAAAAGCAGTTGAGAATCATTGTTCCAAACCCTTCCTATTCACAAACCCACCCAGATGCCTTTTCAATGTTGTAATTGTACCAGCATTCACCACTTCCTGTGGCAGCTCATTCCATGCACGCACCATCCTTTGTGTGAAAGATTTGCCCCTAAGGTCCCTTTTAAATTCTTCCCCTCTCACCCTAAACCTGTGCCCTCTAGTTCTGGACTCCCCTATCCCAAGGAAAATACCTTGTCTGTTTACCTTATTGATGTCCCTCATGATTTTATAAACCACTATAAGGCCACTACTCAGTCTCCAACACTCCAGTGAAAATAGCCCCAGCATATTCAACCTCTGCCTATAGCTCAAACCCTTCAACCCTAGCAACATTCTTGTAAATCTTTTCTGAACCCTTTCAAGTTTCACAACATCCCTCCAATAGGAATTAGACCAGAATTGCACGCAATATTCCAAAAGTGGCCCAACCAATGTCCTGCACAGTACCAACATGACCTCCCAAATCCTATACTCAGTGCTCTGACCAATAAAGGAAAGCATACCAAATGTAGAAAACTGCTGTCAACTAAATTGTCATTGTAGGGCAGAGGAGAAATAAGATCTTATGGTGTAACAGTAGTGCCCTTCCTATGAGGCTAAACATGTAACCAAAGAATATAGGAGCCGGAGTATGCCATTTGATGTCTCAAACCTGCTCTGACATTCAATATAATCAGGCTTGATCATTAAGCTCAATACGTTAATCCTGCCTCCCCCCACATCCCTTGATTCCTTTAGCCACAAAAGCTAGATCTACCTCCTTCTGGAAAACACATAATGATTTAGTCTCAACCACTTTTTGTGGTAGAGAATTCCATAGACTTATCACTCTCTGAGTGAAGAAATGTCTCCTCATCTCAGTCCCAAAAGTTTGCCCCCTATCATTAAACTGATGCCTGGCTTTGGACTCCCTAATCATAAAGAACATCCTTCCTGAATTTAACCTGTCTACTCTTGTTAGAATTTCATAGATTTCCATGAGACACCCCCTCCCCCATTCTTCTAAACTCCATGTACACAATCCTAAATGACTCAATCTCTCCTCACATCAGTCCTGCTATCTCAGGAATTAATTTGGTAAACCTTTGCTGCGCCCCCTCTAAAACAAGAACATCTTTCCTCAGATAAGGATACAAAAACTTCACACAATATTCCAGATGTTGCCATACCAATGCCCTGTCTAATTGCAGCATCACATCCTGTACTTGAATCCCTTTGCTCTGAAGGCAACATATAGTTTGCCTTCTTTACTTCCGGATGTAACTGTCTTTTAGACTGGTGTATGAGGGCACCCAGGTTTCATTGAACATTCCCCTCTCTCAATTTATAGCCATCCAAATAATAATCTGTCTTCCTATTTTTGCTGCCTAAATGAATAGCATCACATTTATTCACATTATACTACATCTGCTCATTGCATTTGTCCACTCACTCAGCCTTTCCAAATCACATTGCAACATCTCAGCATCCTCCTCACAGCTCACCCTTCCACCAACTTTGTGACATTTGAAAATTTTGAGATTTTACATTTAGATCTCTCATCTTATTTTATTAACATATATTGTGAATAGTTGGGGTCCTAGCATCTAGTCCTGGTATCCATTAATTGTTGCCTGTCATTCAGAAAAAGACTCATTTATTCCTACCCTTTGTTTCCTGTCTATTGTCTGATTTTCTATCCATCTCAATACACTAGCCCCAGTTGCATTCACATTAATTTTACACATTAATCTTTGATGTGGGATTTGTCGAAAACCTTTTGAAAGTCCAAATAAACCACATCCACTGGCTCCCCTGATCAACTCTACTAGCTTCAGCATCAAAGAATTCCAGTTGATTTATCAAGCATGCTTTCCCTTTTGTAAATCCATGCTTACAGTATCAGATTCCACTATTATTTTCTAAATATTTGATCATGGATTCTTGTATCTTCCCCACTACCAATGTCAGACTCAGATCTCTAATTCCCTGGTTCCTCTTTACCTCACTTTTTTAATAGAGGGGCTACATCAACTACCCTCCAATCTGTACGAACTGTTCCAGAGACTAAAGAATCTTGGAAAATGGCCACCAATGCAACCACTATTTCAAGGGTTATTTCCTTAAGTATTCTGGGATGTAGATTATTAGGCCCTGGGATTTATCAGCTTTCAATCTCATCAATATCTCCAACACCATTTCTACTAATGCAGATTTGCTTCACTTCCTCCCTCTCACTAATCCCTGTGCTCTCCATTATTTTTGGTACATTATTCATATCCTTCTTTGTGAAGACTTTGTGCAAAGTGTGAATTTAGTTTGTCAGCCATTTCTTTGTTCCCCATGATGAATTCTCTCTTTTCTGACTGTAAGGGACCTATATTAGTTGTCACTAATCTTTTCCCTTTACGTACGGAAAGAAACTTTTACAGTCAGTTCTCCCGTTCCTCACAAGCTTAATCTCATACTCTATTTTCCTTTTTTAATCAATCCCTTGGTCGTCCTTTGCCACCTTCTAAACTGTTCCCACTCTTCAAGTTTGTTTTTATTGCCAATTTGTATGTCTACTTTCTGCATCTATTGGTTTGATTTGATTTAGTATTGTCACATGTACTGAGATACAATGATAAGTATTCTTTTGTGTGCTGTCCAACACATTAAAGTACATCAGGGTAATAGAATAAAATATAGAATGTAGTATTACAGCTACAGAGAAGGTGCAGAGAAAGATCAGCTCTAATATGTGAGGGGTCTGATCTAAATCTGATAACACTAAGACTATCTTTAACTTCCCTCATAAACCATGGTTTGGCCACTGTTCTCTTTGCACTCTTACACCAGACAGGAATAAACAATTTTTGTAGATCACCCATTCACTGTTTGAATGTTTACCATTACCTATCCATTGTCATACTTTTCAGTAACATTTCTTAATGCATCATAGCCAACTCACACCTGCCTCATCATCATAGTTTCATTTACTGAGATTCATCCCACTAGTCTCACAATCAAGCAGCTCACTCTCCATCTTAATGAAAAATTTTATCTTGGTATGATTGCTCATCCCAAAGGAATCACTCACAACTCTACCAATTATTCTTTACTCACTGCATAATACCCTGTCTAAAATGGCCTGTTCTCTAGTTGGTTTCTCGACATATTAGCCCAGAAAACCATTCCGTTTACACTCTAGGGATTTCTCCTTTATGGTATTGTGGTTTGATTCACAATAGGTGATTTGATTCACCTAATCAAAATGCAGATTAAAGTCACCCATAATTATCGATATTCCTTTGCCACTTGCATCTCTGATTTCCTGTTTAATGCCATTCCTAACATCACCACTACAGTTTGGTGGTCTGCCCACTAATGTATTTTGACTCTTAGTATTTTTCCATTCTATCCATTCAGACTCTACATTGTCTGAGGTAATATCTTTTCTCAATATTGTATTTCTATCCTCTTTAACTAGCAATGCATCTCCACTGCCTTTTCCTTTGTCTGTCCTTCATAAATACTGAATGCCCTGGATGTTTGATTCCCATCCCAGGTCACCCTACAGCCACGTCTCCATAATACTAACCAACTGTTAAAATTTATTTCTGTCATTAATTCATCCACTTTATGTTGAATGCTCTTGTGTGTTCAGCCACAAAGCCTTAAGGCTTGTCTTTTTAATGATCCTTGATCCATTCCCATTATTTATTTTACTACGGCCTTGTTTAATTCTGGCCTTGGCCTATAACTTCTCTTATTCCCTTTTTTGTCTTTTGTTCTTGTCCTTGATTCTCTTTCCCCTGACTCTTTGTATAGGTTCCCATCCCCCTTCCAATTTGGCTTAAACCTTCCCCATCCATTTTTGCAGAAGGGCATCAATCCTGATCCTACCTCAGTATAACTTGTCCAGTTTGTGTTGGTCCCATCTCCCTAGAACCGGTACCAATGCTCCAGGAATTTGAAACCTTACCCCTTCACATTGTGTCTTCAGCCACGTTTTTGTCTAATATATCCAACTATTTCTACTCTAACTAGCATGTGATGCTAGTAGTAATCCTGAGATCACTATCTTTGAGGTCTTTTGCAGCTTGCTTCCTAATGTTCTATATTCTGGTTTTAGGACCTTGTCCCTTTTTTTTAACCTATGTCATTGGTCCCAATGTGTACATGACCGCTGGCTATTCACCCTTCCCATCCAGGATGCCATGCAGTTGCTCTGAGACATCCTTCACCCTAACACCAGGGAGGCAACATAAACCTCACAAGTTCCATCTGTCCTGCAGGTATGTTATAATATGTGTGGACAAGCTGGTTACATTTATTGTTCCACACAGCGTAGAAGGCATTCAAAACTAATAAAAATACCAATGGACTAAAGATTGCAGCCTTTCCAAGGAAGTTTCTGCTGTAAATTAAGCAGGAATGTGATAGAAGGCCAAAATTAGACCAATCAACTTAAATTTGTGTCCTCTAGTTAACTTTGGTAATCATTTTTATAGCAAAACGAATCATGGTCTTATCTCTCTCAGGCTCATATTAACTTTCATTGCTCTTGGGCAAACATTTCAGTTTTTCAAGTAGTTCTACATTGAATTTTAACACAATACACCAGCTTTGGCCTAACCAGTGTTTTGTAATTTTGACATAACTTCCTTCCTTTTGTACTCTGATCCTCTATTAATAAAGCCGAGGATCCATATGCTTTTTCAACACCCCTCTAAACTTGGCATGTCACCTTCAATGATTTGTGTACATACCAGGTGTCTCTGTTCCTGAAGCTCTATAAAATTGTATAATTTACTTCATATTGCTTCTCTTCATTCTTCCTGTGTTAAATTTAATCCGCCATGTGTCTGGCCATTTCACCAGTCTGCTGTATCCTCCTGTTAGCAATCACCCTACTATTTCACATTTCTCAGTTGCAGCCTTTGTAATTATGCCCCGTACACTCAAGTCCATGTATTAAAGCTGTCAAAAACAGAAGTAGTCCTCATACGGAACCATCACTGTGTCCTTTCCTCAAGTTATAAAAAAACACCCTTACTGCATTTGTTCAGCCCTAACGTCCCTATCATTTCAATTAATCAGGGTTAGACCTCAACAGTGCTGTCCTCACAAGAAAGTTTCCGAGTACAACAGGGGAAAGTTTAAATTAATTTAGCTGAATGATGGACATCAAGATGAAACATTTGAGTGGAGAATTAGCTGAGAAAGATAAAGAATACAGCAGGGATGAATAGTTATTTTAACTCGAGGAAGTTTTGAGAGAAGTTTCTCAGGAGTCAGTATCAAGACAGCTGCATTTTTTTACTAGCTGTTAATTACAATGAACAGGCCATCCTGCCTTGAATTGCACCCCATGTCCCAGAACATGAAACAATCTTTTCTGTTCTATTTCTCTACCTGCATTTTAATCTGTTTTATCTTAGAATTCTTGTCATCACTAATATTTGACATTACAAGTAATCCAAATACATTGCTCATTATTTGCTTATGGGATGTAGAATATTGCTGGCTGGGACACCATTTATTGTTTAGAGAACAATTAAGAGTCAACTATAATGTTGTTGACTTGGAGTCACATGTAGAACTGATGACAAAAGGCTGGAAGGTTTCCTTTTCCAAACAGCATTTTATGACAATGAATTATGATCACAAGCTTTGTATTCCAGAATTTTATCGATTTCAAATTTCACCATCAGCTTTCGTGGAATTGAGTTGATGTCCCCAGAAGAGTCATATCAGATTCAAAAACTTAATTCTGTTTCTCCCTCCACAGATGCTATTAGACCTTGTTTAAGTTCTCCAGCCTTTTATCCACAGAACATTGGCCTGGATTTATGGATTACCTGTCCAGTCACATTACTCTGTTTCATTGGCTCCCCAAATTATTGCCATAGTTTGATCACCCGAAATTCTTACTGGTAAGACCTCATAAAAAGATCAGAAGCTTTTTTTCTTTCCTAACTCAACAATTCACATAAACTACAACTTCTGGTTGTTTCCCCTCACCTTTACAAAATAGCCGGTGCCCTCTCAGTGATGTCCTTTACCCGAGTATTAGGAAGCTGCCAGAGAATGTGGGATTCATGGCCGTAGTTCTAGAAATGCCTGCCTGATGCCTAGTTATTGATTTGCTTGCAATCATCTAATTTGTACCCTCTGCATTGCCCTTCTAAACAGTCATTTGTACCACAGTGCTGTAGACATAATCTAAGCTGTGCTGCACTGATACATGCAACACTGAAAACTAGTTGAAGTGTCTTTCAGTCTAACGGTGACTATGAAACCATTTATTGATTGTCATAAAAGCTTATCTAGTTCACTAATTTCCACCAGAGAAGGAAACCTGCCATTCTTATCTGATCTTACCTACCTGTGACTCTTGACTGCCCACTGAATGTGGTTGACTCTTAACTGTCCACTGAAATGCCACTCAGTTGTATCAAATGGCTAAAATGTCTCAAGGGTGAAACCAGACTGCTCACCTAACACTGATGTACATAATGGAAGCAACAATGGCAAACAAAACCTGTCAACCCTCCTGTATTCTCCTTGCTAACATCTGACAGGGCAAATGTTAAACTTGGGAGAGCTGTCTCACAGAGTACTCAAGCAACTGCCTGACATAATCATACTCACAGAATTATATCTCACACACAGTCCCAGAAAACACCATTAGCATATGTCCTGTGCCATCAGAAATGGTGGCATAATTCAGTCAGAACAGAGTTGCTCTGTGAGTGTTCAACATTTTTGCTGGACCCCAAGACATCAGGTCAAAGATTGGCAAAGATACCTCCTGCTGATTACTGTGCACTGCATCATGCGTTGGTTGACGAATCAGCACTCCCCTGTGTTAAGCAGCCCTTGGAGGAAGCACTAAGGATGGCAAAGGTACTCTGTGTGGACAATTTCAATGTCCATCACCAGAAGTGGCTTCATAGCATCACAACTGACTGAGCTGGTCAAGTTTTAAAGGACATAGCTGTCAAACCGGAGGAGGAGTGGTGAAGGAACCAACGTGAGGGAAAGATCCTTGACATCATTCTCATCAAACAGCCTTTGCAAATGCATCTGCCCAAGACAGTATCAGTGAGAGAGACCACTGCATAGCCCTGATGGTGACAAAGTTCCATCTTCGCTTTAAAGATACCCTCTCCACTGCATTGTGTGGCACTACAGCTGTACGATTTCAAACAGATCCAGGCAACTCAAGACTGGGCACTGTGAAGATGGTGTTCCAAACCTCTGCCCCCAAGTTAAACTGTTCCAGTACAGCTACAACACCAACATCCACCCAGCAATGCAGAAAATTGCCTAGCTATGTCCTGTACACAAAATTTAGGACAAATCTAACCTGGTCAATTCCCACCCCATCAGTCTATGCTCGATCATCAATAAAGTGATGGAAGGAGTGCTCAACAGTGCTATTAAGCAGCACCTGCTCAGCAATAACCTGTTCAGTGACACCCAGTTTAAATTCTGCCAGGGCCACTCAGCTCCTGACCTTATTATAGCTTCGGTTTGAACATGGACAAAGGAGCTGAATTCCAGTCGGGAAATGACTTATCTTTCAGTCGTCTGTTCTTCGCTTAATTAATTATGCAGTTGGGGCACTGTGCACCACTGTCTGTGAAATGCAGGCAGGATACTTACTACATCTAAAGACCAGTTGCATGCCACTTTGGATGGTGCAAGTCTGGCACCTGCCCTCATGCTGTTATTTTTGACCACTATCACTGAGGACATGGAGCAAAGGAATAGAAAGCTTCGTCCCTGCTTACACCAGCCTCACAGACAGGATCCTCTCAGGTGGATGATGTGTGGAAAAGGCGGCTGTTATATTTCTTGTGGAGAATGCCACACCTCCAGACACAGCTTGCTGTGAATTGCAGCCCAGTTCATTGTCAGTGAAGTGAGATCTCCAAGTAGGAAGAAGGTTAATGACCTTCTGTACTCCACAGGGACAGGTGCTGCTAAGTTCCCTCTGCTACATCACATTCACAGGGCCACCATTCACTCTAATTCTGCCATTGCACATGCATCTCACCAAGATTCATGTATGCCAACACTCAATATGGAATGCTGCATGTCCATTCACTGGCTTTCATCCAAGTTATCCTCCCAAACTATTAACACTTACTGTCCTTTCCAACTTCCTCCTTGGTCACTAGGGATACCTCAGTACCTCTCCTGCTCCTGCATCACCACCAACCGCTGTTCCATCCGCTTCTTTTGTCTCATTACAGAACATGTTGGCTCACAACTGATGTCTCCACAGCATCGTGAGTGACTTAATTGAAATCACCAGGCAGTTTATACTTGATCTGCAGGACTGAATGTGACCCAACCTCCCAGACTTTGGTATGACTAAGGTTTTGACTCTTGATGGCCTTTGAAGCACATGCAGTGTGTTTGCTGTGTAAACTAACGGCACATGCTGCAGTTGTGATGTTGCTGTAGCACGATGCTGCACAGAGCCCTATCCATACCCTTGACTGTTCAGTGTTCCCCACTGCCACAAACTGCCTGCCATCCTCTCTGCACTAACAAGCAAAGAAAGCCACAGAGATTGGCAGCCTGTAACCGAGTGTGGAAATCTATGTGCTAAGAAAGCAATTTGAGTCAAACTGATGAAATCAGCAAGCGTGCACTAAGAACGCAATGTCAAGTAAACAGAAACTAGCATTTTCTATGTTATCACAAAGTGAGCAAGTGCTAAGAAAGAAGCTGAGCTATAAAATGCATCCTGTGTCGATGATTGAAATGCATGTGACTCTGTGTACAAAGCTATCAGGCAAAAACATATAAGTTATAACAGTTACTGGCCTCCAAAGTAAAGTGTTGCAGAGCTGAAATATTGTGAGAGTTGGTCCAAGGACAGGCACATGGTGAGGCTGGTGGTTTTGCTGCTGCTAATATAACAAATAGTCAAGGAAGATGGTGGCCATGGCTATGCAAGGATATTCTAGTGAAGAAGCAGCTGCATGATGGCTGGGACTAGCATTCAGGTATTTGTCTGACTTACTTGTCAGGAGTTAGCACTGTCCAGTTTCTCACGGAGGGAGAGGAGAATTGGGAGAATGGTAAGATGGGGCTTTAATGAGATGCATAGATAGTAAACGTTTAATTAACTGACACCATTAAAAAGGACCAGGAGTGTATCAGTTGATCAAATATTCTGGTTGATCATGAGGCCCACATTCTCAATGTAAAAACACACACTAGGTAATAGAAACATAATGCAGGGAGCATACACATCACTGTTATACATTTTTTAACAGCAGAATTCACTGAACTAATAATGCAACTTTGTCTTAAATAAAACTTGCCAGCAGACAGCTTTCTCACTTGCACCATCACTGACTACTTGTAATTAATGGAGATTGCAACAATGCAGTAAAACTCTGATATTTGAGGCATCTCACTTTTGCCAGAATATCGTAAGTGCCAGTTCCTAAGGTGCCAGTTAAAACAAAGTTTGCTGTAAATGAGTATCAGGTAGTTGTGTAAATAAGGCAGTTGCCACTCTGTGGTGAGATTCTGAATTCACCATTTGAGGCAAAAATCACAAAGGTTTTTCTCAATGTTATGATTCTGATATTTTAACTCTATCTGTATTTTGCACCTTCCGCACCATTGCTCATACCACTCTAGGGAAGGGAAAATTCTGTGCTTCCTGATCTGTGCAATGGCAACTTTCACATCCAGTTGAAAATCCCAGGAGAGGCATGAACTCGCAAGAGAGCCGATATAGAATGATCCAATCAGCATTCACCCACATTTCTTTCAGATTGACCTGAATTTGGGTAGCACCTATCAAAACATTTAATGTTTATCTGGAGAGACTCTAAATATCTACCAACATCAGTAAAAGCTGTCCTTTTATTAGCTAAGATTGTCATTTTATTTAATAACCCTTTCTTCCTTCCCTGTCTTCCTTGAACATATTGCAGCTATATCGTACTAGGGTCACAAACTGAAGCCAAGGTTTTGCAATTCACACAGCCTCATAACCGTCCAATTATTTACTGCATCTATTCTTTCAACTTTACTTCTATCGTTTTACATATTCTCATATAGATTTCAACACTCATGTATAAATCACTTCTCCTTCTGTTTCTTCAAATTTCTTTCACTATAATTCTCCTTGACTGTCCATAAGTCATCATTCTCCATACCCCACCCGTGAAACACATTCAGTTTTTTACTTATTCAGCCTCAACGAATTTTAGCTTCATAGCATCATACTACTGATGTCAGGTTAGGTTTTGTTTACAAAATGCTGAGTGGCACACAATGTCATTCAGTGTGTTGATTAGAACAGTGGTTTGGGATACCAAATGGAGCAACTATCAAAATTGTGTACTCTTACATGAACTTTAAGAAAAGGGAGTAAATGAGCAAACTGAGCAGTGCAATGCCTAAAAACTTAAATGTTCTTTATTTAGTAAATGACTTAGCTAACCGACATTTTGGCTTCTGTGTACATCCACAGCAAGAGTAAGGGATTTTCACTGAATATGTTCAATTGGTCAGTTATACTTGAGATACAGGACTGCACGAAAGTATTTTCCATCTCTCTTTGGAGAGGTAAATCTAGAATAGTCTGAGTCAGAGGCTATGCAACCCCATCTTGAGTTATGGATGCATGAAGCATTGTTGGAGCAAAAGCTTGTGTTAGATTAGTCAGAATGGTTTTCTTCAGCACTGTAAGTTTCTATTAAGGGAGGTGGGTATATATACATATATGCATTGTTTTATATGAGGATCAATAAGACATTGGTATATTCTACTGAAATCTGTATTCTGTACACATGAATGTTTCATGTAAAACAATTCATTTCATTACTTTACAATTGAGCATGTGGCACTAGAGTGCTTTTCATTCCACTTGCTGAAAAAACAGAAGCAAATATATGGTGACATCTACATGATCATAGTATTCATTACACTACAAGAGACTTATTGTTTTGCTCCCTGGGTAATGCAATCACTGAACGAGATACTGAGCTGTAAAGATTCTCTGAAGGGCATACGAGCTCTTGAGAGGTTGTCTCACAACACCAAATCTGAGTGAATATATTGTGTAGGCATACAAATTTGAAACAATTATCACTTTGACGCTTTTCCCTTCAACGATTTTTCCTATTTTTTTTGTTGACATAGAGACCTCTGTATGCCCACTTGAAGTCATGGTGTAAAACTGATCTTGTTTTTCAAGCATTCACAGGATGCTCTTCCCTGATTGCTCATGAGAAGTAAGAGGTTGAACTGTCTTCTTGAAACATAGTAGTGTGTGCAGATAAATTCAAAATTAGGAGGAATGCCAAACACCACCACCTGCAAGATCCTCTCCAAGCCACTCACCATCCTGACTTGGAAATATCTTGCTGTTTCTTCAATGTTGCTGAGTCAAAGTCTTGGAACTCCCTCCCAAAAGGCATTGTGGGTGTATCTGCAACAAACGAACAGCAGTGGTTCAAGAAGGCAACTCATCACCAACATCTCAAAAGCAACTAGGAGTGGGCAATAAATTCTGGCCCGAACATAAAGAAAGGAAGATTGTCACGACTGTCAATAAGCCTCAGTCAAATCAGAGAGGAGTAACCTTCACTCAAGAGGTGCCAGCACATAAATTATTGGCAGCCTCCAATACCGAGGAAGCCCCTTGGTCAGCAATTCAGGACAGTGACAGTTAGGATGCTTTCCACATAAGAAGTGAGGAGCTGAATGTTAGATGGCCCAGTGCCCACTTTGAGTCTTTTTGCCCTATTGGGGGCTGCTTTCCCTGTGGAATGAGAGAGAGGTAGGATCAAGAGAGGGATGAAAGCGGGTGGCACACTGTAAGTTTTGGTATAGTTGGGGAGTGAGTGTGTGTCTAGGCCGTGTTGAGGGTATGTACAGGGTGGGGGTGGGGGAGTGTTTGTGGGGAGAGGTGCTGGGGGTAGGAAGACAGATAGACCTTCAGGGGCCTGCCTGCATGACTCCTTCTATCTGCCATGTCTGAGGGCAATTGTTAGGACTACTCTAGACTGATAGTGCCTGTCTAATGCATAATAGGCATGGGCATAAAGTATGCTGATGAATTCTGGAGTATTTGCTAATATCTGCTGTTCTGGGTAAAATTGAGCCAGGATTGAATGTGAGGCAAACCATAAGGCTGGGGTAGGTAGTTAATGGACTGAATACTCTCTCGATCTCATGGCAAAAATCTCTACATAAAATCTTGATGCAACTTGGACATAGCCACAAAAACGTTAGATTCTGCCCAATGTTTCCAATTGACTCTCAATCACAGCAACTTCGGACAATTCCCATTTTTTATACCTTTCTAAGTGTGAACTGCTACATCAATGCTGCATCACACCAACTTTAACATAAAGAAGCAAGAAGTGTTGATTTATCAGAGCAACAATGCAAAAAGGGTTTGAAGCTGCAGAGCTGTTGCGATTTTTGAGCCAAATAATGAAACTATTTTGGACAAATCTCACTACCAATGAAGAGGTGCTAACAAAATCAGGGGTCAAAGGCATGATGGCTGATCAAGTTTCGGAAAAGATAGTTTGAATTTGTTGTGCTCGCAGTAAGACTGTCTGATTTAGCAAGTTTGTAATTGACAGGACTGATTGATGATGAAGAGGATTACCATGGAAAATGAACAACCTTTCTGAAAGGTCTTGCAAACTGGAGGAAAGCACTGTCAATGAAAATCATCCATGACTCTAGGTCAAGATCAAAATTGAAATCCATTGTCACCAATCCCCTCTTGAGAACCTGAAGAGAGTGAAGAGTGAACACAAGGCTCGCCTAGTCCATGACTGCAGTAATAATTACTGGACCCTTTAGCTGAAGTGAAGTTTGAGTCCATTATTATAAACAGTTGTAAAGAGTATGATGACAGAGGAGAAAATGCTGTTGTTCATATATGTTGCTGGCAGAATAAAGTAAAAGTAGTAATAACAGGCATCTGTTAGAAACATGCTCCTTTCCTATTTTCCAACTGCAACAATGAAATACTCCAAACAAGAAAATAAATGAAAACCATGAAATATTTTGAGTATGATGATTCCCACTCTGCAGGACCAAATCAACTACATCCTTGTACGAGCACATGTAGCAGATCAGTTCAGTAAATTAGGATCTTGGAATGAATGCAATTGATAGAAATTTGTGGTCAAGAGTCCTTACCACCAGCACGTGGCATCTTTTTAGACAACCTAAGCTGAAGTGATAACAGGAAAAGTGCATTAATGGATTTGGTTTTTGGATTTTGCTTTGTTCATATGGCATGATTACTTTACCAATGAGTGATAGTGGAACAGTAATGTCAAGGCAGTGCATGTTGTTCAATAATTCTGTAATTATTCTGGAATGTGATTTAGTTCATTAACCTTTTCACCTATTAGTGGCAATGATACAGAAGTGGTCTATGCAGGACTAATTTGCAGATGTTGTGCAGTTGACTGAATGTTGTTTCCTTTTCCTGTTAATTAATGATAATTAATTTGTAATTCCTGTTGCAATCCAGTAAACACTTCTGTCCTTCGTTCAGTGAATCTTGCACAATTCTGAAATGTTATTAATTCATGCTTCCTTTACCAAAAATTGAAAATACGGCAGAGCAAATGAGTGATTTCTAAAGGAAAATTTGTTTGATGTAAATTCAGATTACCTCAGATTTAATTTAGATCCAAAATTATCTCAGTTCAAGTGTCCAAATCCATATATGTTTCTTGTAAAATAATTCTGTAATCAACTTAATAAAATGTAAGAGCAAAAACATAAAGCTAATGGCATAGGGTAAATAAGGTTAAAGAGTTAATTGCATAGCTCAAAGATTGGTTTGGGTGAAATAGGTTTCAATGTTTGCAAAACTGACAGCAGTACTGGAGAAAGAAGTTCATTGTAGGAACTAATATGATCCGCTATTTCATATGTTAGCCAACATAACATACTACAGAGACTCAGCTTTTTATTTAATTGAGACAGGTATCAGTTAGTTTGTTAACAACTAACCATGTACACTGGGTATATATATATAGTCCGGGTACTATGCTGATTTAGATTACTATGATATTATATAGATAGATCACTGGCTAATTAACTGACTGATTAGCTAGCTCTGAAAGATAGATTGCTAACTTGTAGAAGTTTGTAAAATCATGAGGGGCATAGATAAGGTGAACAGCAAAGGTCTTTTCCCTAGGGATGGGGATTCAAAACCAGAGGGCAAAATTCTAAGGTGAGAGGAAAAAGATTGAAAAGGGAGAGCTCATGCAGAGGGTGGCTCCCCATGTGGAGTGAACTGCCAGAGGATGTGGTAGATGCAGGTACAGTTACAACATTTCAGAGACATTTGGACAGGTACATGAATAGGAAAGGTTTAGAGGGATACAGACCAAACATAGGCAAATGGGACTAATTTAGTTTGGGACACTTGGTCAAAATGGATGAGTTAGACCAAAGAGTCTTTTTTTTTCCGTGCTGTATGACTCTATAACTCAATGGATGAACAGAGAATAAGGTGGAGACCTCACATTGTGCACCATCACACCACGATATAACCTAGCTTTCTTAAATGTACAGGATAGGTGGATTAGCCATGTTAAATTGTCCATAATGTCCAGGGTTGTACAAGCTAAATAGATGGTAAATGTAGGGAAAGGATGGCTGGTTGGGTCTGGATGGAATGCTGTTCAGTGAATTGGTGTAGACCTGATGGGCTGAATAGCTTCTTTCTGCATTGTCATGATTCTATGATTCTATGTAAAGTACTTTTCTGGAATCTGTGCAATAATACATAGGAACATGCTTTGCTTGAACCTCTCTGAAACCAATGCCCTGAATATTGGAATTCACCTCAGTGGCACATTTTTTCATGTAGTTAATGGGGCTTAAAATTGGTAAATTATCCTGTGCATAGTTTACTTTATGAATCATCTTAAATTTCATGTCTACTTAAGTGCCAGATGCTGTAATGTGGTGTTAAGAGGAAAATGGTCAGGAAGTTAACCAGAGCACTTGCTATTCCAGACCACCTTTTCCTCTACAGCAGCTTTGAATAATAATTAGGATCGAGGCAAGATGATTGGTTCAAGGAAAATGATCCATGTGTCTGATTGTTGTGGAAGGCTAATAGCACTTGCCCATTCATCAAAAATTGTATATGTTAATTAGGAGTTGCAAAATCGATTGGCAGAGACACAAGTAAGCTATTTGACTGTTGGTAAGACACCTTCAGAAAAGGGTTGAAAAGATGACACATTGCCAAATTTCTGCACGAGCCAGAGGATAGCACTTGTCAGGAAGATACTTACAAAGAGGCCATTTGGAACACTTAAATGGTGAATTAATGACCATTTACCATCCCCTTATCACTGGTATTTTGCTCGCAGATAGATGTGCATATGCTATATGGTAAGGCAGATCCCTGATAGTTGTTGTGGGCTAGGAATTCCCTCACATTAGGGCATGTATTGTACTGTCTGGCCCTGTGTGTTCCTCTTTCCTGACCTCATTGCCATCACACAGGCCAGCCTGCCCCCAAAACTTTTGACTCCCTTGTAGATCAAAAATCTGTCTAACATATTTACGACTACAATCAATGACCCAAACTCCACTGTTTGGAGAATTTCAATTGCTTTTGTAATAGAACAGAATTTCAAAGACGAACAACCATCTGAGAATAAATTCCTCCTGTCTTAAATGAGATACTACTGTGCCCCCTCTGTACCAAATTTGGGATTTTGTTGCTCCAGAAGTGAGTGGTACCAAGACTATGAAAGAAAACCATACTACAGTAAAGGAAGTATCGTAGAACCCCTACAGCACAGAAAGAGGCCATTCAGCCCATCGAGTCCACAGTGCCCCTCCGAAGAGTGTTCTCACCTTATCCCTGTCACCCTGCACTTCCCATGGCTAATCCACCTCGCCTGCACATCCCTGGATACGATGTGCCAATCTACCTAACTTGCATATCTTTGGATTGTGAGAGGAAGCCAGAGCACCCAGAGGAAACCCACACTGATACAGGAAGAACATGCAACCTTCACACAGACAGTCACTCAAGGATGAAGTCAAACCTGGGTCTCTGGTGCTGTGAAGCAGCAGTGCTGACCACTGAGCCACCATGCCTCACAGTAAGCATAGGATCTAAAATGTGATTGATTTGACATCATGCATTAAGTTTCATGGCAGATGGGAGGTACAATGATAACCCGATATTGCAGCATGAGTGCACACTTACATTCAACTCACCCTATGATACAGAGCAGCTCTTTTCTTGTTGTTAACAGACTTGCTCAGGAATCTTCAGAGGTTTTTTTCAGACCCTTTTTTTTCACACATCTGATGGCTTGTTGTGCTAAGTAGATGCTAATGTGTTTTGCATATGTTGCTTATAATTTGTTTGTTAATGTGTGAATGCCACTGAGTTTATCTTTGCAGTACCACTAGAATTTCATACAGGAGTCTGTCATTCAAGGACATACCAAGGCAATCAAGTAGCTGGCAGCTTATAAAATGAATCACTTTTGGGCTGTTGATCATTAAAGCTGTCTAATAGTTTTATAGTTTCAAGCTGCAGTGTATTATATTCTTACTGACAGAAACAGAGATATGTTGAATATTTTATTAGAATATTATATAGCCTTATTACAGGCGAAGATTAAAACTCAGCTAGTTTATAAAAGACCCAAATACACAATAAGTACAGACCCCATTAGCAATTCTAGTTTTAAAGAAAGCAAATTTGTAAACTTAAATATCACTTCATGTCAACATTAGGAACAGCACAATAGATAAACAATAGAAATGACTGGAGAACCTCAGCAGATCTGGCCACAATGGAGAGACAACAGTCTTTTGTCTGAGCAAGAGTCATAAAGTACTTCAAGCATTAACTCTGTTTCTTTGATCATGAATACTGCCAGACCTGCTGAGTTTCTCCTGCAATTTCCATTTTTATTTCAGATCTCCAGGCACTGAAGTACTTTGTTTTTTGTAATTGACAAGTGTACACTTTTCCAACCAATGTTCATGTGGGGATTAGAAAACTGATATTTGCATGAAAAGAGTTGACTAACAAAAATCAACTTAAATTGGTCCAAATCCACATGATGGACTGAGTAGACTCCAAGTGAAGTTTCGAAGATTCAGATTAGTTTAGGAGATTGATGAAACGTAAATGAGATGATGAGAATCCAGAGACAGTATATTCCTGTTAGGGTGAGAGGAAAGGCTGGTACATGTAGGGAATACTGGATGACTAAAGAAACTGAGGGCTTGGTTAAGAAAAAGAAGAGCGCACATGTCAGGTATAGACAGGACAGATCGAGTGAATCCTGAGAAGAGTATAAAGGCAGTAGGAGTATACTTAAGAAGGAAATCAGGAGGGCATAAAAGGGACATGAGATAGCTTTGGCAAATAGAATTAAGGAGAATCCAAAGGGTTCTTACAAATACATTAAGGGCAAAAGGATAACTAGGGAGAGAATAGGGCCTCTCAAAGATCAGCAAGACAGCCTTTGTGTGGAGCCGCAGGAGATGGGGGAGATAATAAACGAGTATTTTGCAACAGTATTTAATGTGGAGAAGGACATGTAAGATACGGGAAAAGTTTCTGCTCCTTTATTGAAGTATTTTAGGTGTTGGAGGTGATTTCCTTGAATTCAAGAAGCAGCAATCACTGTTTTATATGCTGTTGTATTGTTTTGGAACTTTGGAAAAAACAGTCAAAACAACAGCAGTTTTAAAAGGGAGAAGAAGAGACAAAGGAAGCACATGGTGAGGTCAGTGCACGATAAAGAGAGAAAGAAACTGACACAGCAGTGAACCTGCACAGTTACTGCCTTTGCTGTTTGAATTCATGTATCGCTGGACATAGGAGTGCGTCTGGTGAAATTAACAAACAGTGAAATTCACAACTGATCTTGGACGAACTGGTTTGGGTGAAGTTCACAGCAGAGAAGCAGAGAAGTGTATTGTTTTTAAGTGGGACCTACAGAAAGTCTGCGGTAGTGAGTAGAGTGGGTTCTTGCTTGATTATATGTTTTTTGAGATACATCGCTTGATTAAACTTAAAATATAAGCAATAGCTGTTAATTTAACCTGGGGCAATGTTTTGTAGAGGAGTAAGACGGTGTTATTTTCTGGGTCTGTAGATTGTGAAGGAGCAAAAATGGCCTTTTGTAGAGTGATATGCGCTTCTTGTCAGATATGGGAGTTTAAGGGTTACTGCAAATTATATCTGCAATAAATGCTGTTGGTTACGAATCTTATCAGATCAAATTGATCGGTTGGAGAGACAGTTAGAAGCAATGAGGAATTAGCAACTGCAACAGTATGTGATGGATGGCAGTTATAGGAAGGGGGGGAAGTTTCGGATACAGTCACATAGATGGGTTAACTCCAGGAAAGGAAAGAGAGGTAGGCAGCTGGTGCAGGGGTTTTCTGTGGCTATACCCATTTCAAACAAGTATGTTGTTTTGGAAAGTGTATGAGGTATGGGAGAAGGATTCACATTTTTGGATCATTGGAATCTCTTTTGGGGTAGAAGTGACCTATACAAGAAGGACGGTTTGCACCTAAATTGGATGGAGACTAATATATTGGCAGGGAGGAATCAAACTAGTAAGGTGGGTGGGACCCAGGGAGATAGTGAGGAAAGAGACTGGTACAGTTGAGAACAGAAGTGAGTCAAACAGTCAGGGCAGGGACAAGGTAGGATTCATAAATTAAACTGCATTTATTTCAATGCAAGTGGCCTAACAGGGAAGGCAGATGAACTCAGGGCATTGTTAGGAACATGGGACTGGGATATCATAGCAATTACAGAAACATGGCTCAAGGATGGGCAGGACTGGTAGCTTAATGTTCCAGGATACAAATGCTACGGGAAGGATAGAAAGGGAGGCAAGAGAGGAGGGGGAGTGGCGGTTTTGAAAGGATAGCATTACAGCTGTGGTGAGGGAGGATATTCCTGAAAGTACATCCAGGGAAGTTACTTGGGTGGAACTGAGAAATAAGAAAGGGATGATCACCTTATTGGGATTGTATTATAGACCCCTAATAGTCAGAGGGAAATTGAAAAACAAATTCAGCTGTCTGTAAGAATAATGAGGTGGTTATGGGAGGGGATTTTAACTTTCTGAACATAGACTGGGACTGCCATACTGTTAAAGGTTTAGATGGAGAGGAATTTGTTAAGTGTGTACAAGAAAATTTTCTGATTCAGTATGTGGATATACCTACGAGAGAAGGTGCAAAACTTCACCTACTCTTGGGAAATAAGGCAGGACGGGTGACTGAGGTGTCAGTGGGGGAGCACTTTGGAGCCAGTGACCATAATTCTATTAGACTTAAAATAGTGATGGAAAAGGATAGACCAGATCTAAAAGTTGAAATTCTAAATTGGAGAAAGGCTAATTTTGATGGTATTAGGCAAGAACTTTCAAAAGCTGATTCGGGGCAGATGTTCACAGGTAAAGGGATGGCTGGAAAATGGTTAGCCTTCAGAAATGAGATACTGAGAATCCAGAGAAAGTATATTCCTGCCAGGGTGAAAGGAAAGGCTGGTAGGTATAGGGAATGCTGGATAACTAAAGAAATTGAGGGTTTGGTTAAGAAAATGAAGGCAGCATATGTAAGGTATAGACAGGATAGATCGAGTGAATCCTTAGAAGAGTATTAAGGCAGTAGGAGTATCCTTAAGAGGGAAATCAGGAGGGCAAAAAGGGGACAAATACACTAAGGGCAAAAGGGTAACTAGGGAGAGAATAGGGCCTGTCAAAGATCAGCAAGGCAGCCTTTGTGTGGAGTCGCAAAAAATGGGGAAGATACTAAATGAGTATTTTGCATCAGTATTTACTGTGGAAAAGGATATGGAAGATATAGAAAGTAGCAAAATAGATGGTGACACCTTACAAAATGTCCATATTACAGAGGAAGAAGTGCTGGATGTCTTGAAATGCATAAAGGTAAATAAATCCCCAGGACCTAATCAGGTGTACCCTAGAACTCTGTTGGAAGCTAGAGAAGTGATTGCTGGGCCTCTTGCTGAGATATTTGTGTCATTGGTAGACACAGGTGAGGTGCCAGAAGACTGGAGATTGGCTAACGTGGTGTCACTGTTCAAGAAGGGTGGTAAGGACAAGCCAGGGAACTATAGACCAGTGAACCTGACCTCAGTGGTGGGCAAGTTGTTGAAGGGAATCCTGAGGGACAGGATGTACATGTATTTGGAAAAGCAAGAACTGATTAGGGATAGTCAACATGGTTTTGTGCGTGGGAAATCATGTCTCACAAACTTGATTGAGTTTTTTGAAGAAGTAACAAAGTACATTGATGAGAGCAGATTGGTAGATGTGATCTATATGGACTTCAGTAAGGCGTTTGACAAGCTTCCCCATGGGAGACTGATAGGCAAGGTTAGATCTCACGGTATACAGGGAGAACTAGACATTTGGATACAGAACTGACTCAAAGGTAGAAGACAGAGGGTGGTGATGGAAGGTTGTTTTTCAGACTTGAGACCTGTGGACCTTGGAATGCCACAAGAGTTGGTGCTGGGTCCTCTACTTTTTGTCATTTACATAAATGATTTGGATGCGAGCATAAGAGATACATTCAGTAAGTTAGCAGATGACACCAAAATTGGAGGTGTAGTGGACAGCGAAGAAGGTTACCTCAGATTACAACAGCATCTGGACCAGATAGGCCAATGGGCTGAGAAGTGGCAGAAGGAGTTTAATTCAGATAAATGCGAGGTGCTGCATTTTGGGAAAGCAAATTTTAGCAGGACTTATATACTTAATGGTCAGGTCCTAGGGAGTGTTGCTGAACAAAGAGATCTTGGAGTGCAGGTTCATAGCTCCTTGAAAGTGGAGTCGCTGGTAGATAGGATAGTGAATAAGGCATTTGGTATGCTTTCCTTTATTGGTCAGAGTATTGAGTACAGGAGTTGGGAGGTCATGTTGCATCTGTATAGTACATTGGTTAGGCCACGATTGGAATAGTGTATGCAATTCTGGTCTCCTTCCTATTGAAAGATGTTGTGAAACTTGAAAGGGTTCAGAAAAGATTTACAAGGGTTGGAGGATTTGAGCTATGGGGAGAGGCTGAACAGGCTGGGGCTGTTTTCCCTGGAGTGTCAGAGGCTGAGGGGTGACCTTATAGAGGTTTTCAAAATCATGAGGAGCATGGATAGGATAAATAGACAAAGTCTTTTCCCTGGGGTGGGGTGTCCAGAACTAGAGGGCATAGGTTTAGGGTGAGAAGGGAAAGATATAAAAGAGACCTAAGGGGCAACCTTTTCACGCAGAGGGTGGTACGTGTATGGAATGAGCTGCCAGAGGAAGTGGTGGAGGCTGGTACAATTGCAACATTTAAAAGGCATTTGGATGGGTATATGAATAGGAAGGATTTGGAGGGATATGGGCTGGATGCTTGCAATTGGGACTAGATTGGGTTGGGATATCTGGTCGGCATGGACGGGTTGGACCGAAGGGTCTGTTTCCATGCTGTACATCTCTATGACTCTATGACTCTGTATCGAACGTAGGTAAGTAGATGGTGACATCTTGAAAAATGTCCATATTACAGAGGAGAAGGTGCTGGATGTCTTGAAATGCATAAAGGTAAATAAATCCCCAGGACCTAATCAGGTGTACCCTCGAACTCTGTGGGAAGCTAGGGAGGTGATTGCTGGGCCTCCTGCTGAGATAGTTGTATCATCGATAGTCACAGGTGAGGTGCTGGAAGACTGGAGATTGGCTAACACGGTGCCGCTATTTCAGAAAAGTGGAAGGAAAAGCCAGGGAACTATACACTGGTGAGCCTGACCTCAGTGGTGGGCAATTTGTTGGAGATAACCCTGAGGGACAGGATGTAAATGTATTTGGAAAGGCAAGGATTGATTAGGGATAGTCAATATGGCTTTGTGCGTGGGAAACCATGTCTCACAAACTTGATTGAGTTTTTTGAAGAGGATTGATGATGTCAGAATGGTGGATGTGATCTATTTGGTCTTCAGTAAGGCATTTGGCAAGGTCCCCCATGGGAGACTGGTTGGCAACGTTAGATCTCATGCAATACAGGGAGAACTGACCATCTGGATACAGAACTGGCTCAAAGATGGAAGACAGAAGGTGGTGGTGGAGACTGGGTGCCTGTGATCAGTGAAGTGCCACAAAGATTCCTGCTGGGTCCTCTACTTTTCATCATTTATATAAATGATTTGGATATGAACATCGGAGGTATAGTTAGTAAGTTTGCAGATGACACCAAAATTGGAGGTGTAGTGGACAGCGAAGAGGGTTACCTCAGATTACAACAGTATCTTGATCAGATGGGCCAATGGACTAAGGAGTGTCAGATGGAGTTTAATTTAGATAAATGAGAGGTGCTGCATTTTGGAAAGACAAATCAGAGCAGGACTTATACACTTAATAGTAAGGTCCTAGGGAGTGTTGCTGAACAAAGAGACCTTGGAGTGCAGGTTCATAGCTCTTTGAATGTAGAGTCGCAGGTAAATAGGATAGTGAATAGGGCGTTTGGTATGCTTTCCTTTATTGGTTAGAGCATTGAATACAGGAGATGGGAGGTCATGTTGTGGCTGTACATGACATTAGGCCACTGTTGGAATATTGCGTGCAATTCTGGTCTCCTTCCTTTTGGAAGTATGTTGTGCAACATGAAAAAGGTTCAAAAAGATTTACAAGGATGTTGCCAGGGTTGGAGGATTTGAGCTATAGGGAGAGGTTGAATATGCTGGGGCTGTATTCCCTGGAGCATTGCACACTGAGGGGTGACATTATAGAGGTTTTTAAAATCATGAGGGACACAGATAGAGTAAACAAACAAGTTATTTTCCCTGGGATGGGGGAGTCCAGAACTAGAGGGCATAGGTTTAGGGTGAGAGGAGAAGAATTTAAAAGGGACCTTAGGGGCAATTTTTCACACAGAAGGTGGTGCGTGTCTGGAATAAGTTGCCAGAGGAAGTGGTGGAGACTGGTACATTTGCAATATTTAAAAGGCATCTGGATGGGTACATGAATAGGAAGGGTTTGGAGGCCAAGTGCTGCCAAGTGGGTTTGGATATCTGGTCAGCATGGACAAGTTGGATTGAAGGGTCTGTTTCCTTGCTGTACATCTCTGTGACTCTATGAAATTCTCCAATAACTTGCATTGGGCTCATATTAAAAACTCAGCCTGTAAATACTGAGCCTGGTTTTCTTTTATGTGAAGTCAATGGTAATGAAAATTAGACATAGTACAAATGAGCTATTGATTGATATTAAGCCCATTTCACACCCCTGTTAAAAGTTGACTGAGAATGATAAACTAAGTGGAAGAATGTGACCCTAAAAAATAATGACAATGCTTAAGTATTAAATATTAAAAATGAATTCAATCTATTCAGTCACTTTGAAGCAATGGCCTTGGCCTTAGGTATTTGTGTTAAATTGTTTTTCCTGTGTTTTTATTTTGATGGTCATCTAGTCTGCATCGGCTTTTTGAAGTCACTCCAATCAATGTTCACAAATTTCATAGTTTGATGTTTGTGCATTTGGCTCTGTAATAAAAATAACTGTCTTTTAAAAAGTAATTCATTATCGGTATAATGTTTTATCCGATTAATGTGTCATGAGCTGAATTTTAACAAACTTGTATTTTCAGTGAGGTTCATGATGAGTATCATGCTGTGGTCCATAGCAACTTTGCTCATGCAAGCTTCCACTCTTTAGCTTATTAATTATGTAACTGGCAGCCAAAGCAACCAGCTCAGGCAATCAGATGGGAAGCCTCATGGAAGTGCTCATTGCTGCCCGAACTTTGTAAGGTTTACTCTGCTTGCACAATCTATAAGCCCCAGCTGCACGGCACTTCAGACATTTCATTCAATAAACTGCTACTCATAGTTTCCTGCTTGACTGTTGTCACTGAGACATAGAGCGAATAAACAGGTTAGACTCTTGTTTTACCAACAGGGACTTGGAGGTGCTGGTGGATGGATTAGTGGAAAGGAGGTCCCTCAGGATTGCAGAGGAACCTCGACCATCTGAAGGACGAGGGCAGGGAGTATTTTGTTCGATTAGTTGAATTCTGGATAATTGAATGCCGGATAACATAGTTTAGTGGAGCATCAGGACCTTGCGATCTTGGCAGATAATCTGATATTTGGATAATCAAATGCCAGGTAATCGAGGTTCCTCTGTACTCCTAACCTGCTACCTGTTGTGAGAGATTTCAGTGCACAACACTCAGATAGCATAAGATAATTGAAGTCTTAAAAGCAATTAAATCTCAACATCATGCCTTGTTACTGCTCTTACTGATGATAGAATCCCTATAGTGTGGAAGCAGGCCATTCAGCCCATTGAGTCTACACCACTTCTCCAAAGAGCATCCCGCCCCAACCCATTCTCTCCCTAAAACCCTGCATTTCCCATGGCTGATCCACCAAGCCTGTACATCCCTGGACATTGTGGGAAATTTAGGATGACCAATCCACCTAACCTACACATCTTTAGACTGTGGGAGGAAATGGGACCATCCAGAGGAAACCCATGCAGACGCAGGGAGAATATTCTAACTTCGCTCAGACAGTCACCCAAGGGTGGAATCGAATCAGGCTCCCTGGCACTGTGAGGCAGCAGTGCTAACCACTGAGCCACCGTGCCACCCCTAAATCTCTACATTATCATTATTATTAGATTTTAATTGTCACATGTACTTGAGTAAAGGAATACAGGAGTACAGTGAGAGTTGTACAAGTCGCCATTGTCTGGTGCCATCTTAGAATACAAAAGGCAGAATTAAAAAAACAGAAGCAGAAGTAAAAGAAGCAACCAAAAGAAAAGTAAATGTCCAGATCACTCCCCCTGCCTCCACCATATATCCTCTCTGCCAGATAAACAAAGGCACAAAGTCCATCTCTCAGTCTGCAGACACTCACATGGCCCCACTTCCCATATGCTGGAATGCCACTGCCTCTGCCATCAGGTGTCTGGAGCAGTCATGGCCTGGAACTGTGCCATCACTACTGCAACCATGTTGCCATTCTTTGGTACCATCTTGCCTCCACCAATGCCATTGCACATTTTCCCAAGGTCAGACCCACTTGATGATGCCTTTCGGATAAGAAGACACTCATTGTGGATGACCAGAGGTTGTTTGTCAAATAACGAGAAAAGTTGCACAATGCAAGGAAGGTGAAACTAGCTCAGACCTACGGGGAGGCAGTTTCAATTAATTTCTCTCTGACTCTAGAACTCACGATGCACAGATCTATCATGATCTCTTCAATGCCCTTCCTGGTCAACATCCTGATCCTTATCTTCACTTTCCTCCTCAGCATCTGAGAATTGTTCTTGATTTTCCCATTTCCTCTGCACCTGGAATATCCTTCACTTTGGCAGTTCCGGTTGTGCAGGGCACAACATACCACAATGAGATGGGGCATCCTATGCTGCAAGACCCTGGTGTAGCAGTCAAGGAATGAGAAGTTCATCTAGAGATGCTCAATCTGCATCATTCCAAAGCCATCAGCCATGTTTGGAGTGGGTAGCCTTGTCTCCCAGCAGCCATTCCTGTCTGACCTGAGGACATGGGAACCCACGAAGTCTCTGACAGGTAAGAGTTTTGGCAGCAACCAAGATATTCACTGCATATCTTGAAGATGTATCATCGATGGTCACAGATAAATTGGATATTGATGGGGGTGAACATTGTATGTTGGTGGTAGAGCATTCTCAAAGCAATGTCGGTGCTGTGTTTAGCATGCTGCAACTGGGGAAGCCAATGAGTTTGGAGACTCCCACTGACTCCAGGCTGCATGACTCTTCACATCACAGGGGAAGAAAATGAAAATCTGTTCTTTGGAAAAGTGTCATTAATTGCATCCTGAATTCTTTTGTGGATTGAGCATTGTGAGATGTCATACATGACCCCATTTGCTTTTTGACACTGTTATAACATGGGTAAACCCTTCTGCTTAATTTAAACCAGCAACACAGAAAACATTTATCCCATGCAGTAATCTGTGAAAATTCAAGAGGCCAAGAACTAGAGTCATAGAGATGTACAGCATGGAAACTGACCCTTCGGCCAACCCGTCCATGCCAACCAGATATCCCAACCCAATCTAGTCCCACCTGCTAGCACCCGGTCCATATCCCTCCAAACCCATCCTATTCATATATCCATCCAAATGCCTCTTTAATGTTGCAATTGTGCCAGCCTCCAAAAGTAATCATTTTATTTCTGAAAGTATAACTGAGAATAATTAACTAACAACTATTTACAACACCTTCCTCTAACCTACCTTTTACTTTCCCTTCTATAATACTTGTCCGATAAAACCCCTGATTAAGACTTACCAAAATTCAACTTTTCAAAAACCAGCCAGATGTCGAATCTTCTTTACTTCTTCTTAGGGATTTCTGCTTCACAGGTTATTGATCGATAAAGGCACCTTTAAGACAGCTATTCTCTGAGCAGTCTGCAGATGTCATTGGCCTGGCAGTTCTACCCCCAACTGTTCAATTTTTCACGATCTTATACCCCCAAAGTATCAGATTATGTCTTTGGCTTTTAAGATTGACAATATGATGAATTCAAACTTGATTGGATGTTGGTATTTTTGGGGGTATAAATTAAACTGATTGGCCTAACTTGAATTTGTTTTGTTGTTTCCAGGCAACCTAGCTAATCTAGTTTTCAACCAATTTAGCATTGTTACCTTATTCAGAAGACTTGGTGCTGTCAGTTAGTTCTGCTCGCTTTTAACTCTCTTAAAGGTACAGTACACCCACACCTGTATAACAGCATGCAGCCTTCATCTCAGATCCATGAACAGACAATCTCTACAGAATGCTGGAAATAATGTTGGGAACACATGCATTGTAATTTGCAATTTGGAATACGGAGTTTTTTTTATATTACTGGTGTAAAATGAATTTATCATGTGATTGCTTAAAAGTCAAAAGGTTAAGGAAGACTATTGTCTCTTTGCTGTTTCCAAAAACAAAGCAAATTACTTTGGGAAACAATGTCCATCAAAGTTTTGAGTGAGAAATAAGAGCAGAATTTTAATATGTTGATTGTTGAACAAACAGATCTTAATCATTAAAAAAAATCCTTGACTGCTCCATCAGGGCCTTGAAGCAGAGCCCAAAAAGGGTGCCCCATGTCATTGTGCCCTTCACAACTGGAACACAAAGTGAGAGATGTTCTGGATGTTTGTTTCTTTTCATTATTGTTATTTAGAGCAAAAAGACTTTCACCTGGCAAACTCAGAGGGCAGAACCTTCCCAGGCCCTGAATGACATGGGCCACAGTGAGAAAACTGGGAGAATCATGTCAAGCATGTCAGATGTCAAGCAAGGCTTATCTCAGTGTTAAGATGAGTAAGTCCCATTTTCAAACTAAATTCCAAACATCAAGATCAGATTCTCACTAGCAGGCTGTGAGAAATTATTTATGGGAATTATCGTTCATCATCACTCTCATTGTAATGTACTGTTGCCTAATTAGTGCACACTCTCCAATTCTACTATCTCAATAGAAAAA
Source organism: Chiloscyllium plagiosum (assembly GCF_037043375.1). Taxonomy (NCBI): domain Eukaryota; kingdom Metazoa; phylum Chordata; class Chondrichthyes; order Orectolobiformes; family Hemiscylliidae; genus Chiloscyllium; species Chiloscyllium plagiosum. The sequence continues at coordinate 81,466,347 of NW_028270140.1, forward strand.
TAGATGCAGGAAAGTCCTGACATAAAGGTCAAAGCAGATACTTGACAACATCAGCTTGCTGTATGCATCCAACCAAGTACATGGTTGAGACAAATGGTTATGTGTCAAAGTCCAGGAGGAGTAGTCCTCAGTCAAGATGAAGGGCTTTTGCCCGAAATATTGATTTTCCTGCTCCTTGGATGCTGCCTGACCTGCTGTGCTTTTCCAGCACCACTCTAATTTTGACTCTAATCTCCAGCATTGGCAGTAACCACTTCTGCTCAGTCAAGTCAGGTTCAGTCAGAGGATCCTATCAGGTAAATTATGGGCATGGTCTGCTAACAGTCCAGTGTTTGGGCTCAGTAATAACCTAGGAGGTCAGGATAAGGATCCCCTCCTCATAGACAGTAAGGATCCAAATGATAATCCTTTGACATCTGATTCAGTTGGCACTCTACGCATACTCATACATCTCGTGCCCTAACCTCACATTTACTTTTCATACTTACCCTTTCATAGAAGCTATCAAAGTGAGTTGCTGAATACTTGAGTTCCAAAACATGACACACCAACTGCTGCAAAAGTAGGGTGGTCTCCACAGTGATTCCCTCTGCTACCAGATTCATGGACTTCTGGATAACTCCTGAAAAGAGACTCCAGTCCAGGAGCCTACAGTACAGGAGGCATCTAAAGGCAAATAACTAATTTTCTCATCCTATCAGGATCAGAAACTCCGTTTCTGATCCTGATTGTAGCTTCTGGGCCAATGTGTTAGAGAGCCAGATCTCACCTGAAACATTAACTCAGTTCTTTCCACATCGTTTTTAATTTTCAGATTTCGGGCCTCCACAGTATTTGCTTTTATTTATGGACTCCTTCCTTAGTCACCTCTGAAGCTGGAGAATTTCCCAGAGTTTACCCTGAACTGACTCTCCGAGAAGATTGTGTGATTAGTTGTGGACAGAACTAGGTGACATTGTATGTAAGATACATCATGGAATGGGCTCAATGCATATATATGTATTTTCCTATGCTTTGTTATGTATTTATAAGCTGATATAAAAGTACTTGAATGAATCCTTGCACAGTTGATAAATGTCAACCACACTATGCGGCAGGAGATGATTAGCTTTGGATGCATGTGGCCAGGTTTTTTGAATGGCAATTTCACATGGATTGCCACTCTGTCCCTTCATTTTGAATGAAAGAAGAAACTCTGCATTTCTGAGAGGCAATTCCACTCAGGTCTCCTTCAGAACTATAGAACTACGTGATCATTCTGATAATTTCTCAGCATTGAACTGTCAGAGGAAGGCAAACCTGCCCTCTTATCACCTCAGTCAGCTGCTGTATTCCGAAATTTAAAGGATTTTATGTATTCTGTGTATTTAGTTATCTAACATTTCCCAAGTAATTATTTTATTTAATCTCATCGAAACCCTCCAAAGTCTCCGATTTAGTTTTAGGAGGTTTCCAAGTGTAGAGGAATTATTGAGCAGAAAATTCAATTTCCCAGGCAATTCGTTCAAAGTGTACTATAATGGAGATTCTACAGGGTCCCCATGGTAACTCCTATCTACATTGGAATAACGACTGTCTGGCCAGCAGAAAATCTGGGCCATTATATTTGCTTAGTGAGTCTCACATGAAAAGTCTATTTGTAGTAGATAAAGTGACTAATCTATCATTGCCCTCATTTGGGCATCATTTGGTTACTAACCTGTATGCACCAGTAAGCTGAGCATTTCAATTTTGTGTCAATTTTCCTGTATCCCTGCATGAAGTAATCATCCAACAGCTTTTTGAACACCTTAATTGAACCAACCTCCTCCACACATCCAGACCCTAAATACTCAATGCCTGATAAAGTTTCTTACTTCACATTTGCTTCTTTTGCAAAATACTTTAAAATTAAACCCCCTCAATCTCAATCTGTTTACAAAGGGAACAGCTCTCTTTATTCACTCTGCCTTGACTCTCCCCCACCCCAATGATTTTGAAAGTTTATTGTAAATCTCCTCAGCCTTCTCTCAAAGCAAAACAGTCACAAAATATCAAATTCAACAGTTTCTCAGTTTCAGTGATTCACTTGCCTGGGCCAAGGTAAACTCTCTTCTGCTTTTTACCAGGTCTTTTACAACATATAATTTCAGTTACATCGCACTGTAAACATTTGTATCTTACACTCCACAACCACCTGATGAAGGAGCATCACTCCGAAAGCTAGTGCTTCCAATTAAACCTGTTGGACTACAATCTGGTGTTGTGTGACTTTCAACTTTGTACACCCCAGTCCAACACTGGCATCTCCAAATCCTGGTTACTACTGCCAACTTAGCATGGTCAATCTACCTAACCTATATATCTTTGGACTGCAGGAGGAAACAGGAGCAGCCGTTCTCCCTGAGACCCACGCAGATACAGGAAGATGCAAATTCCACACAGACAGTCACCCAAGGCTGGAATTGAGTCCAAGTACCTGGACCTATGAGGCAGCAATTCTAACCTCTAAGCCACTGTGCCACTATGACTCTGTAAGACCACAACTTCTCTCGATGCCTCTCTTGACATCTACCAAAAGGTGGATCAAGGTACGTAGTCCTGCCTCATTATGAGAAGCAGCTGCAAAGTTCATCCTTATTCAATTCACTGTTGACCCTATAGCCACTAACAGTGGATCGTTTTTCAATGTTCCTCCATACATTTCACTCCAGAGTATCTGTACACTTGCAATGAAGGTTTGTGAGATTATTGGGGGATAATTGCTTCAATATCTTTGCTTTGATGTAAACCTAGCTTAGGAGTGATGACACCTTCCCTCAGGGGTGTTTCAAACCTTGCTCTGCTCAGACTATCATGCTGACATTGAGTCTTCTTGACAAATTACATCTTGGCCTGTCTCCTTATATCTCTGCTCCTTTCAGAATTTGCTCTGTTCTGACCTTCTCACATTTTATTTAACATAGAAGATAGAACAGTACAGCACAAGACCAGGCCTCGCAGCCCACCATATCTGTGTCGACCATCATGCTGTTCCTAAACTAATCCTATCTGCCTGTGCATGGTCCATATCTCTCTGTTCTCAGCCTGTTCATGTGTCTGTCTGAATGTCTCTTAAACTTTGCGAACAAATCAACTTCTCTCACCTCCCCTGGCAGCATGTTCCACAGATGACACCCTATGCAAAATGCTTTTCTTGCACATCTCCTCCAAACATTTTCCCTGTCTCTTTAAACCTATATCCTCTAATATTAGACATTTCCACCCTTTTGATGCTCCTCATATACACTTCTATCAGATTGCGCCTCAGCCTCCGATACTCTAGAGGAAATAATCCACGTTTGTTCAACTCTCCTTATAGCTAATACACTTCAATCAAAGCAACATCCTGGTGAACCTCTTCTGCACCTCTCTAAAACCTCTGTGTATTTCCTATCTGGCGATCACAACTTCACACACAACACTGCAAATGTTGCCTGACCAAAGTTTATATAGCAGCATAACTTAAGCAGCATTCCCTTAAGTCCAATGGAAGCAGACTTACAGTCATTGAGTAATGCAGCATAGAAACAGACCCTTCAGTGCAACTCATCTGCACCAAGTAGACATCTCAATCTGACCTAGTCCCATTTGCCAGCATTTAGCCCATATTCCTCTAAACCGTTCCTATTCAAATAGCTATATTGGTGTCATTTAAATGTTGTGATTGTACCCATCTCCACCACTTCCTCTGTCAGCTCCTTCTGGACACGCACCATCCTCTGTGAGAAAAAGATACCCCTCAAGTCCTTTTTTAATCTTTCCCCGTCACCTTAAACCTATGTCCTCTAGTTTGGACTCTCCAACCCTTGGAAAAAGATCTTGGTTATTCATGCTATCCATGCACCTCATGATTTTATAAACCTCTGTAAGGTTTTGACATTTCAGGAGAAAAAAGCCCCAGCCTTTTCAGTCTCTCCCTATAGCTCAAACCATCCAATCTCTACAACACTCTTGTAAATCTTTTCTGCATCCTGTCAGGTTTAACAATATCCATTCTATAGAATTGAATCGATACAATAGACAATTAGCTTAGCCATTCACCACCAGTTCTAACTGGACGATGTAAAGCACTATCAGGTTCTGCTTTCATCTGTCAAAACTTCTGGCTCTCCCATAAACATTTTGAAATGCAAAGAAAACCTGTCTTCTTTTATTTCCTACTGAAAACCATTTTCTTAAAACTCTTTCCATTGTCTCCTCCAGTCTTAACTTCATGAACTGAGTTTCTGTCATTAGAGAAGAACATCCAATCAGTTGTCTCTCTGCCATTTCCCTCAGTTCCTTTTGGACATTCAAAGCTCACATTGTTTTATCACTGCTCTCCTATCCGTCCTCATGGAACTTACCAACTAAATGGTCATTTGTTTGTTGTTTCTCACACGTGCTTCCTAATTGCAGGGTTGAATGAAAAAGCAGAATATTATAGTTGCTGAAAATCTGAAATTAAAATCAGAAAATATTAAAAATACTTAGCATTGCAAACTTTTTTTCTTTATTTTTACTTTACAGCTCCTGATTTTACAGGACTTTTCTAATCTCCAATGAAAAGTAACTATTTTAAATCAATAAAAGTATAATTATTCAGATTATAATGCATAAAATTATCATATTTGCACTGGTTAATAAATCCAGCTAATGGAAAATGCTGGACTCAGAGATTCTTAGTAGCATGTTTCTATGACTGAGTACTGTGGGATTTAGTGACGTTGCTGAGAAATGCTATTCAGTGGAAAGCACTCACAATTTTATTACCCTTTTTATGTTGTGAATCTAATGACACAGGCTGCATCTGTAAATGTCAATATACTTGCCATAGGGAGATTTTTGTTTCTTTATTTCCATGAGTTCACCCTGCATTAGATACAAAGAGCACTCTAATGATGCACTGCAGGTGGATAAAGAAAAATTCAAGATATTGATTCAGAGGTGAGTACCTGAAGGCCTTGTGCTTAAATCATCAGTTCAGTGATTATGAGAAAGTGGTTTGGCAAATAGCATCAATTGCTTTCAAAATGCTGTACAATTCACTCCCCACTCATCATGGCCTGCCAGTTTCCCTTCTCTTCAAAAAAAAATCGGTTCCTTTGCAGAACAACGCTTTACCAATAATTTACAGATTGACAGCCAGACTCTTTTTTCTGGCCCTGCACAAACCCCTGAAATTCCAGTGTAGTGTAACAGTAGAAGTTGGGTAGATTACAGTAGAATTTTAAAAAGAAATTGCATAATTGTTGGAAATTGACATACCCTGAAACCAGTGTTCCCTCAGCATTCAATATTTGGAACTTATTGTGTAACATGAAATCTCGTTTAATTGTGTCACATTAGTAACTAGTCTTCCACAAGCATGAACAAAAGATTTATCAGGCACTACACTACTCATACAAGTGCAATGTTTTTGGAAATGAAGTTTTGTTCTCACAAGGAATGAAAAGCAATCCACAAATTCAGGTGGGCAAGAAAGCAATGGTCATCTTGGCATTATGAGTAGCTGCCCATTGTCATTAGCTGAGAGGGTTCAGATGGGTGATTGACATGACAAGAATGGCAAGCCCCCAAAATAAAATATCAGCAAGGATAGGTGGAAAGGTACAGCTATGAGCAAGATCAGGCAGACAAGCCATCATGTTCTGGAAGGAAGACCAGGACTTTCCCTGCATCAGGCCAAGGGAGAAACAAAGACAGCTGCTAACAAAGACTGCCATGAAAGACTAGAAGAGATTTGGTCTGTGGGAGTCTGCTTGCTCTAATCCTTCATTTTATAGACGGGTTTGGGATCAGTGGAGAAGTCTCATCAGTCATGAGTTGTTTACTTCCTTTCTTTGCATAATTAATTGATGTACCATATCTAAACTGCTGCTTCTCAGTAAACTGTCAGAAAATTATTACAGATCATCAACTGTCTCATTTAGATAACTGTGACTGCAAACCACTAAAATCAACATAAGTGTCGATTTTGGAAAGTTTCATGGAGGGTTTTTCCCTGTGAGCCCTCGTAGGTTTTTTCACACTATTCTCCACAGGTCATCTCATTAGTTATGCACCACATCTCTATGGCACCCTGCTCATGCTATCTTACCTCTTACCGGTGGTGGGAAGTGCTCACAGTTTTTATTTATTCATTCATGGGATGTGGGCTTCATTGGCAGACCAATGTTGATTGCCCATCCCTAATTACCCAGAGGGCTGTTAAGAGTCAACCACATTGCTGTGGGTCTGGAGTCACATGTAGGCCAGACCAGGTAAGGATGGCAGTTTCCTTCCCTAAAAGACATTTGTGAACCAGATGTATTTTCCTGACAATCGGTAATGGTTTCATGGTCATCATTAAACTCTTACTTCCAGATTCCTAATGAATTCAAATTTCATCTTTGGCTGTGGCAGAACGCAAGCCCAGGTCTCCAGAATATTACCTGGGGCCTCTGAATTAATGGTCCAGTGACAATACCACTATCGCCTACCATTGTTGGAACCTCCTGGGATTCCCAAAACTGGTGACATTTTTAAATATGTCATTCTCTGGCAGCCACTGTAGACAGCAGATGAGGGAACCAAAAATAAATGCTTTTGAGGGCGCAATAGTGGCACAGCTGATGTATCATCATAAGTAAAAGTGCATATTTGTAAATACATTGGTATTTAAGAACCAAGTTACACAATTTACCCATCCTTGACATTATCTTTTCTTAGAAACCTGAATAAGGGAGTGCTACTCTTTCATCAAGTACGGGCTGACATTTTCTCATTGTTCAATGCGGGGCCATCACAATTTGGAAATCCTTTAGCATTTGAAAACATTCACTTCTATTCAGCAACTATAAAAATGAAGAAATAACAAACAAGCAGAAACTGCATTTGCTCATGGGGACAGACAGGAACTGCTTGCATCTCCACGAACAAGACATTTTCCAATCATTATTTGATCACTACATCCAGCTACACATCTGTTGGAACTGGGTGTCAATTAAGTTCTGTGGGGCTTATTGCATCTGAAGTCAGTTACTATATCTTGCTGAATATGATGTCCTGCAAGCTCAATATGCTCACTTTCCAAACTGGGATACTGCTGCCCCTCTCCCAGCTCTTCATTATGTCCCCTCTTTGGCTGCTCAGGTTGTACAGGGCACAGCATGGCAGAAATGTACTGTTATGGGTCCGCTCAGATTAACCCAACCATTGGAATCTCATCTTCAGCAGGCCTACTACCTGTTACCTAATGGCCATATTCAAAGAATGAGCTACATTGTACTTAAGTTTGACCATTGTCAGGTCGCTGCATAATAGAATCACCTACCATTTCCTGGAAGTGAAAAATAATGCGCTGTCCTTTGTTTTTAGCCAAGAAGTTCTTTTGGAATGCTTTTTAAGGTGTTGAAGCAATCACCAACTCCATTATTCACTGCAACAATTCATTCTTGTTACCTTTGCTTGGCATCTACTGACAAAATGATCTATTGATTCTGATGACCTTTGCTTGTAGGACATCAATTCTAAGTGATAATCCTGAATTTTACTCTTACATGTAGCTTGTCTTCTGGGGACTTCCATAATTTTTTTGGGAACTTACTCTTTAGGTAAGACTGAGGTATTGACATTATGCAACACCCCCATTAAATTGCTATCAGCACCTTCACATCTTATTTCACTGGTTCAGCAACGTTTGATCTATGACTGCATTCTTTGTTTAAAAAATGTGAACTCAGATAATAGATCCTTAGCTTAGTAATCAAGGACCTATCTATCGCTGTCTTAAGTACAGTCAATGACTTAGCCTCCACAGCCTTCTGCAGCAATGGGTTCCACAGATTTACCACTCTCTGGCTGAAAAAATCCTTCCTCATTTCAGCTCCACAGGATCATCCCTTCACTTCACTCTGAAGGTCTGCTCTTGGGTTGTAGTCTCTCCTATTGGTGGAAACATGTTCTCCACATCCACTCTATCCAGGCCTCTCAGAATACTGTAAACATCAATTAGATCCTCTTCCCCCATCCTTCTAAACTTCATTGAGTAGAGGCCCAGAATCATCAACAGCTCCTCATATGACAAGCCCTACATCTCCATAATCATTCTTATAAACCTTCCCTGGACACCCGCCAATATTTTTAGATACGGGGCCCAAACATGCTCACAATATTCCAAATGCAATCTGACCAGAGCCTTACACAGGCTCAGCAGTACATCTCTGCTGTTGTATTCGAGCACTCTTAAAATGAGTGCTAACATTGCATTTTCCTTCCTAACTGACAACTGACCCTTCATGTTAATCTTAAGTGAATCCCCTACTGGACTCCTAAGTCCCTTTGTGCTTCAGATTTCTGAAGCCTTTCCCCATTTAGTAAAATAGCCTGCTCTATTCTTCCTACCAAAGTGCATGACCTTCCACTTTCCCATATTGTATTGCACTTGCTACTTCTTTGTCTGCTCTCCCAATCTTCCTGGGTCCTTCAGCAATCTGCCCATTTTCTCAACGCTATTTGTCCCTCTACCAACTTCTGTGTCATCAGCAAACTTTTGATAAGGCAGGCCTGAATCAGATGGTTGTCTATACAAGTCTGGCCAACTTAGACACACTCACAGTTTGCAAATAGCTTTTATTTTCTTCTGTGTTCTGTATGGTGGAAACTTCTGGCTTGCTGTTATGTTTCATTTCCTAATACTCAGCTTGGCATTCAAGCTTAAAAGGCTCTATTTTGTTATTTTTTTATTTCAAGTAAACAAACATCCCAGCTGCACACAATGTAACAATATTCTTGTGTGATCTAAATGGAACACAAGTGGGATACATGGATTCCACCTACTCGGAGATCTCTGGTGAGTTTAATTACAGTGAAACTAATGAATACATAGTATATTAATCTTCAGACGCACCTTGCCTAGAGTGTTACATTGCAAAGAGTCTGTGATCACATGGGCCGTGTTCAGCTTTGAAAAGGACATCACTCCAAGGTGATAACGCAGTCATGGACTCTTGAACTGAACCAGCCTGCACCCTTAAAAAGCTCTTGTAAAAATTAGAAACCCTGGGAATGGGGTTAGGAATCCTGGAACCAAGAACATCAAATATCTTTAAGGGGCTCCCAAGCCATCCTGATTAATTCAAAATCTGGCCAACAATGGTGTTCTATTTGATTCAGATAGACAAAATGGTTGATATCAGGTCTAGCTATTCTCACTGAATGCTGACTCATATTGAAAGGAAGGATGAGCATTTATTTCTGCTGCAAACCCTCTCCCACCCTCAACTTAATCCTGGTCATAACCTATCCAAAAGGAATCTACTCAATAATGCTGCTCAAGTCAAATAGATTAAAAGATAGATTGGAAATTCTCCAATCGCCTTCCTAGCTGCATGTTGTGAGTCAAGCTAATGACCTATCGACATAAAAATGCCTTTCATTACAGAAACCACAAAAAAAGACTTATAGTGTTGCAAATATAAATATCAACCAAGCTATGATCTTCTGAATGCAATCCAAGATATTTCTCCAATGGAATTAAATATCTTGTTCTGGACAGATGGTTGTGTTGTTTAACATGCCACAAGGGTCATAAGCTCGAATTAACTGACTAAAGTAACCATGATAAAGGAAATTTATATTCTCAGTAAAGAAATCAGAGTTTGATTTTAACATTTAATAAAATCCTCTTATTTATTATTGTTTAAATAAGGTATGTCTTGGGATTTTATTTTTTTTTAATCCATTTTCTCTTAAGGTGCATTTTGAAGGTCTGTAAACCTATACCTGGGTAACCCCATTTTCTGGTTTCTCGATTTTTCTATGTTACCTTTTATAAGGGACGTGATCATGCAGAAGTTAGGTAAAGGTGGAGGAAGAGTTTCAGAGTGGTTTACCTTGAGATCTGCAACAAATTGCAGGGTTCTTCAGATAGTGCTTTATCTGGAAATTTCATCAGTGATACTGCTGGGAACGATGATATTTGCTATTTAACGAGTACAAGGCTATAACATAGCTCTAGCCAAACAATCATTTTGTGATGCCAATTCTTTAATATGACTAAGGTCATAATCCATGTGGAGTTCCCAGATTGTGAAATGCATTAATCCAATGAAGTCTTGAAAGGGACTTATACAAAGAGGAATAGATAAACATTAGTATTATTCTATTGACTCCTTCACAAGGGTTAATGTAAGCTGAAGTCCAAATTCATTGACTTCAATGAAACACCAGTTCATTTTTCATGTGAGATACAACCCAATTTGTATCCCTTCTTAGCAAGTGCACTGGATATTCTTTATTGCAAGAGTTACTAATGGAAACAATTATTTTATCATTGTCATTCCCAAAGAAGTTATGATTTTGATAGCTTTATTTACTTTTTACAATGGCCATAAATAAATATGTTTGTACAAGGAGAATTCTGGGTGACTAGTGAAAGATTTATTAATTTGCATGCATTGGATACAGTTCAGGTTGATATAGGGATTACTTGAATTTACTAGATTTTATGAGATGAGCATTTAAATGTATAACAGCTTTCAATTATACCAGCCCAAATCATGCATTTGCTATAAAACCAGACCAAAAAATCTTTGTTTTAAATTTTATTTCTATGTGTGCTAGAAACTGCAACTTCAATTGAAAGATCATGAGAACTGTCAATGTTTTTTGCAATCATTTTTAGTCTTTCCATATCTAATGAATATTCAGGAAATCAAGGGGAGAATTTTCCTTTGAAATTATTTCAGAACAACAGAAAATCCAGATTTCATGATTCCAACCAATTTCCATTCTTCTGCACAGATCAAGACTGCCATTGTATTGCATAGGGTGTGCAGCAAATCCAACTTCAACTGGTCTGAATGATTTATTCAAAATTTGGCTTGAACTGGATCAGATAGCCATGACAGGCAGTCATTTCCAGTACGTAAATGAAGACTTCAGATTGACAATTTGTGGTGGCAACTGGACTTCTTTTATAATCACAGGACATGAATGCCAAGGGCAACATTTGTATCCCATTCATAACTGGCCTGAAGAAAGGTGTCATTGAGCTACTTCGTGAACTGATCTGCAGTTATGTGACATTGGTGCATCTACAGTGCGAACTAAAAACTGAAAGAACTGCAGATGCCGTAAATCAGAAACAAAAACAGAAAGTGCTGGGAAGGTTCAGCAGATCTGGTAGCATCAGTGGAGAGAAATCAGAGTAAAGTGTTGAGTGACCCTTCCACAGAACTGTGTTGTTCCTTTCCTCAGAATGACAGTGTTGTTTGGCAGGAATTTGTGTCTGTGTGCTTCTCTCTCACTTTACCTGATGAAGGGGCAACGCTCCAAAAGCTTGTGATTTCAAATAATCTGGTGTTGTGTGACTTCTGATTTAATTTAGTATTGTCACATGTGCTGAGATGTAGTGAAAAATATTTGCGTGCGATTCAGGTAAATCATACCTTACGTAAGTAGGTCGGGGTGACAGAACAGAATGCCAGCACGTAATGTTACAGCTACAGAGAAGGTACAGAAAAAGATCAGCTTTACTGTATGAGAGGTCTGCTCAAGTGTCTGATAACGGCAGGGAAGAAACTCTTCTTGAATCTGTTGGTATGTATTTTCAAACTTTTGTATCTGCTGTCTGATGGAAAAGCGTGGAAGAGAGAATACCAGGGTGGGAGAGGTCTTCGATTATGTTGCCTGCTTTTCCAAGGCAGAGGGCAACTGTGAGGAGTCTATTGGCCTGTATCCCTCCACTTATACGGGCTCACTCTGCCCTGTCTTCCACTGTAATGATCGAAAGAGAGGGACTGCTTGAGTTGAAAATGAATGGTACAGCTATCAGTCGTGGTGAAAGTGGTGGAAGTGGTGGAGAGGCACCTGGAAGAGCATTGGCACTCAGAAGCTATCCTGCTCATTTAAGCACAGATACTGGGCATATCAGCAAGAAGGAAGAGGGAACCGCAATTCTCCAAGAGGGACCTGGAGGCCTTGATGGAGGAGGTTGTACAAAGGAGAAATGTCCTCGTCTGAGGCAAATGGCAGTGGAGGCTGTGCCAACAGACCTTGACAGTCTGGTCTGAGGGTACTGTCTGGGTTAATGCTGTTTCATAGTCCAGAGGAACTGCCAGCAGTGCCATGAGAAGGTCAATAACCTTTGTTTGGTGAAAGTGAGTGTCACACTCTTCCTTCAGCTTCTTCACACTCACTCTCGCGATTGCAGTCACCAGCCACCAAGGCTCATATTCTGCCATTCTCACTGTTGCCCAAAACACTTGTTCTTAACTCCTACAACCTCCCACAGCACTAACCCTGCATTGTCTACTGCCTCTTCACCACTTTCACCCATTTGCACCCAGGACTAACAGCCTTGCCATCCACTTATGACAGCCCCTTAAAGCATAAGGGACTGTCAAAGAATACAGGAGGATATAAATAGACTGGAGAGTTGGGCGGAAAAGTGGCAGATGGATTTCAATCCAGATCACTGTGAGGTGATGCATTTAGGCAAGACTAATTCTAGAGCGAATTATACAATGAATGAAAGAGCCTTGGGAAAAGTTGATAGGCTGAGAGATCTGGGAGTGCAGGTCCATTGTACCCTGAAGGTTGCTGCATGGGTGGATAGAGTGGTCAAGAAGGCATATAGTATGCTTGCCTTCATTGGATGGGGTATTGAGTATAAGAGCTGGCAAGTCACGTTAAAATTGTACAAGACATTGGTTCGGCCGCATTTAGAATACTGTGTACAGTTCTGGTCGCCATTTTACCAAAAGGATGTGGACACTTTGGAGAGGGTGTAGAGAAGGTTTACGAGGGATGTTGCCTGGTATGGAATGTGCTAGCTATGAAGAGAGGTTGAGTAGATTAGGTTTGTTTTCATTAGAAAAAAGGAGATTGAGGGGAGACCTGATTGAGGTTTATAAAATCATAAAGGGTATAGACAGGGTGAATAGATACAAGCTTTTTCCCAGGGTGAAGGATTCTATAACAAGAGGTCACACTTTCAAGGTGAGAGGTGGAAAGTTTAAGGAGGATACACGCGGCAAGTACTTCACATAGAGGGTGGTGGGCGTCTGGAACGCGTTGCCAGCAGACGTGGTAGAGGCAGGCATGGTAGATTATTTATGATGCGTCTGGACAGATGCATCAGTAGGTGGGGAGCAGAGGGATACAAATGCTTAGCAATTGGGCGACAGGTTTAGACAATAGATTTGGATCGGCTCAGGCTTGGAGGGCCAAAGGGCCTGTACCTGGGCTGTAAAGTTTCTTTGTTCTTTGTTGACTCATGCAATCCCTCCTCTTTGGTCATTACAGGGGAAGACAGGGCAGAGCGAGCCTTTATGGGTGGAGGGATAGAGGCCATTAGACTCCTCAGTGCAGACAAGGAGGAAATACTGTCCCCCGCAAGAGAAGACTGGGGCCACTTCTACAGGGATGCCAAAAAATCCATGTTCCATTAGCCAACTAATTAGCAGTGTGCATTCCACTGCAAATCTCACATCGACAGTGTCGTTTGTGACACACCATTTCCAACCACTGGCCATGATGTTTTCTCTCTCTTGTTTGGCCAGTCCTGCTAGTGTGTCATTCCTTGAGAAACCATAGGAATTTGAATAGCTGCACCCTGCCCAATAACAGATGATTGCTTACACAATCTTGCGTGAGGCAATGACCTACTGCAATTGTCATTAGACCAGTAATCCAGGAACTCAGTTGATGTTCTCAAGACCTGTGTTCGAATCAGTACGTGATGGATTTTGAATTCAATAGAAGTCTGAAACTAAGCAGCTAATGATGGCCACTGTTGATTGTCATCTGACTCACTAATATTCATTATGGAAGGTAATCTGCTATCCTTAACTGGTCTGGCCTGCATGTGACTCCAGACCCACAGGAACGTAATTGACTCTTAGAGCCCTCTGGGCACTTAGGGATAGGCAATAAATGTGGGGTCAGTTCCTGTGAAAAAAGAAACACACCCAAAACATGCACCCGTCATTATAAAATGAAGGACTTGTTGTTGGAATGACACAATTTTTTGACAGTCTCAGTCGCATTGTGTTCTACTGTAACCTGTAACTCCAAGGATTAGGGTACCCAAGATATAAAAAAAAACGAATGCTGAAATGGAAGGCAGGAGTAGCCACAGATGCATTTCAAAAAGCAAGGGTTTAAATCCCCCCAAAGGACTTTGAATTGATTAGCTTTTAGTTACCACGTTTTCTCCCTCTCTCCTTTCAATCTGTCAGACCTCTGGATCACTATAATATTCAAAGAAGATTAAAGATTGTGGTCAATGATTAAACTATCTCCATTCTAAATATGAAATAATCTTTCAAGCCAGGTTTTAGTCTGGGATGTGAATCATCCTGGAATAACATCTGCTGAGATCCTAATAGCAAGCATTCCACATGTAGTCATTTGCAGATCTGTAAAAACAATCACATCATCAGAAGCATTTATGACTAGTAATATTGGCATACTATGAAGTTTGGAAAGCACACATTGAGGGCAAAGATTGAAACTGAGAGGGCTGTCATTATCCTTCCCCCAGTGATACCGAATTAACCATTCATCATTTTGGCATGATAACACTAAAATGCGTCTACAATCAATCAAAAGTGTGGTCACAGGACTCTTATCTTGTTCATCCATAAGCTGCAGCTTAACAGGCCTGCCTTAAGTTTGTTATTATTCATTGAAGCAATAAGGTACCAGCAAGGATTTAGATATCAACAACTACCTCACTCAGTTCTCAGCTTGGAATCTAATACTCAGATCGGTCCATTATAATTGGCAGTTTGAAATGGGATACAGTCTTGCACCCATGAGAGATACAATTCTTTCAGTAGATCCTCTGGAAGCATTCAGCATTCAGATACAAGGCAAGTCAGAAGTTGAAGGTGTGCCACAGGTCGATTGTAACAGTTTTAGAACAAAATCAAATTTCAACAACTGCAGGAAGAGCCATACAAAGACTCAATACTTCAGGCAATTTTGGAAAATCATTGTCAGAGGTTCCTCTGATGCACTGCAAGAAGTGAGGAAAATCTAAGACCACTTTGGGCCTACCAATATGAATCAGGAATATCCTTTAGCATAATATTAGGCAGGCAGAACAAGTTCACAAATATCTGAGTCACTCTGACCTGGCATTCTGGTACTTCTGCATCAGGCTCACATACGTACTAATGGTTGTAAAGATCTAACAAGAGAAACTGTATAGAGGCCACAGAACAGTAATAAGGAAGGCAAGTGCGAAATTGTCAGACACATGAGTCAAGCTAACATGAAGATCAATCAATGCCTCATCAGATTCCAACCAACCTTTGGACCTGGATTGCTCCAGATTCACTTAATCTTCATGGTGACCATTTTCTACTCATGGCAGACTTTGTTTCGAAATTTTAGATAACTTGACAATGACATGATACATTGTGTGTGCTGGTTGCCTGTGCGCTGAGTGCCATTTTCAGTTTGTTTGGAATGCCAAAATAAATTGTTTCAAACAACTGCCCTCAGTACATGGTGTCATAAGTTATGTTATATGGACTATTAATCTTTAACTCTATTGAATGATTTTATAACTGGGAATATCATTTGTAAAGAAAATAACTTTTGCAGGAGCCAGGTGACTGTTTGTTGCTAAGGTGGGCAAGGTCCACAAGAAATTACAAAGTACATACTGAAATAAAATATTGAGGAAGCGATTTGCACTGATTGCATTGAAACTGACAATATGCAACAGACAATGGACAGCCCATCTGAAGAAGCTGCCAGAGATAAATGCAACCTGAATCTTTTGATGTAAAAAGAGTGCTAGGGATGTCTTTCTGTTTCAAAGGCCCTTTGGAAATATTGAGAACAGGAAGTAGAAATTCCTTTCTGCATATGGATTGCTTCCATTATCGAAACATCACACAGGAAGAACTAACATTATTTGCTTGTGGTTTTGTTACAAGAAGGTGATAATATCAAGAAGGCCTGCACATTGGAATAGCATTTCTGTTCCAAGTTGAAATTCATCACAGACGCAGAGAATCTAAAAATGAAAGAAATTTCAAATGTCATTAATCTATTCTGGAAAAGGATAGGTTGTAAGTTAAAAGACACTATCACTGGAACAATGTCTCTGTTGATGGCAACTCCCAGGAACTGTAAGACCAATATTGGAATGTAAAATTCTTCCTTTCTCATGGACTTAAATTTTTTTATGATCCCACCCCATTCTGAACTTTGTTCTGTTTGCTTCTGTGCTGGATTTGTAATGTGATTCAGAATGGTATTTTACAATTTAGTAATGGCTACTCCTTTAACTTACTAAGTTATTTTTAATAATAAAACAAACTGTTTACTTGCACACTGATGAGGTCAGTCTGACTTGTTTTTCTCATTGCTATACACATGTTCAAGTATATATTGAATTGAATAAAGTATATGCTTTTAAAAAAGATGTGAGAACTCTTTTTCTACCAAAAACAGGTGTAAAAATAGAGGAATTCAGTTACCTTTCCAGCCTTGGTTGTAATAATGGGCAAGCCATTTCAAAAAATGGTTGATACCGTTAAGTGCTTGATTGGGAAATGAAACAGAATTTCCCGGTTGCAGTACTGTATCTAAGGGCAACATTATGCAGAACAGGTTTGCTCTCACCAACTGAGCTTTTATTTCAGAGGCAAGACAAATAACTCTTCCGAATCGTCACCTATTTGAATTTCCAGTTGTATGGATCAAAGTCCTGGAAATACAGGGGTGGCTAAAGGATATGCATGACCCACATGGAAGCAACATTTGCAAAGTTTGACCATAGGGCACAAAGTTCAGGTCTATATCTGATGGAGAGTACCTGGTTTCCTGCTAGAATAGATAAGGTTTGTCAACAGCCAAAACTGATGTACTGACACCAAATTCATAGTCCATAATCTGTACACATCATCAGAGGGAATTGTTGAACGTCACTGTAACTGGAATGTGTCAGCTGATCAAATAAATCACAATAGTAATAGCTCTCCAGCAACACATCAATATTGTTACTGTTTTTTAATAAAAAACTCACAATACAGTTTTCCAGCCCTACTTGAATGATTATAATTTATTGTTTGAAGGATAGAAGAAAACCTTGTTACATTTTTTTTGCCACTCTTTTGAATGAAAGCCGCTGGTTATAATTTTCATTTTCTCATTTGCCCTTCACCTCGACACTTTTTCAAGTTTATCCAATTACTGTCTCTTTTTGTCTTGCCCTATCACCTTTTTTGTTTAATCTTCCCTGCTTTCCAGCCGTTCACTGACTTCTCCTATTCTTCTATGCACCATTAACCTCTCACCCAACATTGAAGTTCTAATGAAAATACGTTGAAAAGAAATGTTGTCCTAGATTTTAAGCCACATTAGTTCCATCCAGTAGCAGTTAAAATTATACCAGTTAACTCTAATTTTCTCTCTCTGTGGATGTTGTATTTCCAGCATTACTTGTTTTTACTAAAGTGGAAAATTGTCCAGCATAATCTTGCCCATGGACAGCAAGGTAAATTGAAGTCGGACAAATATCACTCCAGCAGCTCCTCTCAATCATCAACAAAGGGATGAAAGTATTGTCAGCCATGACATTGCGTGACTTTAATTATCATTAACCTGTTCACCAATGCTCAGTTTTGGTTCCATTAGGATCACTTGGCTCCAGATCTCCTTATGGTGTCATAGCATGGATCAGAACCCCAAAATACTTACAGACATTTTAAAATTCCAATTACGAAAAGTGCTTTTAAACAAGCGTGACATACAGCCAAAATATGACCATGGTTATAAATTCAGTGGCTTTTTGGCAAGGAATCCTGGCCCATGATGTCTGTGCAGTCATCAACTATCTGTCTATTCTAATCCCATTTTTCAGCACTTGGCCTGTAGCCTTGCATGCTATGGTTTTCCAAGTGCTCGTATAAATAGTTCTGAAATGACTTGAGGGTTCCTGCCTTGATTACCCTTTTAGGCAGTGAAAGGACCTGAGGACAATATCAAAATCATTGCATTGGTTGACAAACAGCCAATAGATGTCCCAGAACATGGAGTACTATGGGAATAGGATACCTACCACTCTCTGGGTGAAAACATTTTTCCTCAAATCCACTCTGAATGTCTTACTCCTGACCTTAGTTACCGCTTGATGATTGATCCCTCATAACTGCACATCTCAATCAGGTCTCCTAAGGGAAAAAAAACCTTGCCTATATAGTCTTTCTTCATTGCTGAATTGCTTCAGTCCAGGCAACATCCTGGTGAATCTCCTCTGCACCCTCTCTGGTGTAATCACATCTTTCCTATAGTGTGATGACCAGATCTGTGCAAAGTATTTCTGTTGATGCCTAATTAATATAATCTATAGTTCCAGCATAACATCCTTGCTTTTATATTCAATGCGTTGACTAATAAATGCAAGTATCCCATATGCCTTCTTAACCATCTCATATACCTATCCTGCTGCCTTCAAGGATCTATGAGCTTGCACACCAAGGTCCTTCTGATCCTCTGTACATCCTAGGGTAGTACCACTCACCAAATTTTCATCACATGAAATACAAAGATTCCAAAACATAGCCCCTCACTATGGCAAATGGGGTTGGCCAATAAATACTTACCTTGTCTACAATCTGAGAAAGATTTGGATAACTACAACGCATTCTGTATTGGACTTAGCACTGAGGTATTATTTGTCAGATTTTACTAATCAATGCAGTTGAACAATTTTCACCTTCAACACTCAGTGGCGTCCAGATCAGCAAAAGGTTTGTTGAATATCCTATTCACACAGTACTCCATGCTCTTTGTCAACCAATGCAACGATTTTAACATTGTTCTCAGGGTGATGTTCTCCATGGCCCAGCCCTTCACATTTGAGTTCCAACTACTGGTTTTAGAAAACACAGCATTTCAATTTGAGGAAATACACAGAGCTCACAATGCTGCATTCAGAGAATATACAGAAATCACACTGATTCCAGGGGATGCACAGCATTCACAATTTACTAAACTCTGAGTCAGCATCCTTGTACTCTAAAGTAGATAATATAAGACATGAGTGCCTTTTGAACTCAATGGCCTTTAGCAATATGCATTCCCTGAAACTGTATGTGAATACTATTTACTCTTTGAACTCAGCAGTGTAATCTTTGTATCGTGTTTGCATTTGATAGTGCAAACAATTTTTGAACTTGGCAGTGTGAGTGTTTTGTAATCTCTGAACTTGGCAGAGTCAGCAATGTGCAATCTCTGAATTTTACGGTGTACACTATTGGAATCTCTGAACTTGGCAGAGTGAGTGGTTAGCAATTTCTGAATTCGGCAATGAAGTCACTCTGCATTATTTGAATTTGGCAGTGAATGGAGTGAATTTCCTTAATTTCGGATGTGAACACTTTCTGAAAGCAAGACTTAGTCTGAATATTCTCTTGGCAATAACTCAATCAAATGATACCATTGAAGTGAAGATTTAATTACACTATGTTAAACAGAATAAAATTACATGATCCAGATAAACTGTTCCATTTTGTCCTCTGGAGCAACCAGGTCCAATTCATATCCATTGTGAGAAGACGCACCCATAATGCCGGTAAAGTAAGTTGCCTTATGTTTTTTTATATATGGACTTGAATGTTTTGAAAGGGTTAATACCGAGGATTAACATTACTACCATCCACTATGATGATGTCAGTTGGCATAAGTGCTCAGAATTTCAAAGCATTGAGATCTAACATCTGGTCATTCTCAAAGTCTCTGTTACAATTCTACCATGTCAATGTAACCTGAAACTAATTGCAAACATGCAATAAGCTTTATGTTGTTGACTACAAAAGTTATTATTCTAGTCAAGCCACAAAATGGCTTTATTTTAACATACTAGATAAAACTGACTGTATAATTTTCTCTAATTAAAGAGAATGGAGGCACCAACCTTCATCATAAGCTGGTGTGACCATACAACATGTTTCACGTCAGGGATTTATGAATGGTGGCTAGAATTCCTCATTCCAAAATCTAAAATGTTGTACACAGTGGAAAGCCCATGCAACAGGATTAAGGTCCAAGTTTACATACCATTCTTATGCACTCATTAGTTTCAAAGGCTTAACAATATATTTTTGTTTTGGATTGCACAAGCTGTTTGTTTCTGGGCATAGCAACTTTGAATTATTTTTATCTGACTTCATGGATTAGAGGAAGCATTCCTTAATGCCCATCATATTAGGCCTATACACTAATAGCAACAATTGAATATATTCATATAGTGCCTTTCACGTAATTAAAATTCGGAAGGTGCTACATAGGAGCGTAAGATATGGCAGATATGGAAATGCTAAGTGAGATGAGAAAAAGCTTGCTCAAGATACTGGAATTAGAGAAGCACAGATATCTCAGAGAATTTTGGGGCTGTAGCACAACACAGGGGTAGCCAGGGATGAAATTATGGAGAGATCTGAAAACAAGAAGGAGAATTTTGAAATCACTACGTTGATTAACTGGGAGTCAATGAGGATTGGTGAGTTTAAAGGGGTTAGGTGATTGAAAGCAGATGTGAGTTAGGGGTCCTGGGCTGGAAGGTTAGCATCTCTGAACAGATTGATTTTTAATAAAATGCTCTTTTAATAGTAGTACACCGAAATGGGTAGAACCTCATCTCATATAACAACAAAATTGTGAACAATCCAATGAACCACTAAGAAGAGGGATGTGGTTGCAACAGAGGAGTAAAATTTATGACTGAGACTGAAAACAATAACTTCGGTCTTCTCGATGTTTACCTGGATGAAATTTCTGTTCATTCAGCACGAGATGTCAGATAGACAATCTGATAGTTTAGCAAGAGACAGAATCAAGAGAAGTGGTGGTGAGATAGAGCTAGGTTTTGCCAGCATGCAAGTGCAAAGTAACCATATTCTTCAAAATGATGTCTCGAGGAGTAACATGTAGATGAGAAGTAGGAGCATGGAGGTTGGCGTAGATAGATCCTTCAGGGAAACATGAGATAACAGTTTGGAAAAAGTAGCCATTGCAAGTGACTTTCTGCCAATAATTAAATAGATAAAAATAGAATGACGTAGTTCATTTATGAGAGCATGTTTCAGTAATACTTTATGAGGAGGCGATGGTCCAGTGGTACTAACACTAGCAGATTAATCCAGAGACCCAGGCAATATACTGGGGATCTGGGTTTGCACCCTGCCATTGCAGATGATGCAATTTGAATTCATTAAAAATATCAAATTAAAAGTCTAATGATGACCATGAAACCACGATTGATTGTCAGGAAAAATCAATCTAGCTCCTTTAGGGAAAAGAACTGGTCATCTTTACCTTCTTTGGCCAACATCTTACTCCGGTCCCACAGCAATATGGTTGACTCTTAACTGCCCTTTTGGGCAATGAGGGATGGGCAATAAAGGTTGGCATGGATGAGGGTGCCCGAATCATGTGGATGAATAAAAAGTCTTGTCTGGCAATTCTGGTTGTGAATGATTAAACCATTCAAGGTGCCTGTGAGTTTAAATCCCTCCAGTCTAATACTCATTTTCTTAATCTCATGTGTAGGTAAAATAGAACTGCAACTTTTAAAGTTTATTTTGCACGCTCTCCACTTCAAATCACTTAATGGTAACATACTTTTTTTTTTAAGTTTCCTGCATTGTACACAGTGCTTTTTGAGAATAATCCAGAATTTCACTTTATTGCTTTTGGTCATGTGCTTCATTCAAAATAACCAGATATTGGCCTGAAGTACTTGAAGAGACAAATTTCAACAAGTCAAGATCATTGGCCCCTGCTCAATCATTAGGAATCCACATAAATCAACTTCCAACTCTTCATTCAGCATAACTGCAACCTAAACTGTCTTGTTAGGTAAACATGATATAATTACTGCCATCATCTTAAAAAATTAATGTTCTGGATGTCTCTTAAACTATTCTAAGCACAAGGCTTATTACTGCAACTTAAAAAGGAGGCAATTTAATAAATTGTAGCTGTATATAAAGCAACTCAGCTGGCGAAGACAAACCCCCTGAGGGTTGTCTACAGCCCTAATTTTCAGTGGCAGCAGCTCCAGCTAAAGAGAAATGATGATTCTAGCGCTGAGTGGAAGTGCATTTGTTCTAACTACTGTGAAATGAGCTGCTGTAAGACCATTAGGATTCCTAACACTGTTGAATCCAAGAAGAGCATCTGCAATTTGGCAAAACAACAAAAAAAATCTTGATCTTAAAGAGACAGCATACTTTCTTGTCAGACTGTCTAGGAAAGAAGTAGAGCTGTCAGAAATTCAAACCTTCTCAACTCTTTGTCCAGCCTCACGCAGCTCTTTCCCAATGTTATTAACTAACGTCTTTAGAAAAAAAAATGCAGTTATGTGCTGTCATGTTTTTGGCTCCATGAGAGAATGTCAGGCGATTGTTGCTATGTATTTCCCATTTTGAAAACAATGAGACATTTGAAACATTATATCTGAACACCAAGGCAGGATTTGAAGAATTTTGCTTGGCTTTGATTTTGCTTTGATAAAGCCAGAAGTAGTCTTAACTCAACCTGAGCTTAATAAATAGGAATAAAACCACAGAGTGACGTATCTCCAATAGCATAACATGCACACTTTATTTTTCAAACAGTCTTTTTGAAAAGTTAATATTAAGAATATTTAGTTAGGACTTGTGTAATAAAAACAAAAGAATTAGGGCAGATACAGGCCATTTGTCCCCTCCATCTGATCCACCTTTCAATACAATCATGACTGATTGAATTCCACATTTCCATCTACTGCACACAAATTTTGATTCCACTGCCTAATGAAACTCTATGCACCCCACCCGCACTCCCCTTGCCCCCAGTAACCAAAATCTATCTACCTTTAACATCTGTGGCAGAGAGTTCCAAAGTTGTAAAACCTGCTGAGAAAATGAAGTTCTCCTGATTTCTGTCCTAAAAGTGTTAATTTTGAAGTAGTACCCTCGATTCCGAACCCATCCAAGTCAGTAAACACCATTTCCACATGCAACTTGTCACATGACATTCAATACCTTACATACTTCAGTTAAGTATTCTCTTCTGAATTACTCTTCTAAATTCTAGTGAAAACAAGACTGTCTCTTGAAACTTTCCTCATAAGACAACCTGCACATCCTTTGTATCAGTCTGGTAAACATCTTCCAAAGCATTTGCATCCCTCATTAAATATAAAGAAAACAAAGCTATACACATCTTTCAACATGTGATCTCACCATGGCTCAATATAACTGAAACCTAACATCCTAGCTTTCAAGATTAGTTCTTCTCAGAATAAAGATTAACATCCCATCAGCTTTCTTGATTACAGTTTGTATTTGCATGTTAACTTTTTGTGATTCATGCACTAGAATACCTGAATCCCTCTGTACCCTGGAGTCATTGTCCATTTAGATAACATTTTTTTCAAATTATTCTTGCCAAGTTAACCAATGTTACATTTTCTATCACATTGTATTTCATTTGCCAGATTTTTGCCCACAGTCTCAATCTATCCATATCTGTCTTGCATCCTCCTTATGTCCTCTTCACAATTTATGTTCCTTCTCAGCTTTGCCGTTTGCAAATTCCTTTACCATGCCTTAATTTCCCTTGTCTAAGACACTGATGCAAATTGTAAATAGCTGATGCCTTGGCACAAACCTTCATGGGATTCCACTTGTTACATCCTGCCAATCAGAAAACAAAACATTTATGGATATCTGTTTTCTGCCATTGAGCTCCATCAGTTTGCTTAGAATTGCTTCCCTCATGATTGTAATTTCACCAAGTTTGTCTCCACATCCACCTCCTCATTTACAGCTATTAGGAGTGTATCCTGTACACTGAAATATTTATTCATTTCACCCACTTTTTCGTTATTATTTATTATTCACTCTCCATTGTCATTTGCTAGCGAATCAGTATCCTTCAACTAGTTCAGCTTTTGTAGTGATTGGAACCAAGTTGACTCGTTGCTATGAGGTTCTTGATTTGGGGTTGTTATCCTGGACTAATATGGAAAGCCCTGTCTGGCCAACGTAGAATCTCCTCAGTTCAGGCAACTGACTCCGAACTAACTGGCCACAGCCAGTGTGCTGTGCACAAGTAAATAAAGGGTGACTTGGTGATGGGATACTGTCTTCTGTGCAGTTATTTCAGCTTTCATGCCTGCATAGTTATCCTTATACAAGGTTAAAGTACTAGTCTTAGATCCACTGTTCTCCCTTTTGAACTAGATGAAATATTGTGGTTGCTACCGCTGAAAAGTGCTTTTTGTCTGAGGTCAGCAATTAATCCTGTTTTATTATGCAATACCAAATTTAATATAAACTGTTGTCCTGTTGATTCCACAATCCCAGAATGTTCTAATAATCTATCTTGAAAGCAAAATGCTGGGCTGCAAATAGTTGTGATATTGTGAGTGATCTTCATATTACAGTCTCCTTATTGTACAATGCATGTTTGTGCATACAAACAGAAGCTGAGCTGCAAACAATCACATGGACCTTAGGCTAACCATCCCGAAGAAGGAGATCCTCTGCCAACCCCTTCACACTGCACAGCACTGTCCCTACATAATGAAGATTTCTGACCAGCGACCAGACATCGTGACTCAATTCCTAAACTTTGGGTGATTCCTTTCATCAATGCTGAAAGCCAATGTGAAATGAAAAGCATCTGCAAAGGTCCCAAATATTTTCTTTCATATTCATCTTGAGATGTGGGTATTGTTCTTCGGCCAGAATTTATGGTATGTTCAATCTCTGACAGCCCTGAGAGAGGCCAAGTGCAAATAGTGGAAGCAGCTTGTGAAACTCAAGCATCCCAACCACCCACATCATCAAAGCCCACTCGTCCGACCTGTTACGGGTGTGTGAATCAAGCATCGGACTGTTTAATCACTTCAGGACTCACAACTCCAGAGTGGAAGAAAGTCATCCTCAGTCTTGAGGGGCTGCCTAAGAAGAAGTAGGATTATTCACTGGGAGATCCAAGAAACAGAAGCGAGTCTCAACACATCCAACATAACTGGGTTGATGCATAATCAATTGTGAGTGAGGTGTAGGATGCAAGGCCAGGTACTATAACTTATTTGATTTGATTTATTGTAGTTACAAGTATCTCTTTTGATCAAAAAACACACAATTTGTAGACAGTCAGTCAATGTGACATTTTATAAACTTTTACTTGGAAATAAAAGACATAGGCAGACTCCAAACAAGACCTCATGCCTAAAATATATCATCTGACCGGTGGGATCACCTCTTATATATTGATAGCACCTTATTATCTCAGGGCAGTAACTTGAAATAAATTCTGGATTTGCATATTTATCAATCAAAACCTGCACCCCCAACGTAGCTGATTAACGATTTAAGAGTCATCTTAGTTGTACAAAGTTAAAAATCACACAACACCAGGTTTAATTGGAAGCACTGTTCATCAGGGTGGTTGTGATGACATAGGGAGAATGTGGCAACTTCACACAGTCACCCAAGGCTGGAATTGAACCCAGGTCCCTGGCACTGTGAGGCAGCAGTGCCTAACCGCTGAGCACCAATGCCATGCCCATTGCAGGACATCATTGCAGGCATTCCTTAGTTTCGCATCCAAAGCCCAATTATCTGATTCATCAATGACCAAATCTCCATCATAGGATCAGATGTGAGAATGCTCATTGATGATTGCACAAAAGTCAAAAGCAGCCCATGCTCATATGCAGCAAGACATAGATAACATCCAGGCTTAGATGATAAGTGGCAAGTAATATTTGCACCACACAAGTGCTAGGCAATAACCATCTCCAACAAGAGAGAACGTAACCAATGCTCCCATTGACAGTCATTGACCTTGCTGTGATCTGGAATCACATGCAGATGGCCTTAGTGAACCCAATGTATTTTAATAACAATCAACTATAGCTACATGGCTGCTGTCACATTAAGTATGTATTAATTCCAATTTGGTTTTATTAAGATGAAATTGAGGATCATTCATAGTTCAATTGAAAGTCATAACTAAAGCAAATAATCAAAGATAAATAGACACTTTAATATTGACACTGTATCATAACTGGAAAGAAAACTGGTGTTTCAATTATTGACAGCTCACTTCCTGGAATGTCAGGATCTATGATTATGCTATGGTTTTAAGCCTTTATATTCTACTAACTGGATGAACAACATTCCACATTGGTATATTGCAACTGACCTTTCTGCAAGACTTCCACTGAGAACTTGACGCACACTAACAATAAAAGGTCAAATGCCCCGAGTTCACTGCTCTCTGCATGATCATTGCTTTCTTTGAAGTAAATGCAAACATAAAAGTGCATTATGTTATGGTACTATCAACCTAACAACTTCCTCGGTTTTAAGATTGAAAAAATTAATTTAAGAAAATTTTCCAGTTTTAAATTATTTGAAGTGTAAAGTGAAAGAAATCTGTAAGTGAATGAATGTGTGAAATACATCAAAGGTTTCAATATTTTAGGAATTTCAGAAACCTCTGAGGAGTTTAACACTAAGTTGCAATCTGCCTGCGTTATTTGCCATTTCTGAGCAGTTGTTAGGAACCATTTAACTGAGGCAGTTATTGCAATGGTTTTATCTCCATCAGACTAAAACTAAAAATAATCAACCATTCAGACAGATAAAGCTATCATTAAAATGATGCAATGTCATTTACTTGCACAAGGCATTGACTTTATGTTGATCTAACCTCAGATCTTTTAGATTAGATTTGCCAGCCACTATGCTGTATGTCCTTTGGCAGACTTTAAAATTAAATAATACATTTCAGAATGTATTCTATTATCTAAATAATGAAACCAGCCTACAGCAAAATTGAACTTAAAGCAGCAGAATCAAGCAAAATATGACTGCAACCCAAATTAATAACAGCAAAGATATAAAAAAAGACAAATATTCAGTTTTGTTTCAGTTACATTTTTAATTCTATTCACAGCAATTAATTGCACTTAGCTATTTACATAGTAAGAAATAGCTAGCAATCAAAAAATAAATCGAGAAATGTGCTCTGTTTTTACAATGGCTTTTCCATAGCTTTTATCAGAAATCAGTGCAAGGAACAAAATAGTATTTACTCTAGAGAGCTTACCAGTGGTAGTGTTTGATTTGAAACAATCATATTGAACAGGATATGTTAATAACTGTTTCAATCAATAATGGAGTACAACATATTGTCAGCTACAAAGAAAACCAGGTTTTTTAGCCATGTCTAGAAACTTGCACTACCTGCTCCCAAGATGACCCTGGGTAGTCAGATTGCATGACACCTTATTCAGAAGGATATTAAGTTATGGATATAGAATCACAAAAAGCTATTTTACGTTCTTTTCTTTGAAATATGCCTTTTATAATATGGATTAGTTCTAGCAGCAAATTCACATTATATTGACTCCCAACGGACTCCTGTATTGGACATATTAGATGAAGATGTGTCTACTTTGTGCAGATAATCCAATGAATGTGGAGTAGCAATTCCAAAGGTAGTGTTATAATTATACATGGTTGAATATGTTCATAAGCAGGACATGGCATTTTAGTAGTTCTTACTTTAACTGTGAGATCTATTTGTAAAATTTGGACATCGTTAAGGTAAAGCATGACATAACCAGCTAAATTTTGCAGATTAGCCCTTCAACATGCAAATATACATGTCATGCACACAAACACTCATTGAAACATGTGGCTTAGTAGATTAATGTGTCATCCTTTCACCTCTGGAAACTAGTGTTGGAACCAACCCAAAATAATTGAATCATAATAGTATCTCCATACTCATTGCTAAAAATATTATTTCTACAATCCAAGGTCTATAATGAGCATTGTCCTGTATACAAACTGCATGTGATGTAGCACAAACTTACAGTAAACTGCCAATTATACTCAAAGAAATCATAAAGGAAACTAGAGCAATCAATACTGATATCATTGATGATGGAGGCATGAAGTTGGAGAATTATTGAAGTTGGGTAGAGGAAGCTTTATAAATCTGTGTAGATGTGTAAGAAGAGCTATTCAATCTTAGTTTTCAACAACGGAATAAAATTGTACACAGAGGTTTGTGCATACACACACGCTGATAACATGCACATGCACAGCTAACACAACACAGACACGTGCATATCTAAACACACATCATAAAACAAACTTCAGCTTTCAAGATCAATCTTAGTATCCTATGAAACAGAATTAATTCTACAGGGAATTAGAGAACAGTCACATGATGGTGTTGAGTTTAATTCACGGTTGTTCTAAATTCAAAGGTAGGGTGCCAGAAATCAGTTATGGCAGGATGTATTGATTTATAAAAAAAAAGCCACCACTTATTTATGTTGTTGAAAACTAACATGCAACAGGCCTTGTCATTCACTGAAACAGGATTATCCAACTATAGATATTTCCATATTTTACTGTAAGGTTTATGATCAAAGATTACACCAAAGTGCAATTACTTGCAGCCTATAAAATGTTCCCTAGCCCGAGATAATGTTTTGATTCAGATTAAACCACCTGACTTTGGAAGGTTTCAGAAAGGACTTGACAGGTTTTGCACTCAGATCCTTCAGCTAGTCAATATAAAAAAACAGATCGAGGCTATCACTTGGTACTCATTTGAAAAGATCTTTGTTCCATGATGAAAGTCTCATTACGTGTGATTTATTACTGCTTTCTAAAAGAGTATTAGCATAATATAAATTTTAGCTTCTGTTTAAAATTAAATAGCATTCTCTTTGTTTCTGTGGAATTTAAAATCAGAGTGCAGATAAAAGGAAGAAGGTTCAAAAGATTTTATTCAATTCTGTTTCCAGGCAACACTTATGATAGAAACCATTTCAAAATATATGCTGATTCTATGATAAGCAGTTCATAGTAAGTAGGGTGCACAAAATTCATGCATTCTAAATGTCTGAGATGAGTTAACAGTTGTATGTTCCACAATAATCTTCAAAAGCACCACCTTCAGGGTACAAAGCATACAGTACCCACAGCTTAGTTTTAAATGAACACCAAGAAATACACTTCTTGAATATAGAAGTTCATATCTTACATAATTTATTTGAAGTATGAGCTATTACACATTGCTGTGGATTGTAAAATGAATGTGTTACTGTGCATTAAAAATGAAATTCATTCTTCTTTGTGTAATGGAGTTGGTTTGTGCTATTCATCTGTGCCTGACAGCTAGCAATAAAATGTGGCCATGTCATATTCTTTCTGTTACTTGCTTTGAAAGGTACATAGCCTTGTTCTTATCAAGAAAAGGAGAGATGGTTCATGTAAAAAAAAGAAAGAATAATGGTTCTTTTCTGCTCTAGAAGTTTATCTGTGGAGATTTTCTTCTTGGAACTGGCTACAATTTCATTCTTCAGTTTCAACAGCAGCAGAAATATATGCCCACAAGTTGTTCTACTACATTTCACAGTGTTTATTTCCATATTGCTCACATTTCAAGGTCACTAACGCATTAGATTCATGAATGAAATCTCATTTAATGAGAGAGTCAACATTTGTTTAAGGCAATTGACCCAAAAAAAACCCAAAGCCTGAAAAGGAAGCAGAAATAATTGCACAGAAACTGAGATATGGTTTTAAATTAAGTATGTGTCATAATATTGCTAATGGATGGATATTTATGGGCCAATGATGACAAAATATATTTAGTTAAAGAACAAACTTGGCTTTAAATCTGGAGTGTGTTTAAGGGGTAAGAGATCAACAGTGATTAGAAAATTGAAGGTTATTCTCCTAAAAACTTGAAGCTTTCAGCTAAAGTATGTACTGGGAGGTTGGAAGGGAAGGCACAAATAGGAAATATGACTGACTACTACAAATAAAAGCTAAACAAACAAGTGCCCAACTTAAAATCACTTTTTCCCAAGCAGAATTCTTCATTATAGAATGTGTGTGTTTGTCTGGTTTGGGTTCCTTTGATGTTATTTTCCTCGCTGTGTGAGTTACACTATCTCCTGCTGGTAAACTGAATTTTATCTTTGTAGTTAGTGGAAGTTTCTTTTCAAGTTTATAATCCATTATTCAAATTTCATAGCTGGTCATCATTAATCAACAGTGGAAAACAATTCAATTTGCCAGTAAGCTCACATGTTTTATTTAGTTTTGAATATCACTGTAAATGTGGAAATAGTATTTAATAAATCACCAGATTCACATATAATAAAGACGCTCACTCAGGTTAAAACTCTGACTATTTATTTCAAGTGCAATTTTTTGAAGTTTCAAGTTCAAGGTGTAATTGCACTAGATTTCAGAAGACATCACGAAGCCTAATTCTGTGTATTGCTCTCCTCGTCAATAGTTCTCCTCCTTCTCTATAGTTGTGCTTTCTTTAGGACCAGTAAAGGTTGATAAACCAAAATATAGATCTGATCTTCTGAACGTACACATGAGCATAATGTACTATCCAATTCATCTGGTTCAATTTATG
This sequence comes from Chiloscyllium plagiosum, assembly GCF_037043375.1. Classification (NCBI taxonomy): domain Eukaryota; kingdom Metazoa; phylum Chordata; class Chondrichthyes; order Orectolobiformes; family Hemiscylliidae; genus Chiloscyllium; species Chiloscyllium plagiosum. The sequence goes on from NW_028270140.1 coordinate 81,496,821, forward strand.
AAATATAATTGTTCCAACTTTTTCTTCAAGAATGGGAGGGAGATTGCAGACAACCTCAATCACAGGATCCAGAACATTAATGCAATACCATTATGTAAAATGCTACAATATATCACAATTATATAAATTTACAGGGTTTGCAGTGACAGAGTGGGAAAAGGACATCTCTAAATATGACATTCCTACCCATAATGTTTTCAACATGATCATATACAATTATAAATTTCAAGCAAGGTCATCAGATCAAAAGGCCTGCTATTAAATACTTATTAATTTTGTTCTGACGTTTCTAACTAACTATTTTTAAAATGTCAAAGATTATACAACCTTGCAGAGGGTATTTGCAATTCTGACCAGTGGACTGGCAAAAAATGTTGATTAACATATTGCAGCAAAATTTTTGCATACAAAATTAATTGTGCTTGTTTTTAATTGTCATTTTTTTTGTTACACTTGTCAGTTGTTTTGGTCCTCAGGATGAAGGATGTTGGATTATTAATTGAAATCATGCCTTCAGGTTACAAAATATTATTTTGCCAGCCAATGCAATGCGGCTTCTAATTCATTATTAAGCTGCAGCATGTTAATTGGTTAACCAATAAAATCAGAGTACTGGTTAAGTATCGAGTAATAAAATGATAATTGGTCAAATAGCACTCTTTTATCAAGATGATACAAAAGAACAGTCTATGCCACCGAATAAGGAGAAAAAGAGAGTTTGTAATGACTTGGGTGTAGTGTGCACAGTAATAGAGTGGGGGACAGAATGCTTTAATTAAATAAAAATAGTCATGTGCTATAGGACAGACACTGAAGCAGCCTGTTTCGGTGAATCATAGGTTGTGACTGTGTATGTGGTGTCATTGCCACTTGAAATAGCAGCAGGTAGATCACCTGTCATTTTCATAGCAAAAGCTTGAGCATTTCTCCAATCAATCTGCTTTTGAAAGTACTTGCTTGTGTAATCATTCATCTGGTCTCTGATTTACAACTCTTCACAACAGCTTCTGGCAGCAGAACCAAAAGAAACTTTCAAAATCTATGAAGTAATCATAAATTAAATAGAAATAAGTTAGTTAATAATTTCAAAGCAACAGCTTGATAGGCTCAAATATACAAAGAGGTATAGTTACACTATAGTCTAGGTTAGTGTATGTGGTGTGCATTATGAGGATAATGCAACCTGAATTTATATTTGTTGCTGGCTTCAATAAAAAGTGAAGTTGGAGAACTCTTGGAAAGCACGTAGCTGATCTGATTCCACTAGTTTTCACTGAGCATATTAAATTCTGTAACATTCACTTTTCTTACTCAACAGCTATTGATTCAACTTCCTTTTAAATTCGTCCTGTGTGGATTTGCTCATAATAAAGGAACATTTTCCAGCTCTAACATCATCGCTCATCTTGATGACTGAAACAATTGACAAGTGTAAAAAAAGACCATTATTTAAAAAGAGCACATTTAAGTTTGTCTGAAAAGTTTTACTGTAATATAAATAAGGAATTCTTTGTAAATCCACAAAAAAGAGTTACAAATGAATAAAAAGCAGGATTAGACAATTCAGTTCATCAAGCCAGCTCTGCCATTTAATAGAATCATGCCTGATCTCATCTCAAACTCTCCTGCCTGCTCCCTATAACTCTTTTAACACATTATTAATTACAAATCTGTCTATCTCCTCCTTCAATTTACTCAATGTCCTACCGTCCATCATACTCTGGGGTGGTCAATTCCACAGATCCACTTTCTTCGAGAGAAGCAATTTCTCCTCATCTCTGCTACCACTTATCCTAAAACCATGACCTCTCATTCCAGTTTGCCCCATATAAGGAAAAATCTTTTCTACATCTACTTTGTCAATCCCTTTTAGCATTGTATATACTTCAATTTGATCTCCTTTCATTTTTCTAAACTCCAGAGTGCATCAGCTTAAACTGCTCAATCTTTTTTCATAAGACAAACCCATCATCTCTGGAATGAATCTAGTGAACCTCCTCTGGACTGCACCAATACAAATAAATCCTTCTTCAAATAAGGACACCAAAATTGTATGCAGAGCTCCAAATGTAGTCTCACTAATGTGTTGTACAGTTCCCTAACTTTATACTCCAATCCTTTAGCAATAAATGCCAAAATTTCATTTGCCTTCCTAATTAGTTGTTACACCTGTAGACTAATTTTATGCAATTCATGCATGAGGACACTCAGATCCTTCTGAACCGAAGAATTTGAAGTTTCTCTCCATTTAGATATTGACTTGCCTTTCTAATCTTCTGACCAAAACGGATAATTTCACGCTTAGCCATGTTAAACACCATCTGCCAAATCTTGGCCCATTCACTAGCTTTTCCATATCCATTGTCTTATTTCTTTATTGCAACCTACTGCTGTTATAATCTTTGACATTTTAAAAATAGTTGAACATTGGGTGTTGTACTTACTTTGAAGATATCAACAGGTTAAAAGTCATTAATGGATAATTACACAGCACTTAATGCTTCAGCTGTTCCATATTAAAGCTGAGATGACTTAAATCATGCTAATTTTATGAAGCAATTCAGAAAAGTTTATGTTTTTGCTAGTGATTTTATTCTCCAACGTGAGTCTGTGATCCAAGGTTGTCTGTTTTAGTACAGTTTATGAGCTCTCTTCACTTGTTTTGCTGACAAGTTCTCCAGTGTGGTATTTAAATATTGTTTATGTTTCCAACTTGCCTAAAACTACAAAAGACATTTCGCTTTAAAAGGAGTAAGCGAAAGTAACATGACCTGCGAAACAATTATAATAAAGAAGAAAGACAGGACTGATCCAAACGTTGTTCAGGATTTGTCTTATTTCAAAATCACATAACTATATTATCATAGTGGGATATTAATTCATCTGAAAAATAAAAATAAGTTGTCTTATTTCTATAAATAAACAGAGTTTCCATTACATTTCATGTGCATGCGACATTTCCAGCCACTTAATTGCATTTCTTTAGAGCAAGATGACCAACAATTTGAATCATGTTAAATGGATTGTCATGCACTGTTCCAAAATCTTCAGCTCATGACTCCAACCAGCAATGTGGAGTGCACATCCTACTTACTGGTGCACATGCTGCAAAAGTATGCTAGATCATTCATTACTCTTCATTCACATGGAGTAGTTGGTTGGTCAATTGTACCTCTCCATGAGCCATTGCCAAACATTAGACAGCAACATGTACTTATACATTATTATTAAAGTGGGAAAATGGCACAAAGTGCTTCACAGCAAATAAAATCTAATCCCAAGAAGAGATTAAGAGAGACAAATAAAATGTTGGTGAAAGAAGTGCATACACAGGAGCACCTTCAAAGAGAGAAGGCTAGTAAAGCAAAGATTCAGTGAAAATTGCAGTGATTCGGGCGGAGGCAGCAAAAGACAGAAGATTGAGCCAGAGTGAGGCCATGGTCTTTGGAAATTGAGCTGACTGGGCTTTTTTTCCTTCAACCATCAAGTCAAGAAACCTGAAGATTCAGAGAATATGGAGTCAGTGAGTCATACAGCATGGAAACAAATGCTCCAGTCCAACTCCTCCATGCCAACCAGATATCCTAACCTAATCTAATCCCATTTGCTAGCACTTGGCCCATATCCCTCTAAGCCCTTCTTATTCACATACCCATCCAATTGCCTTTTAAATGTTGAAATCTTACCAGTCTCCACTACTTCCTCTGGCAGCTAATTCCATACATGTACCACCCTTTGCATGAAAAATTGCCCCTTAAGTCCCTTTTAAATTCTTCCCCTCTCACCCTAAACCTATGCCCTCTAGTTTTGGACTCCCCACCCCAGGGAAAGACTTTGAGTCATACAGCATGAATACAGACCCTTCAGTCTAACTCTTCCAAGCCAATCAGATATCTTAAACTGAACTAGTCCCATTTGTCTTTTTTTTGTCTATATCCCTCCAAACATTTCCTCATCATGTATCTGTCCAAATGTCTTTTAAATGTTGTAATTGCACCCCCTTTATCACTTTCTGTGGTACCAATGGAAATATAGCAATGCACACCAAAAACCTGGAAAGATCCTACAGTCAAAGTGAAAAACAAAATAGGCACATGGGAAGAAAGCAGCCTCTCCATTGCAGATATGAACTTGATAGTCAGGTGAGAGGCACTCTCAGTGTTGTTATATATGGCACAGGACTAGGCAACACAGCACCCCTATTTTGTGGTGGTCAACTAATCCATATTCCATTTTATTTGGAGATTAAAAATGGACAGTGTCTGCATCAATGTGATGCACAAATCTCCAGATAAAATACAGAAATGAAATCCAACATAGCTGTCTTCCTGAAGCCCACCTTTCTGTGAAGCTACACCAATCTGTTTATTGATCCTCAATACATATGTGCAAAGTTCACTGCTTGCTGATTTTCTATTTGTCTGGGGTGGTGCACAGAATGGATCTGGCCACACTACTTTAGAACAAATCGTTCAATTTGACTTTGACACACCACCTGTCCATCATTGAAAACCATGTTGTTATATTTTGTGCATTTTAATATTGTGCACTGAAACAAGAAAGAACTGTTTTACAAGCCAAGGATAATTTTTGATCTAAAAGCAAGTGACTTGATACTCATAGTGGAGATTGTATAGCTCTGGGCTGGATCAGTATTTGTAATAGAACTGGACCCAAGGGATTGTATACAGATGATGCTTTGGTTGGGGACAAGTCATTGATTAGTTTCGGGACTAGTGACCAGCTATTGACAGCAAAGGCCTCTTGCCTGGCATTAACCATGTGTTTGGCTTTCATGTAACTAAATTTCTTCGGCTGGGAACAAGATACAGAGATCAGTGATCAGATCTCCATCAACTCAGGAGTCATTTCTGCTCTCTGCAACAAGCCACTTTAATCAGAAAGCAAACCAGTTTATATTTCTTTCAGCAATTGCTGCAAACTGTGACCATTAATTGATAAGATTTTTATAAGTCACAAGATTTTTATAAGTCAACCAGCCACTCTGCAGTTTACAAATCAGCAGAAGAATCTAGAAAATTTCTGACCAGCAAGATCCAACTCAATAGATCTAATGAAGAAAGATTACTGAACTGCTTTCATAGTTTTTCATCCATATGTTTCTTCCTGTCTATGTCTATGTCTGGGTGTATATGTATGTGAGTGTAGGGTTTTATTAGAAGTGTTATATGCCAACAGTTTATAACTGGGTACCTGTGGCCCTATGTCTGTTCTTCTATAACGCGATAGTTGTGTTCTTGTGCAACCCCGCATTACTAAAGATCATACAATATAAATAACAGGGCCAATGGGAAAAACGGAGTTAAGGTGTGGACTACCAAAAATGTCAGTAAAAATAAAAAAAAAATAGTAGTTAGCCCCGTCTGAGTAAATGTTAAAATCATATACTTAAATGAAATAATCCAACAAATTTAACACCTTACCCTGAAAAACTGGAAGGTAACCTGAAGGTGTTTCAGAGTTTGCTGAGTGACAGTGCTGGATTAAGATAGAGGCTGAGGGTCATCATCAGCATCATCAGGTGCAGTTCCAGTCACCACCCGCAATGTTTTTCACTTGGATGCTTCCTGCCGACATTCTTGCAACTTTGTCCTACCATATTCATGGAAAACATAGTGAGATTTGCAAAAAAAAGGACCAAAAATGACTGAGCACAGCACTGTACCTTTCACCCCAAAGCACACGAGCTGACTCACCATTTGATGTCGACGTGAGTCCAGTCCTCAGTGCACTGCAACATTTGGTGCTGGGGATGGAATTGCATAATAACCAATTGGAGTTTATGTTTTAAAAAAATTGTTCCCCAATTCACCAATCGCGTTACAGCCAAATTGCGTTGATGAAATGTCCATTATAGGAGAACGACATGTACTTGTAATTACTAGCTATTTTTAAATACAGAAATCTGGTCTATCAATTCTATCAACCCACACTGAGACAATCAGGTAACTTGGAGAATTTTGCACACTTATTTTACAATCTTTAACTTCTTTTGATGATTCTGGGAATAGTTAGGGTCACTTTCCAGTGCTACAACATTGATTCATGACAGTAGAAAAACACATTTGACCACAACTACACTAAGCAATGGTTTCCACATCATGCCCTTTGAGACCTTGCAGGAAAAAGAATTGGTGGATTCTGTCTGACAGCTCTGAGCAGACTGTAAAATGTATTCCTTCGTCTACTGCAACAAAAAAGCTAAATGCGGTAGGTAACTGAAATAGAAGGAAAAAAACCCTGAAAATACTCAGCAGCACAGTAGAGAGAAACTGAATATTTCAGGTCAGTATGTTAGGCAGAACTGCTTAAATTTAGAGATCTAAGCAGTTTGAGCAAGTACAGAGACTAGTTAGAGTTCTCTGGATTTCAAAAGAGATACAGAGTAGGATGAAAAGAAAAAGGGTGCATATGGCAGAACACAGGCCGACAATACAAAACTGAATATGTAAAGTTCGGAGGGGCAATGAAAAGAAAGTAAGTGGCAAAAATAAAAAGAATGAAAACTAGCATTAAAAGGAATCCAAAAACCTTCTATAGCAAATAAATACTGACAGGATAATAACAGGATTAGTGGGGCTGCTTATGAACAGAAATAATGTTTTTATGCATGTAGTGCTAAATGATTGTTTTGCTTCTGACTTTTCAAAGGAAGAAGAGTCTGTCAAAGGCAGAATAAAAGAGGGAGTACCTTGACTTGTTTAATGAGTGAGCTTCCACAACCTTCTGAGGTGAATAATTCCCAAAGATTCAACACCCTCTGGGGAAGGGCTTCCTCTTCATCTCAGCCCCAATCTACTTGGTTTTTATTGAGATTCCCTAGTTCTTGATCCTCCAGATGACGGAAGTATCCTCTCTACCATGTCTACTTCTTTAAGAACTCTGTAAGTTTCAGTGAGACCAGTTCTTATTCTTCTAACCTCAGAGAATTCAGGGCCAGTCTCATCAATTTCTCCCCACAGGCCAGTCTCACCACCCCAGGAATCTATCTGGTTTACTGCCAATGGATTCCCTCTCTAGCAAGTATGCCCTTGCTTAGACAAAGGGACCAGAACTCACATAACTGGTGTAGTCTCACCAGTGTTTCAAACAGTAGAAGCAAAACGTTTTTGAACTTCAATCCCCTTCCAATAAAAGCTAGAACACCATTTGTCTTCCATCTTTCTTGTTGTATCTGTATCTGTATTTTGGCTTTCAGTGACTTATGAACAACGGCACCTGGGTCCCTTTGGGTATCAAAGGTGGAATTTTACCAGTCTCTAAGCAATGAGGGTCATGGTGAGATGATGGGTAGATTAGGATAACACGTTCAAGGAGACCCATCTCGGCATTGAGGTCACCACCACATCTTGTACGTTTTTCTCAAGTGGCAAGGTAAGATACTTGCTAGCAGAAGTTCACAATTGACACCCACCATTGCTTGTTAAATGCTGTTAACAACCCAACTCACAACACTTACAATATTACCACACTCACCATACAAACTAACTATTGGGAAGACTTAACATGGAAACCAGGGTGCTTCTTTGTGGGTTCAACTCACCACATTCGCCAAAAGATCTCTGTCTTGCCCACAGACAAAATGGAGAGCAGGGCACAGTAGCAACCTGTAGGGTATAGCTGCTTTGACCACAGTACCACACAGGGAAAAGAACCCAATTCACAGTTTGGACCAGGCTGTTTACCAGGGCTGCTCCTCTGCTCCCACAGTGCGCAATCACTTGATGCCTATCAGCACACCTTTAGCTTACCTTGCATTGGCATTTGGGCCCTTCGCACAACCAGGCAGGTGGCCCTGCTGACCAATAGTTCTCAGTCAAGGATGCATACATCTTGCCTTATGTCAGCATTCCATATCAATCTAGCACTGGCACCATGTGCTTTCAGCATTTGCACTAAACACATGGTATCTACAGAATGTAATGCAGCATAACTGAAAGTCTTAGTCCACAGTAAAGTCCACAGAATAGGCATCAATCAGGCAGGCCCATCACTGTTAGTCCAAGGCAGCCTCCCATATGAGGTCTGGGCTTCAGCCATGTTTAGGGGTCCAGTTAGGGTGGTGTTGCCGTAGGGGACCTTGTCTCTCTGCTCCAGGGTGCAGGTGCATGGTCAGTCATTGCTGTTCACAGGGGCCAGGCAGAGGTTTCAGTGTGGCACCATTGGGCAGATGTTTGGGCAGGTAAGGGCTTTTGCTGGCAGGTGAGGTCACTTGAGGTGGTGTGCCATGGTCACTTCCATTTGTAGAAATTAAAGGGGAAGGTGATACTTTGTAGACAGTTGTAGGTACATGCACACAGCTTTGGTAATGACCTGAGTCTTGGGAATCGATAGAAGGCACACCTAGGATGATGGTGGGGTGTTCCATTTCAGCTGAGCCTGAAAGTAATTGACCCAGGACCACTTATTGTCATTCCAATCATAAAACACATGGATTACACCCATTTTAAGAAGAACAGCTTTAAAGGGACTTGTAATGGATGCAATAAGTGAACTGTCTTGCAATGGAAGGTATTGCATCTACATCCTGTTAAGTGGCTTTGATCATGAGATTGGCCCAGGCCTGGGATTCTCAATGACGACCTGGGACTCCTTCTCAGCGGCTTCTAACAGAAGAGATTGGGGGCCCTCGAGCACAGAGCTGTGAAATGGACTCATTTCTCCCTTTTTACATTATTAAAATTTATAATATTGTAGAAGGACCGTTATTCTGAACATTTTATTTCTTTTTTTATAAAATATTACTGCAATTTTGTACTTTTAAAGGTCTATAATGTTGGATTTTTTATTTCTTTATTTTTCTATTTTTTTCCCTAAGAATTTGTACTCAAGGATGTGTACTTAGGTACCTTTGTCTCTAAGGTGGCGTTCAAAGTGGCAACTTGTAAACCTTTCACTGTACACATGTGAATACATGTGACAATAAAGCTAATTCATTCATTGTACGAAATCCACTGCCTATCAAAAAAATTGATACTACTCCTTCCACTTTGCATGCTGCAGTAAGGAATCAAATCTTGCTGTGCAGTTGATTTTCAGATCACTGCATTCACTGCAGTGAGTTATGGGCTCCATCTTTATTCCCCTCCATCCTTCACCATCCCTACAATGGTGCAATCTTGTTTCCCCAAAGACATTTGACCCTAACCTTGGTTTGGTTGAGCCCTTTGACTTGACCATCAAGATCTCCATCTTTATCTTGCTTCTCTATGAAATTAATCCTCTCAGCCACAAGCTGTATGTTTAGCCTTCTGCACTAAAATGCCAATCTGATTTTGCCTGACTCTGTCCACTAAAATGTGACGATATAGCTTGTGCCATGACAGTTAAGTAGAGCGATGGTCCAGGCACACATCTTGCTTTATTCTCCATGGAGATGAGTAGTACAGTTGTAGAGATTAAAGTGAATGTCAAAACAAGGACCATTCAGTAGTGTGTTTTGACTGCAGGCCAAATAGGAAAACCAACAGATACACCAGGCAATGATACATTTCGGAAGCATCTAGCAGCTGAACCGGGCAGTTAAGGAGGAGCTGATTTCAGTGAATTTGTGTAATTAATTAGACACAAGCAAATGAATAAAGGCTTCTTACCACTTTTACAACTAGATTCGGGTAAGATTCACCAAGTTATTAGATGGGCCGAGTTTTAGTTATTAGATCCAGATGGGATACCCCATATTATTAAACTCCCAGGGCAAGGAGAGATGGACTGGCTCCCTTTCTTTATTCACCTGCCCCCTTAGTCAGTCACAACAAGGTTAATTTCAAAGGATACCCTCCCTGGTGGATATCTTTCTTTCAAACAACCAGGATTTCTTGAATTAACAAAGAATAGGTTGATTAGGAACTAAACACAAAGAGAAATAATAACACAACATACCTACATGCAGATTAGAAATGAGAAGTAAATACAAACGAAGATACAAATCAAAAGATACACGGATTGGTCACTTATTCATTCATGAACGGTATGGCTCAATGGTCAGCACCACAGACCTGGGTTTGATTCCCACCTCGGGTGACGGTCTGTATCGAGTTTGCATATTCTCTCTGCGTCTGCGTGGGTTTCCTCCCACTGTCCAAAGGTTTGCAGGTTAGTTAGATTAGCTATGCTAAATTGCCCACAGTATCCAGGGATCCATTAGATGTTTTAGCAATGGGAAATACAGGGATATGGTAGGAGACAGCGTTTGGGTGGGCTGCTCTTCAGTTCGGTCTGGACTTGATAGCCGAATGGCCTCCTTATACACCGTCTGGATTCTATGAAGTGTTATTAGTTGAATGTTACAGATATTAAAGTGTATATAATTGGTAGTATTGACCTTGCAAGGGACATCAAAATCAAGGAGAAGAAACTATTTTGATACATAAAGGGAAAAGGGTGTTCAGGAGCAATGTTGGCCCATTAAAGACCGAACGTGGGAATATTGTCAATGACACTGGAGAAATGGACAGACATGTTGAATAATTACTTTGCCTCAGTATTTACAGTAGAAAAGGAAGATAGCTTGCTGGAAGTTCCAAGGAATTAATAGTGGGTCAGGGACAGCAACTGAATAAAATTAATGTAAATAAAACACTGAAGAACTTAATGGCATTAAAGAGTGACAAATCACCTGACAATGTCCATCTGAGGCTGTAAAGGATTTGGGGGAGCACATTTTAGAGGCATGAACAATAATCTTTCAGAGATCCCTAAATAGAGGAGTTGTTCCTCCGGATTGTCACTCCAATTTTAAGTAGTCAGAAGGGGAAAAGCAGGGAATAACAGAACAGTTAGCCTAACATCTGTGGTGGGGAAATTGTTGGAGACCGTAATCAAGATGGAGTTACAGAACACCTTGACACCTTGGGAGGGTCAGCAGGGATTCATGGTAGGTAGGTCACGTCTGGTAAATCTCATTAAGTATTTTGAAGAGGTGACTAAAGTAGTGGACAATGGAATGTCTATGCATGCTATTTACAGAAGAACCTCGATTATCAGAATATCAATTATCTGAATTCTGGATTATCTGAATAAGAAAACAAGGTCCCATAAAACATTACATCAAAAAGATAAGTGTATTCAGATTACCTGTATTAAAGAACATGTGAAAACGATGGCAAAAACAAAGAAACACAAGCACCTCAAGCAACTGCAACTGGTTAGTTACACTGCCCTTTGCAAAAGTAAGTGCTTTATTCCTGTCACTTTACTGGGCCGTTCATGAAAAAAATGGCAGAGGAAGTAACATATGCGCGTGACATTGAGTACAGCAGAAACTGACAAATGCTCTTCTGATTGTAGAAGCTGTTCAGGGTCTTGCTTAATGCTGGGATTTCATAGATTTATGTGATGGTAAGGGTTTAGTCCTTCTCAGTTTAACCTGCAATTTGCAGAATGCAAAGATTAGTTTGTTTAAATAGCAGACTCATAAAAATTATATATTTAAACAAACTCTCCGGTAGAGCGCAGCATTAGATCAGAATGGCTTCCCTTGTTTAAGGTCGAATTGACTATCCGAATAATCAACTATCTGAATGAAATACTGCCCGCCTGACTCATTCAGATAATCGAGGTTCCTCTGTATATGGATTTCCACAAGTCACATAACGGATTGTGAACTAAGGTAGAAGCCACAAAATTGAGGAAAACTTATGGATATGACTGGGAAATTGCTTAAGTGACAGGCGACAGACAGTTGGGATAATGGGTGGGGAATCAAATTGGCAGGATGTGACCAGCCATATCCCACATGTCACTGGATATACACTCTGTGTCATTTTGGCTATATCAGTCCTCTTTTGAAAAATACATGTTGGAATTTAAAAGATTAAAACAATTGCTTGCGGTCCAGGGGAATGATCCATGTTGATGACAAGAAATTTGGGCGGCACGGTGGCACAGTGGTTAGCACTGCTGCCTCACAGCGCTTGAGACCCGGGTTCAATTCCCGACTCAGGCGACTGACTGTGTGGAGTTTGCACATTCTCCCCGTGTCTGCGTGGGTTTCCTCCAGGTTCTCCGGTTTCCTCCCACAGTCCAAAGATGTGCAGGGTCAGGTGAATTGGCCATACTAAAAATTGCCCGTAGTGCTAGGTAAGGGGTAAATGTAGGGGTATCGATGGGTTTCGCTTCGGCGGGTCGGTGTGGACTTGTTGGGCCGAAGGGCCTGTTTCCACACTGTAATGTAATCTAATCTAAATCCTTTGCACCATCTAAAAATGAAGGACTTCATCGTGCAAGGTTATCTTGATGACTAAATTCTGACTTTTGGATTCTTACATAATTAATAAATCATGCACATTATTACTCTTACAGCTTCAGGGAGTGGAAAATTCTCGGCCCATTAGCCAATCTGATCAAGATCCCATTGTCCTTTGAGGCATCCTTCTTCGCTATCCACTAAACCTCCTATTTTGGGTGTGACTTTTGATACATTTGATTTTTAAAAGAAACAAACAAATAGTGCTTTCAGCAAAGCAGCAAGTTCTGATAGCTCCAAAATTGCACTACAACAAATTCTCATTTATTCGTGTCAGTTAGTGTTAAATATATGCCAAAAATGTTGGAGGAGTTTCTTTTGCATAAAATCTTTTTGTTCGTGCATTTCGAAATGAATGCCAGTCTCTGTGATAAAAATTGGAGACGATGTTTCTGCAAAAGCGTATGACTTACACAGATAAATAGCGATGATAGCAAAGTTAAAATATGCAGAATGCTAGCCAGCTTTATTTCATTAGCATTGCACTCAACATCTCCTGTTCTCTCCACATTCACTAATAATAAGTTGCAACAGAATCTATGAGCATTTCATTAACTGAGCAATCACAGTCCTTCCCTATTTTCCAGGGCTGAGATTTGAGGTTCTGGTAGGAGAGGTCTTTGTCAAGTATTGTAAGAGCAATTACTAATTTTCTAAGTGGTTACGAATGAAGCTCAAAATAATCCACCTATAATTATTTGCTGAAAGTGCTGAAGGTTTGTCAACTCTTATATTGTTGCTCAGAACTCTCAGCGGCATTCTAAATAAGACGCAGAATAAAATCCAGCTTTGGGTGTGAAAAGGACAAAAATTGGGTCATAAATTAATTGGATGAAATGGGCTTGGAGACTGGTAAGAGGGAGAATAGTGAACAAGGTAGGAATTCTAGAGGGGGCTGTTTGGAGGGGACTACTAGAGAGAAGTAAGCATTAAAGATTGGATTGGGAGGAACTCAGACAAAGTTCAGCTTGGTTCAAATATATCAATTCAAAGGCCTGGATTTTGTGATGAGCAGAAAATGAATGCCATGAATTGTGCATTAAATTTATACTTACCTACAGATTTTGCAAAGGGCTTTTTGCACTGGAGCTTGCTGAAATTAGAAAGCGATTTCCATGCAGCAACCTCAGGGGATCCAGGAATGTGTGTACAGGATGAATGATTGTATATTTCCTTAACTAACCAAAGTATGAGCAATGCAGAGTCTGAGTCAGGGAGTGTCAGTTAATAGAATATCAAATCAGGTACAGGAAATGAAATTAAGAGTAGGAAGCAAAAATAGGATTAAGACAGCAAAATAGACAGCAAATCGCTCAAAAGCAGGTTAATGGGCATGATATTATAGCAAGACATGGTTACAAGGAGATCAAAGCTCAGAACTAGGTATATAAATTTTAAAAAGTCAAACAGGAAGGAAAGGATGGGTGATAGTATTACTTGTACAAGATGGAATAAGAATGATAGTAAGAAATTATCTATGAACGGGGTAGGATATAGAATCCATGTGTGGAGACAATAACTAAAAAGGGAGAAAGAAACAAGAACAGAAATTACTGGAACATCTCAGAGGTCTGGCAGCATCTGTGGAGAGAAATCAGAGTTAACATTTGGGTCGAGTGACCTTTCCTCAAAACTGATGGTAGCTTGGAAAATGTCAGTTTATATCCAGAAGATAGGGAAAGGAGGGGGAGTAAGGAGTAAATGATAGATGGGGTTAGAGTCCAAAGAGAAAGAAGAACATTTGGACAGACAAAAGAGTGGATAATGATCTGACTAGGAGTATGAATAGTTATTAATGGGGACTTAGTGGCTAATAATGAGTTGTGTGTAATAGCAGATTATGTGATAACAAGGCCAGGTGTGTGGGGAGGTGGGGTAAGGTTATAGGAAAGCTCAAGCCCTAAAATTGTTGAATTCAGGATTGAGTTCAGAAGGCTGCAGGTTCCCCAATGAGGTGCTGTTCTTCCAGCTTGCACTGAGTTTCGCTGGAGCACTGCAGCAAGCCTGAGATAGAGTTATTGGCCAGGGAACAGAGAAAGAAGACATTGGTAGGAGTAGTTTACAGGCCTCCTATGAGTGACTATGTGGTGGGACACAGAATAAATCAGGAGGTGATGAGGGCATGTAAAAAAGGCAGTACACTAATCATAAGTTACATTAATCTTCATGAAGTTTTGGTTCGTCAGATTGGTAGAGGAAGTCATGAAGAAGAATTCATAAAGAGTATTCAGGACAATTACCTAAGACACTATGTTGTGGATCCAACAAGGGATCAAACTGTTTTGGATCTGGAAATGGGATAGGATTAATAAATGATATCAGAGTAAAAGATCTCTTCCGAAACAGTGATCTCTTCCGAACATGATAGAATTTAGCATTCAGTTTGAGAGGGAAGAACTTGAGTCAGAAATAACGATGCTAAGCTCAAATAAGGAAAATTACAAAGACAAGTCCCAGATGGTTGGGAAACTGTCAATCGAACACCTTTATTTAAAAAATGAAGAAGACAAAAAGCCTTCAGCCAGTTAGATTAACACCTGGGAAAATGTCAAAATCAATTATAAAGGATGCAATTGTAAAGCATTTAGAAGTGGAGTCACAAGTAGATAAGATCGTGAAGAAAGTGTTTGGTATGCTTGTCTTTATTGGTCAATGAATTGAGTATAGGAATTGGGAGGTCATGTTGCAGCTGTACAGGACATTGGTTAGGCCGCTATTGGAATACTGCATGCAATTTTGGTCTCCCTGCTCTTTTCTCCTGGGTGGGAGAGTCCAAAACTAGAGGGCATAGATTTAACGTGAGAGGGGAAAGATATAAAAGGGATGTGGGGAACAATGTTTTTACACAGAGGGTGGTGAATGAGCTGCCAGAGGTATAAATATTAAATACCATAATATTTAAAGGGTATCTGGATGGGTATATGAGCAGGAAATATTTAGAAGGATATGAGCCAAATGCTGCACATGGGACTAGATTTATTGAGGATATCTTGTTGGCATGGGCGACTTGAACCAAAGGGTCTGTTTCTGTACTGTACATCTCTGTAACTCTATGACTCTAAAAGCATAATATGATTAAGATGAGTTGGCATGGCTTCATGAAGGGGAAATCATGCCTGACAAATTTACTAGATTTCTTTGAGAAGGTAACAAGCAGGATAAAGAGGAAGCAGTGGGTTAAATATATTTGGATGTACAAAAGGCATTTAATAAGGTGCCACACATGAGGTTATTTAATAAGAGAAGAGCCCAAGGTGTTGAAGGTAGTACATTAGCATGGATAAAGGATTGGCTAACTAATAAAAGACGGAGGATTGGGTAAAGGGGTCATTTTTAGGATGGCACATTGTAACTAGTGGTGTGCCACAAGAATCAGTGTTGGGGCTACAGCTATTTACAATACACTTTATTAATTACTTGGATATGGAAAGTGAATGTACTGTCGCCAAGTTTTCAATTGACAAAAAAAAAAGGTAGGAAAGCAAATGGTGAGAATGATACAAAGAGTCTGCAGAGAGATATGTGAAGAAAGTGAGGACTGCAGATGCTAGAAATCAGAGTCAAGAGTGTGGTGCTGGAAAAGCACAGCAGGTCAGGCAGCATCCGAGGAGCAGGAGAATCAATGTTTTGGGCATAAGCTCTTCATCAGGAATGCAGAGAAATATGGACAGAGTAAGTGAGTGTGCAAACATTTGGCAATGGATTACAGTGTGGGGGAATGTGAAGTTACACACTCTGTCTGGAAGAATATAGGGTCAGAATAGTATTTAAATGTGGAAAGACGATAGAAAGTTAGGGAATGGAGGGATTTGGAATCACAAAATCCATGAATCACAAAAAACCAATATCCAAGTTCAATGGGTAATAGGACAAGCAAATGAAATGTTGGCCTTTATTTCAAAGGTAGTGGAATTTGAAAGTAGGGTAGTTTTGCTAAGGTTATAGATGTACCAGTCCAACAATAGGTGGAATACTGAGAGCAGTTTTGGGCCATTTATCAAAGGAAAGATATACTGGCATTCGAGGCAATTTGAAGACAGTTCACTAGATTGATACTAAATATAGAGAAACTGCCTTATGTGAGGAGAGATTGAGTAGATTTGGCCTGTATTCATTGGAATATAGATGAATGACAGACAACCTTATTAAAGCATACAAGATTCTTAGAGAACTTGATAGAGTAGATGTAAAAAAGTTTGTTTCCCCTTGTGGGAGAGTCTAGGACCAGAGGGAATAATCTCAGAATAAGGACCTGCACATTTAAGACAGAAATGAGGAGGAATTTCTTCTCTCAGAGGGTTGTGAATCTTTAGCATAAAAGTCTGTTGAGGCTGAGTCATTAAGTATATTCAAAGCTGTGATTGATTGATTGCTAATCAGTAAGGGAATCAAGGGTTATGCAGAAAAGGCAGGAAAGTGAGTTGAGGATTTTGCGATCTGCCATGACCTCACTGAATGGCAGATTAGACTTGATGGGTGGAACGGCCTATTTCTCTTCCTATGCTTTACGGTCTTACGGAGAGAAACAAAAGAGACAGAGAAAGGTATAAAAGTTTAATTATTTTAAATTTCTAATGAGAATTAAAATCCAAATAAATGTTCACCACAGTAGGAAAAGTTCATTTTAAGTGCCAGCATGATTGATTGGAAGTCATTAAGAATTATAACACTATTAAGAATTCACTTATACCAGAATATATACAAAAGATAAGGATGAAACATTTGCAACAATCCTCAGTCAGATATATTGAATAAATGATCCAACTTTGCCTCCTTCAGAGGTTCCCAGATGCTAGTCTTCAGCCAATTCAATTTACTCAACGTGACACCCAGAAATAGCTGGAAGCACTGGATACAACAAAGGCTATGGCCTTGACAACATTCCAGCAATAATACTGAAGATTTGTGCTCCTGAACTGCTGCATCCCTAACAATCTGTTCCAGTACAGCAACAATACTGGCACCTAACTGAAAATATAGAAAATGTTCTGTATAGAAAAAGCAGAGCAAATCTAATCCAGCCAATTGCGGCCCCATCAGATCATTAGTAAAGTGATGGAAGGTGTCATCAAAAGTGCTATCAAGCAGCACTAACTCAGCACCAACTTGCTCGGTGATGCTTAGTTTGCATTCCAATTTAGCTCCAGACCTCATTGCTGCCTTAGTTTAAATATGACAAATGAGCAGAATTCCAGAGGTGAGGTGAAATGACAGACCTTGACATCAAGGCCACATCTGACCAAATATGATATGAAGAACCCCTAGCAAAACTAGAGGCAATGCGAATTGGGGCACATTAGAATTAAATCTGACACATAGGAGAATGCTGTGGTTGTTGGAAGTCAGTCATCTCGGCTCCAGGGCATCTCTGCAGGAGTTCCTCAGGATAATGTCCTCAGCCCAATCATCTTCATCTGCTTCAGCAATGAAGCCTTTTCCTCCAATTGTTTTGAACAGAAGACGGAATGTTTCCAGATGATTGTATAATATCTACCATCATTCAAAACTTATCATATCCTTGTAAAAATGCAGCAAGATGTGGGCAATATCCAGATTTGTGCTGACAAATGTCAAGTAACATTCACACCACACATGTACCCTGCAATTAATATCTCCAATAATTGAGAATCCAAACATTGCCCTTTGACGTTCAATGGTATGACCATTGCTGAATTCTCCACTATCAACATCATTGACCAGAAATTGAACTAGACTAATCTTATAAATATTGTGGTTACAGTAGAGGTTAGAGGCTAGGAGTTCTGCAGTGAGTTGATGGAATACTCTCCACTTGTCTGGATGGATGCAGCTCCAACAACGGTCAAGAAGTTTTGCACCATCTGGCCTGGGACTCAGTGGTTAGCACTGCTGCCTCACAGTGCTAGGGACCTGGTTCAATTCCAGCCTTGAGTGACTGTTTGTGTGGAGTGTATACATTCTCCCTGGGTTTCCACTGGGTGCTCCTGTATTCTTCCCATAGTCCAAAGATGGACACATTAGCTGGATTGGCCATGACAAAATTGCAAATAGTGTCCAGGCATTTGTAAAATGGGGGGATTATACGGTAGAGGGTGAGTCTAGATTGGATGTTTTTTGGAGTGTAGGTGTGGACTTGTTGGGCCAAATGGCCTGTTTCCACACTGCAGAAATTCTGTGAACCATCCAGAATAACGTAGCTTGCTTAATTGACATCACACCCACAAACATTCATTCCCTCCACCACCAACTCAGCAACATGTACCATCTACAAAATGCAATGCAGAAAGTCGTCAAGTGTCCATAGACAGCACTTTCCAAACTCACAACAACTACCATCCAGAGGGACTATCAGATGATTAGGAATATCACCACCTGCAAATCCCCCTCCAAGCCACTCACCATCCTGATTTGGAAATATATTGCCATTCCTTCAGAGCTACTGAGTCAAAATGCAAGCATTTCCTCCCTAATGATATTATGGGCATATCTAAACCAGGTGGACTGCAGCAAGAAGCCAGCTGGCTATGAACTTCTCAAGGGCAACTTAAGATAGGCAATGAGTGGTGGTTTCACCGGCAAAACTAACACCTTATTGACAGTTTTTTTAAAAAAATAGCTTTTTTTTTGAGAAAGTTATGTGTTTCTACCATGTAAATAGTACAACTTCACCCCCTTTGCTGAATCTTAGTGAAGAATCTCTCAATGAAATACCTGTAAGTAAAAGCTTGTGCAAGACGAAGGCATATTGGACAGCAACCTCTTGGTTTCCCTATTTAACAATGAAAACGTGGTTGTTAGTTGGTTTTATCCTATTTACAACTTAATAATTTTGAATACGTTAAGTGCTTGTAAGTCACAAAATTATATTTGAACAATGGGTGTGTAGCTATGTTTATCATTGGAACTTCGAGAAAACTTTTAAAATCCTCCCAGACAATGTCCTCGAGTGCTGTGTGAAAAATCATCTCCCTAAGCAACCATTTATTAATTGTTAATTTATACAATTAGGGTTTCAAAAAAGCATTTGATGCATCAAACCTGCATCTTACATTGTCAATGGAAGTTCTATGCTGTTATGTCACCCACAGCTGCTTAAGGAAAATTATACAGAAATATTCCTGCTAACTATAGATAATCATGTTTAAAATTCTAGAACATGCATCTAATCTCTAAAAAGCCTAGCAATGCAAACAATTTGTGTCCATGGTGTATGGAATCTTCTTAAGCTTTCCCTAGCCCTTCATTCCAAAACAAGTCTTTTGCAACTCATGTAATGCAAGAATAAACTAACACAACTAGAATTATTGTAATTGCATGACTATTCCACAGAGCTAAGGTGGTAGCATCAATTTTTTTTTATGATTCCTTGGTACAATATGACATTCTGTTCTTTCCTTTTATTTTATGGTAACAAACTCCACCATTATTAAACTGCAATCCTACACCTTTGTTCAACTTTGTTTTTCTAATCTTCCATGCAACTGAACCCTAATCCTCACTGTTTAGTTTAAAGCTCTATCTACAGCCTGAGTGAAATAACTGCACAGAGGCTAGGTCCCGTCACCTTTTATTTCCTAGTGCACAGAACACTCGCTGTGGCTAGCCAGCTTGGAGTCGGTCCTTAACTGAGGAGATCCTAATCTCTTGGCTTTATTGGTCAGCCAAGGATTTCCTGATTGGCCTAAGTTCACAATCTCAGTCATGAACCTTGTAATCAATGGGGTCCGCCTGGTCCCAGTCGCTACACCTAGTCATGCGATTCATCAGATGTCTGGTCCCAGCATGATTCAGCGGGAGCCCATACAATCAGAACTACTCCTTCCTTCCCAAGATTTGGTGCCAATGTCCCATGAATTCGAACCTATTTCTCTGACTCCAATATTTGTGCCACCCTTTGAGCCTCTGTAATCTGATTGTGTGGCCTGTGAACTTCAGTTTTCTGTTGTGCTCTGTAACCCATAGTTCCATTTTCAGTCAAAAAGCAAGCTAACATAGCCTTGGAATATTTTTAATGATACAGGTCCCACTGTCCTTAGAGGAAAGAATCGCAATGACTAATAATTCTCGGAGAGAAAAGAAATTCACCTCATCGCAGTCTTACTGTCATGTTTATTTACTTCTTGTAGTTCAAATTTTAATCTGGGTTCTGAAACTAGAGATGTAACTGAGGACTAATAATTTCAGGTCTCGAGTTTGTTTTCATATTTCCAGAACATTCCACTTCATTCCAGTTCATTTTACTTCCTTATCATAAATCAAGTTTTGTTTTCCCAGACTGCTTATTGGCCTAACCCATTTATCGTGTGCTTTTAAATGTCTATTTTCATGAAAAAGCATTTTTTTTAACTATTGTTAAGAAAATGTATCCTCAGGCCTCTGTATTTTGTTCACAATTGACAATTGTCACAGGTAATTTCGAATTATGCCAAAACTACTTTGTTAGGTTCAACTAGTTTTATACACCTTTTCCCAAAATTTTCTTGATTTGTTTTTTTTTTAAATTCCAGTCATTTTTATATAAGGAACCATTCATCACGTTATAGAACATAGAACAATACAGCGCAGAACAGGCCCTATGGCCCTCAATGTTGCGCTGACCTGTGAACTAATCTAAGCCCATCACCCTACACTATCCCATCATCATCCATATGCTTATCCTTATGACGTACTAACTGTGGTCCCTCTTCATTCCACTAAGTACTGCCTCCCTTTGGCTTTAAGATGTTGTCTTACTTGAAATGCATGCTGTGTTTGCCAAATACGCTTCTGACACATGCTGCAGGTGTGGTATTGATACCATACAGCAACATGTTCATTCTTGGCCAAACAAAACCAAAGAACTACAGGTGCTGCAGAAGGGTCATTGAACTTGAAATGTTAACTCTGCTTTATCCCCACAGATGCTGCCAGACCTGCTGCGTTTTTCTAGCCATTTCTGTTTTATGTCCACCCCTTGATTGTTCAGTGCTCTGGATAGTGGAAAGCTGCTTGCCCCTGTTGCTGAGAGTAAGTGCAAAGATAGAGTCATGTAGTCATAGAGATATACAGCATGGAAACAGATCCTTCAGTCCAACTCATCCATGTGGACTAGATATCCCAATCTAATTTAGTCCCATTTTCCAGCACCCGGCCCATATCCCTGTAAATCCTTCCCATTCATGTACCCATCCAGACGCTTTTTAAATGCTGTAAATGTCCCAGCCTCCACCACTTCCTCTGGCAGCTCATTCCACACACACACCACCCTCTGCGTGAAAAGATTGCCCCTTCGGTCCCTTTTAAACCTTTCCCCTCTCACCCTAAACCTACGCCCTCTAGTTCTGAACTCCCCCACTCCAGGGAAAAGACCTTGTCTGTTTACCCTATCCATGCTCCTCATGATTTTACAAACCTGTATAAGGTTTAGCCTCCGACGGTCCAGGGAAAACAGCCCCAGCCTATTTAGCCTCTCCCCATAGCTCAAATCCTCCATCCCTGACAACATCCTTGTAAATCTTTTTCTGAACTCCTTTAAGTTTCACAACATCCTTCTGATAGGAAGGAGACAAGAATGCAATATTCCTGTTAGAATGCAATAATGCAGAGGCCTAACCAATGTCCTGTACAGCCACAACATGACCTCCCAACTCCTATACCCAATGCCCTGGCCAATAAAGGAAAGCATAACAAACACCTTCTTCACTATCCTATCTACCTGCAACTCTACTTCAAGGAACTATGATCCTGGATATTCTGGGATATTCAGCATTGGATAAGAAATAAAAGAAAGCTTAAGGGAGGCACCAAAAGCCATTAGAAGCAAGAGAAAAATACAAAGCAAGAATAGGGCCCATTAGGGACCAAAGTCGCAGTCTGTGAGTGGAGGCTGAAGATGTAGTTGAGGTTTTAAATGAGTACTTTGTATTTGTATTCATGATAGAAAAGGCCCAGATAAGACTAGAAATCAAGGTCAGGAACTCAGACATACTTGAACAAATTAACATTGAGAGGGAAGAAGTGGTTTTAGCATGCTTGAAACAGCGTAAATCCTCAGACATAGAGGAAATGCATCCAAGGAAGCTGTGGGAGGCATTTCGCATCAAAGAATAAAATTAGGGCGAAGAGAATAACCTGGGAATGAATTGGGATCATAAGGGACCAAAGTTGTCATCTATGGGTGGAACCAGATGATGTGGCTGCTTTTGGCGGTATGGAAGGATATTGCAGGGGTTCTGACATTAATGTTCAAATCCTCTCTGGCCACAGGAGAGCTGCCAGAGAGCTGCAGAGCAGCTAGTGTGGTGCCATTATTCAAGAAGAGTGATAGGGATAAACCAGGCAACTATGGGCAAGTTAATCTAACATCTATGATAGGGAAACTACTGAAAAAGCTCTGAAGGACAGAATTAAGCCCCATTTAGCAAGGCACAGATTAATCACAGATAGTTAACAAGGCTTTGTAAGGACGTGATCATGTTTGACAAGTATGACTGAATTTTTCAAGGAGGTATAGATGAGGGTAAAACATTTGATGTAGTCCTCATGGACTTCAGTAAGGTTTTTGACAAGGTCTCACATGGTAGACTGGTTAAGAAACTAAGAACCCATAGGATTCAGGGCAGTTTGTCAAATAGGTTCCAAAGTTGGTTTAATGCAGAAAGAAAAGGATAATGGATGATGGGTGTTCTTGAGACTGGAAGTCTGTGCCCAATGACATACCACAGGATTCAGTATTGAATCCCTCCGTTTATTGTGTACATTAATGATCCAGACATGAATGTAGGAGATGTGTAAGTGTGCAGTAAATGTACAGATGACACAACAATTGGTGGCATGGTAAAAAGGAGGAAAACCTTAAACTATAAGAAAAAATGAATGGGCTGGTCAGATAGGCAAATAGACTTTAATCCTGAAAACCATGAGGTGATGCATTTTGGGAGGACTAACAGGAAATACACATTGAATGGTTGGACCCTAGGAAGTGCAGGAGATCAGAAGAAAATTAGTGTGTAAATCCATGGATCCCTGAAGGCAGCAGAATGGATCGGAAAAAATGTGATTACACTATAGAGGGTGCAGAGGTGGTTCACCAGCATGTTATGTGGGCTGGAGTGATTCAGATTTGATGACAGACTGGATAGGCTGAGGTTGTTTCCTTAGAGCAGAGGAGGATGACAGGGGATCTGATAGATGTGCACAAACCTCTGAGGTGCTAGAAAGAAACATTTTCTTTTAGTAGAGGGGTCAATAACCAAGCAGCACAATTTTATGGTAAGGAGCTAGGTAGTTGGATAGGGATAAATGTTCCATCATTAAAAAAGATCAAGATCAAGAAGACATCGATCTAGGTAATTAACAAAAGAAGCAAATTCAATTTGCTTACAGAAGGATCTAGGTCTGCTGGTCCACAGTTCCCTAAACATGGCAACACAGGTGGCCAAGGTAATTAATAAGGCATATGCATGTTTGCCTTCATCGCCCGGGGCATGTACAAGAGTTGGAAAGCCATGTTCTACCTATATACAACCCTTGTTAGCCCACATTTAGAGTATTGTGTGCAGTTTTGGTTGCCACACTACCAGAAGGATATGCAAGCTTTGGAGAGACTGCTAAGTTCACCAGGATGTTGCCTGATCTCGAGGGCAATGAGGAAAAGTTAAAAAGGACTAGGATTGTTTTCATTGAACAGATGGTGGCTGAGAGGAGACCTGATAGAGGTCTACAAAATTATGAGAGGCATACACGGGGTGGATAGCCAGAGGCTTTTCCCCAGGGTCGAAGTTTCAATTACAAGATAGCACAGCTTCTAGGTGAGACTGTGAAAGCTTTAAGAGAGATGTGTGAGGGACATTCTCCATGCAGAGTGGGAGGAGCCTGGAACACACTGCCAGAAGAGGTGGTGGAAGCAGGCACATCGGTAACACCTAAGAGGCATCTGGCTGATTACATGAATAGGGAGGGAATAGAGAGAAATGGACCGAATAGGGCAGATGATTTAAAGTTTAGTTAGGGCATGATGATCGGCACAGGCTAGGAGGACCGAGGGGCCTGTTCCTGTACTTCTCTTTATTCTTTATTCTTCGTAATGTGAGAAAAAAATATTTCACTCAGAGAGTCACAAATGTCTGCAATATATTATTTGTAAGTATAGTGAAGATAGTTCAATTGAGGCAATGAAGCGGACTTTTGATGATTATTTCAATAGAAACAACATTGTGGTTATTGGGGAACAAAGAGGAGAATGGTTCAAAGTCATAATGCTTATTCAGAGAACTGGTGCAGACATGATGAGCTGAACAGCCTCCTTCTTCAGTATAATATTTCTGTGATTTTGAATTTGGAAAATTGAAACAAAAATGCATCAACTATCTCACTAGCCACTTCTTTTAAGACCATAGGAAGAAGTCCTTAGTGGGCACAGTGGTTAGCACTGCTGCCTCACAGTGCTAGAGACCAGGGTCCATTTCCTGCCTCAAGCGACTGACTGTGTGGAGTTTGCACATTCTCCCCGTGTCTGCGTGGGTTTCCTCCAG
Organism: Chiloscyllium plagiosum; assembly: GCF_037043375.1. Taxonomy (NCBI): domain Eukaryota; kingdom Metazoa; phylum Chordata; class Chondrichthyes; order Orectolobiformes; family Hemiscylliidae; genus Chiloscyllium; species Chiloscyllium plagiosum. Next base: position 81,521,580 of record NW_028270140.1, read on the forward strand.
GTGCTCCGGTTTCCTCCCACAGTCCAAAAATGTGCAGGTTAGGTGAATTGGCCATGCTAAATTGCCCGTAGTGTTAGGTGAAGGGGTAAATGTAGGGGAATGGGTCTGGGTGGGTTGCGCTTCGGCGGGTCGGTGTGGACTTGTTGGGCCGAAGGGCCTGTTTCCACACTGTAAGTAATCTAATCTAATCTAAAAAAAGTCAATCAGGGCCAATGGACTTGTCAGCCTCCACCTCTAACTATTTGCTGGGTACCAATGATTTCAACTTTCTTGTACTCCTCTTAGCCTTCCATTTCCTGACTTCTTGGATATTGGTTTGTAACTACAGTGAAGAACAATATGACACATAGTTCAATTAATCTTTTTTAGTTTTCATTATTAATTATCCAGACTCACTTTGTACAGGATCATCGGTCACTTTGTTAACCCTTTTAAAATATCTATCAAAACACCTACTATCTGTTCTTAAATTTCTTTCAGTCTTCTATTGTACTTTAATTTTCCCCTCCTTGTGAATCCTACAGTCCTTTTTTTCTGGCTTGCCACTGAAATGCTGATACTGTTGTTAGCATTTTAGTTAATCATTGATAGTGGGCCCTCCCCATAGAATTTTCTTTCTCATTGGAATGTATCTCTTCTGTATATCCTGAATTATTCCCTTTAATGTCTGCCACAAATTACTATTGCCCTATTCCTTACCTTAATTTACCCGTTCACTTTAGATCTGTATTCATTCCCTCATATTTGCCCTTGCTTAAGTTTAAAGTAACTGTTTCAAAGCCACTCTCCTCTCCCACAACCTGAATGTAAAATTCAATCATATTATGATTGCTGCTAGCTAGGACCTTCATACTGTCTATGCAGAACCCCTTTCCTTCTCCTTACTATATCATTGGTATCTACATGAACAATGATGACTGGATGACTGCAAGTTCCTCTCCAGCCTTGAACACATTGTTTTTTTAATTCCGTTATGGGAACAATCAGCATTTATAGCCCATACCTAATTGCCCTTGATAAGAGTTGCTTGCTTGGCCATTTCAGAGGGCAGTTAAGAGCCAACCACATTAACATGAGTTTGGAGTCTCATGTAGGCGATATCATGAAAAGATGATAGATTCAATTCCCTACCGTGCATTCGTGACCAAGACAACAATTGATTCTAATATCACCAGCACTGTTACCAAGCCTGATATTCAATTCTAGATTTATTAATAGAGTTCACATTACAGCACTGCTCTGATGAGATTTGAACCTATATCCCCAAGATTAGATTTTGCTTCTGGATTACAAGTCCACTGATATTGTCACACTGCAAACATCATCCCATGTTTTGAAAACTGGAATCAGGCAGACAACTCCATTACATTCATTTATGCTCCCCCCACCATCCGAGTAGCTTCCTGCACCACAGTACCATGGTCAGCTTAACCACACTGCAGTCCTCAAGCTGTTATCAAATTGAAAGTACTCATACCTGTTGGACAGTTGTAAAGGCTGAGACTCCCACCTCCTGGGTTTCCATGCCTGCCTCACTCACAGTCAGACCATTCTGGCCCTGACCACTGACCAAATCAGCAGGCACTAATTTAAGGGGTGCAACTACTTCCTGAAATAAAGTGACCAGGTAATTCTCCCCCTCCAAATGTAACAGTGTTTGCAGTTCCACATCCAGCTCATTAACTCTGAGCAGAAGTTCTTCAAGCTGCAAATACTTATCAAGGCATGTTCACACTGAATCACACTGGCTTCCAGGAGCTCCCACATCCTGCTGTTGCAACGCATCACCTGCTCTGACACCTTTATCATGTGTTAATTAATTTTTTTATTGTTTAATTTATACTCATTAAACTCTACTACTCCCTAATAAGATTCAATACCACTTGTGAATTGTATTAATTTTAATAAGCCCTTACAATTATCAAAATATTTCCTGGGTTCAAAAGATGAAGTAAGTAAGCAAAATATCTACAACCTACTCACTTACACATTTCCCTGTAACCTCATCTTTCATTTTTACTTAAATGCAATTTGTAGGTGGGGAGATGTTCTCAGGGCTGAACATCTCCAATCTCCCTGTGTCCAACTTTCGCTCATCATCCTTCCTGCTTTAGCTGATAATCAGGATCTTCAGTCTGGAAGCTGGGTGTGGGTCAGAGTTGATCCCACTATCCTCAGGTACAGATTGAATGTGGCCAAGTGCAAAAGGGAGCTATTTAAAACCACTCCAGTGGCCTAAGTTAGTGTTAGTATTAATGTTAAAACTTCACTAAAATAATTTGCTTAGATCTAGGCCCTGTAATCCTCAAAACCCGTCCATTTCATGCACCTTAAGCCCCCATCCACTTGCTTTGAACTATCCATGCCAACTCATTTCTCTCAACTATAGCCAATCATCTCTCAAAGCCTCCAGGCCAACTTGATGCCATCTGTCAAACCTTGTCATCTAACCTACCATCAGCCTCAATGCCAACTTGTGAACTCATGCCAATACACCCACTACCCTTTGCCCTTAGAACCCTCATATCAGCTTAGCCTTTATTCACCTTAGACAGACTTCAAGAACCCTGTGGAGATGTTATAAAATAAAGTTCCAAATATCTATTACAGCCTACATTACAATGAACAACAGATTTACATTCATGAACACTCATTCAAAACTTTTAATTTTCCTCAACTACTGAATCACACTTTTAAAAACTGACATTATAATCTTGTACCAAAGACAGCCAATCCTTTAATAACCCCTTTGAGCAGTCAATTAAACTGTGAACATAGAACCACCTAATTATAAATTATGGAAAACAGCCAAGTATTAATACTGACATAAAGATGATCCTTAGTGTAATATCAGTAAAAAAATTCTTCTCATTGCTGAATCAATATTTCTTTACTCCTCAAAGGCAGGATTTACTTTTATTAATTTTGAAAGAATTTGGGATTTTAAAGCTTCACAGCTTGACAGTAGTGCAGACCTTGCCCACTCTTCAAAAGCTTTATGATTCATTCATAGGATGTAGTCATCTCATTTACTGTCCACCCTTAGTTGCCATTGAGAAAGTGGTAGCCAGCTGCCTTGTTAAACTACTACAGTCTGTTTATTGTAGATCGACTGCAATGCTATTAGGGGTTCCAGGATCTTTACCAGTATTACAGAAGAAACAGTGATATATTTCCATTTCTGCATGGTGAGTAGCATGGAGAGGAACCCACGCATTTGTTGCCCTTAGTCTTCTCGATGGTAGTGCTTCTACTGAGCATCGCTGGTGGAGGGAGTGAATATGGTCCCAATCAAGCAGGCTGTTTCATCCTGGATGGTGTCTGTCTCACCTCACCTTTGAAATTCAGTTCTTTTGTCCATGTTGCTGTGCTATGTTTCGACTACTCTAAACAGTTTAACTTCTATACTACTGCTTAATGTTCTAGCAACTATAAAATGCAGTCTGTCTGAACTCAGCACTGAGTTCAAATGGCCCAGCCTTGTCTGTGTGTCCCTCACATGTGAGTCATGCCCTGCTCCTTCCCCTTACATGTAAATATGATTTGTTGGAGCCTAAAGCTGGGCATGAAGAACCATGCCCTCTCTGCTATATTGGAAGTAACATAGATTTTTCCATGACTCCACAAATAACCAGGCCATAAAATATAAAAAGGCCAATAAGGTATAGTGAAGCAAGTCACTGGAGCGATTTTAAAATGATCACTAAAATTTTGAAGTCAGATTACTCAACTATATAGGGATCAGTGGACCTTAAAACCACAAGTTCCAAATTTCCCCCTGAAGACAATGTCAACATGTGGAGAATAAACAATGATAACACTGGACCATCATAACATCCAAAGCTAAAAGAGTAAGGACTCTACTATTCTTTAGTCTCCTAAATGATTTACCTTTCAGCAAATTCAGTCTAAGTACTAGCTTCACATTCTACATCTGTGCAATGCTCGAAAGCACATTCTCATTTGTAATTGTTGTTAAATAGCATCACATATGTCCAGAGATTGTACAGAAGTCTTTTGGATGAAAATGATTGCTTGCAATCAATTCCTGCACAAACCAGCATATAAGTGATGTGAGTTATATATTGTGTTGTTTTAATGAAAATACCTTTTGATCTTTTTTATCTATGACTTATTTCCAAGATTCTGTCCACACAAGAGATCCTGTCAATATGGTACAGCACAAAACTAAATGATTAACTGAGCATTTTCTTGTAAGATAAGCAGTCAGAATTTTCTTTCAGATGACATCTAACACTATCTGCTGTCAAATAATAACTAAAGACGTGAGATGTGATTCTCACATCAGAAGAAGGATAAAGAGAGCCAGAAGTAATTTTGAGAAGATGAAATATGGGTTAATAACAAGAAAATGAAAGTTGGAACAATAGAAAATTTATAAGATACTAAATTAAATCCATGTTCCTATCTGTTTCAAAAACCTGGAAAATAAGTAAAGATCAGTGGAAGAATGTAGAAATGTTTGAAATACAGTTACTTAAACATAAGCTTAAAGTTCTGTATTCAGACCATAATACAAGTGAAGAATTGTTTAAAATTGCAAGAGCAGAATCTTAAAAGTGAGCTGAAAAGCAGCAGATGCTGCTTTTAGAGGGCAAAGTGAAGGGTAGCAAAACAATGAAGGCTGGCCTTGGTGTAATTGGATGTCGAATCACAGAGATATTGGAAATAAGCTACAGTGGATGTACATGGATGACGCAAAACAGGCAAGTGTGATATGCAATGAAAGCAGATCTCCTGGGAGGAGAGCTAAAAGCAGCAGTGGTCAGTCAGAGTTGTCCATTCATGAATATGTTATTAAATTTCTGGTGTGGCGAGTTGCAGAAAGTAGGAACTCAATGATCAAGGCAAGCAACAGTTCAATTCCAGGATTGTGAAGTTAGTAGCGCAAGCAGTGAACAGGTAGGCCAACGTCGAGTGTATTCAATGTTAGATCAAAAAACTGAGGGAAGTAAATAGAAGGAAAAAAAGATTGGATTTGGAGGGAGAAAAGAGATAGGAAGGAAAGATATATCATTTTGCAAAATGTAACATTTTTGATATCTCTATCAGTAATTAAAACCCGAAGCAGTGAGCGCTGACATTTGTAATGGTTAGTTATCAGTGCTAGGGAGGTTTATTGGCAGTAACTAATGCTTCCAATATTACTGAAATGAACAAGAACTATCTGTGGTGAGGCCTATCTACATCTTTCATGCAAATACAGCTTCAAATCATTTAAGATTTGTGACTCGGGTACAGTAAATAAAATGCCAGTCAATTCAATAGTGAATTGACAATAAGCTGCCATTTTGTGCAGCTGCTGATGTTGTGGAAAACTCGAATAGCAACTTATAGAGTTTAAAGTTTTACCACACATCTGTCCCTCATCTGAAATTGGTGAGCCATCTGCACAGAATGACACCAAATGGCACCAGGCTCAACAGTTTATTTGACAGCAAGCTCTGGTCGATTTCATTGTTTTAATTCATTTTAAATAATTATCATCTATTAGAGTTACGCTACACGAGGATAAGATGAATTATTACCTTTATGAAAAATAGATGCATTGTTTAGAAATAGACTGTTTTCTAAGAAATATTGCACTTTTAACCTTGCAGTCCCATTTCCTTCAACTTTTTGAGCTTGAATCTTTTGCAGTGAGCTAAGTCAACATTTCATCAGTATATGCAAGCATATGATACTGAATAAGTATAGTAATTTCAGACAGGAAATGCTATACTGTACTGTACTAATGGGATCATTTAAATGGATATAAATGTCACAACCGATTGATGTGGTTGCGTAAATTGTTTTAAAGTTTCACATTCACTTTTTGATGCAGAAACAGTGCAGCACTAATGGTAGTAGTGCTGCAAAAATAGCATCCTTGGCAATTTTGAACATAGAGTCTATAATTACAGCCATCTTGATAATAATTTTCCAAAGGAAAGCTGATGCTATTCTACTTATCTAGCATTTTAAATTGCTTTCTGGGTCAGCCAACACCAACAACTGCAAAAAGAATACTTCTCCACTCTCTTTTTCCACATTTTTTCCCACACTGCACAATAACTAAGGAAGATTAAATACTGAAACAAAAACAGAGATTGCTGGAAAATCTCAGACGTCTGGCAGCATCTGTGGAGAAGAATTAGAATTAATGTTTCGGATCCAGTGACATTTCTTCAGTTCTGATAAAGAATACTGCCAGACCTGCTGAGATTTTCCAGCAATTTCTGCTTTGTTTCTGATTTTCAGCATCTGCATTTCTTTTTGGTTTTCATTTAAGATTAAGTACTTTTAAAGAATAACATTTAATTGCATGATTTTTTGTTATAAATGTTCAGAGTCATCCACAATGCATTATTGCCAAGGATATGATGAGCAAATGGGCCAGAAATTGCTGCACTGGTAGATTTGGCAGTGAATAAAACCAGCTGGACTTTATACACACACCATTGACATTGCACAGTAATTACACAGCAAATTGCTGGGATGTTAGTGCAACATACAAGCAGCATTAGCAGTGCCACATCTGAACGTCAGGTCCAAGATTTTATTTCCCTGACCAATGAAAGGATAGAATAGAGAAAAAGTGGAAGTCTGAGAAGGAAGTGGACTGAATTAGAGAGGAACAAAATTTGGAGCTTGGAAGATTAATAAAATCATGAGGAAAATACAGAGTGGATTAAGACACAACTATTTCCATTCATTCCTCGTTGGTTTTTCACATTGTTTTTACTTCATGATGAAGGGGAGTTTAAATGGCTGCTCTCAAAGCTGTGATGCCCAGCCCAGAGGATCTAACATTGAGTTCTCAAATTTCAAATAACCATCCCATCCATTCCCCCAACCTCCTTTCCAGCCCTGCCTCCCCCTCCATTTCACCTGCCAACCCTTCCTTCCAGCTACCAACCAATTCATCCCTCCATCAACCAACCAGCTTGTACCCACTACCTGTGCTCACCAATCATCACCTCACCATTCTGCTACTCTCCCTAATCAAAACCAGCATCCCACTTCTCTCTTTATCTGCAGCTCCCCCTAATGCCACATCCAGTCCTGAAAAAGGGTTATACCTGAAATGTTGACTTCTCCACCTCCTGATGCTGCCTGGCTCACTGTGTTCTTCCAGCCTCCTATCTATTTTGGATTCCAGCATCTGCAATTTTTTTGACTCTAACTGAGGATAAGGGAGGGTCACTGAGATTTTTCTGTTTCTGCTCCACCAATCCAGAAAATGGGAATTGGTCGTAGAACATTTCAGACCAGATTCGATTGGCTCTGCGGCTGTGAATCCCTGTAAAGGCACCCTGCAGAGTACGGATGAGGTTAATTCAATCCCTGAGAGTTATCGGGTGCATCTGCAGCGTCGGCTGTGTCACAACAACGACCATGGGAGACACCATCAGTTCACCTGTGGGTAGGATAAACTTGTCTGTTCACAGGTGGATCAAAGGTAATAGCATCCCAATGACTCTGAAAGGCCCATTGAGGTTGTGGAGACCAAACAGCTGCAGGAGAAAATGCCTGGCATTTTCCACACAGGTAAACTCAGTTAGTGGAGGCACTGCAGAGGACCCCTCCTGTGTGCTCTCTCTTTTTTGGGAGTCCACGTGGGCCTATGGAGATAATAAGTAAAATGTCCTGGGTAGTAACCTATGCAAGCTGGCCCAATGTTAAAAACACTAGTTCAGACTGATAACACTGAAGCTGTGACAGAAGAAATGCCTAAGTGCTTTTATATGAAAAAGGTGAGGTGCTGGTGGAATAATGGAGACCCTTTCACTGGTGCCAAGTAGGCATTGAACCACAAGGCAGTGGCTATTGTGATATCGTATGGAAATATCATTGCTAGCTCATGAACTGCCAATGATTGGAACATCACTATACACAAAAGCCCACAACAGGCAGCAGTTTTACTAGCACAGCCCACAAGGAGGCAGTACCTGCCATGACATAGGAACATTCCAACCCGCAGGAAGACCGGCTGCTACATTTCTTAATCAGCTTCTGGGGAAGAATTCTGTAAAGCGTCAGTGAACTGTGTGGGACCTCAGTTCAAAACAAAAAGGGAGCAACCAGTTTCTCCTTACCTTCATCGATGTGGCTACCCATTTCCCACAGTGGTTCCCCTGAGAACCATATCTGCCAACAAATGGTGACGGAATGACCTAATCCTTCATCCAGTAAGGTCTACTTTCAAGATTCAGTCTGATCAGAGCACATACTTCATATCCAAACAATTCTAAACATTCATTGGTAGCCTATGTGTAACCCAATGGATGTCTTTAGTATAACATCTGCAGTCACAGGGGGAGTTAGAATGGTACAACCAGGCCCTAAAAGTAATGGTCAGGGTATATTGCTGTGAGTACCTCCATGAGTGGGATACAGGAGTAGATTTTCTGTTCACTACCAAGACATCACTCAAATGGAGTAAGTTCACCAAACTTACTCCATTTGAATTAGTTTACAGGCACCGATTGTGAGAGCCTCTGGAATGATTCAAGGAAAGGTTTTTTCGAACTGAAGGAAGAAATGCCCACGTCAGACTACACAGCAGAATTCATGAGGCTGTGTAGTGGCTCTAGTACACTTGAAAATCTCCCAAACAGTCATGAAGCAAAAGAAAAACATACCAAGGCCTGAGTTTTTTAGCTAAGGGACAACGTCTTATTGAATTGAATTGAATTAGTTTTATTGTCACTGTACTCGAATGAGTACGGTGAAATGTTTACAAGTCACGACTTACAGCGCCAACTCAGGTACAAGATACCTAGGTACAGATACTTAAGTATTTGGTGAAAAATTGAAAAATAATAAAAATTCTAGCACAAGAATAAAAAGGAAAAATAAAAAATTAACAGTACACAATTTACAGTCCTCCCACCCCAGTCCGTGCCAATACCTAGCCTCCAGACCACACTGGGCCAAGTCTCTAGACTACACCAGGCTTCGAAAGTTGAGGTCTTTCCTCCTCATGACAGCCTCCAGTGCCTTACCTCCAGTCTGCAATGGCCCTCGCTTCCTCGCAACAGCCTACTGTCCCTTGCCTCTAGTCAACAAAAGGCCTCACCAACCCATAGTAGGGACTCGCCTCCCAGCGACAGCCTCCAGCCTCGGCACCGACCTCACCTCCATTCCCAATCAATTCTGTCTGAGTAAGTTTAGTGCTGGAACCAACATTTGGTGAAAATTTAAAAGCCCAGTTCAGGGGCTCATCTAGAGTAAGAAGGAAGCTCAGGGGAGTGAATTATCTGATTAAGAGCCCACACGTACAAGAAATACAACAGTTATGTCATGTCAACGCAATAAAGCAATATAATTTTTGAGAAAGGGACAAGCTGGTAATGGTTTGTCCCTTTATCACCAACCTTATAGACAAGGGCAGCAGAAGGGATGAATTTGAGGGGGATATGGGTGAGGCCCACATTGAAATGCTGACTACCTTGTCAACTAATATAGCAAACTTATAGTCCTTATTAATGCACTGAAGTGAAGAACAGTGAGCAGACTGTAAGGGTTTATGCAGAGACAAGTCAGGGTGCACACCTTCGCTCTACATAATGTGGTTGTGTAATCTTGCATAAGGTAACATCCCTACTGGCTATTCTCAGACAAGATGGCCCAGGTCCAGGAGGAGCTTAACGTTATGATGGAGTATCAACTGATAGAGCCTAGCAACAGTAGCTGGAGGTCCCTCATTGTGCTTGTACCCAAACTGGGTGGCTCCACAAGGTTCTGCATTGATCTTTGAAAAGTTAATGTAGCGAGTAGAGTTCTCTTTAATCTGAATATTATGCAGGCAGGCTAGACAAAGAAAATTATTTGGTCAAGATAGACTATTCAAGGATATCGGTTGATTGCCTTGACTGCCCATGTATGGGAAATCTCCATCTTTGCAATTCTGGATTGGGTCTGACAGTGTCTTGTCATGTCATTTAGACTCAAAAATGTTCCAGCCTTTGGTTAAGAGACTAAGAATCCAAGGCACTTTAGCAAATTCAAGTCAAAATTGGCTTAGTGTCAAGAAACAGAGAGTAATGGTTGAAGGGAGTTTTTGAGACAAGAACCCTGTGTCCAATGGTAAACCACAGGGATTAGTGCTAGGTCACTTGCTGTTTGTTGTGTACATTAATGGTGTCAACATAAATGGTGAAAGTATGATCAGTAAGTTTGCAGATAACATGAAAATTGGTGGTGTTATAAATACTGAGAAGAAAACCTTAGATAATGGGGTGATATAGATGGGCTGGTCAGATGGGCTATACAGTGTCAAATGGAATTTAATCATGAAAATTGTGAGGAGATGCATTTTGGGAAGCCTAACAAAGCAAGGGAAATACATGTTAAATGGTAGGACTCTTGGAAGTACAAAGAATCACAGGAAGGCAAATGGAATACTTGCCTTTATCACTCAAGCATTGAATAAGAACATGAAGGTTATAATGGAACTGCATATAAGGTTAGTTGGATCACAACTGGAGTACTGTGTGCAATTCTGGGATCACCACACTGTAGGAAGGATATGATTGCACTTGAGCAGGTGCAGAGAAAAACGATCAGAGTGTTGCCTTGTCGGGAATGTTTCAGCTATGAAAAGATATAAGATACCTTTGGAGTTGTTTTCCTTAGAGCAGATGAGGCTAAGGTGGGAATCTGAAAGAGGTATGCAATGTTCTGAGGGGCAGAAACAAGATCGAGCATGAAAAGCTTATCCTCTTATTAGAAGGATCAATAACAAGGAGCTTTTTTAAGGTAAGGAGCAGGAGGCTGTGAAGGGACTTGAAGAAAAATGTTTTCACTCAGAGGGTTATTGTTATCTGAAACTGACTGGCTAAAAGAGTGGTAGAGATGAGAACCCTCGGGGCATTTAAAAATGATTTAGATGAAATACCATAGATGGATGTCAGGTGGCCAATGCAGATATGACGGGCTGAAGAGCCTCTTTCTGCACTGATAAACTCTATTACTCTATCAATCTCTGACTATGACAACTTTTAAAGGTTGATGAACCAAATGGTGTGAAGTTTATTTAATTAAGTAGTGTACCTATACGACCTCCTTTGCAAGACTTGGCAAATGCGCTTGTAGCAACTGGATGCTTTCATTCAGAAAGTACAGCCAGCTGATCTTGTGGTCAAATCCACAAGTAGCAAGTTAGCTAAGGCCCAAGTGACTTATCTGGGACACATAGTGGGTCAAGAGCAAGTACTACCAGCGGCTGCAAAGATAGAAGCAGAAGCATAGGTCCTCATTGCCATAACAAGATGGGAAATCATGAGGTTCTTAGGAATGTGTGGCTTTTGCCAAAGGTTTTTCCCAAACTTCAGCAATAGCTACATTATTGGCAGAACTATATTCTTATCCAAAAAACTAAACAAACATCTGAAGTACTAGACCACAGGAGAGAGGCAATCCCTCGAGTTACTGCTGACTCTCAATTATTCTGAGGTATATTTTCAAAATGGGCACCAAGAGAGCAAAATCTACATTAAACACCACCCATTAATTTTTGTGGAAGCATTTAAGACCCAGAATGCCAAGTTATGCTGTAGTAGCTCATTTCTCCAGCTGTTAAAAATATCCCACCTTGCCAGTAAATCAAATGTGATTTCAAAACCTTTGTTCAGAACTTAGAGATATGGCTAGATCTGAAAAGATAATACTTACCTCATCTAGGAAAATGAATGTATGTTATTTTATGTTCATTTTTTCATCTTTTTCCTTTGTAATAAAATGAAATGGGTTTCATTTTATTTGTTCTATTGGAAATTGTCATGATGATGGATCAGAACTCCAAAGTACCATGGATATTGTTAACTTTCAACTCCAAAATGCGCTTTTTATTAGATAAGTCTGCCACAGCCAAAAGGTGGCTCCAAATGTACATTCAGTCACTGTCTGACTGTATGTAACCTATGAAATGTTGCACCTGTAAAGTAGCAAGGAAACTTCCAACAGAGAAAGAAATGTAACAGGATGAAGTAATAATGGGGCTGACTGTCTGGCCTCTCCATGGTGGAAGATGAGGTTTTGTTCCTCCAATATGCGGTCTGATTCACTGCAGCACTGGAGGAGGCTCCAGCAGTGGCCTGGATGTGCCCTAACTTCTGGCATTTAAAACAGAGAGGCGTTTGGACCTTATTCTTAATGACACCCTTTCTGTCTTGAGGAGATTTTCTCATGATTGCTCATGTTCATATCACTCTCAGGCTGTCTTTTCCAGTTGGCTGGGGATGACAAGGGGAGGGTTCACTCTGGAACAGTGGTTTGTGTCTGCTCACAATCAATACTAAATGTAGCTGGGTGCATGTAGCCAGCCAATCTGTGTCCCTCGAGGTGTATTCTTATGGGGGGGGGGAAGAATTATTTGACGCAGGTTTTCATAAGCAGCTTCTATTTTAAGTGTTTGCGCCCACAGGTCAAAAGCAAGCTGCTTCAGCCTTTCAAAGGTGATGGCCGAGTGATCTTATCACTGGACTGTTAATTCAGCAATCTAGGTATTGTTCTGGGAGCTTAGGTTCTTATCCTGCCACAGCGGATGGTGGAATCTGGATTGTAAGAGTCTGGTGTTGACCATGAATCCATTGTCAATTGTCAGAAAAAACAACATCTGGTTCACTCGTGTCCTTAAGAGACTTGAAGTTGCTATCCTTTCCTGATGCGACCTCCATATGAATCCAGACCCACAGCAATGTCATTGATATTTAACTGCCCTCTGGACACTTAGGGAGAGGCAATAAATACTGGCCTAGCCAGTGAAGCCCGCAGCTTCTGAACGAATAAAAAATATTTCAGGTACATCTCGTCAAACCTTTCCCTGAGGGTACAGCTTTTCTGTGAGACCACTAAGTGGTGCAAACTGAAGATTACTATTTTTCCTGCCTCATAATCAGTGGCACTATCTCAGACAAGAGACAGTAAATCTTGTACTCTTGCCTTGAAAGCTACCTCTACAATAATAAAGATCAATGTTAGACTGACCACTCTAACTGATGCTCCATCTGCTTGAAAGCGATATAAGTTATAGAACACCTACATTGTGGAAACAGGCCATTCGCCAAACAAGTCCACACCAACCTTCCAAAGAGTATCCCCCCCAGAATCAGTCCCCTACCCTATTACTCTACATTTTCCCTGACTAATGCACCTAATCCACACATCTCTGAACACTATGGGCAATTTAACATGGCCAATTCACTTAACCTGCATACAAAGTCATAGAGTCATAGAGATGTACAGCACGGAAGCAGACCTCTTCAGTCCAACTAATCAATGCCGACCAGATATCCCAATCCAATCGAGTACCTCCTGCCAGGATCTGGCCCATATCCATCCAAACCCTTCCTGTTCGTATACCCATCCAGAAGTTTTTTAAATGTTGCAATTGTACCAGCCTCCACCACTTCCTCTGGCAGCTCATTCCACACACGTACTACCCTCTGCATGAAAACGTTGTCTCTTTTATATCTTTCCCCTCTCACCCTAAACCTATGCCCTCTAGTTCTGGACTCCCCAACCCCAGTGTTTATTTATCCTATTCATGCCCCTCATGACTTTATAAACCACTATAAGGTCACCCCGCAGCCTCCGACGCTCCAAGGAAAACAGTCCCAGCCTATTCAACCTCTCCCTATCACTCAAATCCTCCAACCCTGGCAACATCCTTGTAAATCTTTTGTGAACTCTTTCAGGTTTGCCAACATCCTTCCGATAGGAAGGAGACCAGAATTACACGCAATATTCCAACAGTGGCCTAACCAATGTCCTGTACAGCTGCAACATGACCTCCCAACACCTGTACTTAATACTCTGACCAATAAAGGAAAACATACCAAATGTCTTCTTTACTATCCTATCTATCTGCGACTCCACTTTAAGGAGCTATGAACCTGCACTCCAAGGTCTCTTTGTTCAGCAACACTCCCTAGGACCTTACCATTAAGTGTATAAGTTCTGTTAAGATTTGCTTTCCCAAAATGCAGCACCTCGCTAAATTAAACTCTATCTGCCACTCCTCAGCCGATTGGCTCATCTGATCAAGATCCCATTGTAATCTGTGATAACCCTCCTCACTGTCCACTACACCTCCAATTTTGGTGTCAACTGCAAACTTACTAACTGTACCTCTTATGCTCGCATCGAAATCATTTATATAAATGACGAAAAGTATCTTTGGACTGTGAGAGGAAACCGGAGCACACCTACACAGACATAGGAAGAATGTGCAAACTCCACACAGACAGTCGCCTAAGGCTGGAATTGAATCCTGGTGCTGTGAGGCAGCAGTACTAACCACTGAGCCACCATGCCATCCCCACCAAATGCAAGCTTCTACCTCAGGGTTAAACTTAGAAATTAAATGAGCAAACTGAGGTCACTCCCCCCTTCATGCTGAGTGGTCACAGAAGAATTCCTGCCCCTCAGCTCAATCTATTTTAATTCAAACTCACTCTTCAGCTATTTTTACTGAAATTCTGTCTCTTCCCTTCTTGTTTTTCATCTTTCACTTTGCTCACTTTCTCCCTCTCTCTTTCTTTCTTCTTTTGCTCTCTTTGTCCTGTTCCTTCACTTTTTCTTGAAAGTCTAAATTCTACTGCTTGAATTTTAACCTCTTTACCACCAGTCCATCTGTTTCACCATTTGTCAGTTCTACCTGTAAACCATTGACCAACTTTATCAAAATATTGGGTTCCATGGCTTTTGGGTGAATCACCCAGACAAATATTTTAACTGCATGAGGAATAGAATTTCTAAATCCTCAAAACTAACTTTCCCTAATTCTGCTCAGAATATGCTGGGGTTGGGGCATCAAATGTAGACATCTGTGTACTGTAACAATAGAAAGTCAAGAAAGCTTTTTGCAGTTTTTCCTATTAAAAATTGGTTCCAAATTGACAATTTACTCATTCTGATTCTTTTATTTCATCTGTCATAGTCAGGAGCACCAATCTGTTGCAATTTGAACATAGGTGAGATTCCCCAATTTGATACAGTTTTAGATGTAATACCTCAAGCCATTAAACCTTAAGGTTAAAAGGGTGAACTGCATGTTATTCACCTGTCCCTTCAATTGCTTACAAGATTAGTTTTAAAAGGATCCCTTCCATTCTAGCTACTTTTCTCTCAGACCAAATACACTTATGTTCTAAAAGGAGTCCGTTTAAACAGGGCTTACTTGAATGAACAAAAAGAACAAACTTTTTAATTGCTAAAAATTAGAAAAATAGCAACGCGGAATGCAGAACTGAGTAGAAATAAAAGGTGAGTCCAAAAAAATAAAGGTACTTATAGTGAAAGCAGTAATACATAATTAGATCTTTATTCTGTTCTCCCTCAACATTGCTCCAAAAGTTAAGATGAAACCCATGAAAAATGCGCCAGTCCCTCTATAAAGGGTAAAATGGCATTTCTGCTGCTGCCAGGAATTTTTCAGATGAATTGTCATATTCACATTTAGCAAGCTTCATCATTTAACAGATGCAGAAATTGTGGTGTTGGATGTTCAAATTATTTTCTACTTTGAAAACTGTGAGAAGATTTAAGTTGAAATATAACAAATAAATCCAGATTCCATATATTACTTGGTATCTAAAAATCACCAAACCGTCTGCCTTCCTTTTATTATAGAGAAAAATTCACATATTTTCCCCTCACTGCAGAGATGAAACAAAGCGGCAATTTGTCAAGAACATTTTTTTTTGGCTGCAACAGTGACAGACTTATGACTTGCTGTGCCAAAGTCCCCGATAATCAAATGCAGTTTGTGATACCATACTCGGTGTAATCTGGACTTGTCAGCACAACAAGCGTATTTGTCTAATGGTGTGACTTTTCTTTCCATTTGTAACTGAGGAAGCGTTTGCTTGATTTTAAATGCTCATTGTCAAGCTAGAATGGATAAATGCAAAGAAGAATGAAAGAAGCAGCGAATATTTAAGAAATTGTAACACGAGGTGCCTTGCTAAAACTGCATTCCTATTAGTCCTAACAAGTGGGGGGGGGGGGGGGGGGGAACTATTTGGAAGACTTCATTTGGAAAATGATGATATTTATGAAGTTGTTTACCCTATTTTTGGTAATTCTTGGTCGTATGCACATGAAATGTAGAAATTAAGTTACAATCTTAATAGCTCCATGGTTAACAGATATATCTGAAATCTGTTTTAAATCTGAGCATTTTAATTTATTCTTGGTTCTGTATCTCGGGTTAAGCACATTCCAGCTAAGTTTGGAAAGCTTTGGCTGTGTTTAAGAAAAAAACTTCATCCGCTGAAAAGAAATAATTCAAGGCTCCATCCTCATTAATTTTGGACCTGTAACGGTCTAGAAAATCCATGAACTCCTAGCAGTATGACAGTAATCCGTCCACTATTGATCCCTGCCACTGACCCTGTTGGATGATGTGGGGTCAGGGGAAGGTTACCTCATTAGCATTGCAGACACATTAGAGGTGTCTGCCATCACCAAGCTATGAAATCTTGCAACTGTTGCCAATTGCAGGAGACAGCAGCCCCCAACTCCAGATGGAGTCCTGATCCCTCCCTAACTGCAGACAATGTGCTGATCCACCCCTCCCATGCATTTGATAAACTGGACGAAAAGATTTCTTCACTTTGGTATGATAAGTTTATGGCAAAAACTATGTACACTTTCATCTCAGCATTTAAAAATGGACGCCATTGCATTAGGAGCAGTTCTGAAAAAGATTATCTTGATTGATTCTTGGAATGAAGAGGTTACTTTTGAAGGCAACTGTGGACAATTTGTGCCTATAATGACTGAAACTGCAAAGAATTAGAGGCGATTTATTGAAATATATAAAATCCACTGGGGACATGACAGAGTGGATGGTGAAATGATGTTTCCTTTTGTACGAGAGCCTAGAGCTTGGGAGCATGGTTTAAAAATAAAGGGTCACTTACTTAAGCAGGATATGAGGAGTTTTTTTATTGCTTTGTCAGGGTGGTGAATCTGTAGAACTCCCTTCCTGAAAGTTCACTAAAGAATTGGTCGCTGAATATTTTTAAGGCAGAGGTAGATGAATCTTGTCCAATACAAAGGGTAACAGGGATAGGCGAGAAAGTGAAATTGAGGCTGCAATTACATTAGCCACGATCTTATTGCACGGCAGATCAGACTGAATCCCCTATCCATGTTCCTCATTCTATTTTCATACGTAACCTCAATCTGGTGCATGTGTTTATAGAGCCAATATATGGCTACTATGGAAAATAAAGAACATGAAAGCGTGGGAAGGGTTAAAGCATGAAGACCACTGGTAATCTGTGTTCTGGGGAAGACAGGATGAGATAACCATAGTGGAACATTCTTACACCAATTAGCAGAGTAAGGTTAAGGCTGAAAGGTCACTATGGCGAGATGAGATAACACAAGTAGTACAGCAAGTTTCTCTGTTAAGTGTTATTATGACAGAATTGGGACAATAAATATTGGTGACATGACATTAAAATATCTAATTAATAGTTAGTAGAGTCAGCTTGAGACAGGAGACTATTGTAACAGATGGAATAGCTAAATATCTATCATGACAGGTTAGTCTGGAATTGAAGATCACTGTAGCACAGTTAGCAATAAATATCTAACTGTGGCATTAGAATAATATTAAGTAGAATGTACAACTAAAGAGATAATGGGAACTAACATCATTGGTTTATTGTGTAGCTATAGTGAGGTACTTTGATTAATATAGTTGGACATGCTGATAAGTTAACAGAAACATGATAAAAAAAATCCACAGACCCTGAGGTTCATGGGCATTCGAGAATCTGCTTTCTTGGTGTCACGGTTTTTTGTTTACAAATAAAAGACCTACTTCTTGAAGAACTCTCTGCATCTCCTGGTGGTTCTCTATATTTTCTCCACAACACTACTGTGGGATATAAAGTTTCTCACACTACCAAGGCTATTTACAGTTCTTTTTGATGTCAGAGGTCACAAGAAATCTGTTCATAGGATGTTTTCAATCTTGCCTTTTCTCCTCTTTTCCACTAAGCTTACAGAGTGCAAATGAAGGATATATACCTCTTGCAAGGCCTGACAAGAACTCCATGATTAGGCCAGGACTACACAAGATGGCTGATATTCAGGAGTGTAAAATAGGCAAGTTACTTGGAGAGATGCTACAGGCACTGACAACTTATGCAGAAAATGTAAATTAAGCCCAACGTTTAACTTCAGGCCAACCTTAGGCACTCCTAGTTGGGATAAAAAAATGTCTATATGGCAACACACCATTGATTATGAGCCTGAAAGTAGACCATTTCCAATTTCTGGGTCAATATTCATGAACTCTACAATTAATTCTGTTCAACCTATTTATTCTTCTGAAAATTACTGAAAACTGGAATAATAAAACAAAGAACTGTAGAAATCTACAACATGCAAAATGGAAATTTCTGGATTTCATCAGATCTGGCAGCATCTGTGGAGAGAAAACAGAGTGAACATTTCAAGTCTGGTGAACTGAAAACCAGAGTTTGGCTCACGGGTTTACAGTCAGAGGTGCAGCAAGGCTATTTCCTGCTGAGAGATCAAGTGATGCCCTTGGAGAGAAATGTTGCCTCCTTAGCTCTGCCATGATCCTGTAACAAATTGCATTTTTCACAACTGGGCATCCACAGCATAGAACTAGAGGGATGTCATAAGGTTGCACCAACTGCCAATCATAGTAAACAATATTCACAGCTCGCCGACACCACCCCATCTACTGCCAGTCGTTACAATTAAGAAGGCACAGCCTTCAAAATGAAATCACCTCTCATGTTTTTATATAGAACAAATCAAACTTGGGATGTACACATGGGGTGAAAAGTGGAAGCTAGAATATTCTGAGTTATGTTTAAAATATATTTATATTTGAGCGGTCCTGTGAATGTGAAAAGTGCGATAGTGATGCAAGTCTTTCTTTTCCTTTCATTTAAGCAGCTCTACAAATATAACATTTGTTTTTCAGGGCCAGATGCCTTCTTCATCGTAGTTTATTCGTCACACCTCTGTTAAAAACTCAGCTAAATCAGTTTGAACAAAATGTAGTTTTTTAATGGAGTTTCAAGCAAAAACGTAAGAGCAGAAAACTCAAGATTCTTGCTCATTTCAGTGAGGCTGAGGGCATAATGCTTGATTGGGATGGGACCATGTTGGGGCATGAGGGTGGGAGGTTGGGGGTTTTAGGAACCTAGGTGACAGCACAAAATCAGGATTTCAATGACAAACGTCACGTGCTGACACCATGAAGTTGTGGTTGGTTTCAGAGCAACAAAAATAACAAATCACCATAAATCTACCCCTTCAATCCTCTCAAAATTTGAGACGTTCACTAGCATAATGGATAAAATTAAATACTGTTTCTTTAATGATCGAGCATGAATCACCTAAGTTGTCACTACTGGGTCCTTATAATTGATGACAAATCTAACATTTAGGTAGTAAAGCAGCGTGATTTTCAGTCACCTTACCAATTTAATAAGTTAAAACATGAAAATGACAGTGTGGAATGATGCTTATGATTTGCGTACAAATCACTTAGTGACAGTGATTTTAAGGACTTTAAATTTCGTTGCACAATAGCTGCCACACTGTGCTAAGAAAACATTTAGAATCGAGGACATACACTTCATAATTGAATAGATGTTGGAATTTTGAGGCAGCATGGTAGCTCAGTGGTTAGTACTGTTGCCTGATAGTGCCAGGGACCCAGGTTCGATTCCAGCCTTAGGCGACTGTGTAGTGTTTACAAGTTCTCCCCATGTCTGTGTGTTTCCTCCCACAATCCAAAGATATGATGTGCTGGTGTTGGACTGGGGTGGGGAGACACAGTTAAAAATCATACAACACCAGGTTATAGTCCAACAGATTTATTTGGAAGTGCTAGCTTTTGGAGTGCTGCTCCTTCATCAGATAGCTCGTGGGGCAGGATCATAGGACACAAAATTTATCATAAAATATCAAAGTGCCATACAACTAACGCAATGTAGTGAACAAACCTAGATTGCTGTTAAGTCTTTAATCACTTAGAATGGGTTGCATGTTTAGATTCGTTAATATTTAAATCCCAGAACTTCTTTCAGGTCACATTCTTAAGGTTTTATTTTAAAAAAGGGTGACATCTCAGCTCAGACAATGCACTTAAGATGAGTTTTGATGTTAAGCATAAATAAGTGAAAAAGAAATTATTTAAAAAAGGGATACAGCAGGTCTGGTGATCAAGAGCCCAAACACTTCCGACCTACCCTGTTACCGCCACCTTGGAAGTTATGGAGGGAGCTTTAAAAATGTTGGCAGGTCCATTGTCCATATGGGCAATTCTTATTTGCCTTTCTTTAAAATAGCATCAGGGCAAAGATTTGCCTGTAGCTGCAGCAGTTAGTGTGATCAAAGAACAACAGCCAAAATGGCACTTGCAGATCTCTGGTTGAGCTTCCACCTGTAAAAGAATCTTTAATTGCCATCTGCTTGTTTATGTTCCCTCTGGATATCTCTCCAAATCACTGATCAGCTGAACAAAAAAATGCAAAATGAGACAGTGGACTTCATTTGAACGACTTTCATTTGACTGCAGATGCAGGTAGTCTGCTTACTTTTGGGGAAAACTTCAGAAATCTAAAAGCAACTGCCAGGGGTCAACGACATTGTGCTATGGAACTCTCTCCCTTTTGATTATATTTAGTGCTTGGAAGAAGAAGCATTTTTTAAAAATTGTTAATTCTGCTCTTCTTTATTAATTATTTCTTAGGCTATACCTGCATGTTAGTGATACATTCACATTTCTCTAATTATAATAATTCCTTTATAGTATCTATCAGCAAAATAGCATACTTCAATATGGAGGAAGAAGTAATGCAGTATTTTACAGATTTCTATTGTCTTGGCTCTGGCTAACACAATGAACCAAAAGAGAAATCTTCAGTCAACACTCTATGGGCATGAAACTCTTCAATGTTACCATAATGTATTTCAACATCTCTCACAACGAACAACATAAAGAAAATTTAATGTGCAGGATCAGATTCACCCACAACATTTGGAATGGCACATCCGATGAATACAAAATTAGTGATGTTGGGTGCTATGAGTATCAAGATCATGTTTATAGGCTTATAATGAAGTAAAATTATTTTCACAATTTTAGTCATATTTCTATAGAATGATAGTTTGTTAATTTTGTGAACATGGCCTCAAATTAGCAAATTGCAGAAATTATATTCCATTTCTGCACTTGTAAAGAATTTGGGCACTGCTGCTGAAGGTTGTGTGTGTTTGATCAAGCTAAGGATTGAATTCAAAATATCTCTCATTACTTCTGCACAAGCTGCAACTTCAGGTTACAGGAGATTCTTCTGTTAGGAAGAAGACAAGCATGGTTTGTCAAAGATACTTGTATCTTTTTGTACAGGATGGGCTAAAATTGCAGATGATATTCGACAGCTCCCTGACCTTGAATGGGTCCTGTGAACATTCCTGTATGAGCCAAGAATGGCACAGTCAAAGTGTTTTTTCTGTACTTGCTGTTTGTTACACTGTATAAGAGACAGTTTTGTTCCGAGTCATTGGACTTCACCTCCACCTAGGATTGCGAAAGGTGTCAGGAACGAGCCCAAGCTTCCTGACCAAGTGTCAATTGAGGGGACCCAATGGACAATAGGGTGCGAGGCTCATTGTTTCTTTTTTTCTTTCTTTTTATTTACTTAATAAACGTTCATGTTTAAGTAAATTTGTGTTGTCAAGTCTTCTCTTAACTATATTTAACCGAACCTGAAGAACCTCTTGGATGCACTTTGTGATCCAGGTCATTTTTGACAATGAGGATGGGATTCATGGAAATATGGAAGAAAAGGGAAAAGCAACCTGATGCTCCAGAGACCTTCCATACGAAATGATAAAGTTTGTGCACATAGTCTCCATGGTTTCAATGCTTAAAGAAAGATTAGTGACTTTGAGGGATTAAACAGAATATTGAATTGGACAAATTTACAGCGTTATATCAAATATCTTGAGTGAGTTATCATGTAACTGTTAAAAAAAGGGTCATCTTAGAGAAAGAACAAGTGAAAGTATGTTTTGCCTGAATCAAACAGAAATGTTTCATATCTGTTTTAAAATATTATAAGATTATGTTCCATAGACTACAAATCTCTCCAGATCTCTGCAAATAGATAGATGGTAGTAGTTAACTTGCAAATTTGGATGAGATGACATAATTAAGGGTGAAGACTGATGGCAGAAGACAAAAAAATTAGAATAAAATGTTGAAACAGCAACTGAAGCTCAAATACATTTTGGTGAGAAGGAAGTTCAGTTGAGAGCACCAAACTGATAGCTTTCTCTTGGTGATACTGTGTCCTTGTCTTTCTTTTCAAGTAAGACTGAATTGGTGATCAAGCCAAGGCATCGGGACCATACGTGGAAAGATAAACAAAACTTCATAGATCATTTGATAAGATCATATGGGAGTCAAGAATGCATGATATGGTCTTGGGCTACTGATGTAAGCATGCAAAATCTTACCTCGGAGGTAACAAACATGAGTGGATACATGGTTAAAAAAAAATGAACTGATGAGCAGGTCTCAGGCATGTACATCTACTTGACAAAAGGATTAGTGGCTTGAAGAGCACAAAAGCAATGTTTAAACAAAAAGACATTGACACCTAATCCATAGACTGCAAAACAATTAAGTAGTATTAGTGAAAGAGATGTAAAAAATTTACAATCAAACTAAGAATTGTGATTGGCTATTATGTCAAAATGTTACAGAAATGAAAGGAAATAGACTCTGGGATGAGTAATAATGGACTGAGTGAAAGGGCCCATCGGATGACAGACAGATACCATTTGTATTTGAGCATTTGTATGATGTATGTTCTCCAGTGTTTAAACCAATAGCTGAAATTAGGATATTTAGTGTATGTGAAAGAAGGCTGAGCTAAGACTCAAGTGGTGTCGGAGTCTGTAGTAAAGGAACACCAGGGAAAATAAAAGGCTGGAAGCATTAGCTGAAAGTAAAGCCTGATGGATGTTAAAGCTATCGTTTGGAACCTTGTATCCTGTAGCTCAAAGGGGGTACTTGCATATGGAGGTAGTTACCATTTAATGTTAGAATCTTTCATAAAATTGGCAAGAAAGGAAACATATTGAAGAAGCATCCTCGAGATGAATACCAATGAAGAAAGGTGGAGAAATCTTGAGTCCATGTATGATGTTAATTTACCATTACTGGGTGAGGTGATCTGTGGATAGGGAACTAGAGGATTAAAAAAAAACACAAATTAAGGAACCTCAATCTGGAATACTCTGAATTTTAGAGCAAATTATGGTAACTGGTGGGAGTTGGAGGGGAGGGTGGAGTTGGCGAGCTAGCTCAAAGAAAATTGATTGGGGACCTGAGCAAGAGGTGTCCTTTGTCAAAATCAAACAGACACTGACCTCTGCACCAGCACTAGGACTCCCTGGCCTGAAAAGGCCCTTTTACCTCTTTTGCAGTGAAGGCAAGAGCAATCAGTCTGCAGGAGTGCTACAGAGACACGGAGACAAGCTCCAGCCTGTGGGATACTACTCAGGCAAAATGGATCCGGTCATGATGGGACAACACTTGTGTGCTTGGGCCACCCAATGTGCTATAGGCACTAATGACATCCTCCCCCTTGACACAACTGGGGAAGATGATATTACGCTCCCAACATAGTATAATCCAGCTATTGGAAGCTGGCAAACTGAGAGGTGTTACGGACAGTCAGTGAGCCAAATGGGAAGCCGTACTGTTGCCAAGACATAAGCATGAGGAAGTTGTTAAAAACAATAGCAAAAACCCAATAAGCTAAGTGAACCAGGAAGGAGACATATGATCGTATCCCCCTCATGGAGCAGGAAGAAGAGAGACAGGGTCGAGTTCAGGAAGAGCCATTAAAGGGGTCAGGAGTGAAATGCATGTTTGTAGATGGGAGGTGGAAGTAGTATGATAGGGTAGTCAATTTGAAAGGATGTCATTCCACCCACTCGCCAAACTAAAAGCATTTACTGCCACCCTCCAGCTCGGAAAAGGACAAATAGTTAACATTTACACAAACAGTAGAAACACCTTTGGTGTGGTCCATGACTACATGCCAGCATGGGGAAGATGATGCTATATTACCTCGAGTGATAGTACAAGTCAATGTAAGGCCCTGGTAGCATTGATTAAAATTAAAGTGCACAAAAAAATCCAAACACCAGAACAAAAGTGAATTGACTAACAGCCAGCCAACCTGACACTCTGTCTCTCTTCTCTCTCCCTCTTGCAGGTTTTATGGGCCCCTCAGCAGGAACAGGATCCTCGACCCCCGGATGGGAGCTGGAATAGATTAAGGTCGCATGTAAATACATGATGCTGTTGCATGGCAACTGTAATTAAGGATATTACTGCTATTAGAGGAAGCATGAAAACATTAATCTTCTGTGGGCTCCTTTCAATTTTGATCCCATCAGAGGCAGACAAGCATGTGGTGAAGCAGGAACTTAATGTTAACATGACTTACTGATTCCATTGCAGCCTTAATGGGTGAGATATACTTAAGGATTAGTCTCCAAAGGCGACTGCAGTTATTAATTTGATGACACACCCTATTGTATTGTTTGTATTGATGATGGTTATTTCCATTGTTGTTTTAATTTTCTGGTGTAAGTTGCGTGCTCTTAAGACACATTATTGTGTGGCTGTCGCTGATTTGCGTCTACATTTGCAATTGTAACAGGCGCTGTCAAATATTATTGGGGTGGAATGTACAGGATGGGCTAAAATTACTGACGATATTCAACAGCTGCATGACCGTGAATGGGCCCTGTGAACGTTCCTGTATGTGCCGAAGTTGGCACACAATGTGTTTTTTCTGTACTTGTTTCTCTGCACTTGCTGTTTGTTACACTATAAAAAGGACAGAGTTTCATTTTGAGTTGTTGGATTTCACCTCAGACCAGGATCATCAATGGTGCCAGGAATGAACCCAAGCCTCCTGTCCAGCCGTCAATCAAGGGGTCTCTGATGGGCAGAAGGGCATGAGGCTGACAGGTTCTTTTTCCTTTCCTTTTCATTCTTTTTATTGACTTAATAAATGTTCATATTTAAGTAAATTTATGTTGTTGAGTCTTGTCTTAAATACATTTAACCAAATTCGAAGAACCATTTGGATTCATTTTGCAATCCAAGACACTCTTGGTCATCTGCAAGTGTTGAAGTGTCAGAATTGAATATCTATCTTATCACTATCAAGGATTCTAATCACTTAGAGCTGTCTGTTAATCTGAACAATTGACAGCTTAAGACCATAAAACATAGGAGCAGAAATTAGGCCATTCTGCTCATCGAGTCTGCTCTGCCATGCAAATAAGGCTGATAAGTTTCTCAACCCAATTCTCCAACTTTTCCCTGTAACTCTTGATCCCCTTGACAATCCAGAACCTATCTATCTCAGTCTTAGATATACTCTGGCTTCCACAATGTTCTCATTGGAATGGATTATGGCGATTGTTTAATTATCTTTGACGTCCATGGAATATTTGCTTTCTAAAAAAAAAACTTTCCTCATAGGATGTTAAATGGATTAAATAAAATCTACAAAGAAGTGGACCAAGTGGTCTTGAGAGGTTGAATGACTTTTTCTATTCTTTACATTCTGACCTAACATGGTGGGAAAATGGAATGATCATCATTTTATGAAAGGAGATCATTTACTCAGGAATCTCCTTTGGACATGTTTATCTTAAGTAATGTACAATAGGATCTTGACCAGATGGGCCAATGGGCTGAGAAGTGGCAGATGGAGTTTAATTCAGATAAATGCGAGATGCTGCATTTTGGGAAAGCAAATCTTAGCAGGACTTATACACTTAATGGTAAGGTCCTAGGGAGTGTTGCTGAACAAAGAGACCTTGGAGTGCAGGTTCAAAGCTCCTTGAAAATGGAGTCACAGATAGAGAGGATATTGAAGAAAGCATTTGGTATGCTATCCTTTATTGGTCAGAATATTGAGTACAGGAGTCAAGAAGTCATTTTGCGGCTGTACAGGACATTGGTTAGGCCACTGGTGGAATATTGTGTGCAATTCTGGTCTCCTTCCTATCGGAAAGATGTTGTGAAACTTGAAAGGGTTCAGAGAAGATTTACAAGGATGTTGCCAGGGTTCGAGGATTTGTGCTATAGGGAGAGACTGAATAGGCTGGGGCTGTTTTCCCTGGAGCGTCGGAGGCTGAGGGGTGACCTTATAGAGGTTTATAAAATTATGAGGGGCATGGAGAGGATAAATAGGCAAAGTCTTTTCCCTGGGGTCAGGAAGTCCAGAACTAGAGGGTATAGGTTTAGGGTGAGAGAGGAAAGATATAAAAGAGATCTAAGGGGCAATGTTTTCACGCAGAGGGTGGTACGGTTATAGAATGAGCTGCCAGATGAAGTGATGGAGGCTGGTACAACCGCAACATTTAAGAGGCATTTGGATGGGTTTATGAATAGAAAGGGTTTGGAGGGATATGGGTTGGATGCTGGCAGGTGGGACTAATTGGGTTGGGATATCTGGTCGGCAAGGACGGGTTGGACCGAAGGGTTTGTTTCCATGCTGTACATCTCTATGATTCTATGACTAGTCCAGTGGAAAAAAATCAACTTCAGAAAATTGCTATTTGATGACTACAATGTTCAGCCTGGTCTAATGTTATGGACTAGACTAGACCACTCAAAATGTTCTTAAGCAGGTAGTCCTAGACGCAACTTTGCAATTTGTTTCGGTTAAGTGTGCAGTGAAAATTACCCAGATTAAAATAGCTAGGTTAACTACTTGATTTTAAAACATACAAAAATGTATTCGCAAAATTACACAAAATTACAGAACTCAGCCTATGCAAGTAGACTTAATTATGCTGCTCATCTCAGGTCAGCTAGAGAGCTGACTACTCCCCTCTCTTTATACAGGTCACTCCTATCAACAAAAGGCCTCTCAAAATCTTTTTCATCTCCGTAGCAAACCAGACTAATTGGAGACGGCCCAGTTTATTGCCCCTCTGAAAAAAAACCAAGGCCAGAATCTCCTTGAGCGAAGGAAAAGCTTTTAGAAAAAAAAGGACAAGCTTTGTGACACCTCTCCCCTTTAAAAAAAAGAAACATGAATATCAAAAGATGGCTTTATTTTTAACCCTTCAAAACGCGGTTAGTAGTCTAAACACATATACACACTATGCTAACTATAAAAATGCAAACATACACAACCACATGCAAATTCAGGCCATGGCACACCCACCACTGAAAGCCTCCGTATCATATTTGAGTCTCAATAATGCATTGGCAATCACGTTTTCGCGACGTGCCACATGCACAATTGTCAAATTGAATGGCTGCAACAACAAACTCCATCTAAACAGTCTGGCATTTTTGTCCTTAAATATTTCCAGAAATGTCAATGGGTTCTGATCAGTTTTTTTAGGATTGCCTCAGATGCATTGCTGGTAATATAAACACTGAAATGTTGTAATGCCAACACCAAGCTTAAAGCCTTTTTCTCCATCTTTGAATATTTCTGTTGATGAACATTCAACTTCCTGCAAAAAATACCCGATGGGTCTTTCTATTCCCTCATCATCCTCCTGCAGGAGCACTGCACAGACACCCACATCACTGGCATCGATAGCCACCTTGAAAGGTTTCGTGTAATCTGGTGTGGCTAATACTGGGGCAGTGGTTAACACAGTTTTTAGGCTGTCAAATACCTTTTGACAGTCCACTGTCCACTGAAACTTCTTGCCCTTTTTTAATAATTCAGTGAGTGGAGCAGCCACACTGCTAAATTTCAGTACAAACTTTCGGTAAAATCCACTCAACCTCAGGAACTGTAGTACCTTTTTTTTGTCGATGGTGTGGAAAATTCCCCAATTACTTTTGTTTTCACATCTCATGAGGCCATTTATCCATGTTCAATAATATGGCCCAGGAAGGTGACATGGGCTTTGGCAAATCCACGTTTAGCTCGGTTTAGCACCAAGCCTGCCTTCTGAAGTCGATTGAACAAGTCCAATAAATGCTGTAAATGTTCCTTCCATGAGTGACTAAAAATCACCAGGTCATCAATATACGCCACACAGTTGGGTAATCTGGCAATGACCTTATTAGTCAGTCTCTGAAATGTGGCTGGAGCGTTTTTCATACCAAATGGTATGACTTTGAACTGATTTAGGCAAAAGTGAGGACTGCAAATGCTGGAAACCAGAGTCTAGATTAGAGTGGTGCTGGAAAAACACAGCAGGTCAGACAGCATCCGAGAAGCAAGAAAATCGACGTTTCAGGCAAAAGCTCTTATGGGCTTTCCTGATGAAGGGCTTTTGCCTGAAACGTCGATTTTCTTGCTCCTCAGATGCTGTCTGACCTGCTATGTTTTTCCAGCACCACTTTAATCTAGACTTTGAACTGATTTAGTCCATTTGGCATTACAAAAGCCAAAATTACCTTTGCTTTCTCTGACAGAGGTACTTGCCAGTAGCCCCTGAGCAATTCCAACTTAGAAATGTAAGTTGCTTGTCCCACATTTTCAACACAGTCCTCCAACCGTGGAATTGGAAATGCATCAGTCTTTGTAATGGTGTTAACTTTGCGATAGTCCACACATAACAGTTGGGTGCCATCTGGCTTTGGCACCATGACTATGGGTGAGCTGCAGTCACTGTAACTCACTTCGATTATGCCATCTTGGAGCATGCGCTCTATCTTCTTCTAAACCTGTGTCAACTTTTGAGGGTCATGCCTATAATGATGTTGCTTAATCAGAACAGCATCTCCTATATCGACATCATACACAATTAGGTTGGTACTTCCCAGCTTATTTCTGCATATCTCCCCATTTGATTGTAATAAATCTTTCAATTTTCTTATGGAAGGTAACTTAATAATTTATCCCAATTTTTGACAACTTCCTCATTGTCCAATTTGATTTGAGGAATGTCCAATTCAGAATCCTCTGAACATGGTTCTTCCTTCTATGCTGTAGTCATTAACACCATCTCCTCTTGCTTTCCTTCCCTATCAAAATACATTTTGAGCATATTCACATGACACACTCTGTGAGATTTCTTCCTGTCTGGAGTCCTTATCAAGTAGTTCACCTCACTCAATTTCCTCTCAATATGATATGGCCCACTACATCCTGCTTTTAAAGGCTCACCTGTTACTGAAAGTAACACCAATGCCTTATCCCCAATTGCAAAGTCGCAAATTTGTGATTTATTATCCGCTTCTTGTTTCATTGTATGCTGTGATACTTTTAAATGCTGTCTAGCCAACTCTCCAGCTCTATTTAATCGTTCTCTAAAATTTGGCACATTGTCCAAATGGGTGGTCTCTGAATTCTGACTTATTAATTTCTCCTTAAGCAATTTTAACGGTTCTCTTACTTCATGCCAAAAACTTAATTCAAATGGACTGAATTTGGTTGATTCATTCGGTGTATCTCTGATCGCAAAAAGTACAAATGTAACTCCCTTATCCCAATCATCTGGATAATCCTGACCATAAGCCCTCAACATGGTCTTCAGTGTTTGATGCCATCTCTCCAGTGTTCCCTGCGATTCCAGATGGCACGCAGTAGATTTGAATTGCTTTATTCCCAAGTTATCCATAAGCTTCTTGAATAGTTTGGATGTGAAGTTTGATCCTTGATTTGACTGAATCTCTATTGGTAGTCCATATCTCGTAAAAGATTTAAGTAATTCTTCTACAACCCTTTTCGCTGTGATGTTCGGCAATGAGATTGCCTCTGGAAATCTAGTCGACACATCCATTATTGTGAATAAATACTTATTCCCACTTTTTGTTTGAGGTAGGGGACCTATGCAATCAATCAAGGCTCTTGTGAAAGGTTCCTCAAATGCTGGAATAGGGATTAAAGGTGCAGGTTTTATTACTGCCTGTGGCGTTCCGATTAGCTGACATGTATGACACATCTATCAAAATTCAACTACATCTTTTGTGTAGTCCAGGTGAGTAAAAATGTCTTTGTATTTTAGCCTGTGTTTTCCTCGCCCATAAATGACCTCCAAGTGGTAGCTCATGCGACACTCGCAGCACATCCTTTCTATTTTCTACTGGCAAAACAATTTAATGAGTCTCTGTCCATTTTTCATCTGCTTGAATGTGTGATGGTCTCCATTTCCTCATTAAGACATCATTTGTTAAGTAATAACACACAGGAATGCATTCACTTTCTTTCTTTGTAAATGCCTTTTGATATAACTGTTTTAACTCCTCATTTTTCTGCTGTAATTCACTCATTGTAGCAGAGCTAAAAATACTTGCATATTTACCTATTTGCTCCTTCTCTGTCCCACTTAGCTGATCAAAAAATGTCTAGGATAACACTATGTCAGCTTCCTTATCTGTGCCTTTTGATTTCTCCTGCTTCAGCTTGTGCCTCTGTGATCCTGTGATCACACAATCAGGAAAATTCCTGGATAAACATTCTCTAGATCTTCAGTTGCCTGTTTCTCCGCTGGCTTTTAACCAGAGTAGACAGCATGTCCTTCTGCAAATCAGCTATATCATTTGCAAGGATAGTTGTATCCCTGGAGCTGAAAGTTTGTTCAGTATACTCCTACCACAAATTCTTCACTTTTCTCTGGACTCTCTAGCCTCACTTTACATAATTGAGCGTTTTTAGTCTCACCATGAATTCCTGTTACCAGTACTTTTTCTGGCAATAGTCTCTCAGGAGTGTATATCTCCTCATCCTTCAGCATTACAGATTGAGAGGATTAATATTGTAACCTCCTTACCCACTGCTCCAGGCCTATGTGAATAAACTTTATATATTTTTTAAGCAGATCTGGCACTTCCACCTTAATAAACCTCTGATCATTTGTACACTCTGAGGCAGTTGTCTAACTTCCTTTATGCTTTTTGTTACGTGTCCAACAAAACTTCCAAGCTTGCCTGGTTTTCCTACATCTGGCTTTCTCCTAGCCCACCAACACTGTGATTTCATGTGGCTCACTTTATTACAATTAAAACACTGGAGGCTTTTAACTTCTTTGTCCCTCTCAAGCATTTTTTTTTACCCAGTGGTAAGTTATCCTTATGATCTTCACTGAGATCTACCTTTCCCTTTCCACGTGAGGATTTCTCTTTGCCCCATGGACTGAAATTGATTCTGGAAGCCAAACTGTGTTTTATGGACCAGCACATAATCATCAGCCACTTCAGTTGCTAACCTTGGTGTTTTAACTCTCTTCTCTTTCTCATGAGTTCACACGACGTCTCACTGAGTCTACCCTCAGCCTTTATCTCCAGCCTTTTAAGCTGACTTTCTTTTTCAAGCGCCAGTTTTTGAAGTTCGAAAGCTCTCTCTTTTTCTTCCTCTGCTCTCTCCTTTTCTCTCTCTTCTGCTTCTAATCATAACTCAAACTGCTCATTTCTGCTGCCCTTTCCTTATCTCTCGCTTCTAACTCAAGCTACTTCATTTGCAATTGAATTCTTGCCATCTCTATAGACTCTAATGGTTTCTCTCACAAGTTTAAATGCTGAGCTACTGCTGTAGTTATCCACCCTTTCCTCACAGAAGCAGGCAGTTCTAATTCCAGCTTCTCTGCTAATTCTTGCAACTTGGTCTTATTCATTTGCTGCAAAATTTCCAGCAAGTGGTAGTTGTTATTAGTAATAACATTAGCATGGTATTAGTAATAACATTAGTAATGTTATTAGTAATAACATTAGATGGTATTAGTAATAACATTAGCAAATTTGCTGATGATACTAAGCTGGGTGGCAGGGTGAAATGTGATGAGGATGTTAGGAGATTACAGGGTGACCTGGACAAGTTAGGTGAGTGGTCAGATGCATGGCAGATGCAGTTTAATGTGGATAAATGTATGGTTATCCACTTTGGTGGCAAGAAAAGGAAGGCAGATTACTACCTAAATGGAATCAATTTAGGTAAAGGGGCATTACAGAGAGATCTGGGTGTTCTTGTACACCAGTCAATGAAGGTAAGCATGCAGGTACAGCAGGTAGTGAAGAAGGCTAATAGCATGCTGGCCTTCATAACAAGATGGATTGAGTATAGAAGCAAAGAGGTTCTTCTGCAGCTGTAAAGGGCCCTGGTGAGACCACACCTGGAGTACTGTGTGTAGTTCTGTTCTCCAAATTTGAGGAAAGACATTCTGGCCTATTGAGGGAGTGTAGCGTAGGTTCACGAGGTCAATTCCTGGAATGGCGGGATTACCTTACACTGAAAGACTGGAGCGACTGGGCTTGTATACCCTTGAGTTTAGAAGACTGAGAGGGGATCTGATTGAAACATATAAGATTATTAAAGGATTGGACACTCTGGAGGCAGGAAACATGTTTCCGCTGATGGGTGAGTGCCGAACCAGAGGACACAGCTTAAATATACGGGGTAGACCATTTAGGACAGAGATGAGGAGAAACTTCTTCACCCAGAGAGTGGTGGCTGTGTGGAATGCTCTGCCCCAGAGGGCAGTGGAGGCCCAGTCTCTGGATTCATTTAAGAAAGAGTTGGATAGAGCTCTCAAGGATTGTGGAATCAAGGGTTATGGAGATAAGGCAGGAACAGGATACTGATTAAGGATGATCAGCCATGATCATATTGAACGGTGGTGCAGGCTCGAAGGGCTGAATGGCCTACTCCTGCACCTATTGTCTATTGTCACCGCAGCCACATCCAGAAAACTTTTGGTGACTGAAAGAGCCATTCCTATCCCAAGCTTTGTCTACCCAACCGACCCCAAACCTGAAATACAGACACTAGCACCTACCACTCATTGTTTAAAATCCTGCAAAGAGCCCCCAGTCTGATATGGACTAGGTGAAACCACTTGAAACATTCCTAAGCAGGCAGCCCTAGACCTATCCTGCAATTTGTTTCGGTAAGTGTGCAGTGAAAACTACCCGGAGTAAGATAGCTAGGTTGGCTGCTCGATTTTAAAACAGATAAAAATTTATTCACAAAATTACACAATGAAACACAAAGAACAGAATAAAGAATCTCTACCGAACTCAGCCTATCCAACTGGACTTAATG
The DNA here is from genome assembly GCF_037043375.1 of Chiloscyllium plagiosum. Lineage (NCBI taxonomy): Eukaryota > Metazoa > Chordata > Chondrichthyes > Orectolobiformes > Hemiscylliidae > Chiloscyllium > Chiloscyllium plagiosum. Next base: position 81,554,651 of record NW_028270140.1, read on the forward strand.
ATACTGTTCTGAATAAACACCACAGTCTGAATAAGCAAACTCCTTTTAAAAACCAGTATAAATAGAACACATGCTTAAACGTTGAAGTTGAAGAGCAGAAACGAGAGAGAGTTTCCACACAGCTCCCAGTTGAACTTCCCAGTTCAAGACTCAACTAAAACTGCTCATCTCTAGTCAGTTAGAGAGCTGACCACTCCCCTCTCTTTATACAGGTCGCTTCTAAAAATGACCACTTTGGCCTGAAGTCTCATCTGTTTACATATCAACAAAAGGCCTCTCAAAATCCTTTTCATCTCTGTACCAAACCAGACTGATCTGAGATGGCCCGGTTTATTGCCCCTCTGAAAAAAAAACCAAGGGCAGAGTCTCCTTGAGCCAAGGAACAGATTTTAGAAAAAAAGGGACTAGCTTTGTGACACTAAGCATTGTGTAACATACATGGAAAATGATCAAAAGATATTGGCGTTACATACTTTATTCCCAACATCGAATTGTCATGGATGAAGATCATGACATATCATCAGATCTGTTTTATTTTATACAAAAATAACTGCTAACATTTTTGTAGACCTATTGTCTTTTTGAACCATTTAGCTGTCACTGCAGTGTGATATGATGCATTTCTATTCTTACATCTACTGCTGTCAATTTTCAGTTGAACCCATTTTTCGTTTCATGAAGGCACTTTACTGCCTGTAGTCAATTCTCCCGAATGTCAGTTCTCTGCTAGGTTCATCGCTGTGCCAAACATTCTTTTTCCAATCAAACCGTAAAATCCAACTGAAGATTAAATGGTCTTCTTCCTCAACATGTCTGCATGTGGGAGCTAGCAGAATGCTGTCTTAGACTGTTATTCAACTAGCAAGATTAAATAACTACTGAAAAAAATGTAACAAGTATTGAAACATTATGGAACTTATTGTGAGGCTTTGTTGCAGCATACTGATAAGAACATTAGTGTGAAATTAATTTGCGTGTTGTTTTAATATTAGTCTGTTTAAAATAAATGGATTAATATCTAATACAAAAACTTGAACCAAGGACTTTTATGCAAATATTTTAACCAGTGGGCAATCAGAGAGAGTAACTCTCTAATAGCAGACCTGTTTCACAATATAACTAGTAATAAAGCTGTTTACAGATTAATTAATCCTAGTGTTGTGGTTAATTGACTGAAATCCCAGTATTATAACTCCCTTCAACGTGCGCAATTTGAGCATTGAGTGTCACTGAGGGTGAGAACTAAACAGTGCCTAGAAACATGGAAACTCAGATTAGGAGAAGTCTATTTGGCCCTTTGAGCCTGCTTCACCACTCAATAAAAGCATTCCTGAAATTCTATCCCAATGCCATATTCCCATTTTATCCCCATACCCCTCAATGCCTTTAGAAGGACATGGAAAATATAGAATGTAGGGAAATAGATGGTGACATCTTGAAAAATATCCATATTACAGAGGAGAAAGTATTTGATGTCTTGAAACGCATAAAAATGGATAAGTCCCCAGGACCTGATCAGGTGTACGCTAAAATTCTGTGGGAAGCTAGAGAAGTGATTGTTGGACCCCTTGCTGATGTATTTGTATCATCGATAGTCACAGGTGAGGTGCCAGAAGACTGGAGGTTGGCTAATGTGGTACCGTTATTTAAGAAAGGTGGTAAGGACAAGCCAGAGAAGTATAGACTGATGAGCCTGATGTCAGTGGTGGGCAAGTTATTGGAGGGAATCCTGAGGGACAGGATTTGCACGTATTTGGAAAGGCAAGGACTGATTAGGGATAGTCAACATCGCTTTGTGAGTGGGAAATAATGTCTCACAAACGTGATTGAGCTTTTTGAAGAAATAACAAAGAGGATTGATGAGGGCAGAGCAGGGGACGAGATCTATATGGACTTCAGTGAGGCGTTTGACAAGGTTCCCCATGGGAGACTGGTTAGCAAGGTTAGATCTCATGAAATTCAGGGAGAACTAGCCATTTAGATAGAGAACTGGCTCAAAAGTAGAAGACAGAGGGTAGTGGTGGAGGGTTGTTTTTCAGACTGGAGGCCTGTGACCAGTGGTGTGCCACAAGAATCAGTCTCGGTCCACTAATTTTTGTCATTTACATGGATGATTTGGATATGAACATAGGAGGTATAGTTAGTAAGTTTGTTGATGACACCAAAATTGGAGGTGTAGTGGACAGTGAAGAAGGTTACCTCAGATTACAATGGGATCTTGATCAGATGGGCCAATGGGTTGAGGAGTGACAGATGGAGTTTAATTTAGATAAATGTGAGGTGCTGCCTTTTGCGAAAGCAAATCTTAGCAGGACTTATAAACTCAATTGTAAGGTCGTAGGGAGTGTTGCTGAACAAAGAGACCTTGGAGTGTAGGTTAATAGTTCCTTGAAAGTAGAATTTCAGGTAGATAGGATAGTGAAGAAGGTGTTTGGTATGCTTTTCTTTAATGGTCAGAGCATTGAGTATAGGAGTTGGGAGGTCATGTTGCGTCTGTACAGGATGTTGGTAAGGACACTTTTGGAATATTGCATGCAATTCTGGTCTCCTTCCTATCGGAAGGATGTTGTGAAACTTGAAAGGGTTCAGAAAAGATTTACAAGGATGTTGCTAGGGTTGGAGGATTTGAGCTATAGGGAGAGGTTGAATAGGCTGGGGCCATTTTCCCTGGAGTATTGAAGGTTGAGGGGTGACCTTATAGAGGTTTATAAGATCATGAGGCGCATGGATAAGATGAATAGACTAAGTCTTTTCCCTGGAGTGGGGGAGTCCAGAACTAGAGGGCATAGGTTTAGGGTGAGAGGGGAAAGATACAATAGAGACCAATGGGGCAACTTTTCCATGTGGAGAGTGGTGTGTATATGGAATGAGTTGCCAGAGGAAGTGGTGGAGGCTGGTACAATTGCAACATTTAAAAGGCATTTGAATGGGTATATGAATAGGAGGGGTTTGGAGGGATATGGATCGGATGCTAGCAGGTGGGACTAGATTGGGTTGGGATGTTTGGTCGGCATGGATGAGTTGGACAGAAGAGTCTGTTTGCGTGCTGTACATTTCTATGACTCTATATAAAGACTCCACAGCATTCTATGTTTGGCTATTCTACCGGTTTTCTCTCCTTTGAGTGAAAAAGACCTTTCCTCGTCTCAATCCTCAATGGTCACCTCATTGCCTCAGTCTGTTTCCCCGGATCTAGACTTCCCAACTCATGAAAACATCCTCCCTGCATCTAGTTTGACCAGTCCTGACAGAATTTTATGTTTCAATTAGATCCTGTGTCATCCTTCCAAACTCTCATGAGTACACTAGCTAAACTCTTATAGGATAGTCCTGCCATCCATTGCAGCCTAGTGAATCTCCATTTCACATGTGGCAAGTATAGGTTTTCTTATGGAGAGAGACAAAAACTGTTCACAATACTGCAGGTGTGGACTCACCAAGACCCTGTATAACCACAGTATGACATTCCTAATTCTGAACTCTGTTCAGCACAAGGGGCCTGAGTTGAATTCCAGTCTTGGGTGACTGTGTGGGGTTTGCACACTCTCCCTGTGTTTACATGGGTTTCCACTGGGTGTTCTGGTTTTCCTCCCACAGTCCAAAGATGTGCAGGTTAAGTAGATTGGCCATGCACAATTGTCCGTAGTGTCCTCAGATGTATAGGTTATGTGGATTAACCATGGGAAGTACATGGTTACAGGGTTAGGGCGGGGAGGGGGTGGTCTAGTGGGATACTCTGTGGACGTTCAGTGTGGACTTGATGGGCAGAATGGCCTGTTTCCACATTGTAGGGATTCTATGAAACTCAAATCCTCTTGCCATTAAGGCCAACGTAGTATTTCTTGTTGCACCTGATTTCTTACCTTCATTGATTGATGTATAAGGAACCCAGATCCCTTTCCACATCCACACTTCTCAATATATCACCATATATCTAATACTGAAGTGTATAACTTCACATTTAGTCATATTCTGTTGTAGCTGTCCTGTGTTGGCCCACTCACTCAACTTGTCTAAAACACCATGAGGCCTTCTTGCATCCTCCCAATTACTTATAACTCACTCTGTTTTATATCATCAGCAAACTTGCAAATGTTGCATTTGATTCTCTTATTGAAGTAATTTATACATATCATGAATAGTTGGGACCCATGCGTTGGTCCTTGTGGTACTTTATTAGTCAATGCCTGCCACTGAGAGAAAAAAAGCATTTATTCCCATTCTCCGTTTCATATTTGTTCAACCATGCCAATATATTACTCCCAAGCTGTGCGCTTTAATTTGTCTGACTAACCTCTTACAAGACATGGCCATTTGATTGTAGCACACACGTTTCCTGCATTAATATACACTTGTAATGCCAAGGCACACAAGGCGATGGGCCACATCCTGCAAACTGGGTTTAGAATAGTTCTGTGGTTGGTTTTGACCTGCTCAGACTCGATGGGCTGAAGGACATGTTTTCTGTGCTGTGGACCTCTATCATTCAATGACGTGGTTAAGAAGGTATATGGATTATTATCCTTTATTACAAGAGCAAAAAAGTTATGCTGACAGATGGAGCTGTATAAACTGCTAGTACATGCTGTAGGTGTGACATAGACGATTGAGATTGGTGCGGTGGGACAGGCATGAGATTTTATCCCTAGGATATAAATCCAATGTAAAGGGAAGCAAGAAGTGACTTCTCTGGCTTTAAGAGGTCAGTACAAAATAGGTAATATGATGTTCTTCTGAGTTTGGGCTGAGGCACATTTTTATATAACCAACAGCAAATACTGAGGTGGAAATTCCTTATAATAATGAAGCCTGAAATAAGCAAAGTTGAATACTTAAATAAATAAAATTCTTAAGTTTGATCAGCACAAGGGGTTTGTTAAAAGAGAAAAAAAATTTAAAATTCAGAGCAAAGTCCCTGTTAGCTCAATTAATAAAACAAAAATACATTCTAACCGCGAAGTGCAAACTATTGGCCCATACAGTATTAAACACTCAGATCTGAGGTTGCACCAAAAGCATATTAATTGGCTTCAGTGACCCAATCCAAAGATAGTTATTTGAGAAGGTACTGAATAACCAAAAGTGTGCATGAAATTTTAGCAGAACATCAATCAATGTCATTATCGTTTAGATAGCAGAATAAGAAATGAATTGTTCACAGCTCCAAACATTCCCAAGTACTTTATAACCAATGAAATAACTTTGAAGTATTGTCATGTAACGTAGAAAATATAGCAGCCACTTTTCACACACAAACAGTAATGTGATGATAACCATAAAATGTGCAATAGTGATGTTGTTTAAGGAATAAAGAATTCATTTGGGGAGATAAAACTAAATTAAAAACATGAATTACAAATGTTGAACTGAATTGAGGAAAGAGCTTGGAATTTAAGATTCCAACAATGCTAGTAATCCCAAAATGCTGGTAATTAGGGAGGTGATGGCCTGGTGATATTATCACTAAACCTTTTGAGACAAGAGTGTTGAGCTGGAAAAGCACAGCTGGTCAGGCAGCATCCGAGGAGCAGGGGAATCGACATTTCGGGCATAAGTACTTCATCGGGCATAAGCACTAAAAAAAACTACTTAGTGTTCTTGTTTTGGAGACTAAGTGTAGAGTTATGCAGCGCAGGCAGTGGAGTGGAATGTTCCTCCTGCAGGATGTTTGAGGTAGGAGTGACCACCGATGCTCCTGCTGACTTCATCTGCAGGAAGTGCAGCCAGCTCCAGCTCCTCACAGACCGCGTTAGGAAACTAGAGCTGGAGTTGGATGAACTGAGAATTATTCGAGAGGCTGAGAGGGTGATAGATAGAAGCTACAGGGACATAGTTACACCAGAGAATAGAGGTAGCTGGGTAACAGTTAGAGGTGGGAATGGGGGGAAACAGGCAGTGCAGGGATCCCCTGTGGTCGTTCCCCTCAACAATAAGTGTACCGCTTTGGATACTGTTGGGGGGGGGGCGGGGGGGGGGCAGCCTAGCAGGGGTAAGCTGCAGTGACCGGGTCTCTGGCACGAGGTCTGGCTCTGAGGGTCAGAAGGGAAAGGGGGAGAGGAGGAGAGCGCTAGTTATAGGAGACTCTATAGTTAGAGGGACAGACAGGCAGTTCTATGGACATGGGCAAGACTCTCGGTTGGTTTGTTGCCTCCCGGGTGCCAGGGTCCGAGACGTCTCGGACCGTGTCTTCAGAATCCTTAAGGGGGAGGGTGTGCAGCCAGAAGTCGTGGTGCACATTGGCACCAACGACGTAGGTAGGAAGAGGGGCGGGGAGGTCATTCAGGAGCTCAGGGAGTTAGGCTGGAAGCTAAAAGCTAGGACGGACAGAGTCGTCATCTCTGGGTTGTTGCCGGTGCCATGTGACGGTGAGGCAAGGAATAGGGAGAGAGTGCAGTTGAACACACGTGGCTGCAAGGATGGTGTAGGAGGGAGGGCTTCAGGTATTTGGACAATTGGACTGCATTCTGGGGAAGGTGGGACCTGTATAAGCAGGACGGGTTGCATCTGAACCAGAAGGGCACCAATATCCTGGGGGGTAGGTTTGCTAGCACTCTTCGGGGGGGTTTAAGCTAATTTGGCAGGGGGATGGGATCCAGACTTGTAGTCCAGCAAATAGGTTAGCTGTTTTTCAGGATGTCCAAGAATGTAGGGAGGCTGTGGAGAAGGTAGCACTGACAGGGAATTATTGCGGACAAAGAGATGGGTTCAAGTGTATATACTTCAACGCAAGGAGTATCAGAAATAAGGTGGGTGAACTTAAGGCATGGATTGATACTTGGGACTATGATGTTGTGGCCATCACGGAAATGTGGATAGAAAAGGGACAGGAATGGTTGTTGGAGGTTCCTGGTTACAGATGTTTCAGTAAGATTAGGGAGGGTGGTAAAAAAGGAGGGGGTGTGGTGTTGCTAATTAGAAATGGTATAATGGCTGCAGAAAGGCAGTTCGAGGGGGATCTGCCTTTGGAGGTAGTATGGGCTGAAGTCAGAAATAGGAAAGGAGCAGTCACCTTGTTGGGTGTTTACTATAGGCCCCCCAATAGCAGCAGAGATGTGGAGAAACAGATTGGGAAACAGATTTTGGAAAGGTGCAGAAGCCACAGGGTAGTAGTCATGGGCGATTTCAACTTCCCAAATATTGATTGGAAGCTCTTTAGATCAAGTAGATTGGACGGGGTGGTGTTTATGCATTGTGTCCAGGAAGCTTTTCTAACTCAGTATGTAGATTGTCCTACCAGAGGGGAGGCCATATTGGATTTGGTACTCGGTAATGAACCAGGACAAGTGATGGGCTTGTTAATGGGTGAGCATTTTGGTGATGGTGACCACAATTCTGTGACTTTCACCTTGGTTATGGAGAGAGATCGGTGCATGCAACAGGGTAGGTTTTACAATTGGGGGAAGGGTAATTACGATGCTGCAAGACAAGATCTGAGGAGCATAAGTTGGGAGCATAGGCTGTCAGGGAAGGATGTCGTTGAAATGTGGAACTTTTTCAAGGAACAGATACGACGTGTCCTTGATATGTATGTACCTGTCAGGCAGGAAAGAGATGGTCGTGAGATGGAACCTTAGTTGACGAGGGAGGTTGAATATCTAGTAAAGTGGAAGAAGGAGGCTTACATAAGGCTGAGGAAACAAGGTTCAGACAGACTGTTGGAGGGATACAGGATAGCCAGGAGGGAGCTGAAGAAATGGATTAGGAGAGCTAAGAGAGGGCATGAAAAATCTTTGGCGGGTAGGATCAAGGATAACCCCAAGGCCTTTTATGCGTATGTGAGAAACATGAGAATGAGGGTATGTCCGATCAAGGACAGTAGTGGGAGACTGTGTATTGAGTCGGAAGAGATAGGAGAGATCTTGAATGAGTATTTTTCTTCAGTATTTACAAATGAGAGGGACCGTATTGTTGAAGAGGAGAGTATGAAACGGACTGGTAAGCTAGAGGAGATACTTGTTAGGAAGGAAGATGTGTTGGACATTTTGAAAAACTTGAGGATAGACAAGTCCCCCGGGCCTAATGGGATATATCCTAGGATTATGTGGGAAGCGAGAGAGGAAATTGCAGAGCCGTTGGCAATGATCTTTTCGTCTTCACTGTCAACGGGGGTGGTACCAGGGGACTGGAAAGTGGCGAATGTTGTGCCCCTGTTCAAAAAAGGGAATAGGGATAACCCCGGGAATTACAGGCCAGTTAGTCTTACTTCGGTGGTAGGCAAAGTAATGGAAAGGGTACTGAGGGAAAGGATTTATGAGTATCTGGAAAGACACTGCTTGATTAGGGACAGCCAGCACGGATTTGTGAGAGGTAGGTCTTGCCTTACAAGTCTTATTGAATTCTTTGAGGAGGTGACCAAGCATGTGGATGAGCGTAGAGCAGTGGATGTAGTGTACATGGATTTTAGTAAGGCATTTGATAAGGTTCCCCATGGTAGGCTTATGCAGAAAGTCAGGACGCATGGGATAGTGGGAAATTTGGCCAGTTGGATAGAGAACTGGTTAACCGGTCGAAGTCAGAGAGTGGTGGTAGATTGTAAATATTCAGCCTGGAGCCCAGTTACAAGTAGAGTTCCACAGGGATCAGTTCTGGGTCCTCCGCTGTTTGTAATTTTTATTAATGACTTGGAAGAGGGAGTCGAAGGGTGGGTCAGTAAATTTGCAGACGATACGAAGATTGGTGGAGTTGTGGATAGTGAGGAGGGCTGTTGACGGCTGCAAAGGGACTTAGATATGATGCAGAGCTGGGCTGAGGAGTGGCAGATGGAGTTCAACCCTGTCAAGTGTGAGGTTATCCATTTTGGAAGGACAAATAAGAATGCGGAATACAGGGTTAACGGTAGGGTTCTTAGTAAGGTGGAGGAGCAGAGGGATCTTGGGGTCTATGTTCATAGGTCTTTGAAAGTTGCCACTCAGGTGGATAGAGCTTGTAAGAAGGCCTATGGTGTATTAGCATTCATTAGCAGAGGGATTGAATTTAAGAGTCGTGAGGTGATGTTGCAGCTGTACAGGACCTTGGTAAGGCCACATTTGGAGTACTGTGTGCAGTTCTGGTCGCCTCATTTTAGGAAAGATGTGGAAGCTTTGGAGAGGGTGCAGAGGAGATTTACCAGGATGTTGCCTGGAATGGAGAATAGGTCGTACGAGGATAGGTTGAGAGTGCTTGGCCTTTTCTCATTGGAACGGCGAAAGATGAGGGATGATAGAGGTTTATAAGATGATCAGGGGAATAGATAGAGTAGACAGTCAGAGACTTTTTCCCCGGGTACAACAGAGTGTTACAAGGGGACATAAATTTAAGGTGAAGGGTGGAAGGTATGGGGGGATGTCAGGGATAGGTTCTTTACCCAGAGAGTGGTGGGGGCATGGAATGCGCTGACTGTGGGAGTGGCAGAGTCAGAATCATTGGTGACCTTTAAGCAGCAATTGGATAGGTACATGGATAGGTGCTTTAGCTAGGACAAATGTTCGGCACAACATCGTGGGCCGAAGGGCCTGTTCTGTGCTGTATTGTTCTATGTTCTATGTTCTATCGGGAATGAGGGGTTTATGCCTGAAATGTCGATTCTCCTGCTCCTCGGATGCTGCCTGACCTGCTGTGCTTTTCCTGCACCACATTCTCAATTCTGATCTCCAGCATCTACAGTCCTCAATTTATCCTTATTGATACAGAGACCCTGGTAGTGTTCTGAGCTCGAATCCTGCTATGACAGATGGTGGAAGTTGAATTCAATAAATATCTGGAATTAGGAGTCTTATGATGACCACGGCTCCATTGTTGATTGTCAGGAAAACCCCGCTTGATTCACTCATGTCCTTTAGGGAAGAAAACTGCCATCCTTACCAGGCCTACATGTGACTCCAGGTCCACAATAATGTCATTGACACTTAATGCAACTAGGGATGGGTAATAAATACTGGTCTGACCAGTGACATCACATCCTAGGAACGAATAAAACAAAAACAATTTGTAACAGGTTACCACATGTAAAATGTCAAAAATAAAGATCATTGACCTAAAACCTGGATAGTACCAATAATCAGGCATGGGGGCTATGGTTAATTTCCTAGCCCTGCTGGTTGTGGTAGAAGTGGACAATGCACAAATTTGAAGTTGGCAGCTTATTTGCATGATTATGGCTTTGGGCCAAGAGGTTCCCATTCTGCTATTGCCTCTGCATTCAGTAGGGGACCTAGTAAAGGTGCAGAGTTGAAAAATGTGGTGCTGGAAAAATACAGCAGGCCAGGCAGCATCCGAGGAGCAGGAGAATTGAAGTTTCGGGCATTAGCCCTTCTTCAGGAATGAGGCTGGTGTGCCAAGCGGGCTGAGATAAAAGGTAGGGGGGAGGGAATTTGGGGGAGGGGCGCTGCGAATACGATAGGTGGAAGGAGGTGAGGGTGAGGATGATAGGCCGGAGATGGGGTGGGGATGGAGAGGTCGGAAAGAAGATTGCAGGTCAAGAGGGCGGTGCTGAATCCGGGGGTTGGGACTGAGATAAGGTGGGGGAGGGGAAATGAGGAAGCTGGAGAAATCTACATTTATCCCGTGTGGTTGGAGGGTTCCTAGGCAGAAGAGGAGGCACTCTTCCACCAGGAATCGTGTGGTCAGGGTCTGGCGATGGAAGAGGCCAAGGACCTGCATGTCCTTGGCGGAGTTGGAGGGGGAGTTAAAGTGTACAGCCACGGGGCGGTTGGGTTAGTTGGTGCGGGTATCCCTGAGATGTTCCCTGAAACGTTCCGCAAGTAGGCGGCCTGTCTCCCCAATGTAGAGGAGACCACATCGGGTGCAGCGGATACAGTAAATGATGTGTGTGGAGGTGCAGGTGAATTTGTGACAGATATAGAAGGGTGCATTGAGGCCTTGGAGGGAGGTGAGGGGGGAGGTGTGGGCACAAGTTTTGCACTTCTTGCAGTTATAGTGGAAGGTGCCGGGAGTGGAGGTTGGGTTGGTGGGGTGTGTGGACCTGACGAGGGATTCGCGGAGGGAGTGATCTCTCTGGAATGCTGATGGGGTGGGTAGGGAAATATATCCCTGGTGGTGGGGTCTGTTTGGAGGTGGTGGAAATGATGGAGGATGATACGATGTATCTGGAGGTTGGTGGGGTGGAAGGTGAGGACCAGTGGTTCTGTCCTGGTGGCGATTGGAGGGGCGGGGTTCAAGGACGGAGGTGCAGGAAGTGGAGGAGATGCGGTGGAGAGCATCATCGATCGCGTCGGAGGGGAAATTGCGGTCTTTGAGAAGTGCAACCTTCCCCTGCAACCGCAAGAAGTGCAAAACTTGCGCTCACACCTCCCCCCTCACCTCCCTCCAAGGCCCCAATGGATCTTTCCGTATCCGTCGCAAATTCACCTGCACCTCCACACACATAATTTACTGTATCTGCTGCACCCGGTGTGGTCTCCTCTACATTGGGGAGACAGGCCGCCTATTTGCGGAACGTTTCAGGGAACACCTCTGGGACACCCGCACCAACCAACCCAACCGCCCCGTGGCTGAACACTTTAACTCCCCCTCCCACTCTGCCAAGGACATGCAGGTCCTTGGCCTCCTCCATCGTCAGACCCTGACCACACGACACCTGGAGGAAGAGTGCCTCATCTTCCGCCTAGGAACCCTCCAACCACACGGAATGAATGTAGATTTCTCCAGCTTCCTCGTTTCCCCTCCCCCACCTTATCTCAGTCCCAACCCCCGGATTCAGCACCGCCCTCTTGACCTGCAATCTTCTTCCTGACCTCTCCGCCCCCACCCCCTCTCCGGCCTATCACCCTCACCCTCACCTCCTTCCACCTATCGTATTCCCAATGCCCTTCCCCCCTACCTTTTATCTCAGCCCGCTTGGCACACCAGCCTCATTCCTGAAGAAGGGCTTATGCCTGAAAAATCAATTCTCCTGCTCCTCGGATGCTGCCTGGCCTGCTGTGTTTTTCCAGCACCACATTTTTCAACTCTGGTCTCCAGCATCTGTAGTCCTCACTTTCTCCTAATAAAGGTGCAGGCTGCTTTCTGTTTTAAAGGCAGTGCTTCCTACATAACTGGAAGTTGCTGTGAAATATACTTGCTAACATGGAAAATAGAACACCAGGATAGAGAGAGGTCTCCAGGGTCACTGATATGATGGACAACTGAAAAAAAAATTAGGGGATTTTCCTGTGGAAGTAATTGTTAGCAAACGGCCCGGGAGGTCTGAATCCAAGATGCTGATTACAGTACCACAAGCAATTTATTGACCTCATGGGGCCTAGGTCATTGAATACATCTTTATATGATATCACTGACCTACATCTCAAGCTACTCAATACACCACACTCACATTATCCATCCAGTATTATCCACTCACACTCAGGACTCACAAAATACTCTCTGACACTCTCACACCAGCACTACCAGACACATGCAGATCTCTCACTCCCTTCATGTAACTCCATTTATTCAGTTATGTCACTCTTTTTTTTATTTTGGGAGAAGGTGGAACTCAATAGAAATGAATAGAGGTATCTGATGGAGGATAAAAAATAATGGCTCTGAGCAATGTAGGGCCAACTGAATGGAACCCATATCAGTTGGCATCACTGAATTTGAGAATGTAACTATGTTCCTGCTGTACGTCCCCTTCGCAACTCCCAGCGCACCTTCAGCTTGTTATTTTGCATGATTAGAAAGATGCAGATGGTGTGATTGCGGTCTCTTGATCCCAACAGGAGCACTTTTCCTCACATCAACCTTCTCCGCTGAGTTTGTGCTTCCAAATGCCAGGAGTCACCACAGCAGACCCAAGCAGGAGAGAGAGAGAGAGAGACAGAGAGACAGAGAGACAGAGAGAGAGAGAGACAGAGAGAGCAACAGCATATCCCTGATACATAGGTCAGATATTGTATGCATATCAGAGCCTAGTAAATTGTTAGGATCAGCACCAAACTTGTATGCAGCCAGGACAGGGTTAAAGGATGGTTCATCTACCAAAGGTGAGGTCACAGAACTGGCCTGCTACAGGGTCAAGGATGAGAACCTCGACATTGAGGTATTGCAGGAGGAATATTGTGGTGTTTGTGCATCAAGATGTTGGGTAGATTGGCTGGACTGTCAGACAGCCTCCATTGCTATGGAGCATAGAGGAGCTCACCATTGTGTAGAGCTTGCCTTCTCCCCAGCCTCTGCTCCATCACTCTGCTATGCTGTTCACTCAGAGGGACTGCACGAGCAACTCCCATACAAATTGCACCCAATGTGCAGACAGATTAGCTACCCTTCACCATCCCAGTGAGGGTGTTAAGATTCTCCCTATCACACCTAACGATACTAAAAGGCACCTCCAGGCATTTTGCAATAACAGAAGTTCTTAAAAATCACTTTATCTGCAAGACGAATGTTTAACATTTTTAACAAAGTTAATAATGGGTCGTCTCTGTAGCTGAACACCTGATCTTTGATGAGTGATGTGCAGATGTGTACAAGTAAACTTTGTGGTCCAAATTTGAGCAGTGGGTATCACATCAGCCAGTACGGCTGAGGAATGTCAGAGTAATCCTGTTCCAGTTGCCTCTGGCATACATAGGGTGTCTGGATGCATACCTTTCCTTTTGCAGGGTGTGCCAGAAGTGGCTGTCAGAGAAGAATTAGCCTCTAGTGCCACTGGAGATTAATTCCATGCCCTTGATATTAGTTAAATGCTTAAGAATTGTCAAATATTTCAGATAAATGAGGTCCACTTGTAGGAGTGCAGTATATTTGACAGTAAATTAAGCCAACTTCTATTAAATTCCACAAACAGGATGCATATGTGACAGATTTTGTGGTTGAGTAATGAAGACTGACTGCGAAACATGTTCCTGCAGAATACAATGTGCATCAAAAGTCCATGAATGTTGTCATTGATTTCAAAGTTAACAAGCTTGAGAATATGGCATGCCAACATAAATTGTACTTAATTAAAAAGTGAACTTGTATCTAGAAACATCTGCCTCACTCCACTTTCCATAATCAAAGCATTCCTTTAAAAATATATTCATTTACATTCAAGTATGCTCCATGAGCTTTTAAGTATTTTGATTCTGTAAATCTCTCAAAGATGCATTGCAGCATGAAAGTTTCTTGACTTAGTTGTGGTTGCTTTGGTGAGATACAGGGGTGTAAACCTTCAACTTTCATGGGAACAGATGGCTGCTCCTTATACATCTGCTTGATTTCAGTGGAAACAAAATCTGATGGGGATAGAACAGGCGGGTAATTCACTATACATGTTCTATAAAAGTTAAAAATAGGCCCCTGGTTTGAAGATTGATGTTATTTATAGAGTCACAGACATAGAGTCATATATATAATGGAAACAGTCCAACTTGTCCATGCCAACCAGGTTTCCCAAACTAAACTAGTTTCATATCCCTATAAACCTTTCCTAATCATGTACCTGGCCAACTATCTTTAAATGTTGTCATTGTACTGCCCTCTACCACTTTCTCTGGCAGTTTGTTCTATAAATGCACCACCCTGTGTATGAAAAAGTTGCCCCCAAGTTCCTTTTAAATCTTTCCCCTCTAAACCTAAGCTGTCTAGTTTTGGACTCCCCTAGCCTGGGAAAAAAGACCTTAACTATTCACCTATCCATGTCTCTTATGATTTTATAAGCCTCAACAAGATCACCCCTCAGCCTCCAATGCTCCAGGGAAAAAAGTCCCAGTCTGTCCAGTCTCCAGTCTTGGTAACATCCTTGTAAATCTTTTCTGCATCTTTTCCAGTTTAATAACACCCTTCCTCCAGCAGGGTGACAAGAATTGTGCACAGTACTCTAAACGTAGCCTCACTAATGTCCTGTACAGTGACAACATGATGTCCCAACTTCTAGACTCAGTCTTCTGACCAAAAAAGGTATATATGTCAAACACTTTCTTCACTGCCCCGTCTACATGTGACATCATTTTCAGAGAACTATGTATCTGCATCCCGAGGGCCTGTTCCTGTTCTGTATTGTTGCTTGTTCTTCATTCTTTGTTCTAGATCTCTGTGTTCTACAATATTACCCCAGGACCTTTGCGCTAACTGTGTAAGTCTTGCCCTGGTTTGTCTTACAAAAGTTCAGCACCTCACATTCATCCAAATTAAAGTCCATGCTACTCCTTAGCCCAGTGGCCTAGTTGATCAAGATCTCAATGTACCCTTATATAACCCTCTAGAACAATAATGGAAAGAACAATACTGGCCAAGGGACTCAACTACAACCACAGGGACACCAAGACAACAGACTTCCTAGCAGCACTAGAATGCACACTCAGGAACAATGGACTGACAGAAGAGACACAACAAACAGTGAGACAAAGTATCGTACCTCTGATAACAAGGAAAAGACAAACACATAACCTCAACACCAAGGAGAGGGAAGCACTAAAATCACTAAGAAACGATAAGAACATAATCATACTTCCAGCAGACAAAGGCAGAATGACGGTCATCCTGGACAAAGCAGAGTACATCCAAAAAGCTCAACAACTACTTGCAGATACCAACACCTACCAAAAGAGGGAGTTTGACCCCACCCCACAGCTCACCAATAGGATAAAGAACACACTGAGGAACCTACAAAAAAAACGGACAGATAACCAGGTTTGACCTACTGAGAATGAAACCTGAAAGCAACAACACCCCCAGATTCTATGGACTACCTAAAGTGCACAAACCAGACATCCCACTCAGACCCATAGTATCACTACCAGGGACACCATCACACAAACTGGCTAAAGAACTACAGCAGAAACTGAAACACCTGGTCAGCGAATCCAGACACTCTATACAATCAACACAGGAATTCTTGGACATCATCAGAAATATACACATAGACAAGGAAGAAACCATGGTCTCATTCGATGTAACAGCACTGTTCACTTCTATCGACAAAACCCTAGCCAGAGAAACAATAGCCAACCTGCTGGACATACAGAACAGACAACAGGACATTGAACCTATCAACAAAGACTGCATACTCAAACTACTGGACTTGTGCCTCACAGCACACTTCACATTCAACAACCAAATATATGGACAAATCAATGGCACACCCATGGGCTCACCCATCTCTGGACTCATACCAGAAGCGGTAAGGCAAAGATTAGAACAAACAGTTCAACCCTGCAAATTCAACCCAAACTCTGGGTCAGATATGTAGATGATACCTTTGTAATCATTAAAAACACAGAAATAGAGAACACACACTGGATCATCAACGCCACACTCACAGGAATCCGATTCACTAGCGAGGAAGAAAAGGACAACCAACTCCCATTCCTAGACGTGATGGTACAGAGAACACCGAACGGAGAATTCACCACAAAGGTGTACAGGAAAGCCACACACACAGACCAAGTCCTGAACTACGAAAGCAACCAACCCAACACACACCAAAAGAAGTTGCATCAAGACACTATTCAAAAGGGCCACAACACACTGCAGTACACCAGAACTGCAAAAAGAGGAAGAAGAACACCTATACAATGTATTCGCCAAAACGGATACCCCCGCAATTTCATCAACAGATGCCTAAGGGAAAGACAACGGAACGAGGACATGCCGCAAAGGACTAGCCACACTACCATACATCAAGAGCATTTCCGAACTGACAGCCAGACTACTGCGACCACTAGGACTCATAACAGCACACAAATCAACAGCCACTCTCAGACAACAACTCACCAGAACGAAGGACCCGATACCCAGCATGAGCAAAGCCAATGTAGTGTACATAATCCCATGCAAGGACTGCACAAAACACTACATAGGACAAACAGGAAGACAGCTAACGATCCACATCCATGAACACCACCTAGCCACGAAACGACACGACCAGCCATCCTTAGTAGCCACACACGCAGATGACAAGCAACATGAATTCGACTGGGACAACACTACTATTATAGGACAAGCCAAACAGAGAACAGCCAGGGAATTCCGAGAAGCATGGCACTCATCCACAGATTCAATCAATAAGCACATTGACCTGGACCCAATATACCAACCACTGCAACGGACAGCTGGAACTGACAACTGGAAGCGGTAGATTCAAACCACTACAAATGCCAGAGGAAAGATCACAGAAGCGCTTCACAGGAGGCTCCCAAGCACTGAGGATGTCACCTAGACAGGGGACGAAACGTCTGCAACACAAATTCCCAGCTCGGCGAACAGAACCACAACAACAAGCACCCGAGTTACAAATCTTCTCACAAACTTTGAACTAGAATGCCTGATTGACACGCCTTCAACACACAATTCTTGAGCTGGTTGCAGCCAGTTCCCTTTGAAGTTTTGTGACTTTATTGATCTTGGTTTCCATTGTATTCCATAGCTGATAATGGCTGGCTGCTAATTAATTTAGTTTAGTAGACAGGAAGAACACAGCAAACCAGGCAGCATCAGGAGGTAGAAAAGTCAATGTTTTGGGTGTAACTCTTCTTCAGGACTAGGGGTTGGTGCGGGGGGAGATGCAGATAAAGGGGGTGGCAGGGGCGGGGTGGTGAAGTAGGGATAGGTGTCGACAGGTAGAGGGTACAACCTGGTTGGTCATTGGGAGAAATAAGTCCGGTTGGTGGCAGTGAGGAGTGGAAAGGAGAGGGAGGGGCTGGGAAGAAAGTTGGGGAATGGGAAGGGAGGTTATTTAAAATTGGAGAATTCAATGTTGAATCCTCCAGGCTGTAGGCTGCCCAGGCGGAAGATGATGTATTGTTCCTCCAATTTGCGGTGTGGTTTGTTGTGGCAATGGAGGAAGCCAAGGATGGTCATATCGGAAAGGGAGTGGGAAGGGGAATTAAAATGGGTGGTGACTGGGAGGTCCGGTCAGCCTCTGCAGGCCCAGCAGAGATACTCAACGAACTGTTCGCTAAGTTTATGTTTGGTCTCCCCAATGTAGACAAGACAACATTGGGAGCACCTGATGCAGTAAACTAGGTTGGAAGAGAGGCAGGTGAACCTCAGTCTCACCTGGAAGAACTGCTTGGGGCCTTGGATGGAGGTGAGGGGAGTGGTGTACTTGCATCTTTTCCGGTTGCAGGACAAGGTACCTGAGGGTTCAGGGGAGTCAATGGGGAGAGTGGCGCAACCCAAGGACTGTCGAAGGGAACGGTCCTTGCGGAAGGCAGAGAGGGGTGGGAAGGGGAAAATGTCCTTGGTGGTGAGGTCTAGTTGGAGTTGGAGGAAGTGTTTAATGATGATGCGTTGGATGCGGAGGCTGGTAGGGTAGTAGATGAGGACAAGGGGAGCTCTGCTTTAATTGCATTTGGAGAGGTGGAGGTTAGAGCAGTGGAACGGGGAATGGAGGTGGTGCAACGGAGGGCTGTCTGGATGACAGAGGGAGGAAAAGCACATTGCTCAAAATATGTGTACATCTGGGATGCTTGGGAGTGGAATGTCTCCTTGTCCAAGCAGATGCGGTGGAGGAAGAGGAATTAGGAGAACAGGATGGAATTCTTGCAGGATAATGGGTGGGAGGAGGTGTCGTCCAGGTTAATTTAGTTTGGCCAATTTTCTGTCAGGTCTGATTCCTCCAGCTGTGGGTCAACTGAGACTGACTTGCTCCATTCAGTCCCATAAATGTTGATATTACTTCATTGCTTAACTGTTGAACTGTTTTGCCATGAAGAAAATTCACAAAGTAAGTTTCTTGTGCCCTTTCACCCACACTTTGAGGTCAGCTGAAATGATACGGAGATTTCCCACACATATCCTGCAATACTACTCTTTGAAACATAGTCTTACTGGCCAGCATTTTGTAGAATATGATCTTTAGACTTGCATTCTGAAATGGTGACCTCCTACTATTCACTACTGCAGCCACTTCCTTTTGTCTAGTCAAGAAACTTTAAGGAGACCACAACATGTACAAGAAGGATTCTGAAGAAGAGTCATACTGCACTTGAAACTTTAACCTTACTGATAGAATAGGACATCTAACAAAATAATTCTACTCTAAGGCATTAATAATAAGTTAAAGAGATGTCAGGAGAGGCTAGCTGAGCGGAATATGCAGCTTGTCATATGTGAGATTCCTGGACACTGCCAGTGCTCCCAGCTGTAGAAGTTTGGGCTCTGCATCTCGGAACTTGAGCAGCAGTTGGAGAGGCTCTGGCATATCCATAAGGCTGAGAATTATGTGGATAGCATGTATAGAGTGGTGTTCACACCGCAGCTCAAGGGACTAGATGAAAGAAGGGAATGAGTGACCACCAGACAGTCCAGAAAGAACAGGCAGGGGTCCCCGAGGATTCTACTCACTAACCAGTATTCCCTTTTGGAAGCTGATGAAGGTGGAGGAATGCAGTCCGAGTCAAGTTTCTGACATCACAAGTGGCTTGACTGTATGGGGTTGGGGTGTGGGAGGAGGTGAGGAAGAAGAAAGAAAGAAAATAGTGATAGGGATTCTTTAGTCAAGGAAGCAGACAGGCATTTCTGTGTTCAAAGATGTGACTCCAGGATGCTGTATGGCCTCCCTGACTCAGGGATCTCACTGAACGGTTGTAGGGCATCCTGAGAGGGGAGGGTAATGAGTTAGAGATCATGACACATGTTGGTACCAACTATGTGGGCAAAGTGAGCAATGAGGTTTTGCATCAAGAATTCAGGGATCTAGGCAGTCGATTAAAAAGCAGTACCTCGATGTTTGGAATCTCTAGCTTGTACCCAGTGTCATGTGCTAGTGAGTGTAGAAATAGGAAAATAGGACAGATGACTGCCTGGATCAAGAGTGACGGTTTTAGATTACTGGATCTCTGCGATCATTTTGGGGGAAGGTGGAACATGTACAAATGGGATGGTCTGCACATGTACCACATTGGATCCAACATCCTTGCAGGTAGATTTGCTAGTGCTATTGGGAAGTGTTCAAACTAGTCTGGCAGTAAGAGAGGACACAGAATATCAATGAAACAAAGACACATCATGCTACAGCAAAGAAAGCAAGTCAGAGTGATTTGAATGTTGAATGTCAAGAGAGTAAGGCAAGATTGTGTGGTCGTTACTTTAATGCTAGGAATGTAATAGGTGAGACTGATGAGCTAATGTTGTGGATTGACACATGCAAGTATGACGTTGCTATCACAGAAACATGGTTTAGGGTAGGTCTGGACTGGCAACTCAACATTTTGGCGATAGGCAAGATAGAGGAGGATGCAAAAAGGGTGGTGCAGTACTATTAATTGAAGAGTAATTATTGCAATATGGAGAGATGATATCTTGGAAAGGTCCTCAAATGAGGCTTTGCATGTAGCACTTAGGAATGTTAAGGGAGCAGCTATTTTACTGGGAGTGTATTTTAAGCCCCCGAAGAATCACGGGAAATAGAGGAGCAAATATGTAGACAGTTCTCAGAGGTGTAAAGACTACTAACTGGGTAAATACACTAGGGGATTTCAACCTTCCCAACATAAATTGGGATAGTCAGAATTCTAAGGGTTTAAAGGGGATAGATTTCTTGAAATGTATCCAGGGGAGTTTTCTTGTATCAATATGTAGAAGGCCCAATAAAAGGCATTACTGTATTGGATCTGGTTCTGAGGAAAGAAGCTGGACAAGTGTTTGATGTGGCAGAAGGAGAATATTTAGGTGAAAGCGACCACAACACGGTAAGGTTCACATTTGTTCTGGATAAAAAAAATGGCTTGGAGAAGACAACTTTAGATTGGGGGAACAAAAACAGAAACTGCTGCTTCAAGAAAGCAACTTACCACTACTCTCTATAGTTCAATGCATGTTGAAAAAGGGTGTAAGGGTTTCCCTCAACACTGACTCTACGACAGTGCAGAACACCATCAGCACTGACCCTCAGACATTGCCTGCTCCCTCAGCATTGACCCTCCAACAATGTGGCAGTCCCTCAGCGCTGACTCTTGGACAGTGTTCGCTCCCTCAGGATTGACCCTCTGACAATACCTACTGATATTAGGTAGTACTCCTTTGATCCTTGCATTACATATTATTTTCCCCTGCAGAAATAGAGGGTGAGAGATTAGGATTTTTTTTAGCAAGGTGAGGTCATTAAGGTGTACCTGTATATATATCTGTATATTCTGTATATTGGGTATGTCATAGAGTCATAGAGTCATAGAGATGTACAGCATGGAAACAGACCCTTCGGTCCAACCCGTCCATGCTGACCAAATATCCCAACCCAATCTAGTCCCACCTGCCAGCACCCAGCCCATATCCCTCCAAACCCTTCCTATTCATATACCCACCCAAATGCCTCTTAAATGTTGCAATTGTACCAGCCTCCACCACTTCATCTGGCAGCTCATTCCATACACATACCACCCTCTGCTGAAAAAGTTGCCCCTTAGGTCTCTTTTATATCTTTCCCCTCTCACCCTAAACCTATGCTCTCTAGTTCTGGACTTCCTGACCCCAGGGAAAAGACTTTGTCTATTTACCCTATCCATATCCCTCATAATTTTATAAATCTCTATAAGGTCACCCCTCAGCCTCCGACGCTCCAGGGAAAACAGCCCCAGCTTGTTCAGCCTCTCCCTATAGCTCAAATCCTCCAACCGGCAACACCCTTGTAAATCTTCTCTGAACCCTTTCAAGTTACACAACATCTTTCCGATAGGAAGGAGACCAGAATTGCACGCAATATTCCAACAGTGGCTTAACCAATGTCTTGTACAGCCGCAACATGACCTCCCAACTCCTGTACTCAATACTCCGACCAATAAAAGAAAGCATACCAAACACCTTCTTCACTATCCTATCTACCTGTGACTCCACTTTCAAAGAACTATGAATTTGCACTCCAAGGTCCCTTTGTTCAGCAACACTCCCTAGGAGTGTATAAGTCCTGCTAAGATTTGCTTTCCCAAAATGCAGCACCTCGCATTTATCTGAATTAAACTCCATCTGCCACTTCTCAGCCCATTGGCCCATCTGGTCCAGATCCTGTTGTAATCTGAGGTAACCCTCTTCGCTGTCCACTACACCTCCAATTTTGTTGTCATCTGCAAACTTACTAATTGTACCTCTTATGCTAGCATCCAAATCATTTATGTAAATGACAAAAAGTAGAGGACCCAGCACCGCTCTTTGTGGCGCTCCACTGATCACAGGTCTCCAGTCTGAAAAACAACCCTCCACCACCACCTTCTGTCTTCTACCTTGAAGTAAGGTGGGGGAATTTGAATGAGACTGCAACAAGAGTAAACCCAAATGAGAAGTGAGGAAGATTTCATATATGAAGTTCGTGCTTTGAGTTTGTGGTTTCAGGAAAGATATAAAAAGTATGTTTGGAATGAGAAAGGAAGATTGTCTTTTGATTGAATGCAGAAGATGTGATGTGGAAGAGATAATTGTGAATGCTGGTGCTGTGAAAGGAATTTCATGTTTAATGTAAGTACGCAGCATCTTTTTGTATAGCCAGCTTTAGCGTCCGGTTTTTGAATTTGTAGTCATTTTGGAACGATTCTGTTTTTAAAATAATAACTTCACATACAGCACAACCACAAGTTCTAATAAGTTGCTGGTAAGTAATGCTGCTCTCTGAATCCCATGAGACTGACTTTAACATTGTAAAAAAAATTCAAATTGATTTGATGACTCACAAATAATTTTGAACTGCTGAACTTGGTGAAGATATGTTGCATACTATTAAACTGGATTGTCTTTGTACTTTATATATCTACAATGAATCATTTGAAGATTTAGCTGAAGATTTCTCTCCAAAATAGGAGGCATGAATCCTTCTGGCTTCTCTTTGAGTTGTGTGCCTGGTTGTGGAGGCTGGGGAATTAAACGTTAGGTTCTTTCATCTTTCATAATCAGCTCTACACGGCTGAGTACATCCCCTCAGCTACTGGCAGCAAACATTGTATGTGGGGCTTTAAGTCTTTGTTAGTGTTCTATTTTTCAGCTGTGTAAAGGTATAATTTTCACCTTTTACTCAGTTCAAGAGTGGATTCTGCAGCTGTACAGGGACATGGAAACATTTTACATGTTAAAATTAGTGCTAATTAGCCTTTGCTTTATGGTTAATTTAACCTATTTAATATACCCTACTTGGAAATGGAATAATAGCTCTCACTTAAAGCAAAAATCCTTTACCCCTTAGATGACTGCAAAACACAAGTTTCTGCTGCATCAGTTTTTGCAATTAATAGGGTAGTTAACCTGCACTATTGCATTTTTAGGGCAAATTTTATCAGTATGGGCGTGTGGCTAATGCATTGTACTTAAATTCAATAGAAAACATCCATGCATGACCAAGTGTATAGGGAGGGGCACAAGTTAACCAATTTCTTGACTATGAATAAAGTGGCAAGATCATCAAGCCAGCACAGCATTGTGCTCTTTTTTCATTTTCCAAAACAAGCAAGGGCAGGTATACTGTGCTCAGCGTAGGATTAAGATGGACAAAGATTACCTATTCAGTGTTTTAATCCATCTAATTGTAGTGGATTATTTGCTGACAAAATCAGATTGCTAACTCACTTAAGTTTGAAAGCATTTTTTGTGCTTAGAATGTGCCTGGACAGATAAGAAGTTAGCAACCAGTTTCCTGCAATATAGAAGAGAAGGAATTGTTTCTAAAAACAGGATGTGACAAAGGTTACCTCAAGGCTTTATTTAGCAGGATTCAATGACATTCCTTTTGATTTTCTTCCATTCTCTCCCTGAAGTAATTCTTCAAAATTCTTCAAGCAATGCTCTCACAAACTGTAAAAAAAGTCATCATTCTCAATGTAAGTCAAAAACACATAACTGTTGGAGGATTTTTAATCACTGGGCCATTCTATGATATTATCTACAGCACCGGCCATAAATTGAATATGAGACAAAATTAATGGTTGAACACCATGCATCAAATTACTAAATAACCCAAGAAGTGGAACTTGCTATATTAGGATTAATTATAGTAACCACTCCGTAGAATATGGAACATGGTTGGATGGTAATATTTTAATGTTTATCCACTGTAATTTTAACAAGTAAAAAGGCCAGTTTCTCTTTCCTTGCCTGAATGGATTGATCCATATGAGACTGGCTTTCCTGTACAATTGACCAGCAGTCTTGTATGAAGCCAGAAAATATGAGACTGGTCCCATTCACTTGTGGAGCAGTCATCCCTATGTCTGGCCCACACTTAGTCATACTTTCTGCAGGATGCATATTTAAGCATTCAAGTATGTGAAACGTGGTTAATTATTTTTCCTTACTCCTTGATCATGATAGTGAGAACCATTTTAGATCTCAGCACATGCCAAGAATCAAATACAATAACTTGCAGTAAGCGCTTCTGTGTGGCTCAGTTCTACATCAGATCACAGATTACCATCTGAACCGTCAAAGGCTAGCTGGTTAATTTGTCTACACATATACCCACTGTCACACACACACATACTTTTCAAGACAAATGTCATGCATTGTAAATATCACTCAGCCTGAAGAAGCAGCATCAAAAATATAATTGCAATTGAAACTTTCTGAGTGTCATCCACAATTAGATTTCAATTATGTTTTGCATTAGATGGTGCTAAATCATAAAACCGAGGATGGCAATTGTTTAAACAGAAATGTGGTATTATATTAGCTATTTTTAAAAACTGATAATAATAATGATATTGAAGAATTTTTAAAAAAATCATACCAACCCGTAGGCAGCACTTAAAGGACACAAAAATGTTTGAAGAGATTTATTGGGTGCTTACTCCCTGTAATACCAAACAATTGTATTCCCCTCTGAAAGATTAAGTAACATCTATGCAGTGTTTTTTCTGAGGATACAAGGATTTTAAGCACTGTTTGAAGTCTGGAGAACAAGGGTTATGAAACAAATGGTGTGCGCTATCTTTCATTAATATTTATGGATGCATCAATATTCATAGGCTACTGTTGTCGGCATTGTTTTTCCGGCACTGACCTGTCCTTAAGCCCCTTGTTATTTGAGTTTGATGCCATTTGCTTCTATCCACAAATCTGCCAGAGGCTTGAAAGTTTTGGCAGTACTCCAGCTCACTTATGTTTAAATAGACACTCAAGCTTCAGCGGACATGCAGCTAAATAAAGGCCAATAATTCAATACAGTGTGACTGTACCAGGGATGCTAGTAAATCTATCATACAGTAAATATCATCCCCAGCCAATGCAAGCTTTTATCATTCCAAATTCTCTATATGGGAGATGCAGTGCGTAGGCCTTCAGTGAATCATGTAATTTATTCTGCAGAGATGCTAGGCTGTCTCTTAACATCATAGTAACTTTTTTTCTCCTTTTTCTTTATCTGTCAGTTCTGCACTTGTGCACAGTGAATGCTGCATCCTATGAATACATTTGTTTTCCCTTTTCATAGTTATTATGCAGTTGATACGACTCCCAATTCAAATCAGGTAAGAGCAACACTCCATGGTATTGGAAGCCTAGAAATAATTAATACAGCTACGTACAAGAAGCAGAATGAATTATTTAAAAGGAAGTGTTCATTCAATGTTTAACCTAACTGCATGACATCGACTGTCTTTTTTATATTGCATCTCTGCACAGTGAAGTTGACCTTGACAATTCCATAGATCTGATACTTAACCCTAAAACCTACTCTCCTTCCTAGGAATCAAATTAAGACTTGCTGAGGTTGAAGGAGATATGGTGTGTAAATTACTACATTAAGAAAATTAGATGAAAATCATTTCCATTGCAAAAAATAACAATGCTTGTTTGAAACAGTTGAAATCTGAAACCTTCGATCGTCAAGTTTGTTTTATTTTACCCATTGACTGTTTAGCTCAATCTCTAGTCTGCCGATTTGTCCAGATTACCACTGAAAATCACTTACTTGCTTGCCTAAACACTGTCAAGGAAAGTTCTGGGAGGCAACTTAAGTGTTGAGACTTCACTTCCAGTCCATCACAGCCACTGCTTGCTTAATTACACACAAGAATATCTTTTAGCTCACTGTCCATGCACAGAAAGTGAGGACTGCAGATGCTGGAGATCAAAGGCGAGAGTGTGGTGCTGGAAAAGCACAGCAAGTCAGGCAGCATCTGAGGAGCAGGAGAATCGACGTTTTGGCTCTTGATGAAGGGCTTATGGCTGAAAAGTCGATTCTCTGGCTCCCCGGATGCTGCCTGACCTGCTGTACTTTTCCAGCATCACACTCTCAACATTGTTCATGCATCCAAGCCTGAGGGCTGGTTATAATTTTTTCTTGGGCCACACATTGTTCCATTTCTGATCGTCAAGGCTTGTTACTAGAACTAATCCCATATTGTCAATACTTACCTTGTTTTGTCCTTCTTCTTTTACCAGAAAGAAAATGATCCTTTAAAAGTCTTGATTACATGATAATTGGAAGGTGTGATAGAAATTGGGACAGTAATGATGAGAAACAATGAGTTCAGAAACCAACATAAAAGGCGTAGTGGTAATGTCATTGGCCTAATACTCCATCATCCATGGCAATCATGCAACCATTATGAATTGTTGTAAAATGCCTTTAAGGAAGGAAGTCTGCCATTCTTACCTGCTCTGGCCTACATGTGATTCCAGACGACAGCAATGTGGTTTACTCTTAACTGTCCTCTATAATTAGGGATGGGATTTTGGTCCAATGGTATTTTTTGCAAGAAAGTTGTCTCTTTTAAGATGTGCAATGTCAGTACTGGGAAATGAAGCAGCTTTAATTTCAGACATCTACTACTGGCATCAAGTGCTCCTAAGTTAGGAACAATGAGGTATGATGTTCCAATGTGACATGACTGAGGGTCATACTCCCAAAGAACTGTGCACATTTTAAAATTGTAATTCCAAAATGTGTTTTTTTTTAAAGAGTTCTGATAAAGTCAAAATATCTGCAGATGTAAATTAAGTGACTGACTGGAGAGAGAGAGTGATGAAACTTCAGACTGGACTGTGATCTATTGCTACCCTAAAGATAATTAGGGACTGACATTTCCCTGTTTAACAGCAATCTCCCTGCGAATATGGCCCTAAACTTGCAGACACACTTTGTGTTTTCCTTTTAGAGTCATAGAGTCATAGAGATTTACAGCATGGAAACAGACCCTTCGGTCCAACCCGTCCATACCAACCAGATGTTCCAACCCAATCTAGTCCCACCTGCCATCACCCGGCCCATATCCCTCCAAACCCTTCCTATTCATATACCCATCCAAATGCCTCTTAAATGTTGCAATTGTACTAACCTCCACCACTTCCTCTGGCAGCTCATTCAATACCAGTACCACCCGTGTACCGTGTGAAAACGTTGCCCTTTAGGTGTCTTTTATATCTTTCCCCTCTCACCCTAAACCTATGCCCTCTAGTTCTGGACTCCCTGACCCCAGGGAAAAGACTTTGCCTATTTATGCTATCCATGCCCCTCATAATTTTGTAAACCTCTATAAAATAGGATTCTGGGTAATCCAAGATTGAGGACAGGAAAAATTTCTGGCTGTAAGCGCTGCTCCTTTTTTTTGAGGTAGTTTAGGTGTTGGAGGTGATTTCCTCGAATTCCAGGAGTAGCAATTACTGTTTTATATGCTGTTACATTGTTTTGGAACTTTGGAGAAAAAAAGTCAAAAGAACAGCAGTTTTAAAAGGGAGACGAGCAGACAAGGGAAGCACATGGTGAGGACAGTGCAGAAGAGAGAGAGAGCGAACACCTGCACAGTTACTGCCTTTGCTGTTTGAATTCATGTATCACTGGACATCAGAGTGCATCTGAGAAAATTAACAAACAGTGAAATTCACAACTAATCTTGGAGGAACTGTTGGGTGAAGTTCACAGCACAGAATCAGATAAGTTAATTGTTGTTTTAAGTCTGTCCGAGAGAAAGGCTGCAGTAATGAGTACAGTGGATTCTTTCTTGGTTATATGTTTCTGGAGATAAGTCTCTTGATTAAACTTAAAATATAAGCCATAGCTATTAATTTAACCTGGGGCAGTGTTTGTAGAGGAATAAGACGGTGTTATTTTCTGGGTCTGTAGATTATGAAGGAGCAAAAATGGCCTTTGCAGTGATATGTACTACTTGTCAGATGTGGGAGTTTAAAGAGAGTTTAAGGGTTACTGCAGATTATATCTGCCATAAATGTTGTTGGATGCGAATCTTATCAGGTCGAGTGGATTGGTTGGAGAGACAGATAGAAGCGATGAGGAATTTCCAACAGCAGCAGTATGTGATGGATGGCAGTTATAGGAAGGGGGGAAAGTCTCAGATACAGTCACAGAGATGGGTTAACTCCAGGAAGGGTAAAAGAGGTAGGCAGCTGGTGTAGGAGTCTTCTGTGGATATACCCATTTCAAACAGGTATGCTGTTTTGGAAAATGTAGGGGGTGATGGATTCTCAGGGGAACATAGCACAAACAGCCAAGTTTCTGGTATTGAGACTGGCTCTAATGCAACGAGGGATATGTCGGCTTCCAAGAGATCAATTGTGTTAGGGGATTCTGTAGTCAGAGGTACAGACAGATGTTTCTGTGGCCAGCAGAGAAAAAGCAGAATGGTGTGTTGCTTCCCTGGTGCCAGGATCAAGGATGTCTCAGAGAGGGTGCAGAATGTTCTCATGGGGAAAAGGGGTCAGCAGGAGGTCATTGTCCACATTGGAACCAACGACATTGGAAGGGAAAAGGATGAGATTCTGAAGGGAGATTACAGACAGTTAGGCAGAAATTTAAAAAGGAGTTGCTCAAAGGTAGTAATATCTGGATTACTCCCAGTGCTATGAGCTAGTGAGGGCAGGAATAGGAGGATAGAGCAGATGAATGCATGGCTGAGGAGCTGGTGTATGGGAGAAGGATTCACATTTTTGGATCATTGGATCTACTCTTTTGGGGTAGAAGTGACCTGTACAAGAAGGACGGATTGCACCTAAATTGGAAGGAGACTAATATACTGGCAGGGAAATTTTGCTTGGGAGCATTTAAACTAGCAAGGTGGGGGGTGTGGAACCCAGGGAGATAGTGAGGAAAGAGATCGATCTGAGACGTGTACAGCTGAGAACAGAAGCGAGTCAAACAGTCAGGGCAGGCAGGGACAAGGTTGGACTAATAAATTAAACTGCATTTATTTCAATGCAAGGGGCCCAACAGGGAAGGCAGATGAACCCAAGGCATGGTTAGGAACATGGGACTGGGATATCATAGCAATTACAGAAACATGGCTCAGGGATGGGCAGGACTGGCAGCTTAATGTTCCAGGATACAAATGCTACAGGAAGGATAGAAAGGGAGGCAAGAGAGGAGGGGGAGTGGCATTTTTAATAAGGGATAGCATTACAGCTGTGCTGAGGGAGGAAATACATCCAGGGAATTTATTTGGGTGGAACTGAGAAATAAGAAAGGGATGATCACCTTATTGGGATTGTATTATAGACCCACCCAATAGCTAGAGGGAAATCGAGAAACAAACTTGTAAGGAGATCTCAGCTATCTGTAAGAATAATAGGGTAGTTATGGTCGGGGATTTTAACTTCCCAAACATCGACTGGGACTGCCATAGTGTTAAAGGTTTAGATGAAGAGGAATTTGTTAAGTGTGTCCAAGACAATTTTCTGAGTCAGTATGTGGATGTACCTACTAGAGAAGGTGCAAAACTTGACCAACTCTTGGGAAATAAAGCAGGACAAGTGACTGAGGTGTCAGTGGGGGAGCACTTTGGGGCCAGCGACCATAATTCTATTCATTTTAAAATAGTGATGCAAAAGGATAGACCAGATCTAAAAGTTGAAATTCTAAATTGGAGAAAGGCCAGTTTTGAAGGCAAGAACTTTCGAAAGCTGATTGGAGGCAGGTGTTCGCAGATTAAGGGACTGCTGGAAAACGGGAAGCCTTCAGAAATGAGATAACAAGAATCCAGAGAAAGTATATTCCTGTCAGGGTGAAAGGGAAGGCTGGTAGGTATAGGGAATGCTGGATGACTAAAGAAATTGTGATTTTGGTTAAGAAAAACAAGGAAGCATATGTCAGGTATAGACAGGATAGATCGAGTGAATCCTTAGAAGAGTATAAAGAAAGTAGGAGTATACATAAGAGGGAAATCAGGATGGCAAAACAGGGACATGAGATAGCTTTGGCAAATAGAATTAAGGAGAATCCAAAGGGTTTTTACAAATATATTAAGGACAAAAGGGTAACTATGGAGAGAATAGGGCCCCTCAAAGATCAGCAAGCCGGCCTTTGTGGGGAGCCACAGAAAATGGGGAGATACTAAATGAATATTTTTCATCAGTATTTACTGGGGAAAAGTATATGGAAGATATAGACTGTAGGGAAATAGATGGTGACATCTTGCAAAATGTCCAGATTACAGAGGAGGAAGTGCTGGATGTCTTGAAACGGTTAAAGGTGGATAAATCCCCAGGACCTGATCAGGTGTACCCGAGAACTCTGTGGGAAGCTAGAGAAGTGATTGCTGGGCCTTTTGCTGAGATATTTGTATCATCGATAGTCACAGGTGAGGTGCCGGAAGACTGGAGGTTGGCAAACGTGGTGCCACTGTTTAAGAAAGGCGGTAAAGACAAGCCAGGGAACTATAGAGCGGTGAGCCTGACCTAGGTGGTGGCAAGTTGTTGGAGGGGATCCTGAGGGACAGGATGTACATGTATTTGGAAAGGCATGGACTGATTCGGGATAGTCAACATGGCTTTGTGCGTGGGAAGTCATGTCTCACAAACTTGATTGTGTTTTTTGAAGAAGTAACAAAGAAGATTGATGAAGGCAGAGCAGTAGATGTGATCTATATGGACTTCAGTAAGGCGTTCGACAAGGTTCCCCATGGGAGACTGATTAGCAAGGTTAGATCTCATGGAATACAGGGAGAATGAGCTATTTGGATACAGAACTGGCTCAAAGGTAGAAGACAGAGGGTGGTGGTGGAGGGTTGTTTTTCAGACTGGAGGTCTGTGACCAGTGGAGTGCCACAAGGATCGGTGCTGGGTCCTCTACTTTTTGTCATTTTCATAAATGATTTGGATGCTAGCATAAGAGGTACAGTTAGTAAATTTGCAGATGACACCAAAATTGGAGATGTAGTGGACAGCGAAGAGGGTTACCTCAGATTACAACAGGATCTGGACCAGATGGGCCAATGGGCTGAGAAGTGGCAGATGGAGTTTAATTCAGATAAATGCAAGGTGCTACATTTTGGGAAAGCAAATCTTAGCAGGACTTATATGCTTAATGGTAAGGTCCTAGGGAGTGTTGCTGAACAAAGAGACCTTGGAGTGCAAGTTCATAGCTCCTTGAAAGTGGAGTCACAGGTAGATAGGATAGTGAAGAAGGCGTTTGGTATGCTTTCCTTTATTGGTCAGAGTATTGAGTACAGGAGTTGGGAGGTCATGTTGCGGCTGTACAAGACATTGGTTAGGCCACTGTTGGAAAATTGCATGCAATTCTGGTCTCCTTCCTATCGGAAAGATGTTGTGAAACTTGAAAGGGTTCAGAAAAGATTTACAAGGATGTTGCCAGGGTTGGAGGATTTGAGCTGTAGGGAGAGGCTGAACAGGCTGGGGCTGTTTTCCCTGGAGTGTCGGAGGCTGAGGGGTGACCTTACAGAGGTTTAAAAAATTATGAGGGGTATGGATAGGATAAATAGACAAAGTCTTTTCCCTGGGGTCAGGGAGTCCAGAACTAGAGGGCATAGGTTTAGGGTGAGAGGGAAAAGATATAAAAGAGACCTAAGAGGCAACTTTTTCACGCAGAGGGTGGTACGTGTATGGAATGAGCTGCCAGAAGATGTGGTGAAGGCTGGTACAATTGCAACATTTAAGGGGCATTTGGATGGGTATATGAATAGGAAGGGTTTGGAGGGATATGGGCCGGGTGCTGGCAGGTGGGACTAATTTGGGTTGGGATATTTGGTCGGCATGGACGGGTTGGACTGAAGGGTCTGTTTCCATGCTGTACATCTCTATGACTCTATGACTCTAAGTCACCCCTCAGCCTCCAACGCTCCAGGCAAAACAGCCCCAGCCTGTTCAGCCACTCCCTATAGCTCAAATCCTCCAACCCTGGCAACATCCTAATAAATCTTTTCTGAACCCTTTCAAGTTTCACAACAGCATTCTGATAGGAAGGAGACCAGAATTGCACGCAATATTCCAAAAGTGGCCTGAACAATGTCCTGTTCAGCCGCAACATGACCTCCCAACTCCTGTACTCAATACTCTGACCAATAAAGGAAAGCATACCAAACACCTTCTTCACTATCCTATCTACCCGTGACTCCACTTTCAAGGAGCTATGAACCTACACTCCAAGGTCTCTTTGTTCAGCAACCCTCCCTGAGATCTTACCATTAAGTGTATAAGTCATGCTAAGATTTGCATAAGGAGAGGATTTCAAATTTTACTGATGTTGATTGGTGGGAATCAGCATTTTTGTGTGCATCAGCCTGCGTTCAAGCATTTGTATGCCATGAAGGTCTCTGCTGGAGAACTACCCCCTAGTTACCCCAATGTTGTAGGTAATGACAATTTGTCAGTACGGGTGCTGCAAACCAGAAAAAAAGGAGACAGTTAACAAAAGTACTATCTCTCTAAATGTAGGAATTTAATCACAGCCAAAGGAATCAAAACTACAGAAACCCAGCAAAGCATCAATACTCTTTGCTTACAGCAGCACACAGGGGGCTAACACCTTCAACACATTATCTGGGCTGACACCAATTGCTAAAGCTCAACTGAGAATGTAACTTTTGAAAATGAGTTTTGTGACTTACATATGAAAGAAGTGAAACTAACATGGTCATTCTAACAGATGAGACACTTAACAAACAATCAAGGTATTTTTCAGTGTATAGTTTCAGTTACATCACACTGTAAACTTCTGCGATAAATTCTGTGTCTTACGATTGAGTACTCCACAACCACCTGATGAAGGAGCAGCGCTCTGAAAGCTAGTGCTTCCAATTAAACCTGTTGGACTATAACCTGGTGTTGTGTGATTTTTTACCTTAACCGTGAATGTCAAGAATACTTATAATATCACATTGAAGGCCATAGAGTTCACCTATATGCTCTTCTCACACAATTTAGAGATTGATTCAGGTATCTGTTTGTTTTTAACTTTAAAACTTTTGGGTTCATCTCTTACTTCTAATCTGTATGTATGTATGTTGTGTTACTATTTACTAATCTTTTAGACTTTTAGTAATTAAGAAGCTCACTCTTTCTTAAATAAAGAAAACCTAAATTGTCTTCTTTTCTAAAGCATAAGTTCATTTGGTTTGGGAGAAAGATATCCAGAATGGAAGGAGTCCTGTTTTAAAAATTAACTTTGTCGTAACCAACCAAGGGAGGGGTTGGGTAAATAAACAAAGTGAACCAGTTTATCCAGGAGCTTAACAGTCTCAGGGATATTGTCTGGAAACAATACAAATTGGGGAACTTCAGCAGGGATCTGATTGTATCAACTCACTGGTTTGTTCTACCATGGACAAAGACACGTTCCCATTCCCAGCGTTCTCAATATCCTTCTCAAAAGTGTGCCCCTGATCCCCCAGTTCCTCTACATCCAGCACATAGCTCGTTACGTGCTCCAATAGTGCAATGCATAGCATGCTAGGATGATGCAGCACACTTTGTCTGGATTATACTGGAGGGTCCCCACTGTTCACCCCAGTCTGGTCCAAGCAACAGAACCGCATCTTCAACAGGCTCTTGCCCTGTTCTATCACAGCCCTCAAAATTACCGAGTACATGTGAGTGTCTTAAGATGGCACAGTACAGGCCCTTCAGCTCTCGATGTTCGACGTACCTTTTATCTTATTCTAGGATCAAACTAACTTAATATACCTTCATTTTACTATTATCCATGTGCCTATTCAAGTGTCGCTTAAATGTCCCTAATGTATCTGAGTTTAGATGCCAGATGGCCTCCTATTTCAAGGACTGCAATTTCCCCTCCCACATGATCAACAATGCCCTCCAGCGCATCTCCTCCACTTCTTGCACCTCCATCCTTCAACCCCAACAGTCCAACCACAAAGGATAGAGCTCCCAGGTCCTCATCTTCCATCCCACTAATCTTTGGTTACAGACATTATCCTCCACCATTCCTGCCACCTACAGACAGACCCCACCAGAACAGATATATTTCCCTCCCCACCTTATCAGCATTCTGCAAAGACCAATCCCTCCACAACTCCATTGTTAGGTCCACGCTCACCCACCAACCCACCCTCCACACCAGGCACCTTCCCTTGCCACTGCAAGAGGTGTAAAACCTCTGCCCACACCTCCCCCTTCACCTCTGTCCAAGGCTCCAAAGGATCCTTCCACTTCCAGCAGAGATTTTGCTGCACATCCAAATACCTCATTTATTGTGTCCATTGCTCTCAATGTGGTTTCCTCTACATTGTGGAGATAGGACGCCAACTTGCGGAACATTTCAGAGAACATTTCAGGGACACACATACACCAAACAACCCCACTGCTCTGTGGCTGACCACTTCAACTCCTCCTCCCACTCGACCAAGGACATGCAAGTCCTAGGCCCCCTCCGCCACCACATCCAAGCCACCCAATACCTGGAGGAAGAATGCCTCGTGTCCAGCTTGGGACCCTTCAATCACACAGCATCAACATTGACTTCACTAGTTTCTTAATCTCCCCTCCAACCACCCCCCCCATCCCAGACCCAACCCTCCAACTCAGCACCAACATCTTGAACTGTCCTACCAGTTCATCTATCTTCCCACCTATCCACTCCACCTGCCCTCCGACCTATCACTATTACCCCCCCAACTGCATCAACCTATCACATTCCCAGCTACCTTCATCCCAGCCCCAACCTCCTATTTATCTCTCAGCCCCCTTTTCCTGCACCACATTCCTGTTGAAGGGCTGATGCCCAAAATGTCAACTCTCTGACTCCTTGGATGCTGACTAATCTACTGTGCTTTTCCAGCAGCACACTTTTCGACTCCTGCTTCCTGAATGAGCCTACCATGGGGAACCTTATCAAATATAAGAATATGTTGTGAAACACTAACAATCCAATGTGCATGGAGAGCAGCCCTGATCATTGTGCAACCTATGAGACCTCAGAAAGTATTCATGGTATGTCAGCCACAGCTGGTATTGTGGTTAGCTTGGATGGCTGGTTTACAACATCAAGTGATTCCAGTAGCATAATTTCAATTCCTGAACTACCTGGTGTTACTATGATGGGCTGTCCTTCTTAACCTCTCACCTGTGGTGTGGTGACCCGCAAGTTAAGTCACTATCAGTCATTGCTCTCTAATGAGAGAGTAGCCCTGTGATCCAGTAGGATTATGGCAACTTTACTTTACTATTTAAACATTAAACTGGAAGGAATACAAAGTGAAATTAAGAAGTTTCAGTTCTGTTGCAAGTAAATCGGTACAACAGCTAAAGTAATGGCCTGTGAATTTATAAATTCATCCAATTATGTTTTATGATATTCAATTTCAAAATAACTACAAATCCATGGTGAAAACAACAAAATAATAATTAGAATTAAAAATAATTGAATGGTTTTCTAAGCAATATTAGAAGTTAACATATTTGCTGAGCAGCAGGAGCTGCACCCTATTAGTTAATTAAAAACGTCAACTAGTTTTTTTTTGTCCCTGGTGAACATTGACCTGTAAAGTTTAATCACTTTGGAACAACAGGGGTTGGGAGATCATGTTGTGGCTGTACAGGACATTGGTTAGGTCACTTTTGGAATACTGTGCGCAACTCTGGTCTCCCTGGAAGGATGTTGTGAAAGTTGAAAGAGTTCAGAAAAAGCTTATGAGAATGTTGTCAGGGTTGAAGGGTTTGAGCTAAAGGGAGAGGCTGAATAGGCTGAGGCTATTTTCCCAGGAGGATCGAAGGCTGAGGGGTGACGTTATAGATGTTTATAAAATTAAGGGGAGCATCGGTAAAGTGAACAGCCAAGGTCTTTTCCCCAGGGCAGGGGGGGTCCAAAACTTCAGAGGTTTAAGATGAGAGGTGAAAGATTTAAAAGGGATCTAAAGGACAACCTTTTCACGCAGACAGTGGTGCGTGTATAGAATGAGCTGACAGAGAAAGTGGTGGAGTTTGGTACAGTTGCAACATTTTGCCAGAGCGCTGAGGAGAGAAGGAGGAGTGAAGCAAAGGCTGCCGGGAAGGTTAAGTTTTCCCACATAAAAAGGGACTTACCTCGGGAGTCGGGCTTCCATTTTGCCAGAGCAGCGAGGAGAGAAGGAGGAGTGAAGCAAGGGCTGCTGGGAAGGTAAGGGCTTAATTTATATTTGGGCTGTGGCTAAACCCGAGATACTGCACATGTAGTATCTCCCTCCCGCTCCCCCTCCTCTAACCGGAAGAAAAAGACCCTATCAGGTAAGGCTTTAATTTCTTATCTTTCTTTTTCACTTATTTAAGTGCATTGTTTGGTTTCAGTTAGTTCATATAAAGCTAAGCTTACAATGGCAGAGGATCTCAGACCCGTGGCATGTGACACTTGCTTGATGTGGGAGCTTAGGAACATGTCTGACGTTCCTGACTCTTACACTTGCAAGACATGTGTCCAGCTGCAGCTGTTGTTAGACTGCATGACGGCTCTGGAGCTGCAGATGGACTCACTGTGGAGCATCCACGATGCTGAGGAGGTCGTGGGTAGCATGTTTAGTGAACTGGTTACACTGCAGGTTAGAATTACTGAGGGAGACAGTGAATGGGTGATCAAAAGGCAGAAAAAGAGTAGGAAGGCAGTGCAGGTGTCCCCTGCGGTCATCTCCCTCCAAAACAGGTATACCATTTTGGATACTGTTGGGGGAGATGGCTCACCAGGGGAGGGCAGCAGTTGTCAAGATCATGGCACCGTAGCGGGAAAAAGACCCATAGGGCCATTATGATGGGGGATTCTATTGTGAGGGGAGTAGGTAGGCGGTTCTGTGGCTGAAAACAGGACTCCCGGATGGTATGTTGCCTACCAGGTGCTCGGGTCAGGGATGTCACTGATCGGCTGCAGAGCATTCTAAAAGGGGAGGTTGAACAGCCAGTTGTCTTGGTGCATATAGGCACCAACGATATAAGTAGAAAGTGAGATGAGGTCCTGAAAGAAGAATTCAGGGAGCTAGGAGAGAAGTTAAAGGGGAGGATCTCAAAGGTAGTGATCTCGGGATTACTACAGTGCCACGTGCTAGCCAGCATAGAAATGAAAAAATCGGCAGGATGAACACGTGGCTTGAGAGATGGTGTGGGAGGGAGGGGTTCAGAATTGTTGGACATTGGGACCGGTTCAGGGGAAGATGGGACTATTACAAAAGGGACAGTCTACATCTGAACCAGACCGGAACTAATGTCCTTGGGGGAGTTTTTGCTACTGCTGTTGGGGAGGTTTTAAACTAATGTGACAGGGGAGTGGGAACCAGAAGAGAAAACAAGTAGGTAGCGAGGTGGAGATTGGAGACTGTGAGAATTATGAAGATTAACATTAATAAAGGGAAGAATAGGCAGAGAGCAGGTGAGTGCAAAAGAACTGGTGGCCTGAAATGCATCTACTTTAATGCAAGGAGTATAGTGTGTAAGGCAAGTGAACTTAGGGCTTGGATTGGTGCTTGGGAGTATGACATTATTGCCATCAGAGAGACTTGGTTGAAGGAAGGGCATGATGATTGGCAATTAAATGTTCCAGGATATAGACGCTTCAGACAGGACAGGGAGGGAGGTAAAAGAGGGGGCGGAGTTGCATTGCTGGTCAGGGATGATATCATGGCTGTGCTAAAGGAGGACACCATAGCGGTCTTGGGTAGTGAGTCATTATGGGTGGAGCGATGGGGGATTTCTTTGGGAACAGTGACCACAATTCTGTAAGTTTTAGAATACTCATAGATAAAGAAGAGAGTGGTCCTCAGGGAAGAGTACTAAACTGGCCAAAGCCAATTATATCAAAATTAGGTAGGAGCTGGGAAATGTGGATTGTACACAGCTATTTGAAGGGAAGTCCACATTTGAGATGTGGGAGGCTTTCAAAGATAGGTTAATGGTAGTGCAGGATAGGCATGTCCCGTTGAAGGCAAAGGA
Organism: Chiloscyllium plagiosum; assembly: GCF_037043375.1. NCBI lineage: Eukaryota > Metazoa > Chordata > Chondrichthyes > Orectolobiformes > Hemiscylliidae > Chiloscyllium > Chiloscyllium plagiosum. The sequence continues at coordinate 81,592,625 of NW_028270140.1, forward strand.
TAGGAAGGGCAAGATTCGTGAACCGTGGATGACAGAAGAAATTGTACCACTGGCCAAGAGGAAAAGGGAAGCGTACATAAGGTCTAAGCAGCAAAGAACAGAATGGGCCCTGGAGAAATATCGGAAGAGTAGGACAAGTCTTAAACAAGGAATCAAGCGGGCGAAAAGGGGTCATGAAACAGCTTTAGCAAGCAGAATTAAGGAAAATCCCAAAGCATTTTATTCTTATATAAGAAGCAAGCGGGTAACTAGAGAAAGGATTGGTCTACTAAAAGATAATGAAGGAAGGCTGTGTGCCGAACCTGAGAGAATGGGTGCGATTCTGAATGATTACTTTGCATCAATGTTCACTGAGGAGAGGAACATGATGAATCTTGAGATTAGAGATAGAAGTTTGATTAGTCTGGATCACGTTGGCAAAGGTAGGGAAGATGTGTTGGGTATGCTTGAGATTATTAAGGTGGACAAATCCCCAGGACCGGATGGGATCTATCCCAAGTTGCTGAGGGAGGCGAGAGAGGAAATATCTGGGGCATTGACAGATATCTTTGTGGCATCCTTAAATACAGGTGAGGTGCCAGAGGACTGGAAGGTTGCTTATGTTGTCTCCTGTACAAGAAGGATAGTAGGGATATTCCGGGTAACTACAGACCAGTGAGCCTGACGTCGGTGGTGGGGAAGTTGCTGGAGAGGGTACTGAGAGATAGGATCTATTTATATTTAGAAAAGAATGAGCTTATCAGTGATAGACAACATGGTTTTGTGCGAGGGAGGTCGTGCCTTACCAACTTAATAGAGTTCTTCAAAGAAGTGACCAGAAGTGTTAGATGAAGGAAGGGCTGTTGATGTCATATACATGGACTTTAGTAAGGCATTTGATAAGGTTCCCCATTGTAGACTAATGGAGAAAGTGAAGTCACATGGTGTGCAGGGTGTTCTAGCCAGGTGGTTAAAGAACTGGTTGAGCAACAGGAGGCAGAGAGTAGTAGTTGAAGGGAGTTTCTCGAAATGGAGAAAGATAACCAGTGGTGTTCCACAGGGGTCAGTATAGCGGCCACTGTTGTTTGTAATATACATAACTGATCTGGAAGAAGGCACTGTTGGTATGATCAGCAAGCTTGCAGATGACACAAAGGTTGACGGAGTAGCAGAAAACATAAGGGACTGTCAGAGAATACAGGAGGATATAGATAAACTGGAGAGTTGGGCGGAAAAGTGGCAGATGGTTTTCAATCCAGACAAATGTGAGGTGATGCATTTAGGCAAGTCTAATTCTAGAGTGAATTATACAAGGAATAGAAGAGCCTTGGGAAAAGTTGATGGGAAGAGAAATCTGGGAGTGCAGGTCCATTGTACCCTGAAGGTTGCTGCACAGGTGGATAGAGTGGTCAAGAAGGCATATAGTATGCTTGCCTTCATTGGACGGGGTATTGAGTATAAGAGCTGGCAAGTCATGTTAAAATTGTACAAGACATTGGTTCGGGGGTGCTTAGAATACTGTCTACAGTTCTGGGTGCCAGATTACCAAAAGGGTGTGGATGCTTTGGAGAGGGTGCAGAGAAGGTTTATGAGGATGTTGCCTGGTATGGAAGGTGCTGGCTATGAAGAGAGGTTGAGTAGGTTAGGTTTATTTTCACTAGAAAGAAGGAGATTGAGGAGGGACCTGATTGGGGTTTATAAAATCATGAAGGGTATAGACAGGGTGGATAGAGACAAGCTTTTTCCCAGGGTGAAGGATTCAATAACGAGAGGTCATGCTTTCAAGGTAAGAGGTGGAAAGTTTAAGGGGGATACACGCGGCAAGTACTTCACACAGAAGGTTGTGGGCATTTGGAACGCGATGCCAGCAGAGGTGGTAGAGGCAGGCACGGTAGATTCATTAAAGATGCATCTGGACAGATTTGGAGCAGAGGGATGCAAATGCTTAGGAATTGACCGACAGGTTTAGACAGTACATTTGGATCAGCTCAGGCTTGAAGGGCCGAAGGGCCTGTTCCTAGGCTGTAAATTTTCTTTGTTCTTTGTTCTTAAAAGACATCTGGATGGATATATGAATATGAATGGTTTAGGGGGATATGGGTAAGTGCTGGCAAATGGGACTAGATTAATTTAGGATATCTGGTCAGATGGATGAGTTAGGCCAAAGGATCTAGAACCTATGCAAATGTAAAATGAAATCTTGCCTTGGATGGGGTTTTTACTTGCACCTGAATTAGTTCTGTAACAGATTTATTTATTTCACCCACAAAAGCAAAATAATGCAAATTATGGAATTCTGAAATAAAAAGATAAAATTCTGAAGAAACTCAGCGGGTCTGGCAGCATCTGTGGAGAGAAACTGAGTTAACATTTCAAGTGCAATATGACACTGCTTTGAAAATGAAAGAGCTAGAAATTGCTGGTTTGATGCTGTTATCAGAGGCAGGGAAGGCGCAAGCTGATCAGGTGGTCGAGATGTCCAGAGAAAAAGATAGAGTATTGATAGTGATAAAGTAGATCTTGAGATGTAAAATGTGTTAATTTCAGGTTGAAAAGGAGAAAATGGGTCAGCTCTGCTGTGAGCAAAGCCAACAAGACACAAACAAGACACAGGGGTGGGTATTGTATTCAAAATGAGGTTCATGCTCTGAAGTTATTGAATTCAATGTTGAGCCCTGAAGGCTGTAACGTGCCCCAATTAGAAAAAGGGTGGTGCTGTTCCTCCAGCTTGTGTTATGCTTCACTGGAACATTATTGCTGGCCAAGGACAAAAATGTCAGCATGGGAGCAAGATGTTTTATGGAAATGGCAAGCAATCTCAAAGTTCTGTGGCCTAGTGAACCACTCAGAGGAAACTGATTGGTGAAGCAACAGGAAAAGGTACAGAGAACATATTAAGCAACTATATAGACAGGGTCATTCCTATGGACAGACATCAAAGCGGTTACCCAGTCTACTTTTGGTCTCCCTGATGTAAGGTAGACCACTTTGTGAGCAGCAAATATCAAAAGAAGTGCAAGTAAAGCATTGCTTCACCTTGAAGATACGTTTGGGGCCTTAGACAGTGAGGAGTGAAGAGGCGAATGGGCAAGTGTTACACCTTCTATGATTGCATAGGAATCACAGGAAGGTGCCATGGGAATGTTAGGAATTCTGGAAGAGTGTCCCAATCTGTCATACAGGAAACACAAAGGTTTTTATTTCTAGCTGGTGCTACTGAGAAACACAAATCAAATTGAAAATCTTGATTATTATTGATCACAACTTGTTGGTCACCAGAGGGAAGCTGTGCTCATATGCAGCAAGGACAAAGAGGTTGTACTTCCAGAAGAAATAATAATTCTTGACACAAATTGTTCAAGCTTTTCTGCCCAACAAATGAAGATGAAAGCTCCTTCATTGATTTTGCTTTTCCTGGCTCTGACAAGTTATTCTTTTAAATTTCATGTACACCATCTATACATATAAACATCATTTTGACACATTTGGAATGGATGTCAAAAAATATTGTTCATTCTGTCCCAGCAAAATGTATAATAATAAATCATTTTCCCAAAACAGTTAAAACCAATGGAGCTTATGTGTCATCAGAGATCACAGGAATTAATAATTTGAGATCTATTTTAAGTCAACATTTTTGAAGTCAGAATCAAAGAAAGGTAACTCATTTTGCATCTATAAATGCAATGCACCAAAGCCTTTTCTCCAAGTAATAGTATTCTGGTAGGACAGGACTTCTGTTTAATGCTGTGATTCCACAGTGACAAAGGGGGAACTTGCTGTATAAGCAGTGAGAAATTCTGCTAAAGTTGCAATACGACCATAACTGCAATACAGGAAGAAATGGGATCAAAGTGAAAATGGAAGATTGGTATCAAGCCAAGGAAAGGAATAAATGTCCTTTTGAATACATTGGCTGACATTATTTAGCACATAAGTGCTTTGAATACATTTAAATGATAGGAGGCTGCTACAAAATATTCCAAATCAAGAATGGGGTCTTAGGGAGTTGATGGCTGTTTTTCTTTTTGGAAAATGTTGCCTGGTGTGAGTTTGCTTCCAGTTGTGTTCTTTACCCGACGCACAATGATTATATTATCTCTCATCACATGTGAAAATGGGTGCACATGTCATGGTAATTAAAACTCCAACAGATAATTATTCACTTTCTAACTATTCTATACTAGCATTACATTACTCAGGGACAGCAGTGAGTGGGATAATATTCAGCTATTAACGTATGCATATCAGAATGCTTCCAGTAGTGTGCCATGCTTCAAGTGATCCTGGCATAAGATAGAGTATAAAATATTTATACCCTCAGGTCACAGGCTATGATAGTGTGTTAAGAACATAAGGACTAGGAGAAGGAGTAGGCAATTCAGCCTTTCAAGCCTTCTCCACCATTTAATATAATCATGGCTGATTTCACCTTGGCCTCAACCCCACTTCCCTGCCAATTCCTTATAACCCTTTAACATATTACTCATTAAAAAGCTCCTCCTTAAATATAATCCATAACCCTGCATACATGTCATGAGCACATCCCTTAATGGCCCATTGACATACTGACCACGAGACATAACACAACAGTGCCACTTTTCGAGACATAACACAACAATGCCACAACAGGCAACCTTGAAATACAACATCAGTAGGCGGTTGCCAAAGAAATCAGACAGTGACTTGCACCTTGCCCCCAACAACACCAGCCTGCAATAAACCTCTTTGCATGCATGCATGCATCAGCTGGTAGGGTCATGGCCAGTGTCAGTCCCAAAGAGACTGATGGAAGGGCAAAGCAAGCTGGGGCTTGGGATGTATTTGATTTATTGTGTGTTTATTCTTCAAAGCTGTATAGGGCCAGGGAAGTTGATTGATGATGATATACATGAGTTTACTAATAACATGGTCAAGTAATGTCAGGAAAGCAGAGAAGATGCTCTTCTTTTGGTATGCATGCCAATTTTATTTGAACTACTTATTCCTCTCACAATTCAGAATAAGCGCTATGCAAGCACGGCTGGAATTCAGCATCTGTGCTAAACAGGGGCTATATAAACAACCCAATCAGCCATTTTTGAGATTTCAACCTTAAAGCGAGCAATTTAAATTTGGCAGTACTGACATTGTAGACTTCTAAGTAATTTTTTTTAGCTTGGCATTCCTTTCATTTTATGTGCTGTTGCATGAGTTATTGCTGTTTGTTATTGGTCTCTATCAGCCAGCTGGCAGTGTTTGTTATTTTTCTCGGAGTGTTGAGATTAGGGAATTTAATGCCACATGCAGTGGTTGATGTGCTTAAGGGTAAGCCAAGTAAGTACATAATGGAGAAAGGAAAAGAAGGATATATTTTAAAGACAGGATGAAATTAGATAAGAGAATGTTTATGTGAAGGATAAATACCAGTGTAGGCTTGTTGGACCAAATGGTCTGTTCAGTAAAATTCCATAATTCTACTTAATGTCCTGATGGTGGGTGTAGTGCGAGACATGCCACTATAGTCACTGCTTCTGAAAGAAGAGATAGGTCAGGAAAGGCATGAAAGAAATGTGGGTTTCCATCATAAATCACACTGCAGTTATTTTGACCCAATGATGTGTGTACAGACCAAGGAGTATTTACCTTGACATGTCATTTTATTTTATTTGTTCATGACATATAGACTCTAGTGACAAGGCCAGCATTTCTTATCCACCCCTAATAGCCCTTGGAAAGGTGGTGATGAGATGTTGAACCACTGTGGTGCTATAATGCTATTAGAAAGGGAGTTTTAGGATTTTGACCTAACAACAGTGAACGGATAGCAATATAGTTCGAGCGATATCAGATAATATCTGTGATAAAAAAAGCATTAGAACATAAATATCAGAAGCAGGAGCACATCATTAAGTCATTTGAACTTTGTCAGTTGTTCAATAAGAGCTTTTACATTTACATTTCCCACATCTATTGAATCCCTTAGTTTCCTAAACTCTATCAATTTCTGACTCAACACCTCAACATTCAAAACTCCCTGGGTAGAGAATTCCAAAGATCCATAACTCTTCGTGGAAGAGCGTTCTCTTTGTTTCAGCCCCAAAAGGCTAATCCTTATTCTGACTATTATTTCTGTGTTCTGTAATTCCTTGTTCTTGAATTTCTTGTTCCATAATTCCAAGATGGAGACTTTCCAGCCAGAAGTCGTCGAATGTTTAATAATAGATTTCAGCATTTTTCACTACTACTGGTTAGCAGATATCTTGTTCTCTGTTTTCTCGTTACCTCCTTTCCTGTATATCAGTGTTGTCCCCACTCCCTGCCAATCCACAAGGACTTTCCAGAATTTGGGCAATTCTAAACATTTACATTCGACTATCTCTGCAGCTAATTCTTATTTTATATTTCCAGTGGAGTGAAAGATCAGATGGGAAATAAGTGGTTCATTCACTCCCACTGTCGCCATCTCTGCAAAACCAATCAAGCATCAGACAAACATTTAACAGCTGCCTGGCAGGATGACGGCAAAGTAGAAGTTTGAAGGTGGAGGGTGTTTTGCATCCAATCAAGCATCTTGGCTGGGTTATCTGCTGAAAAATGGGTTATGTTGTGAGCCAAAATGTGATCTGAAAATGTGTTGCTGGAAAAGCGCAGCGGGTCAGGCAGCATCCAAGGAACAGGAGAATCGATGTTTCAGGCATGAGCCCTTCTATAGGAAGGAAGGGCTCATGCCCGAAACGTCGATTCTCCTGCTCCTTGAATGCTGCCTGACCTGCTGCGCTTTTCCAGCAACACATTTTCAGCTCTGGTCTCCAGCATCTGCAGTCCTCACTTTCTCCCAGCCAAACTGTGATCCCAGTCACCACTATTAAGGCTGTGTATGACTCTGTTTTACTCTCCACAGATGTTTCCAGACCCTACTGAGTTTCTTCAGCACTTTCTGCTTTTGTTTCAGATTTTCAGCCTCAGCAGTTTTCCATTTTATTCTCCAGATTGTGTGCTGCTTCATGCAAAATAAATAGTGCATCAATGACAGGTCAGGACCCCACAGTCTTGTGGACATGGCTAACTTGTAATTCCACCAGCCAATAATGGGTTTAGGTACCAATCAAGTTGCTGTCTGGAGAGAGACGCGCAGAATGTCCCATGCAAAGGAACTTCAAACAATAGCCCTTACAAAGGGGGGAGGCGGCGGGGAGGAGAAGCAGGTTAACGGCAAAGTAGAAGTTTGAAGGTGGAGGGTGTTTTGCATCCAATCAAGCATCTTGGCTGGGTTATCTGGTTGGAACATGATCTCTTGTGACTACAAAGCTAATAAGAGGATACCAACGCTGTGCTCAACAACAAACCACTCCTCTGTGGAAAGGCAAGAACTGATTAGAGATAGTCAACATGGCTTTGTGCATGGGAAATCATGTCTCACGAACTTGATTGAGTTTGAAAAAGTAACAAAGAGGATTGATGAGGGCAAAGCGGTAAACATGATCTCTATGGACTTCAGTAAGGCATTTGACAAGGTTCCCCATTGGAGGCTGGTTAGCAAGGTTAGATCTCACAGAATACAGGGAGAACTAACCATTTGGACACAGAACTGGCTCAAAGGTAGAAGACAGAGGGTGGTGGAGGGCTGCTTTTCAGACTGGAGGCCTGTGACCAGTGGAGTGCCACAAGGATCAGTGCTGGGTCCACTGCTTTTCATCATTTATATAAATGATTTGGATGTGAACATAGGAGGTAAAGTTAGTACATGTGCAGATGACACTAAAATTGGAGGTGCAGCAGACAGCAAAGAAGGTTACAATGGGATCTTGATCAGATGGGCCAGTGGGCTGAGGAATGGCAGATGAGTTTAATTTAAATAAATGTGAGGTGCTGCATTTTGGAAAGGCAAATCAGACCACTTAAAGATCCTGGGGAGTGTTGCTGAACAAAGAGACCTTGGAATACAGATTCATAGTTCCTTCAAAGTAGAGTTTCAGGTAGATAAAATAGTGAAGAAGACATTTGATATGCTTTCCTTTATTGGTCAGAGTATTGAGTACAGGAGTTGGGAGGTCATGTTGTGGCTGTACAGGACATTGGTTAGGCCACTGTTTGAATATTGTGTGCAATTCTGGTCTCCTTCCTATCGGAAAGATGTTGTGAAACTTGAAAGGGTTCAGAAAAGATTTACAAGGGTGTTGCCAGGGATGGAGTATTTGAACTATATGGAGAGGCTGAATAGGCTGGGGCTGTTTCCCTGGAGCATCGGAGGCTGAGGGGTGACCTTATAGAGGTTTATAAAATCATGAGGGGCATGGATAGGATAAATAGACAAGGTCTTTTCCTTGTAGTAGAGAAGTCCAGAACTAGAGATCATAGGTTTAGTGTGAGAGGGGAAAGATATAAAAGGGACCTAAGGGGCAACTTATTCACACTGAGGATGGTGCGTATATAGAATGAGATGCCAGAGGAAATGGTAGAAGCTCATACAATTACAGCATTTAAGAGGCATCTGGATGGGGCTATGAATAAGAAGGGTTTAGAGGGATATGGGCCAAGTGCTGGCAAATGGGACAAAATTAGGTTGGGATATCTAGTTGGCATGGACGAGTTGGACCGAAGTGTCTGTTTCCATGCTGTACACCGCTATGACTCTACGTCCCAAACTAGAGACTTATTTTGTATTTTTCTCCTTGAATAGTACACGATAATTGAGGTTCAAAGACAATTTCAACTCTACTGGAATGTGCCATTAGGACTAAATGCTTTCATTTGCGCCAGTCTGGGTTTGGGCGTTAGTATACTGTGAAAGTCACGGTGGTGGAACTATTCTCCAGTCTCTTTGTCTATTTCTTTTTTTCTCTCTTTCTCTGTTTCTCTCTCTCTCTGGGCACTGTCTCCATATACTCTGATGTGGAGGAAACGGTATTGGACTGTGGGGGACAAAGTTAAAAATCACACAACACCAGGTTATAATCCAACAGGTTCATTTGGAAGCACTACCTACCTGTTGAAGGAGCAGCGGTCCGAAAGCTAGTGCTTGTGGATACACACACAAGGACACACATACACACACAAGGACACACACAGATACGGACACACACAGACACATGGACACCCACACATGGACACACATTCACACACACAGACACTGACACCCGGACACACACACACACGGACACGGACGGACACACATGGACACACACGGACATAACCAGACACACACACACACACACACTCCGTTATCAGCATAAATACATAACTTTCCAGTTCTGGTGAAGATTCATTGGAGTCAACACATTAACTCTATTTTTCTTTCTACTGATGCTGCCAGAACTGCTGATTTCCTCCAACACTTCTACTTTTGTCCTCAAGATACCTCTGTATTGCAGGTAAAGACTTTCTATCACTGTGTGCGAGAAGGCTGTTAGCTCGTAGCTTAATGAAAGGAAAGTAAGATAACACAAGGAATCTCTCTCATCTGCTGCAATTCAATTAAACATTGGCATCAGCACACATGCTGAACTAGACTGTCAGGTCCAAAAGAACAAAAGAGAAGAACAGCACAGACCCTCCAAGCCTGTGCCAATCATCATGCCTGAACTAAACTAAAAACAAACTTTCTGCCCTTATTCGGTCCATATCCCTGTACTCCCTTACGATTCACTTACCCAGCCAGATTCCTCTTAAATGTCCCTAACGTGCCTGCTTCCACCACCTCTTCCAGCAATCCATTCCAGGCTCCTACCATGTCTCACACCGTGAAAAAGTTCCCTTGCGCATCTCCCTTAAATTTTCCCCTTCTCACCTTGAACCTGTGCTCCTTTGTAATTGAAACTTCGACCGTGGGGAAAAGCCTTTAGCGATCCACCCTTCCTATGCTTCTCGTAATTTTGTTGACTTCTATCAGATCTCCTCTCAGCTGCTGTCTTTCCAGTGAAAACAATCCTAGTGCTTTTTAACCTTTCCTCATCGCCAATGCCCCTGAGACCAGGCAACATCCTGGTGAACCTTATTTGCACTCTCTCCAAACATTCCATGCCCTTCTGGTAGTGTGGCGACCAAAACTGCACACAATACTCCAAATGCGGCCTAACAAGGGTTTTATATAGTTTTATATGGTAGGCTGCATTGACCTACTTACAGGCTAGAAGATGGCCTCTAGTTCAATCCCCCATGCCATTGTAGTGTCCTAATGTTGGCAAGATCCATCCCAACAGGAAGAAACCCTGTTTCCATCTTTGGTATTTGCATGATTGCCACTGCTTGCACTTGGTGTACCTGCCATCTCGGCCAGGAAAATGGCACAGGGTAAGGATTGTTTGAGGCAGATTGCTACCACCCATCCTCCTTTGTCTACATGGAGGTCTATGCCCTGTCTGATTATCAGTGGTAGAGGATAGACCAATGGTGAGTCTAAACAGCAAAGGCACTTGTCTTAGTTAATGACATAGTTTATTGCATAGTTGAAATAAGCAAAGTTATTTTACCAGTCAGGCATAATTAGAAAGAAATTTCAGGAGAAGTGGAGAATACATTTGATCACTATAAAGACTTATGTAGAGCTCACTGTCTCTACCCCAAGAATGTAACATAATGTTTTGGGTGGAACTCAATTCAGCTCATCCTTAACCACTACTGTATACAACTATCCACTCAAACCATCTCTGCCCGCACTGCACCTGCCTGGCGATATTCAAATGGGAGTAGAGGATGGAGTGCTCAGTAGTGGATACAATGCTGAGAGCTTTGTCAAATCAAAACAATAGATTCCTTTGCAACATGAGCACGTCACAAGTTGCATCATTAAATATAACAAAATGTGGTCGTAGACGATAAGCGGGTTGGAGGTTTGTGCAGGAGTGATGCCAGTAGTTAATGATATAGGGTTGCTTGGAATGACAATATGATTCTTGTCCAGCATAAGGATGTTTAGGAAATTATACCATCCTTCATCCCTGGAGCCATTGCTGTAAATTGCTGAGAATGATCTTTTATATAAGTCGCATAGCCTCCACCTAGTGAATTTTGCAAAATAAATTGCGCTTTTGAATTGTACATGTTGCTGCAGTTAAGTCTACAATAACTTTTTGATGTTATTTGTATGTTTGGTAGATTGTTTGGTTCAATGCACTGTTTAAGTGGACTTACCATAGACTTTCCTGAGTTAAGCAACTTTGTTTTCTGTAAAATCCTGCTGAGTGCTCCCTCAGCTCCAGTTTGTTTCATGAAATTGATGCCAATGGGTATTCTGATGAAGTAGTCATTCATCTTTGTCATTTATTTGAATAATTTCTCTTTTCTTCTACTAAGCCATCGCAAACAAATCAACAATAAGCACAACTTACCTCAGCTCAATAGATAAATGAACTGTCAAGACCCATGACCCATGAATGCCATCTCTGTCCAAATATTGGAAACTGAACTTCATTGGACTGCTGTGGGAATGCCATATGCTACTTCAGCTTCCCTTGTCTAGGGAGGAGAATTATCAACCTTGATCCTGTGATGGTAGTTGGACTAGTTAGAAACATAAGGATGTTTATGCTCAAAACAGAATCAAGCTTGGCTATTATGTTCTTATTCTACTGACAATCAATATCTAAATTCACACATGAAGAATGGAGCTTTGTGCAAAAACAGCTGGTGATTATAATGGTGAGGGGGAAAGCACATTAGCCTAATTTTAAGATCTTAGATTAATGTTTTTCATAAAAAGGGGGCTGAACTTCTACTATGTGATCCACCAAGCAGTGGCATAAAACTTCAATCCCTTTTGATTTAAACTGTATTTAACTCATTTATTCAACATAAACCAATGTCTTTAATTATAAAGAAACACAATTGGGAAATGTAATCACCACAAAATGGCTAGAATTTCTGTCATCCCATTTAATAAAAGCAAAATGTGTTTTATTCAGTCCCTATGAAGCAATGGAACAGGATAACTCTAGGTCCTTTGCATTTGCAACTCATTATGAAAATGATTACTTTCACCCAATAGTTTTCCAGTGAAGTTTAGAAGGCAAAAATGTTCACATCTACAATGATTAATACTCCAATCGTGCAAACAAGAAGAAACAAAACCATCTTGCCTGAAGCCAAACTACTAAATCATCAGGGGAAACCTCACTTCAGCATTTACAAAAAAAAGTTAAAAACAGATTTGTGCTTCTCCTACAAAAATGCCTGGCATTGAAAAGTGCTATTCTTCAAATCCTGTCATGCCAAATAATAAAAAAAGTAAGCTGTTCCATTTAGTCCCTGTAGGAGCAAATTTTGCAATGCATTTCTCAACATACTGATAAAATTTGAGATAAAAAAACAGAACTTGACTTATTTTAGGAACCATGAAATAGGGGTCCTGCAAATGATACTTTCAATAGAGATAATTTCTTTTATTATCATTTAAGAGCTCTGGTTTAGCATATTTCTGATAGATGTGTGAATTTGAATGGTCTTAGATGATCATAAATTGCTTATGCCTATTCTAAACTGGCTGTGCAAAAACCATTTACAATCCAGCCCTTAACTTGATTCCCTGATCAAATTTTCTCCCATTGCATTGCATAGTGAAAGCAGCAGGTAGCAAATCACATATAATAAAATAGGCATACCCATTCAGGGAGTAATGTTCAAATTATATTTTAAAAATCATTCTTGATTTAAATAAGTAGCTTCATGCTCATCTTGATCTTACATGAAATGAGGCATTGGATATTTGACATTTACAGATCCATTGCTTTAGTTGAGATTTTGTCGTAGGATGCAGATACTTCTTTTCCTCCATTGGGAATTTGTTCTCTATACAGTAATTAATAACTTTGATCACTAGATTGGAAAGTTAAATAAGCTATAAAAGGTTTTATTGTCTAAGTCACCCAATGCACAACTAAATTTATATCTATATGTATTGTTAGTACTGAAAGCCTTTATCTGAAGATCTAAAACAAAGTTCCAGTTAATTAATTCAACAGCATTCCCCCAATAGCCACGCAAATGTTTGAGGCTCAATGTCTTTCTGTACAACATATGTTTTCTTCAACTACTCCTTTGCCATAATCCATCATTTAAATCCAATGATCCCGCTGAAAAGATACTTCTTTCACTGCAGATCAAGTGGATCCAATTCACATCTAGTTCTTGTGTTGCCATTATTTAAATCACTTAGAGTCAACTCTTGACCCAGAGTAATAAAGGTATCACACTACAGCTGTTGGCCACGTTTGCAGAAGGTTCTAACACTCTTCCTAATGTGTGCCAATCACGTAAACTTGCAAAAAGCTTGTTCCAAAGATATTGGCCTATTATGCATCAAAGTATGTTATTACACTGAAATTGTAATGAAACAATTGTCAAATTATAATAAGTTTTGAATATTTACCCAACATTTGTATCAGAGAGTAAACACTGAAACACATGAACCTCAAAGTAGCAGTATATTCAGAAATGTTTTGAACGGTGACCCGAGTGATGTTGACAGGAGATAGATTTATGTGGCGTCTTAGAGGCAAGATCTCTCTTTGAAAAACTAGGAAAGCTGTTAAGCATGTGATAATGTCACCTTGAAAAAGAATTGATGCTGGAATGATTGCAGATGTTTTAACTTTGCAAACAAAGCAGTGCTAAATATTTTGCTACAGTTTTGTTGGATCCAATTCTATCTGTTATTAAGTTAATCCCTCAGTTACCATGATGATTTGTGAGTTGTTTCTGTTTAGAACATATACCCAACAATAAAGCTAATCAATTTAAGGTAGCTTGAGGCAAAAGAAAAACTGACATCAATGCTGGCACTTCAACATTACAAGATTAACTAAACTTCAAAATTTCTTAATTTGTGACTAAAGTGAGAGCATGAAAAATAATAAAGAAATTCAAGTGTTTTTCTTTTGCCAGCACTACTGTCATAGCCAGGTGAGCAGAGTTAAAATAGTTCCCTCCTTTTTCCACTCCTCCTGCTTTCCAATTTGATGAGTATTTAACTGCTTATGTGCTGTGACTATAACATAAACAATCAGACAGGTTTCATGAGTTTCTAAAAAGGAGAGTAATATTTACTGTACTCAACCCAGTCTAAGCAAAAAATAAAAACAATGCAACTTTGAGGCATACACATTCGAAGAAAATTCATAGATGAATAGATTGTAAAGTGTAAGGAGAGATTGTGTATCTTAAAGTTCAGTGAAATTAAAAGATATATAGTTTTGAAGGTTGGTGACTTGGTTGGCCTCAGGCTGAGCCCAGCGGACCCCATGAGTTCAGCATAAAGACAATTTAACAATGCAAATACATGAATTATCAGTTCTTTTGAAGGTAGAAGCTGTGTGGTTAAATTATTCTTAAAAATCACTGTCTGCAACATATGACTAGTAAAACAAAATGGCAGGTTACTAACTTCTTTCAATGTCCTCAGGATATACCATAATGGCTGCTGGGAGACAAGGGCTACAATGATACAATGCAGCTTATGTTGCCACTAGGGCTGTAGTGGAGCAGACCAGACCATGTTTGGTATCTTCAGATGATCCCACTTTCCAATTATCTGCAGTCTATGGCTCCTACAGGAGAAAAACCCCAGCTACTCAATTCTATCTACTTAACCAATGTCCATGATCCCTAGAACCATTCTATGAAATCTTTTCTGCACCCTCTCCTAAGCTTTTACCTTCATCCTGAAGTGCAGAGCCCTGAATTGGATATTTTATTAGATTAGATAAAGTGTAGAGACAGAGGGACCAGTGAGAATAACATCTGCGAAATCAATCCACAATGTGATAACAGTATGGATTGAAGGAGCAGTAGCAGTGGCAAAGCCAGGTTAAAGATAATCAATGGTAAACAAATAGGTGCAGAGAGAAAAAAATGTCCTAGATGTGAAGGATTAGGTCTTGGCAACAGGCCAATTACAAGATGAAAAGCTCAGCTCAGTGTCAAACAGAATGCCATTAGATTGAACCTGCATGACCTTGAAGGAAGTTACAACCAGAGGTACAAACATGTTGGTAAGAACGTATTATTCTCTCTATAAATATTAGCCCAGATTGCAGTGATGCAACAGTGAAACTGTTGACCAGTGACCGACAAAAATCTAGCATTTCCTGGAATGTGGATTTCCCCTTTCCCAGTGTTTGTATCAACCTGACGTCAAGCTGTGATATCTAGGTGTCCAGCAACAGTAATATCGCCAAGCAGGGTAAGCAGTCAAGCATATGAATGCATTCTCACAGACTGAAAAACAGAAGTAATCTGACAGATAATCTTGCCATTTCAGAGGGCAGTTAAGTATCAGTATGTGTCTGGAGTCACATGTAGGCCAGACCAGGTAGGAATAGCAGACCTCCTTCCCTGAAGTTAATTACTGAGCCCAGATGGGTTTTATTCCCCATCACAATCTTCAATAGATTCTTAATTCCATATATATTTCATAAATTTGAATTTCCCCATCTGCCTTGTATGGGATTCAATCAGTGTTCCAAGAACATTAGTTTAGATTCTCGATTAAAGTCTAATGACAATACCACGAGGCCATCTCTTCACCTTGACAAAATTGACAAACTACAAACATAAAATTTATTCTTCAGCGTCAGAGGTGTTCACAGTCAGAATTATGCACCTAGTGTACCACTAAAACGTCAGTTATGCCAAATTCAACAAGGTTTAACTTTTCAGTGGTTATTGACACCGACACAAATAATGTATCAAAGCAGTCGAGTTACTTACAGTGGATAACAGTCTGTGGGGACTTCAACAATGTACCAAAAGCAACTGCAGCATTTAGCTTTCATTGGTTGTGTGGATTCCAGACTTTGCTGTCAGTTTCAGCAGAATAATGTCAGCAAATGCTATTGTTTCAATATTATTCTTGCTACAAAACCTTGGCCTTCATTGCAAAAGTTACCTCAAGCTTTGTAAGATCCTCACTTTTGTTTATTAGATAAGACTGTGATCAGGAGGCAGTTTTCTTCTGTCTCTTATATGGAGAAAGTGAAGTCACATGGTATACAGGGTATTCTAGCTAGATGGATAAAGAACTGGTTGAGTAACAGGAGACAGAGAGTAGCAGTTGAAAGGAGTTTATTGAAATGGAGAAAGGGGACCAGTTGTATTCCACAGGGATCAGTGCTGGGGCCACTGTTGTGATATACATAAATTATCTGGAAGAGGGCATTGTTGATCTGATCAGCAAGTTTGCAGATCACACTAAAATTGCTGGAGCAGCAGAAAGCATAGGGGACTGTTAATACAGGAGAATATGGATAGACTGAAGAGTTGGGCAGAGAAGTGGCAGATGGAGTTCAATCCAGGCAAATGTGAGGAGATGCATTTAGTGAAGTCTAATTCTAGAGCGAATTGTACTGTAAATGGAAGAACCTTGGGAAAATTTGATGAGCAGAGCGACGTGGGAGTTCAGGTCCATTGCACCCTGAAGGTGACTGCACAGGTGGATAGAGTGGTCAAGAAGGCATATGATATGCTTGCCCTCATTGGACGGGGAATTGAGTATAAGAATTGGCAGGTCATGTTAAAATTGAACAAGACATTAGATTGGCTGCATTTAGAATCCTGTATATACTTCTGGTCGCCACATTACCAAAAGGATGTGGACGCTTTGGAGAAGGTGCAGAGAAGGTTTATGAGGATGTTGCCTGGTATGAAAGGTGCTAGCTATGAAGAGAGGTTGAGTAGGTTAGGATTGTTTTCATTAGAAAAAAGGAGATTGAGGGGGGACCTGATTGTGGTCTACAAAATCATGAAGGGTATAGACAGGGTGGATAGACATAAGCTTTTTCCCAGGGTGAGGGATTCAATAATGAGAGGTAATGCATTCAAGTTGAGAGGTGAAAGGTTTAAGTGGGATACACATGGCAAGTACTTTACACAGAGGGTGGTAGGTGCTGGAACGTGTTGCCAGCAGAGATAGTAGGGACTAGCACTGTAGATTCAGTGAAAGTGCGTCTGGACAGATGCATGAGTAGATGAGGAGCAGAAGGATACAGATGTTTAGGAATTGGGGGCGAAAGGTTTAGACAGTGAATTTGGATTGGCTCAGGCTTGGAGGACCGAAGGGCCTGTTCCTGTGCTGTAAAGTTTTTTTTTGTTCTTCATATGCCCGCAGTAATCAAAAACTCAATGAGTCACAATATGCTGTAGCAGGTCATTTAATACTGGCAACTTTTATTTCAGCTAACGTTTAAACATAGATGATTTATATTTTGCATCACAAGGTGTTAGAAGTGCAACTTGATATCAGTGAAAGAAACTGGCCATCCATTGGAAAGGTCAAACAACTAATTATCACTTTAAATGATCAGATTGAAATAACAGCTAAGCTGGAGCAGTGTTTTGTAGAGGAATAAGACAGTGCTATTTTCTGGGTCTGCAGATTGGAAGAAGCAAAAATGGCTTTTAGTAGAGTGATATGCTCTTCTTGCCGGATATGGGAGTTTAGGGAGAGTTTACGTGTTACTGAGGATTATATCTGCAATAAATCCCATTGATTGCGAATCCTATCAGATCGAATGGAACGGTTGGAGCACCAGTTAAAGGCAATGAGGAATTTACAAGAGCAAGGATATGTGATGGATGGCAGTTATAGGAAGGGAGAAAAGTTGCAGATGCAGTCACATAGATGGGTTAACTCCAGGAAAGGTAAGAGTGATAGGCAGGTAGTGCAGGCATTTTCTGTGGCTATCCCCATTTCAAACAAGTATGCTGTTTTAGAATATGTAGGGGGTGATGGATTGTCAGGGGAAATGTAGCACGAACAGCCAAGTTTCTGGTATTGAGACTGGCTCTAATGTAATGAGAGGTACGTCGGCTTCCAAGAGATCAATTGTTTTTTTTAGATTAGATTACTTACAATGTGGAAACAGGCCCTTCAGCCCAACAAGTCCGCACCGACCCGCCAAAGTGCACCCAACCAGACCTATTCCCCTACATTTGCCCCTGCACCTAGCACTATGGGCAATTTAGCATGGTCAATTCACCTAACCTGCACATTTTTGGACTGTAGGAGGAAACCGGAGTACTCGGAGGAAACCCACGCAGACACGGGGAGAATGTACAAACTCCACACAGTCAGTTGCCTGAGGCGGGAATTGAACCCGGGTCTCTGGCACTGTGAGGCAGCAGTGCTAACCACTGTGCCACCGTGCCACCCACTAATTGTTTTAGGGGATTCTGTAGTCCGAGGTACAGGCAGACGTTTCTGTGGCCAGCAGCAAAAAATCAGAATGGTGTGTTGCTTTCCTGGTGCCAGGATCAAGGATGTTTCAGAGAGGGTGCAGAATGTTCTCAAGGGGACGAGGGGCCAACAGGAGGTCATTGTACACATTGGGACCAATGACATAGGAAGGGAAAAGGATGAGATTCTGAAGGGAGAATGTAGAGAGTTAGGCAGGAATTTAAAAAGGAGGTCCTCGAGAGTAGTAATAGCTGGATTACTCCTGGTGGTAAGAGCTAGTGAGGGTAGGAATAGGAGGATAGAGCAGATGAATTCATGGCAGAGGAGCTGGTGTATGGGAGAAGGATTCACATTTTTGGATAATTGAAATCTTTTCTGGGCTACAGGTGACCTGTATAAGAAGGAAGGATTGCATCTGAATTGGAAGGAGGCTAATATACTGGCAGGGAGATTTGCTAGAGCTGTTTGGGAAGATTTAAACTAGTAAGGTGGGGGTGGGACCCAGGGAGATAATGAGGAAAGAGATCAATCTGAGACTGGTACAGTTGAGAAAAGAAGTGAGTCAAACAGTCAGGGCAGGCAGGGACAAAGCAGAGAACAAGGTAGGACTGATAAATTAAACTGCATTTATTTCAATGCCAGGGGCCGAACAGGGAAGGCTGATGAACTCAGGGTATGGTTAGAAACATGGGATTGGGATATCGTAGCAATTACAGAAACATTGCTCAGAGATGGACAGGACTGGCGGCTGAATGTTTCAGGATACAAATGCTACAGGAAGGATAGAAAGGGAGGCAAGAGAGGATGGGGAGTGGCATTTTTGATAAGGGATAGCATTACAGCTGTACTGAGGGAGGATATTCCCAGAAATACATCCAGGGAAGTTATTTGGGTGAAACTGAGAGATAAGAAAAGGATGATCACCTTATTGGGATTGTATTGTAGACCCTTTAGCAGTCAGAGGGAAAAGGGCTTTTGCCCAAAACATCAATTTTCCTGCTCCTCAGATGCTGCCTGACCTGCTGTGCTTTTCCAGCACCACTCTAATCTAGACTCTGGTTTCCAGCATCTGCAGCCCTCACTTTTGTCCAGGTGACTGAGGTGTTAGTGGGGGAGCACTCTGGGGCCAGCGACTATAATTCTATTAGTTTTAAAATAGTGATGGAAAAAGATAGACCAGATCGAAAAGTTGAAGTTCTAAATTAGCTAATTTTGATGGTATTAGGCAAGAACTTTTAAAAGCTGATTGGGGGCAGATGTTCGCAAGCAAAGGGATGGCTGGAAAATGGGGTGCCTTCAAACATGAGATAAAGAGAGTGCAGTATATTCCTGTTAGGGTGAAAAGAAAAGCTGGTAGGGTATAGGGAATGCTGGATGACTAAAGAAATTGTAGGTTTCCTTAAGAAGAAGGAGGGAACATATGTCCAGTACATACAAAAGAGATCAAGTGAATTCTTAAAAGTGTATAAAGCAGTAGGAGTATTCTTAAGAGGGAAATTAGGAGGGCAAAAAGCAGACATGAGATAGCTTTGGCAAATAGAGTTAAAGAGAATTCAATGAGTTTTTACAAATACATTAAGGACAAAAGGATAACTAGGGAGAGAATAGGGCCCCTCAAAGATCAGCAAGGCAGCCTTTGTGTGGAGCCGCAGAAAATGGGAGAGATACTAAATGAGTATTTTGCATCAGTGTTTACTGCGGGAAAGGACATGGAAGATACAGAATGTAAGGAAATAGATGGTGACATCTTGAAAAATGGCCATGTTACAGAGGAGGAAGTGCTGGATGTCTTGAAATGCATAAAAGTGGATAATTCCCCAGGACCTGATCAGGTATAACCTCGAACTCTGTGGGAAGCTAGAGAAGTGATTGCTGGGCCTCTTGCTGAGATATTTGTATCATCGATAGTCATCAATGAGGTTCCGGAAGATTGGAGGTTGGCTAACGTGGTGCCACTGTTTAAGAAGGGTGGTAAGGACAAGCCAGGGAACTATAGACCAGTGAACCTGATCTCGGTGGTGGGCAAGTTGTTGGAGGGAATCCTGAGGGACAGGATATACTTGTATTTGGAAAGGCAAGGACTGATTAGGGATAGTCAACATGGCTTTGTGTGTGGGAAGTCATGTTTCACAAACTTGATTGAGTTTTTTGAAGAAGGAACAAAGAGGATTGATGAGGGCAAAGTGGTAAATGTGATCTATTGGGACTTCAGTAAGGTGTTTGACAAGGTTCCCCATGGGAGACTGGTTAGCAAGGTTAGATCTCAGCGAATAAAGGGAGAACTAGCCATTTGGATACAGAACTGGCTCAAAGATACAAGACAGAGGGTGGTGGTTGAGGGTTGGTTTTCAGTTTGGAGGCCTGTAACCATTGGAGTACCACAAGGATCGGTGCTGGATGCACTACGTTTCATCATTTATATAAATGATTTGGATATGAGCTTAAGAGGTATAGTTAGTAAGTTTGCGGATGGCACCAAAATTGGAGGTGTAGTGGACAGCGAAAAAGGTTACCTTGGATTACAATAGGATCTTGATCAGATGAGCCAATGGGCTGAGAAGTGGCAGATGGAGTTTAATTTAGATAAATGCAAGGTGCTGCATTTTGGGAAAGCAAATCCTAGCAGGACTAATACATGTAATGGTAAGGGAGTGTTGCTGAACAAAGAGACCTTGGGGTGCAGGTTCATAGTTCCTTGAAAGTGGAGTCACAGGTAGGTAGGATAAAGAATGCTTTGTATGCTTTCCTTTATTGGTCAGAGTATTGAGTACAGGAGTTGGGAGGTCAAGTTGCGGTTGTAAAGATATTGGTTAGGCCACTTTTGGAATATTGCGTGCAATTCTGATCTTCTTCCTATCGGAAGGATGTTCTGAAACTTGAAAGGGTTCAGAAAAGATTCACAAGGATGTTGCCAGGGTTGGAGGATTTGAGCTATAGGGAGAGGTTGAATAGGCTGGGGCTGTTTTCCTTGGAGCATCGGAGGTTGGGAGGTAATATTATAGGGGTCTTTAAAATCATGAGGGGCATGGATAGGATAAATACACAAAGTCTTTTACCTGGAGTGGGGGAGTCCAGGACTAGAGGGCATAGGTTTAGGGTGAGGGGAAAGATATAAAAGAGACCTAAGGGGCAACCTTTTCACACAGAGGGTAGTGCGTGTGTGGAATGGGCTGCCAGAGGAAGTGGTGGAGGCTAGTACAATTGCAACATTTAAAAGACATCTCGATGGGTATATGAATCGGAAGAGTTTGGAGGTATATGGGCTGGGTGCTGGCAGGTGGGTATGGATATCTGGTCGGCATGGACAAATTGGACTGAAGGGTCTGTTTCTGTTCTGTACATCTCTATGAATCTATAACAGATAAAGAAGTGTCAAGTAAAGCAGTTAGATTGAATACCAAACCATGTACATAAAAAGAAATAAAGACAGGAAAAGAAAAATTGGATAAACCATCTTTGAGAGGACGAAAAGACACAAATAAGTTATAGTTTTACATCTTATAACTTTAAAACACCAAGAACAATTAATGAGTCAAGGATTTGTTGACTACAACTCGTCACATCATTAAAAGGTACTTTGATTTGAATTCCTAAGACATGTCTCAGAAAGATAAGTCTTGTTCATGTCTGGCTTGGAAATACAGCAACTTCAAGCTAATCAAAATATTTTAATGATAAGGCAAAGATTGAAATACCATTTTCACAAGGCAAACAGCCTAACTCAGACTTTTATACTGGTATTTAAATTACGTCATAGAAGTGTTATGGCACTGAAGGAGGCTACTGATGTCCATGTTTTGGTCTCTTTGACCAGTTTATGTATTAAAAATACTTCACCCAACCACTCTTCTCAGTGAAGCGGACTAAGGGACACAGAATTCAGCTTGTGGTTCAACTCGATTGTATTAATACAATATTCTCGGCCTTTTGGCTAAGGTCAAGTGTCTGTTCTTATCAGGACAGGGGTCGAGTTGCGAGTCATCAGAGCTAGTGGAGATCATCGCTGGATCGTGATTGGACGTTGGAGGATCGTTTGGTTGTGCCGACCTGCTATTGGTGGATCTTCATGCTGGCTTTGGCCTAATGCCAATTCAGGGACCAGCCAACCTCAGAGCTATGGCCTCAACAGCTGCCTGCAGCCCTGGGCAGGGGGTTCGAAACACCGTCCGGGTGACTGTGAAGAAAATAGAGGATCGTATGCTGCTTGACCGCATGCTGTTTATCAAGAAAGTGCTGCTGGGATGCTGTGGGTTCGCTGCAGCGGATGTGTAATGCCTGCAGGATTTCCCTGGGGCAGGCTACTTTGATGTGACCTTCAGAAGTGTGAAGCAGTGCGAACAGCTCCTGAAGGTCTTCAAGGAGAAGGAAGGAGAGCCGCTGTTCTCCATCTTGACGGCAATCCCATTGTGTGTGCTTCCTGCACACAGGAATCGGGTTGTTACAATCCATATGTACAACCCCTATGTTCCAGCAGCTGATGTCCTGACCTTCCTGGGAAGGTATGTCCAAGTCGAGGGAGAAGCCACCGATGGGATCGACCCCTTTGGGATCTGGACCAGTAAGCGGCAGGTCAGGGTGACTCTGAGGGTCGATGGCAATGGGAACATTCTTCACCCACCCTCGAGCTTCGCAATTGGAGGGAACAGAGGCTACCTGACATATGCAGTGCAGCCGAAAGTGTGCTGAACCTGCGGGAAGTCGGGACACGTGGCGGCGGATTGCAAGGGGACCATCTGCAGGAACTGCAAACAGGAGGGTCACCTGACTAAGGACTGTCAGGAAGCAAAGAGCTGCAAAGAGGCGGGCCACATGTACAAGACCTGTCCCAGACGGGGGGGCCCCACTTACGCATAGATGGCTGGAGGTAGCAATGTGAGCCGTGGACCCCCAAAGACCAGTAAGGTGCACCCAGACAGCAGAGAAATGGAGTCTGGTGGCACCCAGAAGGAAGAACAGGCTGTAGTAGAGGAGGCGGCAGACAGCGGAGAGACACAGCAGCTGATCCTAGCTCTAGCTGGGCAGGTGGAAGCAATGGAGGAGAAGATAACCGAGCAGGCAGAGGAGTGGATACCTGTTAAAAACAGGAAGAGAAAATCCGGCCAGGCCTCCAAAGCCTCCCAGCAAAGGGGGAAAAGACAGCCGCACGAGGGAGGGACGGCCAGCTCTTCGGATGGTGAAGACGGGCGCAAAGAATGTCATCACCACCAGAAGAAGAGACAGAGCGCCGTAGATAAAGAGGAGGGCATTTCCTCCCAACCAGGAAACAACGGAGCCCCCGAAGTCCACCCTCCACCCAGTGAGAACCAGGAGATATCCACTGTCCCACAACTACAGACAACTGAGAGCTGCGATCCTCTGACAGTCCCATTGTCAGACACAGAACTTGACGGTGCGGACCCTTGCCTTGGCTCAATGACTCCAGAGCAGGTAAATGACCCCAGTGAGAGCCTGGATAGCTACCTCAGCCCAGCGAGGGTCCAGCAGTTCGTGCTCACCATGGGGATGCAGACAGCTACCCCAGAGACAGGACAGTCAAATGGACAACGGTAACTCCATAAACTGGGATTAAAAAAGGTTCATTTGCTATAGTATAACAGGGCACCCACTCAGTAGGTGGGTTCTGCTGAAGCCACAGCTAAATAACAAGAGACTGGATGGTTAATAAAGGGAACTGTAAATAAGATAACTGTAAATTCGAGTAATTCAATCTGTTCTTTGTAATGTTAAGACATGCAATGTATATATCTATGAACGACATGACAAATTGTACAAGTACCAAAGATTTATTTCTATAAATAAAGTATATTTTGAAATAAAAAAAAGTATTAACACAATATTCCAGAGTAAAACCACCATGTTAGCATTTCCTGAGTCCCCACAATATTTATTCTCTATCTAGCTCTATTAGTCTGAGAAAGGATATTACCTGAATGATCCACGTGTATGAGCTGGGCTAATGGAATCTCCTTTCTGTCTGATTTAGGGCTGACTCTCTTCCACGAAGGTGGATCTTGCAGCTCAGAATGGATCTTCTCCTGGGCCTTCTTGGATGGCCGCACAGTCTTCTGCCACAAGTCTTGCTGTGAATCTTTGCTAAGAGCGCGGCTGAGGATGGTTTAATCTCCCTCACCCAGAACATTCCAGAATGTTCTGTCACCTTTGCCCAACAGGGTCATAAGTGGGGTTCAAAGCATCCAATGGGGTCATGTCAATGCCTTCACTGTGAAAAGTGCACCGCTAGCAAGACAGTCTGATCAATACTTCTCCAATACACAACTTTTGGGCTGGTTGTAACTGGTTCCTCCTGAACCTTTGTGACCACTTTGACCTTGGTCAAAGCTTACTGTTCTCTGCAGCCGAAAGCTGCTGGCTGTTGCTTAATTTAGTTTGGCCAATTTTCTATTATGTCCGTGATAATTCTCTGACTGTGGGTCAATTAGATTGCACACTTTTGGACCCATGGTCACTTGACCACACTATTGGCCTGCATCAATTCATTAAATGTGCATTATTACCTCGTGTCAATTGCCGGCTTTTTCCTCATATCTTTCACATTATTTTGATACAAATAATCATCCCTGTCCTCTTGAATACCTCAATCAAACCCGGATCCACCGCATTCCCAGGCAGTGCCTTCCATAACCTAAGCTGAAACTTTATTGCTGGAACAGCACAGCAGGTCAGGCAGCATCTAGGGAACAGAAGATTCGACGTTTCGGGCACATGCCCTTCTTCTTCCATAACCTAACTATATACCAATTGAAATAGGTCTTCCTCACTTCTCTCTTGTTTCTTTTGGCGATCACTTTGAATTTATGGCCTCTTGATCTTATTCCTGTTATGATCGAGGACAGTTTCTCCATATTTTTTCTATCTAGTCTGCATATGATTTTGAAACTCCCTATCAGATTTCCTCCTAGCCTTTTTCTCTCCATGGAGAACAGTCCCAACCTCTTCAATATATCCTCATAACTGAGGTGCCTAAACCCTGGACCTCAGTGTAAACTGTCTTCGCACTCTTTCCAGTGTGTTCATATCTTTCCTATAATGTGGTAAAACAATACATAACACTCTGCCTGAGGCCTATCAAGTGTCATATGCAAGTTCAATGTCACCCTAAAGGAAAACATGCTCTTAATGACTATAATCTCAGCCAGGGTAACCATGATCAGTTTAGTGTGCTCACATAAATCTTTAATAAACTTATTTTAAAACTAAGATATATTTAAATATATCCTGAGGAAATATGCAAATAAGTTTTGAAAAAGAGTCATATCTATTAGCAGATATATTGCTCGGAGCATTTAGTTTTGAAGTCAACTAGATTTTGTCACTTGTCTAAATGATATGACAGAGAATATCTGTAATCTCTCCCGTTGCTCTCAGGAGACTTTACAAACAACTTATTATTTAGCAACAATCTCAAAAGATATAAGAAAAGAATTAGAAAAATAAAACAATTTGTGCTTAGAAAGAGATTAATTAAAGGAAAATGGGAAGTATTGGACTTTCCTGAAATCTTCACCTTCAATATTTTAGTCTTATCATTTTCACTTCCATCACAACTCTTTGTTAAGAAAAACAGATAATCTGGTCAGTATCTCTTTGATGCTTGTGGGAATTTTTGATCAACACAAATTAGTTGTCACAGTTCCTCAAATACAACAGTGATGACATTTCAAAAGGCATTTCATTGCCTGCAAAGTGGTTTGAGATTGTGAAAGCGTTATATAAATGCAAAAATTTTTTATTGGAAGAATAATGCTGCCATAGTTTCCTGCAGGATTTATTGAGGTTTTACTCATTCGTTACTTGCCTGTGACTGTAATGTTTATTTTCGAATAAAGAAATCAAATTTTGATCTCAGGACTACAGTCATCATTGTAGAATCAATAAATCATGTAATCTGTAAAACATTTTTTATTGATTCACTGGATGTGGGTGTCGCTGGTTTGGCCAGAATTTATTGCCTATCCATAGTTGCCCTTGAGAAGGTGGAGAGATGTTTTCACAAACCGATACATTCTTTGTGGATGGCTGGAGACGTATTGTATACCCAGAATGTCTTTGGGAAGAGAGTTCCAGGAGTTTGACCCAGCAAAAATGAAGGAGCAATGATATAGTTCTAAGTCAGTATGGTAATATGGCTTGGAGGGAAGTTTGCAGGTGTTCTTTATATCTGTTGCTCTTAACCTTCAAAGTAATAGAAGTCACAAGTTTAAAAGTGTTTTCTGAAGAGCCTTGTTGAGTTGTTGCAGTGCATCTTGTTGATGAAACACACTGTCACCACTGGTGTTTTGGTAGTGGGGGGAATGAACATTGAAGATATTAGATGGGGGTGCCAATCAAGCTGGTTGGATGATATCAAGATTCTTGAGCGTTGCAGGAATTGCACTCCTCCAGGCAAGTGGAGAATATTCCATCACACTGCTGACTTTTGGATAGGTTTAGATTAGAGTGGTGCTGGAAAAGCACAGCAGGTCAGGCAGCATCCGAGGTTCCTGCTCCTCGGATGCTGCCTGACCTGCTGTGCTTTTCCAGCACCACTCTAATCTAGACTTTGGTTTACAGCATCTGCAGTCCTTGTTTTTAACCTCTTGGATAGGTTTTCAGAAAGCAAGAGGTGAGGCACTCTCCACAGAATACCCAGTTTCTGAACTGCTCATCTGACATACAACAAGATTATGTAATTAAAATCGTTCAATGAGGATTTGTTTGAGGACATGGACTGGAGCTCTCCTGACTTGGCACAACATTTCAATGGAAATGAGCTCCATGTGTGCAGATGTAGTATTGAAGCAGTTACAGAGGCAGGCTGAGCATAGCTGGTTAGAAGGTGTGCCTTGATTCTCTGAGACTTTGGACAAGGCATAGAAAAGGCTGATAGGTCCTGCAGTCCTCATGCATCATCTACCATGTGCTCCTATATCACCTCCCATAGCAACCCCACACCCCACTGTGCTGCTTGTATAGTCACTCACCCTATATTTCTGTTAGCAGGCGCAGGAGCCAGATAGAAATGAAAAAGATGAACTTTTAACAATCTAACAAAACTTTCACTCATACACATGACACAAAAATAACATTTATGAAACTTGTTCAAACATTTTTAATCCCCTCAATCTAACCAAAACAAACTTCTCTTAATAACTACAATGGCAGATAATCATTTAATCACTTATTTAAACAGCCAAACAAAATGTAAACTCAATTCCCCCTTTCACCCACTAACATAAATGATGTTAAAGGTTTTAAAACTCAGCCAAGTGTTTGTAATGGGATCAGCTGGAATAACAGTCAATAGGAAATGTCACCAATGGAGTATATAAAACTGTAGGAGCAGGTTCGTAATGCATTTTTCCATGCTACACCAGATGGTCTGTCAATAAATGTACATGTGCAGCAGGTGTTTTCACTTTTACTTCAACTGACAGCTTCAGTCTTTTTTTTTCATTTTTATAGTGCTGGAGATTTAAATAAAATTATATTATGATGCTTAAACAGACATTAATCACTCATCAGAAGCATGTAAACCTCCTTCATAATTTTGTGATATAAACATTGTGGATAAGAATAATTTGGTCAGTGAAAATGGGGCCTGTTTGAACTCAGAACCAGTTTGAAATGGCCTTGCACAGTAAGGGTGTGATGCCTGTTCATTTTACACCCCAACCCACTCACCCTCCGACATAAATAGCATTTACCAGAGATGGAGGAGCAATTGTGCCTCCCACCACTTTAAAAGGACTCCAGAGTAATTTGACTCAGAAAAAAAGTATTATACAGAATGGATGTTTGGCTTAAACATTATTGTTACTGAATGATAGCAATATCAGTAACAAAGGAAGATTCAGTGCATTAAGTAAGAATTCATACAACAACATAAAAAGCAGGTGGGCTAGTGTCACTTCAGCACATTGAGAAGAAAGCTGCGATAGCAACATGGCAAGCTGGAGCCTCAGTGAGAAGGCAAAATAAACAATAGAAAGCTAAGGAAGCAACATGGGAAAAATTAGAATAAGTAAACATTTAAAAGACTGAATGAGAAGCTGGAATACCACCATGGAAATTGGTTTCTGATGTAGTATATAGTAAAATGATGGTGAAGCTCATACTTAATGTGGGAAATAGAAAACAAACTAAAGCAATTAGAATAGAAAGCTGATGTTGGCATAGGAAATAAGAGAGGTTGGGAGAGAATCAAAATCGGTGAATGCAGAGCTTAGAAAGCAAAAGGGATGAAAAGGTATGAGAGAGTAACCAGATCATAAAAGGAGAAGTTCAATGAACAGACAAGACATTAAAGAGAAGCTCCACAGTAGACAAAATCTCAGCATCATCTGCTCTTCAGTTTGAGGATGACATCTACTCAGGGTCCCAGATTTCTATAATGGATCTTCATGTGACTGATTAAGCTGATCAATCTGAGCAACAATAATCGAAACAAGTTCACTGAATTAACTACAATTGATTAATTGGAGACCAACAACAAAAATGAAATTCAGTGCACTAAGTAGCAATCCACAGATCTTTGGTTACATATTGCAGGATGCCTCATGATGAAATGGGGTCCAGAACACAGGTTATGCTTCTTTTTTCCCTTCAGTCTCTGTTATCGCTTTAAGACATGGCGACATAAAGCATAATGTAGCTTGATGAACAATTTGTCACCTTTTTAAATGTTTGATGGCAAACGTCTCACAGTCATAAATGTCAAGTGGACTTCAGAGTGACTTTGAAGTGTTTTCTTTGTCCTCCCCAGGATACTGACCACTTAAGAGTTGGTGCTGTCAGGGAGACATTTTCGGTCATCAGGACATCAAAGTTGTTTTGCCTGAATGCTTTTGGAACTGGCTTCAAGAAGGAAACTAACATTTGTTCAATGAGTTGTTTGGCTGTATTTGAATGTTGCAATAGTGGCATTGGAAGTTCTGTTGTGCTATTTAATGGTTCTCGTACACAGTGCAGGTTTCACAGCAGTACAGGAATTTGGTGACACTAAATAGTTGCTTAAACATTTGGACTTTCACTTACAGAGGTATTTGTCATTAAACATTTGTTGTTGTAATTTTGTAGTAGGCTGAGCTGATGCAGCTGATCTTGGGCAGGATCTCCCTGAAAATTGTGGCATGTTGAGAGTGATGACTGCAAAGGTATGGGAAGAGAGCAGCACATTCCAGAGTATCTCCATGAACATTTTTGGGAGCTGGAATATTTGGCTGACTGGACACAGGTTGATTTGAGTTTCATTTCCACAACATTTAAGAACAGGCCAAATATCTTGTTAGCAGAAGGCCCTGTCTGTGATTTTGTTTAGTGTGAAGTACTTGGGGTACCTTCATTTTCCACACAGTTCTAAGATGTTGGTGATCAGATTTTTGATGCCTGTCAAACCACAATGATTATGGTAACTTTGCTGCTGCAGGATTCTTTCTCTGTCACATTCAGTGCCATGCATTCCTTTGTTCTGTCTTTGAGGAGTTTTGGACTATATTTTATCCACCACTGCTTCTGGTACTGCCATGACTGGCAGTATCAGAAGCAAGGAACTCCCAATGGCATTGATCAAGGGATTGTCAGAGTGTGCAAGTCTCTCCATTATGCCAAACATGGATGGGGAAAAAATATTGTATGAAAGATTGAAAGAGAAAATACGTTTTCAGGAAGGAAACAAGGTGTGAGACACCACTCTTATCAAAAGAGCGGTTTAAACTGCAATGGAGAAACAGGGTGAGTGAGAAACTAACAGAATATTGAAAGAACAGCTCAAATATAAAGGATGAAACAGAACGCCTGTGACAATAGATAGCAACAAAGAATAATATCAGCAGGAGAGAGACAGGACAAATTATGAAAGAAGAAACGTGAAAACGTGAAAACTAAAATGGAAGACTAAAAAGTTATGAGGATGCATCTTAGACAGCAATAAGGAAACACGAAGGATAAAAGAACAGCCAAGATTTCACAGGATAATTTCTTCTTGACCCTTCTCAAAATGCTCTGATACTTTCTAATGTGTGTTGTCTAGCACTGGGCACAATACTACAATGGGGCCTGTATTAGTATTTTACACAAGATTAACATAATTTTCTGATTTGGAGATGCTGGTGTTGGACTGGGGTGTACAAAGTTAAAAATCACACAACACCAGGTTATAGTCCAACAGGTTTAATTGGAAGCATTAGCTTTCGGAGCGCTGCTCCATCATCAGGTTTTTGTGGGGTAAAGCAGTACTCTGAAAACTAGTGCTTCCAAATAAACCTGTTGGACTGTAATATTGTGTTGTGTGATTTTTAACTTTGTCTTAAATGTTATAATGGTTGCCACCTCCACAACCCTTTTGGGCAACCCAGATACTCACCATCCTGTGGTTGAAAAATAATATTACTTAAATCTTCTCTAAATTTCCAGGTCATTATCTTACATCTATAACCCCTTGTTATTGATCCCTTTACAAAGGGGAAACATTTCTTCCTACCTACCCGATCTACATGCCTCAGAACATGTACACCTCATCAGCTCCCTCGATCAGTGTTCTCTGCTCTAAGGAAAACAACCTTAGCCTATATAATCTTGCTTCATTACTGAAAAGTTCCAGTGCAAGCATATTCTGGTGAATCTCCCCTATACTCTCTCTAGTGCAGTCACAGCTTCATGACCAGAAATGTGCACAGTAATCCCTCTATTGTCTAACTAATGCTATATATAACTCAAAAATAAGCTCCCTGCTTTTGTATTCAATGCCTTGCCTCATAAAAGCAAGTTTTCCATACCCCTTCTTAACCTTATTGTTGACTTTAAAGATCTCTAGACATGTTCACCACGTGTCCTTCAGATCCTCTGTACTCACTAGAGACCTACCATCTATTGAGTACTCACTTTCCATGTTCATTATTCCAAAATGTATTGCCTCACATTTTTCAGGATTAAATTCCATTTACCATTGTTCTGACCATCTGACCACTCTGGAAATATATGTGGTTCATTTACAGTCCTGGACACCACATTAGAGAAAGACTATTTGATTGCATTGGAGGGAGGGCAGAAATAGTTTACATGATTGATTTAAAGTGATCTACAAAAGAAGCAAGATTGAAGTGAGGAAAAACTGTTTTGGTCAGCATGTAGTTAGGGTATGGAAAGCAGTGCCTGGAAGTGTGGTTGAGGCGGGTTCAGTTGAAACATTCAAGATGACATTAGATGGATATTTGGATTAAAATAATGTGCAAAATTATAGAGAAAAATCAGGAAATGGAAATACGTAATGATACACATTTAATGGGCTAGTGCAGAAACAATAGGCAGAATGAACTCCTTCTGCATTGTATCATTGCTGTGCCTCGGTAAGTCTAAAGTTTTCCTCCATGCTATTTGCCGCACCACTAAATTTTGTGTAAACTGCAAATTTATTGATCAAACCTCCTACATTCATGTCTTGATCATTAATGTACACTACAAACAGCAAGGAATCCAGCATTGAACTTTACTGTACACCACTGGACACAGGCTTCCAGTCACAAAAACAACATTCAACCTTCACCCTCTGCCTCCTGCCAATAAAACAAATTTGGATCCTATTTGCCAAATTTCATAAATCCCTTGGGCTCTTAAATTTTTGATCTTGTTAAATATCATCGAAAGCCTTACTGAAGTCCACATCGACTACATCCAAGGCAGCAACATTATGCACACATCCAGCCACCTTTTTGAAAAACTAAATTAAACCCGTCAGACATGATTTCCCCTGATAAGAAAAAGGTGACCATCTTTGATTAGTTGGAGGTGGGTTTAATTAGTTCTTATCTCTCAAAGTGGAAATTAATTCTGTCTCTCGGAGTTTTCCAATAGCTTCCTTCCTATTAATGCCAGACTTGCTGGCCTATAGCTCCCTGGTTTATCCCTACTGTCCTCCTTAAGTAATGGTACCACATTAGCTGTCTTTCAGTTCTCTGGCACGCCACTTGTGGCCAGAGGGAATTTGAAAATTCACGTTTAGATTTCTGCAATCTCCTTCCTTGCCTCCTCCAACAGCCTGGGATACATCTTACCTAAAGACCCATTTGACTTTAAACCTGTTAAAATCACTTACATCTCCTCATCCTCGGTTGTAATTTGTTCAAGCATTTCATAATCCTCTTTCTGGATTTCTATACCTACATCATTCTTCTCCATCTTGAACCCAGATGTAACACACTCATTTAAAAGTTTACTTGCATCTTCACCTCCAGCTCACCTTCATCTCCACCTACAGTTCGCAGTTTAGGTCTTTTCTGGGCTCCAATCTTGCCCCTAATATACTTATGAAATTCAAAGTTTGTGAGAAGATTTGTAGCTCGGGTGCTTGTTGTTGTGGTTCTGTTCGCCGAGCTGGGAATTTGTGTTGCAGACGTTTCGTCCCCTGTCTAGGTGACATCCTCAGTGCTTGGGAGCCTCCTGTGAAGCGCTTCTGTGATGTTTCTTCCGGCATTTATAGTGATTTGTATCTGCCGCTTCCGGTTGTCAGTTCCAGCTGTCCGCTGCAGTGGTCGGTATATTGGGTCCAGGTCGATGTGCTTATTGATTGAATCTGTGGATGAATGCCATGCCTCTAGGAATTCCCTGGCTGTTCTCTGTTTGGCTTGCCCTATAATACTAGTGTTGTCTACGGAACGTCTGCAACACAAATTCCCAGCTCGGCGAACAGAACCATACTTATGAAATGCCTTTGGAGTTTGCTTTAAATTATTCATGATTTTTCATGCCCCACTGTCTTTCCTAATTTCTTCTTTAAGTAATCCCTGCATTTTCTATATACTTCAGGTGTTCTGGGAGCTTGGTATTTGTCAAAATCTTCCTTTCTTTCCTTATCCAATCTGTACATCACTGACATCAAGGGCTGTCTGGAATATTTGGTCCCAGTCTTCACGGTTACAGGAACATTTTTGCTCTGCATTCTATTTTGAAATACTCCTACTTGATGTGGATTTACCTACAACTAGCTGTTCCAGTCCACGTTAGCCAGATCCTTTCTTATCATAATAAAATTGGCTTTCCCCTAACATTTATTTATAGTGCGTTGTCCATTTCCATGACTGCTTTAAATCTTACTGACTTATAGTGTAAAGGCCTTGTATTTTTATTTTTGTTCTTTGTGAAAGTTATGGACTGAAATAGGGAAGAACTGTTTTAAACACAATGTTTTGAAAGGTTAGCTGTATATTTTGAAAACCAAGTAACCTGCAACTAAGGCAACATTGTAGATAGCTGTTTGAATGACCAGTAATTAAAGTGGCTCCAGATAAACAGACCTCAGGGGTTCTGTAATCAGATGCAGTTCTGATTGGTGACAAGACATTGTTGGCTCTATAGACTAAAGATCAGTTGTGATGACAAGGGCCTTTTGCTTGCCAACAGCTGTACGATTGGTTTTCATGTAATAAACAGCTTGGAACTGGAAACAAATAACAGAGAGAAGAGTTTTGACCTTCACAAATTCAGAAGCTGCCTCGTTGTTCTCCGCAGTCAATATTCATTTTAAACCTGAAGGAAACCAGTTACTCTTTCCTTCAGTAGTTACTATAAGCTGTGACTTTTAGCTGATAAATGAAGGGTATTTTATAAGTGAATGAGCCATCTTGTACATCTTGCTAACGCGTGGAAGGAGTCAGAAAAGAGAAATCAGGAAGAACTCTCAGATTAGCAAGAACCAACTCAACAGATGGGAGCAAAGACTTGCCTTTCCAGGTTCTTCCCTTTACCTATGTGTTTTTTCACTGCCTGTATGTCAGTTTGTCTGCGGCTTTGTGAGGGAGTTTATAAAAGGATTGGAGTTTTAATTAATAATGTCGTATGATGTTTAACTACATCTGTAGCTAGTGTCTAATTACTTGTAATAAATAGTCATTCTTGTTAGAAACAGAAATCAATCTGAGCTTTCTGTAAATCTGGGCCTGACAATCAAATAAATTAGAGAATGTTGTATACAAATTTTAAAATCATTAACTTTTGTGATAACTCCAGATTTGGCAGGGTTTAGTTTCCAGTGCACTACCCCAATGAGGCATGACAATGATCACAATCTCTGAAATGCTGTCCCACTTACACTTCCACCACTTCCCGGCTATGCTCCATAAAATTAGATCTAACACTGTCCTTCGAGGACTTTCAACATGATAGCTGCGAAAACTTTCCTGGATGCATTTTAGGAATTCCACCTCCTCTAAACTTTTAACATTTTCTCTATGTTGGTCAAAAGTGGGGAAGTTGAAAGCCCCAAATAATATTCCCCTATTATTATTGCACTTCACTGAAATTTGCCTACATATCTGCCTTTCCATCTCCCATGATTGTTTGGGGCTCTATAATAAACCCCTAATAATCTGATACAAGACCTTAATTGAGAAGCCTTTGAAGATTTCATCTGCAGTAATTGACTCCTTGATGGATATTGCAACTCCACTTTCTCGTTCACTACTTCTCCATCTTGCCTGATGTCTACATACAGGAATATTGAGCAGCCAGACCTGCCACTCTTCCCCCACCTCCCCATGTCTATATGTTAGCAATCACACAACACCAGGTTATAATCCAACAGGTTTATTTGGGAGCACTAGTTTTCAGAGCGCTTTCAAATAACCCTGTTGGACTATGACCTGGTGCTCTGTGATTTTTAACTTTGTCTACCCCGGTCCAACACCGGCTCCTCCACATCATCATATCTCTAGATGTTAATCAATACCTTCAATACATTTGCTATAGTCACAAGACTGCTTGCATTAAACTAAGTGCCATCCAATCTTGCCATGCTCCTTGTGCGTTAACTTGACTGTATATGCACTGCCTTCCAGACTGACTTGGGTTTTCTTCTGCATTTTTATGTGCATCACCCGCCATTATAGCTCTACTCCACATCACATTCCCCTGCCAAATTAGTTTAAATCCCCACCAACAGCACCAGCAAACTAACCTGCAAAGATATTGGTCCTATTGCAGTTCACATACGCAGGGCCTACCTTCCCAGGAAGAGACCCAATGATCCAGGAAACTAAACCCCTCCTTCTTGCAGCAATTCTTCAGCCATACATGCATTTATACTTCACATCCAAGTACAGAGGTATGCAGTTGGGAGGGATTTACCCTGATTGTCCTCAACATTGACTCTGCATCTCATGAAGTCTTGTGGCTTCAGGTTAAACCTGGGCAGGTTAACCTCCCGCTGATTATCACATACCTTACTCTGTCATACCCTGAATTGGTACTCCTCCATGCTGAACAACACTTAGAGGAAGCACTGAGGATGGCAAGGGCACAAAATGTACTCTGGGTTGGAGATTTCAAGGTCCATCACCAAGAGTGACTCGGCAACAGCATTACTGACTAAGCTAGTCGGGTCCTAAACGACATAGCTGCTAGATTGAGTCTGAGGCAGGTAGTGACGGAACCAATAAGAGGGAGAAACATACTTAACCTCATCCTTACCAATCTGCCAGCTGGAGATGCATCTGTCTGTGACTGTATTGATAAGAGTGACCACTGCACAGTCCTTGTGGAGATGAAGTCCCACTTTCACATTGAAAATAAATTCCATCATGTTGTGTGACACTACCACTGTGCTAATGGGATAGACTTTGAATAGATGTAGCAACTCAAGACTGGGTATCCATGAGATGCTGCAAACCATCAATAGCAGCAGAATTGTACTGCAGCACAATCCATAACCTCATGGCCTGGAATATCCCCCAGTCAGTGTGATTGGTGTGCTGATACATTGGCTTCCAGTTTTAGAAGTCACTAACATGCATGGGCTTCAAAGGTCAGTGCACTGAAAAATGCATAAGAGGATATATTGTTAAGGACAACAGATTTCCATCCTTAAACAACGTTAGTGAACTTGGTGGGTTTTTACAGCAATCAATAATGATTACATGGTCACCGTTGGTCTTGTTTTATGTTACATTCAAATTTCATGTCTGTACAAGCTGGGATTCAAACACTTGCCTCACATCATGGCATGGTCTACTGGATTCCTAGTCCAATGACCTTACTACTTTGTCATCACCTCCAACCATCTATTTGATTGGATGAGCTTGAATAGAGATTTTAACTTATTCAGTAAAGAAAGCAAGAAAAGCACAGCAAGTTACAACTGGGCATCTGCAATTGCAATGAAGTGAAATGTTAGCATCATTTGAGAACACATCTAGCTTCCTTCCACTCAACATCCTGACTTAAAAATACATCGCCGTTCCTTCACTGTCGCTGGGTCAAAATCCTGGAATTACCTCCCTAATGGCATCTTGGGTGTACCTACAGTACATGGGCTGCAATTCAAGAAGGCAACTCATCAACACCTTCTCAAAAGCAACTCGAGGGGATTAAATACTGGCCCAGCCAGAAACACCCATGTTTCACAAGTGAAGAAAAATAGTGGGCAATAACATGAAAACATTACACACTTACAAACATAGGAAATAAAAGCAGAAATAAAACTCTCAGCCCCTCAAGCCTGTTCAATAAGATTGTGGCTCATCCGTAACTTTTGATTCCCTTGCCTAATAAGAAGCTATCTATCTCTGCTTTAAGAATATTCAATATTCAGACTAACTGCCAGGTATTGCAAAATATTAAAAATGGGAATCAGTATACTGTAAAAAATACTAAACCTTAATCAATTCCATCATGCTCAAATGTCATTTAGTTTATTTTATCTTGGTTTCTGCAAATCCAATCATTCACTGGGCTGAAAAGAGATGCCCGGGAGAGGTACTTCAGAGGTTACAAGATCATAAACTTGTTAAAGTTTAAAAAGAGTCTCTAAAGTTCAGGACCACTGACTGCAAAGGCCTTTTAGAAACACTAAAGTGATGAAGAGAAGGAAGTCCCCAGGCACCAATAAACATTTGGTATATGCAGTTTTGTAAAGTTTGATAAAATCATTTCACTGCTGGAATGAACTGACTTGTTAATAATTGACTAAATTCAGTCAATAATTACAGAATACTGATGATGTCCTAAGAGAAATCTATGAATAAAATCAACAGCTTCAGTCTGAAACTGCTGAAAATACCATAATCAGGTTTAATTTTGTAATTTTTTGGTGCAGCTATTTGCAATAAAATGTCAAGTATAGACTTTTTAATAAAATAACAACATACTCCTCAGTTGAATATTATTTCAAAGTGCAGTGTAATTTAGATTCTCTGTAGAACTAGGGAATTCATGATAGAATTCTACTTTTATCCTCTGCAGATTTGCATGAAAATTTATGGCTTACGAAGAGCATCAAACTGCTTTGATGAGCATGTATGTTTTCTGCTGGGCAAACATTCCTGCTCTGGCAACATCTTATTTTTCATAGCACTAAAACAGAATAAAATGTCTCAGTTTGCATCAAATACACATTATCAAAAAAAGTACGTCATCATCATGATATAAGAAATAGGAAGAGAAGAAAATGATACAACCTGCTGAATCTGCTCTATATGCAATATGACCATGACTGATCTATAGAACAGAATTATAGAATCCTACAATGTGGAAGCAGGCCATTTAGCCCATCAAATCCACACTAACCTTCTGCAGAGCATCCCACCCACTCTATCCAAGTAATCCTGCATTTCCCATGGCTAATTTAGGGTGGCACGGTGGCTCAGTGGTTAGCACTGCTGCCTCACAGCTCCAGGGTTTGATCCCCACCTCGGGCGACTGTCTGTGTGGAGTTTGCACATTCTCCCATGCCTGCGTGGGTTTCCCCCCACGATCCAAAGATGTGCAAGCCAGGTAACTTGGCCATGCTAAATTGTCCATAGTGTTAAGTGCATTAGTCAGGGGTAAATATAGGGTAGGGGAATGGATCACTCTTCGGAGGGTCGGTATGGACTTGTTAGGTCGAAGGGCCTGTTTCCGCACTGTAGGGAATCTAATCTAATCCACCTAGCCTGCACATTCCTGGACACTATGGGCAATTTAGCATGGCCAATCACCTAACCTGCACATCTTTGGACTGTGGGAGGAAACCCACACAGACACAGGGAGAACACACAAACTCCACACAGACAGCCACCTGTGGGTGAAATTGAACACTGGTCCCTGGCATTGTAAGGCAATGGTGCTAACCACTAAGCCACCAAGCCATACATAATTTTTAATCTCAATTTCACTTTCCTGCTCACACTCCATGTTGATAGTGTCTAAAGCTACAAGGTGATAGATTTGATACATCAAATGCTTGTTCAAAAAGGTAGATGTTAAAGAGTGTTCTAAAGGAAGGAAGCAACGTAGAGAGGTGAGGAGCTGTGGGGAGGATACTTGACTTTATTAGCCAAGGTATTGATTACAGGATTGAGAAGGTTTGATAGAGCTATAGAAAATGCTAGTTG
The DNA here is from genome assembly GCF_037043375.1 of Chiloscyllium plagiosum. Classification (NCBI taxonomy): domain Eukaryota; kingdom Metazoa; phylum Chordata; class Chondrichthyes; order Orectolobiformes; family Hemiscylliidae; genus Chiloscyllium; species Chiloscyllium plagiosum. The sequence continues at coordinate 81,631,109 of NW_028270140.1, forward strand.
GGAAGAAGGGCTTATGCCCGAAACGTCGATTCTCCTGTTCCCTAGATGCTGCCTGACCTGCTGCGCTTTTCCAGCAACACATTTCCAGCTCTGATCTCCAGCATCTGCAGACCTCACTTTCTCCACAGCTGGTGTACTGTGCGCAGTTCCAGTCGCCAGATAATAGGAAGGACATGATTTCACTGGAGAGGGTGTCGACGAGATTCAACAGCAAGTTGCCTTAACTGGAGCAACTCAGCTATTAAGAGAGACCACATAGAACATAGAACAATACAACACAGTACAGACCCTTTGGCCCTTGATGTTGTGTTGACCTTTTATCCCACTTTAAAATCAAATTAACCTACATGCCCTTCATTTTACTATCTTCCATGTCAAACACTCGAAATAAAGTGACTGCTCCTTTCCTGTTTCTAAGTTGGTTTTCCTTAGAGCAGAAAAGACTGAGTGGCATTAACAGAATAAATAGGGAGAAGCATTTTCCCTTAATAGAAGGATCAATTTCCAGGAGACACTGTTTTAAGGTAAGCAGCAGATTCAAGGGGATTTGAGGAAATTTATTTTCACCTGAAGAGTTCTAGGTATTTGGAACTCACTGCCCGAAGAGTGACGAAGTGCGAACCCTCAAGACATTTAAGAACTATTTAAAAGAGCATTTGAAATGCCATAGGATATGGGCCGAATGCTGGAGAATGGGATTGGAATAGATGATCATCTGATGATTGGAATGGACATAATAGGCCGAAGGGCCTCCTCATGGGCAGTAAAATCTCAATGACTCTATCACTCAAAAAGAATATTACTAACGACCGGCTTATCTCTGATGCCAGGAGGGAGGGATAGAGTCACTAGTTAGGAATTAAAGTTTGGAGCAGGGACCAAAAATAATGGGTGTAGTCTTTCCAGTATCTAACTGAAGAAGATTTCTGCTGGTCCAGTATTGGGTATTAGATAAGCAGTCTGGTAATTTATCAACAGTGGAGGATACAGAGGTTTATGGTGTTTAGGGTAGAGCTGGAATGTAATCACTGTACAAGTGGAAACTTATACTATGTTTTTGGATAATGTCTTTAAGGCACAGCATATAGATGGGAAATAGGAAAGGAATAAAGGATAGATCCTTGGGATCACTCAAGTTGACAATGTAGGACAGTGAGGCAAAAGTGTTCCAATCCAATTCCTGGCTATGATTAGATGCACAGGAATGAAACCAAGGAGGGCAAATACCTTCCTGTTGGACAGCAGTAGAGCGATGTTAAAGGATGGTGTCATCCAAATTAATGACTGCAAACAGGTCAGACAGCACAAACAGGGCAAGTTTAACACTGTCAAAGTTACATAATGAGGCACTTGCAACATTGGTAAGATCAATTTGGGTTTGTACATTTTGGCAAAGATGGGAACCTGTTTGACAGGTGACAATACATCTAAGGACTTTGGAGAGAAAAAGGAGTTGGAGATAGGGCAATAAACTATAAAGACAACAGATTGAATGAGGTGGTTCTGATGAACATGTTGATCTCAGGGAAGATATAAGAGGACAGAAGAAAGAAACTAGAAAAAAAATCAGTTCAAGGTAGAGTGAGGGAGAATTTGTTTAAATTTTGCTAATGTAAATCGATCAATAGCAATTCAGGTGCCTGTCATACATCTCTTCAAAAAATTGCCCATTTTACGTCATTAGGAGAAAGTGAGGACTGCAGATGCTGGAGATCAGAGCTGAAAAGCGCAGCAGGTCAGGCAGCATCCAAGGAGCAGGAGAATCGACGTTTCGGGCATGAGCCCTTCTTCAGAAATGAGGAAAGTGTGCCAAGCAGGCTAAGATGAAAGGTAGGGAGGAGGGACTTGGGGGAGGGGCGTTGGAAATGCAATAGGTGGAAAGAGGTTAAGGTGAGGGTGATAGGCCGGAGTGGGGGTGGGGCGGAGAGGTCAAGAAGAAGATTGCAGGTTAGGAAGGCGGTGCTGAGTCCTCAGTTCGAGGACTCAGCACGCCTTCCTAACCTGCAATCTTCTTCCTGACCTCTCCGCCCCCACCCCCACTCCGGCCTATCACCCTCACCTTAACCTCCTTCCACCTATTGCATTTCCAACGCCCCTCCCCCAAGTCCCTCCTCCCTACCTTTCATCTTAGCCTGCTTGGCACACTTTCCTCATTTCTGAAGAAGGGCTTATGCCCGAAACATCGATTCTCCTGCTCTTTGGATGCTGCCTGACCTGCTGCGCTTTTCCAGCAACACATTTTCAGCTCAAACATAGAGTATTCTTGCTCTTTCTGCTTCTCAATTAAATTGGATAGTGCTTTTATCCGTAATGGAAGGATACATAATTTATTGAAAATGCGACATCCTGTATATAAGAAGGAACTTAATCTCTCAGCACAGTAATGCTTGTACATGGGGCAGTGGCAGATCTTTCAACCTTGGTGAAACATTTGGCATGAGATTAATTTATGGTCCTTTATTCATACTTTAGAATGGCATTTACTGTTCAGAATAATTTTGTTCAAGTTACTGGTATTTTAAAATGAAAATGAGTGATTCTACACAAAAGAATTACATTTGACAATACATCCTTGCTTGTGTGTTTTATGCTGTAAAAATGCTGCTCAGAGACTCTTAATGTACAGAAACTGCAAGTAGATGCTTCATTAACAGCAACATAACGAAATTCATCTTGCATAACACCACAAACTTTAAGTTCATATTCTGAACACACATCCATTTGTGTCCTTGGGAGGAGAAACCTTATCCCAAATTTTGCTACTAGTTGAAACTGGATAAAATGCAGATATCACTGTTATACTGCAAAGCTACATAATGGTCACAAACAGATTTCTGATCTTCCTTCACTCTTGCGTACTCTCGCTCATTCAGGAGACTTGTGTTGAATATCTGCCAAGCTGATGCAGAAAAGTCATAAGCATTTCTGTGAATAATGACAAAGATAAGGAGAGTTTGCTCATAATAACATTTTATTAACAGTTCTTGGACCTTGCTCCAGTGTACGCAATGAGTCTTGAAACATAGATCGTTGGAAGATAGCTGGTTTAGACTGTAGTACAGAATATTGGCACAGCAAGACAAATTGCCATGGACAATACAGATTCCAAAAACAGAATTCCTTTTTTTTTCACAGGCTTAATTGCTGAAAATAGTCCAAGGCTATCCTTATGGTGCAACAGGAAACTGCCTCCTATTGTATAATTCATAACTTGCCCATTTTAACTTTCAATTAGAAGAGAGACATGATGCCTCCATTGCTAAAAATTATCCCTCTAACCCCATATTGTGGGATTAAAATTATTTTATTTAATTTTGGTTTTCCATCAGGAACTAGGTTTTACCTAAAACAAAACTACGAGAAATAAAATCAGGTGCAACATTGTAGATAATAAGATTACTGCTGGTATTAATCATAACAACTCATTGTACTTTGTTGCTCTGAATATCATGTTCAACAGGAGAGATATCTGGGAAAGTAAAAGGAAATGAGTGTTGAATAGACCTGAGTACCCGTAAAGGTGCTTTATCATTTCTAGTTTATCTGTGAAATTCATCGAGATCATCATGTCCCTTTCTGAGGAATAGAAAAAGTGTGCTGAATCTTATGTCTTTTCAGCCAAGTGTCAGTTGCACTGAATTCTTTTGGAGGGTCTTTCATCAATAAAACTAGTGACGTCTCTCACCATTTCTTACCAAAATTGCTTCATTGACCACCTATCTCGCTCCTACAGTGCTCCTCTTATCTGATTCAAGCCCCGTCTAACCACACACTATTTCCAGAAGAACTCCCCACTCATATCCGTGGAAAGATCAGCAACACTGCTAGTTGTGTTATATTGTAAAGGCCACTGTGCATCTGGATGACTCTGGCATTTTGAAGTTGTCCTGTTTGGTCAAGGACATTCAGTCAAAAGATGTCAGAGAAGGGGACGATGGCACTGTGCTTCTTTGAAAGGAACCTCGAGGTCCTAGAGTAGGGATTGTGGTGCAAAGGAAGAGCATACTGTAGCCAGAGAATTTACAGAGGAGGATGTGGCACCAGACCATGGCAGTGTGGTCTGCAGTCACCACCTGGGTCAGTGTTGAATCCATCGCATGGAGGAGCTGCCAGCAAAGCTGCAAGAAGGTCAATGACTTCCCACACTCCACCATCTCATAGTCACTCCAACTCAGCCACCCAACTTCCACCAAGGCTCATGTTTTACCACTCTCTCGCTTACATGCAGCATCTTCCCTTACTTAATCTCTTGCACCAAAAGCTTCCTACACCGCAAATCCTGCATGGCTTCCACTGTGACTACTCACTTGCCAGGGGCACCGCACTGACATGCAAACTCCCGCCCTAGCACTAAAAGCCATGCTGCTCCCTTTCATCTCGTTCAATCCCTCACTTTCTGTCATTCCAGGGTAAGCAGACTAGAATCAACCAGGAGGGCTGACAACATCAGGTTGCCACTTATCATGAGGATAGAATCCTGTACCTCACAGGAAGCACTCCCACGGGAATGCTGAGACATCCATGTCGTGCAAATTGAGCAAGTACCACATTTCTTTCCACAGTGATTCACACAGAAACCCTGCTTTCAGTGCCATTTACTGCTTATACTTCATAACATCGGCTGCTATGCCTTGTGTCTTTCATGTTCAAGTGGGACGTCAACAGCCTTGGCAGAGAAATGTCCTGCTCCACCAGATGCTACCTCTGAGAAAGAGGATATAAAGATTGCCTCCATCAACCATCAATCAGCTCAGATACTGATGTCTCAGTGGGAATGCCAAGGAAGAAACACCCAGTTCAGATATCTGCGCATACCCTGTCCTGTCAACAATCAGGGACTTTGCCCAGATGCATGAGGAGGAACAGAAAGAGCAGGCAGCAATTCATTGGCCTTTACAATCAGAGGCTGCAGGAGCTGCTTCAAATGAACGAACATCCATCTGCCACATGGACAACTTGGTGACTGCCAGAGAGACCAGGTCCTACTAGAGAGGAGAAGCACACACCCACTCACTACTACCCTGGTCATCAAAAATGCCTCAAGTTACTAAAGCTTCAATATGAGATGTCACAAAGCTAGTCCCTTTTTTTTTCTAAAAGCTGTTCCTTGGCTCAAGGAGACTCTGTCCTTGACTTTTCTCAGAGGGGCAATAATCCGGGACAGGCTCCGATCAGTCTGGTTTGCCACAGAGATGAAAAGGATTTTGAGAGGCCTTTTATTGATATGTAAACAGATGAGACTTCAGGCCAAAGTGGTCATGCTTTAGAAGTGACACGTATAAAGAGAGGGGAGTGGTCAGCTCTCTAGCTGACTTGAGATGAGCAATTTTAGTTGAGTCTTGAACTGGGAAGTTCAACAGGGAGCTGTGTGGAAACTCTCTCTCGTTTCTGCCCTTCAGCTTCAACCTGTGAGAATGTGTTCCATTTATACTGGTTTTTAAAGGGAGTTTGCTTATCGGGACTGTGGTGTGTATTCAGAACAGCATAATTAAGTCTAGCTGGATTGGTTGAGTTCTGTAGAGGTTCTTTATTTTGTTCTTTGTGTTTTGTTGTGTAATTTTATGAATACTGTTTTGTCTGTTTTAAAATCTAGAGAAGTCAACCTAGCTAACTTAATGTGGGTAAATTTCACTGTACACCGAAACAAATTGTAAAGTTATGGTCTGGGGCTGCCTGCTTAAGAATGTTTTGAGTGGTCTGGCTTAGTCCATAACAGAGATATACCAACCAAATGCACATTTTCATTCAGACATGCATCAACTGGAATATCACTTTTGGATAAACAAAAGGTGCCCATTGCCCATGTCATAATCAGGAGGTATGCCTTTTTAGGCCATTATTGTAAAATTGGTTTGTTGCACAACACTGAGCACTAGCTGTACTTGCCTAAGTAATTTGCCTAAATGACACTTCATTAAAGATCTCACCATTCTACCAAAAAGGTCAATCACCACTGCTCCTGAACAAAGCTCTAGCCTCAGTCTCATCTCTATTCTTGCCCAAACCTCTGCTTCTTGTTCCAATCGTTGTTCATGATCACTGAGTTCTCAGCCAAACCCCTATTCCTGAGCTGCATCCTACCTCTATATCTTGCCCACCCCGATCCCTAGTTTCCCTTTTGCTCTCAGACCACATGCCTGAACTAAATCTCCTCTCTACTGTGAGCTGAACCCCAATCCACAAGCTCAATCTCTCCTCCATTTCCAGCGAAGTCATAGTGTCATAGAGCTGTACAGCACGAAAGCAGACCCTTCAGTCCAACTCATCCATGACGACCAGATATCCCAACCCAATCTAGACTTACCTGCCAGCACCCAGCTCATATCCCTCCAAACCCTTCCTATTCATATACCCATCCAGATGCCTTTTAAATGTTGCAATTGTACCAGCCTCCACCACTTCCTCTGTCAGCTCATTCCATACATGTACCACCCTCTGCGTGAAAAAGTTGCCCCTTAGGTCTCTTTTATATCTTTCCTCTCTAACCCTAAACCTATGCCCTCTACTTCTGGACTCCCCGACCCATGGAAAAGAATTTGTCTAGTTATCCTATCCATGCCCCTCATGATTTTATAAGCCTCTATAAGGTCACCCCTCAGCCTCCAATGCTCCAGGGAAAACAGCCCTAGCCTATTCAGCCTCTCCTTGGAGCTCAAATCCTCCGACCCTGGCAACATCCTTGTAAGTCTTTTCACAACATCTTTCCAATAGGAAGGAGACTATAATTGCATTCAATATTCCAAAAGTGACCCAACCAATGTCCTGTACAGCCGCAACATGACTTCTCAACTCCTGTACTCAGTACTCTGACCAATAAAGGAGAGCATACCAAACGCCTTCTTCATTATCCTATTTACCTGTGACTCCACTTTCAAGGAGCTATGAACCTGCACTCCAAGGTCTCTTTGTTCAGCAACACTCCCTAGGACCTTACCATTAAGCGTAGAAGTCCCGCTAAGATTTGCTTTCCCAAAATGCAGCACCTCATATTTATCTAAATTAAACTCCACTTCTCAGCCTGTTGGCCCATCTGATCAAGATCCTGTTGTAATCTGTGGTAACTTTCTTCGCTGTCCGCTACACCTCCAATTTTGGTGTCATCTATCCTGGATTTTTATTCTTCCCGCCCCTACCCCACCACAAGAATAATTCAATTTTATTGGTAAGATCTACACAGCTGAGCCAGATGAGTTACCATCCTTCAGTTTGTTACTTGTGTCACATGCTCACATTGACTGGTACAAACCTCTCACAGAGGAGTTTATAAAGTACTGTTGACACTTTATCACTCAGGAGAAACATTAAATGTCTGAAAAATGTTCAATTGTGAAAGAATAACTAATCTAAGTGACTAGTCTTCAAATTGTCCACTGCCATCTTTACGTTTGCACGTTGGACAGAAGATTTAATGTCACATTTATGCTGTGCAACATCAGTGTCTTCTACAACCTAATCTCCTAACCAATAAACAGCACATCATACGGGTGATGTATAAGCTTAAGTAAGGCTAATTTACGAGGGTGTTCTAGGACTTCTTGTATGTCTTACACTTTTTTCAAATGATAAAGTATTTCAAAATAAACATTGTCAATGGCATCAGAATGTATGTATTACAAAAGCACAGTTCAGTTTTAACATTTTGTTCAAGCTAAGAGACAAAAAATGCAACTTATTGGCTACTGTGAAAATGGAGATCAAATTGTTTGATGTATCACGGAATTGGGAGTGACAACGACATTACATTTAAACGTGCTGTAATTATTCAAAATCAACATGTCTAGGATTACTTTATAGATAAACCACAAATGTGTGTAGTGAGGGCATTGTGGGTTCAGACTGGAGGGAGATCAAATCATTAAAAGGCTGGAACAAAAGCCAATTCAATTGGAATTTTTTTATTGCAGTGAAAGTAGGGATAGGAGATCAATCTGTTTACAGCAACGGTGCAGTCACCTTCTCATGAGGCTGGATGGCTTCATTTTAACACTGCTTCCACAGGCAGTCAGCTCATTTTCCCAGGCCTCAGGAAACCCGATAAGCAAATTGCTCAAAGTAGAGTTGAGTCAATGAGGAATCCATGGATGTGGCAATGGTGTAAAGGCAACGCCAGTGAACTAATTTATACACATGAAAGCAAAATATTGCAGATGCTGGAATTCTGAAATAAATGTAAAAAATACTGAAGAAACTCAGCATCAGTGGAGAGAGAAGTCGAGTTTCCATTTCAAATCCCATTGATTCTTCTTCAGAACTGAAAAGGCTTGGAAAATGATAGTCTTTATGGTATTGACAGAGGGGGAGGAGGAACAAGTAGAACAGACAGTAAGAGTACCCAGAGCAAAAGACAAAGGGATGTTAATGGTGGGAAAGGAGTGGAAGTGATGTAAAATAGATGCAACGGATATGTATGAAAACGAGAAAGTCAGTCTGCTTTAATCTGAACAAAGTAAAACAAAACATAGCTGACGTGCGGTGATGTGGTGAATATCAAAATAGAGGACACAGATCCTGCTCTGACATTGGCAAAAATCAATCTTGAGTTCTAAAGACTGTGAAATATCTAAGTGAAAAATTGAACGTTGTTCTTCCAGCTTTGCTGGGACATTGTGGATCACACGTCCAGGATCAATAAAGAAACATAGAATCCCTGCAGTACAGAAGCAGGCCACTCAGCCCAGCAAATCCACACCAACCCTCTGAAGAGCATCCCATCCAGACCCATCTCTATCGTAACCCTACAATCCCACATTTCCCATGGCTAATCAACCTAGCCTGTTCATCCCTGGACACTACGGGCAATTTAGCATCCATTTAGCTAATTCACCTAACCAGCACATCTGTGAATTGTGGGAGAAAACTGGAGCACCCAGTGGAAACCCACATAGTCACGAGGAGAATGTCCAAACTTCACACAGACGGTTGCCCGAGGCTGGAATCAAATCCAGCAAGGTCCCTGGCACTGTGAGCTATCATGTCGCCCCAAATCTTAGTATGGGAACTAGCTGGTTTATTGAAATGACAAATAACTGGAAAGTTAGGGTCATTCTTATAGACAGAATGGAAGTGACCAGCAAATTGGTCACCCAATTTGCTCTCACCGACATAAAAATGTACACGTAAAATGCTGCCTCACCTAGAAGGCATGCTTGTGCCTGAGGTAATGAGGAGGGAGAAGGTGAAAGGGCAAGAGTTACCCTTTCTGCATTTGATCAGTGTGGCATCAAGGATCTCTCATGTATTGGAATCAATGGAAATCGGGGAAAACTCTCCGATGGTTGGGATCATACTCAGCACAAAGGAAGATGGTTGTGGTTGTTGGATGTCGTTTCAGCTCCACTGTCATTAGGTAAAAGTCCTGACACTTTTTCCCTAGCATTGTGACTACACATGCACCGGTTGGCCTGCAGTGATTCAAGAAGGCAGCTCATCACCACCTTCTCGAGGGTAATTATAGATGATCAATAGATGTGACCTAGCCAGCAACACATCTCTCCTGTGAATGAGTGAATGGGCAGGTGGAAGGGAAGGCTTTCCTCCAGGTCCAACAACCTTATTGTGAATACCAAGATAATGCTCCAGCAGGATCAACACTTCATCACAACCACCATCTGAATCTGACACCCGACTCACTGCTGGACATGTTCGCTGTGACGACTTTTGCCAATCCCACCTTCCTGGTCCCAGACCGCACTGAACCTAACCACCCTTAGCACGGCTCAGCTGCAACTCACTCCATCCTTTCCCTCCCACAACAATGATAGACTCCACCTTCGGGTCATAGAGATCTACAGAGTAGAGAAAGGTCCTTTGGCCCATATCATCTACGCCAGTCAAAAAGCAACCACCTAACTATTCTAATCCCAGTTTCCCGTACCTGTCCCACAGCCTTATGTGTATTGGCATTGAAAATGCACCTATAAATACTTTTTAAATCTTATCAAGGTGTTTGCTTCCTTTTTGCCTCTATCGCCTTTACAATCATTAAGTTCCAATTCCAAAAACTCTCTGAGTGCAAATGTCTTTTTCTCACAGCCTCTCTAAACCTTTGCCTCTTACTTTAAACTTATACCCCATGGTCATTGATCCCTTCACCAAAGAGAAAAGATTTTTCCTGTCTAACCTATCTATGCCCCTCATAATTTTACGTATATCAGTCACATCCCCCTCAATTTCCTCTGCTCTAATTAAAAACAATACAGGTCTGTCCAATTTCTCTTTATAACTGAAACTCTCCAGCTCAGGCAATTTGCCTTAAATCTCCTCTGCACTCTCTCCAATGCAATTGTATTTATCCTATAAAGTAGATTCCTGAACCGCACACAACACAACAGCTGTGGTTATGCAGTTAGCGGGTTTTGAGAAGATTTGTAGCTCAGATTGAGGTCCTGGATGTAGGTTTGTTCGCTGAGCTGGAAGGTTCATTTTCAGATGTTTCGTCACCATACTAGGTGAGGTAATCAGTGAGCCTCCAGATGAGCTCCGGATGAGCAACCTTACATCCAGTTTTATGCAGTTTCAGCATAGCCTCCCTGCTTGTAATCTTAATGCCTCTATTATTAAGGCAAGTATACCACTATATGCACCTTGTCTTCTCTTTCCAGCCCAACAGCCCCACATTCAAAGGATCATATACTAATGTTTCTGTCATCTCCAGTGGGATGCCAACATCAGACATATAGAATCGTAGAGATGTACAGCAGATGTACAGACCCTTCAGTCCAACTCATCCATGCCGACGAGATATCCCAACCCAATCTCGTCCCACCTGCCAGCACCCAGCCCATATCCCTCCAAACCCTTCCTTTTCACAGACCCACCTAGATGCCTTTTAAATGTTACAAATTGTACCAGCCTCCACCACTTCCTCTGGCAGCTCACTCCATACACTCACCACCCTCTGTGTGAAAAAATTGCCCTTTAGGTCTCTTTTATATCTTCCCCCTCTCACCATAAACCTATGCCCTCTAGTTCTGGACTCCCCCACCTCAGGGAAAAGACTTTATCTATTTATCCTATCCATGCCCTTCATGATTTTATAAGCCTCTAGAAAGTCACCCCTCACCTCTGACGCTCCAGGCAAAACAGCCCCAGTTCATTCAACATTTCCAGATAGCTCAAATCCTCCAACCCTGGCAACATCCTTGTAAATCTTTTCTGAACCTTTTCAAGTTTCACAAAATCCTTTTGATAGGAACAAGACCAAAATTGCATGCAATATTCCAAAAGTGGTCTGACCAATGTCCTGGACAACTGCAACATGACCTCCTAACCCCTGTACTAAATACTCTGATCAATAAAGGAAAGCATTCCAAATGCCTTCTTCACTATCCTATCTACCTGCGACTCTACTTTCAAGGAGCTATGAACCTGCACTCTAAGGTCTCTTTGTTCAGCAACACTCCCTCAGACTTTACCATGCATAAGCCCTGTTAAGATTTGCTTTTCCAAAATGCAACACCTCGCATTTATCTAAATTAAACCTTCATCTGCCACTCCTCAGCCCATTGGACCATCTGATCAAGATCTCATTATAATCCCAGATAAACTTCTTCGCTATCTAATCCTTCAGCAATTTTCGTGCCCTCTGCAAACTTACTAATTATACCTCTTAAGCTCACATCCAAATCATTTATATAAATGATGAAAAGCAGTGGACCCAGCACCAATCCTTGTGGCACTCCACTGGTCACAGGCCTCCTTTCTGAAAAACAACCCTCCACCTCTGTCTTCTACCTTTGAGCCAGTTCTGTATCCAAATGGCTACATAGTCCTCTGTCCTTTCTTGATAGCATTCTGCAGGGACTTTTCCCTTTAGAACACTCTGGTCCACTCCTTCTCCACACCCAACATCTCCCCACACTCACACATCATTTTCCCCTAGAATCACAGAAGGTGGAATACTTGTCCAGTTACCTCCTCCCTCCTCGCCATCCAAGGCTTCAGACATATCTTCCAGGTGAAGCAATGACTTACCTGTACTGCACTCAAGCTGTTCCACTGTATTCAGAGTTCATACTGTAGTCTCCTCTACACTGGGGAGATGGCTGCTTTGCAGAACACTTACATTCCTCCTTCCTCAGTATCCAAGGGCCCAAACATACCTTCCAGGTGAAGCAGTGATTTACCTGCACTTCTCACAATCTAATCTACTGCATTCACTGCTTTGGGTGACTGCTTTGCAGAATGTCTACATTCCGTCTGTAAAAATGACCTCAAATTTCTAGGTGCTTTCCATTTCAATGCACCACCGTGTTCTCATGGCAACATTTCAGATCCAGGCCTGTTGCAATGCTCTAACAAAGCTCAATGCAAACTGGAGGGAAAACACCTCATCTTCTGCTTGGGCACCTTATAGTCTTCAGGAATCAAAATCTGGTTCAGCAATAAAAGCCGGAAGACCTGTGGATGCTGTAAATCAGAAACAAAAACAGAAATTGCTGAAAAACTCAGCAGGTCTAGCAACCTCTGTGGAAAAAATCAGTGTTAACATTTTGGGTCAAGTGACACTTCCTCAGAACTGATGGTAGCTAGGAAATGTCAGTTTACATGCAGACGTTAGGGTTGGGGGCAGGGGGTAAGGAGCAAATGATAGGTCAGGATAGAGCCCAACGAGAGAAAAGAGCAGCTGGACAAGTAAAGGAGTAGATAATGATCTGCCTAGGAGGGTAAATAGCTGTTTATGGAGAATCTTAGTGGCTAACAATAGGTAGCATGTAATAGCAGACTATGTGATAACAAGGCAACAAAGCCTGGTGTGTGGGGCTTGGGATAAGGATATGAGAGAGCTCAAGCCTAAAGTTATTGAACCCGATATTGAGTCCTGAAGGTTGCAGGATCTCCAAGCGGGAAATGAGGTGCTATTCTTTCAACTTGTACTGAGCTTCACTGGAGCAGTGCAGCAAGCCTGAGACAGAGATGTTGACCCAGGAACAGGGTGGTACATTGAAGTGGCAGGCAACTGGTAGTTCAGGGTCTTTTTTTGCTTGCAGAACGAAAGTGTTCTGCGAAGTGATCACCCAGTCTACATTCATTTCCCCAAGGTAGAGGAGACCATATTGTGAGCAGAGAATGCAGTAGACTAGATTCTGAGAAATCGCTGCTTCACCTGGAAGGTATGCTTGGGCCCCTGGATACTGAGGAGGGAGGAAGTAAATGGGAAGGTGCTTCACCTTTGGTGGTTGCAGAGCAAGGTGCCACAGGGCTGTGGGGCTGTGTTGGGGGTGAAAGAAAAGTGGACCAGAGTGTCTTGGAGAGAAGAATCCCTGTGGAAAGCAGACAAAGGAAGGGAGGGGAATATGTGTCTTGTGGGGCATCTCGCTGGAGGTGGTGAAAATGGTGGCTAATGATCCTCTGGATGTGGATGCTAGTGGGATGATAGGTAAAGACAAGGGGGACCCTATCGCTGTTGTGGAAGGGGAGAGAGAGGATAAGGGCGGAAGTGTGGGAGATGGGTCGGACTCGGTTGAGGTCCTGTTAACTATGGTGCTGGGGAATCACGGTTGATGAAGAAGGTGAACATTTTGGAGGCTCCCTTGGAAGTTGGCCTCATTGGAACCGATCCAAGGGAGATGGAGTTCAGCAATGTTACGGCACGAACACCCCCTTCATTGTCTGTTACCTACCCCACTCTTTAGGTCCTCTCATGAAATGGGCTGCTTTCAGAACAGTCAACTCATTTTAATGATTCATAAACTATATTATCACTTATCACTCTTCTCTTATTCCCTGGTTTAATATCAATAATCCTTTTGTCTGCCTACCCTTTTTGTTTGTCTTTGTGATCCCACTCCACCTATTGGCTCACTCAGCCACACATATACACACACACACACACACACACATACACACATACACACACTCATCAGCTTAAATACCACATTTTTCTAGCTGCTTCTAGTTCTGAAGAAGGGTCATAGGACTCAAAATATTAGCTTTGTTTTCTCTCTGCAGATACTGCACGATCTGTTAAGTTTCTCTAACTTATTTTCTAATCAACCCATTCAGAGATGTTATTACACCCCTCTGGAACAAATGGGACTTGACCTCGGCCTCTTGGTCTGGAGAAGGGACACCACCATTGTGTCACAAGAGGACCCCTTGAGTTTCTATAGCAACTTCTGTTTCTGTTGTTCCAGCTGTGGCTTAGTACGAGCCTAACCAGCAAATCGACCTGTCAACAGGATGACTATGAGGAGAAAACATACAATGAAAAGTTAAGGATAGCTGTATGACATGCAGAAAACTTGCAATTCTGGACTTCCTGAACTCAAAAAGTCCACTGTCTACATTTTCTCCTTGTCTGTGACCTAATATCCAGCTCAATGGTATTTTTAATTTGTACCAAAAGTTACTATGAATAAACAGGTATTGCCTGTTGCTGCATCTATATTACACATCAGAGGAATAGGATAATTTTGCTCATTGCATAGCCTCGAGACATGATACTGCCACTAGCAAACATTGCCCATTTATTATTGTCCATCCTATATAGATTCCCTTCAATCTTCAGAGACTGGAATTCCAAAACAAAACTGACACACAAGTTATGTCCGTTGTGGATTCTTATTGGGGGACAGGAGCAGGTTGGGTTGACAACAGGGCCAATTGGAAAAAATATCCACAAAGTTGAAATGGTGGGGCAAGAGAAATTCCAAGTTCATTTATCCATAACATTTTTTATTGCACTGTCCCTCCTATATTAGGTTTTTCCCCTGCGTTGGCTGTTTGAATGAATTTACTCTATACCATTATCAGTGATTTACCTAAACATCTCTGCTATGGTTCCACTATTTGATCTGCCTTTTCTACCAACTAAATTGCATGAAGTCACTTTGAATATATCTCAGATGAATCATGGATTCCTTTCCTTTCATTGTCTATTTTCGTTGTGTCGCTGCAGCAATGTGCAGTTAGGTAGAGCTATTAGTGTGAACAAGGATGCTGAGGCACATCACAAATACAAGACAGCAAGGAAAGGAATGAAAAGAGGAGCAAGAACTGTGTAGGCTCTGGTTAGAGCTCAGCTGGAGCATTACACCTGAGGGAGGACATCTTGGTCTTAGAAGGTGTGTTGCATAAATTTAGTGGAATTATAACAGAGTCTTGAAGGTTAACTTATGAGGATAGACTGCATAAACTTGGTTTAGATTAGAAATGATTTAATATAGGCATTGACACCTCCTGACCTGATCCTAACAATGCACTTTGATTTCTTGAAGAGTTCAATAAAATCATTTATTTTTAGTAAGTCTTGAGATGGCAGCTGGAAATGCTGCAGCCCTGAGGATTTTCCTTGGTTCACTGAAGACAGTGAAGGTTGGATGTTTCTGATAAACCCAACGTGGTTTATTCAAAGCGGCAGCAAACAAAATGCAGCATTCATGGTATGTTGGGCCTTACGACAAAAGGGATGGAGTTTTAAAGTGAGGAAGTCTTTCTATAGCTGCACATGGCTTTGGTGAGACCACCTTGAGTATAGCTTTTGGTCACTTCATTTCAAAAGGGCATAGCTTCATATTTGAAGGCAGTTTGGTGAAGATTCACTAGATTAATCCCTGAGATGAAATGGGTTGTTTTATGAGGAAAGATTGAGAAGGTTGGAATTTAAAAGAATGAGAGATGACCTTATTAAAACCTGCAAGATTTTAAGAGGATGTGACATGGTGGATGCTGAGAAGACCTTTTGTTTTTATTCACTCACTAGCTGGGCAGCGTGGTAGCTCAGTGGTTAGCACTGCTGCCTCACAGCACCAGGGACCCAGGTTAGATTCCAGCCTCAAGCGACTGTCTGTGTGGAGTTTGCGCATCCTCCCCGTGTCTGCGTGGGTTTCCTCCGGGTGCTTTGGTTTCCTTCCGCAAGTCCAAAGATGTGCAGGCTAAGTGAATTGGCCATACTAAAGTGCCCATAGTGTTAGGTGCATTAGTCAGAGAGAAATGGGTCTGGGTGGGTTACTCTTTGGAGGGTCAGTGTGGACTTGTTGGGCTACAGGGTTGTTTCCATACTGTAGGGAATCTAATGCCCATTCTTAGTTGCTCTTGAAAAGGTGGTGGTAAGTTGTTTTCTTGAACTGCAGTCCATTTAGTGCAGGGATACTAACATTTCCATTACAGAGGGGGGGGAGTTTCAGGATCTTGAATCAGCGACATTAAAGCCATGACAATGAATTACCATGTTTGTAAGATGAATGGCTTGGAGGAGATCTTGCAGGTGGTGATGTTCCTTTGTATCTGCTGTCCTTGTCCCCCTAGATGGTAGCAGTTATGGCTTTGGAGGATGCTGTCTCAGGAGCCTAGGTGAATTTATGCAGTGAATCTTGAAAATAGGGCACACCGCTGCTACTGAGCATCAGAGAGGTGAGTCTGAATGTATGTTGATGTGGCAGCAATCAAGCAGACTGCTCTATCCTGGTTGATGTCAAGAATCTTGAGTATTGTTAGAGTTGCACTTATCTAGGCAAGTGGGGAGTATTCCACCACACTCCTGATTTGCACCATATAGATGGAGGCCAGGCTTTTGGACGTTAGGTGAGTTATTTGCTGCAAGATTCCTAGCTCCGACCTGCTCTTGTAGCCACATTTATATGACTAGTCCAGTTCAGTTTTTGTTTAATGGTAATGCTCAGGATATTGACGTGATGGCAATACAATTGAATGTCAGGGACCAATTGTTAGATTCTCTTTTGTTGAAAATGATGATTGCCTAGCATTTTATGTGGCTAGAATATTGTTTACCATTTGTCAGCTCAAGTCTGGATATTGTCCAGATCTTGTTGTATTTGGGTATGAACTGTTTTAGTGTCTGAGGAGTTATGAATGGTGTTAAATATTGTGTAATTCTCAACAAAAATCCTCATTTCTCACCTTATGATGGAGGAAAAGTCATTGGTGAAGCAGCTAAAGATGTTTGGACCAAAGACACAAACCTAAGGAACTCCTACAAAGATGTGCTGGAGCTGAGATGACCCACCTCCAACCACCACAGTCCTTGTGAAGGAACGTGGAACTGGGGGCACCCTCTCTCACTAGTATCCTTACATACAGATAAGGAAGGACACCACTTCGACTGGGATAACGCATCCCTCCTAGGACAAACCAAACAGAGACACGCACGAGAATCCCTAGAAGCATGGCATTGGAACCGGAACTCTATCAACAAACACATTGACTTGGACCCCATTTACCACCCTGTGAGAAAAAAAACAGGAAATGGCATCAACACAGGAAATGACATCACCACCGGACTACAAATCTTCTTAAAACTTGCTAACTTAAATGGTGGCTCCCACTTAATGTAAAGAAGAAGAATTTCTTCTCTCAGAATATAGTTAAACAAAGAGTGTAGGCAGGGTCATTGAATATATTCAAGGCTTTGTTAGGCAGCTGTTTGGCTGACTAGGGAGTCATGTGTATGAGGAACAAACAGGAGCGTGGAGTGAAGGTCACAATCAGATCAGCCATGGTTTGGTCAATTGGCAAAGCAGGCTTGAGGAATCAAATGGCCTACTTCTGGTTGTAGTTTTTTTTGTTCACTTGTACTTTTAAAAAAAGGGAGAAGCCAAAGCTTTAAACATTGAAGGAACTATTGTACTCTCTGTAACTTGTCAATATTCATGGCACCATTGTAGTAAACTGCAATGATGTGCATTACAACCAAAGCACAAGCACCTGTCATGAATTCTGCCATTACTACTATCAAGATGTCTGTATTCTGTCTTCAAGGTACAGTTATAGACAACTTCGGCTTCAACAGAGAATGCAGTCCAGAAAGAAATTATTCTCACATGTTCGATCCCCTTTGTCATCCTCACTTCTTTAATTAGATGCATCCACTAATTGAGCAAGATGTCTCCTTCTCAGCTGCAGTAATAATTTAAAATACACCCCTGCATTAAGGTCATCACCCATTGGTCAAATTTCCAGTTAAATGTACATACCGGTTTGTCATTTTAGCTTTTTGGTTTCATATCAATTCCCTTTGACAAGGTCTTTATAGATAAATGAAGTTGTAATAACTTCTTGTTGGTTTCCTTTAACTCTTCTGTGTGATTAAACACCTAACAATAATGGTAAATATGAATAAATGGTTCATTATTCTGCTGTCTATAATTATAATGTATTTTGTTCATATCTACATCTAATTGCTGAAAATCAACAGGAAAGAATCTTACTTCCCAATGTGTAATTTTCAGAATCACATTTTATTTCTCCATTTTGTAAAAAGATGTTTCTTTCTAATAAAAATATCCATTAGGCTACGCTTGCTCTTAATTCAATTATTGCTCATGGCTGAATGCTTTTATACCGAAATCATTCAAACATATCACATGCATCTGTAAAATCATTTTTACAGTTCTAATTTTATATAGATTAACAGCTGGAATTTTGTGCAGATTTGAAGAGTAGTGAGGATTCTTACAATGTTGTGATTTACTTCCTTCTCACAATCAATTTTATCAGAACGCCGCGTTTAGAATTAAGCACATCTCCATGACAACAGCATGTCTCATCAGCAGTTACTGATAGGGCTTGTATAAATTGCATTCTTATAGATAATACAGCTAGAATTTTGTGTATTCAACTACTCTGGATAAATAATTCCTTGTTTCTAATACAAGTTCTGTTCATATGACTAAGAAAGCACATCCATAATCCACCATGAACCCAAACCCAAAATCCAAATAACTGCTACTGTATTCAGGCATTAAAGACCCTGAACGATGAAACCTTGATTTGAAATGTTGGATCAGCCCACTTAAGCAAGAGGCTCCATTTTGAAAAAGAAGTTGAATCATAATGTCATAGAGTCATAGAGATATACAGCACAGAAACAGATCATTTGGTCCAACTCATTCATGCCAACCAGGCATCCTAAATAAATCTAGTCCCATTTGCCAGCACTTGGCCTATATCGCTCTAAACCCTTCCTATTCATATACCCATCTAGATGCCTTTTAAATGCTGTAACTGTACCACGGCCTCTGGCAGCTCATTCCATTCAAGTACCACACTCTGCATGAAAACGTTGCCCCTTAAGTCCCTTTTATATCTTTCCCCTCTTACCCTAAACCTATGCCCTCTAGTTCTGGACTCCCCCACCCCAGGATAAAGACCTTGTCGATTTACCCTATCCATGCCCCTCATGATTTTATAAACCTCTACAACATCACCGCTCAGCCTCTGACGCCCCAGGGAAAATAGCCCCAGTTTATTCAGCCTCTCCCTATCGCCCAAAACCCCCAATCCTGGCAACATCCTTATAAATCTTTCCTGAACCCTTTCTAATTTCACAACATCCTTCCTATAGGAAGGAGACCAGAATTGCCACGCAATACTCCAAAAGTGGCTGAACTAATGTCCTGTACAGCCACAACTTGACCTTCCAACTCCTATAGATCCATACACTGACCAATAATGACAAGCATACCAAATGCTTTCTTCCATACCCTATCTACCTGCGACTCCATTTTCAAGGAACTATGAACCTGCACTTCAAGGTCTCTTTGTTCAGCAACACTCCCCAGGATCTTACCATTAAGTATACATCCTGCCCTGATTTGCCTTTCTAAATGCAGCAACTCACATTCATTAAAGTTAACCTCCATCTTCCACTCTTCAGCCCACTGGTCGATCTGATCAAGATCCTGTGCCCTACAGTAGGACCAGCCATCTGTTTGCTTCTTGTGAAGTTTCTTAAAGTATTGTTAGCTCTCATTAATACTAGAATCCATACAGTGTGGAAGCAGGGCACTCAGTCCACCAAGTCCATACTGACCCATCCAAAGAGCTTCCCACACAGACCCAGTCCCCTACCCTATATCTCTGCATTTCCCATGGCTAAACCACTTAGCCTGCATATCCCTGGATAATAGTTGGACAATCTACCTAAACCACACATCTTTGGACTGTGGGAAACCCACACAAACACAGGAGAATGTTAAAACTCAACACAGTTATCCTATTGATGGGATTGAACCCAGGTCCCTGGCACTGTGAAGCAACGGTGTTAACCGCTGAGCCACTGTGCTACCCACTTCAGCCTATATTGCATTTTGATGGCTAGTATTTTTACTAATCCCTTTCCTAACTGTGTCCAGCAGTTTGGCAGAAAAGAGGTTGCTTGTGTGGATTTCAAACATTACTTTACAGATTTGCGCCATTTCATGTTCACTTGCTGCTAGAGTCATGAAGTATATTTTTGCATCACAACAGTAGACTTACTTACTTTCAAAATCAGGACTCCCGCCCACCTTCCGAGGACCCCTTCGCCCACTTCCAACGCACTGCATCCACCTGGACACCCCGCGCTGGCCTAATACCTGCCCTCGACCTCTTCATTTCCAACTGCCGCCGGGACATTAACCGCCTCAACCTGTCGACCCCCCTCCCCCACTCCAACCTCTCACCCTCACAACGCGCAGCCCTCCAATCCCTCTGCTCCAATCCCAACCTCACCATCAAGCCAGCGTATAAAGGGGGCACAGTGGTAGTCTGGCACACTGACCTCTACATCGCTGAAGCCAAACACCAACTCTAGGACACCTCTTCATACTGCCCCCTTGACCATGACCCCACCCCCCATCACCAAACCATCATCTCCCAGACCATACAGAACCTCATCACCTCAGGAGATCTCCCATCCACAGCTTCCAACCTCATAGTCCGGGAACCCTGCACTGCCCGGTTCTACCTCCTTCCCAAGATCCACAAGCCTGACCACCCTGGCCGACCCATTGTCTCAGCATGTTCCTGCCCCACTGAACTCATCTCTACCTACCTCGACACTGTCCTATCACCTCTAGTCCAGGAACTACCCACATACGTTCGAGACACCACCCACGCCCTCCACCTCCTCCAAGACTTCCGTTTCCCCGGCTCCCAATGCCTCATCTTCACCATGGATATCCAATCCCTCTACACCTCCATCCGCCATGACCAGGGCCTCCAAGCCCTCCGTTTTTTCCTCTCCAGACGTTCCTAACAGTACCCTTCCACCGACACTCTCATTCGTTTGGCCGAACTGGTCCTCACCCTTAACAATTTCTCCTTTGAATCCTCCCACTTCCTCCAGACCAAAGGGGTAGCCATGGGCACACGTATGGGCCCCAGCTATGCCTGTCTCTTTGTTGGCTACATAGAACAGTTGATCTTCCGTAATTACACCGGCACCACTCCCCACCTCTTCCTCCGCTACATTGATGACTGCATTGGCGCCATCTCGTGCTCCCGCGAGGAAGTTGAGCAATTCATCAACTCCACCAACACATTCCACCCTGACCTTAAATTTACCTGGACCATCTCTGACACCTCCCTCCCCTTCCTGGACCTCTCCATCTCCATCAGTGACGACCGACTTGACACTGACATTTTCTACAAACCCACCGACTCCCACAGCTACCTGGATTACACCTCTTCCCACCCTATCTCTTGCAAAAATGCCATCCCGTATTCCCAATTCCTCCGCCTCCGCCGTATCTGCTCCCAGGAGGACCAGTTCCACCATAGAACACACCAGATGGCCTCCTTCTTTAGAGACCGCAATTTCCCTTCCCACGTGGTTAAAGATGCCCTCCAACGCATCTCGTCCACATCCTGCACCTCCGCCCTCAGACCCTACCCCTCCAACCGCAACAAGGACAGAACGCCCCTGGTGCTCACCTTCCACCCTACCAACCTTCGCATAAACCATATCATCCGCCGACATTTCCGCCACCTCCAAACAGACCCCACCACCAGGGATATATTTCCCTCCCCACCCCTCTCCGCCTTCCGCAAAGACCGCTCTCTCCGTGACTACCTGGTCAGGTCCACGCCCCCCTACGACCCACCCTCCCATCCTGGCACTTTCCCCTGCCACCGCAGGAACTGTAAAACCTGTGCCCACACCTCCTCCCTCACCTCCATCCAAGGCCCTAAAGGAGCCTTCCACATCCATCAAAGTTTTACCTGCACATCCACTAATATCATTTATTGTATCCGTTGCTCTCGATGCGGTCTCCTCTACATCGGGGAGACTGGGCGCCCCCTAGCAGAGCGCTTCAGGGAACATCTCCGAGACACCCGCACCAATCAACCAAACCGCCCCGTGGCCCAAGATTTCAACTCCCCCTCCCACTCTGCCGAGGATATCGAGGTGCTGGGCCTCCTCCACCGCCGCTCCCTCACCACCAGACGCATGGAAGAAGAACACCTCATCTTCCGCCTCGGAACACTTCAACCCCAGGGCATCAAAGTGGATTTCAACAGCTTCCTCATTTCCCCTTCCCCCACCTCATCCTAGTTTCTAACCTCCAGCTTAACACTGTCTCCTTGACTTGTCCGGACTTGTCCGACCTGCCTAGCTCCTTTTCCACCTATCCACTCCACCCTCTCCTCCCTGACCTATCACCTTCATCTCCTCTCCCACTGACCTATTGTACTCTATGCTACTCTCTCCACCCTCCTCTAGCTTATCTCTCCACGCTTCAGGCTCTCTGCCTTTATTCCTGATGAAGGGCTTTTGCCCGAAACGTCGATTTTGCCTGTCCTCGGATTTTGCCTGTCCTCGGATGCTGCCTGAACTGCTGTGCTCTTCCAGCACCACTAATCCAGAATCTGGTTTCCAGCATCTGCAGTCATTGTTTTTACCTTTCTGGGAAACTTTGTTGAGGCACCATTAACATTGAGCAAAGTTTATTCTGTAAATTCTTTATGGGCATCAGTTAAAAAAAATTACGACAATCTAGTCTACCTTCTTGGAAGCCTTTTAAGAGCCACCATATAAATGGGAATACTTGGCTATGGGTGGCTTGAAGCTGTCGCACAGCATAACAACAGCTGTAATCTCTCAGTCCTAGTTTGATCCTCATATCTTTCCATAGTGTTTCAAAATCTTTTCAATAACAATGCAGTAGACTTCCATTTCAATGGCATTGTCCATGTCGACAAATGTTCTTCAGTGCTTTCCAGTCAATGAAGTACTTTTGACATATAGTCACTGTTGAGGAATTGTGTTAGTTAATGGACACACAGCAACTCTCACAAACAATTCTGTGACTATGGCTGCAGAGTCTCTTTTTGTTAATAATGTTAATTGAGGGATAAATATTGGCCAGGATACCAGTGATAACTCTTCTGCTCATTCTTGAAATGTTGCCATTTGTTTTTTTCAAATATCATTCCGTGAGAGTAGATTGGGTTTTACAACTTATTGGAAATACAACACCTCTAACAGTGTATACTCCTACAGCACTGCCCTAACTAGAAAATTTCGGGTTTTTTTGTGGACAGGTACTGGAAGGAGACTTGAACCCACAATGGCTGGTAGGCAGGATTGCTACCAACTGTATCACAGCTGACATAAAATGGAGTTTTATGAAGAAGGGCTTATGCCTGAAACGTCGGTTCTCCTGCTCCTCGGATGCTGCCCGACCTGCTGCACTTTTCCAGCAACACATTTTTCAGCTCTGATCTCCAGCATCTGCAGTCCTCACTTTCTCCCATAAAATGCGGTTTGGGACAGCATACAGCACTTTTGTGCAGATTGACATAATTTCACTGCTTTTGAATTCCATATGCCTAAAGTTAACTTCTAGTCTTTAATGATTCATTTTCCTATATTCCTAGAATCCTTTACTCTTCTAACCTATTCCGCTTCTTTTGTTTGAAGTTATAGGCGCTGCATTGACTTTGTGTCCTTAAAGAATAGACGAGGAAAGCAATTCAATCATGAAAAACAAACACGGTTGCTTCTATTAAAAAATCTGCTTTGGAAGTAATTTCATCTCTTTCTGTTGCCGCAACCATTTACTCGTGTAGCTACTTCCCTCTTTTAAAATCACTGTCAGTCTCCACACAAGTGCTGACA
Source organism: Chiloscyllium plagiosum (assembly GCF_037043375.1). Taxonomy (NCBI): domain Eukaryota; kingdom Metazoa; phylum Chordata; class Chondrichthyes; order Orectolobiformes; family Hemiscylliidae; genus Chiloscyllium; species Chiloscyllium plagiosum. The sequence continues at coordinate 81,654,951 of NW_028270140.1, forward strand.
ACATGCAGTTTTAACTAACCATCACTTCCCTTAACAGGTCCATTATTTGTGATCTGTCATGTTGCTTGTCTGATATCCATTATTGGATGCACAGTAATTTTCTGAAGTTAAGTTTTCAACCATTGAAGAAATAGGACTGAAATTTTCAGCCCTAAGCTAGGAGGCAGGGAGAGATCGTAAAATGATGAATGATGGCAAGGGGCTGTGTGTAGACTAAAGGATTAACTGTACCATTACTCTGACAATAGCCACTGTGTATGTGTATAAGGAGCTATGTCATGATAATGTCAGATGACATGGGATTGAGGTTTGATTAAAGAAGGCATTATCCCTATTCTAGTATCCTTTCGGCTATAGCCTATAGTTAATAAATTTTAAAAGTTTGCTTCAGTGATGTATTATCAATTGATTTATATAAATAATCAATTAAAGGGTATTTTCTGTCAACCCTGGAATTCCACGAACAGCAGTGGGTCCTTATGAAGAGACAGCAGGGTTAACCGTAGTAGCTTTCCAGCATGCTAATAGAGAGACTCCTATTCGGGAAATCTTGGCCCACAGGGGTGCTCACCATCTGCAATAGCTTTTCCTGTGGCAACAGCACCTGCTTCCATCCTTCCATGCTGTACTCTTCTTCCCAAAGCAACCCCACCAATGGACACAGCTCTCAGTGGCGCTGCTGAGACAGCTAAACTGCCACCCTCTATTGGCTCTTGAATCAGTCAGTAGCTTTTAATAGGATGACTACCTCAGCAGGAATAAATTTGTTTACTGCTACTGACAGGATCTGGAAATGAGTCCTGTCGATTACCAAGGAGAACTGACCTCAGACCTGACTCTACTCCCTGCTTGAACTCCATGCCTCTCACTAGCAACTGTCTGAGGCTGAGCCCCAATCTGCTTCACACCAAGATCACATAATTTCACCTCAGTAACACCATTCTTCTCTCACTCTATCTCAGCCCAATTTTTTTCCAAACCATCATCAGACTCCACTCCACTCCACTCCTGACTATTCCAGTGCTCTTCTGCTTGTGACATACTGTACATCCAGAATAAACTTGAACTCATCAAGATCTCTGCTTACTCCAAACTCATGTCAAGTTTCTTCCTGAATCACTTATATGTCCATTAACCTAAATTAGTTGCTGACCTAATAACTCAATTGGAAAATGTGCATTTCTTAAAATCTCTCCATCTCATCTTTGTAGCCTCATCAACCCTACAAATTTATAAGATCAGTACACTTCTCCAAGTCACATCCTCAACATTGCTCATCCACCATCTGTGGCCATGGTTGCACCTGGCTCAGCTTTCAGCTCTGGAATGTCCTATCCAATCTGTTTATTGCTCTCTCCTCCATAAAAAGATCTTTAAAACCTACCTTGTTCAGTGTGATTTTGGTCATCAGTGCTGCTCATGTGTTTTTGTTTGATAATTATTCCCATGAATCTTTTGGAACATTTGAATTGAATTGAATTTATTATCATGTGTACTGAGGCACAGTGAAAAGCTTTGTCTTGCGAGCAATACAGACCGATCACATTGTTAAATAGCATAGATAAGTAAATAATAGGTAAACAATGGCAAAAACAAAAATACAGGTACAGACGAATGTTAAGAGTTTGCGAGTCCACTCAGTATTCTAACAACAGTAGGGTAGAAACTGTTTCAAAACCGGTTGGTGCATGTGTTCAGGCTTTTGTACCTTCTCCCCGATGGTAGAGGCTGTAGAAAAACATTGCCAGGGTGGGATGGATCTTTGAGAATGCGGGCAGCCTTTCCTTGATAGCGGGCCTGGTAGATGGATTCTATAGATGGGAGGTTGGCCTTTGTGATTGTCCAGGCCAAGTTCACCACTCTCTGTAACCGTCTCCAATCTTGAATGGTACCGTTGCCATACCAGGTCATGATATATCCAGACAGAATGCTCTCGATGGCTAGCAAGGGTATTCGCCACTATGCCAAATTTCCTCAGCTACCTGCGGAAGAAGAGACATTGTTGGGCCTTTATAACCAGTGCATCCACATGAAGAGTGCAATAAAGCTTGTTGTGGATAACCACTCTCAGGAGCTTGACGCTGTCCACTCGTTCCACCTCTGTGCTGTTAATCTGTAGGGAGGCATGAGTAACATCTCGCCAAAAGTCAATAATTGCCATCATTGAGAGCTAGTTTGTTCTCAGTACACCATTTTTCAGGTCTCCCACTTCCCGTCTGTAGGCTGTTTTGTCGTCATCTGAGATTTGACCGACTATGGTGGTGTCATCAGCAAACTTGTAAATGGCATTGGTCTGGTATTTGGCAATGCAGTCATGGGTATACAGTGAGCACAGTACAGGGTTGAGTACGCACTCCTGGAGGGTTCCAGTGTTTAGTGTTAGTGACAATGAAATATTGTCCCAACCTTCACTGATTGTGGCCTGTGGCTCAGGAAACTGAGGATCCAGTTGCAGAGAGTGTGGGGCTTAGTCAGAGATCACTGAGTTTAGTAATCAGTCTCAAGGGGATAATAGTGTTGAAGGCTGAACTGTAGTCAATGAGTAGGATTCTTACATAGCTGTTCTTGGTGGCAAGATGTTCTAGGGAGGAGTGAAGGGCAAGTGGATCTGTTGGTCCAATAGGCAAATTGGAGTGGGTCAAGAGTAATGGGGAGGCTGAAATTGATTAATGTCATGACCAGTCTTTCAAAGCACTTCATGACCACCGAAGTTAGGGCCACTGGGCGGTAGTCATTGATACATGCTGCATGAACCTTCTTAGGCACAGGGATGGTGTTGGCCCTCTTGAAACAGGCAGGGACAGTGGCCTGCTGCAGGGAGAGGTTGAAGATGTCTGAGAAGACCTCTGCTAGTTGATCTGCGCATGCTCTGAGTGCACGACCTGGTACTCTGTCTGGCCCTATTGCTTTCCTTGGATTCACACGAGGAAAGCTGATCTGACTTCTGATGCAGTGACTGTTAGGATAGGTTTGTCAGGACTTGTTGGAATAAGTGTTCCCTCTCCACCAAACTTCTGCTCAAAGCGAGCATAGAAGGAATTGAGACGATCTGGGAGGTATGTGTCATTGTCTGCTATCTTGCACTGTCTCTTTTTAGAACCTGTGATGTCATTTAGTCCTTGCCATAGTCGCCAGGTGTCTGTCTGGGTCTCTAGTTTGGATTGGTATTGGTCCTTGGTTCTGCAAAGGTCATACTTGGATTCCTTAAATCTGAGTAGGTCTCCTGATCTGAAGGCCTCATGCCCGGTTTTTAGCAGGTTCTATGTGTCCTGATTCATCCAGGGTTTCCTGTTGGGGAACACCTGGATTGACTTCCTCAGTATGCAGTCCTCCCCACACTTGCTGATAAAGTCTGTGGCAGTGTACTTGTAATTTTCTACTTGTAAGTGAGTGCAAATATAAATTGTTATTATGATTAATGTCTATCAGAGAAAGAACGACATCTGTTCCAAATCTGCTTCTCACTGCTCTGGACTTGTGCCATCTTGTCACACAGTCGTGGCTACATGTGAACTAATGTGCCTTATTTATCTTTCTATTACCCTGAACTATCTCATGCAAGTCTGTGAAGTCCCCGCTTTGTCATCTTCCAATTAAGAAAAGCTCAAGTTTATGATGTCAGTCCTTATAGCTCTGCCTATCAAATGTTTTATTTTATTTCCTACAACACCCTCAGTATTTGAATGTTTATCATGCCTTGTTGTGACTAAACTGAATACAGCATTAAAGCTGAAGTCTGGTCAGAGCTCTATAGAGCAATAACGTGAGATCCTCCTGTTGTACATTATTGATTTGGCTACAATGATTACAATTTTATTTGCTTTGTGGTTTGCTGATCCACAGTGATTGGACATAATCCATTACTCCAGAAAATAAAGTAGTGCATTGTTGCTGGTGCTAGAGAAAATATTATCTGTGACGCACAATTTAAATAGGATTAAATAGCAGATTGGGAGAATTAATAAATGTCCAGCAATCATGTTTGAAACATTAGAGATCAGGAAGTTTATGTGCAACAGGATCCTTGAGAGATTTAATTAATGGGGTAGATATGGTTTACTGATTTCACATTCTGTGGAACAAATGAAATCCATTGCACAAATAGTTTTCGTTCATTAAATATTTTCTAATATTAAGAATTCCTTGCTGCACCAATCTCATCTATCTGAAACTTAAATGAACCTACTGTCCATATCCTGGCCATCCAAGATGTCTTGCTGAGGGGATATGCAGTCTTTGTGTAACTGTTTTATGAAATATCAATCTGCAGAATGTCCAAAGCTCTATCACTGCTACGACTCCATGGGTAGAGCCGGAAGACACATTGCCAAAATGAAAATCAAAATCTATTATTTTTCGGTAGATAAAATTATTTCTAACAATGACTAGTGATGAACAGCAGGTTACAGGTAGAAATGTCCAACTTAAAACCCTCATTCAGCTATTTCATAGATTCATAACCACCCCTTTGTCAGTGAACAAAGTAAATCAAACTTTCTCGGAAGAACCAGCAATGTGGCAAATAAACAAGTCATTTTTTGAACAGCTAGTATAGATATCAGTGCAGTCTGGTCACAGGAGTCTCTTTTACACTGTAATGAGAGGGCAGGTTGTAAATGATAAACTGTCAAAGCAGCCCATTAGGCTGATAACAATAGTCACATGTGTATTTCATCCAGGGACAGCTGTACTGCTGAAGAAGTCATTCTTTAATGTCAATATCATTTATCCCTCTGTTAAATACTAGAACGGAAAGCCAGTCTAAGAGTGAATATTTGTTTACTCAAACTACTCATCCCATTCATTCATGGAAGAAATTTGTTTGTATTTTTAAAACATTGTTAAATTCCATGTCCTTATGGCAGCCATCTGACTGAGTCTCCCTCTGTTGGGATCAGTGATGCAGAACATCACATGACAGTGAGCAAGCCTAGCCTGGAAACAGATCTGGGAATCTCCAGGAAACCATAAATCATGGCTAGGAAAGTTGCAATCCCAATTGTGTGAAGTTCTCATTATCCAGATCCCAAGCATCTGGAATTCTCATGCAATCAGCATCTGAGATTGAAAGGGAAATTTATGGAAATATGGAAATACTGGTTATATGATCAATGCCCTGCCACAAAGTGATTATGCATTTTAAAACAAATGGTGAGGTCCACTCATAAATGCCTGGTTATGATAGGTGATTCTGTCTTCATCAATAAGTTACATCTTGAACTAGCTTTAATAAAGCATGTAATCCATTATTCCTTTCCAATTATTAATAACAGTAAAGTCTTCATTATCTAGCATCTGGAATTTCTGATGTGGATATTTGGGTTTGTCTTACCAGTATGTTCAGATATAGGTTATGATTTGGAGATGCTGGTGTAGGACTGGGGTGTACAAAGTTAAAAATCACACAACACCAGGTTATAGTCCAACAGGTTTAATTGGAAGCACAAGCAGCACTCTGAAGCTAGTGTTTTCAATTAAACCTGTTGGACTATAACCAGATATAGGTTGTTTGCCACTGGCTAAGGATCACTCAGCAACATTTTCCATCATGCTGGAAATTGGAAGTGCCAGCAGGAAGAACTGTCAAAAGCCACACTCTGAGTGCCTGGGGGAGGAGGGGAGGGTAAGTGACTCAATCTGTGAGAGAGGGAGCTGTACCATACCAGATTTAGAGGGCTTTTGAAGGTGAATAACAATGGTCACAGACCCATGAAAGGAAGAGCGCACAGGCAGCTCCTGCCTATTCCCTGGCTATCCTACAGCATTGACCTTCACTGTATATTGCAGCTCTCTGGCACAGTCACTGGAAGGTAACTCTTCAACAGCTACACTTTTGAGCACAGTGGGAGATAAACTGTGAATAAGAAATGTCAAAGGCCTCACCATGATCCAATGCCATATGCACACACTGTTCCCCCGCTTCTGGATGGTGCAGTCGACTCTCAGTGTATGCAGCTTGGAGCATAATACAATACAATATAAAATAGTGTTTGAAAGTCTGAGGAAATGTTTGTATATTGGATCTTTAAAATTCTTATGAACATGGGAACTCGCTTATAAGCATTTATAAGTCCGGGCACTTTGTAAATCAGGGACTACCTGTATGTCTTAGTGTACTTCCTGATTATGTAGTTGGGGTACAAGGACTAGGATTTTCTCCTCTTGGGAGGTAAGGACATAGCTATCAGGCACCTCCCCACCTGTACAGATTCTCTGTCTCTCATATTATAGGATGTCTTTTCTTTTAATGAAGGAAATCACGGAAGTGAGTGAGATTGTTGTGTGGCATGGCTGTTAGTGCTGGGGCATGCTGGGATGAGGTGGTGAAATGTCCCATGGAATTGAGGAGATAGTGCTGAGGGGGTGCAGGGTCAGTGGTATGGGAAGTTGTGGGGAACAGCAAGTGAGAGAAGATCTTCCAGTAATAATGAGAGTGGCAGAGCATGAACATTGGTGGAAAGTAGGTGCAGTAGCACAAATAGAGTGAGTATACCATATCAGAAAGAAGAGACTGCCATACACTCTGATAGAGCAGAGCAGATGAATGCATTGCTAGCTGTTCCTCCCTGTCCTGGACATGGCACTGATCTTGGGTGGTGACATTAGGAGAAAGTGAGGACTGCAGATGCTGCAGAGTCAAGAGTGTTGAGCTGGAAAAACACAGCAGGTCAGGCAGCTTCTGAGGAGCAGGAGAATCAACACTTTGGGCAAGAGCCCTTCATCAGGAATGAGGCTTGTGAGCAAAGGGCGTGGGCTGGTGGGAAAGTACCTGAAAGTGTGATCGGTAGCTGAAGGTGGGGGTAATCGTGATTGGTCGGAGAGGAGGGTGGAGCGCCTAGGTGGGAAGGAAGATGGACAGGTTGGACAGGTCATGAGAGCCATGCTGAGTTGGAAGCTTGAAACTGGGATAAGGTGGGGGAGGAGAAACTGGTGAAGTCCACATTGATGCCATGTGGTTGGAAGGTCAAAAGGCAGAAGATGAAGCATGCTTCTTCCAGGTATTGGGTGGTTAGGGTGTGGAAATGGAAGAGGCCCAGGGCCTGCGTGTCCTTGGAGGAGTGGGAGGGAGTGTTGAAGTGTTCAGCCACGGGGCATGGGTTTAGTTGGTGCGGGTGTCCTGGAGATGTTCTCTGAAGCACTCTACAAGTAAGTGTCCTGTCTTCCCTATGTGGAGGAGACAGCATCAGGAACAACAACTACAGTAAATGACATGTGTGGATGTGTGGGTAAAACTCTGATGGATGTGGAAGGCCCCTTTGGGGCCTTGGATGGAGGTGGGGGGAGAGTTGTGGGTGTAGGTTTTGTGGTGGCAGGGGAAGGTGTCTGGAAGGGAGGGTGGGTTGGTGGGGGGCGTGGACCTGACAAAAGGGTCAGGAGGGAATATTCATTATGGAAAAGCATATAGAGGTGAGAAGGGAAATATATCTCTGATAGTGGAGTATATTAGTAGCTGGTGGAAATGGCAGAGGATGCTATGATATATACAGAGGTTGGTGGGGTGGAAGGTGAGGACCGGGGGGGGTTCTGTCCTTGTTGAGATTGGAGGAGTGGGGCTTGAGGGTGGAAGTGTGGAAAGTAGTTGAGATACACTGGAGGGCATCATCGACCATGTGGAGGCGAAATTGCCATCTTTGAAGAAGGCCATCTGGTGTGTTCTGTGGTGGAACTGGTCAAGGCAGGCACTGAGGAAGGAGATATGGCTGTGGTATCGAGTCTGCTTCAGGACTTGGCTGAAGAGCTTCAGAGCAGAGGGGATGACCTGGGGAGGGGTGGGGAGAGTGGGGGGGGGGAGTTGCTGTGCAGTGAGAGAGTGATATTAAACTATGGTTGGCAAAGTCTGGTGTGCAGCATATCTTGCTGGTCCTCTAAGAAGAGGTCATCTCTCCTCTGGACTATCCTCTCTGCCAGAACCTCCAGGTCCCTGTTGGAGAATCATGGTATCATCTTCCCCTTCTCTGACATCTTTAGATTCTTGATTGATAAGGGCAGCTTTGGATGCACAGTGGGCTTCCAAAAGAGGTGCAGAAGTGAGGGATGCTGGTGTTTTCAAAGATATCCAGTGAATGGCAGTCAACTCTAGAGAACCATTCCCTGGTTCCATTTTCTATTCCAGAAATCTAATTGGTTAAAGATTAAAGTGGAGTCATGTTTACAAATATATACTTATTTCTAGAATTAATAATATTTTTAGTCAAACTAATCAGACTATCTGAAATAGTGTGGAGAATGTTTATGGAGTAATAGTCATTTGAATCAATTTGTTCCGTCATGCATGGACCTCTGGTGCATGTGGGATATGAACCCAGACTTTTTAGCCTGGAGGTAGGGACACTGCCACAGACCCTTTACAAAGTGTCATCAACAAAGGTTTAGCTTCCAACCAACAACCAAAGGCCCAGTCTGTGTTTATTTGCTGAGGCTCAAGTAAACTCTCAGTTAATGCCTAAAACCTGCATAGAATTAAAATGCATTTAACACAGGACACTTTACAGTCTGAATAACGAATTTAACAACTTTCGGTCTTAACCACTGTTCCCAATTTTCTTGGATTTTTGGGCTAGATACTAACTTGGGCTCAGAGCAAACACAAATAGTGTTGCTTTGAGAGCAGAAAACCCCAAAGAACAAAACCTAATAAGTAGTTTTATGTGGTTCGAAAAGGTAGCCACCATCCTCAATTAGAATGGACAGTGTGTATTAACCTAGCAAATGGTGCACACATATACTGGAACTGCCCTTTCTTTCATGCTTGTCACATTCCCTTTTGCTTTGATCCACCATTCCTTTTTAACATTTAATCAAAAGTGCTCTTAACACTGTCACAAACCTTTCCTCTTGTTCTCACCCACACACAAGCCAAACCCCTTTATATTTGTTGTAAGTTACAGTGACAGATGGCAAAGTGTAGCTACTGACAGCTTAAAGGCTGCCAGCTGCATGATGGGATAGTCAACTCTATTGCTAGCCACATGCTCGGTGACTGCAAATTTATGGCATCTTCCATGTCTGTTGAAAGTCACCATCTTGAAGTGTTGGACTGATTTTTCACTGAACTGTCTTACTCACTGAAGGTCAAAAACCCAACTGTGAGAAAAGTGGCCATTTTTTAACTCTGCCATGGCTGGGGCAAGTAGGGGTTGGGCAAGGGCAGGTCATAGGAAGAGTGTTTACTCACTCTCACACCATCCAAATGTGCCCTTCCACAACAAGCCAGATATGAATGGGATTCTAGAAGGCTTTAAAAATGTTGGGTTTTTTTTGCAAATTTAACCCCTCAACAATTTATTTTGTTTCACACTCCACTATGACTGCCTACCCAAAGTATTTCCAACATTTTCAGATTTTATTTCAAATGTAAAGCTGACCTGTGTTTTGTTCAGCCTTTTGACTAAATTGTATGCATTTCACAGCTGGAAAACTAAAATAGCTATCTATCTGCTGATGCACTCCAGATACGATAATAGCATTACAACGCCAATTTCAGTTGGTTCATGCTATCACATTCACATTCAACAGGAACCTCAGAAGTAAAATTGCATGTGTCCACTAAATGCCATCCTTTCCTCTGTTTAGAATTTCAGAGTTGTCCGCTCTTCTCATTTCCATACATAAATGAAGGTGCTTGAACAAGTGGTTCTAATATTCCAATTTACTGAGAATGTGATCTGTTGACAGAAAAAAAACAACAGCCGATAACAACACATCAATGATAACACTTCTTTAACTTCTCAAAGTAGCTGCTAATCACTCATACAAGTGACAAAAAACAAATTAATCCAGCTGTAACAATGAAACCATGTAAAAATCTTGCTTTATCTTGAACATAGAAATAAGGAAACATGACTCTGTTGCCATAGAGTTATCTACGCATCTCCATGATAAAGTGTAAGTGAAGGTCCTCAACATTATAATAACCCATATTTTAAACAAATCTATATGAGATCCAACAATATTCCCATGATTTCCATCAAATGTACATAAGGTTATTAAAGGTAAAGGCACCCCATAGTCTTACCAGACCACAGGGCTGCTCTCTCATTAGAGAGAGATACCTGGGGTTAGCTTAACCTGACGGTCACCATGCTTGAGGTGAAGGGAGAGGTTGAGAAGGAAAGACTTTCTTGGTAACATCAGCCAGCATGGGAATTGAAACCCTATATCAACAGGCATCAAAAAGTCAGAATAAGTCATTTGTTTCACTGCTAAAGCCCAGGGTGAGCCTTCCTGAACTTCAAAGGGTATGAAATTCTCATTGGTCCACTCTGTTGGCATGGCAGTGGTGTAACAAGGTAAATTGTGGGTTTGGGATTATTTGGGTAGTCAAGGCTGGCATTCCATGTATTTAAGAGGTATCTGCAATATCCAATATTGGAGATCACTAAAAGAATGTCCCTGAAGCATCTCCTGGAAAGAAGATTTTAAGAAGTAAAAATATGTTTAGCTCCTATGGGGCCTTTAAACTAAACCATAAAGGGTTCAATTCTTTCAGGATCAAATCCCTTATGTACAGCAAGTTCTGGGGCATTCAATATTCTTTTGTATTTCTGTCCCTCTGACACACACATACCTTTCTGACTTGGAACTATATTACCATCCTTGGTCAACTTGCTTGGTCAACTTTCTGGAACCTCCTAACAGCACCACGAACTGCTGCAGTTGTTCAAGAAGGCAGCTGCTCAAATTTTAGTGATGGGCAACAAATTGTTCGCTCAGCAACCAATGCCCACAATCCATGAATGGATAAAAAAAATCAATAGGGCCAATACAGATCATTTGCTAACTCTCCTTAAACATGATGTGGTGTTGGGCTGGGGTGGACAAAGTTAAAACTCACACAACACCAGGTTATAGTCCAACAGGTTTGTTTGGAAGTACAAGCTTTCGGAGCGCTGCTCCTTTATCAGGTAGCTAGCTGACGAAAGAGCAGCGCTCCGAAAGTTTGTACTTCCAAACAAACCTGTTGGACTATAACCTGGTGTTGTGTGAGTTTTAACTTTCTCCTTAAACAGGGAGAAAGGGTTGCAGATTCATTTATGTCCACTGCTATCCCACCCTACCATGTGGCTTTATTAGAACTTCACTCCCCAAGTATTTTCCTCCAACTTGAAAGGTACAGAATTCAGAATCGCAGCCTCCCAAAGGTTATGTTGCAGAAACTGAAATCCCTCCCACTGAAGCATGTTACACCTGCAGTCACTTTGGTGCAGTCCACATGGTGCCCTGTGCTGAGTAGGGCAATTGCATGGGCATCCTTTGGATGTGTCAGAAGAGGCTGAGGTGATGATACCAACTTAACCTCACTCAGTCATGCTGACAAATGTGATGTCCAACTTCAAAACATAAACTAGGTTCCAGCCAGTAAAATCACTTGTCGTTCACCAACCAACAGCAGCTTCAGCTGCAATAGAGGCGCTTATTTAAAGAGCCAGGCAGCCAAATGACATAACTCATTTTACCTGGACCATGATACTGCAAGAGGTATACTGCAAGACAATAATTTCAAATGGCAACTGCTCAGAAGGATCACTGCAAAATGAGTAAGCACAGCTTTGTAGAGTTGCTGTACATATGCATTGAACATATTTAACCAATGTCTATAAGTCAGCAATTATTGCAAACAATGGCATAGATAATTTTATTTGGAAACTGAAATACAGTTCAATATGAATGATTTCTACAAATCATCTTTGAAAACTTACATGCAGAGTTACAGGGGTGCTGTGACACCTAATGAATTGATCATATGCTGAAAACTAAAAACAGATACAACATGGGCCAGAATTCTACCCGCTCCCAGAAGTGGGATGGCAGGTAGGGGTGAGGTTGGCTGTAAACAGAAACCATGCAATAAGCAGATCCGAATGCATTGTTGCTTCTGGCTGCACAAATACTATTTTACCAGTAGCAGGGAGGCATCAAATGACTCACTCATCTGTTGCCAAATGTGGCCATTAAGTGGCCAAGAAACATCTTCATAAGGACTTACCTTTTATTGCTCATAGGATATGGGCATTGTTGGCCAGACCAACATTTATTGCCCATTCCTAATTGCTCTCAAGAAGCTGGTGCTAAGCTGTCTTCTTGAATCGCTGCAGTCCTTGGGGTTTGGGGTCTGGGGTCACCCACAGTGCTGTTAGGGAGGATGTTCCAGAATTTTAATCCAACAACATTGTAGTAACGGCAACATTTTCCAAGTCTGAGTGGTGAGCTGCTTGGAGGTGAACCTGCAGGTGGTGGTGTTTCAATGTATCTACCACCTGCAACTTCTAGGTGGTAGAAGTCATAGCTTTGGAAGGTGCTGTTGAAGGATCCTTAGTGAGTTCTTGCCATGCATTTTGTAGATGGTGCACACTGCTGCCACCTTGCTTCAGTGGTGAAGGGAGTGAGTATTTAATTGGTACATGGTGCCAATCAATTGGGTTGCTTTATCCTGAGTGAGATTGAGCTTCTCAATTGTTGTTGGAGCTGCAGCCGTCAAGGTGGGTGGAACGTATTACATCACATTCCTGACTTGAGTCTTTTAAATATGTTTTCTTGCTTCCTTGAGGATATTACTTGTGGTAGGGGAGGCTGACACTAAGTCTCCAGAACACTGGTAGCTGGCAATGGGATGGAAAGCTTACTTTATGGGCCCACGTTAGAAGCAAGGTTGATTGGTTATCACTGTTATAATGTAGGAAATGCAAAAGTCATTTTGCAGACAGCACAATCAACAGAAAAATGGATAGTGGATATTCATGTAATTGGGGGTGGGGTGGAGATTATCTGTGGGCTGCAAAGGTTGGAGGATTTATGGTTGGGGGAATCAGTGGTGAGTTAGGGTATCAGTTTATCATTATCCAGCAGTTACAGGAGGTCTTTAGTCCTCTAATATTTTCTGGGTACCGATTACACTTAACTGAGTCAGTACCCTCTGAGGTTTCCAATGCTAAGGAGTCATTTTGTAGTGATCCAGATGCAGGGGAATTGTTCATCTGAAGTTTCAAATTCCTGGACAGTTCCCATGGAGCGATCTGCTTTGGGGATTCCACGTGGTCCTGACACCAAACCCTAGTTTCTGCTGCTCCAACAATCATCGTGCCATCGGCTTATCTCGGCCAATCCCTATCGTCAGACAGGGGACCAGGACTCTGGAGATAATTCCACGCTCATCAGTACATTTCTGTGAGATCTTTTATATCTACCTGCAAAGGCAGGAGCTTCTCTGTTTAATATTTTATCTGAAAGCTGGCCCTTTCAACTGTACAAAACTCTCTCTGTTCTCTACAGGTAAGTATAAAGTTTGTGCTTACATCTGAAAATGTGCTCTGTTTTGCTTTGTTCATTCTTGTGTAAGAGTTGACAAAATTGTTTGGTTCCTTCCCTTCTGTCACCCTGAGATGAGATAACTGGCATATTAAAGCAAGTTATCATTTGGAACCAAAGGACTGTAGCTACGGACTTTTTTTCATCTCAGCTGGTGCACAGTTGAAGAATTTTAGAACGCATTGCATTGGTTTCCTCTGGCAGGAGGTTGGTTCCAGCTCAGATGATCAGTCGCATTTTTTCTCAGCTTCTACTAACAGAAGAGTATCCAAGCTGATCCAAATTCTTCCCACACTCCATGTAATACACATGCAAATTTACCATTAACTGATTCCCTCAATTCTGTGTCTTCTAGCCAAGGAATGAGCACAGCTGCTCTGCCAACCTCTGTACAATCTGATCTGATAGCTTTAAATTAAGTCTCTCTACAAAGATGGAAAAAATATTACTGCATGAATTTTCCAGTCCCAGAAGGAGCTATGTGTTCGCCATCTCTGCAGTGATGTCCCCGGAATAGCTTATCCATTCTCCCACCTCCCATTTAGCTTCAGAGAGCATCTTTGAATTTTTAACACTACATTCAGCCCAACCCCCCCTCATCATGAGCAGCCTTACTCATTCCTTTCAGGCAGATTGTCAATATTATTTTAATGAAAATTTAGTCAGGTTCTCAACAGAGTCCAGCACAATCTATTTGTTTCCATACATGTCAGGTTACATATTTTCTACTGAGCTGGAATATTAATTGAAAACTTACTACCCACTGTTCACTTTGTCATGATTTCTTAAACTAGATAATTTATAATGACCTATGATGCAAAGTTTGATAATTCTTTTGTATCTTTAGGATGGCATGTTAGCTCAGTGATTAGTATTGCTGCCTCACAGCGCTAGGGACCCAGGTTCAATTCTAGCCTTGGGTGACTGTTTGTACAGAATATGCATATTCTCCCCGTGTCTGCATTAGTTTCTTTCTACAGTCCAAAGATGTGCAAGTTAGGTGAATTGGCCATCCTAAATTGCCCATAATGTTAGGTGCTATAGTTGAAGGTAAATGTAGGGAAATTAATCTGGGTGGATTACTCACTGGAGGGTGGGTATGGACTTGTTGGGCCAAAGGGCCTGTTTCCACACTGTAGGGAATCTAATCATCTTTTGCCTATTTGAGAAAAGCACCAATTCCTAATTGAGGGACAAATGCTCCAAGTACATTCACTTTCTTGTATGTCACCAGAAGGGCTTCTGCTCCGTATATGATAGATATAGGCTAGGCACCCAATTGTATGCTGACTTGGTCAAGTCCGAATCTTTTCTCATCCAATATTCAGACACATATACTTACTAAATGAGTCACTGGAGCGTGGTCAGAGGTAGAAACATTAGTTGATTTTCCTTCTTTCTTGACTGAGAGGAACTGAGGCAAATTGAAACTCTGTCCTTACTGAATAATGAGCAGCTTCATTCTAGGAGGTGGGATTGAATCTAGTAACAAGTTCCCAGCTGCTTTAATTCGTCAGTGGCATGAAGCAAAATGGATGTGTAGCCTTTATGTTAGTTCACAAACAATGGAAGTAACTAAAAGCATTGTGTCTGGTCTGTTCCAGTTCTGCAGAATTTGAAATGAAAATCATTTGGTTAAATTGTGCACTAATTCAGCTTTCACTGACCCATTCTAATCAAATCACAGTTCTGCAGCTCATGCTGAGCCTAAAGGTGATTTGAATGGCAGGATTTTAATTTAGTAGAAAATGATGACTAATATATTAATATAGTTTCAGGCAGTCATTTACTTTGCATATATTTTCCAAAAAAACAAATGAAGATAAAAACAGATGAAATGGTTGCCAAGCTATTAAAGCACAGCTTCCTGTTTACCAGCTGGCAGGAATCCTGCAAAGACACTGAGACATGATAAGATGGAACCATGAATGCACTGGATGCTTCCAGCATTCTTCTAGGCAGGCTTGTTTGAAAGTAAAAATGTTATTTCTGACATCTAACATGATGCAAAGCTTCCTCTCTTTTATCTGTGTCTGCAAAGTATTCAGTTTAAGAAATGTTAAGCATTGTTGCTCGTTGCTGCATCTGTTTTGAAGACTCCTTTTTATTATGATTGAAAATTTCAAAATAAATCCAAAGCAGCCATCTGTGCTGTGATCTCAGATGTAATTCTAATTTCCCCCTGGATCACACTGTTACTCAGCATTAGCAATGGGGTCTCAAGATACAGTCGATAGGAAATCCAATAATACTCTTGGTATTATAACATTTCCTATGTCTTTATTGTTTCATTTTTAAACACTGACCTGAAAAGAAAATAAACACATTCATAATCTGAATAATTGTAACTAATTTGGGTTCACATGTTATATCAAAATCCGATGTTACCCTGAGCATCTGATAGTTAATAATATGATTTTTAACAAAACAAAACTAATTTTTGCTTCCCTTTCAATATACTTTCCTATATGCCCACCATCTTCACTCACCTATAACTTGTCAGATTAAGTATGTTTAAACGATTTCCTTCTTCAACACTATCACCCAATCCGCTCCACTGAGACAGACTGTAACTTGGAGTGTTCAATTGCCAGGCTGATTGGTTCCTCAGAATCAACCAATAGAACGGGAACAAGCCAAGTGCTGAGTAAAATTGCTTTAAAATTGACGAGTAGGTCATTAGAAAGATAAACTGCAGCTTTACAATGTAGTACTGCAGTTAGACGCTGCTGCTGAGCTGATTTAATGCTCTTATTCTAGATAAACTCTACAAATTGTGAACGAAAGGGAGTGAGCAAAATCTGAGTTAATGCAAGTTTACTTGCAAAAATCTAGATTTAACAACATTTTGGACTGATGGCATGTGTCTCCAAGCACATTTCTGGCCCAAATGCACAGTGATACATTTGATCTTCCTCATGATTATTGCAGGATATATTTTTGCGAAACAATGAATACATGGGAAGTTTTGTACAATGCCAATAGTATTATCTATTTATCTATGGCAAATCAAATGTGACATCTGATTCACACCGAGTGCTGATACTGGCAACTGGAAGTCAGTGATTGTAAATTTGGTGATTTCTATGTTATGTTTGCTTTTCTATTTTAATTTCATTTTGTGTTATTTTCTGACCACAATTTGCAAGTTCGATAATTGTCTCATGTTATGATGAAAATAATTTGTATTTGTACAATGCCTGTCAAGATTCCCTGACATATTTTACAGCAATGGGACTCTTTGGAAATGTTATAATACAGGAAGCAATTCATACACTGCAAGGTCCCATGAACAGTATGTGATAATGACCTGATAATCTGTTTTAGTGATGTTTGTGAAGGGATAAATATTGGCTAGGACATGGGAAGAAATTCACTTCTTTGAAATAATGTCATGGATCTTTTACATCTGCTTGAAAAATGAGACAGAGTCTTGCTTCAAAGTTTCCTGCAAATCGATATCAGCTTAGATTTTGCACACAAATCTCTAGTTTGAGACTTGATTCCATAACCTAACTTTGAGTGTTACAACTGAGCCACAGTCATTCATGCTCTGTCTGTCCATGATGGCCTGACGACTCTGCAAGGGATGACAGGTCAGGATTGAAAACTCTCTACCCTTCCTCTAAGATTTTATGACATGCTACAAATTACTTGGACTCCAATCAAATTAAATGCAAACTATCTCTGGTCTAAATTAACTGAAATGCACTTTTTTTTCCAAAAAATAGCCTTTGCTCCTTTCACACAGTTGTGCTCAATATAAAGTCAGCAAATACGCATCTCCAATCGTATTGTACAAACTCAAGGACAATCTGCAAAATGAAGGAATTCACAGCACCTACTGTTCTTTTAGATTGTCAAAATAATGGTAGAAAGCTTTATGATCAAATTCTGAATATCAGTGGAATGTTTTGATCTAATAATGAGTGTACAGCTGTGAAAATCTGGCAGATAGATTACTGGAGTGGATTTGCCTCAATCAGTTTTACCACTAGAGTCAGAGTCATACAGGAAGGGAACAGACCCAACCTGTATGACTCATCCATGTCAACCATTTGCCTGCACTTGGCCCATATCCCTCTAAGCCTGTCTTATTCATGTACCTGTCTTTTTAATGTTGTAACTGTACCCACATCTACCACTTCGAATGGCAGTTCATTCCAACCATGAACTACCCTCTGTCTGAAAAGGTTGCGCCTTATTTTAAGGGCTCTTTTAATTCTTTCTCCTCTCACCTTAAAAGTATGTTTTGAACTGCCCTACCCGAGGGAAACATTCTTTGGTATTAACATTATCTATGCCCCTCTTGATTTATAAGTCTCTGTAAGGTCACTCCTCAATCTCCTATGCTTCATGAAAAAAATGCCGGTCTATCAAACCTCTCCTTCTAACTCAAACCCTCCAGTCCCAGCAACATCTTTGTAAATCTTTTCTGAACTTTGTGCAATTTAATAATATCCTTCCCATAGCAGGGTGACTAGAACTGTCATCAGTTAGAATAAATTGTTTTGCTTCTGAACTCTTGCTTTTTGGTGCAATTCCTTTGTGAACCTCTGTTATGTCTCCCGATTCTGTTATAAAAGTAGGCTTCTTTTCATAACTTCAAATTGAAATGTTTGGATTTGTGAAGTCCAGACAGGAAAAAGAACTACTGATGATCATGATTGTAAGAGAAAGGACTTTGAAGTCTCATTTTCCAGAGATCAGCCAATCACATACAAAATGAGGGGACCTCGTCAAAGACTGAAGCTTCATTCAAAGTTTGTGCGAAGATTTGTAGCTCGGGTGCTTGTTGTTGTGGTTCTGTTCGCCGAGCTGGAAGTTTTTGTTGCAAACGTTTCGTCCCCTGGCTAGGCGACATCATCAGTGCTTGGGAGCCTCCTGCGAAGCGCTTCTTTGATGTTTCCTCCGGTGTTTATAGTGGTCTGTCCCTGCCGCTTCTGGTTGTCAGTTTCAGCTGTCTGCTGTAGTGGTTGGTATATTGGGTCCAGGTCGATGTGTTTGTTGATGGAGTTTGTGGATGAATGCCATGCCTCTAGGAATTCCCTGGCTGTTCTCTGTCTGGCTTACCCTATGATAGTAGTGTTGTCCCAGTCGAATTCATGTTGCTTGTTGTCTACGTGTGTGGCTACTAAGGATAGCTGGTCGTGTCGTTTCGTGGCTAGTTGATGTTCATGTATGCGGATTGTTAGCTGTCTTCCTGTTTGTCCTATATAGTGTTTAGTGCAGTCCTTGCATGGTATTTTGTACACTACATTAATTTTGCTCATGTTGGGTATCGGGTCCTTCGTTCTGGTGAGTTGTTGTCTGAGCGTGGCTGTTGGTTTGTGTGCCGTTATGAGTCCTAGGGGTCGCAGTAGTCTGGCTGTCAGTTCCGAGATGCTCCTGATGTATGGTAGTGTGGCTAGTCCTTTTGGTTGTGGTATGTCCTCGTTCCGTTGTCTTTCTCTTAGGCATCTGTTGATGAAGTTGCGCGGGTATCCGTTTTTGGCGAATACCTTGTATAGGTGTTCCTCTTCTTCTTTTTGCAGTTCTGGTGTACTGCAGTGTGTTGTGTCCTTTTGAATAGTGTCCTGATGCAGCTTCGTTTGTGTGTGTTGGGGTGGTTACTTTCATAGTTTAGGACTTGGTCTGTGTGTGTGGCTTTCCTGTATACCCTTGTGGTGAATTCTCCATTCGGTGTTCTCCGTACCATCACGTCTAAGAATGGGAGTTGGTTATCCTTTTCTTCTACTCTCGTGAATCGGATTCCTGTGAGTGTGGCGTTGATGATCCGGTGTGTTTTTTCTATTTCCATGTTTTTAATGATTACGAACGTGTCATCGACATATCTGACCCAGAGTTTGGGTTGAATTTGTGGTAGGACTGTTTGTTCTAACCTTTGCATAACTGCCTCTGCTATGAGTCCCGAGATTGGTGATCCCATGGGTGTTCCGTTGATTTGTTCGTATATCTGGTTGTTGAATGTGAAGTGTGTTGTGAGGCACAAGTCCAGTAGTTTAAGTATGCCGTCTTTGTTGATAGGTTCAGCGTCCTGTTTTCTGTTCTGTATGTCCAGTAGGTTGGCTATTGTTTCTCTGGCTAGGGTTTTGTCAATCGAAGTGAACAGTGCCGTCACGTCGAATGATATCATGGTTTCTTCTTTGTCTATGTGTATATTTCTGATGATGTCCAAGAATTCCTGTGTTGATGGTATAGAGTGTTTGGATCCGCTGACCAGGTGTTTCCGTTTCTGTTGTAGTTCTTTGGCCAGTTTGTATGATGGTGTCCCTGGCAGTGATACTATGGGTCTGAGTGGGATGTCTGGTTTGTGTACTTTAGGTAATCCATAGAATCTGGGGGTGTTGTTGCTTTCCGGTTTCATTCTTTGTAGGTCAGCTCTGGTTATCTGTCCATTTTTTTGTACATTCCTTAGGTGTTATTTATCCTATTGGTGAGTTGTGGTGTGGGGTCAAATTCCTTCATTTGGTAGGTGTTGATATCTGCAAGTAGTTGTTGTGCTTTTTGGATGTAATCAGATTTATCTAGGATGACCGTCATTCTGCCTTTATCTGCTGGTAGTATGATTATGTTCTTATCGTTTCTTAGCGACAACACCCCCAGATTCTATGGATTAGATTCATGTGTGTGTGGCTTTCCTGTATACCACGAAACGACACGACCAGCTATCCTTAGTAGCCACACACGCAGACAACAAGCAACATGAATTCGACTGGGACAACACTACTATCATAGGGCAAGCCAGACAGAGAACAGCCAGGGAATTCCTAGAGGCATGGCATTCATCCACAAACTCCATCAACAAACACATCGACCTGGACCCAATATACCAACCACTACAGCGGACAGCTGAAACTGACAACCGAAAGCGGCAGGGACAGACCACTATAAACACCGGAGGAAACATCAAAGAAGCGCTTCGCAGGAGGCTCCCAAGCACTGATGATGTCGCCTAGCCAGGGGACGAAACGTTTGCAACAAAAACTTCCAGCTCGGCGAACAGAACCACAACACTGAAGCTTCATGGTTAAAGGCCAGATACTATTACTAACATTCATGCATTAAAACAATGAGTAATCCATGGGGAGACTGAGAAGCATTTCTGCAAGACTGTTCAACCTCCCATCAGAACAGTTCAGCATCCTTCCTATTTTCCTAATGAAAAATGATGCAAGGACAAAGCTTTTTGGCTTATTGATACAAATGGTCTTTTTATAATTCTACAGTCATGCAAGAAGGATATGTTATACTCACACTCATTTAGTTCAAAATAGACATTTTAAAGCAATGGTACTTCAAATACAATTTCCATTTCAAACATTTGTTTCTGAATGGTTAAAAATTATTAAAATCTATACCTCTTGGTTGCATAGAAAATTTCAGGGAGTAAGTCACTTGGAGAAGCATAGCCTCGAGCAATAAAATAACATTTTAATATCAAACATTTTCACCCAACCACATCAAGTTATTGGGCCACTGTATTAAAAATCCCTTATAGATTGATTTAAGTTTTTAAAAACCTGATTCAAAGAATGCCATGTGTTTAAAAATTCATTGGCAACTTAGTGTTTGTGGTTTAGTCACACCAATTGTCCAAAAACACAGTTTAACATATATTCTGCACCAGAAAGGATTGTTGTGATTATTCATTCTCCATTAGTTTTAATATCAATGTCTATTGCACCATGATTTTCTGATGAATTTGGAAAACAATTCCAAAATGTTGGTACTCATGCATTATGAAATCCTGGGCTTTATATAGTCTTTTTTTGTCTAATGGGGTTAAAACTCTCTTAACTTATTTTTCGTGACAAATCATATCATCCTACATTAAAATAGTAATGACTCTTCAAAAATGCTTATTTGGTTGTGAACCATTTATGAACTTCTGAGTTTTTGAAAGACACTCCATAAATAAGGTACTTCTTTTCTTCCATTTCGCTTCCTAATATCAACCCACACAAATTTAAAAAAAAAATATTGTAAACTTGTGCCATGAATGTTATGTAGCAAAGTCCAATCTCTTTACACATGCTCAAACTATACTCCCGATTTTGGTATTTGTCAGTTTGATTTCATAATAGGTGCTAGAATCCAATGAAAATCCCAGTAACCAACCTTATTCACATAAGTGGGTGCACTCCCCTCGTCATGCATTTGATAATTATCATGCTTTTGACATGACAGGGCAAGAAATATGAATAGAGAGGAAATTAAAAATAGAAGTTTAAACAAGAACAAAATGGCACTTGGTAGCACATCAAGTTAAAAGCAGAGACTAGCAGAGTGAAGGAGAAAATAAAAATCCTTGTACAGATTTTGCACAAGTCCTAGGGGCTGTGCAAGGAAGACAGAGACCTAAACTGTTCCACAGAGCAAGCTTCATTATATATATTTGAGATATTAGGTGGGGGATATTCCCTGCGCCCTGGAAATTGTGGGGCTTTGCTTCATTGCATTTCACTCACCCAGCATTCTAAAAAAAAACTCCATTGAGCTGAGGTGAAGATTGCATTAATTGTTTTCGGCTTCAAAACACACTGTTACAGTGGTTGGCGCTATATCCAATCCATATAACTAGAATACTTGTATAAAGCAGCACATCCCTGATCATCGGTCTGTTTGGCAACTAGTGGGGGCGTGGGGAGGGGGGAACGATTGATTTTCAGCAATCAACATACTGTGCACATCTGTCATCCAAAGGTCATTCTCATAAAAGGCTACGCAAAGCAGCACTTTTCAACACTGAAACATCGTCCGCACTTCTGTATGCATGAAATGTTTATTCTCTATTGCTTGGCAAGCAGGAATAAATTCATCCTGAATATTTGTCAGCTAGAAAATTGAATGGCTGGGTGATGGAGCAGAGTGCTGCTGCTGTATAGAAAAAAACATGAGTCAGTCAGTGAAATAGATGAGCTCGCCTTGAATCAGCACAGTCCAAAAGCATTAGCATTACAGGTTCAGCTGATATTGTGTGATTTTGAAGAGTCTTTTCCAATTCACACTACACCCTGCATACATAGTAGATCTGATATGATAATTAGCAGAGAGCAGTAATTAGAGTGCTATAAATACAGGGGAAAAACCTGGATTTTCTTCATTTGAAAATCCTTGTGCTATTTGTTTAAAATCCCAAGTGATCAAGCTGACTCGCATTGAAGTGTAACATTAATTTCCTGATGGGATACTCTGAATCCTCAGCCAATTTTAATGCATTCAGGCTAACTGCTTATCTTCAGATCTTTGTGTCAAATGGACTGTCATCTTCTTCTTGGTCTATTCTCTTTGGCACAAAGCATCAGCTGCTGATAGATATTGGCAGGAACTGATAAAAACAATTCCTTCACATAACTGAGGATTTGAATCTTCAAAGGAATAAAGGCATGATTTTAGTGACTGTGAACCTTGGCACATGAATTGCTCACATTTCCTTGAGGTTCAAAAATGAAAACTGTTATTCTGTTTGATAAGTAGTATCTGAAGCTGTACCTATTTCTCTTTGAATAAATTTCCTGCAGATTATAACAATGTCAAGATTACATGCCTGGAGTCTGTAAAAGTACATTGCTGCCATTACAGACCAATTGAACAACAAAGGTACAAATCATGTGACTCCGGATTATTAATTGATAAACAAACACCACATGCATTTTGCTTTGATGTTTGACTAGGATTAGTGCCAAATCTGAGCACCCAAAGTAGAGAAGGCAATCTGTGAAGCCTGTAATTTCTCATTGCAGGAATACAAACATTAGAAGCTGAAATGCTGCAGATCAGTACTTTGTGTTTTGTAATGATGTGCCAAATGAGTTGTAATGATGATCTAGTGAGCCACTTGATAACCAAGTAGTTAAGTTCCACGTGCCTGTATGTTTGACAATTATTCAATTCCTAACCATAGAGGAGGAATGAGAAGCAACAATGCACGATGTTTATTTTCCTCAATCTCCCTGTGCAATTCCTGGTGACAGGATGAAGTGCTATCCCCTGCAACAGTTGTAGATATTCCACAACGACATTGCTGAAACAAGGTGGCTGAAACAGGAGCTTCAATCCCATCCTTGTAGAGGTTTGTCAGCTGGTGTTAAAATGCAGGAGCACCCAGAAGAACTTGTCAGTAGCCTATCAGAAGATCCAAGAGGACCAGGCAGCAAAACCAGGAAAGACTAAAAAGTCCTGCGGACAGGCTACTGGACCAGAAATGTCAACACTGATTTCCTGCCACAGATGCTGCCAGACCTGTTGAGCATTTCTAAAAATTTCTGTTTTTGTTTCTGATTTCCAACTGTCCACAGTGCTTGTGTTTTTTTTTTAAGACTTAAAAGTGGACAGGCTTTTTTTTTGTTCCAGGTCCTTAACCAATTCCTGAGACTGTTTGAATGGCGGCTATGTATCTTCACAATGAACTGACATAACTCCACCTTCAAGCCTTTCAGCAACTGAGTTTTGAGCCGTTTACTTCAGTACAGATCTCCCACAGGCCATGTCCTCACCTGTGAGATTTCAGACTAACATTAATGATTAAATGCACAAAATGCAGACATGGGGCCAAGAAATCAAAAACATTGTAGTGAAGTGAATTCTACTGGGAGTTGTTTACTGTACCGCCTCCCCCCCCCCCCCCACCCCCAATAAAAAAGTCAATTGCAAAGTGTCCGACCTTAGGAAACATCCTGCAGCTAGCAACGACTTCCAGGTAGACTTCCAGGAGATGGACCTCCATCTCTCAGCAGAAAGAAGGCACAGCCTTGACAGTGATGGCTGCTGGCCAATCTGATTTGCTGGGAACTCCAGCAGCCCCATGAAGCAGCTAAACTTAGTCACAGAAGTTAAAATGTAAATTGCTGGAGACATCCAGCAGGTCTGGCATCTTTGACAGTTCAGATGGGTCACTTGACTGGAAACATTAAACTCTGCTTTCTCCCACAGAAGTTGCCAGACCTGCTGAATTTCTCCAGCAATTTCTATTTTTGTTTCAGATTTGCAGCTCTTTGTTTTATTTCAGTAGTGGAAGCTGCTGGGCCTGCTGCACATACAAAGAAGGCAGCATGGAGACGGCTGGATAAGGTGGTTGAAGGCACATGGGAAACTTGCCTTTATTTCTTGTACTTAAAGTAGACCATTGGATACAAGAACAGGGAGATTATGATGAAGTAAGACTTTAGTTAGGCCACAGCTGAAGTACTGTGTTCTGTTCTGGTCACTGCACAATAAAAAACATGTGATTGCACTTGAGAAGTTGTAAAGGAGATTCACCAGGATATTGGCTGGCTTGAGCATTTGAGCTGCAAAAAGAGACTAGATAGGCTGCAGTTGTTTTCTTTAGAGCAGAGAAGTTTGAGGGGCGACATGATCAAAGTGTGTGAAAGGCGTAGGTAGGGTAGAGAGGAAAAACCTTTCCCCTTGATAGAAGGACCAATAACCAGAGGTCATGGATTTACTTTTAAATTTGGATTCGCTTGGCAAATGTTCAGTCCCTAAGCATAAATGAGAGAAGTGTGAGGCAACAATGCATGATGCTGAATTCCCTCAATCTCTCCGGGCATTTCCGGTAACAGGGCAAAGTGCTATCCCCTGCAACAGAAGTTGATATTCCACAACTACATCTCTGAAGCAAGATAGCCCTTATGGGGGGCCATGAAGGCAAGCAGGTTTAGAGGGGGTTTAAGGAAGAGATTTTTTCACCCAGAGCATGATGGGAACCTGGAACTCACTGCCTGTATGGTAATGTGGGTGGTTGTATGATGATTTTACTGATGCACAGTACTGGAAGAGTGCTGCACTGTCAGAGCAAACACCTTTGCATTCGTCAATAGATTCATTTCACCTGTCAGATGGATTTAATATTCCCACAGGCAATTTTCAGAGGAGTCCAACTGGCCAATATTTATCTCTTAACTATTTATGGTGCAATATCTGATCATTAGTATCATTGCTCTTTGTGGAAGCTTCATATGTACAAAGTTAACATATATGTTTTGCATTGTAATAGTAACTAAATTTTAAAAGAGCTTCTTTGACATTTTGTGAGGTCTGAAGGTTATGTTAGGAACTATATAAATGTAAGTTTTTGCTTTATGTACTGAAAATATAAATGAGTTAAATGCAGTTTTGTCCGGTATGAATTCCTCAGGGAATACTGTGTGATAGAATAATCCATCATAATAGCTACAATGTGATGAGGCGAGCACTGGAGCAAGCAGAGCTAATGTACGTGTATGATCCCTATTATGTTCAGCTTCTGATCTGAGGTTCATGAACTGGGATCAGGGTCTTCATTACTGAGCAAGAGAGCTGATCAGCCGGGAGAGTCCTATTATGGAATGTAGCAACTAATTCATATTGCGAAATTGCCTAAAAATCACAAGTCAGCTGCCCCTTGGAAACTGGGAAACTCACAGGTAAATGGTTGAAAGGATAAATCAACTTCAAATGAAATGCTATCTACTTCTCTTATGCTTTTTAAAATATTATATGTGAAGTCTATGCATGAAGTGGAGGTAAGTGGTCAATCTCAACAGCAGGTAGCTCTGTGTAATTTGCTAACAAGATCAGCCAATCCAACAATAGATCTTGTCGACACACAGATCACCACAAAGGTCTCCAATTTGGGGTATTTTTTTTTAAAAAAGGCCAATTGCTTCTACATGGAGCATATATGGAAATAAATTTGTTTAGGTTGTTTGGATTATTTTATGAGGCCAGCCATAGGTGAATACTAAAAGCATCATGGAGTTACAGGCAATAATGTAGCACTAGTCTCAGCTGAATTTCTGACTTCAAAATGAATACAGAAGTAACCTGATTAAATTTAGGACATTTAATTTCATACCTCAATCCCTGAGCAATTTTGATATATTGAGATGGAATGTTTAAAAATTATGCTGTTTAGGGGCATACTTGGCAAAATAGTTTATAGAAATGATAGAACTTGCCTTAGGATGGCACACTTGATAAATCATGAACTTAACTCGTATTTTCTAACCTACAGCTAAAGGTGACATTTGTGGAGATATTGACATAGGGTTCCAACTCATCCTCAAGTAGGAGATTTGGAAGTGTGTTGAATCTCAAACAAAAAATGATGAGATTCTCTACCTGTAGAAAAGTTGCATTAATCTATTTTATTGAAATCTTTCACATTTTTGAATACATTAATGTAAATTCAAACTTTACACACAAACAACTCATATTTAAGACGCATTTAATGTATTAAAATTGCTCAAGGCATTTCACAGAAGTGCATCGCTGGCTGGCCAGCATTTATTGCCCATCATTCGTTGCCTTTGAAAATGTGGTGGTGAATGGCCTTCTTGAACTGTCGCAATCTTCATGCTGTAGGTAGACCCACAATGCTCTTATAGAGGAAATTTCAAAATTTTGATCCGGCCACACTCAGGAAGTATTTGGAAAGAAAAATGACACCAAGTCACACAGGATATATTGGATCATGTCAAGGTTTAGTCAAAAAGGAAAGCTTTAAGAAGGAACCTTAAAAGAGAAAGGAGAAATGGACATGCGTTGGGACAGCATTTCAGAGTTGGGGCAGAGTAGTACAATAGGAAACAATTGTGTTAATGATGATGATGATGTAAATGATGATGCTATTCTGACATTAGAAAAACAAAAAGAGAGAAGTAGAGTCATAGAGATGTACAGCACGGAAACAGACCCTTCGGTCCAACTCGTCCATACTGACCAGAATTCCCAACCTAATCTAGTTCCACTTGCCAGCATCCGGCCCATATCCCTCCAAACTCTTTCTATTCATATACCCATCCTGATGCCTTTTAAATGTTGTAACTGTACGAGCCTCCACCATTTCCTCTGGCAGTTTATTCCATACACGCACTATCCTGTGTGTGAAAAAGTTGCCCCTTAGGTCTCTTTTATATCTTTCCCCTCTCACCCTAAACCTATGCCCTCTCGTTCTGGACTCCCCTATCTCAGGGAAAAGACTTTGTCTATTTACCCTATCCATGCCGTCCATGATTTTATGAATCTCAATAAGATCTCCCCTCAGTCTCTGACGCTGTTTTCTCCAGGGAAAACAGCCGCAGCCTATTCAACATTTCCCGATAGTTCAAATCCTCCAACCCTGGCAACATCCTTGTAAATCTTTTCTGAACCCTTTCAAGTTTCACAACATCCTTCCAATAGGAAGGAGGCCAGAATTGCATACAATATTCCAAAAGTGGCCCAACCAATAAAGGAAAGCTTACCAAACACCTTTTTCAGTATCTTATCTACTTTCAAGGAGCTATGAACCTGCATTCCAAGGTCTCTTTGTTCAGCAACACTCTCCAGGACCTTACCATTAAGTGTATATGTCCTGCTAAGATTTGCTTTCCAAAATGCAACACTTCACATCTTTCTAAATTAAACTCCATCTGCAACTCCTCAGCCCATTGGCCCATCTGATCAAGATCCCATTGTACTCTGAGGTAACCTTCTTCGCTATCCACCACACTCCAATTTTGGTGTCATCTGCAAAATTACTAACTATACCTCTTATGTTCACATCCAAGTCATTTATATAAATGATGAAAAGTAGTGGACCCAGCACCGATCCTTGTGGCACTCCACTGGTCACAGGCCTCCAGTCTGAAAAATAACCCTCCACCATCACCCTCTGTCTTTTACGTTTGAGCCAATTTTGTATCCAAATGACTAGTGCTCCCTGGATTCCATGAGATCTAACCTCACTAATCAGTCTCCCATAGGACATCTTGTTGAACACTTTACTGAAGTCCATATAGATCACATCTACCAATCTGCCCACATCAATTCTCTTTGTTACTTCTTCAAAAAACTTCAACAAGTTTGTGAGACATGATTTCCCATGCACAAAGCCATGTTGACTATCCCTAATCAGTCTTTGCCTTTCCAAATTTGTATAAATCCTGTCCCTCAGAATTCCCTCCAACAAATTGCCCACCACTGAGGTCAAGCTCACTAGTCTATAGTTCCCTGGCTTGTCCTTACTACCCTTCTTAAATAGTGGTACCACATTAGCCAACCACCAGTCTTCTGGCACCTCACCTGTGACTATCGATGATACAAATAACTCAGCAAGGGGTCCAGCAATCACTTCCCTTGCTTCCCACAGAGTTCGAGGGTACCCCTGATCAGGTCCTGGGGATTTTCTGTGTTTTAAAACATTCAACACTTCCTCCTCTTTTTTTTATAATATATTTTTATTAAGAAAAAATAGATTTTTCAATATTACAACAAATACAAAACAATGCAATTCAAAACAGTACAAAAATAGTCCAAAACTAAACCCAAATAATAAAACAATTCCCCAACCCACTCTCCTATACGAATGTATAAACATATATAGAGAAGTATAAAATTAAAAAAAACCCTAAACTAGCTATTTAACTAACTAAATAAATACCTAACAACAAACAAATAAATAGTAATAACTCAGCCCAGCCAAACAAAACACTCATACATTCACAGTTCCTCCTCCCTGGATATTGGACTCATGAAACACAATCGTTACGGCTATATAAAAGCCCTTGTTCGCGTGGCAGATAAATCTGTGTCCAGGTATTTCAAAATGGGTTGCCATGTCTTGTAAAAATTCTCAGTTTTGTGGTGTACCATATTTGTGAGAAAATCCAAGGGAATATGCTCCATAACAATCTTCCACCAACCCGACAGGCCTGGGGGATTTTCTGATATCCAACCGAACAAGATATTCTTCCTTGCACAGAATGTAAGAATATTGAAAAGTTTTTCCTTATGCGAGTCTGCAGGAAATGCAATGGGTACGCCCAAAAGGAGCGAAATAGGGTCCTCCTCCACCCCACACCTAAAATCCTCTCCACTGCACCCACCACAGCGCTCCAATATGTTTGAAGCCTGTCACAAGACCAAAGACAATGGGTAAGAGTACCTGTACAGACCTTGCACTTGGGACATGCTGAAGATACCCCTGGTTTAAATTTTGACAAACAGTCTCGGGCTAAATGGACTCTGTGGAGAATCTTCAACTGTAAAGCATGGGTCCTATTGCAAATTGATATCTTCCTTGCATTCTCCCAAATATCCTCCCATGCCTCTGAAGAAACTTCAACACCCAGCTCTCTTTCCCACATCTTGCAGAGTCGATCAGACTCATCTGAGGTGGCACCCCCCGATTGGTGATATAGAGTACTGACAGAGAGTGTACTCTTAGCCCTTAGTACCCCTCTTTCTATGTCGGATTTGTAGGGATCAGTCAAAAGTGTGGTCTTTTTTTGAATAAAATCCCTAACTTGAAAAAAGCGAAAGAGGTCTCTATTAGGTAACTCGTACTTCCATACTAACTGACCGAAGGACATCATTACACCTCCCTCAAATAAATCACCCATGCAAGATATACCCCTAGCTGCCCAACATTTAAATCCTGAATCTATCATACCTGGTTGAAAACTCAGCATACCCACTAAAGGTGTAAACAGCGATGTTTTGCCAATATTATCTTCCCCCTGCTGAATTGCCCTCCATGCTTTAACAGTATTGATGACTATTGGGTTATGACAATATTCCCTAACTGTCCTCACCTTGTCCAAATACAGGAAACTAGTAAGGGGGCACCTTGCCTGGGAGACTTCGATATCTAGCCATATTGAAAGAGGGTCCCCACAAACCCAATCACTTACGAAGGTCAAGAGCGAGCTTAATTGGTAATTTTTAATGTCCGGAAGGTCTACTCCCCCCAATCTGAGGCAACTGCAGTTTAGCTAATTTAATGAGGGTCCATTTACGGTGCCAGATAAAGGAGCTGAAACAACTGTTCAGTCTCCTGAGTGTTTGTTTATTGAAAATCAGGCAGAGCATCCGTATAGGGTATAGCAAACGAGGGAGAATATTCATCTTAATAAGCGCTATCCGTCCCAACCATGAGACTGGAAGTGCCTCCCATCTTTGGAGATCTTGTTTAATTTTTTCAAATAATTGAGTAAAATTGGCTTTGAACAGCCAATCCAGAACTGGAGTAATGAATATGCCCAAATACACAAAACCCCCCTGTGACCACTTAAATGAGAATCTACAGTAACTCTCAAGAGCCAATTCTTTCGTAAGACCACCCATAGGCATAGCCTCTGATTTAGCAAAATTAATCTTACACCCCGAAAAAGCGCCAAATGTGTGAATGCATTGTATTAGGCAAGGCACTGAGACTGCTGGATTTGTCAAGAAAATTAGAACATCATCTGCATACAGCGAGATCTTATGTAATTTTGATCCCACTTCTGGAGCTGATCTATTGAGATCCCCACGAATGGCCTCTGTCAACGGTTCAATCACCAACGTAAAAAGTAATGGTGAAATGGAACAGCCCTGCCGGCTGCCCCTAGAAATATTAAAATTGCTTGATCGAACCCCGTTGGTAATGACCGCAGCGAGAGGTACACTGTAGAGAACCTTTACCCATCTTATGAAAACTTCGCCCAGACCAAACCGGTCTAGAGTATAGAAAAGGTACGGCCACTCAACTCGGTGAAATGCTTTTCTGCATCTAAAGAAATCACCAATCCCTGTATTGACTGCTGTTGGCATGCTTGAATTACGTTAAGCAGCCTCCTAACGTTATTGGAGGATCTGCGACCCTTTATGAAGCCCGTCTGATCCTCTTTAATAATGGAGGGTAACACAGTCTCCAACCTTAACGCAAGAGCCTTAAAGAGGATCTTAAAGTCCACACTTAAAAGCGAGATGGGCCTGTATGAAGCACAGTCTTCCAGACCCTTCCCTTTTTTAAGGATAAGTGAAATATTGGCCTCTCTCAAAGATGGTGGGAAACAAACATGACTGTATGAATCATTAAACATATTCAGCATCGGACCTGACAGTATACTTATAACTTCCTTATAGAATTCACTGGGAAGTCGATCAGGTCCGGGAGCCTTTCCACTCTGAAGCTGCCTCACAGCTTCCTGCACTTCTTGCTCTGATAATGGGGCATTGCGAAAGGACTATTGTTCGGGAGTGACACCCGGGAGCTTCAGATCTCTAAAAAATGATTCCATTTTGGCCTGTCCTTCCTCACAATTCTCAGACTGATATAACTTAGAGTAGAATCTCTGGAACGCCACATTAATCTTTTTAGAATCACATGTTAGGTTCCCAGACCCTTCCCTAATCGCTGTAATGGTTTGTGGGGCACTTCTCTTTCTGGCAAGGTATGCTAAGTATTTGCCTGGCTTGTCACCATGCTCGTATAACCTTTGCTTTGCAAAAGCCAGCTCCTTCTTTGCCGTCTGCGTGAGCACGGAATTTAGTGTAGACCGCAGTGCCGTAATCCTCTGTAGTTTGACCAATGAGGCTCTGTCAAAATAGGCCTTCTCGACTGCCTTCAACTGTGCTTCAAGGAGACGTTGCTGTTCACCCTTCTGCCGCTTTCTACTTGTGGAATATGAAATAACTAACCCTCTGGCATAAGCTTTGGCAGTTTCCCAGAGAACAGATGAGCTATCAACCGAGCCTATGTTGATGTCTAGGAATGCCCGATATTCCCTAGAGAAATACTCCACAAACTTGCTGTCCATGAGGATAAAGGGGTCCATTCACCTGTACCTTGAATCCACTGTAACATCCTTAATTTTTACCATGAGGTACACTGGAGTGTGATCAGAGATGGCAATATTACCAATCATACAGGATGCCACCAGATCCAGGGTTACCGCAGGGGTCAGAAAAAAATCAATCTTCGTGTGACATCTGTGCGGATTGGAGAAAAACGTGAAATCCCTACCTGTAGGGTGGAGACACCTCCAGACTTCGACCAATCCTAATTCCCCACACAAACCCAATAACTGTTTAGTTTGTACAGAGGATATCAAGGGACCTTTAGGCAACCTGTCTACTGTGGGGTCCATGAGGCAGTTAAAATCTCCCCCTATAATGATGTGCCGAGACTTGAAATTTATCAGTTTAGAAAAAGCATCTACCAAGAATTTAAGAGGATGAGCTGGGGGACAATAAACATTTAAAATGCCATATTCTTCCCCATTTATCAAGGCTTTAAGAATTACAAACTTCCCGTATGTGTCTTTAACATATTCCAATAATTTAAATGAGAGATTTTTCCTTACCAATATAGCCACTCCCCCAATTCTGGTATTAAATGATGAAAAATAAACTCGGTCAAAGCCATTCTGCTGTAATTTCAGATGCTCCTTGTCATCCAAATGTGTCTCCTGTAACAAAGCAATATCCACCTTTTCCTTTCTAAGACACAAGAGTACCTTATTCCTTTTAATTGGTGAGTGACTTCCCTTGATATTCCAGGCACACCATTTAATCAAATCATTAGTCATAATCTTCTGCAATTACATTTAAATTCCAGAGAGGAGGAACCCGAACCACAAATTGCTGAGCCTTAGTGTCGCATGGTCCATCAAATATAAAAACTACATAAACTAAAACCACTACATTTAACAAACATACAAAATTATTTTAAAAAAACAACGAAAACCAGAAAACAAACCAACATATAAAGCGCCAATAGTGCTGAGTAGGGAACTCACCCCCTGCCCGGAGGGGGCAACTACCCATCCCGACTGCCCGTAAATAGGCATCTAACCATCTCAACCACCTTCATCTCTCCCAGCTAGATCCACATCGCAAGCATAAGCTGAAAAGAATAAACACCCCATAGAATATCAATATGAATAAAAAAAACCATTCTTTTATAAAAAAAGGGGGAATAAATACCCCACCATCCTTTGGTATGTCCTAACTTAGAAATTTAAAATGTACATCCTAACCACCACCAGATAAAGTTTGAACGAAATTATTATCAACAGAGGAAAAAAAAGGGAAAAACAAAGCTCCAACCGGATTTCCTCCATTTCTTTTACAGAATGATAAACGCATACCCAAGCAACAATATTTATACATACTGCAATTGTTTAAATTAGGTTAGTTTGTCCACAAAGTCTCTTGCCTTCTCCGATGTGTCAAAGAGATGCATGGATCCATCTAAGGTGATCCGAAGCACTGCCGGATATCTCAGGGAGTACTGAATCCCAAGCTCCTTCAATCTTCTCTTGACACCATCATATGATTTTCGTTTCTGGATCACCATCATTGAAAAGTCCTGAAAAAACATGATCTTACACCCCTTGTAAATTAGGGCCTTTGGATCCTTCCCCTGGAGTCTGGAAGCCTTCATGACTCTCTCCTTATCCCGGTAATGATGGAACTGCACCAAGAAAGGATGAGGGCGTTGACCTAGACCTGACCTCCGCGCTGTGACCAGGTGAGCCCTCTCTATCTTCAATCCTCTCATGCCAGTCTCCAAGTCAAGGAATTTTGGAAGCCAATCTTCAACAAATTCTGCAGGCCGCTCACCTTCCTTACCCTCAGGCAGACAGATGATCCGAATGTTTTTTCTCCTGCCCCTGTTTTCAAGATCATCCACTTGGTCATGCAAATTACAAACCTGCGTATTCAGTGCTTGGATCTCTTCCTTAAATGAACTGGCATCAGCTTCCACCACTGTGACCCTGTGCTCCACCTCATCCGTCCTCTTCTCCAGGTCTCCTAGCTGCTGCTCATGCTTCTGCAGCATGAGAGAGAAGTGGAGCCAGCTTCTCTTCAATCTGTTTCCCCAACATCTCGCGAGATTTTGAGAGCTGGTTCACCAGGTCCTGGAGAGTAATTGGCTCTGAGGCTGCACAGCTGAGCTGCAGGCCTGGCCTCAGATGCTCCTCCTCCCTTTTTAGGCATTTCTGGACAGCTGAAAATACAGGTAAGTCAATTTTTAAATGTTTCTTGGGGCTCCACAATCTTTCCAATGCCCAAGAAATCCTGATGACCTGGGTTGGGTGGGTTAAAGGACCGTCCTGCTCCTGCTGCGATGCGAAGCTCTGCAGTGTGATCTTCTCAGATCGCCGCCATCTTAGATCCCCTCACTTTGTGTTTTTTATTCAATGATTAATCCCACTGCTTTGTGACAGTCATGCAGATATTATTTCTGGAGTCTCTTCCTCCTCTTTAAAATGGACATTTTTCAAGATGTCACCATCTATTTCCTTACATTCTTTATCTTCCATGTCCTTTTCCACAGCAAACATTGATTCAAAATACTCATTTAGTATCTCCCCCATCTCCTGCAGCTCCATACAAAGGCCGCATTGCTGATCTTTGAGGGGCCCTATTCTCTCCCTACTTACCCTTTTGTCCTTAACAGATTCTCCTTAGCTCTATTTGCCAAACCTATCTCATGTCATCTTTTTGCCCGATTGATTTCCCTCTTAAGTACACTCCTACTGTCTTTACACTCCTCTAAGGATTCACTTGCTCTACCCTGTCTAAACTGACATATGCTTCCTTCTTTTTCTTAACCAAACCCTCAATATCTCTCATCATCCAGCATTCCCTACATCTACCAACCATTCCTTTCACCTTAAAAGGAATGTACTGTCTCTGGATTCTCCTTATCTCATTTTTGAAGGCTTGCCATTTTCTAGCCATCCCTTTATCTACGAACATCTGTACCCAAGCAGTTTTTGAAAGTTCTTGCCTAATACTATCAAAATTAGCCTTCAACTTTTAGACTTAGTCTATCTTTTTCCATCACTATTTTAAAGCTAATAGAATTATGGTCACTGGTCCCAAAATGCCCCATCTCTGACACCTCAGTTACCGCCCTGCCTTATTTCCCAAGTGTAGGTCAAGTTTTGCACCTTCTTTAGTAGATACATCCACATACTGAATCAGAAAATTTTCTTGTACACA
Source organism: Chiloscyllium plagiosum (assembly GCF_037043375.1). Classification (NCBI taxonomy): domain Eukaryota; kingdom Metazoa; phylum Chordata; class Chondrichthyes; order Orectolobiformes; family Hemiscylliidae; genus Chiloscyllium; species Chiloscyllium plagiosum. The sequence goes on from NW_028270140.1 coordinate 81,690,000, forward strand.
CTTAACACATTCCTCTCCATCTAAACCCTTAACACAATGGCAGTCCCAGTCTATGTTTGGAAAGTTAATATCCCTGCCATACCACCCTATTAATCTTACAGATAACTGAGATCTCCTTACAAGTTTGCTTCTCAATTTCCTGCGGACTACTAGGGGGTCTACAATACAATCCCAATAAGGTGATCATCCCTTTCTTATTTCTCAGTTCCACCAAAATAACGTCCCTGAATGTAATTCTGGGAATATCCTCCCTAAGTACAGCTGTAATGCTATCCCTTATCAAAGACGCCAGTCCCCCTCCTCTCTTGCCTCCCTTTATATTTTTCCTGTAGCATTTGTATCCAAGAACATTAAGCTGCAAGTCCTATATGTGACTGAGACTCAAAGAGGAACAGAGGAATACAATATATTGCAGACCTGAATCCAATTTAATGTATATTATAGTGAGAATTTATAGAGTTGCTGAGTTTCTACATCATTCAGTTAAGAACAAGCTGGCAATGCAAGGCAATCAGAACAGTCATAGTATAACCAGACTTTATAACCTTGATTACAGCAGTACTTACAACCAATGCCCCAAAAGAACCCAGACAGCAAAGGGCTACCCATTAACGCTTGAGTCTATGAGAAAATTACAATTGATTAATATAGCTGTAGCAATTCAAACCATAATCTAGCTTGCCCATACACCCCTACAGCCAAGTTAGCATTGTCAATCCACCCAACCTATACATCTTTGGACTGTGAGAGAAAACTGTAACATCCGGAGACAACATATGCAGACATGGGGAGAACATGCAAACTCCACACGGACGGTCACCTAAGACTGAAATCAAACACAGGTCCCTAGCACTGTGAGGCAGCAGTGATAACCATTTTGCCACCATGCCACCTAAGATAGTTTGGATTCTGTGCTTGCTGATGTTACTGTCCATACTTAGAAATACTGACTGACCAAAGACACTACACTGACTCTATGACACACAGAGAGTGCACCCCTTGAATGTAGAGATTTTGAGATGGATTCACCCTGTCTTGGCAGGCTCCCATTACTCTGTTTCCCTTGGTATGTCTGAGGATTGGCATTCTAGCCACATTAAGCACTGACTCACTAAATCATGTCAGTACCACAAGTTGTGCAAATTAGATGTTCACCCTGAGCATTCAAACGATCCTTTTTTCTTTTAAGGTGGTGCCATTACACAAGGCCTCCCTCTCTCTTTACTTGCAGCTTCTCATTCACGTATAACTTTGCACGGCAGTCTCCTGCTGATAGAACCAGGAATTCTGACCCATGTTTATGGGCCATCAAGACCCATAATCCTGACCATAACAGTAACCCTAACCCCAGACGGATACATTCCTCTCCCACAATGAAAAGACCTCAAGGTACTTTTAGAGTGTCCCTTTCCTTGGTATTCTGGTGACCAATGACCAGGAGTGATACCATCTCTGACTCTTGTCAGACATAATAAGGTACCTGAAATATTTTTGGCACTGCATTCTACATCACTCCTCTGTTGCTGACCAAATTTATAACCCCCAGCCACGTTCTGCTTTGTCAGTCTTGCATGTTTTCTAACAGGGAAGACAATGTTTCTGCATGCAGTTATTGCCACGAATAGCATTTCCAATAAGTTATGAGAAAACCTGGGGATTGCGTGAGCATAGATGCTCTCCTTATCCCACTGACCTCTGCTCAGATCATGCTTTCACTTGCTGGAGGTCAGCCTGAATGCTGACAACACTTTCATTCTCGCCTGCTACTGCTTCAGTCCTATGTGCTTTTCATGACAATGGCCTAATTAAACTATTTGTGAATCAGAATTGTAATGCATGGGCATTTCTATCTTGATGCAGGATAAAGATCCAGAAGTAATTGTGAACTTGTGGTTTAGAATTTGGAATTTAAATCTTGTTCTGGAAAGAGTGAGTTTAGCGGGGTGTGAAAACATGTGCAATATTTTAGTCATAAAGATATTGTTTGGGTGGGAAGATGTGCAAAGTTAGGTGGATTGGCCATATTAAATTACCCATAGAGTTTCAGGGATGTGTAGGTTAGGTATTAAAACAGCCATCTCTTATGGACAAGCCCTCCCCATACACAGGATCTGTTCAGTTGAGGAGGAATGTAACAGACACTTGAAAGTACTCAAACATGCTCTCATGAGAATGGGGTACGATACTCAATTCATCGACCGCCACAGTGAGAAACTATAATGACCTCCTCAGAAGACAGACATGAGCTGCAACCGACAGGATACACTTTGTTGTTCAGTACTTCCCAGCCTGCAACATAGTATCAACAAGGATGAGCACCTTGCCAAAACCTTCCCTAAACTTCCATTTCTCACCTTTAAACAACCGCCAAACCTTAAACAGATCATTGTTTGTAGCAAACTGCCCAGCTATTAGGAGAACACCATATAACCTTGTCACAGCAGACGCTGCAGGACGTGTCACAGTATCGACATAGATACCACCATTACAGTTGGGGGCACCACCCACCATGTACACGGCAGGTACTCATGTAACTTGCTGGAAATGTGTTGCTGGAAAAGCGCAGCAGGTCAGGCAGCATCCAGGGAACAGGAGAATCGACGTTTCGGGCATAAGCCCTTCTTCCTGAAGAAGGGCTTATGCCCAAAACGTCGATTCTCCTGTTCCCTGGATGCTGCCTGACCTGCTGCGCTTTTCCAGCAACACATTTCCAGCTCTGATCTCCAGCATCTGCAGACCTCACTTTCTACTCATGTAACTTGGCCAACATTGTCTATCTCATATGCTGCAGACAAGGATGCGCTGAGGCATGGTACATTGGTGACACCAAGCAGAGGCTACGGCAATGGATGAATGGACACCTCACAACAATCAACAGACAGGAGTGTTCCCTCCAAATCGGAGAACACTTCAGCAGTCCGGGACATTCGACCTCGGACCTTTGGGTGACCATCCTCCAAGGCAGGCTTCGAGACAGGCAACAGCACAAAGTAGCCAAGCAGAGGCTGATAGCCAAGTTCGGTACCCATGGGGATGGCCTCAACGGGACTTTGGGTTCATGTCACACGAAAGATGACCCCATTACACTATATACACACACACACACAAGCTCTCTCTCATATGCTCACGCACACGCACCCCACACTCACAACCATACACGCACCCTCTCAAAGATGTATACCTCATTAAACTCACACACAGATACCCATTCTCTCACAGACACTCCCACCCCTACACACACACCCACATGCACACACTCACTTGGTCTCCCCTGCACGATCACACATACAGTTTGTGGGGTGAATGTTTAGTCGCAGAATTACATTTTATTTTGCTCAAAAACTGCATAAATCCATGCAAGATTCTTCTGTAAGTCCAACTTTAGAAATAGAATCAGTCTGACCTAACATTGTGACACAGACAGACTTTAACTTCACGCCTTCAATGCATTATCTGAGCTGAGATGACAACTATTGTTAAAAGCTATCTTGAGAATGTAACTTTAAAAAAGTTCTGGGATTTACATATGAAGGAACTGAAACTAACATGATCATTCTAAAAGGTAAAAGACTTAAGCTAAATTGTTTAACATTCTATTCCATGACACTGCAATCCCATTGCTATAAAGTCTGTATCTTATGATTTTGCTCCATAACCACCTGATGAAGAAACAGCACTTCGAAAGCCAGTGATTGCAAATAAATCTGTGGACTATAACGTGGTGTTGTGTGATTGTTCACCCCAGCCCAACACTGACACCTCCAAATCTAGGTTAGGTGCATTAGCCATGGGAAATGCAGGGTTACAGGTATAGGGTCGGGGTTGGGTCTGGGTGGGATGCTCTCCAGAGGGTCTGTGTGGACTCTTTGGGCTGAATGACCTGTTTCCGCACTGTAGGGATTCTACAGATAAATGAAAAGAAATGTCAGTCAACAAGCAAGGGGTAGTTGGAGAAAAGGACATAGTGAGTGGTAACACTGGGCAATAGAATTTTGCATTATTCCAAATTTGTAAGAGTGGAAAGTGAGATACTAGCCAGGAGTGTATTGAAATAGTTAAGGCAAGAGCTAAAGAAGCATGGACGGGGCATTCTGCAGCACATGCAGAAATTACTGTCTTCGTGATTGCATGGTCATGAACTGATCTCAAAGTCTAACATCTGTTGAACTGGTTCAACTGTAGGCTACTGTCAGGTAGAGAGATAGAGTTGGGTAGAGAGAAAAGAGTCTGAAATGTATGATATTTTAAAAGAATTTGGATATCAATCTAGTGGTATATGTGTGTGGGTCTGTTTTTGTGAAGGGTTTAAATTAGGTCAGTCTTTTCGGAACCATGAATTTAAAGTCAATATGTGTTAGAGAGAGCAGCTAACTGAAAGGACCCATGCAACATTAATGGACGCTTGTTTATTTTGTGGAGTTTGTAATAGGATAGGGGAATCATTTAGCCATTAATTGTGCGGAATCTAGGATAAGCAAGCTTTTTATTTAAAATTTAATTTAAAAACGTTTAGGTTCAATTCACAGTAGTCCTGAAAAAGAAGACAAGAGAAAATTTAAGCCTTCAATTGTGTGAGGGTTCAAATACAAAGTCCTCAGAGCACATTAGCATGTAACTAAAAGAAGCATTTGTATCATATCTACAGTTTAGACAGGGAGGTCAATTTCCCTGGATTTTTTAAGTTAAAAGGTGATGTTACCAGGGAGTAGGTGAGATATTGTTTTGCCTAATTGTGCTATATGTAGAAATTTTGGTTCAGTTTAAAAAAATAAACTTCCTGCAACCAATGTGTGCTTATGTTTCAATGACTGCTACATTTTTAGGAAATATGATCAATTAAGCCAGATTTGCTTCTGGGATCTGACTTGTTCAGTAGTAACATCAACTGGGATTACAACAGGTGGAGAGCAAAAACAATGGCATCAATCTTCCCAGTATTCATTCAGGGGAAATACCTGCTCAGTAGTAGAGGTTGGATAATGTTACGATATTGAGACAAACTGAATCAACTTTTCTACTCTGTATTCACAACTTAGTAAAATAAAAATCTTTAACAAACCTCGAAATTGGCCCCAATGATTCATGACCAGACTTGTTGAATAGCAATTCCAGACTCTATGGAGAAGCATTTTTAGATATCACGTCTGTAGCTTCAACAAAAGATTAGCAATATAATGACTTTAGCAGAGCAAAATTAAACAACAAAATAAACTAATTGATGTCTATGATTTAAACCCAATAATCATTGTTTTCAATCCCATTCACACAAAAGACAGACTGGCAAACAATGGCAGTTAAGGGATAAACAAAAGATTTCATGAAGCTGTCCAGATTACTTAAATGGTTTCCATGGTGCATTGTTGCGCAGACACAGATGATGATGGCTGATTTTCTGAACAGATCAATCAATGCCACCTTTTCCAGTTCACTGTGTTGAAGACAGTAATATTTATAACTTAGTTTCTATTCTCTGAACTTCCAATAGCTGATAATGAGAGGTCAGAATGAGAGCTTTCAATCTTGTTGCTGTAAGATCAACAGTCAGACTGTTTCTCACAGAAAAGACAATCCAAAACCCAATTCAAAACTCTGGCCTCGCTATGTCAGACTGAATTTTTTCCCTGAGATCCTAGTTACCATTCAACACCTGCCATCTGCTTGAGGATAAGATATCTCGCAGTCTAGCTCCAATCAATTCCCAAGTACTGAAAAAGTATCAGAAATTGCTGGAAAAACTCAGCAGGTCTGGCAACATCTGTGGAAAATTAACATTTCGGGTCTACTGGCTCTTCTTCAGTACAAGTACTAATATTATTAATGGCTAAACATCTGCTATCTGTTTAAACATACTGCTCTCACCTAGTGTCAAAGAATCTGTAGAACCTTCTGATCAAGAACTAACCTGTAACTTCTAAGCCTGATCTCACAAACAACCAAGAACATGTTTGTTCTCTTTTCCACTTTTTTAACATAAGCTGCTGTCCAAAGGTCATTTTTAGCTCACAGTTCTCAGTTCACAGCTCCAAACAAAAACTTAAAATAGAACAAAATAAAAGAACAAAAAATCAGTGAGAGTTCTACTTTAAGCAGTCTGATAAGTTCACAACAGAGAAATAGTGGTCTGTTTTCAGAGCACAACTGAACACTAATAGTGACATCAAAGATGTTATTATGAGGCAGCATGTAAATGAAAAAAAGGAAATCAAGGGTAGATTCCTGAAGGCAGCATAGGTAAAACGTTGCAACAGCAAGAACACAAGTCTTTGTAAATGACATTCTGGATGCAATGAGACAAATAAGATTGGAACAAGGAGACACCACCTCACTGTGTACTTTGTCAGTTTCTTGATGATTAAAATAAATAGAATCAGGAAACACTATATGATAAACATGTTCATATCTTTAAATAAGATCTCTAGCATTTGGAATGTTCTAGCTTGTAACTTCTTTTTGTCCCATAAACTTCAAAACTTGAAAGAATGGGGTGAAGACTTTAGCATGGGAAAGGGCAGAATACGAAATGTGGAGGTTGCTGCTACAGCTAATGGGAGAGTTTGCCAGATGGATTTCAAGTTATAATAGGAGGGTGGGTAGTTTGTAGAAGGGCGAAAGTGAGGAATGCAAATGCTGGAGATTCAAGTCGAGAGTGTGGTGCTGGAAAAGCACAACAGGTCAGGCAGCATCCAAGGAGCAGGAAAATCTATGTGTCAGGCAAAAGCCCTTCATTGGGAATGAATTCTGTAGATGGGGACAGGTGAGTCAGTGGACTCAATCGGGAAACTTTCAAGTCAAACCAGAAAGTATGAAACAACAGGATAAAGTGAATACATCCACTTTAAATGGGAGGGAGTACACATAATCACTGGCACTGTAAGGAAAAACAATAAAAAAATGTCAGCAGTCTGAATTATTGATCTTTAATGGTCTTACAAAGGTATCTCCAATAAGCTAAACAATTATCCTGGACTTCAGTCTTTACAAAGAACATTTTTCAAAAGTTAGAGTAACAAGAAATCAGTGCTCATGTAAGGAAATCGGTACGTTTCTTGTATCTTATTTATACTTGCTGCACAGAAATTGAGGACTCAGAAATCACACCGCGAGCAAAGATTCTAACCATGATCTTCCCATTGCAGCTTCCCATCTAACTCAAGGGTAAGTTAAGCAATTTCTAAGCTTATAGTGGCCAACCGCACATGTGCTGAGCCTTTGAACTCCAAGTCCGAATGAGTAGGCTGTTGGTGTGTGTTCAAGATTAATGAACTTACCCTACAATTGCTCTAACTTTCCTTAAATCTTGTGGGGATGGTGGAACAACAGTAGAGTGGGAAGCTTTGAAATAATAGTTCTGAAGGGTTAAAACTCATGGTACATTGACTGCACCCATCCCACAGATGTCACACAGGTGGGTGGAGACAAAGAGTTCTATTCTAGTTTTCAAAGAGAACAGATGTATCTGTACCAGCTCTCTAAGGTCCTGGTAGTTATGGCTGGGGAGGAGAAGGAAGACACAATTATGGAAGAGAAAGGAGGCTCCCAAGCTTTCTTTTTCATCTCTTGAGTAATGGCTCACTTTCCCAATCATCAGCTCAAAAATATTTATTTAGTGGAGAAGGGTGGGAGAAAGAAAGTGGGACGAGAAAAATACACTAGGATATTCACAGAGAATGAGGCTGCAAGAGAGGTAGGAAGGGAAGAAAGCTTAACTATTTGCCAACAGAAGCAGTAAGCACATTTCCCCTCAAATGAGTGCTGACTTGGTTGAAGAACTACTGGGCTCAGATGACAAGAGTTCCGCTCTGAAAAAAGGGAAAGTTCAACTAGTCTTGGGAGAAAATTGTGGCAAGTTAAGGAAAAGTTACCACTGTTTTACAAGAACATAGGGCTGCTCTCTCATTGAAGGGAGCGACAACTGGTAGTGGTTTGACCTAATGATCATTACATCTCAGGCAAGAAGAGAGGTTGCGTAGGTGAATCCTTCATGGTAAACTCAACCAGTATGGGAACTGAATCCACACTTGGCATCACAAACCAGCATCCAACCAACTGAGCTAACTGACTCCCATAAAAATGATACACCCATTATGTCCCATACTCATTGTCAATGGGTACGTTCAACACCGATATTTTTTTCATTCAATTTATCTAACTTTTTACAGGGACTTACTAAAATAGAAGTACACAAAAAAGAAACATGAAGAGCACTGAATTGGATTTGCTTAACTTCTCAATTGTAATATTTTCACCATAGGTCTTGTTCCTTCACTAACGTAAAGAAGTAATGTAACCCCTAAACAATTCAATTTCTTTTAACTATAAATCTATCTGGTCAGTCAGAAACGTCAAGATATTAAGAAAATTTAAAAGGTGCCACAAGCGAAATGCAGCCTTTAGTGAAAGATTTAAATAAGTATTTCACAGTTGCCCTTTGTAGAACCTCTTCTTATCTCCCTAGTGGCAGGTCCAGGACATACATGTGAATACTGCTGTTAGCAGTACTTGGTTTCAAATGCCATATTTTCTAAGTCAGAAATCTTTTTCAGAATAAAAATATGGTGAAAACTGAATTGAAGTATCAGCAATTTAGCCAATTCCTTTAGAAGGTTCTCATTGGTAACTTTCTTTAATTTTGTAGGTCAGCTTAATAGCTAAAAATGACCCAAATTTGATCTTTAAACTATGTCCAGTTGTTTGCAATTTTGAGCAGGAATAGTGGTTCAGTGGTTTATCTCATACTCGAGGCTATGAGACGGTGTAGTAAGCTGGGGAGAGGGAGGCAGGAGCCATCATTGGAAAAGGGCAAAATCATAGAAGTCTTACAGTGCAGAAGAAGATCATTTGGCCCCATCTGCAGGATTAATTTTGGTACATTCCGTGGTCATAAACAGTCAATTAACACTGATTAATCAGCTAATAATATGGAATTAATTTTGATACAAAAAATACGAAGACAGACTTTGGGCAGAATCTTATGGGGGTCTGAGTGATGTGGGCTATAGTGAGATGGTGTGGCAGAATTGGATGATGTGTATTGCAAAGACCATCTGAATGCCATGAGAAGCTCCGTCTATTCTTTCACCTTTTCTCAAACAACATGGTGAAATTCTTGCCAGGCAGGGGCAAGATGCAGTTGATGGTCATTAACACTTGTTAACACCAAAGCTCACTACATTAACATTCAGACTTTTATCTTACCAAACTCAGCCAAAAAGCCCAATATCGGGAAAACACAACAAAGAAACCAGAGTGGGTACCTGGTGGATTTAGCTCATTGCTTACTTTGAGTGACCTCCATGCTGATAACCAGACCCAGCATCTTGGTCATGCTCTGTGGGCAACAGCCACATGCAAAATATGTCTACAGTTCTAAAGAAGGGTCACTGGACTGAAACGTTAATTCTGCTTTCTCTCCAGAAATGCTGCCAGACCTGCTGAGTTTTTCCATCAATTTCTGTTTTTTTGTTTATAATTGAGAAAAATTTTAAAATATAATTCTAAAGTGAATGTTGTTTCTTTAAATGCTTCATAATGTATTTAAGAGTGGTAACTTGGCAAAGTTTGATTAATGTATTTAATAGAGAAAATATGCTTGTTTAATTGCAGTGACAAACCATAAACTGAGTTACCCAAATCTAAATAGTACAAAATGTCATTTATGCAAATATGTAAAACTATTTTCGTCAGATTTCAATACAGTAGTTAGTGCTTCAAGTAATTTTTAAAAATCAATATATTTCAAAGCATTGGAGTCCTTGCTCCTAAACAATCCAGTTTATTAATTTTTGGAACCCATTCAAAGGTCTGTGAACGAGACCAATTAGCAGAAACTTCTGGCAATGAATAATTTAATCTGGGGAAGATCAGTTTAATGGGCCAGGTCTACTTTTAGCATGACATCTTCAAAGCTACCACAAAAGATCATTGGAGCTGCAAAGGCAATGAGTACAATCTACACTTAAAATTTTGTGAACGTTTAAAAAGCAGTCACACAGTATTGGGGAATTTCACTCAAAGAAATGGCGAAATCAAGCAGAAATTTCAAGTCAAGAGGATTTGAAACAAAAACATTTTTCATTCATATAACATTATACAATTGTATATTTATAAATGGGATAGCATATGTCACCAAAATGTAAGACAATCACACCACTTCCACAATTGATTAGCACCCTTTGAAGACAATATCTGAGGTTTGATTTTGAAAAATGTAACAGCAGCTGTCCCTTGCAGGAATAATTGTATGGTCGATATCAATACAATGGCAAGCTGCATTAAGACACAAGTAAAAGAATTCCTTCTGCAGTGGCAAATTGTTACAATTTTGTAAAAGCACCAAAATATCGTATGACATGTTAAATTATAAAAATGCTAGCCAATAGAGTATATTCTGCAGAGGTGCAGGATATTAAAACAACAAATTATAGCACAGTAAAATTTCTTTTTGCCATCTCAATACGAACTATGAGCTGAACCTTTCATTCTTTTGGCTAAGTGTGAGTCATGTTGAGTTTAGTGAAGTGATTCTTGCAGCAAGGTCGAACGGGTTTTCTCATTGTCTCTTACCAAACAAAACACATTCATTATGAGTAACATTTCTGATTAAGAGTTACCAGACTCGAAAGGTTAATTTTGCTTTCTTCCCACAGATGCTGCCAGACCTGTTGAGATTCTCTAGCAATTTCTGGTTATGTCATATTAATTGCTGTTTGAGTCGTTGCAGTGAGAATCAGATTTGATTTCAGTCCCATCTTACCCCACAATATTTATGGAATAATTTGCCTCTCACTGGACATCTTGGAAGGTATTGGCATCCCTGTTAAGTTTGTGGCTATTTGTACACTCGTCAAGGACTGTCAGCCTGGAGCTACCCTGCATAGTTCCTGACATTTGCCCCAGATGTGGAAGACAGAGAAATCAGTGCCCACTTTGTAGGCAGGAACCTGGAGCTGCTGCTGGATGGGCTACTGCACAGGCTGAACTTCCTCTCCCTCTAGGACTATCAGTGGAGGCCATAACACTAGACCATGCCAGCCTGCTCCAAGGTTGCCACCCACATTAGAGCAGAATGCCAGAATGAATCAGTTGCACAAATCAATACCAAGAAGTGGTGTCCTCCAGTTTTGCTAGGTAGGGGCCTTTACGTTGAAGATCATAAAACAGTTCCATTGTTTTGTTTCCCCTGAATTTTTTTAGATTACCTACAGTGTGGAAACAGGCCGTTCAGCCCAACAAGTCAACACCAACCCGCCAAAGCGCGGCCCACCCATACCCCTACATCTAACACTACGGGCAATTTAGCATGGCCAATTCACCTGACCTGCACATCTTTGGACTGTGGGAGGAAACCGTAGCACCCAGAGGAAACCCACGCAGACACGGGGAGAATGTGCAAACTCCACACAGTCAGTCGCCTGAGGCGGGAATTGAACCCAGGTCTCTGGCGCTGTGAGGCAGCAGTGCTAACCACCGTGCTGCCCACGGATTGATCCAACATTTTATATACTGCACTCTTGGGTAGTGGTTGCATTTTCCTCTTCCCCCACCTCTGCTCGCATTGGCATAAGTGCCTCCTGATGCTTTGCAGATAGGTTGATGTTTTTGTGATTCAGATTCTCTGATAGTGTCAAGAGTGAAGGTCCCCAGCGCCTAACTCCAGCCCACTGTTAGCTAGCTGGAGATGAGGACGTTCAACCTAGATTTCTTTCAAGTAATGACAAAAGGTAAGAGAAAAGCTAAATATAAGACATTTTTGAATGGATGAGAATGACAACTAAATATTTCTTAATCTCCAATTTTAAAAGAAATTTCTATCTAATACAGAAGATTAAGTCAGAGTTTATTTTAGAAAAACTGCTGGAGCGATTTTTGAGTCAGGAGGAAATTAATGTTGATATATGTCCAGTTATGAACTTAAAAAAAGCTGAAGTCTAGACAAAGATCTAAGTTACACAAATACATAATCAAAACCAAATGTGAGAATAAAATAGAAATGATTATGCTGCTGATCTGAAGTTCTGAATATCATCAGTATATGCTTACATAGTTTAATTTCTTATATGTAAAGTAAGTTAATAATAAATAATAATATTTATTATTTTTCTGAATGAGAAGTGTTCTGAAACTCATCTTATTACATATACACACCACTGCTATAACACCCCACGGGTGTGGTCTAGTGTTATGGCCCCCACTGCTTGGTCATGGGAGAAGAGGAAGTTCTGTCTATGCAGTAGCCCATCCAGCAGCAGCAGCTCCAGGTCCCTGCCTATAAAGCGGGCACTGATTTCTCTGTCTTCCACATCCGGGGCAAATGTCAGAGGATTGAATTTAAGAGCAGGGAGGTACTGCTGCAATTGTACAAGGTGTTGGTGAGGCCTCAGCTGGAGTACTGTGTGCAGTTCTGGTCTCCTTACTTGAGGATGGATATACTGGCTTTGGAGGTGGTGCAGAGGAGCTTCACCAGGTAGATTTCAGAGATGAGAGGGTTACCCTATGAGGGTAGGTTGAGTTGCCTGGTACTGTACTTGCTAGAATTTAGAAGAATGAGAGGGGATCTTATAGAAACATATAAAATTAAGACAGGAATCAATAAGATAGAAGCAGGTAAGTCGTTTCCACTGCTGGGTGAGACTAGGAGTAGGGAACATGGCCTCAAGATTAGGAGGACAGAGATGAGGAGGAACTGCTTTTCCCAGAGATTAGTGAATCTATGGAAGGCAGTAGAGGCAGCTTCATTAAATATATTCAATACCCAATTGGATGGGTTTTTGCGTGATAGGGGAATTAAGGGTTATGGGGATAATGCAGATAGGAGGAGCTGAGACAATGGATAGGTCAGCCATGATCTTGATGAAAGGTGGAGCAGGCTCTTTGGGCCAGATGGCCTACTCCTGCTCCTATTATTATGATTCTATGATACTCCCTTTTACCAGAGGCTGAAGAGCCTCAGGCCTTCTCGTGCCATTTTTAAAGACCACCCATTTTTCTAATCATTTTCTGCTAACCAGGAGTTGTCTTTCACAGTGCACATGGTGGCTGAGGAACCAAAAAAAAAAACACTTCTCAGTGCACATAAGTGGCACAGCTGAACTTCCCTGCCAATACACTTGTAAGTGAATTGTTACTTAGGGACCAAACTACACAGGTTAGCCATCCTTATGATGATTTTAGAACCCTGATCTCAGGGAGAGCTACTCTTTCCCCAGCACTCAGTGTTAACTAACTCCTTCTCATTGTTCAATATTGGACCATCATTCAAATAATTTTATTCAGCTACAGCAGAAAACACGCACAAATGGTATTTGCTTCTGGGAAAAGACTGGAACTGCTTGTATTTGATTAGATTAGATTCCCCACAGTGTGGAAACAGGCCCTTCGGCCCAACCAGTCCACATTGACCCTCCAAAGGGTAACCCACTCAGACCCATTCCCCTCTAACTAATGCACCTAACACTATGGGCAATTTAGGATAGCCAATTCACCTGACCTGCACATCTTTGGATTGTGGGAGGAAACCGGAGCACCTGGAGGAAACCCATGCAGACACAGGGAGAATGTGCAACTCCACACAGACAGTCACCCGAGGCTGGAATCGAACCTGGGACCCTGGAGCTGTGAGGCAGCATCAAATTCACAAACTTACAAATCTACTGGAGTGATCACTGCACCCAGGTTGCTTCTATTGGGATTGGCTGTCAATTAAGACCTATCTAGCTTGTTGTGTCCAATGCTGCCATTCTCAATCACATAGAAGGTGTCACCTAGGTCAGCCCTTGGGGTAGGATCACCGCCCATCCCTTCAGGTTGCAGGTCCCACTCCAGCAATTGGTATAATTCTATGAAGGAAAAAGTGAGGATTACAGATGCTGGAGAGTCAGAATTGAAAAGGGTGACACTGGAAAAGCACAGCAGGTAAGCAGCATCCCAGGAGCAGGACAATCGACATTTCGGGCATAAGCCCTTCATTAGGAACATTGAGGGGGAAGGGGGCTGAGAGATAAATAGAGGGGTGGGGCTGGGGCTGGGGAGAAGGTAGCTGGGAAGGCGATAGGTGGATGGAAATGGGAGGGTAATTGTGATAGGTTGGTGGGGAGGGTGGAGAGGATAAGTGGGAAGGAAAATGAACAGGTAGGACAGGTCAAAAGGGTGGTGCCGAGTTGGAGGGTTGGATCTGGGATGAGGTGGGGTGGGAGGGGAGGAGAGATTTGGAAACTGATGAAGTCGATGTTGATGCGGTATGGTTGAAGGGTCTTGAGGTGGACGATGAGGCATTCTTCTTCTAATCGTCGGGTGGCTTGGATTTGACGGTGGAGGAGGCCCAGTACTTGCATGCCCTTCCACTGTCCTGTGACTCAAACCAAACAACCCTATGGCCCTGTAGCTGACCATTTCAACTCCCTCTTGCACTCCCCAAAGGACATGCATCCAACTATTGCCTTCCCACCTAACATCCCCCCAGGCTGAGCCCTCTATTTATCTCTCATGCCCCTTCCCCCTCCATATTCATGATGAAGGGTTTATGTTGAAATGTCGACTCTCCTGCTCCTCAGATGCTGCTTCACCTGCTGTGCTTTTCCAGTGCCACCCTTTTTTATTATAATTCCATGATGGTTTCCCAGAACATCCAGAACTTGTGGGGACTATGTGGGAACAGTATTATGCTGCACTCATCTGAAGAAAATGTCCATGAGGATGATAAACTTCAGGCCTTCTGTGCCACCTCTGCATTGCCTAGGGACCTTAAATTACAATCTCTTCATGTGAAGGCTGTTCAGCAACCATAGTGTACATTCCTGTTAGGGTGAGAGGAAAGGCTGGTAGGTGTAGGGAATGCTGGATGACGATAGAAATTGAGGGTTTGGTTAAGATAAAGAAGGAAGCATATGTCAGGTATAGACAGGGTAGATCGAGTGAATCCTTAGAAGAGTACAAAGGCAGTAGGAGTATACTTAAGAGGGAAATCAGGAGGGAAAAAAGGTGACATGAAATAGCTTTGGCAAATTGAGTAAAGGAGAATCCAAAGGGTTTTTACAAATATATGAAGAACAAAAGGGTAAGTAGGGAGAGAATAGGGCCCCTCAAAGATCAGAGAGTGTTCAGCAGGAGAAGATAAAAGGTAGGGAGGAGGGACTTGGAGGAGGGGAGTTGGAAATGTGATAGGTAGAAAGAGGTCAAGGTGAGGGTGATAGGTCGGAGTAGGGTGGAGGCGGAGAGGTCAAGAAGAAGACTGCAGGTCAGGAAGGCGGTGCCGGGCTGGAGGGATCCGGCTGAGACAAGGTGGGGGGAGGGGGGGATGAAGAAACTGGTGAAGTCCAAGTTCATCCCCTGCGGTTGGAGGGTTCCCAGTCGGAAGATAAGACGCTCCTCCTCCGACCGTCGGGTTGTTGTGGTTTGGCGGTGGATGAGTCCAATGACCTGCATATCCTCGGTGGAGTGGGAGGGGGAGTTGAAATGCTGTGCCACAGGTTGGTTGGGTTGGTTCGTCCGGGTGGCCCAGAGGTGCTCTCTGAATCGCTCCGCAAGTAGGCGGCCTGTCTCCCCAATATAGAGGAGGCCACACCGGCTGCAGCGGATGCAGTAGATGATGTGGGTGGAGGTGCAGGTGAATCTGTGGCGGATATGGAAGTTTCCCTTGGGGCCTTGGAGAGAAATGAGGGGGGAGGTGTGGGCGCAAGTGTTGCACCTCCTGCGGTTGCAAGGGAAGGTGCCGGGAGTGGTGGTTGGGTCGGTGGGGGGTGTGGATCTGACAAGGGAGTCGCGGAGGGAGTGGTCTCTACGGAAAGCTGATAGGGGAGGGGAGGGAAATATATCCTTGGTGCTGGGGTCTGTTTGGAGGTGGCGGAAGTGACGGCGGATGATGCGCTGTACATGGAGATTGGTGGGGTGGTAGGTGAGGACCAGTGGGGTTCTGTCCTGGTGGCGGTTGGAGGGGCGGGGCTCAAGGGCGGAGGAGCGGGAAGTGGAGGAGATGCGGTGGAGGGCACCGTCGACCACGTCGGGGGGGAAATTGCGGTCCTTGAAGAAGGAGGCCATCTGTGTTGTACGTATTTTGAACTGGTCCTCCTGGGAGCAGATGCGGTGGAGACGAAGGAATTGGGAGAATGGGATGGCGTTGACGAAGGAATTGGGAGAATGGGATTCCGTTGCCTTGACCATGACCCCACCTCCCACCACCAAACCATCATCTCCCAGACCGTCCATAACCTCATCACCTCAGGGGACCTCCCATCCACCGCCTCCAACCTCATAGTCCCACAACCCCGCACCGCCCGTTTCTACCTCCTGCCCAAAATCCACAAACCTGACTGCCCCGGACGACCCATCGTCTCAGCCTGCTCCTGCCCAACCGAACTCATCTCGGCATACCTCGACACGGTCCTGTCCCCATTAGTCCAAGAACTCCCCACCTACGTTCGTGACACCACCCACGCCCTCCACCTCCTCCAGGATTTCCGCTTCCCCGGTCCCCAACGCCTCATCTTCACCATGGACATCCAGTCCCTGTACACCTCCATTCCCCATCACGAAGGACTCAAAGCACTCCGCTTCTTCCTTTCCCGCCGTACCACCCAGTACCCTTCCACCGACACCCTCCTTCGACTGACCGAACTGGTCCTCACCCTGAACAACTTTTCTTTCCAATCTTCCCACTTTCTCCAAACAAAAGGAGTAGCCATGGGCACCCGCATGGGCCCCAGCTATGCCTGCCTCTTCGTAGGTTATGTGGAACAATCCATCTTCCGCAACTACACTGGCCCCACCCCCCATCTTTTTCTTCGCTACATTGATGACTGTATCGGCGCTACCTCGTGCTCCCACGAGGAGGTTGAACAGTTCATCCACTACACGAACACCTTCCACCCCGACCTCAAATTCACCTGGACAGTCTCGGACTCCTCCCTCCCCTTCCTAGACCTTTCTGTTTCTATCTCAGGTGACCGAATCAACACGGACATCTACTACAAACCTACCGACTCCCACAGCTACCTGGACTACACCTCCTCCCATCCTGCCCCCTGTAAAAACGCCATCCCATTCTCCCAATTCCTTCGTCTCCGCCGCATCTGCTCCCAGGAGGACCAGTTCAAAATACGTACAACACAGATGGCCTCCTTCTTCAAGGACCGCAATTTCCCCCCCGACGTGGTCGACGGTGCCCTCCACCGCATCTCCTCCACTTCCCGCTCCTCCGCCCTTGAGCCCCGCCCCTCCAACCGCCACCAGGACAGAACCCCACTGGTCCTCACCTACCACCCCACCAATCTCCATGTACAGCGCATCATCCGCCGTCACTTCCGCCACCTCCAAACAGACCCCAGCACCAAGGATATATTTCCCTCCCCTCCCCTATCAGCTTTCCGTAGAGACCACTCCCTCCGCGACTCCCTTGTCAGATCCACACCCCCCACCGACCCAACCACCATTCCCGGCACCTTCCCTTGCAACCGCAGGAGGTGCAACACTTGCGCCCACACCTCCCCCCTCATTTCTCTCCAAGGCCCCAAGGGAAACTTCCATATCCGCCACAGATTCACCTGCACCTCCACCCACATCATCTACTGCATCCGCTGCAGCCGGTGTGGCCTCCTCTATATTGGGGAGACAGGCCGCCTACTTGCGGAGCGATTCAGAGAGCACCTCTGGGCCACCCGGACGAACCAACCCAACCAACCTGTGGCACAGCATTTCAACTCCCCCTCCCACTCCACCGAGGATATGCAGGTCATTGGACTCATCCACCGCCAAACCACAACAACCCGACGGTCGGAGGAGGAGCGTCTTATCTTCCGACTGGGAACCCTCCAACCGCAGGGGATGAACTTGGACTTCACCAGTTTCTTCATCCCCCCCTCCCCCCACCTTGTCTCAGCCGGATCCCTCCAGCCCGGCACCGCCTTCCTGACCTGCAGTCTTCTTCTTGACCTCTCCGCCTCCACCCTACTCCGACCTATCACCCTCACCTTGACCTCTTTCTACCTATCACATTTCCAACTCCCCTCCTCCAAGTCCCTCCTCCCTACCTTTTATCTTCTCCTGCTGAACACTCTCTGCTCATTCCTGAAGAAGGGCCTGTGCCCGAAACGTCGAATCTCCTGTTCCCTGGATGCTGCCTGACCTGCTGTGCTGTTCCAGCAATAAAGTTTCAACTTTGATCTCCAGCATCTGCAGACCTCACTTTCTCCCCTCAAAGATCAGCAAGGCAGCCTTTGTGTGGAGCCGCAAGAGGTGGGAGAGATACTAAACCAGTATTTTGTATCAGTGTTTACTGTGGGAAAGGACATGAAGATATAGAATGTAGGGAAATAGATGGTGACGTCTTGAAAAATGTCCATACTACAGAGGAGGAAGAGCTGGATGTCTTGAAACGAATAAAGGTGGATAAATCCCCATGACCTGATCAGACATACTAACTTCAATTCTGTCAGGATCAGGGTCAAAATCCTAGAACTCCCTGGGAGGGAAAGGATTAAAACAATTTGAGCTAACTGACCTACTTCTGTTCCTACATCTTATAATCTTGTGGTTTCAGTAGTTTGAGTTCATATGATTCTGCAGCTAGGAAAGATACGTTACAAAAATAATACATTGCCTTTTGTGGCAGTTTAATAATAGGATATGTAGCTTTATAATGTAAGCTGTGTTGAAGTAGTGCATGTTCTATAAAATAGGGGAATAAAATAGGGGAATATAAAATAGAGGAACAGGAGCGTCGGAGGCTGAGGGGTGACCTTACAGAGGTTTAAAAAATCATGAGGGGCATGGATAGGATAAATAGACATGGTCTTTTCCCTGGGGTGGGGGAGTCCAGAACTAGAGGGCATAGGTTTAGGGTGAGAGGGGAAAGATATCAAAGGGACCTAAGGGGCAACTTCTTCACACAGAGGGTGGTATGTGTATGGAATGAGCTATCAGAGGAAGTGGTGGAAGCAAGTAAAATTGCAACATTTAAAAGGCATCTGGATGGGTTTGGATGAATATGGGCCGGGTGCTGGCACGTGGGACTAGATTGGGTTGGGTTATCTGGTCGGCATGGACAAGTTGGACTGATGGTTTGTTTCTGTGCTGTACATCTCTATGACTCTATGACTCTAGGTGTACCCGAGAACTCTATTGGAAGCTAGGGAATTGATTGCTGGGCCCCTTGCTGAGAAATTTGTATCATCGATAGTCACAGGTGAGGTGCCAGAAGACTAGAGGTTGGCTAATGTGGTGCCCCTATTTAAGAAAGGTGGTAAGGACAACCCAAGGAACTCTAGACCGGTAGGCCTGACATCGGTGGTGGGCAAGTTGTTGGAGGGAATCCTGAAGGACGGGAATTATATGGATTTGGAAAGGCAAGGATTGATTAGGGATAGACAATATGGCTTTGGGTGTGGAAAATCATGTCTCACAAACTTGACGGAGCTTTTTGAAGAAGTAACAAAGAGGATTGATAAGGGTAGAGTGGTTGACATGATCTATATGGACTTCAGTAAGGCGTTCGACAAGGTTCCCCATGGGAGACTGATTAGCAAGGTTAGATCTCATGGAATCCAGGGAGAACTAGCCATTTGGATACAGAACTGGCTCAAAGGTAGAAGACAGAGGATGGTGGTGCAGGATTGTTTTTCAGACTGGAGGCCTGTCACCATTGGAGTGCCACAAGGATCGGTGCTGGGCCCTCTACTTTTTGTCATTTACATAAATGATTTGGATGTGAGCATAAGAGGTATAGTAAATAAGTTTGCAAATGACAGCAAAATTGGAAGTGTAGTGGACAGCGAAGAAGATTACCTCAGATTACAATGGGATCTTGATCAGATGGGCCAGAGGGCTGAGGAGTGGCAGATGACGTTTAATTTAGATAAATGCGAGATGCTGATTTTTAGGAAAGCAAATCTTAGCAGGATTTATACACTTAATGGAAAGGTCTCAGTGAGTGTTGCTGAACAAAGAGACCTTGGAGTGCAGGTTCATAGCTCCTTGAAAGTGGAGTCGCAGGTAGATAGGATAGTGAAGAGGTATTTGGTATGCTTTCCTTTATTGGTCAGAGTATGAGTATAGAAGTTGAGAGGTCATGTTGCAGCTGTAGAGGACATTAGTTAGGCCACTGTTGGAGTATTGTGTGCAATTCTAGTCTCCTTCCTATCAGAAGGATCTTGTGAGACTTGAAAGGATTCAGAAAAGATTTACAAAGATGTTGCCAGAGTTGGAGGATATCAGCTATAGGGAGAGGTTGAATAGGCTGGGGCTATTTGCCCTGGAGCGTCGGAGGCTGAGGGTTGACCTTATAGACATTTATAAAACCAAGAGGGGCATGGAAAGGATAAATAGACAAAGTTTTCTCTCTGGGGTGGGGGACTCCAGAGCTAGAAGGTATAGGTTTAGAGTTAGAGGGGAAAATATAGGATATGTAGCTTTATAATGTAAGCTGTGTTGAAGTAGTGCATGAACTATGAAACAGGGAATAAAATAGGGGAATATAAAATAGAGGAATAGGAGCGTCGGAGGCTGAGGGGTGATCTTATAGAGATCTAATTTTTTCACACAGAGGGTGGTACGTGTATGGAATGAAATGCCAGAGGAAGTGGTGGAAGCTAGTACAATTGCAACATTTAAAAGGCATCTGGATGGGGTATGTGAATAGGAAGGGTTTGGAGGGAGATGGACCAGATGCTGGTAAGTGGGACTAGATTGGGTTGGATATCTGGTCGGCATGGACGAGTTGGTCTGAAAGGTCTGTTTCCATGTTGTACATCTATATGACTCTAAGACTCTATTGCTCTATGACTGGAGGTTGCTACTATTCCTGGACTTATTGCTGCTTCAGGTCCTTCATTTCTCTGTACCAACATTGCAGTAAGCAACAGTGACAATAAGCCCTTCTATAGCTGTATCTATTGGTCACACTTCCATTGAAACTGTGTGGGGAACATAAAAAACAGAGGAAGTTCTTAGTAATGTGAGCAGTCAGCGTTCAACCCCTCACAAGTAATGGTTTCGCACAGTCCTCGATAGAGTGAGACAATGAGAATTCAGACAAGGAGGGCCATGGAATGCCTCGACCATGACCTTTGACGTAGTGGACCTTCATCTGATGAATGTAGCACAAGCCATGTCTTATAAATACAGTAGGAATTTGGAAATGCTGAATGATTATGATTACTCTCCTCTCAAACCTCATATCACTTGAAAAAGGCAACATTGCACATTGACAAATATTTACAGTTCCAGGTGAAATCTGCTCCATGCTCTTGAGTGACTTATGACATCTGGGATTGTCTTTGTGAATAGTGGCTTGCAGGTGCCATTTTTAAGGTCGTCTGAGATTACCTTTGCCCCACAGAGATGACTATCTTCAATCTGCAATGACAAATGACATAGTCAAGATTGCTTGTGACCAGGTTTTGTCCATTGGACATTGCATGCATTTCACATGCAGGGTCATATATCTTCATTCAACTTGTATTGTGAAAGTGACTGATTAATTCCAGTTCCCCTTGAATTGTCTCACACCACTCACAAGTACAGCTTGCGTGCTTAAGCAGGAACAAAACACTCACTTTGCCCTCTGTGGTCACAGCCATTGCTCATTGTATGAATATGGAAGACAGGTCACACGTGGAAAAGAGTCTTAGGGTCAGCAAGGTATTCAATAGCCTTCTGAACCCCTACGTTCCTATCTGCCTTGCATACTCTGTTGAGCCCATCAGTACAAAGCTTCCACAGATTCCCACACACCTCCTTGAATTCTGATGCCATCTCCCATCCCTCTGTGCCCCAACTGCACAGCTGAATAATGCCAACCATTGTGCTGCATTGTCCACCCACGTCTGAAGCCAGTGACCATCGATGAAGTCCCTTCCACAGTAACTTATGTTCTCCAATACACTTTCATCTACCCTGTCACCTGTTGAGGTTCTCCTGTTCATATGTTGCTCAGCATCCCAGCATGCTGTCTCCAAGCCTCAGAATTTATTTCCAACTTTCTTCCCACATCCATGATTCCTGAAAAATGGCTTCATTTTCACTGAGGTGACTCCCAGGACCAACTATGGCCCACCCACCTATCCGCCCACCCCCTGTCTGAAGACTGACTAGATCTCTAACTGATTTTTGTGCAAATCCCTGACTGAAACCACACCCCTCTGATAGGTTGCATGGACCTACAGGGCTGACCGTGGCCCTCTCTGCAGACTATAGTGATAGATACTCCCTGACCCTGACTGCCCCAAGCAGCCAACTGATAGTGTCCAAGTTCTGGTCTGATATTGGTTGCTGTCATTAACTTACTAAGCTGAAATCCCCTGACTGAAGGCTGTCCCCTTTGGCTTGATTGACCCTATTCCCTTTGATTTTGAGATATGGCCTTGCATTGAAGTACATGTAATGCACTTTCCCCATATGCTGTTGGCACATGGGGAAAGTGTGTGATTGATGTAGCATACTGCCACACAGCAACATTATCTCCTTGACTAATCATTGCTAACAAACATGGCAAGCTGCTTGGCTTTGTGTCTGTGGTAAACAGCAAGGCAATGCAGCAGTACTCTAAGTTCAGGCTACAAGGGGCAATTTTCATAAAGGCAAGGTGAAGATGCTGCAAGCATCCATGTAGGTCAAAGTGAGGGAGAGATAAGAGATCAAAAGTGAGGAGCCCTGTAATGTGGTCTGTTCCAGTCCAGGAGTTGGATATCTGTCCCAATGTGCAGTGTTAGTTTCAATGTTACAGGGAAAGGTGCTGGTGCATTGCGAAGGGCAGCATTGAAGTGTAGATCAGCATTGTAGGTAGATCAGAAATGTGTCATGAGAGTGCAGTAAGGCTGGTATGTGTCTAATGCCAATGCCCATGAACAGTGGTTGTGCCAGCAGATGCTGCCCATGGAGTAATCCATGGGGACTGCAGTCCAAGGTGGAGGCATGGAGGAGCAAGTGGAAAGCTGGAATTAACAGGTACCTGCTTTAACTTCATGTCAGGAGTTGTTGTCATCTGCTTTCCATCGGCAGTGGAGAGAATGGGAAACTATATTGATAAAGTGAGATTAATCAATAATGGCAAGCTAATGCATGCAAATGGATGGGAATAGGCATCTCATCCCTCACCAGAGACATTCTCACCTCAGTCTTTTAAAATTTGGTGGGAGCATTGGACTATTTTTCCAGACCTCAAGAATCATTTTCCTGCTGATCTCACCATACTTCTGCAACTGAATCTCCATTGACCAAATTGTTCAGGGGCTGGGAAGATTCATCCCAATGTTTTTAACCAATAACAATAAAAGACTAACCATGCTGGAAAGTTTGCTTTTAAATACGCAATGTGATGTTGTTCATATCAAAGGGTAAGTCAGAGACTGAATTACAACCAAGTCACAGTCCCAATCACAGCATCATCAGAAACAATTTCCTCCTTCATGGAGGTGGAGACAAGAGCAAGTAATGGGACAATTGAGTTGATACTAATGAAGTACTCACCCCCTTGAAGTCACCTCAGCAATTATTTGGTGGGCTAGAAGGTTCATGAGGACCTTTTTAATTCATTAGCAATTAAGACTTTTAAAGTGTCAATTAACAATGACCAGTCGGGCAGCATGGTGGCTCAGTGGCTTGCACTGCTGCCTCACAGTACCAGGGATCCTGATTCGATTCCAGACTCAGGCAAATATCTCTGTAGAGCATATACATTCTCCCCTTGTCTGCTTGGGTTTCCTCTGGGTGCTCTGGTTTCCTCCCACAGTTCAAAGACGTGCAGGTTAGGTGGATTGGCCATGCTAAATTACCCATAGTGTCCAGGGATGTGCAGGGCTACAGGTGGAATAGCCATGGAACATGCAGGGTTGGAGGGTTACAGGGATAGGGTAGCAGGGTGAGTCTGTGTGGGATGCTCTTCAAAGAGTTGGTGTAGACTTGTTGGGCTGAATGGCCTGTTTCCATACTGTAGAGATTCTATAGTCTCCCTGGCAAGTGAGAACAGTGGCTGCTTTCCCAATTGGAAAAATCAGGGTGATGTGTGTGCTGGGGCTGGGGGGCGGGGTGGGGGGGGTATCCAGAGCTGTCAAGGGCCAGAGATGGAGAAAAAGAAAAGGCTACTGAAAGCACTGCCTTCTATCCTTCCGCCATCTTCTTCTCAAAACTCCCCCCAACCTATGAAATCCAAACAAAAAGAGTTACCTATTTACCGATGGCAGAAGACTAGGTCTGCAGTCACAATGTCTAGGACCCTGACCTGCCAGTCTCTGATTAGACTGCAGCTTCCATTGTGGTGGGCCTTCAGTGTTGAGGCTTGCAATTCACCCAGAAGTTGGCCAGGCTTCATGTGATCGGAGCTTGGTTTGATGAACCTACTCAGTGGTGGGTGAAGAGTCAGCTTCTACTGAATGTCTTGCAAAATTGAAATGCTTGGCCATAATTGAATAGAAAGTGAGGTCTGCAGATGCTGGAGATCAGAGGTGGAAATGTGTTGCTGGAAAAGCGCAGCAGGTCAGGCAGCATCTAGGGAACAGGAGAATCGACGTTTCGGGCATTAGCCCTTCTTCAGGAATGAGGAAAGTTGGTCCAGCAGGCTAAGATAAAAGATAGGGAGGAGGGACTTGGGGGAGGGGCGTCGGAAATGTGATAGGTGGAAAGAGGTCAAGGTGAGGGTGATAGGTCAGACTGGGGTGGGGACGGAGAGGTCGGGAAGAAGATTGCAGGTTAGGAAGGCGGTGCTGAATTTGATGGATTTGACTGAGACAGGCTGGGGGGAGGGGAAATGAGGAAACTGGTGAAATCACCAGTTTCCTCATTTCCCCTCCCCCCAGCCTGTCTCAGTCAAATCCATCAAATTCAGCACCGCCTTCCTAACCTGCAATCTTCTTCCCGACCTCTCCGCCCCCACCCCAGTCTGACCTATCACCATCACCTTGACCTCTTTCCACCTATCACATTTCCGACGCCCCTCCCCCAAGTCCCTCCTCCCTATCTTTTATCTTAGCCTGCTGGACCAACTTTCCTCATTCCTGAAGAAGGGCTAATGCCCGAAACGTCGATTCTCCTGTTCCCTAGATGCTGCCTGACCTGCTGCGCTTTTCCAGCAACACATTTCCATAATTGAATAGATCAGATCCACTGTTGGATTGTCATGCAAATGTTTAAGGGAATGGAATGGTGCAGTGGATACAAGATATTAAAATGACTGTTCAGAAATGAGGCATGTTGTGAGGACAATGCAAAGGACTCAGCGCTCATGCAAGAACTCAGAGAGTTTGGATTGGCTGAACTATCATAGTGTACCCTACCGGTCATGCTGGTTGAATGCAGTACACTGTTTTGCCACATCCATTAGTCATTAGTGGTGAACAATTAAACATCTGATTGAGGTAGGAGCCTTCATAAAGATGGGAGAGCCCAGCACCTCAGTGTAAAAGGCAAGTGCCATGACAACACCAAGTGTATCCTCAGACTGGTTCTGAAATGTGAATTTGTATTGCTCGTTTAGAATCATAAAATCCCTACAGTGTGGAAAGAGGCCATTCAGCCTACCATGTCTCCACTGCCCCTCTGAAAAGCATCCCACCCCTCCACTATCCCCGTAACCATGTCCTTACCATGGCTAATCTGCCTAGCCTGCATATCTTTGGATTGTGAGAGGAAGCAGGAGCATCCAGCAGAAGCCCATGCAGACACAGTCAGAACATGCAAACTTCACACAGTCGCCTAACATTAAAATTGAATTTGGGTCCCTGGTGCTGTGAAGCAGCAGTGCTAACCACTGAGCAACAGTGGTTGCTGCAGCATATTTATACTATTAAATATTCTTATAGAGGTTCATAAAATCATGAGGCGCACGGATAGGATAAATAGACAAGGTCTTTTCCCTGGGTTGAGGTGTCCTGAACTAGAGGGCATAGGTTTAGGGTGAGAGGGGAAAGATTTAAAAGGGACTTTAAGGGCAACTTTTTCATGCACAGGATGGTTCGTGTATGGAATAAGCTGCCAGAGGAAGTGGTAGATGCTGGTACAATTACAACATTTAAAAGGCATTTGGATGGGTACATGAATAGGAAGAGTTTTGAGGGATATTAGATTAGATTCCCTACAGTGCGGATCTTCCGAAGAGTAACCCACCCAGACCCATTCACCTACTCCCTACTAATGCACCTAACACTACGGGCAATTTAACATGGCCACTTCACCTGAGCCGCACATCTTTGGACTGTGGGAGGAAACTGGAGCACCTGGAGGAAACCCACACATACACAGGGAGAATGTGCAAACTCCACACAGACAGTCGCCCAAGGCTGGAATTTATCCTGGGTCTCTGGGCACTTCAAGGCAGCAGTGCTAACCACTGAGCCACTGTGGATATGGGCCAAGTGCTGGCAAACAGGACTAGATTAATTTACAAGATCTGGTCGGCATGGACGAGTTGCCCTGAAGGATCTATTTCCATGCTGTACATTTCTATCACTCTATCACTCTATTTAATTTTCGATCATTTCAACTTAAAAAGAAATCAACATGGATTTTTTACTTGAAACAAGATGAGATTATTACAAAACTGCTGAAATTTACTTTGAAAAATGTGTACTGACATTAGCTAAAATACAGATATAAAAATTTAAAGTAAGTAATGACAAAATTACATGAAGGTGAAAATGGCCTTAGTCTTGAGTATTGTTGCAGGTCTGGCTTGAAGATTTTGTAACTGAAGTAAAGGTTTAAAATTTGAAGTTAGATTCAGCAGCTGTGATGATGGTTTTTGTAATGGAACTTTGTAGACAGAATCAGTCTGTAAAGCATCTTCAGGGAGCATGTAAAGGTCCCTTTTCTTTCCGAGTGCTGCTAATACCACCACTTGAAAACTGTCTGAAATCCTGTTCAGCTGAACTGAGAGGCTCCCTGGATACTTTTACTCCGTAAATCCCAATGCCAGAGAGAAAAGCCAATTGTTACATGCTGTTCACAGCTAGTTCAACTGGAGCTGATGGCTGGAACTTTCTTCACATGGTCCCTGGAGATCTCTGCACACAAAATGGCTCTTTTCAGCCAGGTTTTTTTTAATCACAATCAAACAAAATGGCTGCAGATGTTAACTTTGATGAACTGCTGTTCCACAAAGCAAAGTCAATTATGTGGGAATTCCTTGTGATGTCCTTCCAGTCTCCTGTTCAACACTACAGAACCTTTGAGTTCACACCTTTTGAAGTTTCAATGAACAGTCCTGGAATCTGTTGAATTATTTAATGCTCTTTTGTCATTGACTCTTAAGATAACACACTAGTCTGTCTGCTTTTGGCTGCAGTGAATCAAGAAAACACTCATGTGACTTCTGGTAACCGTTTGATAAGACTCCTTGTCAATTTTTAAAGATAGTTTGGTTGCCTATACAAAATATGTTGTACTATAATTACACATTTAGTCACTTGTAGCACAGGCTTGATTATTTCTGTAAGAGACATATTTAGTTGAAATAATTATTACAATATTTTAAGGGCATCTAGATGGGCACTTAAATAGGAAGGGTTTGAGGGATATGGGCCAAATGCTGGCAAATGGGACTAGATTAATTTAGGATATTGGACAGCATGGACAGGTCGGACTGAAGGGTCTGTTTCAATGCTGTACAGCTCTATGCCTTTAAACAATGGTGATGCTAGAAACCTGAAACAAAAGCAGAAATTGCTCCAGAAACTCAGTAGGCCTGGCAAAATTTGTGTAAGAGAGAAACAGTGTTAACATTTCAAGTCCAGTGACTCTTCTTCAGAACTGACAGCATCTAGGAAACGGTAGTATTTTTTTTGATGAGACTGAAGTGGTGAATGAATGAATGGACAGATAGTGTGGAGCCCAGAGACAGAAAGAGAGAAAGAGTAAGTGTTAGGCAGACAAAGGGATTGCTGATAATAAGCCAAGGAAGAGGAAAAGCTGCATAGATGATGATAAGGACTATGAATGGGTGAAAATGGGTTAGCTGTGCTGAAAGCAACCCATGCATTGACAGGACCCAGGGTGTGAGAGTGGGTAAAAGGCATGGAGAATGATGTTCAGTCTCAAAAATAATTGAATTGAACATTGAGTCCTGCAGAGTGCCCAAGTGGAAAATGAGATGCTGTTCTTCCAGTTTGCACTGAGCTTCACTGGAGCACTACAGCAGGCCTGAGAAAAGAAACTTTGGCCAGGGTACAGAGTGGTGTGTTGACATGGCAGGCAACTGGAAGGTCAGGATCATATTTATGAACAGAACTTAAGTGTTTGCAAAGCGGTCACACAGTCTGCATTTCATCTCCCGATGTAGAGGAGAATATTGTGAGCAGCGAATACCACAGATTGGATTGAGTGAGTGGTAGGTAAATCTCAGCTTCACCTGGAATGTGTGTCTGGGGCCTTGAATGGTGACGAGAGCGGTGGTAAATGGGAAAGTGTTACATATTCTGTGATTGCATAGGAAGGTGAAGTGGGCAGTGGGGAGGTGTTGAGGGTACAGGAGGAGTGTACCTGATGTCCCAGCAGGAACAATATATGTGGAATGCTGAGAAGGAAGGGAAATATGTATTTGGTCATAGTATCTCACTGGAAGTTTGTGGGAAATCCTCGATTGAAGAAAATATTGGACATTTCTGAGGACCCCTATAGAATGTGGCATCATCAGAACAGTTGCGATGGAGTTGGAGAAACTGTAAGAATAGAACAGGGGCCTCATAGGAAGTAAGATGTGGGGACTGGGACTGTGACTGTGGAAGTCGATGGGTTTGTAATGGACTGCATTTTGATGAAGCTTTGAGTCTTGTACTCATCAGGACCATTTGCAAGAATACAAATTTAAAGATAAAACAACATTTACATTGTATGAGAGGAGTGTGCTGATTGGATGGTTCATGGACTTTGATAAAGGTGTTGCCATGTAGAATGAAGCAGTTAATGATTACGGACACATTTGTAACACAGAGCTAAAGTATTTTCACCCATCTTTGATCAAAAATGTGGAATTCTATCTTCCCTCCTCCTGAGGAGCCCAGCACCACAGATGTCAGTCTTCAGACAATTCAATTCACTCTATGTAATACCAAGAAAGACTGAAAGCATTGGATAGAGTAAATTGGATATGGACTCTGACCATATCCCAGCTTTAGTAGTAGAGATTTGCACTCCAGAACTAACAGCATCCAAGCCAAACTATTCCAGTATAGTTACAACACTGGCATCTACCCATAATGTGCAAAATTGTAGGTATGTCCTGTTCATCAAAAGGAGGAGAAAGTTAATCTAATTAATATATTTTCATTCATCAACAAGACAACATTGATTGTACTGTCAAGTACCACTTGCTTAGCCAGAACCTGCTCACTGATTTTCACATTGGCTTTGCCAGGACTACTTGACTCCTGACCTTATAAAACCTTGGACAAAATAGTTGAAACCTAGGAGTATAGTGAGAGCAATTTTTGTTTTATATCAAGGTAAATTTTGACTCTTGTGATGGCACCAACAAGGCCTAGCAAGACTGGAATCACTGGGATAGGTGAAAAATCTTCACTCTCCCAGAACAAAGGAAGATGATCGTTGTTGTTGGAAATCAATTGTCTGAACCTTGGGACATCACAGCATGCTCCTTAGGCTAGTATCCTAGCCTTACAACTTCAGCTGCTTTATCAATGATCACATAAGGTCAGAGTATGGAAGGTTATTGATGATAACACAGTGTTCACTACCATTCATGATTCCTCAGATACTAAAGCAACCCTCATGCAACAAGACCTGCATGCCATCCAGATTTGGGCTGAAAAGTGGCACATAACAATCATGCCACACAGTTGCCAAGCAAAGAGCATCTTCAGCAAATGTAACACCTTTGCATCCCATTCAATGGCATTGCCATCTCTGAATGCCCCACTATCAATATCTTGGGGATTACCATTGATCAGAAACTGAATTGGATCAGCTATATAAACACTGTTGCCAAGAAACAACATTATTTTTGATAAATAACTCATCTCCTGGATCAGTTCTAGAAAATAAATCAACCTCACCTTCTCACAGGCAGGTTAACAATAAATAATATATGCTAGCCTTGTCAATGACACCCATATCTTATGAAAACATTTTTAAAAAGAAATGGAAGGGCAGTATGTGCTGACGTCAGCGATTAGGATAGGAATAGAGTTGCTAAAGTTATGAAAGGACTCCTGAAGTACCAAATGTAGAGTGGGCAGGAAGAAAGAAATTGATATAAAAGCAAAGAATTGTAGATACTGGAAATCTGAAATGACAACAAAAATAATCAGAAAGACTCAGCATATATGTAGAGAAACAGAGCTAACATATCAGGAAATGATGACTGAGATTTTCAAGTGTGTTGGTGATCATCTTTGACAGTGTGATACCAAAGGCCAAGACAATTTCCCATCACCACGTGCTTCTCAGCTCATTATTGATGTGAGTGAGATGTGGCCTAAAATTGGTCAGCAAATCAGATGCAGCAAATGAGCCACCAGCAGAACATTCTGAGGTTGAAGGTACTGGGGACACATTTCAATGCCAGTTGAATACCATCTCACTCACTACAAGCCCAGAAGCATCTGGTGGCTGCCTCCAGAAATCGAGAAATGCCTGCCCAGCAGTGAAAACTGGTTCCCAGTTTTACTGCCCCTGCCTTCCAGATGCTGCTAGACTGAGTTACTGAGAAGAGGTTAATTTTGTTTCCAGGAGATGGCAACCCATCTAACTCATCCAGATCAAGGTGCATGTCAAAGGGAACAGCAAGCAGTATCACAAGAACATGAATGCTGTCTCTAAAGGTTAGTGGCTCCATCTTCTCTGTTACATAACACTCACAGGGTTATCACTCAGTCTCTGCACAAACATCTGATAGCCTATATGTCTTTGCATCACATGTATGATGTGCACTCAAGAATTAACCCACCTCATCCTTTCAAACCATGAACTCTTTCAGATCACTGCACTTCCTCTTCACCACCTCCAATGGGTAGGAATCTCACAAACGGCTCTGCACTTACTTCCATCCCGCTCATTTTACACCCTTCAAACTTGGCGCTCCAGTGGGACCAGTATATTCATTTCCAAGTATTATTAATTTCTAACTTTTTTTTCTCTTTTTGACATGTATGCAGGCTTTTTTGCCATAAAGTCACCATCTAAGGAAGGAGAGCCTAATTGAAGAAGTCTATTTCAACAGCCATTAAGTGATTTTTGGATTTTGCCTAATTAACCTATCATGCTCATCAATATTCTTACCAGCTCATGGAGTGGAAAATCACACCTATTAAGACTGTTCCTCTCAATAGATGCTGACAGACAGAAATTTATATTTCTTTTTAATAAAGTTACAAAAATAGTAGCTCCGGATACAGTGCATAATCCTCCGCCATTTCCACCACCTACAGTCAGGCTCCACCACCAAAGATATATTTCCCTCCCTACCCCTATCTGCATTCCGCAGAGACCATTCCCTCCCCAACTTCCTCGTTTGGTACACCCACCCTTGCCACCAACTCACCACCCACACCTGGCACCTTCCATTGCCACTGTTTGAGGTGTAAAACCTGTGCCCACGCTACAGCCTCACCTCTGTCAAAAGCCCCAAGGGATTATTTTACATCTAGTGGAGATTTTCCTGCACCTCATCTACAGTCCATTGCACCTGAAGTGGCCTCCTCAACATTGGGAAGATAGGAAGCCAACTCGCAGAGCATTTCAGGGAACATCTCTGGGACACATGAATCAAACAAACCCACTGACCTGTGGCCAACGACTTCAATTCCCCCT
This sequence comes from Chiloscyllium plagiosum, assembly GCF_037043375.1. Taxonomy (NCBI): domain Eukaryota; kingdom Metazoa; phylum Chordata; class Chondrichthyes; order Orectolobiformes; family Hemiscylliidae; genus Chiloscyllium; species Chiloscyllium plagiosum. The sequence goes on from NW_028270140.1 coordinate 81,721,743, forward strand.
CCCACTCCCCAAGGACATGCAAGTCCTGGGCCTCCTCCGCCCCCAAATCAAAGCTACCTGCCAACTGGAGGAAGAATGCCTCATAGTCATAGTCAGCATGGATATCTTCCGCCTTGGGACCCTACAACCACACAGGATCAACATCGACTTCACTCGTTTCTAACTCTCCCCCTCTCCCCACCTCATCCCCGATCCAACCCCCCAACTCGGCACCACTCTCTTGACCTGTCCTACCTGTCCATCTTCCTTCCCACCTCTCCGCTCCACCCTCCCATTGACCTATCACTATCACCCGCCACCTGCATCCACCTATCGTCTTCACAGCTACCTTCGCCCCAGCCCTACCCCACCATCCTATTTATCTCTCAGCCCCCTTCCCCCTCCACATTCATGATGAAGGACATATGCCTGAAATGTCGACTCTCCTGATCCTCAGGTGCTGTCTGACCTGCTGTGCTTTTCCAGCGCCACACCTTTTATTCTGACTCTCTCGCATCTGCAGTCCTCACTTTCTCCTCGTAGCTCCAGTAGTCAACTCACTTCAATTATCAGTTATAAACATACTAAGACACAAAATTGATGAATAGAAAATGATAATCTAGTTCATCAAGCTTCCTTGATCACCAAATTCTCCCATGTGATCTCCTGGGAGAGGTGAAAAAAGCAGGAAAATAAAATCCAGAACCAAAAAAGTTAAAAGTATTTTGAAAATTTCCCTCTCCTTCTATAAAAATATTAAAATCAGTGTCGGAGATCCTGTGGATCAGGGTGCCTTTGAGAAACATATTTTTGTGAAGAACATCAAATAAAAACAGGCTTCAGCCAAGGCGTTGCACAAGATCTGACAAGAAGCAATAATATAGTGAGGTCCAAATACTTAAAAGGCAGATGGATTGTCACCAATTAGACACTGATACTGAGAAAAGGAAAATATGGATGCACAAATGTTGAAGGAAGAAACTGGCCAACCTTCAACAGAGAAAAGACAATTTACTGAAGAGTCCTAGCAAATGTTGGTAGTGGAGCGTTGAGAGCCATAGGAAATAACAAGGCCCTGGGACAGGGGAAAGTGTTAAATGCAGCAATATGTGACACCTGATCAATATTGTACATGCCCCAAAGAGGTCTTAAATGCAAGATCCAAGAGAAGGTTCATGGAAAACAAGGTTTTCACGAATTATTTGCTAAAGTTTTCATAGCCAATCAACAAAACCACTGAGATCGTTCCCTGGTGATGCTGTTTAGAATGTTTTACCTGGGTATTTCCTCAAATTGCTTTCCCACTCTGCTACTGCAACATGGTAAGCAGTTATGCAGAAGCTTTATTTACAAATACAAGTTGGGCTTCTACTGAATTTATTATGGTGGAGCTGAAGAAACGTCAAATAAGCTCCAATTGATTGTCTAACTGATGGCAGCTTTCATCTTTTTAACAGCTACTCTCTAAACTAAAGTACTGATTATTTAGGCTCATGCTAGAATTCGGACGATAGCTTTGGAGAGATATTTATTTGCACTGTAGAGCTGATTTTCAAAATGTCTGTGAAATTTTAGGTTCAAGTGTTACTTTCCATCCAAATGTCTTGGTGATTCAATGCAAAGCAGGTGTTGGCACAGCAAAGATTACAAGAGTAAAGGTCTCACAGTAAAACTTGAAAAGTCACACTTTCACCAGAAAAAAAGACATTTTTAATGAATTGGGGAGGGGAGTAAAAAGAACAGTCAGTGCTGAAAACCTGAAAAAACACAGAAACATAACTGATACCTGAAGGAGAAATATGAATTCATTTGTCGGATGCAACTTCTTTAGATCAGCATTATACACACAGAAAATATTGTTTTACTTAAATGGCTTTCTTATTAATTAATCACAAACTACTTACAAAAAAATCAAATATAGTTTACAGCAAAGAATTTTTTGTGAGCTAACAAATAAAATTACTTTCACATTTGACAGTGGCATGCAGACTTTAGCAATCATTTTTTGAATGTCTTATTTTAAGTATTTTAGTAGAAAATTATTTTCCAGTTGACTGCTTGAATTTTATTGGAAACTGGCACAATTTATTTTGTCTTCAATTATTCCAAGCCAGGTGTTTCACTTACTTGACTGCAAAAAAAATAAGATGCTGACATTCTGGAAATGGATCCTGTTTTCCATTTGTTGATGACCTGGGAGAAATTTGTTTGCTGAATCTACTCAATCTTGAGCACCTCGCTTGGGGTACTGTGTATTGTAGGTGTCACTATGTATTGTATATGTAGCAGTACAGTCACAGAAGTGTAAAATTCCACAACAAAAATATTGAACAGATTTAAAACTGACATAGTCAAAAAATGAACTAGTATCCAACTTAAACTACCTTGTCAAAAGCCTTGCCACAGTAGCACTGCTAGGAATGAAATCATTTGAAAGATTAAATATGGAACCATTTCACAAATTTGCTCTTGCATGGAAACCCCTGCTGCACTTAACACAATACCACATCAGTCAGGACATCTTGGTTCACTAAACTACATTATAGCAAAGGTAATTGTATGAGAATTATAAGGCAATACTATTAAAGTGTAAAATATCATGATTTGTTAGAATATTTTCTTATTAATCAGTAGCTTTGGAAATTGCTAATGAGTGTTCTTTGAATTAAATCATACATTTCAACATGGTCTGTGGCAAAATGAGATACTCAAATCAATAACTTTATAAGCAGATGTTAGATTGAGTGGCAAGATGTATATTGGGCAAGAAAAACTATTAAACTCCAATGTGTGTTTGAAGCAAAATACTTGGAAGCTATTTACAACCTGAGAGGAATGGAAGTTTCAAACATGCATCTGACCTTTTAAAGCTTTAAACATTCTTATCAGCTATTGCAAATGAAAGTGCACAAGTCCTCATAAAGAAGAGGTAGTCAGAAACATAACGTAGTGTATTCTACTCTTCTGTCTTTGACTCAATGAATTTTGGATTGGTTCTGCTTGCTGCTATATTATCCGTCATCCATGTGTCTCAGGGGATCTACTGCTGCTGGCTGAGGTTAAATTAAGGTTCCTTGTCTTGTGATTGCTTTTAGCAGGGTAATATGCTTTCAGAAGCAGGGAGTCTGAGAAAGAGTTTCAACAGGACTGTAAAATCTTTACTTTATGACAGGTCATCTTTAAAGGTCAACTGACAGATGAAAATTTCAAACCGATCATAGCAATACAGGCCAATAAATAATAATGACATTGTTTTCTCTTCTTGAATTTACTAGTTTTATTTTACAACATCATATCAGTAACAGTGGGGCTTCATCTTGAAAACATTACATAGCCTTTGCTTCTTTTTCTGGGGAAGGGAGTGTAATCCCTAAACATTTGCCATATATCCTCTCCAAATCCCCAAAATTAAATATGTCAAATTCACTGAGGTGGCTTAGTTCCAGAATCCTAATGGTTTCATACCTTATAATGTCGATGTAATTCATATTGAGACAAAGGTATTTGACAGACACACCTGTGATAACATATATGAGGCATTTATACGAAAACATACCTGAGACTACATTTCTGTACAATGAAGTAATTGTGCAACCATCTAGGTTTTTCAGTTCGAAAAAACAAGCAAGAGATTTTATTCAAAATATTTGAACAGCACAACACCATTGACCTAAAACATGTTGACACCATAAATACATTTTTTTCTCCATTGATGATAAAGGAGTAAAAGCTGGTACTTTACAACATCTTCCTCTTATCCACACTCCACCAATTGCAACTTCCACATATATTGCAGACGTTACTTTTCTTGACTTATCCATTGATTAGATGCTGTCTACGCCAAAGCTTGGATTAATTACAACTTCACAAGTTCAGTGTTGAGAAAGCAAAAGCAATGACCCCTCACACCTCTCATGATGTTGAACCCTTATCACTGATTTCATTTGAGCCTCAGTATCCTGCCCATTACAAGCTTAAATTTAAATCGTCTACTTTCTCAGTCACAACTCCTTATACTTCCTTCCTGATTCACAGCATTGCCCATCTCTAATCTTACTCAGTCCCTGAAGGATCCAATCTTGAATGATCTGCTGGTCTTCATATTGATTATCACTGTACATAAACACCAATTGGTCAAAAAACACATATGCATGTATGTAGTGCCACACAACTTCCTCTTTGCTATTGACACAACATTCTCCAATGAATTAAATTTTAAAACATTTCCCATCTTTGCATTCTTTTCCATCTTTTATGTCCTCCTAAACTGTCACCGAGGGCACCTCCCACTCGCCTTCCCAAAACTGCTTCATCGTTGGTGACAAGAGCTTACAACTGCTTCCTACAGTATGGACCCCTCTCCCTAAATTTCTGACCTGCTGCCTCAGTTTTTAAAAATCTCATAATAACCTAAAAAAAGAACTGCAGATACTGGAAATCAGAAACAAAAACAGAAATTGCATTCTGAGGAAGAGCCACTGAACGCGAAACATTGACTCTGCTTTGTCTCCACTGATGCTGCCACTGAGTTTCCCCAGCAATTTCCATTCATGCAGAAGGATTAAATCCGAAGCTAAAATTTCAAATATAATTATGTTGATTTCTGTTCCTTTGTTCAAGAAATGATGCATTAGCTTATGGGTATATCAAATTTGATTTGGACAGTTTTAGATTCAAATTTAAGTAAATAAAGTACGATTGAACACGTTTAAATTAAATTCTTCTGCACTCAATTTAAATGAAATTAGTCACTGACTTACTCAAAAATGGATTTTAAATCATGAACAGGGCGTCTAAAAGTAGTACATAGGGGAATTTTATCCCTAATATCTCTTGAAAGTGCAATGTATGCCTGGCTCAAATGCTCATGCAAACTAAATGTGTTATATACTGAGACATATTTTGCAAATTCAGATCAAGATATACTAAAGTGAAGTCAGTAAGACAGAATTGAGTGCTGTCAGTTCAGGTGCCACCTGACCTGCTGAATGTTTCTAGCATTTTCTGATTCTAAATTTGCCAGGCCCCATAAAAAGAAAAAGATGTAAATCAGGCACTGAAAGTGATCTAGCTTTTATTTGATTTTCTTTGGTGAAGTCTCGCCATCTGTATGATATAACAATCCACTTAAAGTTTACAAAATTATTGATTTTCAACTGGAACTATAGGATTCCTCAGATCTATTTTTACATTTTACACCTGGATTGATACTACAAAAGTTTTATTTCTTGAACTATCATTCTGCCTCTGGTTTAGCATACCGGCTATTAAGTGATCAACGTTAAAAATCACATAACGCCAGGTAATAGTCCAACAGGTTTATTTGGAAGCACTAGCTTTTGGAGCGATGCTCCTTCATCAGGTGGTTGTGGAGGACCTCCATAACCACCTGAAGAAGGAGTAGTACTCTGAAAGCCAGTGCTTCCAAATAAACCAATTGGACCATAACCTAGTGTTGAGTGATTTTTAACTTTCGAGAGTGTGGTGCTGGAAAAGCACAGCACATCAGGCACATTGAAGGAGCAGAAAAATTGACATTTCGAGCAAAAGTCCTTCATCAGGAATAAAGGGCTTTTGCCCGAAATATCAATTTTCCTGCTCCTTGGATGCTGCCTGACCTGCCGTGCTTTTACGGCACCATACTTTTGACTCTAATCTCCAGCATCTGCAGTCCTCACTTTCACTTCATTGTATGTGGCAGTTAAGTGTCAATCGTATTTCTGTGAGTCTGGAGTCATAGGTCACACCAGATAAGGCTGGTAGAGTTATTTTCTAAAAGGACATTACAGAACCATATGACTTTGATTTTAGAACTATTCAGTAGTCTCATGGTTACCATTGTTAATGTTAACACTTGTACTCCAGTGTTTATTTAATTAATTGAATTGGGGGTTGGGTTAGCTCAATTGCCTGGATGGTTGGTTTGCAAAGCAGTGCGATGCCAACAGCATGGGTTCAATTCCCTCACCAGCTGGGGTTACCATGAAAGATTCTCCTTCTCAACCTATCCCCTCATTTGAGTTGTGTTGGCCTTCAGGTTAAATCTTCACCATTCGCCTCTCCCTCATTAGAGAGCTGCCCACTGGCCTGTTAAGACTATGCAACTTGTATTAGTTGAATTTAAGTTTCCTAGCTGTCATTCTGGAAATTGTACTTATGTTTCCTGATCATTAGACCAGGATTTTGGATGAAAAGTGAGGTCACCAGTGTCTAACCAGACCATAGGGGGCTGCTTGCATATTACATTGAGATGACTGGTGGTGATTTAACCTGAGGGTCATCATGCCTCAGATGAGGGGAAAGATTGAGAAGGAAAGTCCTTCATGGTATAACCTCAGCTGGTGCATGAATTGAACTCACGTTGTTGAAAGCACTCTGTGGTGCAATCCAGCCATCTAAGCTAACTGGTGCCCTTTGGGGTATTATACCTCCAATGGGACATTGTTCAAAGAAATAGAGCAAAATCCCAAACAGACAAACCTTCGGGATCCACCTATAAATTTGAGATAACCAAGAAGGCTCCTAAATAATCTGGTGTGGCTAGAAATACACTTTTTGTCAAAGAAAATACCACATGAGAATGTAATAAAACGGTAAATGTGTGAAAATCTCTTTATTCAATTTGTTCACACTTTATAGTGGCTTAACCTCGAAAAAGACATTGAACAATTTCAGGAGATAGCTCCAGAAAAAAAAACTCAGTAATCAAATCTGTTTATACCATGCTCTCTGGATAAGAACATACAGTGAAACATGTTGTTAGTGCTTTTGTGTTGCAGTGCCAACTCCTAAGCGCCTCTGAATCTTATGACATCTACTGGAGAAGTTTGAGGACAAGCAGGTGGATGTACAAGGGTATTGGCCCCTTTGCTTGAAGAACATATTGCATCCACATTTGTGTTATCTGTAATGGAGAGTTCCCATTTGGCATAAATCTCTATGGCTGTCTCTATTGGAATCTCCAGGCCAATCTCCAGCAGCCAAGCAACATAAGTCTCATCATCAGATATGTTGGCCTCACTCTGCTCTTGAGAGGCTTTGCTCCTCTCTTATTGGTCAGCGTGGATTTGAAAAGCTTCTGCAAGTACAGCTAACCTGGAGTTACCAACGTGGAATTTCTTAACATGGCCATTATTCGATTGGTTTTGCGATGCTGCTGGTGGAAATGGCTGATGACTTCAACCCAGTCACAACCTTGTGACATACAAATTTGACTCATCATGATTTCACAGTATGAATTACTTGTTTTGCTTAAAATAAAATTGCATATTAGCCAGATTCTTCGTTTTCTGATGCTACTTTATCCTTTTAAGCTATTTAGAGGAGCAGTGATGATAAGGAATTGGAACATTTTTTACCGTCAATACATCATCAAATAGTCCCATTGGAGAGTTAACATAATTTGAGTGCAATACAAAACCTCCTTTTCACTGTCCCATTAATGCAGTTTAATTGTATCATTTTAGATGAACACAGCAATCTGGCAGATTTGTTTCCTTTACTGCCCAATGAATAGTAATAAATGAAATATTAAGTGGTTTTGTATAATTCTTTTCAATGCATCTTGCAATTAGTCCTTGGAGCTCATAAGCTCATTTCCATTCCAGAAGATCAACTGCTGGACTAATTTCAAGCCGAAGAAATAGTAGTTTTATAACTCATTCAATGACCCAGTTTTCCTTTTGTTTCTAATTGTCAGCTATAAGTACCAGTTTTTCAAGTTTGTCCTCTGTTTAAGTGTAACCTTTAAAGTTGATGAAGGAGCAGCGCTCCAAAAGCTAATGCTTCCAATTAAACCTATTGGACTATAACCTGGTGTTGTGTGATTGTTTAACTTTGTACACCCCAGTCCAACACTGGCATCTCCAAATCTTTGAGTTTGGGTTGATTTTTGTACACTGGCGTGAATCCACTTTAAGTAGCTTAAAGTCTATAAGTCTAACAAGAAACTAACACAGCAAATGAGCACTTGAACCCCTCCATGTTACTGTCCTCATGATGATCAACAATGATCAACAGTGGTTACATGGCCACCAGTAGGCTAGCATTTTTTTAATGCAGATGTTCTTCTTATTGATTACAAATATTTCTCACTAGCATTTTAACTAGGATTCTGGATTATTATGTTAGTGACATTACCAATGCACTTTCACCCACCCTGGCTCCTGCAAGTATATTCTTCCTTTTGGAAGATACCAAAACTGTACTCAAAACTGAAGGACTGATATCACCAGAATTCTATTCAGATACTGCAAACCTTTTTTTTATTATTCCTGTACTCAAATTCTCTTGCAGTATAAACCAATATATCATTTTCCTTCTTAATTGGCTGCCGCACCTGCATGTTTTCAGCGACTCAGGCCCCTTTGGACATCTATTCATCTCTCCCAATTAAGAAATATTTTACATTTCAGCTTTTTCAGCATGAGATCCCATTTGTTCTATTCTTGCCCCTCACTTAACCTGTCTAAATCCACTTGAAGCTTCTTTGCAGTAGGACACACATTTCCACCTAGTTTTGCGTAATCATCAAACTTGAAGATATTACTTTTTGTCTCCACATTTAATTCTTGATACAGATTGTGAATAGCTGGGGCCGAAGCACTGAGCGTAGATATATCCCACCAGCCTGTCTGTTGAACTGAGAACAACTTATTTTTCCTATTCTTTTTTGCCCATTATCCAATTTTCTAACTATACCAGTATATTTTCCTCAATCCCATGTTCTTTAATTCAGATTCTTTATTTTTTGTGGAGGACTTTGTCAAAAACCTTCTGACAGCCTTCTGAACCATATTCACTGGTTCCCCCTTCTGCTCCTCAAAAAAACTCCAACAGGTTTGCCAAACATGATTTTGTTTTCACAAATCCATCTTGACTCTGCCTAATCCTACCATTATTTTCTAAATATTCTAAATAGGCTATCACATCCTTTGCAACAGGTTCTAACATTTTTCTTAATACTGATATCAAGCTAACATGTTAGTTGCTCCCCATTTTCTCTTGTTTTCTTCCACAGTAAGAAACATATATACATATACACATTTACATTCATATCACATTCATACATTTGTTATTCACCAACCTTCAGGAACAATTTCAGAATGTGTAGAGTCTACAGGGACAAAGTAGAGGGAAACAAGAGTGAATAAGATTTAGATTTTTATATAATAGATTCCCTACAGTGTGGAAACAGGCCCTTTGGCCCAACAAGTACACACCAACCCTCCAAAGATTAACCCATTCCCCTACCCTATATTTACCCCTGTGTAATGGACCTAACATTATGGGCAATTTAGCGTGGCCAATTCACCTGACCTACACATCTTTTGGATTGTGGGAGGAAACCTAAGCAACTGGAGGAAACCCTATTAGACACGGGAAATTAAACATTTCACAGAAAAGTTTAAGAAAACTCAAATTCCAACAGAAAAATTCATGAAAAAGTTTATAAAAAGCTGTAGATTGCCTAAAATCTGTTATTTGAGTTTTCTTACTATGCCCACAAAACAGAGCACCTAGCAACAATGGATGTCCATTCAAAGTTTGTGAGAAGATTTGTAGCTCGGGTGCTCGTTGTTGTGGTTCTGTTCGCCGAGCTGGGAATTTGTGTTGCAGATGTTTCGTCCCCTGTCTAAGTGACATGCTCAGTGCTTGGGAGCCTCCTGTGAAGCGCTTCTGTGATCTTTCCTCCGGCATTTGTCGTGGTTTGAATCTGCCGCGTCCAGTTGTCAGTTCCAGCTGTCCGTTGCTGTGGTTGGTATATTGGATCCAGATCGATATGCTTATTGATTGAATCTGTGGATGAGTGCCATGCCATTCACAAAGGTATAATTTGATACCAAAATGGATCAGGTAGAAGGCCTAAACAAAATAAGGTGTTCTCTGCCATCATTTAACTATTATAATGTATTGTGCACAAAAATGTTCAGATTCTGACATTTCACATCCCTGCCCCCTTTGTCAGTCTACAATGATTCTTGAATTGTGTATAGGATATAGTCACAAGATGAAGGTTGGCCACATTTTATGATGCAGAACATATGGTTTCAGGAAGCAGATCTTATTTCCAAGTTGCCCTTAGCTTCACATTACATCTGCAAACACAATTACCATACAACCACAGATTCATATGTCATAAAATTTACAGTCAATCCTCCACAGCCTTTCATTCTTAATTAGTCTTCACTGACAGATACCTGAATCTGTTTTGTGTACATGAACATAAAGCTATTATATAAAATTGAAGAGTGTATTTTGACCCTTCTTGAGTCTCACATATCAAAATAGTATGCTGTTGCTATTTGTCAGGTTTCTTTACCAATCTTATTATTCTTCTACAAGCAGCACCGTCAGTCTTGGTTCATAAACAAGCCAGAGAATTAGAGATTAATCGGCTGCGTTGTGAGTGAGTTGCCACCACAAACAGAGCAGAATACTTCAAGGGCTCCAATTGCTGAGTGAAAGAGTGCAGAATGCCTGTCATGCCTGAAAGTCTGAATTCACCTCCCTAACATGGCAACCCAGTCATCTGACAACTCTTTCACTTTGTATGCAGTCTCCTTAGAAAAGCATTTCTGCTAAGAAGTCAAGCAAGAAGCAAAGAAATATTGCAAAGGTCCTTTGTCTCCTTAGTGACAAGAAGTACTTAATGTCAAACTAAGCACTATTATTTGGGCCTAAGTGAAGTCTGAAATGTGTTCTTATAATTTTTTTTAAATCCAGGATTGAAGAAAATTATTTTCTATAATCTGAATCTGAATAAATGTCCGTGCAATAAATCTAATAAACAGAATTATCATTTACATTTTATGAATGTTATTTGCAGAATTAATTTATGTTTCACACTAAAAATATATGCCAAAATTATTCTACTTGTTACAGCCCAATATAAATATATAGTCAGAGAGTCATACAGCATGGAAATAGACCCTTCGATCCTATTTATCCATACTGACCAGGTATCCTAATTTCTTCTTCCACTAAATTTATTTTCTTCATAATTGCTCAACCCAGTGTAGTTCAGGGGTCCAGTGGCAAATTATGACAAGCTGAGGCCTTTGACTTTGTTCGGCTCAAGAGACCCTACAGTAATGCTGAGAAAAGGTATACCTCACTCACAAAAAGGAAAATGAAAATAAATAGAATCAAAGCTATATTGTATATATACATAGGTGAAGCTACAACAAGAAACTAATAATCCAACCAAAATATATATCTTTATAAGCCTATTCACATTAAAAATTACTTTTGAATGAAAATGTTTTAAGATTTCTTAATTAGCATATAAGAACATTTTTGCTCTACAACAACACAAAGGCAATTACACAGATCAACATAGAGCAAACAGGAAGCAGCAACACAACCAGCATAATTTTTAAAAAACTTATTTGATGATTTTTGAATAGAAGAGTTATTGATGATGTCCTCAAATGATACACAACACAGTTGATCTCTTACTGTGCACACAGTGCTTCGTGCAGACTGCTTTTGTTGCACCATTGTTGTCAACAGTTACTTCTTGAAGCTTTCCGGCTGCAAAATGATCTTTCTCCTGAGCTGTGTCTTACCTTTAGACTCAAAAAAGGGCTTCTAACTTGTGTTTATAGGGAAAACCAATTCAATTTTACCTTGGATAATGCCTTAATAAAGGGCGCTGTGTCATAAATGTCCTCTATTTGAATAACTCTCCACATTTTACCAGACCTCTACTCCATGGCATGAGCTTGGAACTGCTTTATTTCTCCAGTGAGCTGAAGTTAGACAACGATAGGATTATCTTTCATTACAACCGTTACACCTAAATGGAGATATCGAAATGAACTAAAAGTGAAAAATTGTTTGCTGTATTTCCTTTGTTCTTTTCTTCAATTTGATTTCATGTGCATCAATCATAGGAATAAAGGATTTTACTTGTATTTTATCTTCTGGACAATGTGTTTCACCAACATTTGGTGTAGCACAAAGTCATACATTCAAAGCCATACAGCATGGAAATGGACCCCTTGGTCCAACTGGTCTGTGCCAATTTGGTATCCCAAACCTAATTACTCCCATTTGTCTGCGTCTGGCCCATAGCACTCTAAATCTTTCCTATTCATGTACCGGTCCAAATGTCTTCTAAATTTTGTAACTCTATCTGTATCTACCACACCCTCGGCAGCTTATTCCATACACACACCTCCTCTGTGTGATAAAGCTGCCTCTCAGATCCCTTTTAAGTCTTTCGCATCTCACCCTAAATCCAAGCTCTCTAGTTTTGGACTCACCTATCTTTGGGAAAAGAGCTTGGCTACTCACCATACAGGGGAAGTTCCAGGTTATCCAGCCTCTCCCTGTAATTCAAACTTTCCAGTCACTATCATTGACTTACTTTGTGCTTATTCTTTTCCTTTTATTCACAAGCTTTTAGTTTACAACAGACAGGTTTTATTCTCCTTTTAGTTCAATTTCATTAATACATTCTCAAGTTTCTTTCAAGAAATCAGAAAGTGACACATAAAGCTCCGTCTGTGTACTAACACTGTCTCCGGTAAGCCTTGCTAGTTTTGTGGAAAAGATCCAACAAACAATTCCAAGATTCAAGCATGAATTCTAATTCCTCAATTTTCTCCTGCAGAATATTAGCCTGTCTCCTTGTATCAACCTTTTTCCACTGACATCAGTACTAAGATGAGTAAGAGTATCATATGAACCATAACTCTCAGATATGGCTGACGTAGCCTTTGCATGGGCTTCCCATCTAGTTCAGGTATTTGGAACATGGAATGGGGACCTGAAAATGATTTGAGTCCAGCATTTTGTAAGGCTGTTTTGACCCATAGCGTTGTGCTGCAGTTCATCAGTATGAGACACAGGAGCCAGAGAGTCTGAATATTGCATTTCTTGAATGGAGGCTGGGAGAACATGTTTGACATCCAAGCAGCACTGTTTCTCATCATAACCATGTAATCATGTAAGTATATTATTGTTATGAGAACTAACATGCATTTTATAGAGTTTTTTCTTCCCTGTCCCTTTTGTTTTTCAACTGAGTATGTAAAACTTGAAGTTTTGTCTTTTCTTATATTTAGCTGACCCTCATAATGTGAGGCTTTAAGTTGTAGCTTACTTAGTTTTTGCCTGAAACACACACTGCAGTGGCTCCAGATTTGCAGGTATTTATTAAAGCTGTCATGCCTTGTACAGCTCTGAAGATAACTTCAACATTTCAAAGCTGTATTTTTAAACGTAATGGTAATGACAAAAGCCTGCATCAAAACCTGAGGATCACGTGACTTCCTGTGATTGAATCACTCTCAATGGTCTCAAGAGAAAATGAAGGGTACCTTCCACACTCAATGCATTCATTGAAAGCTAATCAGAAAAAGTCAGTCAGACACAAAAGACACAGCGAAACCCAATGTGTGTTCGACTAATGTAAATGAAACCCATCCACTTTTCTTGTACTATCTTGGCTCTCTTCCAAACACAAAGACATTCACTCTCTAAAACTATACGATGTGGAAAGCCACAACCACAGGATGCTGATTGACTTAGTCGACTAGATTATTTGGAAAAAAGTTCAGCGTTTGTTACAGGGCAAGGCAGCCATTTTTGTCTCCTGCTTTGAATAAAATAATATCTAAGAGAAATATCATGAGATAACTTCCAAAAGATCATATGAATGTCACTGTATCAGCTGCAAGACAATGCAATCAAGGTAAAAGAGCCATACCTTGAAAAAGAAAGGGGTGTCTCTCCCCTACCCTGTTCCAGTTACATGTTCACCTAAAAGTTGATGTTTGGGCAAGTGACTTCCTGAAACCATGCAGCTTACTGAGGAAACTCTACCAGATCTTCACTTCAGTTAGGAAATTGCAGGCCTGCAAAGAGACTGAAGTCATATTAACTTTTAATTGTACATATTTTCATCATATCTAATCTTCATAAGTATAATGTGATATGTGAGACATTACGTTAAAAAAAGTATGGTGTGTTGGCTTTCATTAGTTTAAGATTGAGTTTAAGAGCCATGAGCTGAAAATGTGTTGCTGGAAAAGCGCAGCAGGTCAGGCAGCATCCAGGGAACAGGAGAATCGACGTTTCGGGTATAAGCCCTTCTTCAGGAATCCTGAAGAAGGGCTTATGCCCGAAACGTCGATTCTCCTGTTCCCTGGATGCTGCCTGACCTGCTGCGCTTTTCCAGCAACACATTTTCAGCTCTGATCTCCAGCATCTGCAGACCTCACTTTCTCCTTTAAGAGCCATGAGGTTATCCTGCAACTCTATAAAGCCCTGGTTAGAACACACTTGGAATATTGTGTTCAGTTGTGGTTGTCTTATTATAGGAAGGATGTGGAAGCTTTGGAGAGGGTGCAGAGGAGATTTACCAGGATGCTGCCTGGACTGGAGGGCATGTCTTATGAAGAAAGGTTGAGGGAGCTAGGGCTTTTCTCATTGGAATAAAAAAGGATGAGAGATTATTTGATAGAGGTGTACAAGATGATGAGAGGCATAGATAGAGTGGATAACCAGAGAATTTTTCCAGGTTGGAAATGGCTATACGAGGAGGCATAATTTTAAGTTGATTGGAGAAAGGTTTAGGAGAGATGTCAGAGTTCTTTACATGGAGAGTGATGGGTGCGTGGAATGCATTTCCAGCAGTGGTCGTAGAATCAGATACGTTAGGGACAATTTAAGCAATTTTTGAATAGGCGCATGGAAGTTAGTAAAATGTAGGATATGTAGGTTAGTTTAATCTGAGAGTAGGATAAAAAGTCGGCACAACGTCGAGGGCCGAAGGGCCTGTACTGTGCTATGTTCTATGTTCTGTGTTCTATGTAACTCACATAACCATACAGATGTCTGTGATTGTTTCCTACAGACATTACATGCTGCTGCTCACCTTCGTCATGACTGGTGGAGTGTTGCTGCTGTGGAGGTAATTGCCACTTGCACTGAAGGATCTTGAATGGGTGTTTCCATGACACTACGCAGCCAAACTGGCTAACATGATGCGAAGATTAGAAACTTGGACCGTGAAATCCAGACCACAAATCATTCAATAATGATCAGGTGGATGGTTCCCAAACTGGGATTTGAACCTCTTCTAACTAAAGGGCCACTCCACAAGTCAAAGACAGAGAAGTGCTTTTCAGTGAGATTTGCTCAGGCACGATTGATGGAAGTACTCTGCTCAGTTCTTTGTGGTAAATTCTGTCAATTTCTGAATACATACCATTAAACCAAGCAAGAAGAGGTGAGCTGGCTCTCTTTAGTTGGTCACAACAAATCTTGAGTTCTTTCTTTCCAGTTAAAGTGTTACTATCTATTTTGATGCGAGCAAAAAGAAGGCAATCAACAAAGTTTTCTTGAGCAAGAACAAACCTATTAACTGTTAAACCTGTGGAAGATAATTTTAAAATTGTGATGTCACACACACACACACACACACACACACACACACACACACACACACACACACACACACACACACACACACACACACACACACACACACACACACACACACACACACACACACACACACATAAAGAGGAATAATGTCCAACACAAAAGAGTTGAGAGTCCTTTGGTTCTTTGTGAAGCATAAGGTTTGAACCTGATGGCAAGGCTGATTAGCTGGTTTCCTAATGCAGTCAGCGGTAGTGAATGTTGCAGTTATTCAAAATGTTCAGTTCCTTTAAGATTTTTCACTGTAATTGTTTTTGTGGGAACCACAGTGAGTGCCACGTTCTTCAGAAAGAGACAATGAAGATAGTTGTTTCACTTCATTAATCTGCCAACAGCTCTCAGATTCTCCCTTGAAATATTAGTCCCAGTGTGTGCTTCCAAGAGCTCTTTGAGTGTGTCTATCTGAGACAGCATTGAGTTGCTCTTCAGAACATTGTTCATGTCTTGCTGACACTGTAATTGGTTAAGATAAGTGTCTAGACTGTAGGAAGACTTCCTTTTCACATATCCTGAAGTGATTATTTTGTTTTTGCATCCCCGCATTGGAAGGTAACAATGCATTGTTAAGCAGGCAAAAGTCTTTGACTTGTGGAGTGGCCCTTTAGTTAGAAGAGGTTCAAATCCCAGTTTGGGAACCATCCACCTGATCATTATTGAATGATTTGTGGTCTGGATTTCACGGTCCAAGTTTCTAATCTTCGCATCATGTTAGCCAGTTTGGCTGCGTAGTGTCATGGAAACACCCATTCAAGATCCTTCAGTGCAAGTGGCAGATGCTGGAAACCAGAGTTTAGATCAGAGTGGTGCTGGAAAAGCACAGCAGGTCAGGCAGCATCCAAGGAGCAGGAAAATCGATGTTTCAGGCATAGAGGCAGGAAGCCTCCAGGGTGGAGAGATAAATCGGGGAGCGGGGGGGCTGGGGAGAAGGTAGCAAAGAGTGCTTTAGGTGAATGGGCGTGGGGATGGAGGTGATAGGTCAGAGAGGAGGGTGGGGGATGTGCAAAGAGTGCAATAGGTGAATGGGGATGGGGATGGAGGTGATAGGTCAGAGAGGAGGATGGAGCGGATAGGTGGGAAGGGAGATTGGCAGGTAGGACAGGTCATGGGGACAGTACTGAGCGGAAGGATGGAATTGGGGTAAGGTGGGGGGAGGAAAATGAGGAAACTGGTGAAGTCCACATTGATGCCCTGGGGTTGAAGTGTTCCGAAGCGGAAGATGAGATGTTCTTCCTCCAGGCGTCGAGTGGTGAGGGAGCAGCGGTGGAGGAAGCCCAGGACCTGCATGTCCTGAGTAGAGTGGGAGGGGGAGTTGAAATGTTGGGCCACAGGGCAGTGGGGTTGATTGGTGCGGGTTTCCTGGAGATGTTCCCTGAAGCGCTCTGCAAGGAGGCGTTCAGTCTCCCCAATGTAGGGGAGACTGCATTGGGAGCAGCGGATACAATAAATGATATTGGTGGATGTGCAGGTAAAACTTTGATGGATGTGGAAGGCTCCTTTGGGGCCTTGGATGGAGGTGAGGGAGGAGGTGTGGGTGCAGGTTTTGCAATTCCTGCGGTGACAGGGGAGTGTGCCAGGACAGGAGGGTGGTTTGTTGGGGGGCGTGGACCTGACCACGTAGTCACGGAGGTGATGGTCTTTGCAGAACCAAAAAGGGATGGGGAAGGAAATATATCTCTGGTGGTGGGGTCCGTTTGGAGGTGGCGGAAATGTTGACGGATGATGCGAAGGTTGGTAGGGTGGAAGGTGAGCACCGGGGATGGTTCTGTCCTTGTAACAGTTGGAGGGGTGGGGTTTGAGGGCGGAGGTGCAGGATGTGGATGAGATGTGTTGGAGGGCATCTTCAACCACATGAGAAGGGAAATTGCGATGTCTAAAAAAGGAGGCCATCTGGTGTGTTCTGTGGTGGAACTGGTCCTCCTGGGAGCAGATATGGCGGAGATGGAGGAATTGGGAATACGGGATGACATTTTTGCAGGAGGTAGGGTGGGAAGAGGTGTAGTCCAAGTAGCTGTGAGAGTCGGTGGGTTTGTAAAAAATGTCAGTGTCAAGTCGTTTGTCATTAATGGTGACGGAGAGGTTCAGGAAGGGGAGGGAGGTGTCAGAGATGGTCCAGGTGAAGTTAAGGTCGGGGTGGAATGCATTGGTGAAGTTGATGAACTGCTCAAGCTCCTCGCGGGAGCACGAGGTGGCGCCAGTGCAGTCATCAATGTAGTGGAGGAAGAGGTGGGGAGTGGTGCCGGTTTAACTACGGAAGATGGACTGTTCTACGTAGCCAACAAAGACACAGGCATAGCTGGGGCCATACGGGTGCCCATGACTACTCCTTTGGTCTGGAGGAAGTGGAAGGATTCAAAGATGATTGTATTCTTTGCTACCTTGAGGAACTCTGCTTTCACTTTAAGAACATTACTGTTCCAAAATGGAGCTCTTTCACCACTGTTACACACATTGGACATTCTCCAACACAATGTTTCCTTGTTCAGTATCAAAGACTGGTCCAAAATGTATATAAAACAACTATGTGGTTCAATAAATGGGATGTTGAACTTGTACAGCACAGTTGTTAGACCCCACCTGGAGTACTGTATACAGTTCTGGGTGTCACACTCTGAGAAAGATGCGAATGCATTGGAGAGAGTGCAGAGGCGATTTACAAGAATGGTTTCAGCTATGAGGATAGTTTGAAGAAATTTGGACTGCTCTCTGAGAGGAGAAGGCTAAGAGGAGATTTGATGGAGGTTTTCTAAATCATGAGCAGGTTGGATAGAGTAGATGGGGAGATGTTATTCCCAACATAAAAAAGAAAAAAAAATCAGATGTTATAAATTTAAAGTGATGCGCAAATGAAGAAAGTGAAATGTGAGATAAAAACTTTTTCAAATGGCAAATAGTTAGGGTATGCAATGCAGTGCCTGGAAATGTGGTGGAGGCAGGTTCAAGGGAAGCATTTAAAAAGGCAATTGGATGATTACTTGGATAGAAATAATGCACAGAGACATGGGGAAAAGGCAAGATATTGGCAATAAGTAATAGAACCAGTCTAGGTACAATTAGCTGAATGGCCTCCTCCTGCACTGTGACAATTCTGTGATTGTGTGAACTATTCAATGATACAAACAACAATGACCTGTCAACTTTTGTGCATTCCTTTAGCACTTTTGCATCAAGGATGTGAGAGTGCAGTTGCTCATCCAAATGTTTCTGTATCATGTTACCACTCACACTACAGCTCCAGCATGACTGATGGAAAGCTGCTGCCTTTCACTGGGAGAAACTGTAGATGGCTTTACAGGATACCTTTGAGCTGCCTTGAGGGATTAGCTTTGGTCTGTATTACTTCAGCATAAGTGGGCAACAAGCTGGGTTGTCTTCTGGTTTGATAAATAGAGGCAGCACAGCAGTTTGGTGCTCCACAGATCCTTTGTCACTCCCACAAGGAATCATAGTAAAATGCTGCGAGAGTCTGCACGCCCCTTTGTGCATTGCCATCCCATCAACTACACATGGCACACAGTGACAATATTGAGCAGTTATGTGATTAGCAGATTCAATTGTGCCACATTGGCTAGAATATTTAAGTCCGCGTTGGTTGCAGCATTTTCTAATTTCCTCAGTAAATCATGGAGATGGGAAACTAATTGTGCATTGCCTTGTATAATTCTCGTATAGATGCAATGCATTTTTAAGCAACTTCGTCCAAGTAGACCAATGAACCTACAGAGTACTGTAGATGTATAGCTCTACTTTAGGTTAGGGCAATGGCTCTACAGCTCAGATTTTGTCATTATCCAGGAGTATGCCTTCCTTGGTAACTAAGTGCTCTAGGTACCTTTTTCTTTCCGAGAGAAGTTGGCACTTGAATTTGATATTCAAGTTGAAGAGCAATAAGCAGATGAAAAGATATCTAGTCTTGTAAAATTCTCCTTCAATGTCAAGCCACAGGTAAGTATGGCATCCAGATTCACAAGGAAGGACAGGAGATTAAGGTAACCAAAAGCTTTATCTATCACATGTATGAAGGTGGCAGAAACATTATAAAACTCAAATGGCATTCTTGTGTATTCACAAAGTTGCCTGTTGACTGTGTGGATATTGTTTTCTCATTCGGTGATGAGCAGCTAGTCACAAACATGGCCAAATTGGGACTGCAGAAATACATTGCATCTTTGAGAACTTGCAGTGCTTTTCAATTCTAGGTAAAGAGGAAGCTTCCTTATGAGTCTTGACATTTGGTGCCTGGTAATTAACATGAATCATTAATTTGCTATCTTTCTTCCTCACAAAGACAATGGGGGATGCAAATGGACTTGACAAACCTCAGATGACACCTGCCTCCAAAGACTTTTGAAGGTAGTCTTGGACTTGCTCTGAGTAATGGGTTGGATATAGTTGAACCCTCATCTCACAATTCTCAATGTCATCATTTTTGATGACAGTGCCCCTTAAATTTGAAGGTAGAATCTGAGCCTCCTTCAACTCCCCAATGTCCGTCTTTGAAATAAGGTTAGAGATGTTGACTCCAGCTGGTCCAGTGCTATAACAGTGATAGGTTTAAAAGTCACCTCTGCATGATCTTGGTTGAACTTAAACATCAATGTTGCTTACATTGGGAATCTGCATGGGTCAACTCCTCTGACCCCTGATCAACTAATGGAGCATTCATCCCTTCTTTAGATCGTTTCTTCAGAGAGTACCTCCTTCACAAATCCACAGTTACCAGCTCAGCTGGTGAAAATACCAATGTGTCAGTGCCAGAGGGCATCCCTATTGTATTGGTTCTGCAGCCCATCTGTCATCCTTAATTGGATAGTGATCCCATATTGTGTCATGAGTTGATCTGGCCCTGTTAAAGTTCTTGTGGGCATGTCTGGAACATATAATGAGGAATCAGAACCCAAAACTAAATTAGTGGCCAGGTTCCTCAGCCAGAAATAAAAGGTCCAGCCATTGTTTCAGCCTGTTCCTGCCTCACTAAACCAAGTTCTTCTTAGTTCAACTAATTCTTTTCTCCCCTTGTCAAATTCCTTCCACCTATATCTTTGACAGTTCTGATTATGTGACAACCCTGTTGTTTTCTATTGCTTTAACAGTTTATAATTTCCTAGCCCTAACACTCTCCTCTTCATCATGGACACCCAATTTCTCTACAACTGGATCTTGGTGGTCTGAGGACATCTGGCTTCTTACTTGGATAAAATGCCAACCATTCTCCATCTAACCCAAGTCTTTTCTGCCTGGCTGAACCTTTTCATTTATTGAACAATTTTTCTCTAACTCCACTCATTTTCCATTTGCATTCTTGTGGATATATGGAACATTTCTGTTCTAGCTGCCCTTGGGGACCCTTTGTCACCTCTGTTTCCAGCACTGATAACAGTATCAGTACAGTTTTCTGCTCTCAACCTGAATCAGAAAATTTCATCAATGTTACTTCCAGTTTCCTTCTCTCAACTTCACTTATTCCAACTCCAAATTTTTCTTATCCTCCCTCAACTTATCTGTCTCTGTTTCTGGACCAGGCTAACATCAAACATTGACTTGCTGTTACACTAATCTCAACCTTCCTCAACGTTCAATGAAGCTCAAAGCAAGTTTAAGCACCTTACCTTTTGATGAGATTCTTTACAAACTTTCATACTCAACACTGTCTTCAACAATTTCAAACCATATCCTTTGCTCTGTTTTTTCTTTCCTTTTCCTTCATGAGCTTTGGTTTAATTTGTTACTTTTACCTTACTATTTCTGTTTGATGTCAGCTCTTCATAGTTTTGGTATTCACACTTTTTCTTTTCTTTCCATACTGACCTCATTATCACTCCCTTTGGCCATGCACCAGCAACCCTTCTTACTCTTAATCTTTCCTGATTTCTAACCTAAAATAGACCTACCTTTTTGAGCTATGTCGACCCTACCTCCTTTCTCATGCTTGAAATTGGTTGCACTTCGATTTCCCAGTTTGGATGAGATGCCATCAAGATAAAAACCAATTCAGTTTCTCTCTCCACAAATGCTGTGCACTTGTGATATTTGTTAAGAATTTCCAACATTTCATGTTTTTACTTCAGATTTCCAGCTTCCACATAGTTTCCTTTTGTTTGGACTTAGTAGTACCATTCTTCTTTGGTGTGCTCGATGAGATTGTTTGTTCAATCATAAGCGCTTTTTGGAGTGATCAGGTAAATCATCGATTGCTTACTAAGTTGGACACTGTGGTATGATATCAAAATTTTGTGCACTGTACATTTGGATAAACAACACCTTTCTTTATCTTCTATATCAATGTTACCTCACCTTCGGGTTTTCAGTCACAGCTTTTCAAATGGTGGCAAGCAGTTTGACCATGGAAATATTCGGTTACTGTCTGCTATTGCTGTATGCCATGCTGCCAATCTTAAAACTACACCACAGAATCTAACAGTAGAGAATGTGAACCTAAATCTAGATCATTTATGCATAACAAGAAAAGCAATGGTCTGGAAAGCAAGCCCTGGAGACATCAAGGCACCCTTCACTTCAATTTGAAAAAGCATTTCTTCACCACTGCCTCCCGTTCCTCAGCCAGGAAAGTATTCAATTTACACAGTCCTTTTAAGTCCAAATGCTTCTAATGTCTTTTCAAGTCCGTTTTGTAGTATTTTGCTGAATAAAAGTATTTATGTATGACTTTTATTGTATTACATTTATCAATTCTCACTGTTCATTAAAAAGTTAAATCAAATTAGTCACAGTTTGCTTTTAAATAAATGAAAGCAAAATATTGCAGATGCTGAAGATCTAAAATAAAAACAGGAAATGCTGGAACCACTCTGCAGATCCAACAGGGTCAGTGAATCCAATCTGATCCATCTCAACTTTTCCAGAGCAAAAATAAAGTGTGTGGATGCTGTTTATATGGAAATAGGCTGCTGAGTCAGGAAACACCCCAACTGAAGCTTCCTGCCTTGATGGCAAATATCTGAACCCAAGTCTCATTCACACTTTCTTGTTCCAGACTGGCCACTATCCCACAATGTGTTAAGCTACTCATTTGTATCAAAATTCCTTGATGTTTTGCTGCATCATATCTCTAAATCACACTGTGTCAGAATATATACTTTATTTTATCTGATTATATCAGGAATCTACCATAGGTTAACAGTTTGTTTTGCTTCTTACTATAAAAGACCAAGTAATGATTCCCTCCTCTCAATGATACATTGATCCAAGTGGGTCTGCGCACTCCAAGGAAGAACCAATATAATTTATAGAGATCTCTGACTCATGCTAAAAGATATGGAAAACATCGAAACTGTGGGCTGATAAGTGTCAGGTAACATATGTACCACATAAGTGTCAGGCAATAACCATCACCAACAAGAAAGAATCTAACCATCCCCTCTTGACCTTTGCTGATTGCCATTGCTAAACCATTTGCTATCAACATCCTGGAGGTCACATTTGACCAGAAACTGAACTGCATCAGACATATAAATACTATGGCGATAAGAACAATTCAGAGGCGAGGAATTCTGTGCCAAATAACTCACTTTCTGACTCCCCACAGCCTGACTACTATCTACCAGGCACAAGTTATGAGTGTGTTGGAATACTCACTGCAATTACTGCCTGGCTCCAATAATACTCAAGAAGCTTGGCACCATCCAGGACAAAGCAACCTGCTTGATCTGCAACAGATCCATCACCTTAAAGCATTCACTCCCCAAGCACAGATGGACAATGACTACAGTATACACTATATACCAGACAATGCTTGGACAACCAAAAGTTGTGTTTTCATTGAAGAGCACAGGATTCTAAGAAAGCTCTTCAGTCTTTTTAACCTTCTCATCAATACTTCTCCAACTACTGAATTGTGTTAACTTTTATTTTTTTGTGATTTTGTATACCAAATATTTCATATTCAGCAGCATGTTAAATATATGTTGAACTACATCTCAACATAACAATATCACAACAGATAACATCATCCAAAACCTGTAACCTTTACCATCCGGAAAGAAAAGATCAGCAGATATTTGGAACACCACCTGCAGATTTTCCTCCAAGCCACAGATAATCCTCAGAATGTTCTCTACTCGTCTCATTTCTGGTGTCTACTGGAATCATTCATGGCACAAAGGAAGATGGTTGTCCATGTTAGAGGCTGATCATCTCTGTCCCATGACATCACTGTTGGAGTTCCTCAGAACTATACTGTTCATTCACTGTTACTGGAACAAAATTCTGAAATTTGCTTCCTAACAGCACCTTGTCCACACTTGCACCAGATGGACTGCAATTGCTTGAGAATGTGGCTCAACATCACCACCAACACAACCACAACAATTATGTTTGGACAACATGTAATGGTCTTGCCAGTAATTTCCATATTTCATGAAAGAATAAAGACCATCTTATCGTATGCCTGTAGCATTAATAATTCTTTGTGCAACTACATCTTAGCTGATGAGTCAGCCAATTTAAACTTGGAAATATTGAATTTTAGTATTACAGAGGAACCTCGATTATCCAAATATCAATTATCTGAATTTTGGATTATCTGAACAAGATCTCAAGGTCCCATAAAAACACCACATCAAAGAGGTAAGTGTATTCGATTCACCTGTACTGAAGAACATGTGAAAACACTGAATAAAACAAAGAAACACAACCACCTCAAGAAACAGCGACTGGATTTTTTTTAACGCAAGGGTTAGTTACACAGCCTTTTGCAAAAGTAAGTGCTTTATTCCTGTCACTTTACCAGGCCATTCAAGAAAAAAATGGCAGAGGAAGTAAACATGTGAGTGAGCGGTGCTTCTGTCTTCCTATCGCAACACTGAGATCAGCAGAAACGGACAAATGCTTTTGTGATTGTAGAAGCTGCTCAGGATCTTGCTTAATGCTGGGATTTCATATATGTATGTGATGGCAAGGGTTTAGTCCTTCTCAGATTAACCTGCAAGTTATTAAAATTATAGACGTAAACAAACTCTCCGGTAGAGCACAGCATTAGATCAGCATGGCTTCCCTTGCTTAAGGTCAAATCAATTATCCAATTGGATAATTGAGGTTCCTCTGTAGTCCTAATGTCCCTGGGCTAGGAAAGGGGAGATGGATCCACAATTCCATTCCTACTCTTGAGAAATTCCAGTTAGTAAGTGTATATATTTATCATATTTATCGGAACAAGATTGAACTTGCTGGGAAACACTAGAAGTTCAATAGGCTTTCACTATTCTTTATCAAGTCAGATATGAAAAAGGCACTTGAAATAAATGCTAGAGAATGACTTGAATCTATTTAACCTATAGTGCTGTTTTGTTGTATCAATTTACTGATAGAGATAAAATGTGTAAACTCATAGAACATAACATATTTGGCACCTATTGCATTCACAAACTCTAACTATACAGTGTGCATAAAAAGTTAGCAAGTGGTTGGTGGTTCTCTACATTCTTTGTTTGTTGTTTTACTTTTAGAGTCATAGAGATATGCAACACGGAAACAGGCACTTCAGTCCAGCTCGTCCATGCCAACCAGATATCCTGAACAAATCCAGTCCCATTTGCCAGTATTTAGCCCAATTTATCTCAACTTAAATAACACATCATTAAAACTTTTGAGCATTCTCCAGTCTATATTTGAGGTGGACTGTAAATGAAGGAAAGGGCAGTGAACATGACACAGATATTTTCTCATAAGTTTCACAATCCTGATGTCAACCTCAATTTTGGATTGGAAAGACACAACTGACCAGCAGGAAGCCTCAGTCTCAATATTGCCAGAGGAAAGCAATTCAGGTAGCACCTTTGGAAGCCCAACCATTTGCGGATAACAATCAGGTCCCATCATTGGAAGGAAATCCAGCATGAACATTGGGCTTGGTCAGTGGCTACCTATGCAGAGTGAGCCAACATCAATAACATCAATAGCAAAACCTTCAGCAGGAGATTGTTAGAACAAAGAACAAAGATAATTTACAGCCCAGGAACAGGCCCTTCAGCCCTCCAAGCCTGAGCCAATCCAAATGTACTGTCTAAACCTGTCGGTCAATTCCTAAGCATTTGTGTCCCTCTGCTCCCTAGCTACCTATGCATCTGTCCAGACACATCTTAAATGAATCCACCGTGCCTGCATCTACCACCTCTGCTGGCATCGCGTTCCAAATGCCCATCGCCCTCTGTGTGAAGTAATTGATGCATGTATCCCCCTTAAACTTTCCACCTCTCATCTTGAAAGCATGATCTCTCGTTATTGAATCCTTTACCCTGGGAAGAAGCTTGTCTCTATTCACCCTGTCTCTCCCCTTCATCAGGTCCTCAATCAGGTTCCCCCCCCCATCTCCTTTTTTCTAGTGAAAATAAACCTAACCTACTCAACCTCCTTTCATAGCTAGCACCTTCCATACCTGGCAACATCCTCATAAACCTTCTCTGCACCCTCTCCAAAGCATCTACATCTTTTGGTAATGTGGCGACCAGAACTATACACAGTATTCTAAATGCAGCCGAACCAATGTCTTGTACAATTTTAACACGACGTGCCAGCTCTTATACTCAATACCCCGCCCAATGAAGGCAAACATACTATATGCCTTCTTGACCACTCTATCCACCTGTGCAGCAACCTTCAGGGTACAATGGACCTGCACTCCCAGATTTCTCTGCCCATCAACTTTTCCCAAGGCTCTTCCATTCATTGTATAATTCACTCTAGAGTTAGACTTGCCTAAATACATCACCTCACATTTGTCTGGATTGAAAGCCATCTGCCACTTTTCTGCCCAACTCTCCAGTCTATCTATATCCTCCTGTATTCTCTGACAGTCCCTTATGCTTTCTGCTACTCCACCAATCTTTGTATCATCTGCAAGCTTGCTGATCATACCAACAGTGCCCTCTTCTAGATCATTTATGTATATTACAATCAACAGTGGCCCCATTACTGATCCCTGTGGAACACCACTGGTCACCTTTCTCCATTTCGAGAAACTCCCTTCAACTACTACTCTCTGTCTCCTGTTGCTCAAAGAGTTCTTTAACCACCTGGCTAGAACGCCCTGCACACCATGTGACTTCACTTTCTCCATTAGTCGACAATGGGAAACCTTATCAAATGCCTTACTATAGTCCATGTATATGACATCAACAGCCCTTCCTTCATCTAACAACTTGGTCACTTCTTCGAAGAACTCTATTAAGTTGGTAAGGCACAACCTCCCTCGCACAAAACCATGTTGCCTATCACTGATAAGCTCATTCTTTTCTAAATATAAATAGATCCTATCTCTCAGTACCCTCTCCAGCAACTTCCCCACCACTGACGTCAGGCTCACTGGTCTGTAGTTATCCGGAATATCCCTACTACCCTTCTTGTACAGGGGGACAACATGAGCAACCTTCCAGTCCTCCGGCACCTCACCTGTATTTAAGGATGCCACAAAGATATCTGTCAAGGCCCCAGCTATTTCCTCTCCCACCTCCCTCAGCAACCTGGGATAGTTCCCATCCGGTCATGGCGATTTGTACACCTTAATAATCTCTAGCATACCCAACACATCTTCATACTTATGCCAACGTGATCCAGACTAATCAAACTTCTATCTCTAATCTCAAGATTCATCATGTTCCTCTCCTCAGTGAACCTACAGCAGTATTATGCTGTAGCATAACAGAGGAACACAGTTCCTTAAATGGCTCTAATGATATGCCTTGCTTTGAGACCTGACGATAGTGATCTAATGCCAGTAATTCATTAAGAGGCCTAAAATAGTTAGCAACTTGCATGGTCTGCTGTGAAGCTGCCTCTGCTAAATCTCTGGGCTCATGATATGAAATGGATCATGCACCATTAAAAAAGTTGCAATCTATTTTCATAAATGTGCTACTTGCTCAATTAAATGATTGAATTGTGTGTGCGTGCAGGTGTGTGTACACATGTGCAATTCAGGACTATTCAGCACCCTACAACTATTTGATTAATTCACAGGTGTATGGTTATATCTTTTTGTTTGGACAATACAGCAGAAAGTTTCAGCCTGTAAAGGAGAAAACATTTCTTTCTCTTTCACTTCTATGAGTGAAGAAGCAAAAGAATACTCCAAGCAGTGAGTAATCTCTCTTTTTGCAAATTCCCTTCTTGAAAGGAAAGGGAAAA
Source organism: Chiloscyllium plagiosum (assembly GCF_037043375.1). Taxonomy (NCBI): domain Eukaryota; kingdom Metazoa; phylum Chordata; class Chondrichthyes; order Orectolobiformes; family Hemiscylliidae; genus Chiloscyllium; species Chiloscyllium plagiosum. The sequence continues at coordinate 81,749,316 of NW_028270140.1, forward strand.
CCCCACCATTGGAGACATTGAAAGCGCAAATCCTTAACCATTGAATGAATGTTTGAGAAGAGATGTGTCCATAGTTTATGTCCTCCTCAGATTTGAAAGGCATCAGAAAGGAATGACCAAAAGGATACCTATAACCCAGACTGGATGCCAGAAATGTGCTTCACAGACTTGATCTTCTTTTCTCACTCATAACATTTGAGTCTTGTCACTTTGTGTGCTTGTTCATGTGCGATTGGGTTCTTTTTTCTCTAAAATGGGGTAGAATTTAATTTATAGAGAGTTATAAGTTAGTGGTTAGCATTTTTTTTCTGATACAGGTTGGAAAACAATCTGTTTGGATAAATAGCTGTTTTCCTGTTAAGTACAAAAACCTGATGAATATTTTCTTATAACTCGGCTCTTCAGTCAGGTAAATTGGGGATTTTAGATAGTTTGATGAAATCTTTCCACATTCTATTTGTGTTATCTCTGAGAATAGTGGAGCTTGATTTTCAGCGCATTACCTTGTGAGTTATGGCAAACCTGACTGATTTCTGGCACTTGTTGTTAATATGAGAATTCAGAAGCTGCTGTCAATGATAACCTGCTGTCCCCATTGGCACTGCTGTTGCAGCCTTTGTATAGTGATTGTAACAAGGTCAGCCAGGGGGACCTCATAGATTATAAATTACCTGATTAGGTCTGTTAGGTCCAATTAGGGAACCTTGGCTGGCAGATATAAACAGAAGTGTCACTGGCGACTCGGGTGTTTCCTTTCTTCCTGGTGGTAGAATCTGAATAAAGTCTTCTGCACTCGTTGTTCTTCACTATGTCCTACACCTGCACACACACGACATGGGTGCTGGGGAATTAATAAGCACTACTGCTGTTAGGGGATAGTGTAGGGGATAAGAAAAAAGATATAAACATAGGATTCACACAAATATGGGTGCTGAGGAAGAGAAGCTCTGTTACTGTATTACAATAGTGTAGGGGGAGAAAAAAATAAAACAAATGAACAGGAGTGAGAGAAGTTCTGTTAACTCTGAGAGCTGGCTTTGAGGAACCTGCTCAATTGTCAAGTACTATGCCTTTGCAAACAAAGGGTGGCTTGGTGACAAGGTACCTCCCTCTGCGGAGTTATTTCACCTTGTAAATGGAATATGTACAGAAATCATTGTTAAGGCCTGACTTTAAACTAATCAGCTACTATTTTTGGGCTGAAAAATGTTTGGAATATCTTCGCCGTGTTCAATCTGAAATGTCTGATCTTTTAACAGTGCAGTCGGTCATAATTGCTGCTGATGGAAATCCCCACCTTTAACAACAGTGTTTTATAAACATAAAATCTTGTTCCTCCAGAGGAAAAGTAATGCTGTAATTTATATTGAACTAAGGGTTGGAACCAGCAATAGCAGGTTTACTCTTTCTGAATCCCCATTGCTTGCCCCACTTTTAATGACCTCACATGATTCTCCTCTCCTCCAGGCTTTCATTCCTTTGGTGTAACCATCACCATTTGCCAGTCACCCTTTCCAAGATGGAATACAGTCTTTTGGAACATGGCCAGTGGCCCCAGCAGTATCGGTCATGCCTCGATGACAGAAAATAACCTGTTTTAAGAGGTCCTATCGCTTATTCGTTTTGACATGGTCTTTTTTGCTGGGCTGCATTCAGTATAACAACAAACACTGCATTCCAAGAATAATTCATTGGGTATGAAGCATCCAGAAAATGAATAATATTTAGATATAACTAATTTTATTTCTCTCCTCCTCCTTCAATTTCTACCATTGTAGTTTTTGATTTTCTGACTAAAGTTCACAATTTAAAAAAATATACCTATGAAAATAAATGAGCATCAAGGTATTGAGTTTCATTCAATTAAAATGAATAATATTTCAATAGTAACAGTCTAACCCATTTTCCTTTTACTGGCTTTCTTCCTCTCATTCTGTGTGTATAATAACACGTTCTGCAGATGCACTGTAGTGAATGAATAGTTATTTTACTACACGTCAGGCACAATATCACTCTATTCATCATTGCCACTTGGCTGCATGGAGCCCTGCTTTCAGCAGGTAGCCTATATTTTCTTGTTCAAAGTTATGCATTCCTTCAAAGCCATTTGTCATTACTGTCATTTGAAGGAAGAAACAGCATTACCACTTTAAACACAGTATTCAGCATTAAAAAAAAGAATTGTGATTGAACTGTCAGACTTGCCAGTGTCATAGTAAGTAAGTAATTCATAACTGGCCAGAGATTCATTCAGGTTTTGATTACTGTGTCAACATATGAGTGGATGTCAGCTTTTATTCTGGTTTATAGTCCATAAACAGTGCAGTAAGCCTTTCAAATTTCCATGATTCAAGGTACATTCTCCATGTTGGTTGGTTAATATGCATATATTACCTTATCAAAGAAACATATATTAAAATTGTTAAGTTTAAACCATAGTTCTATTTCATTCACATTGTCTATAAAACTGAGAATTTCATATTACTTAAAAACCATAAAACTTGCTAAATTACATTCATGATTTCAAGTTCTGGGTGCTAAAGTTTTAAGATGCTGTAAACTTTTAAGATTTTGCCAGTTATGTCCAAGTTAGGTTAAATTGATTATTTTATTTTCTCTTTAAGATATTCAAAGTGAATCTGAGGTTGGCAAAAAATTTTCGTTCAATCAACTTGAGTCACTTTGTGATCAGTTTATACTGTTCTTGTTAAGTACTGTTCTTGAATTCCAAAATATATTGTGTTCTCAGACCTGATAATCTCCATGGTCAAGAAAGAGAGGTCCAGATTTGCTACAAATCTCATAGCAGGCAATTTAAAATGTTCCTTTCTATCTTTATACATTTTATGTTCTGTTGAAAAGAATTTTAAAAAATTTAAATGAGAGTTCCTGAAAATGATTCTTACAAAGATTTCACTTGGATAGAAAACTAATTGGATGACTTTCGCAGCTACTCACTAAAGAAAATGAGTTAGACACAAGATAACAAGATTACAAGCTTAGCAATTTTAAATTGTTTCAATTTTTTTAAAATCATGGGTTAATAATAATTACCAAATACTATAGGTGGATGAAATCAGTTTATCAGTGTTAAGGATTAGAAACATATAATTATAAAAGAGACATCCACAGAACCTCTTATAAAGCTGATTCTTGTATAGTGAAAATGTTGTTGAATCTCATTATATGTAGTTTCCACACTTTAACTGCCGTGTGCAGTTTTAGTTTCCTTATTTAAGGAAGGATGCAAACGTTTTTCAGATTAGAATTAATACTTGGAATGAGTGGGTAGTCCTTTGAGGATAGTTTGGCCAGACTGGACTTCTTTCTAGTGAAGTTTAGAAGAGTGAGGTGCGGCTTGATTCATGTGTATAAGATCCTGACAGGCCTTAACATTGGTGATATGAAAGGATGGTTCCTCTTGTGGATCAATCCAGAAGTTAGAATTGCTAACTACTAACTAATAGAGATTAGGACAATTCTTTATCTCTCAGATGGATTTATGACTTTAAAGCTCTCTGTCAGTAGAAGTGGGATCAGTAAATACCTTTAAGGCAAAAGTACATAGCCAAGAGAATCAAAGACTATCAGAAGTATATAGAATTCTGGATTTTGAAACACAAGCAGATCAGTAATAAACTTATTGAATAGCTTAGCTTGCAAGAGCAGTTGAATGACTGACTTCTGCTCCTATTTCATATATTCCAAATAAGAGTGGGGCTAATTGCAAGATTTTCACTCATTCACACAAAGCGAAAGAATAGTTGATTGGTGACATGCAGCTGGAGAGTGAGACTTTAGACACAACCTTCTCAGCCTCTGAATGACATGGCCTGAAAATGTGTTGCTGGAAAAGCGCAGCAGGTCAGGCAGCATCCAGGGAACAGGAGAATCGACGTTTCGGGCATAAGTCCTTCTTCAGGAATGAGGAAAGTTTGTCCAGCAGGCTAAGATAAAAGGTAGGGAGGAGGGACGTGGGGGAGGGGCGTCGGATATGTGATAAGTGGAAAGAGGTCAAGGTAAGGGTGATAGGTCAGACTGGGGTGGGGGCGGAGAGGTCAGGAAGAAAATTGCAGGTTAGGAAGGCGGTGCTGAATTCGATGGTTTTGACTGAGATATGGCTGTGGTAGCGAGTCAGCTTAAGAATGTGGCTGAAGAGCTTCTGTGCAGAGGAGATGAGAATTCTCCTCTTCTGTGCAGAGGAGAATTCAGCACTGCCTTCCTAACCTACAATCTTCAACCTTACCTGTCCGCCCCCACCCCAGTCTGACCTATCACCCTCACCTTGACCTCTTTCCACCTATCACATTTCCGACGCCCCTCCCCCACATCCTTCCTCCCTACCTTTTATCTTAGCTTGCTGGACAAACTTTCCTCATTCCTGAACAAGGGCTTATGCCCGAAACGTCGATTCTCCTGTTCCCTGGATGCTGCCTGACCTGCTGCGCTTTTCCAGCAACACATTTTCAGCTCTGATCTCCAGCATCTGCAGTCCTCACTTTCCCCTCAAAGATTTCAACCTACTGCGAATCCTCTTACAAGGATGCCTTCCTTGAAGAAGCTCTCTTCCTCCCTTTACAAAGATTTCAGTGAGTTCTTCTCTCACTGCACCCCCCAGGTCATCTCCTCTGCACAGAAGCTCTTCAGCCACATTCTCAAACAGACTCGCTACCACAGCCATATCTCAGTCAAATCCATCGAATTCGGCACCGCCTTCCTAACCTGCAATCTTCTTCCTGACCTCTCCGCCCCCACCCCAGTCTGACCTATCACCCTCACCTTGACCTCTTTCCACCTATCACATTTCCGACGCCCCTCCCCCACATCCCTCCTCCCTACCTTTTATCTTAGCCTGCTGGACAAACTTTCCTCATTCCTGAACAAGGGCTTATGCCCGAAACGTCGATTCTCCTGTTCCCTGGATGCTGCCTGACCTGCTGCGCTTTTCCAGCAACACATTTTCAGCTCTGATCTCCAGCATCTGCAGTCCTCACTTTCCCCTCAAAGATTTCAACCTACTGCGAATCCTCTTACAAGGATGCCTTCCTTGAAGAAGCTCTCTTCCTCCCTCTACAATGATTTCAGTGAGTCCCTCTCTCACTGCACTCCCCAGGTCATCTCCTCTGCACAGAAACTCTTCAGCCACATTCTCAAACAGACTCGCTACCACAGCCATATCTCAGTCAAATCCATCGAATTCAGCACCGCCTTCCTAACCTGCAATCTTCTTCCTGACCTCTCCGCCCCCACCCCAGTCTGACCTATCACCCTCACCTTGACCTCTTTCCACCTATCACATTTCCGACGCCCCTCCCCCACGTCCCTCCTCCCTACCTTTTATCTTAGCCTGCTGGACAAACTTTCCTCATTCCTGAAGAAGGGCTTATGCCCGAAACATCGATTCTCCTGTTCCCTGGATGCTGCCTGACCTGCTGCGCTTTTCCAGCAACACATTTTCAGCTCTGATCTCCAGCATCTGCAGTCCTCACTTCCTCCTCAAAGATTTCAACCTACTGCGAATCCTCTTACAAGGATGCCTTCCTTGAAGAAGCTCTCCTCCTCCCTCGACAAAGATTTCAGTGAGTCCCTCTCTCACTGCACTCCCCAGGTCATCTCCTCTGCACAGAAGCTCTTCAGCCACATTCTCAAACAGACTCGCTACCACAGCCATATCTCAGTCAAATCCATCGAATTCAGCACCGCCTTCCTAACCTGCAATCTTCTTCCTGACCTCTCCGCCCCCACCCCAGTCTGACCTATCACCCTCACCTTGACCTCTTTCCACCTATCACATTTCCGACGCCCCTCCCCCACGTCCCTCCTCCCTACCTTTTATCTTAGCCTGCTGGACAAACTTTCCTCATTCCTGAACAAGGGCTTATGCCCGAAACGTCGATTCTCCTGTTCCCTGGATGCTGTCTGACCTGCTGCGCTTTTCCAGCAACACATTTTCAGCTCTGATCTCCAGCATCTGCAGTCCTCACTTTCCCCTCAAAGATTTCAACCTACTGTGAATCCTCTTACAAGGATGCCTTCCTTGAAGAAGCTCTCTTCCTCCCTCTACAAAGGTTTCAGTGAGTCCCTCTCTCACTGCACTCCCCAGGTCATCTCCTCTGCACAGAAGCTCTTCAGCCACATTCTCAAACAGACTCGCTACCACAACCATATCTCAGTCAAATCCATCGAATTCAGCACCGCCTTCCTAACCTGCAATCTTCTTCCTGACCTCTCCGCCCCCACCCCAGTCTGACCTATCACCCTCACCTTGACCTCTTTCCACCTATCACATTTCCGACGCCCCTCCCCCACGTCCCTCCTCCCTACCTTTTATCTTAGCCTGCTGGACAAACTTTCCTCATTCCTGAAGAAGGGCTTATGCCCGAAACGTTGATTCTCCTGTTCCCTGGATGCTGCCTGACCTGCTGCGCTTTTCCAGCAACACATTTTCAGCTCTGATCTCCAGCATCTGCAGTCCTCACTTTCTCCTCTGAATGACATGAGTTTTGATAACATTGTGCAACATGGCCAGCAAGGGGCTACATCATGAGCAGATTAGCCTATTTTCCAATCTTGTGTTTAATGTCGAGATAAGATGCCTGCAAGTGAGCAGTGAGAAGTCTATTGCATGCATCACCACAAGATACAGGAACAGAATGGGCTATTGGACCCATTGCTCCACCATTCTCTTGCATTCTCCCTGTAACCTTTGATCAAGAACCTATCCTAAAGACTCTCAATGATTTGACTTTCATACCCTTCAATGACAATGAGTTCCACAGATTCACCGCTCTCTGGATGAATCATTTCCTCATCTCATCCTGAAGGGTTGTCCTTCCATTTAAGGCTGTACCCTCGAGTCTCTCCTATGAGTGGAAACATCTTCTCCATGTTGACTCTATCCAGGCTTCTTGGTAGTCTGTAAGTTTCAATTAGATACCCCCCTCATCCTTCTAAACTCCATCAAGTACAGGCCCCGAATCCTCAACTGCTCCTTACATGGCAAGCCCTTCATCTTTTGGACCCCATCCAAGGCCAGCACATCCTTCCTTAGATATGGGGCTCAAAACTGCTCATGATAGTCTTGCTCTTGTATTCTATGCCTCTTGTAATGGTTGCTAACATTGCAATTGCCTTCCTAACTGCCAACTGGACCTGCATGTTAACCTTAAGAGAATCCTAAACTCGGACTCCAAAAGTCCCTTTGTGCTTTAAATTTCCAAACCTTTCTCCCACTTAGAAAATAGACTATGCCTCTTTTTCTGATCAAAGTGCATAACCTCACACTTCTCCACATTGCATTCCATTTGCCACTTCTTTGTCCATGTCCTTCTGCAATATCTCTGCCTCCACAGCACTACTTGTCCCTCCACCTATTTTTGTACAAACTTAGCAACAATGCCCTCAGTTCCTTCATCCAGATCATTAATGAGTAACATGAATAATTAACATCCCAACACTGACACCTACAGAAACTCCAGTAGTCACCAGCTGCCATCTAAAAAAGACTCCTTTATCCTTGCTCTCTGCCTTCTGTCAGTCAGCCAATCCTCTATCCATGCCAGTACCTTGTCCCGAAACACAACGGGCACTTATCTCATTTAGCAGCCTCCTATGTGTCACCTTCTCAAAGGTCTTCTTGAAATCCAGATACAGGTAGTTCTGGGATAATGCCCATTTCTGCAGCATGATTTGGCTATAACATCGCTGAAGAATTAGGGAACAGTATTTTGGAGAACACTTACCTCAGTTGGCAAAAGCGCGATTCCAGAGGGGATCAATTCACGTGCTTCATTCTTCACATGTGCTGATGTGCATGGCAAAATCTCTGTGCTGCTTTGTGCATGCGCCGGGCTTGTCTTCCATTCTGCGCACGCTCTGATGTCAGCTGCTAACAGAGCAGCTTTCTGTGAGAGGTACTGTACAAAGTGCAGCTTTCTTACATTTTTTAAATGGACTGTGTTAAATTTACTTTTGTTTCATTAATAAATATGATTTGAACCTTCATCCAAGCTCTGCTATACTTCGGTTACACTTTTGGGTGATTTCTGAGTGATTGTGAGTGATATTTTTGCTAGTCTGCCCCCAACTCCACTTTTCCCAAAAGCCCCATTATTTCTATTAAGCAATTTTCTACTAAATGAGATCTCACTGGAATGCAACTACGGTGTTATAGAAGAACTATCTGTACATCATGTCCACTGGCTCTCCATTGTCTGACTTGCTCATTAACTCCTCAATGAATTCTAACTGACTCGTCAGGCATGACTCGCCTTAATGAAACCGTGCTGACTCTACCCTATTTACAGTGCACTCCCAAATACTCTGCAATTTCATCCGTAATAATGGACTCTAAACTCTTACCAATGACTGAGGCCAGACTAACCATTCTATAATTTCCAGTCTTCTGTCTCCCTCCTTTCTTAAACAGGAGAGATATACTAGCCATTTTATAATCTTTTCTAACCCTCTCTGACTCCAGGTGATTCCTGAAAGATCTCTACCAATGCTACCATTATCTTCTCAGCTGTTTCCTTTAGATCCCTGGTTGATTTAACCACCTTCAGAACTTTCAACTTCCCAGCACTTTCTCTCCAGTGCTGGCCACTAAATTCACTTCTGTACCTGACGCTCTTGAAGTTCTGATATGCTTCTTGTGTCTTCCACAGTAAAGACTGATGCAAAGTACCCATTCAGTTCTTATGCTAGTTCTTGTTCTCCTTTACTACTTTGCCAACCTTATTTCCCTACAGTCCAATGTCCACTCTTGCCTTTCTCTTACCTTTTAGAAATCTAAAAGAACTGATATAACCTTCTTGCATATTACTAGCTCTTCTTGCTTTCGTTTAAGATATTGTCTATTGGTTTTTAAAGGCTTCCCAATCCTCTGGCTTCCCACTAATCATCATCACATTGCTTTTATGCTGCCTCTGACTTCCCTAGTCAGCCATGGGGTTGCCCCATCCTCCCCTTAATATATTTCTTGTTCATAGAGTCATAGAGATGTACAGATCAGAAGCAGACCCTTTGGCCCAACTTGTCCATGCTGACCAGATATCCTAAATTAACCTAGGCCTATTTGACAAAACATGGCCCACATCCCTCTAAACCCTTCTTATTCATATACCCATCCCGATGTCGTTTAAATGTTATAATTGTACCTATCTCCACCACTTCCTCTGGCAACACGTTCCATATATGCACCACCCTCTGTGTGAAAAAGTTGCCCCTTAGGCCTCTTTTATATCATTCCCCTTTCACCTTAAACCTATGCCCTCTAGTTCTTGACTTCCCCACTCCAGGGAAAATACCTTGTCTATTTACCCTATCCATGCCCCTCATGATTTTATAAACCTCTATAAGGTCACCTCTCAGCCTCTCTCTATATAACAAATCCTCCAACCCTGGCAATATCCTTGTAAATCTTTTCTGAACCCTTTTAAGTTTCACAACATCCTTCCTATAGGATGGAGCCCAGAATTGCACACATTATTATTCCTTGGGATGAATTTCTGCTATGCTTCCTGAGTTATCGCCAGGACTTCCTGCCATCCCTGTCACCTTTCCTGTTTAGCTTCTTTCCTTCCAATCAACTCTGGCTAGCTCCCCTCTCATGTTTTTGTAGTGACCTTTACTCAGTTGTAATACTTTTATGTCTGATTCTAGCCTCTTTCCACTCAAACTGCAGGATGAATTCTATCACATTATGGTCACTACCTCCAAGGGGGCTCCTTCACCTTAAGCTCTCTGATCAAGTCTACCTCATTACACATCACCAAATCCGGAATTGCCTATTCCCCAGTGAGCTCGGTCACAAGTTGCTCAAAAAAAATTCCATAAATTCCTTTTCTTGAGATCTGCTACTGACCTGACTTTCCCAGTCTACCTACATGTTGAAGTCCCCCATCTTTATTATCATAATGCCCTTCTCACATGCCTTTTCTATTTCCTGATTTATTTTCTGCCCCACATTCTGACTAGTTGTCAGGGGCCTGTTCACATCTCCTTCAGGGTCTTATTCACTTTCAGAGCTCTTCAACTCTACCCATAAAGATTCAACACCTTCCAACCATACATTGCTTCCTGTTATTGATTTAATTGCATATTTTCCCACTAACATGGCAACCCCAATCCCTCTGCCCATCTGCTTGTCCTTTTAATAGGGCACATATCCTTGGAAATTTGGATCTCAGCCCTGACCCCCTTGCAGCCGTGTCTCTGTGATGTCCACATTACTTTCAATCTGCACTACAAGCTCAATGATCTTGTTTCCTATACTGTGTGCATTTAAGTACAAGACGCTCAGTCCTGAATTGACTGATTCCTTCTCGTAGTTGTGCCCTTATGTGCTGTGCCTGAAGTTAGATTCCTGACCCTTTCCATACTGCCTGCTCTGTTACTTGTTCTGGAAACTTTAATGATCTCTCCTGAGCCCTTTGCCCCTTTAACTCTTTCCAGACTTTCCTGTGCAACTAAACCTGAACCACCATCACATCCCTTCTCTCCCCCCACCCCCACATTTAGTTTAAAGCCCTACCTCCAGCTCTAGTTATGTGATTCACCAGGACTCAGATCCCAGTCTGATCAAGGTGGAGCCCATCCCATCGGAACAGCTCCCTCCTTGTCCAGTACTAGTGCCAATGACCCATGAATTCAAACTTGTTCCTCCTACACCAAGCTATGAGCCACACTTTTACCTCTTTAATCTTGTTGACCATGTGCCAAATTGCTCATGGCTCAGGTACTAATAATGAAGATACTACCTTCTTGGTTCTGCTTTTGAATTTAGCCCAAATTGCTCATATTCCCTCAGCAGAACTCATTCCTCTTTCTATCTCTATCATTTGGTATCTATGTGGACCATGTGAACTGAATCTTTTTCCTCCCACTGCAATTTTTCTGTAGTCCAAATACGATAGAGATTGTGCTACTATAGCACACGTTTTGTTATTGCAAATTCACTATAAAACAATTGATGAGCTGGACATACGGTTTCTAACGTGTGAACTTTTCAAGCGTGTAATGGCTATAATGCAATTCTAGCCCCATTAATTTAAATGGTGCTGCTAATACGCAATTTCCTTATAACATGTGGTTGCACAAGAACTGAACTATCGTGTTATAGCAGAACCGATTGTATCCTGAACCCAGGCACCAGGCAAACCACATAACCTTTGGGACTCTTGATCTTGGCCACAGAAAGCAATTCCCCTGACTGTATTGTCCCTGATTACAACTACGTTTCTCTTTTCTCCTCTTGAATGGTTCCCTACAGACCTCGTTCTCATTCACATAGAGAGCAAGAATCTCAAACCTGTTCGACAAGTTCAAGGGCTGAGCCACTTTCAGTACTACCTTCTGGATCCTCTCCCTGCTGAGGTCAATGTCACACCTCCTGTCCCTGATCACTGACTAAATTCAAGATCGTTAATCTCGGGGGTATGAGTGTTTCCTGAAACACAATGTCCAGGTAACTCTCTCTCCTTGATGTGTTGCTTTGTTTGAAGCTTAGAATCCAACAGGTGCACAACTGCATTCTTAAAAAGGCACTGGCTCCAGAAATCCCAGGGTCTGCTGGCAGTGGTGAATACTTCCAGCCATGATTAGTGGGGGAACATGTCGAGGGAGGTACCATAGGGTGTGGTGCATTGCTAATGAAGCAATTTTGAAGATAATGCAAGAAAATGCGCTAGGCCATATTGAGAGAAATCCTATCCAAAATTTGCCTACGATGACACTGAACTGATTCCTGGTAAGATTCAGCTCTCTGCTTGTGTGAGGGTGAGAGAGAGAAGGAGGCTTAATAGAACAATGCGTTGCTGTTCAGATGAATTACTGAAAATTTGGCAAGTGAGTTGGGGCTCAGGGCCTGGATCTCACATTTTGCTTACTTTACAAAGTAAGAATAGTGAACCAGATTGCAACACAAATTTGACAGTATGCTCCAGAATCATAACGGTTAAAAAAAGCAACCAAAATGGAATTCAGTGATTTGTGCAAATCTCACAATACTCTTTCTGCTATTCTCAATTTAACTTCCTTTTTTTTAATATCACCTAAGCAAATATAAATTAACATTGAAAGAGACTATAAAAAGAGCATAAAATGTCTATAATTTCTTCCTTGGCATTTGCTAAGTTGTTTCAAAAGCAAGCCAACATGTTTGTTAATTTTATGTACACTAATGGATTGCACTCTGCATAGCAAACCAACAACATTAATTCACAGATGTATAAAGGGTTTGGGACTTGTTTCAAAATCCTTATTTTGGGGTGCCTCCCAGCCTCTTTGATGCGTGGGTTTTAATTCACAGGAAGACTGAAAATATGTTCCTTTGATCATATTTCAGGCTGCTTGCTCACATTTTCAGCAATGTTGTATCAATCTAGTTGACATGTAAACATATCCTAACAACCATTGTACAAAAAGATGACACTAATCTGGACATTGTTGTGCTGTTAGATATTTTCTAATCAATCTATTCAGAGATGTTATTACACAGCCCAGGAGCAGGTGGGACTTAAACTTCTGACTCAGAGTTAGGGTCACTACCAGTGTACCAGAACAACTCCTGTTAATTTGTTTTTAGTACATTCATTGATATTATGAACACAGGTCATATTTATGCTGATCAAGAAGTGTTGATTGATAAATTTAATATCATACCTTTTGCACAGAAACTCCAGAGTTTGCTGGAACACAAAGATCGCAATTTCCCCAGGCAATGGACAACAAGGGCAATGATAAGATAGATGGGAAAATATTACGAGAGAAAAATTAGATTCTTTACACCCGGCAAAATTATTTGATTTTCTGAGCAAGATTTTAACTGCATTATGGTTTTAGAGAATTTCACTGGTGTGGGAGCTATTTGCATGTACTCATCTCATTATTGCCTAATGGTGCTTCATTTAAATTGAGGGTACAGTTTTGACAGACAGCAGAGAGAAACTGGATGGCAACAATTGCCGACATGAAAGTCCAAGTCTGCCATCTCCAGGTCACCAGTTACTCCTATGTCTGTCCATGCTGGCCACCTTTGTCCAACAGCTCAGGGCACACCTCTGTGCCTGCTGTTCACTAGCCCCTCATGCCACCCTCCCCCTCGTACCCTTCACAGGGTTTGGCAGTGCATACACACCAACCTCTCAATGTCATCATATCATGTCTCTGACTCACATTTTCTTCAATGCTGTACTTGAAGATCACCAGCATCTTGCATTGCAATGCTGCTAACAGGCACATATCTCCTAGATCAGGGAATGGTGCATCTCAGGGCTCCCTTTTGACCACTCACTTTGTGCCTACTTGGATACTCTCAGCAGTTTCCTGGTGCATTACTTTTTCTTAACACAACACTGCTTCATTCAGAACTTGCAGGTTGATAGTTCTTTGGCCTTGGCTTTAGCACACACACAAGCTAAGCAACTTGTCATGGTAGCCAGCAGTGATCTGTTAAAGATATGGACATGTTGTTGCCATTTTCTGGCTCTGTAGATTGTGAAGGAGCAAAGGTGGCCTTTAGTAGAGTGAAGTGCTCTTACTGTCTGATGTGAACGTTTAGGGAGAGTTTCCATGTCACTGATGATTATGTCTGCAGGAAGTGTCTTTGGTTGGGAATCCCATCAGATCGCATGCATCAGTTGGAGTGACAGTTAGAGGCAATGAGGAATTTACAAGAGCTAAGGGTGTGATAAATGGCAGTTATAGGAAGGGAGAAAAGCCGTGGATACAGTCAGGTAGATGGGTTAACTCCAGGAAAGGTAGGAGAGGTAGGTAGGCAGTGCAGGAGTTTCCTGTGGCTATTCCCATTTCAAACAAGTATGCTGTCTTGGAAAATGTAGGGAGTAATGAACTCTCAGGGCAATGTTGCACGAACAGCCAAGTTTCTGGTATCGAGATAGTCTCTAATGCAATGAGGTGAACATTGAGTTCCAAGCGATCGACTGTGATAGGGGACTCCTTAGTCAGAGGCACGGACAGACTTTTCTGCGGCCACCAGCAAAAATTCAGAATGGGTGTTGCCTCCCTGGTGCCAGGATCAAGGATGTCTCAGACAGAGTGCAGAATGTTTCCAAAAGGGAGAGGAACCAGCAGGAGGTCATTATCCACATTGGAACCAACGACTTAGGAAGGGAAAAAGTTGAAATTCTGAAGGGGAAATATAGAAAGTTAGGCAGGAATTTTAAAAGGAGGTCCTCAAAGGTAGTAATATCTGGATTACTCCTGGTGCTACGAGCTAATGAGGGTGGGAATAGGAGCATAGAGCAGGTGAATGCGTGGCTGAGGAGCTGGTGCAGGGGAGAAGAGTTCACATTTTTGGATGTTTGGAATCTCTTCTGGGGTAGAATTGACCTGTGCAAGAAGGACAGATTGAACCTGAATTGGAAGGAGGCTAATATACTGGCAGGGAGATTTGCTAGAGCTGCAAAGGAGGATTTAAACTAATAAAGTGTGGTGGTGGTGGGGTGGGACCCAGGGAAATAGTGAGGAAAGTTGAGAAAAGGAGCGAGTTACACAGTCAGGGCAAGCAGGAACAAAACAGAGAACAAGATAGGACTGGTAATTTTAACTTCATCTATTTCAATGCAAGAGACTGAACAGGGAAGGCAGATGAACTCAGGGCACGGTTAGGAAAATTGGACAAGGATCAGATTAGATTAGATTGGATTCCCTACAGTATGGAAACAGGCCCTTTGGCCCAACAAGCCCACAACGACTCTCTAAAAAATAAACCACCCAGATGCATTCCCCTACCCTATATTTTCCCCTGACTAATGCACCTAAAACTATGGGCAATTTGGCATGGCCAATTCACCGGACTTGCACATCTTTGGATTGTGGGAGGAAGCCAGCCCACACAAATGAAACCCATGCAGACACTGTGAGAATGTGCAAACGCTACTCTGACGGTCACCCAAGGTAAGAATTGAACCCAGGTCCCTGGCACTGTGAGGCAGCAGTGCTAACCACTGAGCCTCCATGCCACCCCCAATTACAGCAATCATAGCAATTACAGACACATGGCTCAGGGATAGACAGGAGTAATAGCTTAATGTTCCAGGATACAAATGCTACAGGAAGGATAGAAATGGGGCAAGAGAAGAGGGGGAGTGGTGTTTTTGATAAGGGATAACATTACTGCTGTACTTAAGGAGGGTATTCCTGGGAATACATCCAGGGAAGTTATTTGGGTGGAACTGAGAAATAAGAAAGGGATGATCACCTTATACATACCCCAATAGTGAGCGGGAAATTGAGAAACAAATCTGTAAGGAGATTTCAGTTATCTGTAAGAACAATAGGGTGGTTGTGGTAGGAGATTTCAACTTTCCAAACATAGATGGGATTGCCATAGTGTTAAGGGTTTAGACAGAAAGGAATTTGTTAGGTGTGTACAAGACAATTTTCTAATTCAGCATGTAGATGTATCTATTAGAGAAGGTGCAAAACTTGACCTACTCTTGGAAAATAAGGCAGGGCAGGTGACTGAGTTGTCAGTGGGGGAGCACTTTGGGGCCAGTGACCATAATTCTATTAGATTTAAAATAGTGATGGAAAAGGATAGACCAGATCTAAACATTGAAGATCTAAATTGGAGGAATGCCAATTTTGACAGTATTAGGCAAGAACCTTCAAAAGATGTTTGGAGGCAGTTGTTCGCAAGTAAAGGGACAGCTGGAAAATGGGAAGCCTTCAAAAATGAGCTAACGAGAGTCTAGAGACAGTATATTCTTGTTAGGTTGAAAGGGAAGGCTGGTAGGTGTAGGGAATGCTGGATGACTAAAGAAATCAAGGGTTTGGTTAAGAAAAAGAAGGAAGCATATGTCAGGTATAGACAGTAGAGATATGTGTATGAAATGAGCTACCAGAGAAAGTGGTGGAGGCTGGTTCGATTACAGCATTTAAAAGGCATCTGGATGGGTATATGAATAGGAAGGGTTTAGAGGGATATGGGCCAAGTGCTGGCAAATGGGACGAGATTAGGTTAGAATATCTGGTGGGCATGGACGAGTTGGTCCGAAGTGTCTGTTTCCATGATGTACATTTCTATGACTCTATGTTGTTGTATGGCACAATGTTATGTCAATGTCACAAGAGAAAAGGGCTCTGTTCAGTCAATGTACAGGTCATGTGTAAATAATTGTACCATATCTTGAAGATCTGTGCCAAGTATCCTGAAAGATGCCAAGATGCAAGCATCCTTGAGAAACCGCTGATGTTTCTGCTTAGCTTCAAGCGCCGAATGCCTTACTGAGAGACAAGGGCTATCTTCTCCAATCATTACACAAACCTCTGATTGAGACCGAGCATGGATACAATGCAACCCATTCTTCCACTCGGGTTACCAGGAACAGACGATAGGTCTTCTGAAGATGAGATTCTGATGCTTGAATCAACTTTGGTGGGAGGGAGTGGTGGAGGGACAGTGCCTTGCATTACACTCCAGATAGAGTAATCACTGCATGGTGTGCTCTGTCCAGCCAGAGCAGACAATCAGGATGTGATGGAAGCTGGATAGCTGGGACAGCACAGCAGAAGAGGAAGTTGAGGACATTGAACAGAAGGAATACCACGCTCACCATAATAGAGTGCTACAGCATCAGGCACAACAACCTAGACAGGACCTAACTGACTCTCATTTCCAACAGATGTGAGTTGGTTGAAATCACCAATCATTGGTTGAATATTTTTTATTGGCGAGGAGTGCTTGCGTAGTCCCAAAAGCAAATACAACATTTGTTTTCTCTCTCTTCAGGCTACCTTGTTGTTGAACAAATATTAAAATGAACAACTTGTTTCAAATGTGATGCTACCACACTGAACAATGACAAGACGTTAGGCTATATTGAGTATTCGGGAAAGAGTAGCACTCTGTCAGAGAGGATTCTTACATGGTATACCACTCAAGGCATGCAGCCTCTCTGGTTTCTATCTTGTTGTTGCAGTAATAAAGACAGCCAATCAGAGCTGATAAATCAAAATGGGAATATGTTTACAAATGTGTGCTTATATTTACAATGAAGTGTCAGCCTTACCACCTTAGAAGTATTTCTTCCTCAATTCTCTCCCCGCTTTGTATTGTGATAGACTATTCCTGGCTAACAAGGGTGGGTATCTTCCCCACCTCTGAATGACATGGACAATGGCAAGACACTTGGCAAAATACAGCAAGAATGAAGAAAATGAGATTCTAAATGTCATGAAAAATCCAATTCCCTATCTAAGGTTTTAAAAGCGAGACAAGAATCTTGCTGGTGAGCATCAGGCATATTTGTATAATTAAGATCTCATTTTTACCTAACTTATTAATTTTTTTGAGGCAGTAGTGAGAAACTGAACAGCCACAGTTCCTGACCTGGAAGTCTGAGGGGTTACCTGGTAGCTCCAACTCACTGGCCGCTTCTTTGGGAAGCCATCTTGGCCAATACCCCCTACACCTCAGGGTGCACTCCATAGGCAGTGACCACCTACACTGTCCATCCATGGAAGGAGACATTAGCAAAGTACAATTCTCACCGCATCATTTTAGGACTTACTCTAGATGCAGTTTAGCACTTCAAGACTAAACTTCGAAGCTCACTGACACCTTACACTGCAATTCTGCAGCTAGGCTGCTTTGGGCAAAAAGGGAGGCAGCCCTCTTATGTCCTAGAACAGGGTACATCTCAGAGCACGCTCTATTAGCACTTTGCAACTACTTGGATGCTCATAGCATCTCTGCCTTACCTTGTCAATTAATACAGGTGATATCTAGGCAGTTCTTCATATTTAGTAGTAACGACCGGTCAAGGGGGACTATACTCAGTCAGGCTGCAGTTCCTTCATTAGTCAGGGAGGATGATGGGGCATTCCAGATAAGTAAGTTAGAAATGCGGAGGGCAGGAAGGGTTAATAGCTTAGCGGGAGATGGGTGTGAATTTAATTGAGGAATGATGTAATATTGAGAGTGGTAGACCATGTTTTTTGGTGGGGGGTGGGTGCAATGGCAGAATTAGCAGAGAGAAGATGGTGGCAATTACCTTGTAGATCTCAGAGGATCATTAGCCTTCTTGCAGCACTGCTGCATGTTCCTCCAGACTATGGACTACACTGAGTTGGTGGCCACTTCAGACCAGACTTGCAGCATTGGACGAAGCACGCAACTAGGGTTTAAATATGATGCCCACAGCATGAACACTACAATCTCCCAACATCAGCGAGCATTTCACCACCACTGAGCACAAGATGATGCAACAGCAGCACCATGAAGGTATGATGCATCATTAATGAAGTGAGTGGGGCAGTGAGATAACTCAAGCAAAAGTGAGCACTGCAGATGCTGGAGATCAGAGTTGAGAGTGTTGTGCTGGAAAAGCACAGCAGGTCAGGCAACATCCAAGGAGCAGGAAATTGATGTTTCGGACAAAAGCTCTTCATCAGGAATAAGGTAACTCACTAGAGCTCATGAAGAGAAATCTTCCATGAATCTCTCTGAAATTTATACTTAGCAGATGTTTTGTAAAGTTCATTCCTATAAGTTTAATTTCTTTACAGGCTGGTCAAGGAGAAAGCAAAATCAAGGACGGTCTTCAGGCTTCAATTTCAAAGTAATACGTCTTATTAGAAATAAATAATAAATACTACTGTAGACAGTTATCATAGGTACAGCAGGCTCTGACTTATATTAAGTATTATTATCTTCTTTGGGTGTTCCTTCCAGACAATAGAGAATTTCAGTCTGACCTCGAACCCTTTAGAGTTTCAGTCTCATTCCAGAGTAGTCCTTCTCATCTGGTTAACTTCAGCCAGACACTTCTATTTGCACTCATGACGTGCTGTTCTATCATCGCAATGTTGCTCCTGGGTCAATGCCTTTACACAACACTCACCAGGAAGGGTGAACAAACTGATGGTACTTTCCCCAGAAAAGGGAACACGGATGTGCACTGAGAAGCTAAATAATCATCTGAGAGAAAAGAATAAAAGGGTGTGATGACAGGATCAAATTGATTAAGGGAGACGGCAAATGTAGAGCACAAAGGCAGATATGGACCTGATAGATCATGTTTGCATACTGTAGACTCCTTGGCAACATCCTGCCTGCCCCATTCCCCTCAGAACAACCTCACACACAGTCTGGGTAGCAGACTACATTTAAAATTTATCTGAAAGCTAATCCCAACTCTCCTCTAATTTGTCCACTTTTTGTTTTAATGGAGGAGGGTTGAGGAGTAGATAACTAATTGGCTGTCTAAAAAGAGATCCTCATGTTTTTAATAACTTACTATCCCCTATTTTACTGCTATTTGCCTCATCCAAAAGGTTGTTCACCCTGGTATTCCAAATATTCTTTCCTGTTGCAAGGACCCTGCTGACTTAGTTTAAGTCCTTCCCCAAAGCACTACAAAAACACATGACAAGAAAATCAGAACCAGCTCTTTTCAGATGCAACCTGCCTGTCTTGTCTAAATGCCATTTCCTCCAGAACTAGTCCAGGAATCTAAAGCCATCCCTCCTGCATCATCTCTTCAGCTAGATATTAATCTGCCTCACCCTCATGTTCCTGTATTCATTTACACACGGCACTGGGAGTCATTAGGTGATAATGCTTTTGAGGTCCTATTGGCTAATTTTCTACCAAGCCCTCTGAAATCTGATTGTATGCATTCCTTCTTTCCTACATCTTTAATATCAATGTGGACCACAACCTGTGACCTTTCACTCTCCTTCAAATCAATATCCCACAGCTTTCCTATGACATCCTTAACCCAACACCATGAGTCTTCCTGCTCTCCTTTGAGGAACCGTTGCCTTCACCAATATTCAGAACAGAAAACTGTTAGCAAGCAAGAGCTCCTGGGACTCCTGCACTGCCTGCCTGTTTTCTTTAAACTGCCTAGTAGTCACCACATCTGCCTGCTTGCCCCTCATGAATGGTGTGGCTCCCTCTCTAAATGTGCAGTCCATGTGTCCTCTGATTCATGGATATATCTCAGTGACTCTAGCTCTGAAACAAATGTTGACATTTCTGCTCTCTCTCTTTGTCACATTATTTTATCTAGTGTTTATCTGTCTTCTGCACTGTTTGACCTGGAGGCCATCCCTTTCTCTCACCCAGGGTGTGTTACCTGCTCTCTCCTTGTGGTTTTATCTGTTGTCCACTGTCTCTCACACCTTTTTATCTGATGTTGGCTGTCTTCCTCTCACACTGCTTTAAGTGGTGTCCAGTCTCTGTTCTTAATCTGTCACGCTGTTTTATCTGGTTCCAGCTCTCACGTTCTCTCAAACTGTTTTATCTGGAATCCACACTTTCACACTGTTTCATCTGGGGTCCGCTCTCTTGGACTTTTTTTTAACCTTGTGAGCACTCTGTTGCACTGTTTTATCTAATATTCCACTTTCTCCTTCTGTCACATTGTTTTTCTTGTGTCTGATCTCTTTCATGCTGTTTTATCTTGTGCACGCTCTCTTGCACTGTTTTATCCATGTCTGCTTTCTCTTTCGCACTGTTTTATTTGTATTCACACTGTCTCCTCTCTTTCTCACACATTGTCGAATCTAGTGATTGCTCTGTCTCTATTGCTATTTTGTCTGCCATTTTCACACTCTGTCATACTTTTTCATGTAGTTTCTGCATTCTCTCTCTCATGCTGTTTTATCTGATGTCTGCCCTCTCCCTCTCTCTCACGTTGTGTAATCTGGTGTCCACTCTCTCCCTTTCTCTCACACACTATTTTATTTGGGGCACACTCTCTTGCCTTGTATTATCTGGTGTCGGTTCTCTCTTATGCTGTTTTAGCTGGTGTCAGCTCTCTCTTGTGCTATTTCATATGAAAGTGCTCTCCCTCTCTCTTGCTTTTCTATCTGGTTCCTGTTTTGTCTTTCTCACTCTTAAGTTGTTTGATCTGTTAACCTGGTGTTTTACTTGTATCCACCATTTGATCTGAAAGGACATTTGATGATCCTAATATCACTTGATTAATTACCTGTACATAGAATTCAATTACAAATGAAACAACTCAAATTGGTAAAACAAAAGACTTAAATTTGGATTCAGGAAAGAGAGAATGATATCAGAACTTGCATTAGAAAGAGAAGGAAAAGATTTTTTTTAGAAATTTCCTGGAGGTTTGAAATGAACAGTTAATTCCAAATGAACAAATGCTGACACAATATAATTTTGCTTTGGGCACAAGATTCAGGTGCTCCACGGTTTTCCGTTGGACTGAATTCCCAATCGCCATTAAATATTCCTTAACTAAACACTTGACTGATATGATCAGTCTGATGATATCATCAATTATAAAACCTCTGGGAAAGGTAATTCAGTCTTTAGCTGGCTTCAATTTTAATTCTAGCATCCTCGAATTAGAATAAAACAAAAATCATAACAACAAGCTTTTCTACTCATTGTTTATTAACTTTAAGAAGAAAATGGCAATGTCAGGCATAAATTGCTCTATAAAGTTAAAAATCACAATCCATCAGGTTATAGTCCAACAGGTTTATTTGGAAGTACAAGCTTTCGGAGCACTGCTCCTTTGTCAGGTAGATAGTTACAACCTAACTAGTTACAACCTAGCTATCTGATGAAGGAGAAACACTCTGAAAGCTAGTGCTTCCAAATAAACCTGTTGGACTATAACTTGGTGTTCTGTGATTTTTAACTTAGTCCACCCCAGTCCAACACCGGCTCCCCCACATCATTACTCTTTGAATGCAGAGAATGCATTAAAAAAAGAGTTAATATTTGGTCATTTTTTAAAATCTCCTCTTAGTTTTCTCAAGAACACTTGTCTATTCTCTATGTACTTCCTGTGAAGTTGACAAGATGACAATTAATGGTCCATTGGAAAGCCATTCAGAATGCACCTTCAGTACTGCTCCTGTCATTAAGCTTCAAATCATGCACTTAATGAGCTGAAATCTGCACCTTCCTCTGAATACTGCTGTGCAGTGTGTCTCCAGTTCTGATTGCTGCAGGTATATGAAATCTCATGTGCCCTGATGATCCTACATTAATTTATGTAAATTAAATCAACTATTCAATTTTGTAAATTAAAAATGGCATACTAAGCTATAATAGCAATTTATGTCAATTCACAGAGTGCCTTTAACATGTTAAAACGTCCCAAAATGTTTCAGAGGAATACTACAAAACAAAATTTGACACAGCCACTTTATATATTTAATATAAATACATTTTCACAGTTCTCCTAATTTTTTTCATACAGTTTATGTGCAGCCACCATATAAACAAACAGTGGCTCCTGGTATAGGTAATTAACTTTTGAACACCTTGTTAATGAAATCATATAGTGTGTATTAGTAGCAGAAATTATGATGCCGCAATATGTAGAAAACACAATCCAGTGGTCTCAGTTCCAACAGTATATTTCATCAATCTGGTACATCTTGCTAATATGTCTCAACTTGCTATTAGTCTATGAGTGTAAGTAATGAAAAAGTGACGAACATATTCCTGCATAAAACCCAAAAGAACTGTGATGCTGTGAATCGGAATCAAAAACAGAATTTGTTGGAAAAGCTTAGCAGGTCTGACAGCATCTATTAAGAAAAATCAGAGTTAACATTTTAGGTCCGGTAACCTTTCCTCAGAGCTGATGGTAACTGGGAAAAGATAGGTTGGGGCAAGGGCGTAAGGAGTAAACAGTAGATATGGATAGAGCCCAGAAAGCAAGAAGAACAGGAGGACAATCAAAGGATTAGATAACGACCTGGCGAGGAGAGTGAATAGCTGTTAATGGAAACTGTTAGTGACTGACAATAGGCAGTGTGTAATGGCAGACTATGTGATAACAAGGCCTGGTGTGTGGGGTACGGGGTCCGATGAAGCCAACTTCGACAAGGTAGCCTCCAAAATGTCCACCTTCTTCCTCAGCCAAGATTCCCCAGCATCATAGTTGACAGGGCCCTCAACCTGGTCCAACCCATCTCCTGCACTTCCGCCTCACATCCTCTCTTCCTTCCTGCAATAACGATAGGGTTCCCCTTGTCCTTACCTACCAACCCAGCAACATCCACATCCAGAAGATTATCAGCTGCTGTTTCTGCCACTTCCAGCGAGATGCCATCACCAGATACATATTCCCCTCCCCTTCCTTGTCTGTCTTCCGCAGGGATTATTCCCTCCAGGGCACCATAGTCCACTCTTCCTTCATTCACAACGCCTCCCCTCCAACCCCCACAACCCCGTTGCGCTTTGCCCTGCAACCACAAAGGTGTAACACCTGCCTATTTACTTCCTCCCTCCTCAGTATCCAAGGGCCCAAACATACCTTCCAGCTGATGCAGCGATTTATCTGCACTTCTCACAATCTAGTCTACTGCATTTGTTGCTTACAATGTAGGTGTCCTCTACATTCGTAAAATGAAGCGTAGACTGATTCACTGCTTTGCACAAGATCTATATTATACCTGCACAAAAGTCTCTGACTTCCAGTTGTTGCTGCTTCAACACACCACCTGTTCCCTGCTAACATCTCTGTCTCAGGCTTGCTGCAGTGTTCCAGTGAAGCTCAGCACAAGCTGGGAGAACAGCACCTCACCTTCCGCTTGGGGATCCTGCAGCTCTCTGGAATCGAGTTCAGTGATTTTAGGATCTGAACTCCCCCAAGTCCAAGCTCCCTACCCCATACACCAGGCCTTGTTATACATTACACACTACCTATTGTTAGCCACTAACAATCTCCATTAAAAGCTAGATCGTTATCTACGCCTTTGTCTGTCCAATTGTTCTTCTCTCAGTTTGGGCTCTATCTCCAACTGTCGTTTACTCCTTACACCCTTCCCAACCCTACCAGCGTTGAGTCACCAGACCCGAAATATTAGCTCTGATTTCTTTTCACACATGTTGCCAGACCTGCTGAGCTTTTCCAGCAATGTCTGTTTTTGAAACATAGTCCTGATGTTGGAGTAACAAAAGCTAAATCATGTGCTCAACTATATTTCGTATTCTGGCTTCCCAAATTGAAATGTAGATAATTTGAATATATTTCATACCACATTAATATTTCTTTAAATGACAATAAACGTTATACGTTCCATCAGTCCTGCTTACGACCTGCTGCATTCTGAAAATGACCAGGTAATGCAGAATCAGTGATGAGGGATCACCAGTTATAATTATCACTAGGACAATTTTTCTTAAGATAGAGAATGGTTGGAAAATTATGTATTTTGACAAAGTGAGTGGCTGAAATGCTAATACAGAAAGAAACTAATAAATTTGAAACAGGAAAATCCATTGCCACTTGGAGAGAACAAGACAATGGAATTTGTTGTGGAATGCTTTAGCAAACAACAACAGGTGTGATGGACTGAAGGATTCTTATGGTGTTCTAAATTCCTATGAGAGGAGATGAAGGATGAGAGTTGTGTTTGTCACTTTCCAATCCTTAGGGATTTACCTTGAGTCCAGTGATGTCTATTTGAGATAGGAAGCTAAAATGTACCTTTAAGTAATCACATCCCTTTAACTTCCCTAGCAACCCCGAAAGGCAAACTATCTCGGTTAGGAGCTGATTGTTTTACATATATAGAACATAGAACATATAGAACATAGAACATAGAACATTGCAGCACAGTACAGGCCCTTTGGCCCACGATGTTGTGCCGCCCTGTCATACTAATCTGGAGCCCATCCCACCTACACTATTACATGTATGTCCACATGCCTGTCCAATGACGACTTAAATGCACTTAAACTTGGCTAATCTACTACCATTGAAGGCAAAGCATTCCATACCCTTACTACTCTCTGAGTAAAGAAACTATCTCTCCCCTCACTTTAAAGTTGTGTCCTCTTGTGTTTGCCATTCCCATACTTGGAAAAAGGCACTCCTTGTCCACCCTATCTAACCCTCTGATTATCTTGTATGTCTCTATTAAGTCACCTCTCAACCTTCTTCTCTCTATTGAGAACAGCCTCAAGGCCCTCAGTCTCTCCTTGTAAGACACTCCTTCCATACTAGGCAACATCCTAGTAAACCTCCTCTGCACCCTTTCCAAAACTTCCACATCCTTTTTATAATGCAGTGACCAGAACTGTACATAATACTCCACATGTGGCCGTAACAGAGCTTTGTACAGCTGCAGCATAACCTCCTGGTTCCGGAACTCAATCCCTCTATTAATAAAGGCCAAAACACTGTATGCCTTCTTAACAACCCTGTCAATCTGGGTGGCAACTTTCAGGGATCTGTGTACATGGACACTGAGATCTCTCTGCTCATCTGCACTCCCAAGAATCTTACCATTAGCCCAGTACTTTGCATTCCAATTACTCCATCCAAAGTGAATCACCTCACATGTGTCCACATTAAACTCCATTTTCCATCTCTCAGCCCAGCTCTGCATCCTATCTATGTCTCTCTGTAACCTACTACATCCTTCATCACTATCCACAACTCCACCGACCTTAGTGTCGTCCGCAAATTTACTAACCCTCCCTTCTAAGCCCTCATCCAGGTCATTTATAAAAATGACGAACAGCAGTGGATCCAACACCGACCCTTGCGGTATGCCGCTAGTACCTAGACACCAAGATGAACATGTTCCATTAACTACAACCCTCTGTTTTCTTTCAGCAAGCCAATTACTGATCCAAACTGCTATGTCTCCCACAATCCCATTCCTCCGCATTTTGTATAATAGCCTACTGTGGGGAACCTTATCGAATGCCTTGCTGAAATCCATATACACCACATCAACCGGTTTACTCTCATCTACCTGTTTGGTCACTTTGTCAAAAAACTCAATAAGATTCGTTAGGCACGATCTACCCTTCACAAAACCGTGCTGACTGTCCCTGATCAGATTATTCTTTTCTAGATGATTATAAATCCTATCTCTTATAACATTTTCCAACACTTTACCAACAACTGAAGTGAGACTCACTGGTCTGTAATTACCAGGGTTATCTCTACTACCCTTTTTGAACAAGGGAACCACATTTGCTATCCTCCAGTCCTCAGGCACTATTCCTGTAGACAATGATGATTTGAAGATCAATGCCAAAGGCTCGGCAATCTCTTCCCTTGCTTCCCAGAGGATCCTAGGATAGATCCCATCCGGCCCAGGGGATTTGTCTATTTTCACACTCTGCAGTATTTCTAATACCTCTTCCTTGTGAACCTCAATCTCTTCTAGTCTAGATGCAAGTATCTCTGTATCTTCCTCGCCAACATTTTCATTTTCTATAGTGAACACTGTCGAAAAATATTTATTTAGTGCTTCCCCATCTCCTCTGACTCCACACACAACTTCCCACTATTATCCTTGATTGGCCCTAATTTAACTCTCGTCATTCTTTTATTCCTGACATACCTATGGATCTTAGGGTTAACCCTGATCCTATCCGCCAACAACTTCTCATGTCTCCTCCTGGCTCTTCTGAGCTCTCTTTTTAGGTCTTTCCTGACTTCCTTGTAACCTTCAAGCACCCTAACTGAGTTTTCACATTTTGTCCTAACATTAGCCTTCTTCTTCTTGACCAGGGATTCCACTTCCTTAGTAAACCACAGCTCATGCGTTCTATATCTTCCTCCCTGCCTGACAGGTACATACTTATCTAGGACACACAGGAGCTTTTCCTTGAATAAGCTCCACATTTTTAATGTGCTCATCCCCTGCAGTTTCCTTCCCATTCTACACTTCCTAAATCTTTCCTAATTGCTTCGTAATTTCCCTTCCCTAGCTGTAACTCTTGCTCGGTGGAGTACACCGATCCCTTTCCATCACTAAAGTAAACCTGACAGAATTGTGATCGCTGTCTCCAAAGTGCTCATTTACTTCCAAATCTAACATCTGGCCAGGCTCGTTATCCAATACTAAATCTAAAGTGGCTTCGCCCCTTGTAGGCCTGTCTACATACTGTGTCAGGAAGCCCTCCTGCACACACTGGACAAAAACTGACCCATCTATAGTACTCGTACTGTAGTGATCCCAGTCAATATTTGGATAGTTGAAGTCCCCCATGACAACTACCCTGCCTCTCTCACACCTATCGAGAATCATCTTTGCTTTCCTTTCCTCTACATCTCTGGAACTATTTGGAGGCCTATAGAAAACTCCCAGCATGGTGACTTCTCCTTTCCTGTTTCTAACCTCAGCCCATACTACCTCAGTTAATGAGTCCCCAAACATCCTTTCTACAACTGTAATATTGTCCCTGATCAACAATGCCACACCTCCCCCTCTTTTATCATCTTCTCTGTTCTTACTGAAACATCTGAATCCCGGAACCTGCAACAGCCATTCCTGTCCCTGCTTTATCCATGTCTCTGTAATGGCCACAACATCGAAGTCCAAGGTACCAACCCACGCTGCCAGTTCACCCACTTTATTTTGGATGCTCCTCGCGTTGAAGTACACACACTTCAATCCAGGTTCCCGTTACCAGTGTCAGATACTTGATATTGGAACTCCCTACTCTCATCCTCTTCTGTACCTGTCCTACAATTTTGGTTCCCATCCCCCTGCTGTATTAGTTTAAATCCACCTTAATAGCTTTAGCGAATTTCCCACCCAGGATATTGGTACCCCAATGGTTTAGATGAAGACCATCCTGCTTGTAGAGGTCCTACCTACCCCAGAAAGAGCCCCAATTATCCAAAAACCCGAAACCCTCCCTCCTGCACCATCCCTGTAGCCACGTGTTCAACTCCCTTCTCTCCCTATTCCTCACCTCACTAGCACGTGGCACGGACAGCAAACCAGATAAAACAACTCTGTTTGTCCTAGCTCTATGCTTCCATCATAGCTCCCTGAATTTCTGCCTCAAGTCCCCATCTCTCATCCGACCTATGTCGTTGGTGCCAATGTGGACCATGACTTGGGGCTGCTCTCCCTTCCCCCAAAGGATCCCAAAAACACAATCAGAGACATCACGGACCCTGGCACCCGGGAGACAACACACCAACCGTGAGTCTCTCCCGTCCCCACAGAACATCCTATCTGTCCCCCTAAATATCGAGTTCCCTATGACTGCTGCTCTGCTCCTCTGCTCCTCTTCCCCCTTCCCTTCTGAGCAGCAGGTTCCCCACTGCTTTCCCCTGGTAAGTCATCCCCCCCAACAGTATCCAAAACGGCATATTTATTGTTGAGGGGAATGGCCACAGGGGATCCCTGCACTGCCTGCCGGTTCCCTTTCTGTCCCCTAACTGTCACCCATCTGTCTTTTTCTTTTATCTGGGGAGTGACTACCTCTCTGTAAGTCCTGTCAATAACCCCCTCTGACTCCCAAATGATCCGAAGTTCATCCAACTCCAGCTCCAGTTCCCTGTTGTGGTTTTTGAGGAGCTGGTGTTGGGTGCACTTCCCACAGATGTAGTCAGCAGGGACACTCGTGGTGACCCTTCCTTCCCACATTCTGCAGGAGGAGCATTCCACTGCCCTAAACTCCATTCCGACTATTCTAACTCCCGAAGTGACTACTAAAAAAAAGGATTAGGAAATAAACTAGTTATCTTACCTTGTCAATCTGGCTCCCACAACTTTTTTTTTAGGTTAGAGGAGGAGGATGGGTGGGAGACACTACCCGAGTATTCCAGATGACCTTGAAAAACCCTGGGATGAAGCAAGTTACAAACATTAATCTCCATTACATTGGAGGGTTTTATTAACACATGGATAATTCAGCTTTTGAAGGAATTCCTTCAAATTAAAAACATCCTCAAAACTACTGTACAAATTGGCTCACACATATTTATTGCCAAGAACAGTTTAAGAATCCTGGCTAAAATCTGTTAACTATTACCATACCATAGCATATACATAATAAATACAATGACTGTACTGTTTGGAGCAAGTTCAGCATCTTGGTGGCCATGCACATGAATAATAGAGCTATGAGAATTCCATCAGGTTGAAGTAACAGCAGGAAGACTGCCGTCTTAGAAATGAATGGAGATACAACAGAAAATCTCTACATTTTCAATCATAATTGGCAGGAAGTGAAGAGTGCAATTTCAGTGGATGTGTTCTATGCTTTCCCAAGGGATCATTCATGCTTTCCCTTGAAATGTTTTCATTTTTACTGCATTGCATCGTTATTGCATCACACCCAATTGTGCAATATTTTGCTTTTTTGATAAAGTTTTGTGTGACAATGTGTACTGGAATTTATGTACTCAGTTAGCTCTGAACACTTCTTTTACAAGCAGATGCTGACTCTCTTTATTATTCCTAAATGGTATGTTTCATCTCCCAACTTCAGAGAAGATTTCTCTCTGCATTAGTATGAACATGCTCTTTCATTTAATATGTTAACTTTTTGTGATTGAATTGATACTCTTTCTTAGATTGGGCAGTTTTCCCCACATCATGATCAACTGTATTGAGTTTGTTTACATTGAATAATTTCTAGTTATCAAAGAGAAGAGACTTATTACTTCAGTTTAGATTTTAGTTGGATGTGAACAGAAGTTTTAGAATCTAAAGACAGGTCTCCTGAAGAAGGGCTTATGCCCGAAACGTCGATTCTCCTGTTCCCTGGATGCTGCCTGACCTGCTGCGCTTTTCCAGCAACACATTTTCATCTCTTATCAAGTACTCGGTTTTGCAATGGAACGGATTTTAGCTACTACTCACTTCTACACCGCAGAAATGTTTTCAGTTCAGTGAGAGGCCTACTTATAATCTCCCTAAAGAAATTCAATTAATTAGTCAAGCATTACATTTCATGCTTAAATCTACCTTGACCATTTTGGATTAGCACATTTTCTCCTCAAGATGCTCCAATACATTACCTTCCTTTAATACTTTCAAACATTTCCTCACAACTAGCAGCAAGGTCTAAAAGTTGATGTTTATCCTGTGCCCTTTTTTTTAAGACGAGAGTTGCATATGTCATTTTACAATCCTCAGGGATTTAGCCTGAATCCAGTGATGTCTGAAAAATAACAGCAAGAGGACTCACAATCAATTCCTTCATAATCCAGGATGGAAAGTTATCAGAGCTAGTCATTTATCTACCTTAAGCTTCAGCAACCTCCCCACATGACCTCTTGTGGTTTAAAAAAAAGTCATTCTATGTTCATGTTGAAGAGGTCATTGGCTGGTTATTTAAAAAGAAACAAGGTACAGGCTATAAGGAAAGGCAGAAGATTGGCATTAAGTTAAAATGCTCAGTGAGCCAGTCAAACATGAGGGGCCAAACAGCTATCTTCTACACCATAACAATTCTGCATTTCGACAACTGTAAACATACTCCAATTATAGCAATCCTTCTCAGTTTTTTTAGTTGAGGAATAGTTGTCAGCTATGTCACAAAATTCTCTATCTTCCATTTCATTCTTAACAACTTTTAGCATCTAATTTCTCTCTCAATTATCTGTCTACTTCTGACATATTTGAAGAATGTTTCATGGCTTCCTTTTATGTGTCCAGGTATATTTTCTTTGTGATTTCTTTTTGCCAACCCGATCAGTTCCTTGCCATTCCTAAGCTTGTCTTTGTCAGATTTTTCAGAATATGCACCAAGGGAATATTGTTGATGAAATGGACCAAAGGTCTTTTCCTGTTTTAAAGTACTACCAGCGGCAGAATTTTCCCATCTTTGGTGTACAGTGAGCAATGTAGAGAAATGTGGGAAAGTTAGGTTGAAAAAATCATATTCTCAATATTGAGTTAAGTTTTTTCATTTTCTCCCTTTCAAGTCTTAAATGGCAACTTCAGAATCTTAACTATTCCTTGGAGGTATATTTTATCTGTAGATGATGTTAACCATTGCCAGAGTTAGAGTCAGAGAGTCAGACATTATACAGCGTGGAAACAGACCCTTTGATCCAATTCATCCATTCCGACCAGGTTTCCCAAACTGATCTAATCCCATTTGCCTGTGTGAGGCCCATACCCCTCTAAAGTTTACCTATTCATGTGCCTGTCCAAATGTCTTTTAAATGTTGTAACTGCACCACTTCCTCTGGCAATTCATTCCACATGCAAACCACCCTTTGTGCGAAAAATTTGCACCTCAGGTCCCTTTTAAATCTTTTCCCTCTCACCTTAAACCCTTGCCGTCCAGTTTTGGACTCCTGTATCCTGAGGAAAAGACCGTGGCTATTCACCTTATCAATGCCCCTCATGATTTTACAAACCTCTAAAAGGTCACCCTTCAGTCTCCTACACTCCATGGATAAAAAGGTCCAGCCTGTCCAGCCTCTTCTTATTAAATCAAACCCTCCAGTCCTGGCAAACTCCCTGTAAATCTTTTCTGAACCCCTCCAACTTAATAATACAGTGTCTACAATTTTGGGAGTGAAATGAGGAAAACCACAACAAGGATTGGTGATGAGTCAATAGGCTGGGGCTCATAGGCAGATTTCAAAGCATTGTAGACAGTCTTCCAGTTTTAGAATGTCTTCATCACAAATGTAACCAATCTGTCACAATCATCAGCACTTTTGATTCCAAAGATTGAATGGAAGAAATGTTTTATTCCAATGTAGGCACAACTCTGGCAGCTGTACCATCACAATCAAAGGACTTACTTGTCATTGATATCAATGCCAGGTCAGGAACAACCACACCCTTCAGCCACACAGCACTGGGAAGCACAGTTAGGAAGTCCAATTCCTTGTTGTTGAACATGATCTTGTGGTAACAGACACCTACTTCTGCCATCAAAAAAAATGTTTCAAGAGCTCCTGGAAACTTCCAAGTTTGAGGCACATATTCGACTATGTGATAATCAGGACCAGGGATCGAAAAGATTCTCGATTGCATATCCTATGGCTACATTTAACTTCAACTACAACATTTAAGTTTATTTCTTATTCACTACTTCATACTGAAACGATCTGTAATGTTGAACTTCTAACTTATTCCTTTATTTTTCTATGTTTTAACCTGAGATTTTGTACCTGGGTACCTTACATAAAAGATGATGCTGTGACTGGTGACATTGTAAACTTTTCACTGTGTCCTATATTCCTGTTCTTGAGTACACGTGACAGTAAAACCTATTTTAATATAGTCAACAACTGTAGATCAGACCCATGACACATTTGATTACTATTGGCTTTTGAGGCAGTCCCCAAATATACCCAGAGAACATTTGAAGTTTCTGGCCTGTTAAACAATACGAAGCTCATGAAATGTCAAGAAAAATCAATGTGAATTATGAGAATGGATGGTTACATCAAGTGATGTCAAAGGTGGCTGGCAAATTTTGAAACCCGTCATCACTCATACATGCTGAAATTATCAGCAACACTATAATAGACACCAAGAGTGGTTTGATGAAAATGATACAGAATGATGAAACCTCAGATTATAAATGAGCAAGACTCCAAACCTCGAAACAGGATTCTACAGAAAAGAAGC
Source organism: Chiloscyllium plagiosum (assembly GCF_037043375.1). NCBI lineage: Eukaryota > Metazoa > Chordata > Chondrichthyes > Orectolobiformes > Hemiscylliidae > Chiloscyllium > Chiloscyllium plagiosum. The sequence goes on from NW_028270140.1 coordinate 81,781,644, forward strand.
TCCCCAAAGTGGAAGCTCCATGATGAAGTTATAATTTGAAGAAAAAATAGTGGACAAAGAGGGTTGAGGGAATTCAATTCCTGATAACATGTCTGACATACCCACCTTTCAACCAAAATATCTGAAACAAAAAAAAATTGCTTGTGCTGCTGATCAGAATGAAAAATAAAGCACAACGTGCTAGAAAAGCTGGAAGTCTAAGCAGCATCTGTGGAGATAGAGAAACAGGATTAATGGTTTAAGGCTAATATGAGTTTTCTTTGTGTTCTGATGAATTATTCCACCACTTTCTGTTTTTATTAGTCAATAGTATGCATTGTGTAATGCACCCTGTAAGGCAAACAGGCACAATTGCAGGTAGCTATTATTGAAATAACTCTGCTTGCCCCTCCCCAACACAGAGCCTAATATAACAAAATGGTCAGATCTTTCAATCTACATCAATATCCTCAACACATGGACAAACACTGATAAAATTCTAAGATGGCAAGATTCTCTTTGAAGATGTGGACATAATCAACGTCTGCTTGAAAGTGCACTTGGTTGGCCTTATCAAACAGAACTCCGTAGCAGCCATGAAGCTGCTAGAGGACCATCAGCAACTTAGCATCAGTTGATGACTCAATGCTTGATACTGCTGCTGTTAATGGGATTAAAAAAACATAGTTTATGACCCTAACAATTTCCCTTTAGAACTATTGAAACTTTGAAGAGACAGATTGATTTCTTGGGTACATGTCTCATTTGTGAAGCTCCAGCAGAATGAAGCAATTGCAAGCAACCTTAGAGATGACACAATATTCATAAACTTCAAGAAAAGAGACAAGTCAAACTAGAAGAACTGCAAGAGTATAGCATGGCTCCCAACTGTCCATGAAGTCTTAACTAAGACTTCTGAATTGCCTCTTACCAATTGCTGAAAAGGTCCTCCTGGAATATTGACCGGTACAGCTGACAGACCTCACAGCATACTGACTTCATGAAAAGTTCGAGGAGTGAAGAACATCCCTTAGTTCATGGTTTCCTTCAACATCACAGAAGTCTTTGACTCATTCAATCAAAAAGCCCTCTGGAAAGTGCGAAAGCTATACAGATGCCTAGCTAAGTTCACAAACATCCATTTCCTATATGACAATCTATAAATAACTGTACGAAGAAAAGCTCCAACACAAGACCCCTTTGTGTCAAACACATGTCAAGGTACTGTCATTGCTATTCTCAATATTTTTTGCAACCATGCTGTAACTTGCAATTGACATTCTCCCAAACATCCATCCTTTTTTTTAGACCAGTGCTTCAAATCTGTAGACTTTGTATATCATGTTTTAGATATAAGTAGAATGGTACTTAATTGAACTAAGAGCAAAATTTGCAAGGATCAGCAGATTTGGTAATAATCTGAAGCTAAGCATATCTCAACATTCCTATAACATTTGAGATAAAATTAACTGCCTTGGTGTTAAGGCTATATTTGTTTTAGTGTGGCATCGGGAGCCCTAAGCAAAACTGGAATCAGTGGCAATCAAGGGAAAATTCTCTGCTGGTTAGAATTATACCTGGCGCAAAGAAGATAGTTATGTTTATTGAAAGTCAGTCATCTCAGCTCCAGGACATCTCTGCAGGATTTTGCTGATGGTTACATAACACTTAGCATCATTCATGACTACTCAGATACCGTAGCAGTCCATTTTCAAATACAGCAAGAACTGGCCAATATCCATGCTTAGGCTGATGTATAGCAAGTAATATGCATACCACACAAGTGTCAGGCAAAGACAAGAGAGAATCTAACCATCATGTCTTGACATTCAATGGCATAACCATCACTGAATTCAATGCTATCAACAACATGAGGGTTACCATTGACCAAGACCTGAACTGAACTAGTCCTATAAATATTGTGGCTAGAAGAGTGGGTTAGAGGCTAGGAATTCTGCAGCGCATAACTCACCTCCTGACCATTTTCTTACCGGCTACACATACCAATGACATCCAGAACCAGAAGTCAATGCTATGATTGATGTGCCAATGGGGAGAAAGTGAGGACTGCAGATGCTGGAGATCAGAGCTGAACATGTGTTGCTGGAAAAGCGCAGCAGGTCAGGCAGCATCCAAGGAACAGGAGAATCGACGTTTCGGGCATAAGCCCTTCTTCAGGAATGTGCCAATGCCATTTGTCATGCACAAAACATCAGACCAGCTGTGCCAGTGCACAGCTAAGCAGCCTCTAGGGAACATTGTTACGAACACCCCAAAGCTTCTCCACCATCTGCAAGACACAAGTACAAATGGAATACTCCCCACTTACCTGGACAAGTGCAACTCCAACAAAATTCAAGAATCTTTACGCCATCAAGGGCAACACAGCTTGACTGCTACCACATCCATATACATCCACTCCCTTCACTATCGACACATGGTGACAATAGTGTGTCCAATTTACAAGATGCACTGCAGATATTCACTAAGGCTTCTCAGACATTACTTCCAAACCCACAATCTTACCGTTTAGAAGAGTAATGGGAGCAGATATATGGGAATACCCCCACCTGTAAGTTCCCCTTTAAGCTATGCACCATCTTGTCATGGAAATATCATGGATTGTCGCGGTTCAAGAAGGCAGCTCACCACCTCTTTCTCAAGGGCAACTAGCATTGGGCAATAAATGCTGCCCAATCAGCAATGTCTACATGCCATGATTGATTTTTAAAATAATCTCACCAATTGCCTGTGTTGTTCTGGTTACGGTTGCCCTTAATACACAAGCAGCATTGGGAGGACAATTGTTGTCAACCTGAGAGAGAAAACTGCCAACAAGGAAGGATATGAAGTTAAATCAAATGACAAAGTGTAGATTAGGTTGTGGCAGTAATGAACTGCTGCAATCCATGTTTTGTAGGTTGACTCACAATACCATGAGAGCTTGTGTTCCAGGACTTTAATCTGGCAACAGTGAAGGAAAAGTGAGATATTTCCATTCGATGAAAATTCCTTTGATGAGATGTATGAATACATTACAATTGTACCACCATGCTCGTAGCTGGCATCTACCTCAGGTTGGCAAATAAACTGGATCACAGCATCATTACTATTGAGCTTTAATTCGATATGAAGTACAAAATGACTCCATCTTTACAGGAAGGGGCTATAAATCATCAGATATGAGAACATATAACACATTAATATTCACCCAGCAGGGGCTAGGAAACAAAACATGAGGCAAGTGTGAAAAGTAAATGGGATTGTGTGTGTGTGTGTGTGTGTGTGCGTGCGCGCGTGCGTGTGGGAAGGGAGTCCCTTATTAAAAGACATGTTGATTGATCAAAGTACCCAGCAATTGGAAGGAGTGCAGGGATAACCATGTATGAAATAAAATAAGGGACACTTTGGAGATTGTTGTAAAAGGTAATTGTTCTGAAAGGTTAAAACTTGAGCTATCCTGAGTTTTGCCCGGTTTGGTGACCTCACACAGCTTCTGGGTGGAGAATCAGTTAGTTGGAATTTAGCACAGTATTCCGATAGAGGCAAACTTATTCTCAGTCCATCATACACCACCAACTACTTCAACCCCTTGGACAATCATAGAAAGGAGGATTGGAGGCAGTAGTCTATCTACTGGCATCACTTCATATGACAGAGATGGAAAGATACTGGTGTTCATGAGAGGAATGACACAGCAGGTGATGTTGACCATGAAATGGGGGCTGCTGCTATTTCCTGGTGAACATTTAATTGGGGTAAGGTCAGTTCCCTGTACTAACCTTCCCAAGCAGTGCTTCTCCATTCATAGTGAGTGTACAGCTTTAAGAAGATTGTCACTTGCCATACAGAAAGCCTCCCGAGTCTAACAGAATGCATAGCAGTACTTATGCACGCAAAAGTTTATATCCCATGAGTTTTAGCGTAATTACAGTAGACAGTAAATGACAAACACCCATGCTTCTACACTCTCAGTGCAAGATGGTGGCCAAGCAACAGGACTGTGTGGGGTGGGCGCTTGCCTGGGGTCCATTCACTCCCATCTGCTTTCCTGCTTTGTTTTACTTTTGCTTCTGCTCCTTTCTTTCACTTTATTTTCCTTTCCTTTTGCCCTTTTTATCTACTTTTCTGTGGCAGGATGGCCTGCAGCACTGACACAGCAGCAAGAGCGGGCCAAAGGCGGAATGTGGATATGGCTTCTCCTGGCAATAGGAGACAGTGGCAATGACAGCAAGTGTGTTACCCACCATTTGGGGCCAGTGGCAGAGAGGTTACTCTCCCTGCGTTCATGGCCAGTGTCAGCATCAACAAAGCTCCTCCAGTGGTCAGGGATGGCGGTACTGGCAGCACCGGAATGTTCAAGATGGCGGCACCAGCAAGGTAACATCTGTCACCAAAGCGGGATCTGTGGCCCAGTTGTGGCCTGGCCTGGCAACGGAGCCAGGGACTCTTCGTTGCTGGGCAAGTATGGGTTCAGCAGCATCTCGTAAAATGGAGTGACTCCCACATTGGTGGGTCTGTTGAAGGCAGCAGTAAGGTGATGGAGGTTTCCCATGATGGAGTGGGTCAGAAAGACTGATATTCTGAACTTCTTACTTTTTTATTTTTTCTAATTTATTCCTATACCTATAATGCCAGACATTGTTTTTTTCTAATTTCTTTTATTTCCTATGAATTATGCTCACCTCAGTACCTTTGTAACTAAATGACACTGTAATGTGGTAACTGTAAACTTTTCACTGTACTCATTTGAGTACATATGACAATAAAGCTAATTCAATTCAAACAGTAAAAAAACTGTTTTGTGATATAAATACTCATTAAGTAAACTGTGAAGATCGACAACCATTGCATATGTGTCTGTTTCTTTGTTTCTGGATCGCTATTATGTATCTTCTGTTGCTTGGCCAACAAAAACAATAAATATTTTGTTTCACTTTTTGTGGTAATTCATGTCAAACAATTGACAAGGCCTCTAGCAATTAAATGTTTTTGCTTAGGTTTACCCCTGGTCATTCAATGTTCCATTGCAAATTTCAGAGATTAAAGCAGTTTAATGCTCAATGCAGGGATGTTCTGTTTTATAAAGTAATATTCATACAATTTTGTTTCTACACAATCTACTTCTTGAAAATTATTTTCATATTATGGTTAATAGCAGCATAACTATTGGAGATCTAATTAGATCAAAGCAGGCACATAGCATAAAACCTTTGTTTTGTTTCAGACCACTAAAGCTTTGCTCGTGTAATCATGCAAATTCTTCTGTCATTACAGATTACAGAGCAAAAAGCACTCACAGTGATGAGGCAAATACAAAACTAAACTTGGCAGATAGGATCAAAGGTTAGAAATTAGTAGAGAATTTTTTAGGTCTTTTTTAGGCAACACTAAGCCAGGCCCCTAATTTAAGTACCGTATTTAAGATGCAATCCTTCTTGAAGGATAGTTTCCGCACACAGTTTGAGTTTACTGAATCCCTTCCATGACATCAGGTTGTTTCAAAGCTTTTGGTAGGTCAACACAACTCTAATATCAGTAACGTAGCATCAACTTTACACACAGCAAGTTCCCAGGAACATAATAGTGATAATGACTAGATAAACTACCTTAGTGATGTATGTTAATGGATAAAGGTTAGCCAGAACATCAGAGATTGCTCTCTCCTTATTTTTGAAATAGTGCCAGAGTATGTTGCATGTATGCCAGCCAGAGCTGAAAGACTGGTGGTTTAATTTCCTCATCTGAAAGAGACACCTCCAACAGAGCAACATTAGTGTCAGGCTGGCTTTTTATGCACATTTCTAAAGTGGAGATTGTCTACACAGCCTTCTAACACAGAGATGAGAATGCTACCAATTGAGCCATTTTGACACTGAGGAAAATTAAGCAACCCAGATTACTGACCAGTTCACACATTCCTTATGGATAGCAGGCAGTAGTTTATTTCGGGTTCTATATATGAAAATTGCATTAAGGAACATTTATTGCAAAGAATGACATTTCTTTTATACTTCAGATAGCTTGCTTTGAGAAAGGAGGTATTTGTATTTACATAAGAGGGATGCTATTTTAGAAGGGTCTTCTAAGGAGGCTTTGTGGGTAGAGTTTAAGAATAAAATGTGTGCTGTCACATTGTTGGAAATGTATTAAGGCCCAAAATAGTCATCAGGCAGCGGGGGGCAGATATATAGATGAGGTGTGGAGAAACAATAATAGGGTAATTATATTCGGGGATTTCAAATTTCCCTAATGTAAGGGTGCTCATAGTGCAAAGCATTTAGAGGGGGCAGGTTCCTTGAAATGTATTCAGGAGAGCCTTTTATATCAACATATAGAATGTCCAACAAGAGACAGCTCAATGTTCAACATAATTCTGGGGAACGAAGCTGAGCCTATGTTCAAGCTGACAATTGGGGAGCATAGCGACAGTACATTTTAAGTTTGTTCCGGAAAAAGGAAAAAGATGGTCTGCAAAAAAAATGGTTTTGGATTGGTGAAATAACTCCATAGAAGTCAGTATCCTGTCACCAAGTCAACTTTTGTTTACACGTGAACAGTCCTTGGCCATAGTACTGTCTCATACAGAGTCAAGCACCCTTCTTTGTTTTTCCTTTTCTTTTTATAGTGTCGATTTTTTCTTTTTTTCTTTTTCTTTTTATTTTTTTCCCAGCACCCATGTTGTGTGTGTGCAGGTGTGAGACACAGTGAAGGACACAAGGTGCATGAATCTTTATTCAGTTTCCACCACCAGGAAGAAAAGAAACACCCAAGTGGGCAGTGATAAGCAGTGCCCTTCACAAAGGGCAGTGCTGTGTGATCAAACAGTGAAGGGGAGGGCTGGGATTAAATCAAAATAGAGTTGGAGGGGGAGATAAAGCACTCAACTCCCTGCAGCGCCCACCTCTCCCTGAACAACTCCAGGGTGTTGGTGGACACCGCGTGCTCCTTCTCCAAGGACACCCGGGCCCTAACGTAACCGTGGAAGAGGGGCAGGCAGTCGGCCCTAACGACCCGCTCCACGGCCCGCTGCCTGGACCTGTTGATGGCCAGCTGGGTCAGGCCCAGGAGCAGACCCACCCAAGGAGGTCTTCAGACCTGCCCTCCCTCCTCTGTACCGGGTGCCCAAAGATCAAGAGCGTGGGACTGAAGTGCAACCAAAAGCAGAGGAGGAGGTTTTTAAGAAAATCAAAAAGGGAGTGCAAATGCCCACACCCAATATATACATGGTCCACGGACTCCACAGCGCCACAGAACAAACAGTTGGGCTGGGAGTCCGTGAACCACCGCAATCTGCCATTGCAGGGGACTGTTGCATGCAGCACCCTCCACCCCAGATCTCCAAGAGAAAGGGGGAGGACTCCCACATAGAGAGTCCTCCACTGGGGATCCCCAGCGCCCAGTGGAAATGGGCACGCCAAGGTGTGTCCGGCAGTGGATGAGGGAGAAGAGGTGGACGGTGTGCAGCAGCAGTCTATACAGGGCCCTCCTTTTTACCCCCTGCAAGGGAACAAAATTAAAATTCCGGAGGTGGCTCAGGTTGTGGGGCACAGGCTCCCGCGGGAAGTACGGGACCTTGGGGCCAATGTGAAATTCCGTCCGGGCTTGGATGAGCACGGACGGGATCCCACCGCACACCTGAGCATCCTCCAACTGGTGCACTACGTCGGGTCCGAGCACCACCGTTTTAAGGCGTCGGATGGCGGTGGCCACGCACCGGACATCTACCGCTGCCCTGCCTGCTATGTCCTGCGGCAGCGTCCAGCCCAGACCCCCGGCACCCAGCACGTCCCCGACCCTGGTCACCCTCGCCGCCACGGCCCTCCCCTCCGACAGCCACTCGAACCCGCGAGTTCCTGAGCAACGGCTCCCTGACGACAGCCGCTACTCCAGCCGGAGGGTAGGCGCGGTGCGATTCGACCATGTTCCAAACAGTGATCAGGTCCTGGTAAAAGACAGGCAGCGTCTTGAGGGTGACCTCCAAACCGTCACGGTCGATGAACAGGAGCTGCGTGTCGTAGTTGAGGCTACGCACCTGGTGGAAAAAATACGTTGCCAGGGCGCACCACCTAGGAGGAGGCTCGACGTAAAGGTATCGCTGCAAGGTCTGAAGGTGGAACGCCACGACCCGGGTGCGGACGCACACCAGCGACTGACCGCCCTCCTCAATAGGGAGACTCAGAATCTGCGCAGTGACCCAGTGCATCTTTTTGTCCCAGAAGAAGTCTGCCAACATTCTCTGGATGTCAGCGACAAGCTAGGAGGAGGGACCAAAGTGACCAGCCGGTACCACAGCATGGCGGCCACCAGCTGGTTCAAGCACCCTTCTTTTTTTTTCTTTTTTTTTCTCTGCTTTTTTTTCAGAACCTCGGACACTCCTTTTTTTAAAAAAAAAACCCACCCTACCGCCTAACTGCGGTAGTGCTTATTTTTTCCCCAGCACCCATGTTGTGTGTGTGCAGGTGTGAGACACATCAAGCACCCTTTTTTTATCTGACACTCCTGTTTTTATTTTTTTTTGTTTTTTTGTCTTTTTTTTCTCTTTTTTGTTTTTTTTTCTTTACCCCCACACTATCGCCTAACAGCGGTAGTGCTTATTTTTTCCACAGCACCCATGGTGTGTGTGTGCAGGTGTGAGACACATCAAGCACCCTTTTTTCTTTTTTTTTCTATTTCTTTTCTTTTTTTATTTAACCCCCACACTACCAACTAAGTGCGGTAGTGCTTATTTTTTCCCCAGCACCCATGGTGTGTGTGTGTGTGCAGGTGTGAGACACAGTGAGAGACACAGTGCACGAATCTTTATTCTATTTCCACCACCAGGAAGATAGGAAAACACCCGAGTGGCCAGTGACAAGCACTGCCCTTCACATCAAAGGGCATCAAGCACCCTTCTTATATGTCAGCCAGGGCTTCCTAATTGGGCCAAATTAACAGCCCCAATCAGCGAACTCATGTTCTCTGAGGATCTGGCCAAGGTTTACTGGAGGCTGCTACATTTGTGAAAATCGTCAGCAGAACAATGGGAAACATTCAAAATGGAACTGGCAAGACTACAGGCTCAATGTGTTTCCTTTAGGGTGAAATGTAGGAGTAACAAATCCAGAGGTATTTCAAATATCTAGGAATACTTAGATCGGATATGAAGGAAAAAAGAGACATGGAACAGGAACAAAGGGAGTAAACCAACAGAGAATCAAGTGTAATGTAGAAAGTGCCAGGCAATACAGAGAAAGTAATTAGGAGAGCAAAAAGGAGGCATGAGCAACATGATGGATAAGATTTGCAAGAATCCTGAGATATTCTCCAAGCAGATCAAAAGTAAGAGGGTAACCAGGGCATATTGTGGTCACGACACTATACGAATGATGTGCTTGCACTGGAGGAGTTGCAGAGGAGATTCACCAGAATATTGCCTGAGATGGAGCAATTTGGCGATGAAAAGAGGCTGGGTTGGATTAGGTTATTTTCTTTACAACAGAGAAGGCTGAGGCAGGACCTGATTAAGGGTATAAGAATATGAGGACCATGGACAGCGTGTATAGAAAATGGACATTGTGATGTCGAACACTTCTTCCGCCGCCTCCCACTTCCGAGCTTACCTTTTCAATCAAGACTCCTGCCCACCTTCTGAGGACCCCTTCGCCCGTCTACAACATACCCCATCCACCTGGACACCCCTTGCCGGTCTGTTACTCACTCTCAACCTCTTTATTTCCAACTGCTGCCAAGACATTAATTGCCTCAACCTTACCCTCCTCCCACACTCCAACCTCTCACCCTCAAACGTGCTGCCCTCCATTCCCTCTGCTCCAATCCCAAACTCACCATTAAACCAGCAGATAAAGGGATGCAGTGGTAGTTTGGCACATTGACCTCTACACTGCTGAAGCCAGGCACTAACTCGAAGACACCTTCTCCTACCACCACTGAGACCATAACTTCACTCCTCCCTTTACCAAACTGTCATCTCTCAGACCATACACGACCTCATCACCTCAGGGGATTTCCAACCCACAGCTTCCAACCTCAGTTCGGGAACCCCACATCACCCGATTCTACCTCCTACCCAAGGTCTACAGGCCTGACTACCCCGGCCGACCCATCCTCTCAGCCTCCTCCTGCCCCACCAAATTCATCTCCACCTACCTCAATACTGTCCTATCCCCATGGTCCAGGAACTCACCACATACGTTTGGGACACCACCCATGCCATCCACCTCCTTCAAGACTTCCATTTCCCTGGCCCCCCCAACAACTCATCTTCACCATGGATATCCAATCCCTCTACATCTCCATCCGTCATGACCAGGGCCTCCAAGCCCTCCGTTTCTTCCTCTCCCAACGTCCCCACCAGTACCCTTCCACTGACACTCTCATTCGTTTAGCTGAACTGGTCTTCACCCACAACAATTTCTCCGTCAAATCCTCCCATTTCTTCCAGACAAAATGGGTAGCCATGGGCACCCGCATGGGCCCCAGCTATGTCTGTCTCTTTGTTGGCTACGTAGAACAGTCCATCTTCTGTCGTTACACTGGCACCACTCCCCACCTTTTCCTCCACTACACTGATGACTGCATCGGCGCCACCTCATGCTCCCAACAGGAGATTGAACAGTTCGTCAACTTCACCAACACATTCCATCCCGACCTTAAATTCACCTGGACCATCTCTGACACCTCTTTCCCCTTGCTGGACCTCTCCTTCTCCATCAATGGTGACCGCTAACACTTAACACATAACATTTTCTACTAACTGGCCAAGTCCCACAACTACCTGGGTTACACCTTTTCCTACCCTGCCTCCTGCAAAAAATGCCATCCCGTATTCCCAATTCCTCTGCTTCCTCCATATCTGCTCCCAGGAGGACCAGTTCCACTACAGAACACATCAGATGGCTCCTTCTTTAAAGAATGCAACTTCCCCTCGCATGTGGTTGAAGATGCCCTCCAACGCATCTCATCCATGTCCTGCACCTGCGCCCTTGAACTCCACCCCTCCAATCACAACAAGGATAGACCCCCCTAGTCCTCACCTTCCACCCCACCAACCTCCGTATACATTGCATCATCCACCGACATTTCTGGCATTTACACTTGGACCCCATCACCAAAGATATATGTCCCTCCCCACCCCTATTTGCTTTCTGTAAGACCGCTCCCTCCGCGACTACCTGGCCATGTCCATGCCCTGTAACAGCCCACCCTCCCCTCCTGGCACCTTCCCCGCCACTGCAGGAATTGCAAAACCTGCGCCCACACCTCTCCCTCCTCACCTCCGTCCAAGGTCCCTAAGAAGCCTGCCACATCCATCAAAGTTTCACCTGCACATCCATCAATGTCGTTTATTGTATCCATTGCTCCCGATGCGGTCTCCTCTACATTGGGGACACTGGCCACCTACTGGCAGAGCGCTTCAGAGAACATCTCTGGGACACCCGCACCAATCAAACCCACTGCTCCGTGGCCGAACATTTCAACTCCCCGTCCCACTCTGCCAAGGACATGCAGGTCCTGAACCTCCTCCATTGCCACCCCTTCATCACCCAACACCTGGAGGAAGAACACCTCATCTTCCATCTTGAAACCCTTCAACCCCATGATATCAACGTGGACTTCATCAGCTTCCTTTTCTCCCCTCCCCCCACCTTACCCCAATTCCAATCTTCCAGCTCAGCACCTTCCTCATGACCTGTCCCACCTGTAAATCTTCCTTCCCACCTATCCGCTCCACCCTCCTCTCCGACCTATCACCTTCACCCCCTCCTCCATCCACCTACTGCACTCTCAGCTACCTTCACCCAGCCCCACCCCCTTCCATTTATCCCTCCACCCCTGAGACTCCCAGCCTCATTCCTGATGAAGGGCTTTTGCCCAAAACATCGATTTTCTTGCTCCTCAAATGCTGCCTCACCTGATGTGCTTTTCCAGCACCACTCTAATCTTGACTCAAATCTCCAGCATCTGCAGTACCCACTTTCGCCATGTAGAAAATATTGTTCTCTTTAGTTGAAGGTTCAATAACAAGGGGGCATAATTTTAAAGAGAAAAGCAGGAGATTTAGACATGTTTGAAATTTGCTTTCACCCAGACAGTAGTGGGTAATGTCACCATAGTCCCAGAGGGCCACTTTCTGATGAAAGAGATGTGACTGGTGGTGAGTTTAACCTGACAGTCATCATGTATCAGGCAAGGGATGAAGTTGAGTAAGTAGGGCTTTCAGTGGTGACCTCAGCCAATATGGGAATTGAACCTGCACTATTGGCTTCACAAACCACCTGTTCAGCCAACCAAGCTAACCAACCTCTGAGAGGGTAGTGGGAATCTGAAATGCACTGCCTTGGAGGATAACTGAGGCAGGAAACCTCACAACATTTTTAAAAAATCAAAGATTCTACAGATTCTAAAATAGTTCTTTTGGTTTGGTGTGTATCGAATGTTACCCTATAATTTAAAGGAGGTGGAGAGAAAACAAGGAATAATAGACCAGTTAGCCTGACACTGGTATTATTGAAAATATAGAGTCCATTGTAACAGCAGTGGACTTGGAAATATGAGACAAGGCATGGCATGGATTGTGTGAGCATGCAGATAAGCATTAGTTAACATACTCAAAGAAAGCAGGTGAGGTTTTGCTGCCTGAGGTGCTGCCTGGTCCAATCTGTGATCTGGGTCCCTGCCCATGTGCACAGCATGTCCCTGCTGCAGACTTTCATTGCTAGCTGTTGATATAGTCTGCAGTGCAGTTCTGTCCTTCAAGAACACCCTGCCAGTTGATCAGAGAGGTGCAATGATGGTAGTGGCAATGTCAAATTCTAATTTCCATAGATAAGGGTAATGCTGGTGCCCATAGATCATGCCTTGAGATGCAATTTGGTAGTAAGCATGGAGCAAGCAGTGAGTTGAAGCCTGAAGGTACATACTCTATCTTCCATATGGAGATTTCCTGACATCTAGCGAGCATTTGGAGAGAAATGAAATTGAATATCAATAAGATGACTTGTGGCATTAACAAGGCATTTAAAAAACAACGTTCCCTTTAATTGGCAACTCATTACTGTCCAGTGAGAAACTTGCCATGTTGCTTGACAAAAGATTCTTCAAGATGCTCTCAGCATAGAGATGGATCTCACTGGACTCCTCATCCAACTGTGCTACAAATCCCACCATAGCCCACATCACACAAACTCTTGTACAATTCTACCCAAAGAAACATAGAAACAGGAATAAGCCTATCTTGTCAGTTGAGATTATGGCTGATCATCTTCCTCAAGGCTTTTTACTTTTTCATAGTAACCTTTGTAAGCAGTATCTGCCATTTCTCCCACATTAATATTAACAGTTCCAGCAAAGAGAGGGGTAGAAAGCTAAGATGAAAATATTTAACACCATGATGGTGAAGTACTTCCTTATTTTTATTTTCAAAAATATGAATAATTAAAAGGAAATGGAAGTAAAACAAACATACCCACATAACTCTCACAGAAAATGCAGTGGAAGTTTGACATTCCTCATTATAGCTTCAATCCAGTTGTAACAAAAGAGGCATTTTTAAACATGAAAGGGAACTATTCACATTCCCATTAAGGCCACAGGAGTATCTGGAAATGTAACCCTTGTTTTACTGTGGCAGGAAGATCTTAGAAGGTAGTCTTTCCCCACTGTACCTTGGCTTTAGTGTAACCCACAGCACACAGTCCTGGACTTTGGACTTTGCCAATCAATTGAGGTTAACTCATTGTATTAGAAGACCAACAAATTTCAGGCAGACTAAAGAGCATCTTTCACCAAGTTGATAATCCTCTAGGCAAAATCAATTTTTATTTCACAGTGCATCCTGGGAAACAGCCCATAGACCACATGGAGCTGCTTGGTATGAATCTCAACAAAATCTCCAGAGTTTCTGTGCAAAGGCACATTACCGAAGGAGGAGTGTGACCATCGCTTAACCACCACAACCACCTCCAAGGTAGCATCAGTGGTGCAGAGAGGCCAAGAATGCAAGTACTTTTGCTGCTCTTATCTCTGTCATCAACTTTAGATGAGAAATATGCAAGCCCTAGAAGTGGTGTATAGAAGGTTCATGAGATCACCCGTGAGTAAAGATTAGAAAAATGTGGATTTGACCTTGAAAGGAAATTAATGAGAAGTCTGCATATCGAAATAGTGCATAATTTAACAAGGCGCTGTGTACATCTAGTGCCTAGAACTGCTTAAGGTTGCATATGTAAAAATAAACCTTGCTTTATATCCATTTATCACCAGCTGAAGTAATTGTTTTTCATCATTTGTGATAGCACTTCAATCTAATTATAAGTTACTAACATCTTCTTAGGATGTGTACAGATCTGATACTAATTTTCTGATAAGTAACACCGGGATCCTGTATGTTGAATAGGTTCAATCTTCCAGTGAATCTAATGGACTTGGATTTATAATGCACAATGTTTTAGGTATTTTAGCAGGCATACAGATGCATAAATCCCCATGACGTGATAAGATGTATCCCAAGCTGCTATGGGAGGCAAGAGACAAAATTGCTGCGGCCCCAGTGGAGATGTTTAATACATCGCTGCCCACAGGTGAAGTGCCACATTACTAGAGGGTAGCTAATATGGTTCCTTTATTCAAGAAAAAGGGCAGCAGGAATAAGCCAGATAATTACAGACCAGTTAGCCAGAAGTCAGTGGTGGAGAAATTATTGGAAAAAATTCTGACACGATTACTCATCATTTAGAAAGGCAGGGACTGGTCAGAGATGGACGGCATGGGTTTGTTAGAGGGAGATCCTGTCTGACTCATTTGAGTTCTTTGAAAATGTAACTAAAATATATTGATGATGGTCGTGCAGTGGACTTGGTTTATCTGGACTCAGTAATGCCTCTGATAAGGTCCAACATGGAAGCCTAGTCCAAAAGATAAAATGGGATGCAAGGCAAAGTTGGCAAATTGGATCCAAAATTAGGTTGGAAAAAGGAGGCCAAGGGTGATGGTGGTAGTTTGCTTTCGTGAGTGGAAGCCTATGACCAGTGGTGCATCACACAGTTCAGTGCTGGGAGCCTTGCTGTTTGCTCTGTACATCAACAACTTGGATGTGACTCTAGAAGGTATAATTAGTAAGTTTGCAAATGACATGAAAATTAGTGATGTTGTTGATAATGAGGAGGATGGTTTCAGGCAACAGTCTGATATTGATGAGCTGATAAACCAGAAAAAGCAACAGCAGATGGAATTTAATCCTGATAATTGTGAGCTGATGCATTTTGGGAGGTCTAATAAGGAAAGGATATACACTACAAATGGTAGATGCGTAGGAACAAGAGAACTTTGGTGTACACATCCATAGATCCCTGAATGTGTCAGCTTTGTTAGACACGATGGTGAAGAAGGCTTACATGATGCTTGCCTTCATTAGCTGGGGTATAGAATATAGCAGCAGGAATTACAACTTTTTAAGACATTGGTTAGGACACAGATGAAATACCCTGTGCAGTTCCGGTCACACATGAAAGGGTGCAGAGGAGATTCACTGGGATTGTGCATGGGATAGAAAGTCTCAATTTTGAGGAGAGAATGGATGGGCTGGGTTTATTTTTCTTGGAGCACAGGAGACTGAGGGCAGGTCTGATTGAAGTATACAAAATTATGAGAGGCATTGAAAGGTCAGATCACTGGAATCTTTTTCTCCCCATGGAGATGTATCTAAGACTAGACAGTATAAGTTTAAATTGTGGAGTTAGTAGTTTAGAGGAGATCTGAGGAAAGTTTTTTTTTACCCAGAGGGTGGCAGAAATATGGAAGGTGCTGTCTGAGAGGGTGGTGGAAACACGTACTCTTGCAACCTTCAAGAAGTATCTAGATAAGTAGTTCATGTGCCAGGGCATAGTAGGTTGTGGACCGACTGCAGGTAAATAGAGATGAGTATAGTTTGGTGTTTGTTGGCGTAGAATGATGGGCCAAAGGAACTGTTTCTATGCTGTATATCTCTCACACTCCATAGCCATCCTGCCTCTCAGCCTTTATCCATGCAATTCAGCATTGGCATTTCTTCAGCCACACCATGCCAAGATATCTGCTCTCCATCCAACTCATGCACCAGTTCAGCATTTTATTTGGAGCTTAAGCACTTAGTCATTGCCAGGTCACTGTGCACGGAGACAAGCATGCATCATGTGCATTTGCACAGGGGTTATCTTATGGCTCTTAGCTCAGTTTACTAATTTTAAGCATATTTGGAAGATGCCAACCTCTATCTCCTTCTCATTGTTTTCTTATCATACTCTGTGGCCTGCATTGTTTCTTTAGCAGAGAGAGAGGAGCAGGCAACTTCTTATGGTGGGGAAAACTGAGTAGTCAAGGGCAGGAACATGTCACTGTATCATACATCATATAGACTTAACGTCATACCAATTGCTTTGAAAGCAAAACACTGCATGTGCTCATGCAAATGGACATGTGTGAACATTAAAGGAATTCTTGTGAGAATGAAAGGGGTCTACAATCAGTAAGGGGATATACCATCATGTTCAATCAAGAGGTTTGTCCAATTTCTGTCCAGGGGTTGGCCATAGTCAGTCAGAGGCTTGGCCTCCTAGGGTCTTGGGATTGAGCCATTTTAAATTCTGCAAGCCAATGAAACTAGACCAGCCATAACAGGTAAATCAGTCGGCCTGCTGCAGAGACATCAGTCAGAGGCTGTGGGTGAGCGGTTATAAGCTGTCGCTGTCCAGCTATATCAATTCAGGGAAGATGATATGGACCTTATGGAATAAGAATTTCTGAATTGGGCCTGTTAATCTGGTCAAATTAGGGACTCCTGGCTGACAGATATAAATAGGAGTGTCAGGGTTTCTATTCACTCTAGTGGCCGGCTCTGAGCTAGCTGGGTCAGTGTCATGTACGATGCACATGTAAATAAAGGGAGACCTGGTACTGGTCTTTATGGAGTTATTTCAACGACAGTCATTCCTGGTGCTTTGGGCAATGATGGTCGGAGGAGTACCAGGAGAGCAGTCCATGAAATCCTAGTGAAACGGGCAATCCCAGGTCTGGGGATGGGGTTATTCCACTGGGTCACTGAGGTAATCACAACAACAATAGGAAACAGGGATAGGAATTCTAGATCAACATCCTTATGGAAGTGCTTGCTGGTGCTATCAGAGATAGTTGGATGTCAGGGGAATGAGACTCTGAGCTGGAGACAGAGGAGAGAGAAAGAGGGACAGAAACAAAAATAAAACAATCAAGAAATGTTTAATGCAGAGAAAACAAAACCTACGTGAGAAACAAAGGAGCTAAAGTACAAAATAAAATTTTAAAAGAGATGACTGACAAGATTAAAAACAGAAACCTAATGGCTTTGTGTCTTAAACATGTACAACATTCATAGTAATCTAGATGAATTAGGAGCGCAAAATGATGTAAATGGTCATGACATGGTGTGAGGACATAATTGAAGAAAATCAGAATCAGTAAGGAGATAGCGCTGGGGTAATTAATGGGGCTAAAGGCTGACAAATCACCAAGGTCTGATAATATACATCTCAGAGCACTAAAGGCAGTGGCCCTGGAAATATTGGATGTATTGTGGTCATCTTCCAAAATTCTGGAGCAGTCTTTACAGATTGGAGGGTGGCAAATGTAACACTATTATTTAAAAAGGGAAGGAGAGAATTACAGACCATTTAGCCCTAAACCATTAGCGGGAAAATGATGAGAGTAAAAGATGAGATAACAGGACATTTAGAAAGTATGAACGGGATTGGACAAAGCCAGTAAGAGATTATGAAAGGTAAAATCATGTGTAAGTAACCTGGATTTTTTTGGAGATGCAACTGATAGAAGAGTAATGGAGAGCAAGTGGGTGTGGTGAAATCGGATTTTCAGGAGGCTTTTTGTAAGGTCCCTCATAAGATGTTGGTGGGCAAAGTTAAAGCACATAGGTTAAGGCATAATATATTGACATGGATTGAGAGGAAACAGAGAGTGGGAATAAATGAATCTTTTCCCAAGTGGCAGGCATGACCAGTGGGGTATCGCAAGGACTAGTGCTCAGGTCCCAGCTACACACAATATATATATAAATGACCAGGATAAGATAACCAAATGCAACATTTCCAAGAAAACAAGGTGGGATTGTGAGTTGTGAGAAGAATGCAAGGAAGCCTTAAAATGCTTCAGAAAAGTTGAGGGAATGGGCAAAACACATGGCAGATGCAGAATAATGTGGTTAAATATTAAGTTACGCACTTTGATATTTAATCTGGGACACTACACTAAATTGAGTGACTATTTAAGAGCAGGCTGGCTATATCTAGTGGTGGGGCCTCCTGTGACAGTTTGCTGGAAGGAGAACTACCCTCTTGTATGATATCCCATTCACCAGCAAAGGACAGAGCTAAACTGATTTTCTGTAATACCAATGGAACACCATAGTGTGGGTGGTAGTTTCTGGCTTGCACCATCTGAGGTGGTAAATCGCTGGGTGTTAAACATGGTACCAGTGAAGTGATTGCCACAAAGTCTTGGCAGTGGCTGGCACTTCTACTTCTCCGACTATACGATTCAACGAAAAGGACACCCTAATTCCTGGTCGCATAATGATTGAGGTAAATAGCAGAGCACAAGAAAACTACGACAGACTGAGTGACATTAACCTCACTCAACAAAATGCTAAGTGAAAATGGGAAACATCTGCCCTATATATTATGTGAATCTTACATTCAGGATTTTAAAGGGTTCAAAAATGTAGGGTCATTTGATATTCTGTTTATGCATTGGTAGACAGAGGTTTCACAAGGTATTGCTTGAAAAGGAAGAAATAACCTGCATTGATGAAATGTCTATCACTGCCATTGAAGTACTCCTGAGGGGAAGCCATTAGCTGCAATGTTCGCCTACAAAATAATTTCCATGCTTGAGACTCCCAGCAGTGGCAATAAGACGAATGATTAGAAAGTTCTTTTAGGACATTTCAGAAAGAAATGATCAACAGAATATAAAGCAAGTGCCCCCTCTTTTATTAATAATGCCATTAAATATTTTGCTTTCTGAACACAGTTTAACTGCACATATTTTGCAGGTAGCAACAAAGGTACTCACTGCTGACCTTGAACAAAACTGCCCACAATGATCTAGTAGTCACTGTGGCAGGATTTCTTTCCACTTTTCTACAGAATTTGAAATCTGGCACCAAGGTGAAGGCAACAATTGTGATGTTAGCGAACAGGTCAGTAACAAAATTAAAATATTTACATGCAGCAAACCAGAAGGTTTAAAAAAACATAAAATACCTACACTTCTAATTTAAATTTTCAGATAACAGAACAAATGTATGAACAAATTAAGATAGAACTTTAAGTATAAATATAGATGTTTTCATAAGTATATGCTTTTACAAAATTTTTTTTTAATTATTGAGCAAAACTTTGACATTCTACTAATATAAAGTCAGCTTTTAAGGGCTTAAGGAAGGTGTTTTAGCAGTAATTCTGAATTTAGTGGCAATGTAAGAAGCCTCGCCACTCACTACAAAGTCATTTTAGCTGATAAATCGAGCAAACATTTGTAAAGAATTCCCTCTCTATCTGTGCAATGATACAGCAAGCAATTTCAGTGATTATTATTGGCCTTTTATAACAGGGAGCTGCAGTGATATCCTCAGGCTGTCTGCAGCCAATCACAGTAAAGAGATTTTCAGAGACACACAAACAAAAACAAAAAAGGAGCACTATTAAAGCATTTTCACATACAACAGATTAAAGATTGGGACTGACAATTGAAGAAGTGAAGGTAGAAACTAAAACATAAAGAAAGCTTATCTCAAAAAAGAATTGTTAAAAATTTAACTGAAAAGATCTACCAATTCATAATTTAATAGCGCTCTATGATTATATTATTTTTCAGGATCAGTTCTGTTGTTCATCAAACTTAATTAATTACATCACCATTAAAAATCCTTATGCAGCTCATTGAACAAAGTGTATTTTTAATGGTGTCTCTAGTGGAGGATGAAAATGGAAAAATTGCTGATATCAGTGATTGCTAGTTCTGGGGATGAGTTATTCACAGTTCAATCTGTGTCTGAACCTCAAGTAGCAAATCTGAAGTGCAGAGCATCTGAAGTTCCAGTCCGATTTAGAGTGGTGAATGCTGACTGATGTCTCTTATAAGCTGCACAGCCACAAAGTAGCCCAGAAATCCCCACAAAGGCCATGCACAAGGTAAGTTACTTGGCTATAACTGGACATGCAAAAGAAAATTCGAAGAGCAACACAGAAAAATAAATATTTATCCCACTTTAAAAAAGATTAGACAGAATGTTGATGCTGACAATTCACCACAATCAGCACCCCCTCTTCCCTCATCCTTCAGAACTTGACCCAAAGCTTTCTTTATAGGAAGAGGACTCCACATAGAAGTGGACACTCTTGGTAAAGCATGAAACCCTCCAGCGTGACCAGTGACAGACCATGTACTCATGCTGACAGTTGTTCTGAGCTACCACATAATTACTCACATATCTGAACTTCTAAAATTGTTCCTATTTTCAGTGGAACAATGATAGTGAGTGCTGCTAATTCTGTTGGTATTTTGTAGCAAAATCCCAATCATGTGGGAACACTGCATGGCCATCGTCATTTGAGATTATCTTCCGTATATTCAGTTTTTCTTTAAAGGTGAAGTGAGTTTCTTCTTTTGAATAAAAGGAAGTGTGTGCCGAATTGTAGAATACAATGATACGGTGCACCTCAACAGTTAAAAAAAATATATTAATACGTTACTTTGGATTTCCTTGGGGCTCAAATGATAAAAGCTTTGTGAAACTGAACCAGAGATCAGAAGGCTCTCTGACTGTTTCCAGTCAGTGTAATGTTAGCTGATTTCAGTAGGATGTCAATAGAAGCATGCAGTTGGCTGCTCTGATCCTGACCTGGGGCCAGGTCTGGGGAGGGATCGGCGACTGGAAGTCAGTCAGCAGTCCTAAATTTGACTGGAAGGTAGCTAGTGCTTATGAATTCACTGGAGAAAACTGACAAATCAAATGGCATTGTGATTCTTTAGATGCCACAACCATTACACACAGTATAAGGGAACAGTTGCTTTGGGCTCTGTGTATATTGAAATGGAAAACATTTTTTAATATGTATGCAATCCTGCTACACATAAAGATCAGAGTAATTCTTACCCCTTTCCATATTAGCACCATTCACTCATCCAGTCTGCTATTTTTCAATGGTGCTGTTGTTAACTTTTCTTTTACTGCTAAGTGACAATAAATGTAATACTGAACCAGTTCTTGTGGCAGTCTCATACTCTGCTGCATTTCAGCCATACAGTTGAGATGTTACAGTTGTCATCAGTCTCAATTACAGCCAAAATGAATACACCCACAGAGAAGCAAGACCATGTGCTCCAAGAAGTGTTCATTAAAACATATAGCTTACTGAAATCTCTCTTCAGAAGGCCCTCAGCATTTTCACAGCATGCATTTCATTTTAACAAATAAAAGCAACCAATGAATTTCTCTAAATCCTCAATCCCTAAACATAGGCAATTTTGGCAATTTGAACACCGCATGATAACAACATTCATTTTCCTGTGTTTGTGTGGATTATAGATTTCAAATATTTGATCTTTTCATCATTTTGTAGAACAAAAAAACTGCTCGCAAATAAGCAATTAAGTTTTATCATTTTCAAATTGGAATTTAAACAAAGCAAAATTATTTGAATGTTTTTGTGTTTAGATGTTGTTACAATCTATAAATAAATTGACGTTTTATGTCATCATAATGGGAAGAAGATAACAAAATAATTTCCGAAAACTGAATGGGAAAGACCAAAACAAAATGAGATTCTTCGCTGCTTAATTACAATAAATTAGGAAAGAAACTGCTGGACAAAATATTAGTTTATTTAAATGTGTTCATTCTAACTGATGTTATGGCTTTTGTATCCTTCTTATACAACTATGACCAATGAGAATGCATTATATGGCAACAACATAATTTGAAAAGGTGATAAATTTAATGGAGCCTATAGTCCCATATTGTAAAAAATGGATCTGATTTCATACCCCTGGTCCCAGCAGTGGTCAATTTATGTTAGGTTTACCGCATGTAATAAGTTCTATTTTTCATTGGAGTGGACAGCATTTTACTTTGAACCAAACTGCACTTCATCTCAGGGATCTCTACATTATGCTAACAAAACTATAAATGCAATAAATGGTTTGATAGTGTCCTTGCCTAATTACTTAACAAAGCAGTATCAGAAGTGAAAAATTATGAGAAAAGCATGGAAACATTAAAACATTCAATTTTCTGCA
Source organism: Chiloscyllium plagiosum (assembly GCF_037043375.1). Classification (NCBI taxonomy): domain Eukaryota; kingdom Metazoa; phylum Chordata; class Chondrichthyes; order Orectolobiformes; family Hemiscylliidae; genus Chiloscyllium; species Chiloscyllium plagiosum. The sequence continues at coordinate 81,803,952 of NW_028270140.1, forward strand.
TGTGAAAATGAAAATACTTGAAACCCAACAATTTGAAACATTGCCATTTTTATAAAGTGCAAATTTTAACAACACCAGTGTCCTGATGGTCCAAATGTGAACAGCCTGCACTAATTCACAGGGATGTACAGTGAAGATATAATCCACAGTTTAATCACATTCTTTTGTGATATCATCTCAAGTATCTTTGAATTTGTGATATATTATCACATAAGGATAGAATTTATATGTTACAATTCCCCTTTGACTCAAATGTATCTGAATTGATTTATTTTGGATCTGGGCAATTCAAATTCAGTGAGATAGTGTTCAGTTCAAGTCAAGACGACTCAAGCTGAAAGCAATTCACTCTGGATTTGTGAAAAAGCTATCCCCAAGTCTATTCATGTGCTGAGCAGTATTAAATTACCTTCTTGATGTATGTGCTGTTTGACTAATAGCTGAAATCCACAGGAGATTCACATCAACTGTTTACTGTAGCCTTGTGAGAATCTACTGAATCTCAGTTCCAGTCAGAAGAGCTCTTGTTTATAGATGTAGTTCTGTTCTATGGTGGTTGGAAGTATATAAATCTATAACCAGTGTGTGAGTGAAGTATCTAAATCACATTTAATGTTCAGAAACATGTTAGTATCAGATGTTAGGGCGGCACGGTGGCACAGTGGTTAGCACTGCTGCCTCACAGCGCCAGAGATCCGGGTTCAATTCCCACCTCGGGTAACTGTCTGTGTGGAGTTTGCACATTTTCCCCGTATCTGCGTGGGTTTCCTCTGTGTGCTCCGGTTTCCTCCCACAATCCAAAGATGTGCAGTTAGGTGAATTGGCTATGCTAAAATTGTCTGTAGTGTTAGGTGTAGGGCAATGGGTCTGGGTGGGTCGCTCTTCGGAGGGTCGGTGTGGACTTGTTGGGCTGAAGGGCCTGTTTCCACACTGTAAGTAATCTAAAACCTGAATGTATTAATAAACTTCAAGAAGCTGTCTTAACAAGAACTCAGCTTTGTCAATGAAGCCCGAGAAGCAACTTCCAGAGTCCAGTCAGATAGTCTATGTGGACAACTTGGACACAGTAAGAACAGCTGAAGCTTTTAACTCCAAAGTGATGTAACCAAAAGAAATGGACAACATACATTCCATACCAAAATTGACATGGGTGCAAGTATAAATATCATCCCTACATGTAAACTACATGACATACATAGAAAATGTAAATAGTGCGTTACAAACATAATAAGCTAACTGCTCACAACAGATCTGAGATCCTATGTATTGGCATTATTCATCTTGAATGGCAAGATACATGTAACCTTTTACATATGTGAAACAACTGGCCCAGTTATTATTGATCTGATAGGATGTAGGGATCTACATATTCTTATGATCAACAAGGTATCAAACCCATTAGTTGCAACACAACACCAAAGATTCTAGATAACAATATTGTGTCTGTCTATAATCTTATTAGCCTTTACCCAGACACGTTTTATGTTATAAGCAAATTTAAATACTTTGGTATGGTATGTCTGAAAGATACTCAATCCAGCATCATCCCTCCTTAATGCAGCTTTCATATTCAAGGAAAGCTCAAACTAGAACTGGATTCTATATTACAACATTCACAAAGTCAGCATCACATCAGTTAGTATATCTCCATTATTTGTGACACAAAGAGAAGTGGCATCGCACATTTATGTTTAGATCAAGGTAATTGAATATTGCACTAATGAGATGCCATTCAAGATTCCTGCCCTGAAGGAACTGAAGCCCAAATACTCAGGTGCCAAGTTTTTTTCCAAGCTTGATTCCAAGAATACATTTAAGTCCTACATCCTTCCCCGGAGTCATGGGAAGTGGCAAATGTTAGAGCAATTTCAGGTAGATATTGTTTCTACAATTTACCATTTGGATCGTCCCTCATGCAGGATATATTCCAACAGCATATGCAGCATTTCATTGAGAATCTATCAGGTTATCTCTGAATTGCAAGTGACAATTGCAATTCTCAAAAGTACTAACCAGAAGGCTGACACAAGCCTCCATCAGCTCATGATGGCATCAAGAAAACCTGATGTGGAATGTCCTCATTTTCAGGTAAATTGAGATTTGTGACTCCCAGTTTGCCATGGCTCAGTGTGATTTTTCTCATATAATCTTCCACTCTCCAACTCTCTTGGGTGCCCTTCTTGTGGAATAGCGTGGCAGGAGGGATAGGAATTCTTGCCACTGCTGGGACTTCCCTGCATTCTCACTGCTAATATTTTTCAAGTCCAAAGACATAATTACATAACCATATTTCCAAATCAAAGATACCACTCATGCAGCAGTCATTGACACATTGACCATCGGGCGGCACGGTGGATCAGTGGTTAGCACTGATGGCTCACAGCACCAGGGTCTTGGGTTCAATTCCCGCCTTGGGCCACGTCTATGTGGGTGCTCCGGTTTCCTCCTACAGTCCAAAGATGTGCAGGCCAGTTGAATTGGCCATGCTAAATTGCCCATAGTGTTAGGTGCATTAGTCAGAGGGGGTTGGGTTGCTCTTCGGAGGGTGGGTGTTGACTTGTTGGGCTCAAAGGCCTGTTTCCACACTGTAGGGAATCTAATCATGTTCAGTGTTTGTGACTAACGATGGTCAACAGTACACAAGTGCACCCTTCCATCTTTGCAGGAAATGAGGCTTCCAACTACCTTCTTCCCTCACTATCTCAGTCCAGTGACCTCACAGAGAGAACTGCTTGCACTTTCAAATTCATGACAGTCAAGCAAAAACAACTTGCTAAAAGTTTTCAGGCAGTTTTGTTAAACCTAATGCTACTCCTGAAGGCAATGAATTTATCCTCACTGTCAGCTGCCATGTTTGAAAGACAAATTCACACCGTTCACCCTCCACACACCCCCCACACCCCAACCCTTTAGATTTTACTGTAAAATTTGCTGGATTAGCTGAAATCAAATACATTTGAAACCAGAAGGAGAAAACGGATGGAACTTGTTAATGAACTGATGATCAGACATAAGACATAAGACATAGGAATGGAAGTAAGGCCATTCGGCCCATCGAGTCCACTTCGCCATTCAATCATGGCTGATGGGCATTTCAACTCCACTTACCCACATTCTCCCCGTAGCCCTTAGTTCCTTGTGACATCAAGAATTTATCAATCTCTGCCTTAAAGACATTTAGCGTCCCGGCCTCCACTGCACTCTGCGGCAATGAATTCCACAGGCCCACCACTCTCTGGCTGAAGAAATGTCTCCGCATTTCTGTTCTGAATTTACCCCCTCTAATTCTAAGGCTGTGTCCACGGGTCCTAGTCTCCTCACCTAACAGAAACAATTTCCTAGCATTCACCCTTTCCAAGCCATGTATTATCTTGTAAATTTCTGTTAGATCTCCCCTTAATCTTCTAAACTCCAATGAATACAATCCCAGGATCCTCAGCCGTTCCTCGTATGTTAGACCTACCATTCCAGGGATCATCCGTGTGAATCTCCGCTGGACATGCTCCAGTGCCAGTATGTCCTTCCTGAGGTGTGGGGACCAAAACTGGACACAGTATTCCAAATGGGGCCTAACCAGAGCTTTATAAAGTCTCAGTAGCACTACGGTGCTTTTATATTCCAACCCTCTTGATATAAATGACAACATTGCATTCGCTTTCTTAATCACAGACTCAAACTGCATGTTTACCCTTAGAGAATCCTCGACTAGCATTCCCAGATCCCTTTGTACTTTGACTTTATGAATTTTCTCACCATTTAGAAAGTAGTCCATGCTTGTATTCTTTTTTCCAAAGTGCAAGACCTCGCATTTGCTCACATTGAATTCCATCAGCCATTTCCTGGACCACTCTCCCAAACTGTCTAGATCCTTCTGCAGCCTCCCCATTTCCTCAGTACTACCTGCCTGTCCACCTAACTTCGTATCATCAACAAACTTCGCTAGAATGCCCCCAGTCCCTTCATCCAGATCATTAATATATAACGTGAACAGCTGCGGCCCCAACACTGAACCCTGCGAGACACCGCTTGTCACCGGCTGCCATTCTGAAAAAGAACCTTTTATCCCAACTCTCTACCTTCTGTCAGACAGCCAATCCTCAATCCATACCAGTAGCTCACCTTGACCACCATGGGCCCTCACCTTGCTCAGCAGCCTCCTGTGTGGCACCTTATCAAAGGCCTTTTGGAAGTCTAGATAGACCACATCCACTGGATTCCCCTGGTCTAACCTACTTGTCACCTCTTCAAAGAATTCCAACAGGTTTGTCAGGCACGACCTCCCCTTACTAAATCCATGTTGACTTGTTCTAATCCGACCCTGCTCTTCCAAGAATTTAGAAACCTTATCCTTAATGATGGATTCTAGAATTTTACCAACAACCGAGGTTAGGCTAATTGGCCTATAATTTTCCATCTTTTGTCTTGATCCTTTCTTGAACAAGGGGGTTACAACAGGCGATATTCCAATTATCTGGGACTTTCCCTGACTCCAGTGACTTTTGAAAGATCTCAACCAACGCCTCTGCTATTTCCTCAGTCACCTCCCTCAGAACTCTTTGAGGAGAAAGTGAGGTCTGTAGATGCTGGAGATCAGAGCTGGAAATGTGTTGCTGGAAAAGCACAGCAGGTCAGGCAGCATCCAAGGAACAGGAGAATCAACGTTTCAGGCATGAGCCCTTCTTCAGGAATGAGGAGAGTGTGTCCAGCAGGCTAAGATAAAAGGTAGGGAGGAGGGACTTGGGGGAGGGGTGTTGGAAATGTGATAGGTGGAAGGAGGTCAAGGTGAGGGTGGTAGGCCAGAGTGGGGGTGGGGGTGGAGAGGTCAGGAAGAAGATTGCAGGTTAGGAAGGTGGTGCTGAGTTCAAGGGATTTGACTGAGACAAGGTGGGGGGAGGGGAAATGAGGAAACTGGAGAAATCTGAGTTCATCCCTTGTGGTTGGAGGGTTCCTAGGCGGAAGATGAGGCGCTCTTCCTCCAGCCATCGTGTTGCTATGGTCTGGCGATGGAAGAGTCCAAGGACCTGCATGTCCTTGGTGGAGTGGGAGGGGGAGTTGAAGTGTTGAGCCACTGGGTGGTTGGGTTGGTTGGTCCGGGTGTACCAGAGGTGTTCTCTGAAACGTTCCGCAAGTAGGCTGTAGGTTATTATAGTGTTTGTATTAAGCTGAAGAAAGATGTGTATTTGTTTACATCAAGCATCAAACTCAGCAGTAACAAACTGAACTGTCACTTACTCTGGAAAAGCTGAAGGTTGTTTAAAACAGTGAATCAAATATGATAATATGGACTATTTATCAACTGAATTTGTGATTGTCATAGAATTGTGCTGTGTTAATATCATAGTTGAATGGAAGACATAAAAGTGGTGAACAGTGCACGGCAAGTTTTAAATCAAAGCTCAGTAAATGCAAAGGAAAAGCTTTTTTCCAGGATGGCAAAAGCCAAATCTCAATGAGTTATTTGATCCAACTGACAAGGAAAATGTGATGTGTTGTGATGTTTGACAGTGGTCAAACTGAACATTTTCTAGAGATTGGATGGAGTCAAGATTTGAATGTACAGCTTATTTGTAAGAAAGGAGTGTAAAATAGATTTCCTCACAGTAAGAATTTTGTGAGCTCAGAAAGTCGATTGCTTAACAATAAGAAGTTGAGACAGGGCAGGATGATAACCTGTTTTGATCTGATCTTCAAATAAAAGGATTTGTTTGTGATTATGAGTAAAGATTCTTAGATTACTTACAGTGTGGAAACAGGCCCTTCAGCTCAACAAGTCCACACTGACCCGCAACCCCCCCCACCGACCCATTCCCCTACACCTAACACTATGGGCAATTTAGCATGGCCAGTTCACCTAACCTGCACATTTTTGGATTATGGGAGGAAACCGGAGCACCCAGAGAAACCCACACAGACAGGGGAGAATGTGCAAACTCCACACAGAGAATCGCCTGAGGTGGGAATTGAACCTGGGTCTATGGCACTGTGAGGCAGCAGTGCTAACCACTGTGCCACCATGCCACCCATTAAAGCATGAGTAAAATTTTGATAGTTTTTTGTAGTATATTTTTCTTTCCATTTCTTTTCATATTGCCTTGGATTATTAATATCCAGGGTAAACCTGAAAGACCAAAGGAAATGGAAATAAAAGCCTATACTACCCAACCAAATATAAGGTTCTTAACCCAAATGTTGAGTCCCATTTATGACTGCTCGGATACTGAAGCAGTCCATATCTATATTGAGCTGAAAATGTGTTGCCCTTCTTCAGGAATTGGGCTTATGCCCGAAACATCGATTCTCCTGTTCCTTGGATGCTGCCTGACCTGCTGCGCTTTTCCAGCAACACATTTTCAGCTCTGATCTCCAGCATCTGCAGTCCTCACTTTCTCCCATATCTATATTGACCATGACTTAGACAATGTCTAGGCTCTGGCTGATAAGTGGCAAGTAACATTCAAGGCACACAAGTGTCAAGCAATAACCATAGAGTCATAGAGAGGTACAGCATGGAAACAGTCCCTTCAGTCCAACTCAACCATTCCAACCAGATATCCTAACTTAATCTAGTCCCATTTGCCAGCACTTGGCCCATATCCTTCCAAACCCTTCCTATTCATATGCCCATCCAGATGCCTTTTAAATGCTGTAATTGTACCAGCCTCCACCACTTTCTCTGGAAGCTCATTCCATACACGCACCACCCTCTGTTGAAAAAGCTGCCCGTTAGGTCCCTTTTATATCTTTTGCCTCTCACTCTGAACTTATGCCTTCTAGTTCTTGACTCTCCAACCCCAGGGAAAAGACTTTGTCTATTTAGCCTATCCATGCCCTTCATGATTTTATAGACCTCTATATGGCCACCCTTCAGCCTCTGATGCTCCAGGAAAACAGCCCCAGCCTATTCAGCCTCTCCCTTTAGCTCAAATGCTCCAACCCTGGCAAATTCCTTGTAAATCTTTTCTGAATCTTTTCAAGTTTTACAATATCATTCCAAAAGGAAGGAGACCAGGATTGCACACAATATTCCAAAAGTGGCCTAACCAATGTCCTGTACGGTGGCAATATGACTTCCCAACTCCGATACTCAATGGTCTGACCAAGAAAGGAAAACATATCAAAAGCCTTCTTCACTATCCTATCTAACTGCGACTCTACTTTCAAGGAACTATGAACCTGCATCCCAAGGTCTCTTTATTCACCAACACTCCCCAGGACCTTACCATTCAGTGTGTAAGTCCTGCTAAGATTTGCTGTCCCAAAATGTAGCACCTCGCGTTTATCTAAATTAAACTCCATCTGCCACTTCTCAGCCCATTGGCCCATCTGATCAAGATCCCATTGCACTCTGAGGTAACCTTTGTCGCTATCCACTACACCTCCAATTTTAGTGTCATCTGCAAACTTACTAATTATACCTCCTATGTTCACACCCAAATCATTTATATAAATGACGAAAAATAGTGGACCCAGCATCGAGCCTTATGACACTCCACTGATCACAGGCCTCCAGTCTGAAAAGCAACCCTCCACCACCCTCCTCTGTCTTCTACCTTCAAGCCAGTTCTGTATCCAAATGGCTAGTTCTCCCTGTATTCCATGAATTCCAACCTTGCTAAACAGTCTCCCATGGGGAACCTTGTTGAACACCTTACTGAAGTCCATATAGAACACGTCTACCACTCTGCCCACATCAATCCTCCTTGTTACTTCTTTAAAAAACTCAATCAAGTTCATGAGACATGATTTTCCATGCAAGAGCCATGCTGACTATCTCTCATCAGTCCTTGCCTTTCCAAATACATATAAGTCCTGTCCCTCAGGATTCCCTTCAACAACCTGCCCACCAATGTCAGGTTTACCAGTCTATCGGTCCCTAGCTTTTCCTTACCACCTTTCTTAAATAGTGACACCACATTAGCCACCCTCCAGCCTTTCGGCACCACACCTGTGACTATTGATGATACAAATATCTCAGCAAAGAGCCCAACAAGCACTTCTCTAGCTTCCCACAGAGTTCTAGGGTACACCTGATCAGGTTCTGGGGTTTTATCTACTTTTATGCATTTCAAGACATTGAGCACATCCTCCTCTGTATTATGGACATTTTTCAAGATGTCACCATCTATTTCCCAGATTCTATACCTTACATGTCCTTTTCCTCAGTAAACACTGATACCAGATACTCGTTTAACATCTCCCCCATCTCCTGCAGCTTCACACATAGTCTGCCTTGCTGATCTTTGAGGTGACCTATTCTCTCTCTAGTTACCCTTTTGTCCTTAATATATTTATAAAGATCCTTAGGATTCTCCTCAACTCTATTTGCCAAAGCTATTTCATGTCCCCTTTTGCCATCCTGATTTGCCTCTTAGGATACTCCTACTGCCTTTATACTTCTGAGGATTCACTCGATCTCTCCTGTCTGTACCTGACATATACTTCCTTCTTTTTCTTAACCAAAATCTCAATTTCTCTCGTCACTCCCTAAACTTACCAGCCTTTCCTTTCATCCTAACAGGAATATACTGTCTCTGGACTCTCGTTATATCATTTCTGAAGGCTTCCCATTTTGCAGCCGTCCCTTTACCTTCGAATATCTGTCCCCAATATCGCCAAAATTAGCCTTTCTCCAATTTAGAACTTCAACTTTTTAAAAATAATGGAATTATGGTCGCTGGCCTCAAAGTGCTCCCCCATTGACACTTCAATCACCTGCCCTGCTTTATATCCCAAGAGTAGGTTAATCTTTGCACCTTCTCTAGTAGGTACATCCACATACTGAATCAGAAGATTTTCTTGTACACATTTAACAAATTCCTCTCCATCTAAACCCTTAACACTATGGCAGTCCCAGTTTATGTTGGGAAAGTTAAAATGCCCAACCATAACCACCCTATTATTCATACAGATAACTGAAATCTCCTTACAAATTTGTTTCTCAATTTCCAGTTGATTACTGGGGGGTCTATAATACAATCCCAATAAGGTGATCATTCCTTTCTTATTTCTCACTTTCATCAAATAACTTCCTTGGATGTATTTTCAGGAATATTCTCCCTCAGTACAGCTGTACTGCTATCCCTTATCAAAAACGCCACTCCCCCTCCTTCTTGCCCCGCCCCCCCCAACCTCCTCCCCCCCTTTTCCATCCTTCCTATCGCATTTGTATCCTGGAACATTAAGCTGCCAGTCCTGCCCATCCCTGAGCCATGTTTCTGTAATTGCTATGACATCCCAGTCCCATGTTCCTAACCGAACCGAGTTCATCTGCCTTCCCTGTTCGTCCTCTTGCATTGAAGCAAATGCAGTTTAATTTATCAGTCCTACCTTGTTTTCTGCTTTGTTCCTTCCTGTCCTGACTGTTTGAATCGCTCCCTTTCCCAACTGTACCAGTCTCAGAGTGATCTCTTCCCTTACTATTTCCCTGGTTTCCCAACATTACTAGTTTAAATCCCCCCATGCAGCTCTAGCAAATCTCCCTGCCAGTATATTAGTCTCCTTCCAATTCAGGTGCACTCCATCCTTCTTATACAGGTCACTTCTACCCCAAAGGAGATTCTGATAAACCCTTCTTCCATACACCAACTCCTCAGCCATGCATTCATCTGCTCTCTCCTCTTATTCCTACCCTCACTAGCTCGTAGCACCAGGAGTAATCCAGGTAAATCTATCTTCGAGGACTTCCTTTTTAAATTTCTGCCTAACTTTCTATATTCTCCCTTCAGAATTTCATCCTTTTCCTTTCCTATGTGATTGGTTCCAATGTGGACAATGACCTCCTACTGGCCCCTCTTCCCCTGAGAACATTCTGCACCTTCTCTGAGACACCCTTGATCCTGGCACCAGGGAGGCAACACACCATTCTCATTTTTCACTGGTGGCTGTATAAACATCTGTTTGTGTCTCTGACTAGAGAGTCCCTGATCACATTCGATCACTTGGAACCCGACGTACCCCTCATTGCATTAGAGCCAGTCTCGATACCAGAAATTTGGTTGTTTGTGCTACGTTGCCCTGAGACTCCATCACCCCCTACATTTTCCAGAATAGCATACTTGTTTGAATTGTTGATAGCCACAGAAGACTCCTGCACCACCTGCCTATCCCTCCTACCTTTCCTGGAATTAACCCATCTACATGACTGTATCTGCAGCTTTACTCATTCCTCTAACTGGCATCCATCACACCCCCTAGCTCTTCTAAATTCCTCACTGCCTCTTGTTATTGCTCCAATCAATCCATGCACAACTAAAGACACTTCCTGCAGACATAATCATCAGTAACATGGAAACTCTCCTTAAACGCCCAAATCCGACAGGAAGAGCATATCACTCTACTAAGACCATTTTTGCTCCTTCACAATCTACAAACCCAGAAAATCTTGCTCTAAAAAAAGTGCTCCAGACTAATCTCAAACAAGGGTGAATCTAATTATCACCACTTAGATTAAATGGGACTAAAATTGCTGAGTCCCACACAATCAACATCCTCGGCACTATCATAGACCAGAAACTGAACTAGACTAGCCATATAAGCATTGTGTTGATAAGAGTTGACTAAAAGCTAGGAATTATGTTGCAAGCAACTCACTTCCTGACTTTCCAAGGCATGTTCACTACAAAGCGTTAACCAGATGGAATAATCCTCATTTGTCTGGATGAGTGCAGCTCCAATAGCATTCAAGAAGCTTGACACTATCCAGGACAAAGCAGCTATGTGATTGGCAAAACATTCACTCACACTAACTCCCTTCACCACCAATACTCAGTATCAGTATTGTGTGCCATCTACAAGATATACTATGGAAATTCACCAAAGCTCCTAAATAGCACCTTGTAAAACCCATCATAGCTACTATCTAGAAGGACAAAGGCAGCAGATACCTAGAAACATCACGACTTGAAGGTTCCCATTCAAGCTACTCACCATCCTGGCCTGAAAATATTCCATCGTTTCTTTGATGTTTGCTGCGTCAAAATCCTGGAACTTCATCCCCAGTGGCATTGTCACTGTAGCTACACCAAATAGATTGCAATGGATCGGGAAAGGTAGCAACATCTCAAGGGCAATTATGGATAAGCAATACATTCTGGCCCACCCAGCGAAGCACTGGTCTTCTGAAAGAATACATTTTTATAAAGTCTTTAAACTGCCCATTGTGGCCCAAATATTCCTTTGAGCTGTTTGTTCTTCCATCACAACTTTCCCAAACTGCTACAGGACACATTTATGTACACAAAGTGTTTCATGTATAAATTCATCTCCACGTGTAAAGAAAAAACCACTTGTTTCATTGAAAACATCAGTCAATCCATACTTTTTAGGGGAGGTGATGGCCTAGTGGTATTATCACTGTACTGTTAATCCAGAGACCCAGGTAATGTTCTGTGGACCTGGGATTGAATTCTGCCATGGTAGATCTTGAATTCAATAAAAATCTCGAGTTAAGAATCTAATGATAACCATGAAACCGTTGTACATTGTCAGGGAAAAACCCATCTAGTTCACTAATGTCCTTTAAGGAAGGAAACTGTCATCCTTACTTAATCTGAACTACACGTGATTTCAGACCCACAGCAATGTGGTTATTCTTAACATCCTTCTGGGCAATTAGGGATGGGCAATAAATGCTGGCCTGGACAGTGATGCCCTCATTCCATCAATGAATTTTTTAAAACTTTGAATCATTTGTTTAACACACAATGCAGAGTTCCTGAAATAGCAATTATGCCCTAAGATTATACACACACCCGCGCGTGCACACGCACATGCACACACACAAACATCCATAATGCTACCAGTTTCAAATTTAACCTCAAGTTTGAGGTGAGATTTTGTTCTCCCAGAGAGTGGTGAGCCTGTGGAGTACCACAGAAAGCAATTGAATCTAAAGCTTGAGTTCAAGAAGGAGTGTTACAATACTTGGGGCTAATGCACTCAGGGAAAGAAGCAGAAAAAGGCTTTTGAGTTGGATGGTCAGCCATGATCACAATGAATACCAAGCAGACTCAAATGCTGAATGGCCTACTCTTGCTTCTCTTTTCTATGTTTCTATGTTAAAATGAGACAGTTTTGTTAGGAATGCATGCAGAGATGGACAGGATTTAAAATCTGATTTCCAATCCATTACTGCCAACTTCTGATTTTAACTGAAACCTAAATATGATCAGACAGAAAGCCTGCTCCAAGGAAGCGAACTAGCTATTTAAATATGATGAGACTGGAAACCCTTTTAGTTTTCCAACCTTAACTCTGGTTTGCTGCATTTTTAAATGTAATTTAATTGGAGGCAGTTTAGAGAAGGTTCATTAGGTTAATTCCAGAGATGAAAATCTTGTCTTATGAGGAGAAATTGAGCAGTTTAGATTTTTACTCGCTAGAATTTAGAAGAATGAAAGAAGACCAAATATACAAGATATATAATATACAGGATATGAAAGAGGATTGATAAAACAGATGCAGATAGAATGTTCCCTCTTGTGGGGTAATCTATAGCGAGAGATCATAGTTTTAGAATAAAGGGTAGTAGATTTAACAGAGAGCGAAGAGAAATTACTTCCCTGAAAGGCTCCTGAATCAATGGAATTCACACCCCCAGAGTGTGGTAAACACTGAATAAAATTAAGGAGAAGACAGACTTTTAATTTGTAAGAGATTAAAGTTTATGGCGAATGGGTAGGAAAGTGGAGTTGAGGATGAAATGCAATCAGCCATGATCACATTGAATGTCGGAACAGACTCAAGTGTTGAACATAAGGACAGAGTTAAGGACCAGTGGCTATAGTCGGGAGCAGTTATGGATGCAGGAGCTATGGCCCATCAGTCCTTCGTCATGTCATTACAATGCTGGTAAGATGGCAAAGATGTGATAAAATGATCGTCAATAGGCCAATTAGTTAGCTGCCCAGCTTAATTAGTAAGTAACAGAGCCATTGCCTTTTGTGCCAGTGGGAAGTTTGTGCCAGTGAGGAAATGTGTTTTTCCCCAAAGTCTTTTCCAACCATTTTACCAGCCCTCCAACTGGTATAATCCTGGCTATCTACTAGAAGCTAAGCCAATCAATCAGGGGAAACCAACTAGAAATGTCATGCATAGCTAATCGAGTTAGATTCCACAAAGTGTGGGAGAATCCTAACTTCCAGACACTCTATACCTTTACCACTCTCCCCACCTCTGTTCCTGGTGGGACTGATAAGTAATTATTCAGCTCAATATGACGCAAGCAACTACAATGATAAATTTTCAGAAAAGAACAAAATCACTCTCGTCCTGACAATCCAGGTTTCTAAGAAATTGTACGAAAAGCATGACTGATTGCATGTTATTTCCTGCTCTTAATACATGTAAACAGGCTGCTTTCATTTTAGTGTATAGCCTTCAAAGGTCAATGATTAACAGTATCACTTTAGCATTTGTGGTTATCTAATTTCTTCCTTGTTATATTTCAAAAGATATGTACGATAAAATGGAGAATCCATGTCAGGTCTAATCAGATGCAATTGTACATCAGATACCTTTATTGAATTCCCACTATATCCAGTGAGTTTTAGATCTATTTTCTATTTTTGTCATGACTATAAACAACAATTAGAGATTTTATAAAGAGAGAGGTAAGACATTTTCGAAAAAGGACGCAGGTAAAGTTACCATGGATACAATGATGTGATGAGTAAGTAATGTCAATAATATGGACATCAAAAATGTCTTGGTTATGAATACAAGACGTACTTAATACGTTCAATGATGCTAATGCCATTGCTAAGTGAATTTTTTTACACTTACATGACTGTTGTGTGTGATAGGTACACATCATTCCCTCACCTTTCTCTCATTAACACACAATTCTTTACATATATCCACAAATGAAAAGAAATTTCAACTACTGCAGTTTTCTATAGTAACTTTTTTTTTAATTAAAAAAACTCACATACTTTACCTTTTCAGCATGTACAACTTCTGTTCTGTTTTAAAATAAAATGAAAGATGTTATTGTCTTGGAATGGATAGATCTACTGGCTGAACTAGAAATAAAATCAATATTCAAGAACAGTTCAATGCGATTGTAAATCTACCCTTGGATAAAGATTAAACCTTCTTAGAGCAGAGAAAGTGTCAATTTATTACAAAGACAGAAAAGGTATGTGTAAGTTTTTTAAGTAAAAATTTCCAAACCCCAAGATAGCAGATAAGCTGGTCAGAAACATCACTTCTCTTCAAATAATAAACATTTAGTGATTCTCTGATGAATTTCTTTGTGCTTGAGCTTCTCAGGAATCATTTTCTTATGACTATAAATACCACACTGATAAAGCATTTAGCAGCATTGAGTTAAAAATAATTCAATAATTTTGTTAGGTTTACAATCCTCTGAGGCAACGAAAATATTTTTTCCATTATGATCAACTAAGATGTTGTGCAAATGTATCAGGAAAATATATGTTTAACCTTTTCCTCATTAACCATTTTTTATAGTATCTGACATCTCCTTATAAATCAACTTTTCCAGGATACAAAATGCATTTTAATGGAAATCAAGTGACCAATGACAATGGATTAATAACATTGATATATTGCGTTTCCTGCAGATATAACAACACATTCAACATGGTTTCCATCACTTCCATTTATGTCAGACTAAAAGCTATTATGCAATATATGGTTGAAGGGCTTGACAACACAAGCACAATGAAACTTACTGGCAAATTGTGAATTATAATTAACATCAGGCACATTCAATCTGCATTCCCGCATTTTTAGTGGTTTTTGTTGTATGCCAGTACTCAATGCTATATGAGCTGCTACTGATGATGAAAGTCACAGGCAGCATTCTTTTTAAGTACAGGAAAGTACAGGACATGCTTGATCTATTGTGGGAAAGGAAAACCACTTCCTGATCTAACGAGAAATGTCCCTTGTATTTAATGAGGTAGAATTATTGCCTATTAACTAGTTACAGGTGTTACATTCATATGATAAACATCATGACAGACAATTTGAGGAGGACCACTCCTTAAAGATGCTAAACTGTCCTGCCCACAGGTCCATATGACACTGTCACACAGTGAGTGGTTCTTATGGAATTCCTCAGAATTACCCTTTCAGATCCTTTTACAACAGTTGCAGCAGTTTTTAAAATGATTAGATTATACTGCAGAGACTATCATATGGGATATTATGGTCACCACTATTTTGGCATACCTTTACTACAAAAGATTAAATTATCTTATCACATTGCATTGTACCAGGTCTAGTATAGCCTAATCTCTGGTTGGATCCAGAATATGCTGTTTTGAGAAATTATCCTGAAAAAAATTCACTGAGCGCCTCATCTAGGCTTTCTTTGCCCATCTGACCTTTCCAATTTATGTGTAGATTAAAATCTCCCAAATTATCACTATGCCTTCTTGAGAAATTCTATTATCATTTCTCATCTTTACCCAAACCATTCTACATTGCATTTTCCAAAATTGAAGTCAACCCTCTTTATGTCAGGAAATACATCACTTTCAACTTGCCAGTTTTGTTTTCGATCAACTGAGAAAACAAATGTTTGAGGACCAGGATGTAAAATGCAAGACTAAGATCATAGTTTACCAGACAATGTTTCTTGCTTTGGAATACTGGGTGGCCTAACGCAGGCACCCCAAAACACTACAGAAGTGCCACAAGTAGTCCCTTCACAAGATTCTCCAAATCTGATGGCAAGAAAAGGCAATCCAACAGCAGCATCTTCTTCAAAACTAATTTTCCCAGCATTGAAGCACTCAAAATCAGCACTGCTGGATTGTTTGCTTGCCTGACACCTGACTCCTGAAGCAACACTCTACTTGGAACTTGGTCACAAACAAGAAGCAAGTGGAAATACTTAGGAATGTCCTCAAAGCAGTCAGGAAGAGGTCAAACACTTACTAATTCATGGGAGACTCTCCAATGATCAACCAAAATGGAGCAGGTTTATTTGGGAACACACAGAACATATTGAGAGACTTTGTTGGAATCATACAGAATGAGAATGAGGCACAGGATTGACTGCAGGAAACAAACAATTCATTTATCTGACATTTCAAATATCACCTACCCTGGATGTGGCAGAGTCGAAAATTCAAGTTTTAGACTTAACAGACATTTCAGAACTCATTGAATTTGAGTGAAAACATGTCACCCTTGAGCCTGAGGAAGTGGCTAAGAAAATGAACATTGCACATAGATACACACTTCATGCCATATTAGAAAAGACATAAAAGGACATTCTTGGCTATGGTCAAGGCAGACATTAAGCTCTTTGCACATAGAGATTAAGGGATATAATGTCTGTTAAGGTTCCCAGTTTTGTCCAGACCAGGACTTGAGTTTGCCTGTTGATGAATAAGGGTAGGAACAGGACAATATTGAGAGTGCCTTAAAAAACTCCCACAGTGATATTGTCATATTGACAATGGCAGAACAGCTTAAGATATTCAGGAATGAGAATAAACATCTCCGGCCTCCTCCTCATTTCTGAAAAAATGTACATCTCTCATCAACGTAACACATAACTAGCTGTTAACATGTGATAAAGCACTTCTCGTTCATTATAAAACTCTGTTCTCGCCATTTGGATACAGAAGTGACTCAAAGGTAGAAGACAGAGGGTGGTGGTGGAGGGTAGGTTTTCAGACTGGAGGCCTGTGACCAGTGGAGTTCCACAAGGATCGATGCTGGGTCCTCTACTTTTTGTCATTTACATAAATGATTTGGATGCGAGCATAAGAGGTACAGTTAGTAAGTTTGCAGATGACACCAAAATTGGAGGTGTAGTGGACAGCAAAGAGGGTTACCTCAGATTACAACAGGATCTTGACCAGATGGGCCAATGGGCTGAGAAGTGGCAGATGGAGTTTAATTCAGATAAATGCGAGGTGCTGCATTTTGGGAAAGCAAATCTTAGCAGGACGTAGATACTTAATGGTAAGGTCCGAGGGAGTGTTGCTGAACAAAGAGACCTTGGAGTGCAGGTTCATAGCTCCTTGAAAGTAGGTGTATAGGTAGATAGGATAGTGAAGAAGGCATTTGGTATGCTTTTGTTTATTGGTCAGAGTATTGAATACAGGAGTTGGGAGGTCATGTTGTGGCTGTACAGGACATTGGTTAGGCCACTGTTGGAATATTGCATGCAATTCTGGTCTCCTTCCTATTGGAAAGATGTTGTGAAACTTGAAAGGGTTCAGAAAAGATATACAAGGACGTTGCCAGGGTTGGAGGATTTGAGCTATGGGGATCGGTTGAACAGGCTGGGGCTGTTTTCCCTGGAGCGTCGGAGGCTGAGGGGTGACCTTATAGAGGTTTACAAAATTATGAGGGGCATGGATAGGGTAAATAGACAAAGTCTTTTCTTGGGGTTGGGGAGTCCAGAACTAGAGGGCATAGGTTAGAGTGAAAGGGGAATGATATAAAAGAGACCTAAGGTGCAACATCTTCACACAGATGGTGGTATGTGTATGGAATGAGCTGCCAGAGGAAGTGGTGGAGGCTAGTACAATTGCAACATTTAAGAGGCATTTGGATGGGTATATGAATAGGAAGGGTTTGGAGGGATATGGGCCGGGTGCTGGCAAGTGGGACTAGATTGGGTTGGGATATCTGGTTGGCATGGACGGGTTGGACCGAAGGGTCTGTTTCCATGCTGTACATCGTTATGAGTCTATGACTATGACTCTAGACCAGTAAGTGGTCTTCCTCCAGTCTGGAAGGTGCTCCTTCCAACACCATATGTAACAGAACCCCCCTTGCATCCCACCTTACAACCCTGATCTCTGTGACTCCAGGAATCCACTCCCTTCTTGACCTTCGATATATTTCCCCATTTTCTTTTACCTTCCTTCGTGCTGAGCTTCTCTCCACCTTCAAGCCCATTATGATCTCAGTTCCAATTCTGACCGATCTTTTTCAAGGTCTCTGTGCCAGCCAGTAGTTACCTAATCTTCCATTGTTTTTCATCATTAACTCCACTGCATTGAGCTCCATTCCCTAATAATTGACTGCACCATTCAAATACAATACAATAACCCTGCATTCACATCTTATGCAAGAATTGTCAAACTCAAAAACAAAGCCATTTTGTTTCTTCTAGTTCATTTACACAAAGTGAATATCATTAATAAGGTCAGAAGTAGGGATATTTTCTGATGATTGGACAATGTCCAGAGTCATTCAAGACTCCCAGATACTGAAGCAGTTCATGTCCATATGCAACAAGACCTGAACAATGCCCAAGTTTGGGCTGACAAAAGGCAAACAAGTGCCAAGCAATAACCATCTTCAACAGCAGAGAATCTAACCATCACCGTTTGACATTCAATGGCATTGCCATTGCTGAATCCCCCACTGTCAACATCCTAAGAGGCTATCATTGATGAGACGCTGTACTGGTCTAGCTATATAAATACTGTGGCTACAACAGCAGTTCAGTGCTAAGAAGTATGCAGTACTTTTGTCCTGACTCCTCAAAGCCTGTACAACACTTACGAGGCACAAGTCAGAAGTATGATGGAATGTTCCCTAGTCACCTGAGGAATGTAGTTATAACAATATCCAAAAAGCTTGACACCATCCAGGACAAAGCAGTTTGCTTAATTAGCACCAAACCACAAAAGTCACTTCCTTTGCCACCGATACTCAATAGCAGCAGTATGTATCATGTACAAAATGCTTTGTAGAAATTCACCAAGACTCCATTGAGAACAAGTTCCAAGCCCATGACCATTTCCATCTAGAAGGACAAGGTAATCAGATACATGGCAACACCACCATTTGCAACCTCTGCTTCAGTCTCCTCACCATCCTGAAATATATCACCATTCCTTCACTGTCACTGGGTCAACATCCTGGAATTCCCTCCCTCCCGCCCTAAGCATAATGTGGGTCTACTTACACCAAATGGACTGCAGCAATTTAAGAAACCAACTCATCACCACTTTCTCAAGGACCATGATGTCCACCATAATGAGTTAAAAAGTAAATTGGAACTGTCAAGCTAATAAGGTTTTAAATCATCATTATGTACACAATCATATTTCACTTACTGCTGACATCAAATCAATATGTCTGAGTAGCTGTGACCGATATTAAATTCTATCACCAGGAAGCTGGGAAGCCCCCATCATTCCATTTCTGTTTGGCAGCACAATGAGTCTACGTTGTGCCCCAGCTTCTCCAGCTATTAGCTGTGAAATGATTGGAGGTTTGCCTCTAGATATCTGTCTTCCTCATACTCTCTGTTTTCTCCTTCTGCAAGCTGTAGCAATGGAATATGTGATGAGGTTGGATGGATGGTGTGCCTCTAGGTATTCCTAAGGATTTACCCTTTACCCTGTTTCTCATTTAAATGTTGTCCCATGGTGACATCATATAAAAGCTAAGCATCCATTTTTGGACTGAGACCATAAGATATAGGAGCAGAATTAGACCATTTAGCCAATTAAGTCTGCCCCATCAACCAATGATATCATGGCTGATCTGATAACCCTCATCTCCATATTCCTGCCTTTTTCCATAACCCTTATTTTCTTTATCAATTAAACACCTGATTTCTTAGTCTTGAACATATTTAATTGCACAGTGTCTACAGCCCACTCTGTAAAGAATGTCACAGATTCACTACCCTCTGAGAGAAAAAAAACCCTTCTCATCTCTGTCTTAATTGGTTGACCCCCTTACTCTGGGATTATGCCCTCTGTTCCTAAAATCTGCCATAAGGGGAGATAGTCTTTTCCCATCTACCCTGTCAAGTACCACCCCTCCCCACCCCACTCTAAGAATCTTATATGTTTCAATAGGTCACCTCTGATTCTTTTAAACTCAAATGAGTACCAGCCCAACCTAGTCAACCTCTCCTCATAAGAATCCCTCCATATCTGGGAACAAACTAGTGAAACGTCTCTGTACTGTCTTCAATGTCAATATATCTTTCCTTAGATTAGAGAACTAAAATTGTTCATATATTCCAACTGTAGTCTAACTAGTGGTTTGTATAGATTTTTTGCAACTCCTTCCTATTTTTATAGTTCATTCCCTTTGAAATAAAGGCCATCATTCTATTTGCCTTCTGTATTACCTGCACATGTGTGCAAGCTTTTTGTAATTTGTGCATGAGGACTCTCAAATCCTTGTGTACTGTAACTTTCTGCAGACTTTCTCGATTTAAATAATATTCAGCTCTTCTATTCATTCTACCCAAAGTCCATGTCCTTACATGTTATAATCCATCTGCCATGTTTTTCCCATCTCACTTAACCCGGCTGTAGACTCTGCGTCATCCTCTTTATTTGCCTTTCCATCTATTTTTGTGTCATCAGCAAACTCAAGGACAGTACATTCACTCTCCTCATTGAGGTCATTAATATATATTGTAAATAATTGTGGCACTGATCCCTATGGCACTGCAGTATTCATGGGGTGACATCCTCTTATGCCCCTTTTTCCCAACTCTGTCTTCTATTAAGCACCACATCTTCTCTCAACTTCTTCACTATTGTTAAATTATTAACATTGAGAGTGGAATTAATGGCAATTTCCTCCAATTGAATATTGGGAAGATCAAAATGTTGTATTTAGTTCCCATTATAATCTTCATTTGCCCTTTATCAACTCTCTCCTTTGTTTGGTAATTGACGCTGAAAACAACTGTTGCAACCTTGTTGTATATTGGATACTGACATAGAGTCATAGAGTCATAGAGGTGTACAGCAAGGAAGCAGACCCTTCGGTCCAACCTGTCCATGCCGACTAGATATCCCAACCCAATCTAGTCCCACCTGCCAGCACCCGGCCCATATCCCTACAAACCCTTCCTATTCATATACCCATCCAAATGCCTCGCAAATGTTACAATTGTACCAGCCTCCACCACTTCCTCTAGCAGCTCATTCCATACACTTACCACCCTCTGCGTGAAAAGGTTGTCCCTTAGGTCTCTTTTATATCTTTCCCCTCTCACCCTAAACCTATGTCCTCTAGTTCTGGACTTCCCAACCCCAGGGAAAAGACTTTGTCTATTTATCCTATCCATGCCCCTCATAATTTTGTAAACCTCTATAAGGTCACCCCTCAGCCTCTGACGCACCAGGGAAAACAGCTCCAGCCTGTTCAGCCTTTCCCTGTAGCTCAGATACTGCAACCCTGGCAACATCCTTGTAAATCTTTTCTGAAGCCTTTCAAAGTTCACAATATCCTTCCAATAGGAAGGAGATCAGAATTGCACGCAATATTCCAACAGTGGCCTAACCAATGTCCTGTTCAGCTGCAACATGACCTCCCAACTCCTGTACTCAATACTCTGACCAATAAATGAAAGCATACCAAATGCCTTCTTCACTATCCTAACTACCTGCGACTCAACTTTCAAGGAGCTATGAACCTGCACTCCAAGGTCTTTTTGTTCAGCAACACTCCCTCGGACCTTACCATTAAGTATCTAAGTCCTGCTAAGATTTGCTTTCCCAAAATGTAGCACCTCGCATTTATCTGAATTAAACTCCATCTGCCACTTCTCAGCCCATTGGCCCATCTTATCAATATTCCGTTGTAACCTGAGGTAATCCTCTTCACTGTCCACGACACCTCCAATTTAGATATCATCTGCAAACTAACTAACTGTACCTCTTATGCTCGCATCCAAATCATTTATGTAAATGACAAAAAGTAGAGGACCCAGCACCGATCCTTGTGGCACTCCACTGGTCACAGGCCTCCAGTCTGAAAAACTACCCTCCACCACCCTCTGTCTTCTACCTTTGAGATGATTGCCTTATGAATACATCTCTTTGGCATTACCAAACACATCTATTTCCGTCTCCTTACTATCCCTACCTCAGCGCATTTGCCATTTTAACCTTCATCAATGCCTTAGCTCCCTCTAGATCTGACTATTTAAATGCTTTCCTCGTTGGCCTCCCATATTCTACACTTAGTAAACTTGGGGCATTCAAGAGAACATTGTTTCCAATTAAGTGTTCACCAACTGTGCAGGGTTATGGAGAAAAGACAGGAACTTGACAGTAAGTTAACATGGCCAGACAGCTGTGGCTGATATGTTAGGCATGGCCTCCTTCTCCACTGTAACAATTCTGAAGTCATCCTGCCCATGTTGCCTATGGTCTCACTAACACTAATGGCCAGTATACCTGTGGCCTTGGCCATCCCTGATTGTGTTTTCTCCACTGTTAGTGACCATGCTTTCTGTTGCTTTGACCCTAAGTTCTGGAATTTCCTCCCCAACCTTCTTCACCTCTCTATCTTGGCTTCCTCTTTGAGATGCTTCTTAAAAATCTAACTCTTAATCAAGTTTCTAGCCTTCAGCATAAATGTTGTCTTAGGTGGCTGAATATCAAATGCTGACCTTTCAACTACTCTTACAAGTGAGTTATTTTTTCTTGCTCTTACTTATCCATACCTAAACTGATTTTATATATTGATTTTCTGAACTGAGGTCATTTATTATTTTGTTAACAGAGATATTCCTTCTCCTTTCTTTTTTCTATTCATCCTAAATGTAAAAAATCCTTGAATATTCAATTCCAAACTCAATCATTTTGCAAAAATACTTCTAAAATGACTATATGACACACTCATTTATTTATACATCTGCTATCAATTCATTATGTTATTTACAAATGCTGCATGCATTTAGATAAAAACAAGCCTTTAATCTGTATTTTTACCATTTTCTATATATAATTTTTATTTTGTCCCTATCTATGTTGGCCCTTCCTAGCATGAAAAACCTTTGATTCACAGGACAGATCAATGTCCTATTTTTCTCAAGCATTTGCCAATACTGTGCAGTAAATACTGACTGTAAACTACCTCTAAAGTTTTTCCTCTTATTTACAATGAAGGGTGAAGTGATTACTTTGACTCAACAGTAGTACTCTTACCTGCGATTTAAGAAGTAATGGATTGTATTACTACTCCAGGGCTATGCCCAACATCTAATCTGAAACTACAGTGCAGTACTAAGAGGAGGGCAACATTGTCAAAGGCCTGTCTTTCTGAAAATCATGCCTGCTAATTGTGATGAAGGGACTTTTAAAAAGGCACTCTTGATGAAAGAGAAAGGATTGTCTTGACCAATATTTCACCGACAACCAATACCACCAAACAAATTATCATTTATTACATTGCATTTCATAAAACTTTGCGAAGTACCATGTGTGTTGTCTATAAATCAACAGAGATTATACTACAAAGTAAATATTAAATATGAATAATACATTGGGAATGTGTTCTTTCTTTCAAAAGCATTTCAATGATTGTGAAGCATTGTGAAATGTCCTGAGGATATGTATGGTTCTGAAAAAATTAAAGCGCTTTCTTTACTGAAAACTGGAGATCACAGTGGGTCAGGCAGCATACATAGAGACAGAGCAAGTTAATGTTTCGAGTCTAGATGACTCTTAAAGCTCTGACAAGTTAATTAATTTGTTCATTAATTGCAGATCATTTACATTACTGTAGTGTACCTAAAGTCAAAGATTTGCCAGCAACAGAACTGTAAGGAAAATACCACAGGAAGTTACAATATCCCTTTCCCAAACCTTTGCCTTTATTGAAAGCAAAAGCAAGTTTGTCTCTTCAAACTTTATTCCTATCTTTGGGATTCAATCACAACTAATAGTCTGTGTTATTCCAGCAATTTTTATGACAACTAATGGAGCATTTGCTGACAGTGTCCAGGTTCTCTGCAGCTAATGAATTGTAAACCATAACTGCAAAAAAGCTGGGCTTTTTTAAAAACATATAATCCATTTGAGAGGAAAGGGAAAATTGGCTAATGGAAGTTTAGTCTTTACATGGAAATTATATAACTTTTAGAGAAATGCAGAAGTTCAGAACAAAGACTCAGATTGGCCAATAAGAGGGAATAAAACATAGCCTGTTCATGAATTAAACAATTGCCTGGCATCCAAACAGATGATTCACATGAAAGCCACCTCAAAGTGGATCACACCACTTAAAGAACAGCATGATTTCTATAGTGACAAAGAAACATAGTAAGTAAAACTCAAATCCCAGCTCAGCTGCTGCTTGAGAGCATTTGCTTGTAATGAGCCAGCTGGGAACAGACAGCGAATAGGAAATTCATAAAATAATATACACTGGTAAATATGCTAGAAAAATTAAAATAATTATATTGCTATAGTTTGCCAAGTGCTGACAGGTGTGTTATTCCTAGTTGTTTTGACAGAAAGCCAGGAATCACAGTTGAATAACCTAAGCCCTGCTCAGAAAGGAAAAGAAAAACAGCTGCTGTTGTTGGATAAAGATATGAAGAACGCTTAACAATACAACTT
Organism: Chiloscyllium plagiosum; assembly: GCF_037043375.1. Classification (NCBI taxonomy): domain Eukaryota; kingdom Metazoa; phylum Chordata; class Chondrichthyes; order Orectolobiformes; family Hemiscylliidae; genus Chiloscyllium; species Chiloscyllium plagiosum. Next base: position 81,828,281 of record NW_028270140.1, read on the forward strand.
ATTCTTTCATATTTTAGATTTGCATGCCTTTTCCTGATGTACCACATGCATACATGGTTTAAGAAAATATGCCACAGACTGTATCGTTTGGGGGCATTTTCATAAAATAGCTCTCAAAGTTGTTGGATGCATATTACAAAATTGAAACCAGTCATCTTCAAAGCAAGTAGACAGTTGTCATAAAAACACAAGAATTACATTATATAAACCAGGACATGTGGTAACTATTTTCAAATTGCCAGAGCAGAACAAGGATCATTAATACTTCACTTCTTATAATAGACAGAGATGTTTGTGAATAATAAAATTCTTTAAATTGCTCATTCAAAATGACAAACTGAGCTTTCCTTATGCATGGCAAGTTAATCTTTCCCAAGTCATTATCCCCTATGGTGACCAAACACTCTATTTTTAAAGGTATCAGATGTAACAGGCAGACATGCTGCATTACAAGGCTTCAAACAGCAAATACCATAATGTAGTCACGTAACTAGTTTGTCAACAATATTGCACTTCAGCCAGAATTCTGTAAAATAATGAAATAATTATCAGATTTTGCACATCTCTGTACCAAACTCTATTTAATAATTCATTTGCTACTTCAAATTAAGACAACAGATAACAGAAAACATTAAACAGAAATGATTTTTTTAACAACAGTTCTTTGGAGTTTAAAATCTGCTGGTCCTCTCTAAACGGGATCCATTTCAGTCTGGATCAGTGGTGCTGGAAGAGCACAGCAATTCAGGCAGCATCCGAGGACAGGCAAAATCGACGTTTCGGGCAAAAGCCCTTCATCAAGAATAAAGGCAGAGAGCCTGAAGCATGGAGAGATAAGCTAGAGGAGGGTAGGGGTGGGGAGAGAGTAGCATAGAGTACAATAGGTCAGTAGGGAAGGAGATGAAGGTGATAGGTCAGGGAAGAGAGGGTGGAGTGGATAGGTGGAAAAGGAGCTGGGCAGGTCGGACAAGTCCGGACAAGTCGAGTTGCTGGAGGTTAGAAACTAGGATGAGGTGGGGGAAGGGGAAATGAGGAAACTGTTGAAATCCACATTGATGCCCTGGGGTTGAAGTGCAGTCATTGTTTTTACCTCCATTTCTGTCTGACTGAGATTAAAAACGGTCCAAGAGTTGAATATTACATATCAACATCAAGATTCTTTACGCTTCAGATGTGTTTGGGGTTGCATTTTAATAGAAGAGGAGTAAATAGGAAATAATTTGATAAAACTGGTTCTAATCTTAGATGTGATGTAGCATGATCTGAACTTAATACGTCCTGTAATTAAAATGTAGGATCCCCTTTTCCCTTCTCCCCTCCCACAAAATGTTCTTAAATGAAAAATAGTTTCAATATGGTTCACAGCACCATGTCACTCAGAGATGTAAAAATACCTAAATATAACATTAGGCAAGGATTGTGCCTCTGATCAAATAACAAAATACTGAATAAAGATAACAAAAAAAAGATAAAAGGAAGTTTATAAATGGTAAATTGCTAAAAGAAGATAGACTTCATGGTTGGAATCTAATAACAGTTCGAATGGCACAGAGTATGGTCAGAAATGCGGTAGAAGCACACGAGATGTCCAATGAGACCTGTATTGACTTAGGAAAAACCTACTGCATCTTTTAACTAAGTTCAAGGTTGTTGAGCTGAGAGTGCAGTAGTGAGGTGCCTACAAAGGGAGATTTCTGCTTGCTATGGCCTTATTAACTCCATATCTTCCCTCATTAATAAGCAGCTTCCTATCCTACCACTGACCATGAGCAAACTAGATGCTGAGAATTCTCGATGTGGAAATCAACATGTGTACCTGGCAATTTCAGATCAACCTTTGCTTCAGAGGTCTTTTAAGTTGGACTCAGGCAGGTTCATTGGACACTGACTGAGTATACACCATATCCACACCTAATGACATTCAGCATGTCCCAGCCTCTAAAAAATGCGCAGGTACATCTCTGATCCACATACAATGTTTCTCCAGGATGTTTGCATGGTCTCTCAGTCTGAGCCAACCTGGATTCTCACAGCATCCTTGCTTTGTATTTTTTGTACCTTGCCCCTCAACTAGAGATATACCCAGTACTTCTTTCTTGCCTTACATCCACAAAGGCAGGAAGCTCGTCATCTGTCCTCAGTCAAGTAAGGGGCTCTGGGGCTCGTGGTCCAGTGAATAAAAAGTAATCTCTGGTACAGTCCACAGGCTTGAATATGGTCATTCAGCTGCTTGGGGTAGTCATAGTCAAGGTTCTATTCACAAAGGGTTGAATGTTTATTCAGCCTCACCATCCATCTTTCTACTCTACTGGGAGCTTTTCTTCTCCTAAGTTGAGAGAAATGCAGGAATTGAGGGAGATGAAAGTTGATGGTACAGCTGTTATTTTTGTTGCAAATAGAGAGTTGTAGTTATCCCAAGTGAGTGAGTAGACAGTGCAGAGGATAGGCAGGCATAGTGCTGTCAGGGATTGGGGTGGGTAGCAGCAAGCAACAGTCCAATTTCTGGTCAACTTAAAGACGTTAGCAGTACATCGTGAATTCAGAGGTTTCCTCCAAGATGCCTTGCAGGGACTGCTTGGTTTGGGGCCTCTGATACGAAGCCATCCTATGGAAGCTACTAAATAGGACAGACCTGGATTTAAAGACAGCTTTTGAAATTGCTACCTTAGCAGAGTTTGCTGCAGCAAAGCAATGTAGTTGAGTGACAAGACCTAGGTATATAGAGCAGTGGAAACCTAGCAGAGTGTGGTGCCATGCGTAGAATGCCACTAATGTGGCAAGAGTGGCCACAAGGAGTCATTGCTAAAATGTTAGACTCGAGAAGTGTAGTGCTGTAGGTGTAGGCGAGTGAGCCATATTGCCTGAAATTGCCAAATACAACTCAGACGTGAGAAGATATGTCTAAAGGAGATGAGTCAGAGGACAAGGTTTAAGGTACCTGCTGCCAGCCAGGTGGTGGACAGGGAGAAGTCGAAGGCCAGAGTCAGCAGAGTTTTGGTTAAACATCCTGTCAGCACAGGGTGAAGCTGAAGATTGTTTGAAGAGGGGAAAACAGTAAAGATGGAAGTGAATTCGGATGTCACGGCACCTCTGATTCCTGAATCAATAAGTAGAGAACAGTTAAAGATTCTGTGATTGAAGCCTGTCAAAATTATACTATATACATATAAGGAACAAGTGGTGCCACTGAAGGTTATGTACCAGTTTGCCAAAATGCTTCTCTGTACGTGGTGAAAAGTGACTACTCTACATTATTCCCATTATTCAGAAATCAAAGTTAGATTGGGGTATTGTTAATAGAATGGCAGACTCAAAAACATGTTTGCATGAGATTTTGGAGAAGTATAAAGACGTCTTCAGGGGAACCCTTGGGAAATGAAAAGAGTAGAAATAAAATTTAAAGAGATTAAAGCGGCGAGAGCAAGATGGATGTCGTAGGAGTAAGGAAAGTTGGAGACAAAGGCACAGCGTTGACTTTCAGCAGAACCCCCTTCCCAACATGGACTCTGGCGGCCTTTGAAGGAGGGAAGCCTGTTCCATGTTGCATCCCTACCCCCAATCCCCAAACACACTCACACCTGGAGCACCATTAGCAGCAAGACTTTGCTTTTTGGGTTTAACAAGTGGCAACTCCCTACTCAGCAGCAATGGAATGAGACCCTTAACTAAACAGCAATTGTTCACTTGAGGATTTCAATTCCTGGCTGGGCTGTAATTTAACAATTACTGTTTGCACATGGTGGGGAAGAGCCAGTCTGAACTGTGAACATTTCTTTCTTCATGTTATTTAGCTATTTTGAATTCTTAATGCCAGATCAAATTAAGTTTTGTGTCCAACAGCTTTTGTTAAAACCACATGTTTCTGCATCACTGCACCCCAAGAATCCACTTCACATTCATAGAATCAATTCTGTTCAAATTCCAGCAGTAACAAGACAAAATAATGATTTCTGGAATGCTAAAATGTTGAGTTGAGCAAAAGATTGCCCTGATTATTTATAGAGACACTATTATCCTTGCTAAATATCCTATAATATTGACTACGTAGAAAATGACAATGGCAAAAAAACTTCGAATCTCACAGAGTCCAACAGACATATTATTTTCGTCTAGAAAACATGGCTCATACTTTGAAAATGTTTCTTTTGGACTGGAATATCTAAAATAGACATAAGGCATGCAAAGGATGATTTCTGTGAAAATGCATTTCCATATCCCCTAGGGGCCTCCTTTAATCCAGTAAATGTGCTGAACATGTGACATAATTGTTAACATAGCTGGCTAACAGATGAAGTAAATTTCACAAAACCGCTACAGCCTCTCATTTTTCAATCTCGCTAAATATTCATTTAACACGGAAGCTGCTGGTGACCTGTGATTCACAGTCCAGAGGCCTCATGTAATAATGTTCAGATGGACAGACAGGAGGCTAAGTGCAAACAAAAGAGCATGTTCCTTTAATTAAATCAAACAAGCCTCAGGATACCCAAGCACTGCAGATTGGGATCTGTAAACAAAAATAGACACGTTCTAATAAACTGGGATATCGTGTAACTTGAATAATACACACACAAGAAAATTAAAGAGAATAAAATGCAAAAAAAAAGCAAACAGGAATCTTTTTTAAAAAAAACTTTAAGTCAGCATTAAAAAATTAAAACAAAACTTCCTGGAAAATAATTGCCATAGCTGGGCCACAAATATAAGCTTCATTGAGAAGAGGAAATGAGAGCTATTTCAGAATTAAACAATAATGCAGGAGGCATCCAATAGTGCAGTTGCTAAGCACAACGTCCAGATCAATACTGAGCACAAGAGACCATGCAGGACCTGGCTTCAATCTTTGATGTTTGACTTAATTCAACTTAGCCAGTGGTAATGTTAGAATTGGCCTCGATATCCTGAAGCTATGTAGGAATATTGGGCTATAATGTCCCAGGGGAGCACAGCCCATAAAATGCCAAGGAAGTAATCTTTGTAGCTGTCAAAATCCTTCAGTAAAGGAAGGGAAAAATACAAAAGAAAATATAAATAAACTGTAACTCTACCAGGAAAACTTGCTGAGCAGAGTGGAAAAAAAAAGTCTTTATTTTCTTGGCCAACAGTTTTAAACTTTTGTCCTGTAATGCAATATCATGCTGATGATTGTCTTTCAAACCATCTGGTGATATTGGCCTTGGTAAGTTAATTTCTATTTTCAACTGGAAAATAACTGAAGAGTGGTGATGTACGCAAGACTGTGCTCTGGTGAGTCCAATGGGCAGCAGAGTTTTTAAAAAGTTTGTTTGCAGTGTGATGATGTTGGCCAGATCCTTGCCTATTTAAATACCTTTCCCTGGCATTGGTAAACTTGGGAATACACCCACTGTTACCAGTGTGTAACAGGTTCACTCTAAATAGTTAAAAATCACCCAACACCAGGTTATAGTCCAACAGGTTTAATTGGAAGTACACTAGCTTTCGTAGCGACGCTCCTTCGTCACCTGGTGTTGTGTGATTTTTAACTTCGTACACCGGCACCTCTAAATCATCACTCTTAATAACTCTTTAACAGTAGCAATCATATTATTTCCTATGAACCCTTTGATCAACATATTGGGATTTAACTTGCTTCCAGATGGGAAATCATCTGTTTTCCTGCATAGCAAGATTCTGAGCATCTGGTATCTTGAAGAATGTTAATTTCCATCTCTGGCTGTTTAACATAGTCTCCTTTCCTTTGGACACAAGCTCCTGAGTGCTAGCTAGTCAATGGTCAAAGCCTGAACACCCACCTTCACGACTATAGATACTGGTTTTGCAGAGAGAGTTTCTGGAGAATGTCAATGCAGTGATTGAAACTAGATGGATCTTGTTGAATATTAGATCCCTGATTGGGGTTGTTGACCTAGGCCAATCAGAGAGTCTTGGCTGACGGATATAAACAGGAAATTTGGAAGGTCTCCTCAGTCTAGGGATTGGCTTTGAACTGACTGGTCACAGCCCATGTACAGTGCATAAGTAAGTAAAGGATGACGTGGGTAGGAGATACCGGCCTTCGTGTAGTTATTTCAGCGGGATGAGAGAAAACAGTCTGCTCCTGAAGAAAACAGTTGTTGGGATAGGTGCTTCTGTCATCATGCCTGTATTTGGAAAGCCTGACTCATTCAATTCCACCTTCGAAGACTGGGCCCAGTATGTGGAAAAAATGTATTATTTTTCCAGGCAAATGATATTGTGACAGATGAAAAGCAACCAGTAATCCCTCTGACAGCTTGTGGACCCACAGCAATTTTGGTTATTACATTCCTTGGGGGACCTTTCAAAAGTTGACGGATTTAGTTAAGGAATATGACGACCCCAAGCCTCCTCTAATTCTAAAACACTATTCGTTTTATTTGGCAGTTTGAGAACCAGGAGAATCCATATCGGGGCTTTTGATAAGGTTAAGATGACTGGTAGAGACACTTGATTTTGGGTTGCCATGAATGAAATTATGTGAAAGTGCTGGTCTTGGACTGGGGTGGACAAATTCAGAAATCACACAACACCAAGTTATAGTCCCACAAGTTTATTTGGAAGCAGTAGCTTTTGGAGCACTGCTCCTTCATTAGGTAGCTGTGGAGCAGGATCAATGAAATGTTGAGAGACCGTTTGATTCATGGCGTAGCCAAGCAAAAGTGCTTACTAGTTGAAGCCCAGTTGGACTTCAAACAGACACTACAACTGGCTTTGTCATTAAAAAATGGAGCATATGAGCAACAGGGCATCCCAATGGCAGTGAATACCTTCATCTGTCCCAATGAACTTGGGGAACACCACTTGAATGAAGGAAATTGCAGAGCCTCACGCAGGACATATCCTGAGCAGAGGGACTCTAGGACATCCCACGGCAAAACCCCAAAACAACACCAAGCCTCAGCCAAATGGCTAAAATGTTCTTCAGGATCCGGGCTGGCAAGTCATTGTATTTGCTGCCAGCAGTGGACTAGACATGGTAAAGGAATCCTACAAGGCTTGACCTGAGTAAGAGAACTCATGGGCTGGTAGCGAGGAGAGTGCATACGCTGGAAAGTCCGCCGACATGTGGTTTAGGACAATTGAATTGCTTAGCAACATCCAAATCAGAACCAAGCAAAACGATCATCTGGTTAAATGGAGGTCAATACCAGCCAGCCACATCAGTGATTGCAGAACCAGTCTTCAATAATGTTCACTACGGACTCTAAACCTTCAGTTTGCGCAAGACTTCAGCCAGACTAAGAACATGTGGTGGGGAACTGATACAGATTAAGGGTTTGATTTCATTACTGGTCTCCTATGAGAAACAGTTAGTGCATTTAGCACTGATTGTAGTAAAAGCCAGGGTGCAAGATCGATGGGACAGAACTGGTTGAGAAAAATTCACCTTGATTGGCTCAATATTTTTCGTTTAGAAAATTGATGCCTGAGTGAAGTCCTAATTAAATACCCAGAGATTTGTCAGGAAAGTCTTGGGATTATCAAAGATTCCAAGGCCACATTGCATGATGACCAGGAAGAAATTCCACAATTCTGCAAGGCCTGCTCAATGCCATTTGCCTTATGAGCAAAAGTAGAGGCAGAAAGTGAAGGAATCTTCAAACTAGTAAAGTTTATGGAATGGGGAACATACCAACTGTGAAGCCTAACTGTTCGATTAGCCTTTGTGAGGATTTTAAGTAAATGGTAAATCATTTATTGCAGCCGGATAAATACCCAATCCCTCATATAGAGGACTTGTACGCAAAGCTGGCAAGGGGGGGGTCTGTGCTTCAAGAATTTGGACATGAGCCACGCCTACCTGCAATTGCGACTGGAGAAGGAGTCCCAGATGTATGCCACAATTAACACCCATAAGGGTTTTGACCAATATACAAGACTACTATTTGGGGTATCATCAGCCTACGCACTTTTCCAGTGAACAATGGAGAGCATTTTACAAGGTCCACCCCAGGTTTCCATAGATCTGGATGACATGCTAAGACTGGGAAGAGGAGAAAGTGAGGTCTGCAGATGCTGGAGATCAGAGCTGAAAATGTGTTGCTGGAAAAGCGCAGCATGTCAGGCAGCATCCAGAGAACAGGAGAATCGACGTTCCTGAAGAAGGGCTTATGCCCGAAACGTCGATTCTCCTGTTCCCTGGATGCTGCCTGACCTGCTGCGCTTTTCCAGCAACACATTTTCAGCTAAGACTGGGAAGACCAAACAGAGCATTTGGAGAACTTGAGACATAGTCGCTAGATGTTTCTCCCAGGCAAACGTGTGCCTTTGAAGGGAAAATTGTGTGTTTGAGGCACTGCAAGTGAACTACTTGGATTACAGAGTCGACAAGACTGGATTACACCCATTGGGAGATAAAATGAGGGTGAGCAAAGGTGCCCTGACTTTGTACCAGAGCTTATGTCTTTCCTGGTGTTGATGAATTACTATAGAAAATGAATTCATAATATAGCTTCCATCATGGTACCCTTCCACCTGCTGTTGAAAAAGGGTCAGCCCTGGAAATAGTCACATAGCCAAGAGGGAGCCTTTAAGGAGCTGAAAAGCAGCTATCATCATCTACGGTGTTGGCTCATTATGATCCCAAGCCAGAGGTCGTTCTAACATGCGATACCTCCCCGTATGGTATCAGGGTAGTGCTGGCTCACTGGTGGCCCAATGGAGAGGACAGCCCCATAGTATATGCTTGCTGGACTTTGGCTGATAGGCAAATATGTCCAGATAGAGAAGAGAGGTTGGGTGGCACCTTTGGGGTGAGAAGGTTCCACCAGTACCTTTATGGGCATAAATTTGTAATAGTAATGGACCACAAACCTCTGCTCAGCCTACGTAAAGAAGACAAGGCTGTGCTGCCCATAGCTTCTGTGCGAAATTCAGCGGTGGACCCTTATTCTCAGAGCGTACAATTACAAGTTGGAGCATTGCCCAGGAGGCCAAGTGACAAAAGTGGATGCCTTGAGCTGTCTCCCACAGGCAGATACACCATGATAGTGCCACTACTGGAAGACTCCATTCTGGTTTTGAACTTTCTAGATATCCCACTGTTCACCACTAACAGTATCTAACTGTGGACACATAAAGATCCTGTCCTGGCAAAACTAAACCAGCTGGAGATAATGGGAGATACAGAAGGCCCATTATAACCAGCATTGAAATATTTCTGGGCCCAGCGAGACCAATCACTGGAGAGGATGGCATATTACTGTGGGAAGCAAGAGCGATTATCCCATGTAAAGGTCGCAGCCCAACACTGGCTGAACTCTACCAGGCGTTTCCAAAATGAAGATGTTGGCATGTTATATCTGGTGGCCAAGATTGGATGCCAATGTAGCTGCCTCAGTGGGGCAGTGCCCAGAGTTCCAACAAGGACAAAAATTACCACCAGCAACCTCCTCAGTAAATCCTGGACTCAGTTACATGTTGACTATGCCAGTCCTTTCATGGGTTCAATGTTCTTGATCATTGTGGGTGCCCATTCGAAGTGGTTGATCGTGTACAGAATTCACTCGATAAACTCAGCGATGACAATTAAAAAGCTGCAGACATTGTTTGCGATATAAGGAATCCCAAAAGTATTGGTCACAGACAATGGGACATCATCAATGGGACAGCAGAAATCTTGAGTATTTTCTAAAGTTGAATAGCCTTCATAATATCCATTGTCTAACAGTCTGGCGGAAAGAGCAATCCAAACATTAAAGGCAGGCTTAATGAAACAGCCTACAAATTCACTTGATTCCAAATTGCCCAGACTCTTTTTTGATGAAAGGACCATTCCTAATGCAACAACAGGGATATCTCCAGCAGAGTTGCTGATGGGAAGATCAACTCCACATCAGGTTGAACCTTGGTGGGGGGAGGTGGCGAAACAGCAGCAGGAATGCCAATGTCAGCCACATACCTCCTCTAAGTGAGAGAGACTATTTAATTCGGGGGACGAAGTTTGCTGTCAAAACCACAGAAATGGCCCTGCATGGGTACAAGGAAAGGTCAGGACCCATGACATACAAAGTTCAATAAGTGGGACAGTCCTGAACAAACATGTGGATCACCTGAAAGCTGCTACCTTGCAAATGGTGCAGGAGCAAAACATACCTGGCCCCTCAGAACAGACAGAAAGGCTGTCAGAAACCATGGGTCCTGCCCCTCCGGCTAGGATCAAGGAGGCATTAGAGTCCAAGATGGATGCAGTTTCACTAGAGCCTGAAAAAAAGGATGAATTTCTCCTGAGATGCTCTGGGCATGAGACACAAGTGGTGGTCCAGTAACATGACCCATGTCTGAATAAAAACCGGACCTGGGGCAAAAACATCACAGGAGAAGCTACAAGAAAATAAATAGGCCTATATCCCTGGGCTTGGGAGGCGGGGTGTAGTGATTGGAACCAGGGGGAGGTGGATCACCTTGATTGAGATCCTCGATTGGTGTGGTTAACCTGGGCTGATCAGGGAGTCCTGGCTGACAGACATAAACAGGAGATTCAGAGACTCTCCCCAATCAAGGCACTGGCTCTGAGCTGGCTGGTCAGAGTCCATGTATCATGCAGGTGTAAATAAAGGGTGACTCGGTGACACTTAGGGGAGACACTGGCCTAGTGGAATTGTTAATGGGCTGTAATCCAGAGATCCAGGTAATGTTCTGAGCAATTGGGTTTAAATTCCCCCGCAGCAAATTGTGAAATTTGAATTCAGCAAAAAACTGGAATTAAAAATCTAATGATGACCTTAAAATCATTGTTGGATGAAACTGGAGAGAGCACTTAGCAGTGGTTAAGGCACCAGAAATGACAACAAACACAGCCCTTGTTGACCATGCAAAGTTCTCCTTACTGATATCTGGGAGAGCAGTCTCACAGCCGAGTCAACCAATAGTCTGATATAGTCATACACACAGAATCATGTTATAGCAAGGGATGGACAGAGCTAAGCAATTCCACAAATCAAAAGATCAGATCTAGGCTCTGCACAAACATTCACTCCTTCCACCACCCATGCTCAGTTGTAGCAGTGTGTACCATCTACAAGATGCACTACAGGAATTCACCACCTTCCAAACCCCTATTATCATCTAGAATGTGATAGGCATTAGATAAATGGGAACACTGTGAGAGTCCAGATTGGAATAAGTATTGAATTTTTGAACTCCTTGATGAGAATTGTCTCATGAATGTTTTCAAAAGTGGTTTCAGTTTTAAGTCTCCATAACCACTGGACAATAGCCAGCTACTTAAGACATTCTAACACCAAGTGTACCTGGTCAGGCCATTTCTTGAGGGTACAGAATATTTGCCAGTATGCCTCTGTCATTAACTGGCACATGCTTACCAAGCCCCTTTGCTTCCTCATAATCAGTTAGATTCTCTGCAAAGATGAGAAAATAAACTTTAAGAGCTTTCCCTGACAGCCCAATCTGCATTAACATATGTTGTGCCATCCAGTTTGCAACTTCTGTTTTCTTGGCTTTTGGATGGGACTCTATATCTTAGTTCCTGATGTGTGATATATTCCCTTCCATTTTCCTCTCATTTTCACAGCCATGAGTGGTGAGACAATTGATTTTGGGAGTGCTCACGAAACCAGAATTGGTTGTGTACAGAAATTTGGAAAAAAGTAATACAGAGGGGCAAGCACCACAAGACAGAAACTTAGAGTGGGACTAGGCTACTCAGGCCTTGGAACCTACTCTGTCATTCACTGGGACCATGCTGATCATCCAAAGTGCCATTTTCCAAAGCCTTTACTATCTGAAAGATATATTTATTTCTTTCTTGAATATATTCAGTAACTTGGCCTCTACAGCCATCTGTGGTAGAGAATTCCACAGGTTCACAACTCTGTGAATGAAGACCCTTTCCCTCATCTCAGTCCTAAAGGGGCCATTGAATAATGCTGTTTTTTTAACTTCCCCCTTTCTTAAATAGTGGGATTACATTTGCCACCCTCTAATCTGTTGGAACTGTAGACTTTTTATAGAGTCATAGAGTCATAGAGATGTACAGTATGGAAATAGACCCTTTGGTCCAACCCGTCCATGCCGATTAGATATCCCAATCCAATCTAGTCCTACCTGCCAGCACTCGGCCCATATCCCTCCAAACCTTTCCTATTCGTATACCCATCCAAATACCTCTTAAATGTTACAATTGTACCAGTCTCCACCACATCCTCTGGCAGCTCATTCCATACACGTATCCCCCTCCGCGTGAAAAAGCTGCCTCTTAGGTCTCTTGGAGATCTTTCCCCTCTCACCCTAAACCTATGCCCACTAGTTCTGGACTCCCCAACCCCAGGGAAAAGACTTTGTCTATTTATCCTATCCATGCCCCTCATAATTTTGTAAACCTCTATAAGGTCACACCTCAGCCTCCGACGCTCCAGGGAAAACAGCCCAAGCCTGTTCAGCCTCTCCCCATAGCTCAGATCCTGCAACCCTGGCAACATCCTTGTTAATCTTTTCTGAACCTTTTCAAGTTTCGCAACATCTTTTCAATAGGAAGGAGATCAGAATTGCATGCAATATTCCAACAGTGGCCTAACCATGTCCTGTACAGCCGCAACATGACCTCCCAACTCCTGTATTCAATACTCTGACCAATAAATGAAAGCATACCAAACGCCTTCTTCACTATCCTATCTACCTGCGACTCAACTTTCAAGGAGCTATGAACCTGCACTCCAAGGGCTCTTTGTTCAGCAACACTCCCTAGGACCTTACCATTAAGTGTATAAGTCCTGCTAAGATTTGCTTTTCCAAAATGCAGCACCTCGCATTTATCTGAATTAAACTCTATCTGCCACTCCTCAGCCCATTGGCCCATTTGGTCAAGATCCTGTTGTAATCTGAGGTAACCCTCTTCGTTAAACCCCTACACCTCCAATTTTGGTGTCATCTGCAAACTTACTAACTGTACCTCTTATGCTCGCCTCGAAATCATTTATGTAAATTACAAAAAGTAGAAGACCCAGCACTGATCCTTGTGGCACTCCACTGGTCACAGGCCTCCAGTCTGAAAAACAACCCTCCACCACCACCCTCTGTCTTCTACCTTTGAGCCAGTTCTGTATCCAAATGGCTAGTTCTCCCTGTATTCCATGAGATCTAACCTTGCTAATCAGTCTCCCATAGGGAACCTTGTCGAATGCCTTACTGAAGTCCATGTAGATCGCATCTACTGCTCTGCCCTCAACAATCTTCTTTGTTACTACTTCAAAAAACTCAATCAAGTTTGTGAGACATGATTTCCCACGCACAAAGCCATGTTGACTATCCCTAAACAGTCCTTGCCTTTCCAAATACATGTTCACCCTGTCCCTCAGGATTCCCTCCAACAACTTGCCCACCACAGAGGTCAGGCTCACCGGTCTATAGTTCCCTGGCTTGTCTTTACCGCCTTCTTAAACAGTGGCACCATGTTTGCCAACCTCCAGTCTTCCTGCACCTCACCTGTGACTATCGATGATACAAATATCTCAGCAACAGGGTCAGCAATTACTTCTCCAGCTTCCCATAGAGTTCTCTGGTACACCTAATCAGGTCCTGGGGATTTCTCTACCTTTAACCGTTTCAAGACATCCAGCACTTCCTCCTCTGTAATCTGGACATTTTGCAAGATTTCACCATCTATTTCCCTACAGTCTGTATCTTCCATAACCTTTTACACAGTACATACTGATGCAAAATACTCATTTATTATCTCCCCCATTTTCTGAGGGTCCACGCAAAGGCCGCCTTGCTGATCTTTGAGGGGCCCTATTCTCTCCCTAGTTACCCTTTTGTCCTTAATATTTTGTAATAACCCTTTGGATTCTCCTTAATTCTATTTGCCAAAGCTATCTCATGTCCCTGTTTTGCAGTCCTGATTTCCCCTTAAGTATACTCCTACTTTCTTTATACTCTTCTAAGGATTCACTCGATCTATCCTGTCTATACCTGACATATGCTTCCTTCTTTTTCTTAACCAAACCCTCAATTTCTTTAGTCATCCAGCATTCCCTATACCTACCAGCCTTCCCTTTCACCCTGACGGGAATATACTTTCTCTGGATTCTTGTTATCTCATTTCTGAAGGCTTCCCATTTTTGAGTGATGGGTTACTTAAACCCTTTAAGCTGATTAGGTATTGAATTAATCAAGGACACAAACAACATTAAAATGATATACTTTATTTAAATTTTAATTTCTTTATTAGTATTTAGATATTTTGAACAATTTTAAGTGGTGTAAGATGCACACAATATAAACACAATATTTCTCAATTTTTTTCAATTTATTAAGGCATTTTGTTGTGCCAAGTAATCTACATATTTCATAGTAAATGAAAAACTAGCACTGTATGTAATGTTTCTCTGTTTGACTAAATATTGTAATTTCATTTCTGTCACTATCTTGTCCAGAATATTTTTTTCAATTTTTCCAGATTTCATTCCCATTTCATTAATAATTTGGATAGTGGCATACAGTTATCTATCATCCTTTGTGTTGTATCACTGGCTGTTTATTTATGCTACATCTGGTGATATTTAATTCTTTGGATTTGGCTATTGTTAATATAATCTTGTTCAAAGTCTTTGGCTTGCAATAATTTTTTCTGCATTGAGGTTGCACTTTCAAGCATTTCCAAGTTTAAACACTCACTTTGAATTGCAGATTTTGTTGGATATGTGTAAGTCAATTTACTTCACGTCTCATAAATCTCCTTATTCTGTAAAACCTGGTCTAAATGTGACTCATAGGACTGGTACTGAATGCATTTTCAAAGATTTTAATGTTTATTTAATCTGATCTGCCTCTATCTGATACTAGGCTGAGTGAATGTTTGTAGCTTTTGTTTAATAATGTGTTAAGTCTATAATATACAGATCATTGATAATCAACTGTTTATTCGATGGCTGAATTAAAATCAAACTGACCCAAAATCTGTCATGTGGTATTTATACTGGGATTTGAGGCATTTGATTTGATACTTTATTGCTGATAACATCAGTTTGACATTCGGATATTTCAGAGGATGTGAACTCAAATTGAATGACCAATGAAAATGGGAGTAATGAACAACATATGCAACATGTCTAATGTGTTAAACAGAAGAATGTGTCCACTATTCATTAGTGACAGCAAATGGGAGGAGGGTAGTGGCTGCATTCCATGTTGACAATCTGAACTACTGCTGACCTTTTATATGGTAAAGTTGTCTTAGTAAAACGTAAACCAGCTTTCTGTTTAAAAGCACTGTATACAAAAAAGCTCTTAATGGTTTATAGTTAGATGCAGAAGAAATTCCATATGTGAGCAAACTTCTTATGGCGTTTTCATCTCTTTTTTGTGCCATCGTAAATTTGACAATTTTTAAGATGACCACTGCGGCTTGTCATCGATCAAAGCACCATTTTTTATAATACTGTTCAAGTTCCTGTCTATGAGGGAGTGTAATTCCTTGTTCTAATGTCTTCCTTCTTCTCCTGAAAATCCATATTTCGTTTACAAGTGCTCAATGACCTTATGCATGAGTGTAAATTTTTAAGTGTTGACAAGCTGCTTAACTGTGGGCCACACAGCCGAGACTGAATCTGACCCCACATGACATGTACTCACAAACGCTAACTAGCCGGAATCACAGGAGAAAGAGCTGCAACTGCGGTTGATTTCTTCCTTCTCCTTAACCAAGGGAGCACTCATAGGCTAATCCAGCTCTGCTGCTGCTCACCTGCCTCAGATCAACTAACCGAGCATAAATGTTGATTGAACCTGAAATGTTTCTCTTATGGCTCAATTCCTTACTGAGAGATGCATTAACCAAATAAGTCACCATGGGAGTTTGAGGTTATGCTTCAAAATGCGGTTGTGTCTCCAACAATAATTTTAAACTTCTAAACATGCGGTTGTTTTAAATTCTTGTAGTCAATTATGTTTTCAAGGCGAGCTGCCATCTGCTTCCCTGCCAAGAATGATTGCTTGCTGAGTGAAGGAGCTGCCTCACAAGAGAACCTCATAACAACCTGTAGATGGGATATTGACTAAAGTGAATATGAGCAAAGATGAGACCCCAGGATATTGTGGTCTTGTGGGAAAATTTAGCTCCAAATCTTGCTGTCCATTAAAGAGTGCTGTCATACCAATAAGTGTAGCTCTGAGCTGCCCCTTGCCGCTGTGTTTACAACATTGTGCCTACTGGGCTAACTATTTGAGCAGTTTAATGGTTTCTGAGTCAGTCTATAGATTCAGTTTGCGTCAAAAACAGGATCTTCTGATCTACAAAGGAGATATGTTTTGACATGAACTGGAAGAAAAGTGTTCCATGCTGACTGTCATCAGTATGAAAGTATGTTTCCTTAGTGTCCTGTTAAATATTATCCTAAATGTTTACTGATTTGCAGGCAAACAATTGAAGAAAATCAGAGAAATAAAGCCACTGGCCAATCATCTAGTTGTTGTATGTGAAAGCTGATAATTACCATCTCATTTTTTCTGCACCTGAATAGCTGCTGTGCATCCCAAATAAATGCATTTTCAATGTTTTAATGTAATTGGACATTATATAATTCAGCATATACACAAACATACATGTAAGACCATGGATTATATTGAAATACTAACGAGGATTATACTTAGCAACCTGCACAATTTTGTTTTGAGTGGTCAGGGTGAGGACCGTTACTGGGATCTTACTGGTACAGGGTGTACCCAACGTTGGGACCTAATCAGACAGAAAGAAAGACAGAAAGACTATGGTAGCAATTTTACCATTGGTACCCAACTAAGAGACTTCCACGAAGCTTGGCTCCTGCTGAATCCGCATGGAAAAAGTACCTCTGCCCTGATGTGTCTCTTGGGTACAAAGTTTGTGAGAAGATTTGTAGTTCGGGTGCTCGTTGTTGTGGTTCTGTACGCTGAGCTGGGAATTTGTGTTGCAGACGTTTCGTCCCCTGTCTAGGTGACATCCTCAGTGCTTGGGAGCCTCCTGTCAACACTACTATTATAGGACAAGCCAAACAGAGAACAGCCAGGGAATTCCTAGAGGCATGGCACTCACCCACAGATTCAATCAATAAGCACATCGACCTGGACCCAATATACCGACCACTGCAACGGACAGCTGGAACTGACAACCGGAAGCGGCTGATTCAAACCACTACAAATGGCGAAGGAAAGATCACAGAAGCGCTTCACAGGAGGCTCCCAAGCACTGAGGTTGTCACCTAGACAGGGGACGAAACGTCTGCAACACAAATTCCCAGCTCGGCGAACAGAACCACAACAATGGGTACAAAGTTTATTGATGTGCTACAGTTAGGCAGGAAGGCCCAGCAATTGGACAGGGTAAACTCTTAAAGGAATGCTTCAAGACAGCCAGCGCCCCTCTTTACAACTGCTCTACAACTACTAAAGAAGCCTCTGGGAGGCCATTTCAATGCATCAGTTGACCTTTCCCCCAGCTAGACCTCACTTCAATGTCAAAATGCCTGATAAAGTGCCATCAATAACCCAATTAGTTGCTGTGTCTATCAATGGGAAAGTGGTAGGGCTCTGTTAGAGACATGTCCCGATTTAGTTCTCCAGCACCCCTGCCTCCTAGTCTGTCACCTGGGAGCTGATAAAATCCTGGTCTTTTCTACCTTGAGGACTGTGTGCATGTGGTGAATGCATTCCATGAAATCATACGTATTTATCAGAAGAAATATAAAAGGGATCAGGAATCTAAAATTTTAGGCTTCATGTTCCAATGAACATTCCTTTCTCTGAAGAATAAGATGTCTTGGTACTACTGTTTGAACTCAAATCCCTGGATGTGTGCAATTCATTCTTACGCTAGCATTAATGGAATAATTTGCTGATGTCCTGCTCTCCATCAGAAATGTAACATGCAAAGTTATCCCTTAAGGTGGCTTTCTGTAAGTTTACATTTCACATGTGAATTACAAACTTAAAAAAAAGACTCTGCAAATCATTAGACATATAATCCAGCTTCCTCTTGCATCACAATAAAAGTAAAAACAAATAAAAATGCCTCAGATCCTGAGACCTCTTCAGATTCTATCTTCATTTTCTGTTGGCTTGTCCCACTAAGAATGCTACAGCTGCTTCCGATCTCATTAAGACTATGATTAAAGGTGCAGGTTAAAATATAAACCAATGGGAAATAGTTGGGTAAGCTCCCAAAGTGATTTTCCATTGGCTGGCTTCCAGCTTCCCATTGAATAGGCAGGTTAAAATTGCCTTGATCAAATTTTGGCCTGCAAAATATAAAAATAATGTGGTCACTGGAATGGCATTATGTTTTAGGTATTTCAGCAAGAAGTGTAAATTGAACTGTTAATAGCCAATGGCATTTTTATCCATCAAGACAGAAATATTCAAACCATGGTTTGCTAAACTGATTGGCATTAATGGAATAATATTGATGGCTAATACTAGTGTGCTGACTAGGAGATTAGATTTTTAACATCAACCCTGTAAGTAGAATTGACCGAAATAGTAAGGACTGTTTGGAAAGGGGGTGTTGGGAGAAGGAGTCTCCAAGGGGCATTCTGAGGGAGTTTGGGTGGCAAGAGGAGGCAACTTCCTGAGGGGTTGGGAGTAAAAAGGAATCCAGGGGAGCCGACGCAGAAGAAGACTGCAAATCGGTTTGAGAGGGGAGCTGTTTTCAAGAGGGTTATGGGGGAATAGCTAGCTGCAGGTGGAGGTAAGAAAAATGCTGTAAGAAGGGTGAGGGAGAAGGAGGTTACTAGGTGTATAGGGAAGAGAGAGGCTGCAAGGATGTTATAGATTCAGAGAGTCACAAAGCTTGGAAACATACCCCTCAGTCCAACCAGTCAATGACGACTGTAATCACAAACTAAACTAGTCCCACCTGCCTGCACTTGGCCCATATCCCTCCAAATATTTCTAATTCATGTACTTATCCAAGTGTCATTTAACCACTGTAACTCTGCCCACATCCACCACTTCCTCTGGAAGTTCATTCCACATACTAACCACTCTCTGTGTAAAATAAAAATTGCTTCTCAAGTCTTTTTTAAATGTTTCTCCTCTCACCTTAAAAATATACCCCCTACTCTTGAACTCTCCCACCCAAGGATAAAGACACCTGCTATTCACCTTATCTAGATTCTAGATTAGTGGTACTGGAAGAGCACAGCAGTTCAGGAAGCACCCGAGGAGCAGTAAAATCGACGTTTCGGGCAAAAGCCCTTCATCAGGAATAAAGGCAGAGAGCCTGAAGGGTGGAGAGATAAGCTGGAGGAGGGTGGGGGTGGGGATAAAGTAGCATAGAGCACAATAGGTGAGTGGGGGAGGGGATGAAGGTGATAGGTCAGGGAGGAGGGTGGAGTGGATAGGTGGAAAAGAAGATAGGCAGGTAGGACAAGTCATGGGGACAGTGCTGAGTTGGAAGTTTGGAACTAGGGTGAGATGGGGGAAGGGGAAATGAGGAAACTGTTGAAGTCCACATTGATGCCCTGGGGTTGAAGTGTTCCAAGGCGGAAGATGAGGTGTTCTTCCTCCAGGCGTCTGGTGGTGAGGGAGTGGTGGTGAAGGAGGCCCAGGACCTCCATGTCCTCAGCAGAGTGGGAGAGGGAGTTTAAATGTTGGGCCACCTTGGTTGATTGGTGCGGGTGTCCCGGAGATGTTCCCTAAAGCACTCTGCTAGGAGGCGTCCAGTCTCCCCAATGTAGAGGAGACCGCATCGGGAGCAACGGATACAATAAATGATATTGGTGGATGTGCAGGTAAAACTTTGATGGATGTCGAAGGCACCTTTAGGGCCTTGGATGGAGGTGAGGGAGGAGGTGTGGGCGCAGGTTTTGCAGTTCCTGCGGTGGCAGGGGAAGGTGCCAAGATGGGAGGGTGGATTGTAGGGGGGGCGTGGACCTGACCAGGTAGTCACGGAGGGAACAGTCTTTGCGGAAGGCGGAAAGGGGTGGGGAGGGAAATATATCCCTGGTGGTGAGGTCTTTTTGGAGGTGACGGAAATGTTGGCGGATGATTTGGTTTTTGCGAAGGTTGGTAGGGTGGAAGGTGAGCACCTGGGGCATTCTATCCTTGTTACGGTTGGAGGGGTGGGGTCTGAGGGTGGAGGTGCGGGATGTGGACGAGATACGTTGGAGGGCATCTTTAACCACGTGGGAAGGGAAATTGCGGTCTCTAAAGAAGGAGATCATCTGGTGTGTTCTGTGGTAGAACTGGTCCTTCTGGGAGCCGATATGGCGGAGAAAGAGGAATTGGGAATACAGATGGCATTTTTGCAAGAGGTAGGGTGGGAAGAGGTGTAATCCAGGTAGCTGTGGGAGTCGGTGGGTTTGTAAAAAATGTCAGTGTCAAGTCGGTCATCATTAATGGAAATGGAGAGGTCCAGGAAGGGGATGGAGGTGTTAGCTATACCCCAGATGATTTTATAAGCCTCTCTAACGTCACCTCTCAACCTCCCACACTTCTGAGAAACATGTCCCAGCATATCCAGCCTCTCCTTATAACTCAAACCATTCATTCCTGCCAACACTCTGGTAAATCCTTTCTGAACCCTCTGCAGCTTAATAAAATTCTGGCTATGACAGGGTGACCAAAACTGGACACAGTACTTCTCTACAACCTCAATGTAGCTTCCAACTCCTGTACTTAAAGGTCTGAGCAATGAAGGCAAGCATGCTAAATGCCTTCTTAACCATCCTGCCCACATATGATGCAAATGGGAGAAGGATACTATAAAAGGGGAGACAGAGGCTACAAAGGAGAGAACAATTTTACACCCTTCAGCAAAAATACTGAATCAACTAGAAGCCAGTAAAAGTTGAAATCACTGGTAATGAACTCATTCTAAATGAAAACAGAATCCCCAGCTTCAAGCTGCGTAAAATCAGAAATTTCCCTATTAAAAAAATGGAGCGGACGCATACTATGAACACTTTGTCAGTAGTTAAATTTAAGACTGAGTTTGAGATCTGTGATGTAGTAAAATGAGTAGTAACTGTCTAGTTAAAATGTTCAAAGATTTTGTGCATATATAATGGAGTGCATTAACTGTGACCTCACCAATTTCTGAGCAGAAAAGTTACTCCAGAGGATCAGACACATGAATGACATGTTCCCCCAGCACAACTGTTTTAGAACAAGTAGCAGCTTTGGAAGATTAGATTAGATTCCCTACAGTGTGGAAACAGGCCCTTCAGCCTGACTAGTCCATACCAATCCATTCCCCATATTTACTCCTGACTAATGCACCTAACTCTGTGGGCAATTTAACATGACCAATTCACCTAACCTGCACATCTTTGGACAGTAGGACGAAACCAGAGCATCCAGAGGAAACCCACGCAGACACAGGACAACATGCAAACTCCACACAGACAGTCGCCCGAGACGGGAATCAAACCCGGGTCCCTGGCGCTGTGAGGTTGCAGTGCTAACTACTGAGCAACCGTGCCACCCCAGTTGACTAAGAGAAAAATGCTGTTATTGAAGAACTTTTTTGGTACTGAATTTGAAGGATTTTGCAAAAGCAGTGCTTTGAGGTATCTGCTGCAAGCTGACCAAGTTATGAAAGCATTTAGGAATATAGAAATCACTGCTGATAAACCATGACCTTTGCCTCAGGTTTGGGTTCCTAGTCCTCAAAATACTCCTTTTCTCAGTCAGCTGAAGCTGAGTTGGCACATTGGAGGTAATGGTCATCTTTGCCTGCCTTCATCGAGGGAAGGCTGCACAATGATGAGTGAAAGGGAACTTTTCCTTTCTGAGTGTTTAGTGAAAGTGAACAGGCACACAGAATTATCTTCATAATGAACCTCCAACACTAAGACTTAGAATCATAGAATTCCTAACATGTGGAAGCAGACCATTAAATCCATCAATCCACACCAACCCTCTGAAGAGCATCCCACCTGGAACCACATCCCCATCGCCAGCATCCCCCCCTCCCCCAACCCTGCCCCAACCTTATCTCTGTGACCTTGCATTTACCATGGTTAATCCACCTAATCTACACATCCCTGGACACTATGGGTAATTTAGCATGGCCAACCTACCTGACCTGCACATTCTTTGGACTGTGGGGAGATACCAGAGCTCCCGATGGAAACTCATTCAGACACAGGGAGAATGTGCAAACTCCACACGACCAGCCATCCGAGGGTAGAATTGAACCTGGGTCCCTGGTGCTGTGAGTCACTGAGATGGCCCTGGTTTTAGATTGAAAGCAATGTAAATGGAACAGTTTCTCATCTGCTTTGTGGATTATTTCCACATCTGAGAGTGATTTGCTGGATGTACAGGGCAGAATTGTAAAGAAGAAACTGGAGAAGTGGGTTAGTGCAATGCTCCTGCCTTGTTTAACTCTACTTTTCTCTGAGACAGGGCTCTGTTGGTGAGCATCACTATTTGCATCATCATCATGAATTAGGCAGAGAATGGAGAGATATTTCTGAGCACAGCCAAATTTGAGAAGCATGTTCCATAGCTTTCACAGTCAATGGTTTCTATGAGACAAAAAGACCATAAGTAGATTGAATAGATGACTAAGCACACTAAGGTCATGTTAAGTTTCTCCATCGAAACCATTTGAAAAATTAAAATTACTGTTTTCTTTTAAGCAAAGTACATTTGAATATGTTTAGAAAATGTTACCGATAAAGAATGATTAACATATTTCCTAATAGATTAAAAACATTGAGTAATTTGTAAACTACAAGCAGCACACACCCACTGTGTCAGCAATTCTCTGGTCCTAAGCACTTAGCAGGGTTCTTTTAAGCTGTGAAAAGATAAAATAAGATACAGAGATAGCAACACAGCAGGCAGTCAGGTTGTTCAGTAGAAAGATGTGGAGAAGTCAGGCTGAACGAAGATTGTGAATAGGGTAGAATGCAGGCAATAATCAGGAACTATTCTGTAGAAATCTACTAAATTGACCTACTGATGTGGGGAACCATATCAAATCTGTTTATTCTGTATTATTATATATAAACAAGTTATTGCAATGGAATCATGCGATTTCAATTATAATTGGTGCTCTGTATGTTCGAGTGCTGCGTAATAATTCAGCTTCAATGTATATCTGCTTTCAGTTCTCCAATTCTTCAATAGGTCTGCCTTTGAAAAGATTGAAGAAACAAAATATGAAAGGGACAAATGTCCACTTCTGATTGCAAGTGGATGCTGCTGCTGCAACCTTTCTTGGTTATACTGCTAAACTAGTGATGTGGTATGCACAAATTGGTCATGCGAAAATTGTTAAAATAAATTTGAAACAATCTAATACAGTTCTCACATACTTGATGGTTTTTAAAAAACCCTTAGTCGTAAAATTCATTCAAAGGTTTTAAATTCCAAGTGGTTGATCTCTTGGGAAATCAATTTTTTTTCAAGCTCCACATTAAATACATTAACCCTTTAATAGACTTTTCAAGCTGCCAATCAAACTGTGAACTCAGAATCACTACATAGATAATTGTAGCTTTTAAAATTCAACCAAGCATTCATAATGGCTCACTTTAGCCCTCTGGGAAAGGGCAACAAAGACTTCTATTGAAACTGCACAACTTGCAATTTTTTTTCTAAACTGAGCCCATTAATCAAAGTATTCAAGCAGAGGACATCTTTTAACTGACAGCTACAGTCAAATTTCTTTCAAAATTTAGTGAGCAGTACATTTAAAAGCTTCAGATTATGGCCAGCCCTTATCTATCCTTCATGAGCATTTACATCTATTCCATCTATTCAACTCATAACTAAGTTGAAATTGTCTGAGTTCTGAAGATGAATCATATGGACTTGAATTGTTATCTCCGTTTCTCTTGTCTCTGATGCTGCATGGACTGCTGAGTTTCTCCAGCATTCCCTGTGTTTACCTCAGATTTCCAAATCCGCAGTAATTTGTTTTTATTTACAGGAACAGAATGTGTTTCTCTCTCATGGCATAAAGAACATCCTTCATTTGGTCATAGGTGGAAAACTGGGTGATGTTAGAGATATCACTGCTAAAGACGAGAAGGATTCCAATGCAAAGAATTTCACCCCTCATCCACCTTGGTCAAAAGTATTAAAACAAATTCCAACATCTTTCAGTTTTGAACAAGTGTCATACTGGATTCAAAATGTTAACTCTGTTTCTCTCTCCACAGATGCTGCCTGACCTGCTGAGTTTCCAGTATTCTCTGTGTCGAAGAAGTTCATGGTCATTTTGGCCGTCACAGGCTCTGGCACTGTTGATCTCATTCCAGTTTGAAAGGTGGCAGATTTCACCAAACACTTCTGCAAAGTGGAGACATTGTACTAACTATTTCCAGCTTAGACTGAAGTAAGAGAAATGCTTACTTAAAACCTTTGGGAGGATAATATCTCTCAAGAGCCCTTCTCCCATGCCTCTATCACTCTTTGACAAGTTCCATGTCCAATCTCCCTGGAAAGCAAAAGACAAAGGGAATGGTTACTGACAGCACCCATGACTACCTGCAAGTGGACTTAGCAGAATCCTTGAAGTCAAATCCAATGCCTTTGCAGTACATGTAACACCAGTCTGCAACAATTTCACCAATTCTGACCAACAGGAAACTCAAACAAAATCAGTCAAAACTAATGAGTGACTAACTTGAAAATAGTTGATAATCCCCCTAATAGCACTGGGGAGAAATCCTGCCTGGTGCTGAATGCATGTTCAATGATGAATGTTTAAAAGAAATATATTAGATGAAGTGATGATATTGAAAATAGCTGTGCAGATATCAACTCTGAGTTACATGTTCACTGAAGCCACAGGCTGCAATCTTTCCGTACTTCTGGCACATATTCCTAAAGCCGCATTAATGCCCTCACAATAAAGGTGTCTGGTGCAGGCAATGCTGAACCAGCATACACAATGCAGATATTATTTGATACCAAAACAGTGACCATAGAAGCAAAACCACAGACAGTAAGGAACTGAATTTGCAGCATCCGTCTCGGCTATTGCATTACATGGCCGTAATGTGAATGCTAAGCCTGTGCAAATAGAATTATGTTTAAAACATGCAATTCCAATATTATTGCTTACAAAAATCTCTGTAGGAAATGATTCAAGGCGCATGAAATTAGGTCAACATTGTTAAACCAAACAACTTGCAAGTGAAAAGGATGAGATATGCAAGTTTGCCACAGTGTAAATAAACTATATAATGGTTGCTTCATAGCAAGTTGTTATGTAGGTCATATGTTCAAAGATTCAAAGTTATTCTGATGCAGGGATTAAGCAGTAAAATCTGACTGAAAGATAAAATCAATTGGAAACAAATTTATATGCCTTCTATCAAAGATCTGCTTTGATATAATGGAAGGTGAAGGTGGAGAATGTTCATCAAAGAATTTGGTCACTTCTTCAAAAGAAAGTAAGGCATATATCCAGGCGTTAGCTCAAAGATGTTGAATTCACTCAGCAGTTGTGCACCTACAAAAAAGACCATCAAAGACTCTCGTGCAAGGACTGAGATTCGAGAGAGCTTTGGTGTTTTCATGACAAGAGAAATCAGATATAAATATAATATGTTTTAACATTTGTTTTGGTCGTTTTGTGGATTTTGTTTTCTTTTGATGAATTCAAATGCCAGTCCCGCTGAAATACATAGTAATTCATAGAAGTTGTAAGACAGAAAACAGGATATTCAGCTCAATCAATTTGTGAAATAACCACTTTGGTCGCTTATCCTTTCTTCTCCATTTCCTTAATCCACTGATCCAATCTAATTTTGAGTGTTGCCGCAGAGCTGAATTTTGTCAGATATTAAGAAGTCTGCTATACCTGCTATCCACTTGCTATAAATTGAAGATTAGTGTTCAGTTATGTTTGCAACTCCTCAGAAAATGAAGCAGTTCATGCCTGCATGCAGGAGGGCAGGAAGACACAAATAACATTCAGGCTTGGGTTGAAAAGTGACACTTCATACTTGCACCAGACAAATACAAGGCAAGTGAGATTCAAAACACCACACCTTCACATTAAATTGTTGTAACATTGCTGAATCCACCAGCAACATCATCCTGGATAGTCACATTGACCAGAAACTGAACTGCCATATAAATACATTAGCTCCAAGAGCAGGTCAAAGACTGAGCATTCTGTGGCAAGTAACTCACCTCCTGATTCCCTGATACTGTGCATCAGCTATGAATGGTAAGTCAGAAATGTGATGCACTGCTCCACATAAGTGCAACATTTCAACATTGCACAGGAAGATCAACCTCATTCAGGATAAAGCAACGCACTTGACTACCATCTGATTGGCCTTAAGGCTCACTCCTAGTACCAGTCTATCTTGGCTGCAGAGTGTGCCGATGACTAAATTCAATGCAGCAACTTGTCAAGTTTATCTTCACCATCACCCACCATACTTGCAATCAATTCCGCCAAGAAGAATAAAGGTATGGAATCACCACCACTTGCAAGCTCCCTTCCAAGAAACAAATCACCCTTATTTATCAATATATCAGTTTGTTGTTTGATAGTAGAAAACTTGAGTATTGCTGAAAAACAATAAGTTGTTGAAGCTTTTCGCCTTTTACTCATTAGGACAATTTGCAAGAAATATCAATGTAAAGGGAAAATAACCTTGTGATATTACATGAGAAGACAGTGCAGATTGTTTGCAAAGTGAACTATGATTGGTACAGACATTGCCATGACAAATGCATCCATTGGTTAATGACTGGCAGTTAACTGTCAAGCTTACTGAAATTTAAGCCAGACAAGTTAACTCTGATTGGTCAAGGTGTTGCGCTGAGAAAATGTCTGTCACCTGTTTTGTTCAGTTAAAGCAGGAATACTTTGTAAACATTTTCTTCCCATCTGTAAATAACAGGACATTGCGTATTAAGAAACAAAGTTTCCAGTACATATGAATGTGGCACATTGATAGCCCATCTAACAAACTAAAATTGTTTATCAACATAATTTTTAGCATATTTGGCATTATTTAGCAATCGCATCCAATCGTAGAAGCACATCTGCTGTTGGATAATGTGTTTTGATTTTATCAAGCCTGGGCTGGTTGAGTATAGTCACTATCTTATTACAAGCTCAGCATGGACAATTGAGGGGGGTGGTTGTAGTGGTGGTTGGAAAGATGGTTGTTTCTACTACTGCCTACTGTAAGCATTTCTACTGGTTAATACATGTTGGAATTATTACAGTTCCAGGCATTCTAAGATTGGTCTTAACAGCAACATCGCAAATAGGGCCCAAGCTATTTGTTTAATGTGCAAACCTGATGCTGAAACAGGTTACATCATAGCTATCCTGTGGAATATTGGCTACCCTGATCAGAGGATTTTTGACTATGCAATGTGCGACCTCATTAATAGACCTGAGGCTATCCCCTTGTGTCCTGAAGGGTGACCAGTCTACTTCAAATACCCTGGAAGGGTAGGGTATCACTAAAGTCTGAGCAACAGGTGAAGCTTGCTGTCCTGCATTAACAGGATGCTGTTGTCAGGATAAAAAGATGTTCTGCTTATCACACAAATGAACAATATCATGTACAAATGGTTTCTCCAAATTTCTGCCGTTTCATAATTTGCATATGCAGATGTAAATTATTAACTTTATGAACAGATAACTCTTCACTCCCACTCTCCCCTCCACTGAGCCTGAACCCCCAATAAGGTTCTATTGCTTGAGGCATTCACCTTAACAACAATTTCAGCTCTTTTGGAGGACATGTGGAATATATGTGCTCAATTATCATTTCTTGGAGAATTGAGCATAGATCTGGAGTGGGTTGGCAGCTCATCCACAGACAAGAGTATTTCTGGAGCTTCATCAGAAAGTATATAATTGTTGAAAAGGAACTAGACCTCTTGGATCTACAAAAAACTCTGGTGTAACACTGTGTCTAGAGGCTGGAGAGCAACTTGGGTTACTAATTGATGGATTTATAAAATAAGAACCAAGTATGGAGGATGCTGGAGAACTGAAATAAAAACAAATTGATGCAGAAATTCAGCATCCACATAGAAAGAAACAAAGTTAACATTTTGAGTCTGACACCACTCTTCTTTGGAATTCCAGAAGGTTTATTTCAGATCTCCAGTAACTGCAGTATATTGCTTTTATTTGAGTGTTTAATCCACTGTCACTTCTCTTGCAGGGATGAAAATGTGTTGCTGGAAAAGAGCAGCAGGTCAGGCAGCATCCAAGGAGCAGGAGAATCGACGTTTTGGGCATGACCCCTTCTTCAGGAATGAGGAAAGTGTGCCAAGCAGGCTAAGATAAAAGGTATGGTTGAGGGACTTGGGGGAGGGGCGTTGGAAATCTGATAGGTGGAAGGAAGTTAAGGTGAGGGTGATAGGCCGGAGTGGGCGTGGGGGCGGAGAGGTCAGGAAGAAGATTGCAGGTTAGGAAGGTGGCGCTGAGTTCGAGGGTTGGGACTGAGACAAGATGGGGGGAGGGGAAATGAGGAAACTGGAGAAATCTGAGTTCATCCCTTGTGGTTGGAGGGTTCCTAAGCGGAAGATGAGGCGCTCTTCCTCCAGCCATCGTGTTGCTATGGTCTGGCGATGGAGGAGTCCAAGGACCTGCATGTCCTTGGTGGAGTGGGAGGGAGAGTTGAAGTGTTGAGCCACAGGGTGGTTGGGTTGGTTGGTCCGGGTGTCCCAGAGGTGTTCTCTGAAACGTTCCGCAAGTAGGCGATTTCTCCAGTTTCCTCATTTCCCCTCCCCCATCTTGTCTCAGTCCCAACCCTCGAACTCAGCATCACCTTCCTAACCTGCAATCTTCTTCCTGACCTCTCCGCCCTCACCCCCACTCCGACCTATCACCCTCACCTTAACCTCCTTCTACCTATCGCATTTCCAACGCCCTTCCCCCAAGTCCCTCCTCCCTACCTTTTATCTTAGCCTGCTTGGCACACTTTCCTCATTCCTGAAGAAGGGTTCATGCCCGAAACGTCGATTCTCTTGCTCCTTGGATGCTGCCTGACCTGCTGCGCTTTTCCAGCAACACATTTTCAGCTCTGATCTCCAGCATCTGCAGTCCTCACTTTCTCTTCCAGGGATGCACAGTTTGAAGAAGTTCTGCTCTTGTCTCTTTCTATTTGAAGCTTTCATCTTGCTCATCTTCAATGCTATCTACAGCCCTCCTAGTGTCTGATAAAATGTTTACCAAAACTCACTTTCAGAGCCACATCTCCCTAGGAGATTATTCTGGCTCTGACTCACCCAGAATAGCATCCAGATGAAGTTTCATTCATCTTCTTTCAAATCCACTCGTGACATACAATGCTCCTTGGACAGCTGGTCTTGCCCTAGCCTAAGATTCAGACTCAGCGCTGCCACAAGCACACTCTGGACTCCTCCATCAGAACTACTTTACACTGTTTCAAAGCTGCCCTGGTCCTCAGTTCCAATTCAGAATTTGTCTTATCCAATCCCTCGCAAGAAACGTTTTCTCTTCCTTTCAGGTGCTAATGAATGCAATTTCTAAATAAGTGACAGTCGACTCAAAATATTAACTTTGTTTCTCTCTCTCTCCACAGATTGGTGTCAACGCTGCCCAATCAGTCTTGTGGAGATTTCCTGCCACAAAGAAAAGAAACAATGTTGTAAATGGCACCTTCTCCTCCTTGAGCCTGGTGTGTTCCAACCATGTTAGTAGTCATTGGATTAATGGATTAAGTCATAGTCAAAAGAATATCTCCAAGAAAATTGGATAAGAAGTCAGTTCTGGTTGCAAAGTTCATCCCATGTGGCAAATTGGATTGCTTTTGACAGTGTGGAAGGTTTTAGTTATATAATCAAGGGTAATGGGTGGAGGAATGAATAGCTAAATTGGGTGGGCCAATGGTGGTGGAATGGTTGGGGGGGTGGAGTTAATAAGCAACAGGAGGGAGAGTAGAAGGTGGATAAGCAAGTTCTTGAAGTGGGAGGTGGGACATTGTTGGAGTTATTTGTGAACAGGTTGACCAATTAAAGGGACACCCTAATTATGAGTCAGTAGAAACACTGGCTAGGCATGTTCTCTGCTTGAAATACAACAGTATTGATGGCGGATATGTAGGCCGCAGTCAATCTAAGACCAGGTGAGGGTGAAGGTGTATTGATGAATAACTCCTATTCCAGAAGTCGTAAGACAACAGGGTAACTGTGAGAAGCTTAAGGGTGATAAAGGCACTGCCAAGGATGAACAATGGCAGGAGAATGTGTCACTTTGTTGGAGGGTCAGTTTTAAAGTGTCCCAATAGATGCTCATCTATCATGAGGGGATGAGTGGAATTTAACTGAGGGAAAGGCAAGGGTATTGGACTAAGACTAAAGGATGATGGTAGGAAGATCAATGGTGATTTAGGAAGCCTGCAATCTTATCGCTTCCATTTCTAGTGTCACTGTCCCAATGTCCATGCTCAAGTCTGCCTCAACAAGATGTGATCTCAACAGCTGTCCTCCTGGATGGTATTGGTCATGGTGCAATAGGTGTAGGTCAGAGTAAGTCCAATGCTAAATATAGGATTTTCCATTGAAAAATAAATGCTCTCCACAGGAGTGGGGGCCTCAAAGCGTATGCTGACCTGCATTTTTTCAAAAGTCACTTCAGGCTGAAATGAGGGTCAAATAAACCTGGGCTATCTTCTACCTCTGTTACAGCTGTGAAAGAACTTGCAGAGGGTGACCTAGAGTTAGTGAGAATGGTGACCAGGACAATAACGAGGAAAAGCTTCAGAGGGTTAATTTTGGATTCTGGGTGGTTATTGTATAGTGCTACTTTCTTTCTATACTGAGTTTAACAATCTGTATAACTATTAATGGTAGAGAATGGACCACTGGTGAGACTTAACTTGAAGAGGCATTTGTCTGACTGAACAAAAGGTAGTTTACTACATGATAGCAACAGGTACATGTTACATTGACCAACTAGGTCAAATTACTCACTGACTATGAGGAGCCAGGAATGTAATCCTGACCTCATAGTGTTCGTGTGTAAGACTGCTCAATTCTCTGTCCAAAGACTGTGTGACATCATCAGTTTGGGTAGAACTTAATGCAATTTCAATATCAAATTTTTCAGATTTATAACCTTATATATCAATCCTGGGCCATTGCAAAGGCAAACATTGTATTTGTATGGTTAATCCAGTTGAGTTTATGGTCAATGATAACCACAAGGGCACTAATAGAGGAGGATTCAGTGTAGGAAATGTCATTGAATATCAAGGGTTGATGGTTAGATTCTCTTTTGTCTATGATGCTTATTGCTGATATTTTTGGAGTCTGAATGTTACTTGCCACTTTGCAGCCCAAGCCTGAAATTTGTCTAGATGTTTCTATGCTTGGACATGAACTGTTTCAATGTCTGAGAAGTCGCAAATGGTGTTAAACATTTTATAATCATCAGCAAACATCCCCACTTCTGACCTTATGGTGAAATGAATGTCATCAATGAAACAGCTGATGATGGTTGAGTCACTCCCCTGAGGATCTCCGATATTGATATCCTGCAGCTGGGATGACTGACATTCAATAATCAAAACCATTTTTGTTTGTACTAGGTATGCATCCAACCAGTGAAGAGCTTTCGCCTTGATTCCCATTGACTCCAGATTTTCTTTGGCTACTTGATTTAGTCAATGCAACCTTAATGTCAAGGGCAGTCACTCACTTCACCTCTGGAATTCAGCTTTGTTTTCCGTGGTTAAATTAAGGCTTGAAGGAGGTCAGGGACAGGTCGGCCCTGGCAGGACACAAACAGAATCATTGAGCAGGGTTTACCTTTGCGAGTGGCTGTTTGGAAACACTGTCTACAACTTCTTCCATCAGTTTGCTGATGATCGAGAGTAGACTGATGGGCTGGTAATTGACCAGGACAGATTAACCCTGATTTGTGTGGACAGGAAATAACTGGGCAACTTCTTGGCTAAATGCCAGTATTTTTTACTGGTAGGAAGTTGTTTATAAGACCAGAATTATAGGCTTTGTGGTGGAATGGTAGTGTTCCTATCTTTGTCCCAAATGCTCCAGAGGTGTGTCATAATATATCTGAACAAATTAATTAAAAAACAAAACCCTTGGTGGGCAATGTCATTTATTTGTTTAATTAGCCGATGTTTTATTTTACATAACACTGGGAGCATTACTTTCCTCATCAGCACCATTTTGATTTACCACCTTTTTAAATAGACAATAGGTGCAGGAGTAGGCCATTCTGCCCTTCGAGCCTGCACCACCATTCAATATGATCATGGCTGATCATCCTTAATCGGTACACAATAAATACACTTTATTGATTCTTGTTATTGCTAGACATCCTCTGATGGACAGTGTTAGTCATTTGTTTAATTAGGTGATTGAGTAATTAGATGGTGGGTTCAAAATATTTTATAAAAAGTTAAATTCTGCCCTCAATGGCCGATGCTTATAATAATTTGTTAATTGGGTGTTTTGTTTAATTGCTGATGGCTTAAGAAAATAATAAACAGAAGAGCAGAGCTCTTCCCCAGTATGGATTGGCTTCTAGGCACAGGAAAGGTTAGAAGGGAAAGGTGGCAACTGAAGTAGGAAATAAATTACAGATTTACAATAAAACCCTTAGAAATCTGAGCATTTTAATGCCTAGTTCAACATGTGATATTGGTGCAACAAACAAATCTCGTTGGATTCAAGTTAAGATTCTATTTCTAACTAATGCTCTAAATCTGTGTTGGCAAGAGATGATTGTTGAGGTAGTCTGAACTGTTCTTTTCCCAGATGAGGTGAGATTAGAGAAAATGTTTATTTCATTGCAGAATTGTGCTGTATGGTTCATTGAGATACACATGCATTTTGCCATCCACTCTTGCATGGACTGGCCATTTCACTAACCATAAACACTTGGCAAGCGGGAAAATGGGCTTTATTTTCTGGGACTAAGCAAAATGTTTAGTGAAGCAAGTTTCTCCTTACGATTATATGTGTTGTCAATTTGGCAGAGAGAAAAAAATATAAGGGTATTTCATATGCCAGCATCAATACATCTCACTATAATGACACAGCATTTGTTACTTCACCATAAGAAAGTTTGAATGGAATTTTCTACAGGATCACATGTTCCCTATCTTCAGGGTTTTGCAGTCGGACAAAATCGTCTAGGTACTCACTAATGGCCTACAGATGATTAATTTATTCATCATTCACTGTGATGAAGACTTGTTTTAGTTATTGGTCTGTGGACTTAAAAATGGGGAGATTAAAAACTATACAATAATCAACCAATATATCAAACTATAAAAAAGATCCTTCCCATGAACTAATTAACAAAATCAAAATACTTTACAAACCTGTTTATGTACTGTACCCAGCAGGTATGCATGTCTTGTAACATTGAGTTCCAACCCCCTGTCTGTTTTTTTTAAGCAGACAATTGACTTCAAAAAGAATGCTAGGGTATGGCCAAGGAGTTGCAGAAATATCATGTTGAATGGCGGTCCAAAGGCAGGAGGTTCGGATAATAAGTAAGGAGATAATCTGTAACTTGCACACATTAGGTCACAATTAAAGCATTGTTTCAGTTTTAGACATCCTGTGTTAGGAGTACTATACACATAAGGCCAATAGCTCAGTTGGCTGAATAGCTGTTTTGTGATGGAGCATGATGCCAATAGCATGGGTTCAATTCCAGCACCAGTTGAGATCACCACGAAGGACTCTCTTTCTTGATCTATCCCCTCACCTTAGGTGTAGTGATCCTCAGGTGAAACCACCATCAGTCATCTCTCTCTAATGAGAGCAGCCCTATGGTCCTCTGGATATCTTTACTTTATATACAATGGAAAATGTACAGATTGGATTAGGATACTACCATGGATGACAAGTAAAATGTAGGACTTAAAAAACTAGGGACATGAAGGAAATATTGAGAGAAAAAGCAATATTGAAGGGTAGAAAGAGCAAGTCAAATACAGCCACAGACTTAATGATGAGATGGGTAATAAATATTGGTCCAGCCAGTGAGGCCCACATCTTATGAATGAATAATGACAATGACCTATTTACATATGGCAAAATCCTACGATTTTGAAATAGATTGAGTTGCTGAGCTCAAAACTTTCCTATAGAATAACAAGGTTAAGAATCAAAGGATGCCTGCTGAAGGAAATATTTTGCTTCATCTATCAATAACATTACCTTGAGCAGTTAGCTGATTACCTCCACATCTCTCAATTTCCAATGTTCCTCTATAAACAATCCAATAAGACTATGCCATAGGCTTTACCCTTAATCAATATCTGTTGTATCTTGTTATTTAATTCACATTATTAAAATTGAACAATGATGCTAGCACTAATGAGAGATAAACTGATTAACATCTTCATTACAATGACCATCTGCTAAAGCATATAAATAAACAGATATGTATACACAGGTCATTCTCTCCATGTCTAAAAGCTTTTCTATCCATGTTTTATAGTATCATAGCTCCAGATCAATTAACTGAAATCAATTTTAGGAAAGAAAATGACTCAGCTTTCAAACAGAAGACGTTTGTTGATATTTTCGCAAAGACTACAATGTAAAACCTAATTGTGTTCCTAAATAAATATCTTGTTATGGACCAGATCAAAGCCCCTCAAAATATATTAACAAGATAGCATGGACCCTAACTTTTTCTTATTTTAAAGATAAGTATTTTTGTAAAGCGTTGTGTTCCATATGAAATTCAATTGGTCAAATTACTTCACTTTAAGCATAGCACAATTTATCTTCACACTACAGCTAAAATATAGGCAAAACAAAATTAAAATAAAAGAATTGGCTTAACTGCAACTCTAATGAAATGCTGAACAAAAGAATAAATACATTAACTATTACTGTTTAATTGTTCCAATATAGTAACATTTCATAAACCCACCCTTGGTAAAGGCAAATTCAGTAAAGTAGATTGTCTCACATTCAATTCTAGTTGCAAGAAGGGAACCCCAGCTTTTAGCTGTAGCAGAGGGGAATAAGAGTTTCCACATCCAGCTTCAAGACCCCAGCAATTGCTGAAAGCTAAAACTAGAAGTCCTGATTCTGTTGGAGCTTGACCCCACCCATTCAGGCTGCTTCTATTGTTCCAACTTTTTGAAAAACCCAAGGCCTCATAAGCTGTTTACTCTATTGGCTTTGACCAGACTGCTCAGTACTTCAATCTCAACCGTTTATCATAAATAAAAAAAGACAAATTACACCTCAAAGCCAAACTATGGTCACAATCTGCCAAAGAATATTTGAAAAAGGAGAAATAAAAATGTTTATAGTATTATATGTTTACTGTCTGGTTTTAAATACCCTATTTTAAAAATATTTATTAACAATCCATCCCCAATAATAGATGTGTTTTCAGAGCAATTGGAAGGTCGAGTATGGGGCATGTATTGTACTGCTGACAAAGTAATTGGTCCAGCATCTTTTATACTAAAACAGTACTTGTTATTTTTGCTGCTTCCACTGACATTAGAATTCCTTGCAGTCCCATGCTCACTAAAGTTCAATGTGCTCAAGAATACTTCACTTAGATGTAGACCAATGTAGACCAATAGCTGTTTTTCCTTTGTAAATGTGTTCAATAGCTTCCGACACCATTCTATTACCTCTGTAACAAAATGTAGATAAAAGGGTCACTGTATGACAGAAATACCAATTCCAAGTTTCATATGTATCTATTGCCATGAGAATCATTAAAATAGATAAGCTGCTTTATGTGTATAACAGTTCAACAGTCCTAATACTTTCAATGTAATCTTCTTCAGGAACTGTGATATAACCATACAGCAAACATAGAAGCGTTAAAAAAAGTTGCAGGAGTAGGTTATTTGGCCCTTTGAGCCTGCTCTGCTATTCAACATAACTTCTTCACTCATTTAAACTGCAGTGAGTACTGGCATAACTAATCCAGTCTTTCTAATCAGTCCTTCCATTCCAGGAATCAGTCTGGAGGCACTCCCTCCATAGCCAGAATATCCCTCCTCAAAAAGGGAGACCTAAACTGCATGCAATACTCAAGGTGTGGTGTCACCAAGATCTTGTGCAATTGCAGCAAGACATCCCTCCTCCTGCACTCAAATCCTCTCACTGTGAAGGCAAATATACCATTTGCCTTCCTCACCACCTGCTGTAACTGTGTGGATATCTTCAGCAACTGAAGTACAAGGACACCCAAGTCTTATTGCACCTCTCTCTTTCCAATATCATGGAAAATTCCAAATGGATTTAAAAAAACAACCCAATAGAGTGAATAGATAAAATGTCAAAAGAAGTCAGGTATGCAACATAATTTCACAGTTATTTTACACAGATATGGCAAGACAGATTCTTGAATCCAGTTTCCTTTTACTAGCTACTATATGAGTTAGTAACACTCATTGTGTAAATCTGAGTAAACTGTTCTTTTTACCTAATTTATATACAGAAGCAAGGTATTGGGCAATTCCCATAGCAAGCAAGTTGTGAGCTCCACCAGGACCTCTGGCTCCCAAGGCTCTCACACCGTATTTAAAACCTAGTGACTACCACTTCAGATGCTGCAGTCCAGGTAATGATCCTCACACTGTGGTGCACATGTCTCAACTTTCAACACATGGTGCAGAAGGAAGACGAGCATGCTCCCCATTTCATGGAGGAAGCTTGAGCCGCTAGTGGTTGGAGAGATGGAGAGAATGTCAGTCCTCTTCCCACTGACTGCAACAAAATGCTATGCCCAGTCTGTCTGGGCCGAGATAGCAACACAGGTCAGTGTTGCTCTCATTGTGGAAAGTGATGCTCAAATGTGCTACAAAAAGATCAATGATCCTGTGCTCTCCACAAGGGCAAAAGGTACCATTTTCTCTCTGCTACTTATACTCCCAGGGCCATTATTCTCTTTAGCTCCGCCATAGAGGAGCATTCCTCTAGTACAACTCAATCTTTCCAGCTTTCTGTATTTCCTACTCACTCATTGGGTCATCTCATCATTTCTCCTGTTCATATGTAATTTTTAAATGCTCTCACTTCCACTTCATCATGCTCCATCCTTTCTTTTTCACCTACTGTAGGAAAGACTGGCCCACAACCAAGCCAAGAAGTTCAGGATTGACAGGGAAGGGAGGTGGAGGTGCTGTAGACGACAGGTGTCTTGTGCCCTATGAAGGAAAAGACAGTAGAGATGGCTGAATAAGACAAAGATTGGTCTCATTGTGATGAGGATACAGCAATGGGCAAACAAACCAATAAGATCTCATGCTACGTCCCACTCTAACTACCACCAGCATGAACTCATTCCTCTCAAGGTTTAAACCACCTTCTCCTTTTAATTGCTTCTTGTCTATTGTGTAGACACTAGTGATACCTCAGAGAACCTCCAAAAAGGAAAAGGTCCCACAGTCCGAATCCATTGACATTAGCTCCAGCTCTGAGCTAAAAGCCTGTGAACCCTTCAGAGGACATCCCAGCGAGACAGTGACTTGCACCCTCCATCAATCCAGAGAATTTCCCCCTCGGGGGTGCTCCGTCTAGGTTAGACTTTGGCTGGAGAAATCTGGTGAGCACATCACTGATATATCCCTACAGCTGGTAGAAGGAAAAGCATCCAAGGTTTCTGGTTGCCAGAGCACTGCTGGAGACCAGGCACCTGTTCAGAACCAGATGGCGGGGCATGCCCCCATTCTACACCATAGTCAACATGTTCAATCTGCAGAGAGAGGACAGGAACATCAGGGAGACGTGCTAGAGGATGAAACATTGAGATGTCATTCAACATTCCCTGGAAGCATGCTCAGCCCATAGCCCAGGTGGTGATTGATCAGAACTATCCTAAGTGCCCTCTTGTGGCACAGTGGTAGTGCCCAAAGTTCAAGTCCCATTGCTCCAGAGATGCAATAACATCTCTGAATAGGTTGGTTAGAAAATGAGGTCAATCTTGTCAGTATTGTGGTACCTCTAGCATGTTAGCATCTAGCTGTATCCATGGAAAGGTTGGTGACTGCCTTGTTGACCCGAGTATAGCTGAATGGTCAGTGGTTGCCAGAAATGTCTATTACCATGCATTCCAACATTTTAACCATGAATATTCATCGTCAATGCACAGTGAGGGCCCTCTACCTCATTCCTGATGCCTCTTACTCTGTGAGACAAGTAGGTACCTGAGAAGCCTGGTCTCAGGACACATTTTGCAACTCCACCTCCTCCTGCCTGGGATTCCAAATCTGCAGCAGTACAAGTTGAGGAGGGTGGGCCTGCATTTTGGCAGGAGACTGTCAGTGGGCCTGTCACTCTAAGCTGGGAGGGTGAGTACCCAAGTCTTCCAAGTGAACAGAGTCAACCACAGGGCAGATTTCTGACAGCAAGACATTCTTGCAGACACCTTTGTGCTTTACTCTTTTGGAGATATTTTAAAAATGGGGTTTAAATGCAAGTCTCAGCCATGGTCTGAGTGCGTTAGTGGCCTGACAACGTACTGTGTGGACTGATGTGCTGCAAAGAGGAGCAATCATTAAATACTCCTGCATTTTTAAAGGAAAGACAGTGTCTTTTTCTCTGTGCTGCCAGGTGGCTATCAAAATGAACCGAAACATGGAAGTTCAAGCAACCTACCAGCCAAGTATCTTGAAATTGGCTTTTCCAATACTAATGTCAACCACTGTGATGACCATAACGTTCTATCTATTCTTCATGAATAGCTCAGAGAGCTGTAGGCTCTAGGTTGCAAGGTGGGATGGGGAGGGGTGGGGCAGGTAAGTAATGTACTTCTTAAACTTTTACCTTTATTTGGACTCCCTCTTATTCCTAATCTTTGCGCCTGTCTGTTGATTACTAACCATAAGGAGAAATAGTAATGCAATAAAACTCGCTGTTAGAAAACAAGATTAGTTTATTTTAAAACCTAAATTCCTTTCATTTGGGAAAAATATGATATCCATAAAGGAAGAGATACTTATTACACTAATATTTCCCTGACCAAGCAAGGGAGCAGGTGAATAAAGAACATCACTCCTTCTCACCTGGGAGCTTAATAATTTGAGGTATCTAATGTGGGATGGGAGCAGATTGGAGAACTGCACCCAGGGACAGGTCTTATCATGAGGTCATATCATTGACACTGATGCAAAACGAGTTGGTCTGGTCCTGGGGTGAAAGGTAAGATTCTCAAGAGTGCTATTAGCCTCAGTGAGATGTAGTTGGGGGAGGCAATGAGGTAGATATGGAGTCAATTGAATAGCTATCCAGGAGGTGGAATACGTATTTAATAATCTAACCTTTCCTGAGTAAGTATTTACTTAATTTCATTGGAACTCTCTGAATTCTCTGGTTTACGCGTTTTGCTAGACAAAGGGAAGAGTATCAGTGAGTGCAATGTGGTTGCCATTGTTAAATAGCCCACACTATGTAGATCTACAAGAAGTGGATATGAAGTTTGCAACGGTGCTAAATGTGAGGTTGAGGTGAAACGTGTGCAATTTAGTTAGGAGTTCTGATTAAGAGAGCTTATTTGTGGATGAGTAATTCACTATGTTTTGATGATTTGAGTGGCTCAGACTAGTTTGGCAATTAACATAGGGCATTAAACTACATTCTCTGGCTTTGGTCACTCACATAAAGTCATTAAACTTACAGCATTATATCCAGGCAGGTCCTCAGGAATTACTTTGTCATTGATTTCCTTGGCTATCTACTCCCATGGCCTTTTCACCCAGTACTGGAATGCCTCCTGATAACCTGCGGAAAAAGGAAAACTCTTTTTCCAGTTCCTCTAACAATGCCTTCGACACACATCTCTCCCAGATTCAGTTCCTCAATGGGCTCCAAAACAGCTCATGGCACCTTCCCTTTATGAGATGTAGTTTAGCTTTAAATGTTTTGAGCAAATATCAATCTTGGGCCCTCTGCTGATTCATGCAGCCAAATAGTACATTTAGTGCTGACTGACTGCCTACCTGCTACACCATGCAAATAAACAGGCAGCATGCTGCGTCTTAAATCCAACAGGAACAAGGTAATTGCACATTGCAATGTTAACTCTGTTTTCAGGGAATATTGTATTCACCTAAATGGAAGTGATAATTGATGATAATCTCATTCAACTTGACACTACATGTGTTGTTACATTCTGCAAACATCTAGAGCTCTGCAATTACACTGATTTGAGCTTGTTCTTCTTTATTCTTCCAACCTTATGTCAAAAGACACCCATGATACTTTGACAATGTTTGTGTAAGCTATTTGTTGATAGCATCCAGAACCAGGATGAGAAAATGGAATCATAGAAATCTACATCAGTCTATCTTTTAACTTAATCTGACAGCACAAATTAAAAGATGAATTCCTATTTTCACAAATCATGACACTTCCTTATTTTTGTCTACACAGGAATGCAAGACATAAGAAAAGGGGTTGACCATTCAGCCCCTATGTCTGCCCTATATTTGAAAAGATTGATCCAGGCTTCAACTCTTCTTTTGCGGCTGCTTAGCATAGCCCTCAACTCCTTAATATTTTAATCTCCCTCCTCAGTTATCTAGCCTCCATAGTCTACTGGAGTTGAGAATTCCAGATATTCATTATTGTATGGGATAGAAATTCCTTGTCCATTAAATGAGCATCCCCCTTTTCTGTAACTATGCTACCTAATTCAAAATTCCCCCATGAGTGGAAACATCCTCTCAACATCTACCCTGTTAAGCACCCTCAAAATAAAACCCTAGCTTGTTTAGCCATTCTTGATAAAGTCATCCAAGGAATTAGCCTAGTGAATCTCTTTTGAATTGCCTCCAAAGCCAGTAGATCCTGTTGCAACACGGGGTAAACTCTCCTGCTTAATTTAAATCAGCAACACAGAAAAAATTTATCCTGTGCAGTACTCTGTGAAAATTGGAGAGGCTAAGAACTATTTAAAGTAAAAATTAACAACCTTATTTCTTAAAGTATAGCAGAGAATAATTAACTAACAACTATTTCCAACTTCTTCATCTGACCTATCTTTTACCTTCCCTTCTATAATACTAGTCCGATAAAACTCCCCAATTAAGATTTACGAAAAATTCAATTTTTCAAACCAGCCGGCTGGTGGATCTTCTATTTGGATCTTGTGTGACTTCTTTTGTTCTTTTTAGGGATTATGCTTCACTAGTCATGGTTCAATAAAGGTACCTTTAAGAGAGCTATTTTTTGGGCAGTCTCTACATACTGGTGGTGTGGCAGTTCTCCTCTCAACTGTTCAATTCTCCCCAGTCTTATACCCCCAAAACATCGGATTGTGTCATCGGCTTTTAAGATTGTCAATGTATTGAATTCAAACTTGATTGGAATTTGGTATTTTTGGGGAATAACTTAAATAGATTTGAGTAATTTGATTATGTTTTGTCATTTCCAGGCAACCCAGCTAATCTAGCTTTCGACCAAATATTACATTGTCACCTTATTGAGAACACTTGGTGCTGTGTCAGGTAGTTCTGCCAGCTTCTAACTTGCTTAAAGGTACAGTACATCCACATCTTCATAACAATCCTATTTTGAATACGGGGATCAAAACTGTACACTGTGCTCCATGTATGGCCTCAGCAACATCTCGTACAGTTGGAGCAAGACTTTTGTTTTTAAACCCTAGGCCCCGAGCAATAAAGATCAAAGTTCCATCTACCTTTTTAATTATTTTCTGCATTTACTTGCTAATGTTTATGTTTTTTCACAAAACACCTAGATACCTCTGAACTGCAGTTTTTTCAGTATCTGTCTTCCATGAGATAACAACTGGCTTTTTTTAATTCCTTCTATCAAAGTGCACAACCTCCAAGATGGTGGCAGTGGAGTCAGCAATCTCATGCATTCCACCCACTTTCCTTTCTTCTTTCCCCTTTTATTCTTCCTTTCTCAGTTCTTTTTTAGTTTGCATTTCTTTCTTACTGTTTGGAGTCTGTGGAGGCAGTGGCAGTGACAAAGCATTGTAGAGGCTGACACCCATTGTCAGCCTGATTGACAGCAGCTGCAAGGCAGCAGCTGGCAATGAAAGATGGTGCAGCAGGTGGTCAGCAACATGGCGGTAGTCAGGGAGGAAGCCTTGTGCGCAGCAATGAAACCTGGCATGCCCAGAAGGGTCTTAGCCCAGTGAGGATGAAAGTATGCCTGGCAAAGGGGAGAGTGGGCTCTCTTGGGAAAGCCCAGCTTGGAGCATCTGCAGGCCTGTGACTTAAGAAATGATTACACTGTTTAACATTTTAACTTGGTTTCTTTTTTTTTTCTACTTTATGCTAAGATGAATGTAGTGCTGAACTTTTCAACTTATTTATTATTTTTCTATTTCTGTAACAAAGATTTTGTGATTAGGTTCTTTGTACCTAAGATGGTGCCATATATGGCGACATTCAACAATTTTCAATGTACTTGAATATACATGACAAGAAAACATAAAACCTAAAAATAACTTCAGACTTACCTGCACTGCATTCCATCGTCAAGTTTTTGCCCACTTATTTACTCCATCTAAGTTCACGTGCAGATTCCATATGTCCTCATTGCAATATGCCCTCCCACCTGTTTTTGTATCATTGGAAAATTAAGATACTTTATATTTTGCCCCTTCTCCATGTCATCAATAAAGGTAGTAAATTTTTCAGGCTCTCGGACTGTGTCTTGTGGCACTCCACTAGTTACACTTTTCCAACCTGAAAAAGACCCATTAATTCTGACTCTGTCTTTGAGTGTTATTCAATCTTCACCAACAATTATGTTACAGCTATCAAGTCACATTCATTTATTTCTATTTGTGCTATCAATTCACCTGACTTGTCACAAATACTGAGAGATTCAGGTAAAGAGCCTTAAGCATGGATGTTTTCCCATTGCTCCTTATTCTGGTATTGATTTCTTCTGCATTCTTCTCCTTATATTTTCTACCCCTTCCTATCACACATTGATTATCATTAACCTCTTCATTACCCTACACCTCTGCTCTGTTTGATTGTTTAAACTTAAATTGAACCCTCCTCTTCTCACTAGTTAGTTTAAAGCACTATGTACAATCCTAGTTATGTGATTCACTTATCCTGTAGCCCAGACAGATGTCTAATCCTTGGCACCAGGTTGGTAACCCAGCCTTTGGGACTTTGTCTTTGCTGCAGTTAACAGTAACAATACCCTTAACATACTATTAATTATTTGACTGCATTTCTCTTCTTTCCCTGCACTTGAATGAACCTCTGGACCATAGTGATGTGGTCAGTTGACTTATCCTCCCTGCAGACTGTATCCTCATCCACCTTGGGAGCAAGAACCTCATACTTAATTGTCAGAGGCAGTGGCTGGGTCTCCATTACAGTCACATTCTGGATTCTTACACCTGCCTCACTCACAGTCATATCCTCCTGTCCTTGATCACAGACCAAATTTGAAGTATTAATCTGAAGGATATGACTGTTTCCTGTAACTCAGCATCCAGGCACC
The DNA here is from genome assembly GCF_037043375.1 of Chiloscyllium plagiosum. Taxonomy (NCBI): domain Eukaryota; kingdom Metazoa; phylum Chordata; class Chondrichthyes; order Orectolobiformes; family Hemiscylliidae; genus Chiloscyllium; species Chiloscyllium plagiosum. The sequence continues at coordinate 81,871,652 of NW_028270140.1, forward strand.
TCTTCCCCTCCCTGATATGTCACAGTATCTGCAAGTTGGATTCCAGCTCATCAACTCTGAGCTGTGTTCCTCAAGCAGACAACACTTTCTGCAAATGTGGTCACACTAGCTTCCAGCAACCCCCACATACTACAGCTTCAGCACATCACCTGCCCAGTCACCTTTGTTCTATTTAATTAATTAACCTGGAGATTAAAATATTTTAAGAGTGAATTTCATAACAGTATTTGTTGGCTGCAATAATGTCTCCTCATTTAACCACCTGACCAATCAAAAGGGATATGGAATGGCCAAACGCCAAATTCCAGGTATAAACTGTTTGAAGGGGCTATCATTGGTTTTAACTCCTGCAGCTCATCTCACACGGTTTGTAATAGCTGCTAATGTGGCCGTGTATTCTAAGTTACTTTCAGATTAAAGGTAAACAGGAGAAGATGCACCATATAATCAGGAAGGCTAATGGAATGTTGGCCCTTATTTCAAGGGGATTGGAGAGCAGGAATAGGGAAGTCTTACTGCAACTGCACGAGGTGCAGGTGAGTACATCTGGAGTGCTGTGAGCAGTTTTGGTTTCCCCTTATTTAAAGAGAGCATTAGAGACAAGTGATAGAAGATTCACTAGGATGATCCCTGGTATGGAGGGATCGTCTTATGATCAAAGGCCACATGGGCTGGGTCTCTACTTGCTGCAGTTCAAAAGAATGAGAAATGATCTCGTTGCAACATATAGGATTCTTAATGGGCTTGACAGGGTAAATGCCAAGAGGGCATTTCCCCTCATTGGTGAGTCTAGGATCAAAGAGCATTGTCTCAGAATAAAGGGGTGCTAATTTAAGACTGAAATGAGGAATTTCTTCTCTCATAGGATTAAGAGTCTTTGGAGAGAGTTGCCAGAGAGGCAGAGTCCTTGTGTATATTTAAGGCTAAGACAGATAGATTCTTGATCAGCCGGAGAATCAAGGGTTATGGGGAAAATGCAGGAAAGTGGATCAGCCATGAGCCTTTTGAAATGGCAGATCTGGCTCCAGGGGTGGAACAGCCTACTCCTGTTTCTATTTCTTGTGGGTCCACTCTTATCTTTCTAAAGCTGTTCTCCTGTGCTCGCTCATCCTGTTTGAAAGGGGGTTGATACCATGCTCTCTTTATGAAATTGCTGTCCCCACTTCCTCTTTCAGGAGCACAGGGTCCTTCTCTATCCCACTCTTTTGAATCTGGTGTGGTGAGCAGCAATGTGGAATAAGTTGTTTAAAATGCAATGGAACAATATGATTAAGTTGATTCTCAAATACATGCTCCTCCTATACAAGAGATACTTATAGTATGCAAGAAATTTGGCAAATTACATGTGATGGTATGTCCCACAGTTTATATAGCTTTAAGAGATACAGTATATAATGAACATGTGCTCATTATATCACCACAGTATCACAGCATGTAACTTGATAGTATAAAAGTCTAGAATCCATCTTAACTCTGATCACCTAAAGTATGGCATGCTATGAGAAGCATGCTTTTCTGCTTTAGCTATATTATCTAATAGTAGCCCATTAGTTGTACCTGTGGATGTTATATATATCATGAGTAAATGTCTGTTGGATCATTCAATACCATGTTAACCACTTCTACTTTCTAATATTGTGAGGGATAACATAGCATCGCTGCGGCATGAGAAAAAACCCATATCATGGTTAGGAATGGTGGCCATCTATAAAGAAAAGACTCTAAGATCTCAGTAATACTCATTTGGAAAACTTAATGAAGATCATCTGGACAACAGCTCTTGCCATCAAAGAATTTGGACAAGCATCAGTATCAGATCCTGTGAGTAGAGATAGTTATATAGATTTGTAGAGAAGGCATTCATTTGTATGAAAAGAAAGTTAATTGCTCTTCATCAGAATCTAAGACTTGAAGTTAAATGAAAATCCATAATTACTTCATTTAAAAGATAAAAGTAAATAGCTGTAGTCCACCCTCAATCTGAAACCTAATATATTACAGATAGCTGAAAGCACAGGATGCTTTGTTTATGAAAGTGAAACTAAAGTAAAAATCTCTCTCACAGCAATACCAGCTCCAGAATTTATTTGTTAAGAAGAGCACTGCTAAATATCACTGGAACAAGTTAAGGTTGTTTTTATAAAAATTATGCGGATTCTGTACATTCATCATTTTAAAAGGTAGAACTGTGGATGTTAGAAATCTTATTATGGAATGGGCACCTAGTGACCCATTTGCTGGATACATCTATATGCCAACAAATGTAATGCCATTTTATAGAACAAACAATGGACAGCTTTAAAATCCTTGTTTGCCACTGGAAAGGAGGGGCCTCACAGAATTAACACATTGCGCTTTCTGCAGGCATTCAGAATGATTCTGAAAAGATTTGAAAGTTCTTGAAGCCCAACTCAAATGAAGAATTAGCTTCAGGATTAACACTTTACCTCATGACATACGAACAGCAATGCCAACAGCCTATTGACCAGTTTATTGGACTATGACTCTTCTGAGAGGATTTGTTAGTGAGGCTCATTGAATTAGTGATCACCTCCAAATGAATCCTTTTGGAAGGATCTGTTGGGCAAAAAGAAGAGCAAAAGGAGACAGATGACTCGATGATGGATGCATGTATGAAACTACATTTAAGGTTTTACATTTAACCAACATTATTGCTACAGTCAAAGTGCACCAAACCAACAAAATCTGTAATTGCTACCCAAAACCTATTCTTCATTTCTTGATATCTGTAATGTATGCTGAACCATAGGGTCCCAGATACAGATGTGCAAGAAAGCTGGTTCCACAGGTCAAGTGAGACCTCAGAACAAAACACAGGTGACCAGCAAGACAGTACAACACAATGAAACAAGCAGCAAGGTAAGTGTTAAGGTGTACTAATGCAAACACAAAGAGGTTCAGAAACAACCAAGCAAAAGGGAAATGTCAGAAACTGTCCAAGTTTTCTATATTGTCAACCTCACTCACCATGTCAATGGTATAAGATTATAGGAAGCTTCCACAAGCATTAATATCATGTGCTCAGAAAAAAAAGGAGGATGACACACAATAGAATCTAAAATGAACATGGGAGCTAATATCAATTTATCATGGTAAGTGTGGGAAAGCTATCTGTACATTAGCACAATTAGATTATATTCCTATGGACGTGTATATATTAGTATGAACATGCACATTAATGCTGAAAAGTGAACAGCAGCTGATTTATTTCTCCTCTCAGAATACTGAGAACAGAAATAGCCTTGCCATTATACAGGCTGGCATTAAGCAGTTGAAAACAGGTCAGGTATCAAATCTGATGTCTTCCTGGTCTGTACAGCTCAACATCATAGCAATAACTTTATTTACCCAGCAAGTCATAAGGAGCTACTTGAAGTATCCATAATTTCTCATGACATTTTTGTATTTTTACTGTGCTACGATATGTATTTTAGAGCCAAGATCATTCAGATTGTTTTCCAACCCTAAATTTCCAACAACAAAACCCCACTGGTGTTAGTTAGGTTTCCATACTTGGATTGCATTCTGGATGTAATAAGAAAATAGCTTGGTTTTATTTTTGTAGACAAAGAAAGAAGCTAGATACTTATGAGGTGCTATTTGGCATTTTTATTTTGAACATTGAACAGCATATATTACAAAGATGCTAAATATAAATATGCTATATAATTCAGGTGAAGAGAAGCTTATGAAGGGCCAACAAATATACATAACACTCATATATTATACTGAAATCTCTCTGAACTGTAGGATCCACACTTATAGAGTACTCCAGATGTATGATGAGTTCTAATCTGTCACTTCACAAGGCAACTTTCTATAGAATTACACAATCTACTACAGAGAGACTTGCTCACAACATCTGGATTCAGGATGGTTGTGCCTGTGGATCAAAAGGTTTTATTCCTACTAGATTCTTTCCAGTCATCCAGAGAAACACTTGCCACATCAGGCTGTCTGTAGTGCCCACATTTATTGACTGATAAGTTTATACGTTTGCAACAGTTGTATCATGTTCCTGTGGAAAGAAATTATGAACTGCACAGGAAACAAAGAATTCACTGATGGGGCAGGATTCCCTCAAGTGCAGAGTTGTATACTGCATCTTTGTGGGCACCCCCAGGGGTCTTGAATTGACCACATAGTCTTAGCGAATAACAATTGCTCTTATTCACTGTTCAGGTGGTATTTGCTACAGAAGCTTTATTGCTGGAACAGCACAGCAGGTCAGGCAGCATCCAGGGAACAGGAGATTCGACGTTTCGGGCACAGGCCCTTCTTCCTGAAGAAGGGCCTGTGCCAGAAACGTCGAATCTCCTGTTCCCTGGATGCTGCCTGACCTGCTGTGCTGTTCCAGCAATAAAGTTTCAACTTTGATCTCCAGCATCTGCAGACCTCACTTTCTCCTTTGCTACAGAAGCATCAGTCTATATATCCAGGTACCAGCCCTAAAAACATCATTGTGTGAAAGAAAAGCTCTTGATGGATCTCTCTTAGAAGAACTAAGACATGACTACTCTGTGCTCCCACTGCTGATGATCTCACTAAAAACCCCTGAACAGTGGTGAAACACCATAACCTACTTGCTGTTACTGAGCTGCCAACAATACCTTTAAAAGAAGTTTCTTATACAAATTTGACATAAAGAACATATATTTGTAAAGAAGTATTAGTCTGAAGAATGTTCAAACTGTATCTCCCAGAGGGTGCAAGAGTTTCTCCTTAGGCTTGTAATATGCTTGATATTTGTATAATGAGATACAAAGTTGAGAAACTGATTTTCATTTACCTTTCTTCGGATCCTGACCATCACATTTCTTTCACTTCGTGAAACCAGCCATGATAGCTTTGGATGACTATGTTGACTTGTTCTGCAGTATTAATCCATTCAGCAGAAATTCACTGCCTTTCCTGGAGGTTGGCCTTTAAAACTCAAGTAGAGTCATTGTCATTTGTTGTATATTCAACAGAACCTTTAAATCTTCAAAGTAGGCGGTGCTGCTCACATGACTCCACTGTGCTGTGCTGGCAAATAGTCATCCAGCTATCCCTTTCTTCAGCCCTATCTCCATAGACCTCTGAATTCTTCACCCTCGAATATATATCCAGCTCTCTTTTGAAATCTCCTAAGGAGTCGGCTTCCACCATTCTCCCAGGCAGTGCATTCTAAATCCTAACAACTCTGAGCAAAGAATTTTCTCTTCAACTCACCCCTAGTTCTGGTGTTGACAATTTTGAAATTGTGACCTGCAGTTACTGCCATACTAACTTTTGGAAACAGAATATTCTTCTTTACCCTGTCAAAATTGTTCATAATTTTGAACATCTCAATAAGGTCACCTCTTAAATCTTCTCTGCTCCAAGGAGAGTATGTTCCATTTCTGTAATCTTTTCTTATAGCTAAAATCCATATTTAAAATGCTGCTGAATCCCAAGACATTACACATGTAGTGACTCCTACCCGCCCTCCTCCTTTAGCCAAAGAAAAGCACTCCCATGTGTTGCTAAGGCAAGGCATTTCATTTGATATTTCTTCTGTATCGTGTGATTGATTAAAAATTTACTGTTAGTTGATTAATTGAATAAGACCAGAGAAGTACGCAAAATTATTTAACTCATAAATTTGTATAAATTAATTAAATAAGTAGATTTGGCTGGACAGGTGATGTGCTGTAGCTCTATGATGTGGGAGCTGGCTGATCCCATTGTGAATGGCAGTGACCACATCTGCAGCAAGTGTTGGGTGCTGGAAGAACTCTGGATCAGAATTGATGATCTGGAATCTGAGCTTCAAACACTGTGGCACATTCAGGAGGGGGAGAGTTACCTGGATACTTTATTTCAGGAGGCATTCACACTTGGTAGATTAAGTAATTCAAATTCAGTTAGTGAGCAGGGTCAACAGGGTGTGACAGTAAGTGAGGCAGGTAGGGGGATTCTGAGTTCAGGAATGGAGGAGCCTCAGTCCTTGACCTTGTCCAACAGGTATGAGATCCTTGCTCCCTGTATGGATGAGGGAAAGGACTGTGGACAGGATGAGCCAGCTGACCATGGCACCATGGTGCATAAGACCATTCAAGAGGGGGGAGCAAAAAGACAAGTAGTTGTTATAGGGAATTCTGTAATTGGGGGGATAGATAGTATCCTTTGTGAGCTGGATCAGGAGTCCCACATGGTGCATTGCCTGCCTGGCAGGGTGCAGGACATCTCTGAACGGCTTGAAAGGATATTGGACCGGGAGGGAAAGGGTCCAGTTGTAGTAACAACATAGGCAAGGCCAGGAAGGAGGACCTGTTTGGAGATTATCAAGCATTAGGAAGGAAATTGAAGAACAGGTTCTCAAGGGTCATAATCTCTGGATTACTGCCCGAGCTACATGCTAATTGGCATAAGGATAAGAAAATTAGGGAAGTAAACATGTGGCTAAGAGATTGGTGTGGGAAGGAGAGATTCCATTTCATGGGATATTGGGATCAGTTTTAGAACCGGGAGGATCTGTACCGATGGGATAGTCTCCACCTGAACCAATCTGGAACCAATATTCTGGCGAAAAGGATAAATAGGGTGGTCACTTGGACTTGAAAGTTGTGAGTCGGGGGGAAGGGAAAGGCAAAGCAACAGGGAGTATGGAGTCAAGTAGAAAGATAACTAGCAGGTTAGCATGGGTGCAGGGTTTAAGTTCAAGGTAGACAAGGAATGAAGCAAAAAGGAAGGATAACTTAGGAGATATCACTAGAGGTGTTGGAAAACATGAGAATATGAAAATTAACATTAAAGTGCTTTACCTGAATGCTCATAGTATTTGTAACAAATTAGATGAATTAACGGCACAAATCATCGTGAATGATTATGATGTGGTACGCATCACAGAGACGTGGTTGCAGGGAGTTCAGGACTGGCATTTAAACATCCAAGGATTTACAACTTATCAAAAAGAAAAGGAGGTGGGCAGAGGGGGCGGTGTGGCCTTGTTAGTTAAGAATGAGATTAATCTATGGCACTGAATGACATAGGGCCAGATGACATGGAGTCTGCGTGGGTGGAGTTGAGGAACCACAAAGGTAAAAAAAAACATGATGGGAGTTATGTACAGACCTCCCAAAGGTGGTCAGAACCTGGGACGCAAGATGTACCGGGAAATAGATAGGGCATGTCAGAAAGGCAAGATCACGGTGATCATGGGGACTTCAGTATGCAAATGAACTAGGTGAATAATATTGCTGGTGGATCCATAGAAGAGAAATTCATGGAATGCTTACAGGATGGCTCTTGAAACAGCTTGTGATGGAGACCACTAGGGAGCATACTATTCTGGACTTAGTGCTATATAACGAGCCAGACTTTATTAAAGATCTTAAGGTAAGGGAACACTCAGGAGGCAGCGACCATAATATGGTAGAATTCAGTCTGCAGTTTGAAAGAGAGAAGGCAAAATTCAAATGTATTGGCGTTATAGTTAAATAAAGGTAATTACAGGGGTGTGAGAGAGGAACTGACAAAAATCAACTGGAAGCAGAGACAGTAGAGCATCAATAGCAGGGGTTTCTGGGGGAAATTGAGGACACAGTACAGAGGTTCATCCCAAAGAAGAGAAAGATTATTTGGGGGTAATAGACAGACAACCATGGCTGACAAAGGAAGTCAGGAAGTGTATCAAAGAAATAAAAAAGAGAGAGCCTATAAAGTGACCAAGAGCACTGGGAAATCAGAAGATTTGGAAGACTACAAAATCAAACAGAGGACAACAAAGAGAGAAATCAGGAAGGAGAGAATCAAATATGAAGGTAAGCTAGCCAGTAATAATAGAAATGATAGTAAACATTTCTTTCAATACACAAGAAACAAACAAGAGGCAAAAGTAGACATTGGGCTGTCCCAAATTGCTGCAGGAAGGCTAGTGCTGGGAGATAAGGAAATAGCTGAAGAGCTTAATAAATACTTTGCGTAGTCTTTACAGTGGAAGACATGCGTGATATTCCAACAATTAAGGAGAGTCAGGGGCAGAGTTGAGTATGGTAGCCATTACAAAAGAGAAAGTGCTGGAAAAGCTATAAAGTGTAAAAATTGATAAATCTCCTGGCCCCGATGGGCTACATCCTACATTTCTGAGGGAAGTGGCTGGGGAAATAGCGGAAGTGTTGGTTGTGATCTTTCAAAAATGACTGGAGTCAGGGAAAGTCTCAGATGATTGGAAGATCGCTGTTGTAACCCCTTGTTCAAGAAAGGATCAAGACAAAAGATGGAAAATTATAGACCGATTAGCCTAACCTCGGTTGTTGGTAAAATTCTAGAATCCATCGTTAAGGATAAGATTTCTAAATTCTTGGAAATGTAGGGTCGGATTAGAACAAGTCAGCAAGGCTTCACCAGTTTCCTCATTTCCCCTCCCCCCAGCCTGTCTCAGTCAAATCCATCAAATTCAGCACAGCCTTCCTAACCTGCAATCTTCTTCCCGACCTCTCCGCCCCCACCCCAGTCTGACCTATCACCCTCACCTTGACCTCTTTCCACCTATCACATTTCCGACGCCCCTCCCCCAAGTCCCTCCTCCCTATCTTTTATCTTAGCCTGCTGGACCAACTTCCCCCATTCCTGAAGAAGGGCTAATGCCCGAAACGTCGATTCTCCTGTTCCCTAGATGCTGCCTGACCTGCTGCGCTTTTCCAGCAACACATTTCCATCTTTGTAAGGGGAGGTCATGCCTGACAAACCTGTTAGAATTCTTTGAAGAGGTAACAGGTAGGTTAGACCAGGGAAATTCAGTACCTCTCTCTACTTCCAAAAGGCCTTTGATAAGGTGCCTCACGAGAGGCAGCTGAGTAAGGTGAGGGCCCATGGTGGTCAAGATGAGCTACTGGCATACATTGATGATTGGCTGTCTGGCAGAAGGCAGTGAGTTGGGATAAAAGGTTCTTTTTCAGAATGGCAACTGGTGACAAGTGGTGTCCCGCAGGGTTCAGTGTTGGGGCTGCAGTTGCTCACTTTATATATTAATAATCTTGATGAAGGGACAGGGGCATTCTGGCGAAGTTTGCCAATGATGCAAAGTTAGGTGGACAGGCAGGTAGTACTGAGGTACGGAGGCTACAGAAAGATTTAGACAGTTTAGGAGAGTGGTCCAGGAAATAGCTGATGAAATTCAATGTGAGCAAATGCGAGGTCTTGCACTTTGGAAAAAAGAATACAGGCATGGACTATTTTCTAAATGGTGAGAAAATTCATAAAGCCAAAGTACAAAGGGATCTGGGAGTGCTAGACTATGATTCTCAAAGGTTAACTTTCCGGTTGAGTCATATTAAGAAAGCAAATGTAATGTTGTCATTTATCTCAAGAGGGTTGGAATATAAAAGCAGTGATGTGGTTCTGAGACTTTATAAAGCTCTAATTAGGCCCCATTTAGAGTACTGTGTCCAATTTGGGCCCCACATCTCAGGAAGGACATACTGGAACTAGAGTGTGTCCAGCTGAGATTCACATGGATGAACCCTGGAATGCTGGGCCTAACATATGATGAATGGCTCAGGATCCTGGGATTGTATTCATTAGAGTGTAGAAGGTTGAGGGGAGATCTAATATAAACTTACAAGGTAACGCATGGCTTAGAAAGGGTGGACGCTGGGAAGTTGTTACCATTAGGCAGGGAAACTAGGACCCATGGGCACAGCCTTAGAATTAGAGGAGATCAATTTAGAATAGAAATGAGGAGACATTTCTTCAGCCAGAGAGTGTTGGGCCTGAGCAATTCATTGCCATGGAGCACAGTGGAGGCCGAGATGTTAGATGTCTTCAAGGCAGAGATTGATAAAATTTTTGATAGCGCAAGGAATTAAGGGCTACGGGCAGAGTGTGGGTAAGTGGAACGGAAATGCCCATCAGCCATGACTCAATGGGCCAAATGGCCTTCCTTCCACTCCTATGTCTTATGGCCTTAAATCTTCTTTGAACCCTCTCCAGGGTTTAACATCCTTCTTTAAATAAGGTGCCCAGAACCGAACACAATACTCCAAATGAGGTCTGACCATCACTCCCTTTCTTTTATATTCTATGCCTCTACTTATAACCCCAAAGATGCCATAAACCTTCCTAACAACTGTTTCAAATTGCCTGGCCATCTTTAGAGACTGATGCATGTAAACCCTGATGTCCCTCTACTCCTGTGCTCCCTTCAAGGTTGTACCATTGAGCCTGTATTATCTCTCCATGTTTCTTCTCCTAAATCACCTCATTTCTCTGCGTTAAAATTCTCTGCCAGTATTTGCCCATTTGGCCAACTTGTCAACGCCCTTTTGAAGTCACTCAACATCAACCTCACAATTCACTATTTTCCAGAGCTTAGTATCATCTGCAAACTTAGAGATTTCAACACCCATCTCCAAATCATTTATATAAATCAGAAAAAGCAAACATCCTAACACCACTTTCAATTGGTCTCCAATCTGAGAAATGTCTATCTATTTCCACCCGGTTTCGTAACTTTTAGTAACTTCTAATCCATGCTACTAATGGCCCATCAAGCCTAAGCATTTGTAATTTGCCATTCTCTTAGAATTCCATATATAGTATTTTCTGTGTCAACTGAGGCCTAATTTAACTGTGTTGTAGTAGTGACTGGCCCACTATAAACATAAATGAAAAATTGAATGGGTTCCACACATTCCCATTATACATGCAGTGTTTTCAAAAACAAGAATTCTTTTGATCTTAAACAGAATGAAAACTAACATTCAAATGGGATCCTCCTGGCATCATGAGTGCCTGCCCATTGTCTCTGGTAGAGGGCATTCGGTCAGGTGACTGATACAACATGGACTGCCTGTCCCCAAATTAAGCTACAGCAGCAGAGTTAGGTGGGGAGTGAGAAGTAGTGAGAGGATCTGCTGGAATGAGTCACTATCTTCTTAGGAGAAGACCAGGAGTTCTCGGACATCAGCCTGAGGGAAAAACAAAGACTGTTACCATAAAGGCTGCACAACGCTAGAAGCAAACACTCCACCATTTCAAAACCTTACTACAGACCAGCTTTGGGATTGATAAAGCATTCTCATCTGCCATGGTGAGATAATTCCTTCACCTAATTTATTAATGTATCACATCCAAACTGTTATGTTCTAACCAACTCAATTTTTCAGAAAATTGCTACAAGTTGTTGACTGCCTTCATAATGTAACTGTGTTCATAAACCTCCCCACTGAGCTCTGCCCCCAAATCAATACAAGGAAATAGGACTGCAAGCTCCTAGGATGGTTGGAGTGAAGAGTAGAGAGGGAAGGCTGTGAAGGTGTTGGGACAATAATGTGTGTGTGTGTGCATGCGTGCGCACATGTGTATTGGCCCATATCAATGTAATGGAGCCTGGTCTCCAATCATGCTCTGCTAGGGCTGGGCAGTAGCCAGTGGGCAACAGTCAACTCACATTAAAAGAACCTGCACCCAGAACATTACAGCCCCCTGAAATATTCCAGTTTGGAAGAAATTCACCCCTGGCCCCACGGAACTGCCCAAAAGTGAAGGAAGGTGGTTAATGATTAATTTCTTTGCTGCTTCTCTAATTTTGCCCTTTAGGGTAAGGTGCAGGACTTTAATAGTTGGTCAAATGCACCACAAGCCAAATTCTCAAGATCTCTAGCTTCTTTCTATTCAAAATGAGAGAAGTAGTTAGATGAGCATTGCAAAATTTGATATAGCTTGGCCCCTCAGCTATTATGTGGGAGCATCTGCATTCTGGGGTCATCATAATCATAATTTTGCCCCACTCACCAAACCGAGGTTTTAGCCCTCAATATATCTAAAACTTTCAATCTCAGTGAACACACGGTGTGTAAATGTAGCCAGTAGTTTGTGATTGATTGCAAGTTGTAGCATACTGAGTACCCCAGGGACTGACTACAATCAGTCCGAAGTGTAAAAGTACCAAATTGTACATGATATGACATGAATGTCAATAATTAGGCATATTATCTTCATAGAGAATCTTGAAGCTTGAATGGTAATTTACTCATGTTGCTCAATATTTTGTAAAGATGTGATTCAGACCTGCTAAAGGTGGATTGTCCCTGGAGGACAGTGTTTTAATTAATATTTAAATTTATGATAATAGCATATCAACTCACCTACAGCATCAAACAGATGCTGCCAATGCTGTAGTTTCCCATTACCTAACATTCATGTCAACTGCATCCAACAAAGTGGATTTGTGAATAAAAAAACATTTTTCTAGCTGTGTGTCAAGTTTTGATTTGTTCTGTCCGATATTTCATGCACTAGAGTTAGCTCGCTCTCAGTTCATAAAGCTCTCAACATTAGATCGTGAAATCTGAAAACAAAAGAAATCACTGCCATCCACCACATTTTTCCAGTCAGAAAGCATGTTAAATAAAATGAAATTGCCATGCCATTGGCTGTGACAATAAGTTCTGCCAGTCCTTCCAGGAACAACTGACAATTGTTGTAGGCGAGAAAACAATTTGTCTGAGAACTATACAAATATGGGGTGGGGGGGCAGTTGTGGTGCAGTGGTAGACAGGAGGAGGAGGATTCAGGAGCAGGAAGCCCATATTCAGTCCCACCTGCTTCAGAGGTGCGTATCTCTGAACCGATTGATTTGAAAATATCTCCAACCAGAATGGAAGAATCATTTCCACTTTGAAAGAATAGAGCTAGACTTTGTGAATGGCTTCATGATTATTATCCTCAACATGAGCAAAGGTGAAATGCACAAGTTATTATTTCAGCTACAGCGTGTTACATTTGTAATTGTGTTTCGCTTCCAGTTTAAATACAACATGTGATATATTTAATTGAATCAAACACAGCTGTCAGTATGATATGGCCTAAGTACTGCCCTAAACATTAGATCACCTAAAATAGGTATCTTGTTAAGACCACATCCTGAAGTTTATTAAGAACACTAATTATTCATATTGCTATATTTGCAGACTTTGTCACAGTCTGGGTTCTGAGTTTACTGGCGTTACTGTACACTACAAACACATCACTAACTGATCAGGCAGACTATACTAGCTCTATTACAAAGAAAGTTGATGTGGGTATCTTAATACCAGAATATCACATGAGAGAATGTCATCTAACTGTTTTAAACTTACACTGTCTGTCTTGTCTGGAATCCACACGACAATGCAACACCCATCCTCCCCCTTTTCATTTTAAAAAATGGAAATCCATTTCTGATACAGGTACAAGGATGCATGCCATGTACTGAATCTTATAAGATTCTGGATGACTGACTATCGTGAGATAGCTGGGATAATGATATGAGAAATTAGGTGAAGCCCTTCTTGACATTGTAAACTAATTGTTGCATTTTCAAAGAGAGTTCTAGGTAGCAGCAAAACATCGAACAGGGATTATTGCTGGTCACTACCTCATTAACTACAAATCTCAACTCATTAATATGCAGCCTCCTATCCCATCACCCACCATATGGAAACCAAACATCATCAATTCCCGACATTGGAGTCAGAGCGGGTAGCTGGTGACTTTAGCTCATCACTTCTCTGGACCATTGCCTTGGCCACATATCTCAAGGTATGGTCTGGGGCACCAGCTGCTCTCTTATACACCCATTCACAGATGCCAGTGGCTCAGGACCCTCTCCAATCAATGTACAGAACACTTCCAAAGTTGTACCTCAGGACACATTAGCAATTAAAATTGTAATATTGTAACAAGGACCATTTATGCACAGGAGCACGCATGCAGCTTCACACCAGGCCAAGGAGCAAGGCGGGGTTGCTCTCTCAGGTCTCAGTCACTTAGTGCCTACCTGCATACTCATTGCATGAGAAGAGAATGCCAGGATGGATGCAATCACAGAGTTAGGTAGCTGGTTGTGCTGGCCAGCAGTTCCTTAGTGAAAGTGCATCTACCCTTTTGTGCAGCTCTTTGCTGCATCAATCTCATGCCTGAAGCACATGACAGCTGTGTGTATAGTAAACACACTGCATGTGCTGCAAGCCAATGAATATGTCTCAAAGCCCAAAGGCAGTGGTCCTCACTGAAGTCTAGAGGAACTCCCTCAGTCAGAAAGTTCCAGCACAAAAAGGCAAGAGGAGATTCCGATACCATGCAGGGGCTTGGCCAAGGTCAGAAATGGATCTCGGTCTGGGGTCTGTGACTCTGCTGTCTGGATAGTAGGACATAGTCAGCCCTGTGGCTCCAAAGTGGCCAGTCCCGGGTTAGTAGTAAAAGAGTTAGGGAAATGTACGGTCATTAGTCAGGGGTCTGGGCACTTCTCCTCTGGGGCTGTTTGGTTACGTCCCTCAAAGATGTGCCATGGCCAGTCCATGGAGTCTGTCCAATAATGGTAAGGAGGAAATGTGGTGGGGATGGGGGTAGAGAATGATGCTGTGAGGAGGACAGTGGGGAACCTATTTGTGGTGACTGAGTATTTGCATGCTGGGTGGCAGCGGGAATAACAATTGTGAAGGAGGGCAACTGTATAGGTAAGGGGAGATCCTGAGGGATTGCCTAAGAGAAGATTACAGACCCACATATCGCCTGGGTTCTGTAATTACTGAAGTTACTATACATTCCACACACTTAACTGAACACACTGACTCCAGTGTGTGACTGAAGGAGGCAGGTACCTACTACGTGTTATTTAATGTCACATATCTAGAAAGATACAGTGAAAAGTGTTTGTCACCAAAATCCAACACCATTTCGAGTTACAAAAAGAATAAAAAGAAATTACATAAATAGAGTTCATTTTCTGTACAAGGGATCTTCAAACATCACTCCAGGGCTTCTGCAAGGTCTCTGAAAGATGTCCCCAGCCTCAAGGAATCCCCACACCAGGTACAGCTATGACAACCACACTTCAGGCAGACACAGACAGGAGTCCCTGCTCCAGGCAATGCGCTGATTCAGCTGAAGACCCATTGAATCCCCAAGTCCATGCTCTGGACCTACTGCAGCCAGGAGTCCCAGGCACTACCACAGCCATAGACAATGATCCAAGTCCATGCTCGGAAATTGCATGGAAATGACATCAAACTGTCTTAAAAGGTCCACTGCCTGTCTGATCTGGAACCTATGCAATAGCACAACAATAGGATGAGGTCATACTTTGCTTGTAAAGATGTCAAATGGTTGACATTACATTCTGTTAATATGCTAATGCCCCATAAAAAACATAATTAGAATTAATGCATGAAGCAGTTTTTATTATTTTATATACAGTTTATAAAGTGATGCTTGCTGTGTTCTGTATAAATGCATCATAATTCCGCTTGACAAGCCTTCTTAATCTATCAGGCTACATTATAT
This sequence comes from Chiloscyllium plagiosum, assembly GCF_037043375.1. Taxonomy (NCBI): domain Eukaryota; kingdom Metazoa; phylum Chordata; class Chondrichthyes; order Orectolobiformes; family Hemiscylliidae; genus Chiloscyllium; species Chiloscyllium plagiosum. Next base: position 81,886,961 of record NW_028270140.1, read on the forward strand.
CTTATTATGACAGACTTGAAAAAGTGCACTGATTCGTGATTCCCATGACTCTGGGGGTCACCACAAAAGTTAATGATTTAATCAAAGTATGCAAAGTCCCCAGTGCACTGGTCTGATGGAATCAAGTTAACAGAAAACACAGACCAGGTTCCTGTACTTAACGAAAACCACTGTTTATGGCAAATCAATAAGTTCTAGTTGCAGGTAGACAAAACTATGAACTATCAACATAAACTTCACCTATTGAAACTCTAACCCACATTTAAGCTGTTTTTATATGCACGTATAGACACAGACAAACAAAAATACATTGATATTATAGGTGAATAGGGGGAAAAAAAGTGAGCTGAACAATTCAATAGCACCAGTCCATAGGATTTAATAAGATGTTCCTTTCACTTCCCAAAATGTTCTGACTTTTGATCTTCTTTCTCTGGGTTCTTTGACTTTTTCGCAGGTTGTGCAGGTTAATAGGTACACTAGTTACACAGTCTCTTAGTTACAGATTAAAGGAAACAGCTTATAGCAATTGGTAGGAGACAATAACTGACATTGTTCAGACATTACTATGGCTGAGAGATAGAAATACAAAGCCTGCTCTTTAACAGTCCGGAGGCTTCTCATCCTTAATGGTAAACTCTTAAGATTAGCTCCAGAGGAATATCATAGAGCAGTCCTCAGGCTGATAACTTCCAGCACTTATAACTGTACAAACCAAATCAGCTACATGTTGCCAGCCAAATTTCACTCTGCACACATAATTTATGCCATGTTGTCTAATCTCTCCTTTCCAACTGCTTAAACACAAATCACAACGAATTCCAGTAGCTTGCTTTTAAAAGTGCAGAGGAACCTTCCACAGTCCTTGGTTTTAAAACAGCTCCATTCCTAATAAGCTTTTCTTCTTAGTAGAGGGATCAATAACCAGGGGGCATAGACATACGGTAAGGGGCAGGAGGTTTAGAATGCTTCCAACTGTTTTTTTTTCCTCACAGAGGGTGATGGGTAACTGGATTTCTCTTGAAGCAGGAATCATTACACAGTTTAAGTAGTATTTAGTGGAACACTTTGCAATGCATGACTTACAAGGCTAGGAGACAAAAGCTGGGAAATGGAATTAGTGTACACAGGCAGTTCATCATCAGCATGGACGCAAAGGGTCAGAGAGCCTTTCTGATGGAAAGAGAAATGAATAGAGATTTAGTAAGAAAAAAACAAGGTGTGATTAAATGATTTACCAAAAACAACACACTGTCAGAATCAGTCAACTTGAAAAGGGAGCTACACTCCATTTATAAAATCCTCTAACTGTACAACTGATATTTCTCACCTGCTTCCTTCCAATTTATGCTTTAATCTTCTTGTTTTACTGATAATTACATAGTTATACAGTGCAAGTGTTTTTCTTGCAAATTCTACACATCATTGGCATTTGCAGTAGTAATGATCAGTGACACTAGACTGAACTAAAGACCAACCAACCAGATACAACTTCTACCTGCCTGAAGAATAGACTTAGAATCACAATTCATTGGGAATGAGGTAAAATGGTGAACCTAAGCTGTGAGGTGCCTGGAGTACTCTTGCACTGCTTGGATGACTTTTGTTTTCAGTTGGACTTTACAATAGAATCCCTCAACTGTATTTACATTTAGATGTTAAAGAAGTATTAAAAGTTTTGACAACTTCAAATAAAGGAAATAAATATGAATAGAAATATTTTGGAAGTGTCAAAACCATAGTAAGAAGTCATATTTGTAATATCTATCCCACTACAAACAGAGACCAAACGTGTTATTAGCGGAATTAAACTTTGCAAGAAGACAACCTTTCATGGCAGGAGAACATATTAGAAACCTGGCATGTACCAGAAACAATTTCTTCTTTTTTTTTGTGCAACTGATAAACAAGGCTCCCATTGGAAATGTCACCCAAAACTTATCCTTGAAATGTGCAGATTATGATTCACATTCTCTTCACGTGTGTGTGGCAAAAAATTCAGTGTATAACTGTTGACAGGCAGGCTGTAGATTCTCCTTCAAGTGCACATGAAACACATTGCAACCTACAAATATATCTTTCAGCCAAAACTCAGAAATATTTGGTGTACATTTCTCATATTGCGGAAACATCTCATTGAATATTTACTTAATTTTTGAAGCACTCAGAAAATTTGACGCATTTCATTCATGCGGTTAATACACTATGACTGCAATTAGTTTCCAAATCAATGATGGATGGGCCATTGCATCAGTCCTTTCAGGGCTCGCTAAGAATATCTTTGAAAATAATGGAGTTTTAATGAGCACATACATTAATAAAAATATTCAGTGGCACAGAACACCTATTTAGGGAAAGATCTATTTCTAAATTCAATGCCAGATCCATGTTGCATCAAACCTGACTCAGCATTCCATTCGCTTAAGCTTTTCTGCACACACTGAATCTCAATCAGATACATTAGTATTGAAATTGCATCTAAACTGAACATTATATCATGCACTTCCAAACACATTTTAATTCATGTTATTTCTGTAAGGCCTGCCCATCACACTTTAATATGCATTTTTGATAACTCCCATAGGATTCTCTATTTTATTCATCAAAGCAGGCAGCATTATTTATCAGTGCTACCTGTCCTGTCATTACCTTTGTGAAACAGAACAAGTTACCTGATGGTCATCTTGCGAACCCTGGATATTTGTCTCTACACCCATTACTCATTAACTTTTGAGTAAAAGGTGCTTTCTTAGCTGAAACCCCATTTTCTAGCATACATGCCAGCGTGTTCTTTTACTTCAAAATGTGTAGAATTTCCTGAAGGGCTTTGACCCCACTGAAATACAAAGGAGAAACACAATTGATGATTCCCACCTCTGACACAGTATAAGATCGTTGTGAAGGTCAAATGCTCATCCTTGCAGAACCAGGGCATTATTTCAGCAGATCCTCAGGTAAGCACTTATAAAACTATAATCAGTGGTCTTGCATCTTCATAATATCAGGATTTGGGTGGTTTGCTGATTATTCAGCTCCACATTCACTTCCATTGAAAATAAAGCAGATCTGGACAACTTTCAGGCTTGGAGTAAGCATTGGTCCATGTCAGCATCAGATCATGACTGTCCCAAATAAGACAAAATCCTCCCATTATCACAAACCTGTTAGAGTACTACCATTGTTAAATGCCATAGCCAGATCACCAAGACCTTTTGGCCCCCCAAAATGTGACAATACTATGGCTTTAAGATGTTTTGTTTGAAGAGAGGTTTTAAGGCACAGATGATGAGCAGTCTACCAGAGCCACTAGAGTAAACAACTTGGAAGGCATTGGGTTTTTTTAAAGTTGGAACATTAGCAGCATTCTGAATGGGTGTGGTCAAGCTCCCACAGAACCAGGAATTTTTTTAGCACTTGCTGTTCAGGTGTTGAAGTGGAAGCTTTTTCTTTCTCTCTTGGTTACAGCTAACAGCTGGGGGTTCTCTTCCTGCCCCTGGATTGCATGTGAGGCAATCTGTTTTCTGAATTTACCTTTTGCCAAGGGTGTGTTAATTGGATGTTGCTATATTGGAATGATTAATTAGTAATAGTTACTGTCACTATTAATGTGTTAACTTAACTCCATTGGAAAACTTATTCCAATTCCTTTTTTGTTTTGTTGTATTTTAACTATAGTGGAAATGTGTTTTGCTTCAAATCTGATAGTTTGACCAATTGAATTGCATCTGGGATGCAATATCTTAGATTTATCTTTAAAATAAATGATAGCATCCAGACTATCTGCTGAATATTTTGAGGGGGTTTGGTTTGGTCTGGTCTATAACAAGAGTGAAATGTTTAATAAGATCAATAAAAAGACTAACAGCATGGCAAAGAGCGGGTGCCTTGTGATGAATGATACGTTCCTGAACGCTTGACGTCTTCACATGATTTACAGATCTCCATTTAGGAAAGTAGTATATACTACTTGGCTGTGTGCATGTGGTTTCAATGTTACTCAATTACCAGTAGAGAACAATTTGATTGGGGGCCTGCATTCAAAACCAACAGGAAGTTCCTGTGGATTGAAGAGTGAGGCTTTAGCTCAGGAGTCTTTGACAAGGAGATTGAGTGAAGTGATTACGCCACAGTTGAAGAGGGTGAAGACATAACTGCCAAGCTGGCTCAGTGTGCTACGTGCTTGATGTGAGAGGTCAACGACTCTGGTGTATCTGGCTTGTATAAAAGTGTGGAAAGTGTGTGCACGTTCAGCTACTGACAGAGCATATTGCAGCACTGATTAAAGAACTCAAGGACCTTAGGCTCATCCGAGAGAATGAGATCTTTCTGGACAAGACCTTCAGCGAGGTTATTGCACCAATCATACCAGAAGAGAGCAGAAGAGAGCAGACAATGAGGAAGGCAGAGAGGAGACAGGTGCAAGAGACCCAACAAGTTGAATCTTTTGGAAACAGTAGAGACAGATGATACTGCCAGTCCGCGAGGCGGCCAGGTCTGTCAATCAAACGTTGACGTGGAGGCAGAGCGGAAGAGTCGGTCATCGCACAGAGCCGTGGTAATAGGGGACTCCATAGTGAGAGGAACTGACTGGGGTTTTTGTGGCAGCAGGCGGGACTTAAGGATGGTGTGTTGCCTTCCTGGTGCCAGGGTTAAAGACATCACAGACAGAGTGCAGGAAATCCTCAAGGACGAAGGTGAAGAGCCAGAGGTGGTGGTACATGTCAGCACAGATGATGTCAGGAATAAGAGGAGGAACATATTACAGCGGGACTTCGGAGAACTAGGAAGAAGGCTGAAAAGCAGGACGTCCAGGGTGGTTATCTCCGGTTTGCTTAAAGTTCCTCGGGCTGGTGAGGCCAGAAACAGGGAGATAATGGACTTGAACGTGAGGCTGGGGAACTGGTGCAGGAAGCAAGGATTTAAATTCTTGGATCACTGGGGTATGTTTTATGGTAAGCATAAATTCTACAAGAGAGACAATTTGTACCTTAATAGGTTAGGGACCAGCATTCTGGCAGGCAGGTTTGCTACTGCAACACAGCTACGTTTAAACTAAGTAGCGGGGGGGAGGGGACAAACTGGATGTTTAAGAAGGAAATTGAAGGGAAAGTTAGAACAAGGGAAGTCAAGAAAGACAACTGTATCAATGAGGCAGAAAACTCAGAAAGGGATCATGCTGTAAGGTTGAGTGAAATAGGAGTTGATGGGAAGGGTGAGGGCAGTAACAAATTAAAAATACTATACATGAATGCACAAAGCATTAGAAATAAGATGGATGAGCTTGAGCCTCTTTTGGAAATTGGCAGATATGATATTGTGGGGATAAGTGAGACATGGCTTCAAGTGGACAGGGCCTGGGAAATGAATATTCAAGGCTACACATGCTATCGTAAGGACAGACTGACGGGCAGAGGGGATGGGGTGGACTTGTTGGTAAGGGATGATATTCAGTCCCTTGCGCGGGGGGACCTAGAATCAGGGGATGTAGAGTCAGTGTGGATAGAGCTGAGAAATACTAAGGGTAAAAAGACCTTCTTGGGAGTCATCTACAGGCCCCCAAACAGCAGTCTGGATGTTGGATGTAAGTTGAATCAGGAGCTGAAATTGGCTTGTCGCAAAGATGTTACTACAGTTGTTATGGGGGATTTCAACATGCAGGTAGACTGGGAGAATCAGGATGGTATTGGACCTCAAGAAAGACACTTTCTGGAATGCCTCAGAGATGAATTCTTAAAACAGCTGGTGCTGGAGCCGACCAGGGAGAAGGCAATTCTGGATCTGGTATTGTGCAACAAACCAGAATTGGTCAGGGACCTCGAAGTGAAGGAGCCATTGGGAAGTAGTGACCATAATATAATAAGCTTCAATCTGCAATGTGAGAGGGAGAGGGTACAATCGGAAGTGACAATATTTCTGTTGAATAAAGGGAACTATGGAGCTATGAGGGAGGAGCTGGCGAAAGTTCAATGATGCAATACCTTAGCAGGGATGACAGTGGAGGAACAATGGCAGATATTTCTGTGTATAATGCAGAAGTTGCAGGATCAGTTCATTCCAAAAAGGAAGAAAGATCCTAAGAGGAGGCATGGGTGGCCGTGGCTGACGAGGGAAGTTAAGAAATATATAAAGTTAAAAGAGAAAAAGTATAACATAGCAAAGATAAGTGGGAAAACAGAAGACTGGGAAGCTTTTAAAGAACAACAGAGGATTACTAAGAAGGAAATACACAGAGAAAAAATGAGGTACGAAGGTAAACTGGCCAAAAATATAAAGGAGGATAGTAAAAGCTTTTTTAGGTATGTGAAAAGCAAAAAAATGGTGAAGACTAAAATTGGGTCCTTGAAGACAGAAACAGGGGAATATATTACGGGAAACAAAGAAATGGCAGAAAAATTGAATTGGTACTTCAGATCTGTGTTCACTGGGGAAGACACAAACAATCTCCCTGAGGTAACAGTGGCTGAAGGACCTGAACTTAAGGGAATTTATATTTGCCAGGAATTGGTGTTGGAGAGACTGTTAGGTCTGAAGGTTGATAAGTCCCCGGGGCTTGATGGTCTACATCCCAGGGTACTGAAGGAGATGGCTCGAGAAATCGTGGATGCATTGGTGATTATTTTCCAGAGTTCGATAGATTCGGGATCAGTTCCTGCAGATTGGAGGGTGGCTAATGTTGTACCACTTTTTAAGAAAGGTGGGAGAGAGAAAGCAGGAAATTATAGACCAGTTAGTCTGACCTCAGTGGTGGGAAAGATGCTGTAGTCTATTATAAAGGATGAAATTATGACACATCTGGATAGAAGGAACAGGATAGATCAGAGTCAGCATAGATTTATGAAGGGGAAATCATGCTTGACTAATCTTCTGGAATTTTTTGAGGATGTAATTCTGAAGATGGACGAGGGAGATCTAGTAGATGTGGTGTACCTGGACTTTCAGAAAGCTTTTGATAAAGCCCCACATAGGAGGTTAGTGAGCAAAATTAGGGTGCATGGTATTGGGGGCAAAGTACTAACTTGGATTGAAAGTTGGTTGGCTGATAGGAAACAAAGAGTAGTGATAAAGGCTCCATTTCAGAATGGCAGGCAGTGACCAGTGGGGTACCGCAAGAATCAGTACTCGGACCGTAGCTTTTTACAATATATGTTAATGATATAGAAGATGGTATTAGCAATAACATTAGCAAATTTGCTGATGATACTAAGCTAGGTGGCAGGGTAAAATGTGATGAGGTTGTTAGGAGATTACAGGATGACCTGGACAAGTTAGGTGAGTGGTCAGATGCATGGCAGATGCAGTTTAATGTGGATAAATGTACGGTTATTCACTTTGGTGGCAAGAACAGGAAGGCAGATTACTACCTAAATGGAATCAATTTAGGTAAAGGGGCATTACAGAGAGATCTGGGTGTTCTTGTACACCAGTCAATGAAGCTAAGCATGTAAGTACAGCAGGTAGTGAAGAAGGCTAATAGCATGTTGGCCTTCATAACAAGAGGGATTGAATATAGAAGTAAAGAGGTTCTTCTGCAGCTGTACAGGGCCCTGGAGTACTGTGTGCAGTTCTGGTCTCCAAATTTGAGGAAAGACATTCTGGCTATTGAGGGAGTGCAGCTTTGGTTCACAAGGTCAATTCCTGGAATGGCGGGATTATCTTACACTGAAAGACTGAAGCGACTGGGCTTGTATACCCTTGAGTTTAGAAGATTGAGAAGGGATCTGATTGAGACATATAAGATTATTAAAGGTTTGGACACTCTGGCGGCAGCAAACTTGTTTCCGCTGATGGGTGAGTGTTGAACCAGAGGACACAGCTTAAAAATACAGGGTAGACCATGTAGGACAGAGATGAGGAGAAACTTGTTCACCCAGAGAGTGGTGGCTGTGTGGACTGCTCTGCCCCAGAGGGCAGTGGAGGCCCAGTCTCTGGAATTCATTTAAGAAAGAGTTGGATAGAGTTCTCAAGGATTGTGGAATCAAGGGTTATAGAGATAAGGCAGGAACAGGATACTGATTAAGAATGATCAGCCATGATCATATTGAATAGTGGTGCAGGCTCGAAGGGCAGAATGGCCTACTCCTGCACCTATTGTCTATTGTCTAACGTACATTGGAATGTTGTGCAATCTGAAAATAGAATTCATAAGATGCATTGTAGAAATGCATCAAAAATTATTTCAACCACACTTTTTATCCATTGAAAATGCAATTTCTGCAACTAAGAATAAAATAAATGTGACCTTCCAGTCTTGCCTGCACTCCAAGAGCAAAATGTAGTAATTGGTTGTTCCATATTAATCGACTGATGTCTGCACTGGTAGGTCCAGTTTCAAGTCCCAATTTGTAGATGATATCAACTTAGGAACAAAAAAGGTTCTGTAAATATGAGTACAGTGTTGCACAGGGATATAGCAGGGAAGTGTGAGACCATCCATTTGGGATTAGGTAAACACATATTGGAATATTCTTTATATGGCAAGACATTAGGAGTCACGGAGCAGTAAACTGATTTAGGTATCCATGTATAAAAATCATTAAAAGCTTGTGGATATGTACAGAAAGTAATTTTTGGATTCAGAAAAACTTTGACAAGAATGCTTTGTATTTTAGCTTGGAAAAAATAATCACCATTTTAATTATTCAAGATAAACAAAAACTTTAATGCAGAATACTTCATTATTTTAAATTGATTTTGTAACTTTCCAGATGAGTTTGAATTAGAACTGACAATTTGGACCGATTTGATTCGGATCATGTGTTTGCTAAAGAACACTTCAATTTTGCTTGACACAGTCAAATGTTCTGCAAGTGTTGCAGTTATTGTATTTGCTGCAACTTGGCTGGTAACATGGTATGTAGTAATAGCACTGGTTTATTTTAGAAATTAGATTGTTCTTATATCCTATCCAATACTGTGCAGCACAATGTTGAAAAACACAAGTCATTTCTGCCCAGCAATTCAGAGGAATTTGTATTGGGATGAATTTTTGGCAATAAGTATAACGTTATACCAACTCAAAACTGAAGAACTTAATCCTCATTTTCAGTTTTGGAACAGAATTAAACTGTAAGGAATACTACATCAATAGCAATAACAAATTTCTTTCAACAGTGAACTTAAATAAATCTTTTAAATGTAATAAAACACCCCCAGATGCTTTGCAGAAGCCTTAACAAACCATATTTGACACACAGTCACACAGGAGATATTAGAGCAGAATACCAAAAGCTGTCAAAGCAATAGGTTTTAAAACATGTCTTAAATGAGAGAGGTAGACAGATGAAAGGTGGGACTTTCAGAATTTTAGGAACTTGCCAGTTGAAGGCATGACATTCCAGGGGCAAGAGCAGATATCCTGGAGGGTTTCGGGACTGGAGGAGACTAAAAGAGATAGGGACAGTGAGGAATTTTCAATAAAGATGAAAACTTCATAAGTTGATGCATCATATAACTGGGAGCCAAGGGATGATGTGAATGGGGTTAGGTACTTGCAAGTACATGGAAGCAATGGTGTAGCTGATTTTAAGTGTATAGCAGCAGCCAGCTGTTTGTTGGAACAATCAAAATGAGAGCTGACAAAAGGCAAGAGGAGTTTAAGCAGCAGATGTGCTGAGGATGGGAAAGAATCAGTGCGATAGTACGGGAGGAAAGAGGAGCCAAGGATTGCTTTTTCAAGGAAAGAGGTGATGTGGCAGATTCAAAAGACAGAGTGGCATTGTTTGCAGAAAACACTATTAATTGTCAGTTAACATGGATAATGGGACAGAAGTTAGGGTAGTCAATATCTTAGTGAGAATAAAGCCAAAGAAGCAGGACAGGGGTCTCAGATTGGTTACATTCAGAGAGGGCATGAGGAGAGTTAGAAGGTAATTGGGAGACCATAAGATGTCAGAGCAAAAGTAGGCCATTTCACCCATCAAATCTGCTCCACCATTCAATGAAGTCACAGCTGATCGATAATCCTCAAATGCAATTTCTTGTATTATCCCCATAGCCTTCGATGCCTTTACTGATTAACAACTTGTCTATCATAGCCTTGAATATACTTAGCAACCTCATTCCTGATGAAGGGCTTTTGCCCGAAACATTGATTCGCCTGCTCCACGGATGCTGCCTGACCTGCTGTGCTTTTCCAGCATCACACTCTTGACTCAGATCTCCAGCATCTGCAGTCCTCACTTTCTCCTATACTGAGCAACGGCCCCCAACACCAACCTCTACAGCCCTCTGCAGTAAAGAGTTCCACAGATTACTCTCAAAAGTAAAGAATTCCTCTTCATCTAAGTTTTAGATGACCTCTTAATTTGTGATTATGCCCTCTGGTCCTAGATTCTTCTCCAGGAAGAAACAGCCTTTCCACATCTACCTTGTCAAGTCTCTAACTCTCTTACAGGCTTCAATAAAGATCTCTGATCATTCTTCTAAACTATAATGATTATAAAGCCCAATCTACTCAACCTTGCCTCATAAGAAAATCCCTCCATATTCAGTATCAATCTTCTCGCCTAATAAGAACCTACCTACCTCTGCCTGAAAAATATTCAAATGATCCTGCTTGAGACAGAGAATTCCAAAATCATGCAAGCCTCAGAAAAATAATCTCCTCATTTCTGTCCTAAAAGCGTTACCCCAAATGTTTACGCAGGGCCCTTAGTTCTGAACACACCCTTTCCACATGCACCTTTTGTTCAAGGTAGTTAGCATCCTATTTACTTCAATCAAGTCACCTCTCACTCTTCTAACCTCCAATGGAAAATGACGTCTGTTCAACGTTGCTTTCTAGTTAAGCTGTTTGAGATTTTAAAATCACTTCACGTGAGAAAACTCCACAAGGCATCGCCACAGAAATAAATGTGATCACGTGAATGGATGGATGTGAATGGATGTCAACATTTGTAAACATTTTAAAGGTTGAAGGGAATAAAAAGAGAGCTTGAATAGCAGCTGTGGAAAATATATGACTCAGTATTTTGCAGCTGAAACGTTTTGCACCACTGTATGTATTATATGTAAACTATTCACAATGCAGCATATTTATATTCCTGCCATTTTATGAGAACCAATACTCCCTATCAAAAGTGTTATTCTTATCGCAGTTTCTCAGGTTCAGGGATGACTTACTTGTACTCTGGTTCACTGGCTCTGAGATAGCTAAGAAGTCTAATGCACAATCTGCTGTCTCTGCCATATACGCATTTACTCTGATGCCTTGACTTTGCCTCTGATGGGCTTGTCCAATGTGTTTGCTACCTACCCAAATTAATCTTCTCTATTTTAGTTAGTCAGAAACCATCTAGGGACTCCTGTGGATTGGTGGGGATGTTTGACCTCAGGAATACTTTGAGGATACTCCTGAAGCATTCTCTTTATACTCTTGGAAGACTCCTGTCCCAACTGAATTCCAAGTAGAATAAAAAATGCACAGGAGGGCTGCTGAAAGTAGCTCATTTTGAGTGATGAGCACCTTTGTCCACTCCCAAATACTGATTTTGGACCACGTTCTTGCTACTGGTGACTTGGTGAATCTTGCAAAGGCAATATTGATGGGAACTCTTCCAGTGCTTACAAACCCTTGTGCTATGGAGAAACAGTCAGTTGATTACTTAAAAGCCTTCCAATGGGTTCCTTTGAGTGCTAAAGAAGGGTCACAAAGCCAAAATGTCAACTAGCTGACTTCTGTTTCTCCACAGGTACCGTTGACCTGTTGAGCATATCTGGCTTTTATTGTCTTTGCTTTCAAAGAATTCCAGCTTCTGCAGCATTGCTTTTTCGTTTGCTTTTCAATTTCTTGATACGCCTGTCAAGTTACATTAAAAGTATAACAGAGATAGATCGAAAATAAAATGCAGAAATCTGTCATGGCAGTTTTGTTTCCTTTGTTTCATCAAATAAGTTGGCCTAAAAGCCAAGTTTTTGAAAACAAAACACCACAAATAATTCTAACTACATATTTATCATGTTCTCCCTGTACTTCACCTCAAAAATCTGACTATCAGGAAAAGTATATAAATTTAAAGATTTGCTAGATTTTTGTGGCTGATTATTCTTTGCATTGACATGACTATGTATAAATTAAATGAATTAGCAAGAAGTGATAACAAAGGAATTACATTTGCTAACACAATTTAAAAAGGTCATGACACCACCTGGGATAACAATAGCAATCAGAACTGTGACCTTACTCTGCTGCTAAAATAATGGGACACATGCAAGAAGCAGCACTGATATGATGGAGAGCTGAAAATCATTTCAGCAGCACCATTGCAAGGATCAAATTTTTGTACAAGTATCAAGTTATGAGTTATTATGCAATATCAAACAATACTGTGGTTTCATAATCAAATCTTAAAGGATCAGTGTCTGCATTTCCTAAGAATCGCTTATGTAGATCAGAAATTTAATACAATCCCAGAGACTTGAGCACCAAGCCAACGTGCTATCACACTAAAGGTCACATCCCATTCTACTCTATCAACAAATCCGTTCGGAATGTAAATTTAGTTCTTACATTAGAACAATTGGTGCAGCAATATTCAGTTGTTCAAACATATCAGAAAGATAGTAATAGCATTAGATGTGTGCAATGACTAAATAAAATCTCATAAAAGAACACATTTCCCTTTTTATTGCGGTATATATAAAACTACTTAGATGGAGTGTACAATTTAGTTATAATTCGAAGATATTCTCTTTAGCACAATCTTACAATTTTCTAACATTTTTACAAGTACATCTCTTTGTGATGCACAAATTATTTATACATACAAATATTATTTTGCTCCAAATTCAGTTTTGAAAACAGTGAAAAATAATAATACTGTAGATTACCAGAAATATTCTTAAGAAAATGGTATATGCAATATGGTACAGAAAAATGCCACAGCTCCCAAGAAGGTCAAGTTGCATCTCTCCTCCTGCATTACAGTTGCTGCTGTCTGTTCAACCAAGCTCGTTTTCAACCAGAGATTGCTCATCCTCTGATCAATACTAAGGCTAATTGGGGTGATAGGTGGCCATATTCAGCAGTTATAAGCAGATTTTGCACGTTATCAATCTTTTATATTAACACAGCCATAATGAAGTCAAGAAATGCAGGTGGAAATGGCTTCGCCTACTTTTAACATTCAAGATGCTGAACAGCGATAAGTTAACTAAAAGACAGTGAACACTGCCCTCCAGAGGTGACATTTTTAGAACAACTAAATTTGTTTCAAATGACATGCATTAGCCTTAACAAAATGTAACGTGTCATAGCACAATGCTGATCATGGAGGAAATGATAACTTTGGTTATCAGTCAGTATAACATCTGAAGGATCAGTAAATACTCAATTTTTAAGTATTTTTTATGTATACAAAAATTTGACATAGCGACAAATTACTATATTCTAACAGCAAACTCAAAGTGGCAACAAGGACTTCACAGTAAAACAAGTCACATGCACAGCAGTTATACATGTTTGGGGGTGTATAGGTGAATTTGCGACTTCATTTTTTTTACGAATGATAGAAAATTTCGGATCACATATCAAACGACCTCAATCCAAGAATTATAATGTTCAAGAATGTTTTGGGCTAAATTGACATGTTCAGTGTCTACATCAGAGGATTAATACATTAGGCCCTGAAAGGAGGTTTTTTCCCTCATCTTTTCAGTGTTGCAATCTGAGTATGACAAGGACAACGTTGGACCTTGGTGGATGATGGGACGAACAGTCTAATGCTTTAAATTATGAGATTTGATGCTAGGGCAAGGAAAAGATAGCCAGTGGAAAAAGGGAGCAGGATAAATCAGAATCAAATCATCACACAGAAATTTACAATAGATTATCTCCCTAATAGAAGATTTTCAGTGTTAGGATCATTTTAAAGTCCCAAATGCATTGGTGTTAAGAGTCCTGTCTATCCACAGGCCAATTACCAGGTCACCACCAGTAGTCTTGCCCAACTGGCTACAGTGTACATGACTGTGGCACATTCTAGATCAGTGGTGCTGGAAGAGCACAGCAATTCAGGCAGCATCCGAGGACAGGCAAAATCTACGTTTCGGGCAAAAGCCCTTCATCAGGAATAAAATGACTGTGGCACAGTAGTATGTCCCTACCTCTCGGCCATCTGGCCTGGATTTAAGGTCGGCCTGCTGTAGATAGGTATCATAACACATTTGAACACGTTGATTAAATATCTACCTACTGCAGCACATGAGGGGTAATCAGAGCAGTCAAGGCTATGAGAAGCGAGAAGCTCCACCAGGAAAGGTGGGCTAATGAAGGTGGAAGTTTACAAGATTTCAATGGCTAAACGCAAGTACAGCCAAACTTCCAGACCACTCCTGTGGAGGGGAGTCAGTCTCTAGGCACCTGCCAGGTTTTGGATTTGGGTGAGCACAGGGCTGACGTACATTGGTTTACCCTTAAGTGACAATAATTATCAACTCGATGCTGTTAGTACTGGAGAGACACTTACAGTGAAGTCATGGAGGCAGGAATATATGAGGGAGCCACCTTGAGTCCAGATGCCTGACTTCATTTCCAGTACCTCCTCAAAACCTATTCCATGCAACAAGGGGGAATTCCCTTCCACAGTCAGAGTTAAAAAGTTGTCTCAAAAGAAAAATACGTTTTTTTTGAAAACCACTAAGAACAATTTATTACCTGCAGGAATAATGTGCCACATGGTTCCCTTTCTGGGTCAGAAAAGTTACATGACTTTGTATGAAAAGAAGTCTAATCATTAAGTATCATACTCATTCTGCAACAAGTTCAATAACAGTGCAACAAACACAACATCTTGCAACTCACAAGGACATTCAAAGTTTCTAATTTCATGAGGCGAATGGGAATAGGCTTTTTTCTCATTCACAACTGATGCCATATTTCTGTTACCACATATTGTTGGGACCTTTACCACTTTTCGTTTTATTAATTCATGGGAAGTGGTCGTCGCTGGGTGACCAGTATTTATTGCCCCACCCCAGTCGCCCTTGAGAAGGTGGTGGTGAGCTGCCTTCTTGAACTGCTGCAGTCCATGTGCTGTAGGTCAACCCACAATGTCCTTAGGGAGGGAATTTCAGAATTTTGATCCAGCGACAGTGAAGGAACAGTCAAATATTTCCAAGTCAGGATGGTGAGTGGCTTGGAGGAGAACTTGCAGATGATGGTGTTCCCAGCTGCTGCCCATGTCTTTCAAAATGGAAATAACTGTGGAAATGGAACGTGCTGTATAAGGATCTTTGGTGAATTTTTACACTGATTTTGTAGATAGTACAGGACTGAGCTACTGAGCATCAGTGGTGTAGGGGGTGGTGTCAAGTTTTTTTTTGATTGTTGGAGCTGCACCCATCCAGGAAAGTGGAGAGTACAGTATTTCACCACACCTCTGACTTGTGCCTTGTAGATGAAGGCCAGACTTTGGGGAAATCAGGAGGTGAGCTTCTCTCCACAGTATTCCTAGTTTCTGACCTGCTCTCATAGCCACTGTGTTTATGTGGCAAGTCCAGTTGAGTTTCTGGTCGATGATAACCCCAAAGGGTGTTGATAGTGAGAGATTCAGTGGTGGCAATACCAAAGAATGTCATGGGGTGATGGTTAAATTGTTTATTATTGATAATGGTCATAGTCTGGCATTTCTGTGGCATGAATGTTATTTTGTCGGAGTGTGTGTTGCTGGAAAAGCATAGCTGGTCAGGCAGCATCCAAGGAGCAGGGGAATCGACATTTCAGGCATCATGAATGTTACTTGCCACTGTCAGCCCAAACCTGGATATTGTCCAGATCTTATTGCATTTAAACATGGACTGATTTAATGTCTGAGGGATAGTGAATGGTGTGGAACATTGTCCAATCATTGGCGAACATCCCCACTTCTGACATTATGGAAGGAAGGACATCAATGAAGCAACTGAAGATAGTTGAGCACTATCCTGAGGAACTCCGACAGAGATGCCCTGGAGCTCAGATAACTTACCTCCAGCAGCTATAACTATCTTCCCAAGTGCCAGGTATGACCTAAACCAGTGGAAGGTTTGCCCCCCGATACCCATTGATTCCAGTTTTGCGAGGGCTCCTTGATGCCACACTTGGTCAAATGTAGCTTCGACGTCAAGGGCTGACACTCTCACCTCACCTCTGGAATTCAGAGTCCATGTTTGAACCAAAGCTGTAATGAAGTTAGGAACTGAGTGGTCCTGGTGGAACCCTCACAGAGCGTCACTGAGCAGGATATTGCTGAGCAGGTGCGGCTTGATAGCACTGTTGATGACTCCTTCAGTTACTTTCCTAAGATTGAGAATAGACTCATGGGGCAGTAATTGGCCAGGTTGGATTTATCCTGCTTTTTATGTACAGGACATACCTGGACAATTTTCCACATTGTCAGGTAGATGCCAGTGTTGTAACTGTACTGGAATAGCTTGGCTAGGGGAGCAGCAAGTTCTAGGTCACAAGTCTTCAGTACTATTGCTGCAACGTTGTCAGGGCCCATAGCCTTTGTAGCATCCAGTATCTCCAATCATTTCTTGATATCACAGAGTGAAATGAATTGGCTGAAGACTGGTATCTATAATGCTGGGGACAACTGGAGGAGGCCAAAATGGATCATCAACTTGGCACTTCTCGCTGAAAAATGCTGTGAATGCTTCAGCCTTATCTTTTGCACTGTTGTGTTGGGCTCTTCTATCATTGAGGATCAGGATATTTGTGGAGTTTCCTCCTCCAGTGAGTTAATTATTCACAATCATCCATGACTGGATGTGGCAGGACTGCAGAGCTTAGATCTGATCCATTAGTTGTGGGCTTCCTTAGTTCTGTCTGTCATTTGCTGCTTATACTGTTGGCGTGCAAATAGTCCTGTTTGGTAACTTCACCAAGTTGACACCTCATTTGACACCTCCTGGACTCTCCATTGAACCAAGGCTGATCCCTTGGCCTGATGGTAATAGTTAAGTGGGGCATCTGCCAGGCCATGAGGTTGCAGATTGTGCTGGAGTGCAATTCTGCTGCTGTCTATGTCCACAACACCTCACAGATGCCTAGTCTTGAGTTGCTAAATCTGTTTGAAGACTGTTCTATTTTGCATAGTGATAATGCCACATAACACAAGGGAAGT
This sequence comes from Chiloscyllium plagiosum, assembly GCF_037043375.1. Classification (NCBI taxonomy): domain Eukaryota; kingdom Metazoa; phylum Chordata; class Chondrichthyes; order Orectolobiformes; family Hemiscylliidae; genus Chiloscyllium; species Chiloscyllium plagiosum. The sequence continues at coordinate 81,904,066 of NW_028270140.1, forward strand.
TATTGTCATTGTAAAGGCAGGATTTTGTCTCCACAAGGACTGCAGTGGTCACTCATAATGAGACTGTCGTGGACAGATGCATCTGCAGTTGACACATTAGGAAGGATGAGGTCAAATATGTTTTCCCCTCACCACCTCTGCAGACCCAGTCTAGAAGCTATGTTTTTTAGAACCTGCTCTGCAAAATACTTAAAAATATTGCACACATTAAATTCTAATTTCTCCCTCAGCAAATTTTAAATCATTATAAATGCAAACTACTAACTGACCCTACCAACACTGAATCTGTTCAAAAATAGGGTAATTATAAAAGGGAACTCCCATTCTTTGGTATTTACTGGTTATTTTACTGTTTGAAATTTTATCTGAAATAATTACTTAGTAATTACTAAAAAGAGAATAACATTGCTGAACTTTATCAAGTCGAACTCACCAGAACAAAAGCAAGAATGTCAACTTTTACATGACCACAACAATTTATACTGCAAGAGAAAATGTATTGATTAGTTGGCAAAACCACTCTAACTGGCTATGGAGAAGGAAAGAAGGTAGTGTTATAGCTTTCTTTATTGTTGGCCTCACTCGCTGAATAATCCAGAGTATGTTAATAGTGACACTAACAACTAATTTAAGAGAATCAGTCAAGCAACATAGTTAGAGAGATCTTCAACATCGAAAAAAAAGCCCTTCAGCCCATTTGTACTGCACGAGTTAACAACAAACACCTAACTCTTCTTATCCAACATGCATTTGTTTTCAGTAATATTTATATTCAGTACTATTAAGCAACTGATTATTACATTTAAATTTTGTGACATTGTAAATATATAATGGTGGCTGAGGTAGGATAATATGTAACATCAAATTGAAAATAAAAGAACCACTGATGCAAAAACATAAGGGAAAATAACCTTGCTGCCAGTTGTGTGAACTACCTCTTATAATGAGTCAACCATAGATGGTTGAAGGCAGCAGAACAAGTAGGTATGGTGGTTAAGGCATAGAAGATACTTGCCTTAATAGTCAAGTCAATGAATAGAAGTGCAAGGAGATTATGATGAAGTTGTCTCCACAGGTGGAATATTGTCTTGACCTCTTGTCACTGCACTGTAAGACCATAAGCCATAGGAGAAGAAATTAGGTCATTCGTCACTTCGTGGGGTCTGTTTTGCCATTCAGTCATAACCGATAGGATTTTCAACCCCATTTTCTCACCTTCTCCCCATAACCTTTAAACCCCTTAGCAATCAAGCATTTATCTATCTTGGTTTTAAATATCCTCAATGACTTGGCCTCCAAACCTTCTGTGGCATTCAATTCCACAGATTCACCATTCTCTGGCTAAAGATGTTTCTCCTTGTCTCTGTTCTAAAGAGTCTTCCCTTTACTGTAAGAGTGTACCCTAGGGTCCTCATCTCTCCTGCCAATGGAAACATCTTCCCAATTTCAACTCTGTCCAGGCCATTCACTATAAGTTTCAATCAGATCTCCCCTCATCATTCTAAACTCCATCCAGTATAATCCCTGAGTCCTCAAACGCTCCTCATGTGTTAAGTCTTTCATTCCTGGGATATTCTTGCAAACCTCCTCTGGACCCACTCCAGGGCCAATACATCCTTCCTAAGGTACGGGGCCCAAAATTTGGAACGATATTACAGAAAGGATGCAATTAGACTAGAGAGGTTGCAGAGGACATTCACCAGGATGTTGCGTGAGATAAAGCAATTCAACTATGAAGGAAAATTAAATAATCTGGGGTTGTTTATTAGAGCAGAGGAAGTAAACAAAAAAAAAGTCCATTCTGAAAAAGGGTCCGTGGACTGAACATGTTAACTCTGCTTTCTCTCCACAGATGCTGCCAGACCTACTGAGTGTTTCCAGCACTTTCTGTCTTTGTTTTCAAACAGATGGATTTTTCATGACTGGTGCATTCACAACAGAAGAAAGGGCCTCTTTCTCTGT